>NC_090438.1:408707051-409957051 GCF_031143425.1 Pleurodeles waltl
GACGTTCTCTGGACTGGACATTGGTATGTGGCATGACGTTCTCTGGACTGGACATTGGTGTGTGGCATGACGGTCCCTCATTGCCCAGCGGGGCTGTGGCTGCCGGGGCCCTCCTGGGCACTGACTCCGGCGGTGGCGGTGGTCTCCTGACCAGTGACGATACTTGTGCCCTCCTGGGCAATGACTCTGGCAGTGGTCTCCTGACCAGTGACGATACTTGGGCCCTCCTGGGCAATGACTCCGGCGGTGGCGGTGGTCTCCGGACCAGTGACGACGGTGCTGGCGGTAGCGTCCCGGCCGCCGGGAAGGATGCCGCCCTTCTCCGCCGTGATGCTCACACCAGGCTGTGCAGACTTCTTCTGGCCTTTCCCCACCTTTGGAGGAGTCACAGCTGACTCTGCTATCCCCCTGGGACCCCTGTGAGTTGTTTTGCCCCCAGGAGTCTTCACACGGTCCCGTTGGCCACTTTCCAATTTCAGAGCCTTTACAGGGGGTGGACTGGCAGTGCCTTGGCTCCGTGTCACACTGCCTGCCCTGGTGGCCAGTGCACCCCACACACCTAGAACATGCACCACTGGTACAGGAGTCTTTTTGGCTTAGGCGCTACGACGGGACTGATGAAGTGGAGTGGGTGGGTGGGGGCAAAAATGTCAACTTTGCAGAGGGACAGTTTCTGACGAACACTGGGATGGGTAGCTGGAGGGGGTCTGGGAGTGGAGGACGAGGAGGTGGTTGTATGAGGTGTCACTTTAGGTGTTTTGGGTGCAGGTGCAGGTACTGGAGGCTGTCGTGAGGTGGATGGCTGTTGGGTGGGTGTGTGCCTGCGTTTGTGTACTTTGGGAGGGGGCGTCACAGACACACTGGGAGAGGACACAGGGGATGTGTAAATGGGAGTGGAGGTGGTGAGTGCAGGTGAGCGGGTTGTGGTGCTGGGTGTTCTGGTGCGAGTCCTGGTGCCTGTAGATGTAGTGCATGCAGGTGAGAGTGTAGACGAGACTGGGAGGGAGGAGGGAGACGACGAGGAGGGGGACACAGTGGAGACAGTGGATGTTGCTGTGTCTGCATGTGGGTGATGCTTGTGGGTGTGCCTGTGGGTTTTGTGGTGCCTATGTTTGCCTGAGCTACTTTTGTGTGTTGAGGTGTGTGCATGCTGGTCTGATGGTGTGCTTGGGATAGGCTGGGGTACAGGAGATTGGGTCTGGGTGGAGGAGGTTGGAGGGGGGAGGCTAGACACAGGGACAATGGCTGCCATCAGTGTTGAGGCCAGAGATTGCAGGGTTCGCTGAAGGATAGCCTGAGCAGAATGAATGCCCTCCAGGAATGCATTACCGTGTTGCAACTCCCTTTCTACACCCTGGATGGCATTCACAATGGTAGACTGCCCAACAGTGAGGAACCTGAGGAGGTCAATGGCCTCCTCACTGAGGGCAGCAGGGGTGACTGGGGCAGGGCCTGAGGTGCCTGGGGCGAAGGTGATGCCCACTGTAGGAAGTTGGCTCTGTATGCAGTATTTCAAAGTAAAGAATAGTATGCACAGAGTCCAAGGGTTCCCCTTAGAGGTAAGATAGTGGCAAAAAGAGATAATACCAATGCTCTATTTTGTGGTAGTGTGGTCGAGCAGTAGGCTTATCCAAGGAGTAGTGTTAAGCATTTGTTGTACATACACATAGACAATAAATGAGGTACACACACTCAGAGACAAATCCAGCCAATAGGTTTTGTTATGGAAAAATATATTTTCTTAGTTTATTTTAAGAACCACAGGTTCAAATTTTACATGTAATAGCTCTTTTGAAAGGTATTGCAGGTAAGTACTCTAGGAACTTTGAATCATTACTTTAGCATGTATACTTTTTACATAAAACACAATAAGCTGTTTTAAAAGTGGACACAGTGCAATTTTCACAGTTCCTGGGGGAGGTAAGTTATTGTTAGTTTTCACAGGTAAGTAAGTCACTTACAGGTTTGAGTTTTTGGTCCAAGGTAGCCCACCGTTGGGGGTTCAGAGCAACCCCAAAGTTATCACACCAGCAGCTCAGGGCCGGTCAGGTGCAAAGGTCAAAGAGGTGCCCAAAACACATAGGCTTCAATGGAGAGAAGGGGGTGCCCCGGTTCCAGTCTGCCAGCAGGTAAGTACCCGCGTCTTCGGAGGGCAGACCAGGGGGGTTTTGTAGGGCACCGGGGGGGACACAAGTCAGCACAAAAAGTACACCCTCAGCAGCGCGGGGGCGGCCGGGTGCAGTGTGCAAACACGCGTCGGGTTTTCAATGGAAGTCAATGAGAGATCAAGGGATCTCTTCAGCGTCGCAGGCAGGCAAGGGGGGGGCTCCTCGGGGTAGCCACCACCTGGGCAAGGGAGAGGGCCTCCTGGGGGTCACTCCTTCACAGAAGTTCCGCTTCTTTAGGCGCTTGGGGCTGCGGGTGCAGGGTCTTTTCCAGGCGTCGGGAAATGGAGTTCAGACAGTCGCGGTCAGGGGGAGCCTGGGGATTCCCTCTGCAAGCGTCGCTGTGGGGGCTCAGGGGGGACAACTTTGGTTACTCACAGTCGTAGAGTCGCCGGAGGGTCCTCCCTGAGTTGGTTGTTCTCCACCAGTCGAGTCGGGGTCGCCGGGTGCAGTGTTGCAAGTCTCACGCTTCTTGCGGGGAGTTGCAGGGGTCTTTAAATCTGCTCCTTGTAACAAAGTTGCAGTTCTTTTGGAGCAGTGCCGCTGTCCTCGGGAGTTTCTTGTCTTTTTCGAAGCAGGGCAGTCCTCAGAGTATTCAGAGGTCGCTGGTCCCTTGGAAAGCGTCGCTGGAGCAGGGTTCTTTGGAAGGCAGGAGACAGGCCGGTAAGTCTGGGGCCAAGGCAGTTGGTGTCTTCTGTTCTTCCTCTGCAGGGGTTTTTCAGCTCAGCAGTCCTTCTTCTTGTAGTTGCAGGAATCTAATTTCTAGGTTCAAGGAGAGCCCTTAAATACTAAATTTAAGGGCGTGTTTAGGTCTGGGGGGTTAGTAGCCAATGGCTACTAGCCCTGAGGGTGGGTACACCCTCTTTGTGCCTCCTCCCAAGGGGAGGGGGTCACATTCCTATCCCTATTGGGGGAATCCTCCTTCTACAAGATGGAGGATTTCTAAAAGTCAGAGTCACCTCAGCTCAGGACACCTTAGGGGCTGTCCTGACTGGCCAGTGACTCCTCCTTGTTTTTCTCATTATCTCTCCTGGACTTGCCTCCAAAAGTGGGGGCTGTGTCCAGGGGGCGGGCATCTCCACTAGCTGGAGTGCCCTGGGGCATTGTAACACGAAGCTTGAGCCTTTGAAGCTCACTGCTAGGTGTTACAGTTCCTGCAGGGGGGAGGTGTGAAGCACCTCCACCCAGAGCAGGCTTTGTTTCTGTCCTCAGAGAGCACAAAGGCTCTCACCGCATGGGGTCAGAAACTCGTCTCTCAGCAGCTTGCTGGCAGAGACCAGTCAGTCCTGCACTGAACAATTGGGTAAAATACAGGGGGAATCTCTAAGATGCCCTCTGTGTGCATTTTTTAATAAATCCAACACTGACATCAGTGTGGGTTTATTATTCTGAGAACTTCCCAGTATTCAGTGTAGCCATTATGGAGCTGTGGAGTTCGTTTTTGACAGACTCCCAGCCCATATACTCTTATGGCTACCCTGCACTTACAATGTCTAAGGTTTTGCTTAGACACTGTAGGGGCATAGTGCTCATGCACATATGCCCTCACCTGTGGTATAGTGCACCCTGCCTTAGGGCTGTAAGGCCTACTAGAGGGGTGACTTAGCTATGCCACAGGCAGTGTGAGGTTGGCATGGCACCCTGAGGGGAGTGCCATGTCGACTTAGTCATTTTCTTCCCACCAGCACACACAAGCTGGCAAGCAGTGTGTCTGTGCTGAGTGAGGGGTCCCTAGGGTGGCATAAGACATGCTGCAGCCCTTAGAGACCTTCCCTGGCATCAGGGCCCTTGGTACCAGGGGTACCAGTTACAAGGGACTTACCTAGGTGCCAGGGTTGTGCCAATTGTGGAAACAATGGTACATTTTAGGTGAAAGAACACTGGTGCTGGGGCCTGGTTAGCAGGGTCCCAGCACACTTCTCAGTCAAGTCAGCATCAGTATCAGGCAAAAAGTGGGGGGTAACTGCAACAGGGAGCCATTTCTTTACACCCACCCTCCTGGGTGAGCGGGCACGGGGCGAACGGTGAGGGGCTGCTGGGAGGGCGGTGCTGGTAGGGGAGGTGGCGGCTGTACCTGTAGAAGTGGGGTGCACAGATGGTGCCGCCACCACAAGGGAGCTCCCATCGGCGGACGAGTCCATGTCGCTGGTTGGTGATCCGGTGGCCGACGTGAAGCTCCCCTCGCCCTCCGTCCCACTGGTGCATTCTGAGTCCGTGGTGTGGCCCTCCATGGCCATGTGGGATGCAGCTCCCTCGTGCTCCGGTGCCACTGTACCTCCGCCTGATGATGCTGATGCACAAAAGAACAGGGAGACCACAAAAGGAGGGGGGGGGAAAGATAGAAGAAAGACAGGTTGAGAGCATGGCATACCTCTACAGTTGGCGGACAATACAGACACAGCAGCCCCCTGCACTACGCCGTGCTCCTGGCCTCTACAGATGCAATTTCTGCGATCTGGCCTACATGGCTATGGTGGACTTCTGCACACATGGATGCCACAGGGGCATGTATACCTGTACTTGGCACTCTACTGCAGTGGGGTAGAGTGCCACATGGCCTGCATTAGGGAGGGGCCTAGCCTACGTATTTCTGCTGGGCCTAGGTACACCCACAGGCCTCCTCCCCCACCCAGACCCCTCCACTGCGCGCAAAGTCCGCAGAATGAGAGTGTACTCACCCCCTTTTGTCTGCTGTGATGCCCTAAAGCGCCCATCCAACACAGGGTAGGCCACCGCCAGGACCCGGAACATCAGGGGGGTCATGGTGCGACGGGCACCCCTCCCACGTTGGGAGGCCATCCCCAGCTGAGCCTCCGCCGTCTTCTTGCTCCAGCGGCGAATGTCCTCCCATCTTTTCCGGCAGTGGGTGCCCCGTCTCTGGTGGACCCCCAGGGTCCGGACGTCCTTGGCGATGGCACGCCAAATGTCCTTCTTCTGGTGGGCGCTGACCTACATGACATGCACAAGGGAAGAAGAGAAGTCATTACCAACTGCACCGTCAATGTGAGTGTCCTCCCTCCCTACCCTAGCCATGCGGCACATTCATTCACATGCATTAATGTTCCCTGAACTCTGCCCCCTTCCCTCTTACAACCAGCCCTCTCCACCCAGGCCTAGCCCATACAACGTGCTACCTGTGTACTAACCTGTTGGTCTGGAGGACCGTAGAGTAGCGTGTACTGGGTGAGGACCCCGTCTACTAGTTTCTCCAACTCCTGAGCAGTGAAGGCAGGGGCCCTTTCCCCAGACGCAGCAGCCATCGTCGCTTCCAGACCGAGGTCACAGCAGCACGTGCACAGTAGGTCCTCTCCTGTCGAAGATCAGGTATCTAGTGATTGAACAGATAGAAAATGGCGGTGACGTCTGCGGCGGTGACGTCTGCGGAGGTGCGTATCATCACCGGCGGCGCACTTGTTCATTGGCTCCTGGGACCCATAGGGTCCAATGTTAACCAATGCAGCATTGCGCCGCGGTCTACGACTGCCTACCGCGACGGTGTGCAACGGCAACGCAGTTACCCCACAATCCCATTGTCCCAGTTTAGAGGTCAGGCAGCCGCCATTTCAGGGGCCCACATGGCTTCATTTACTTCTGCGTCACACATAGCTAGGCCTACACTCAACACACATACAGGAAGGGTTTTGTGTTTGGTGTTGTGTTCTGTGTAACTGTGGGTACATATCTGGTAAATAGTTGACTCTGTGGTCGCTGATGTCCTTCCTAGGCACCGTCATTTGGGACAATTGAGAAGATGGCAGAATCCTCCGGTGTACCGACCGCTGGTGGACCTGGTACCAATGGAGGAGCGTCATTTAATCGTCACCTACAGGTTTGACCATGCCACTATCCAGGAACTATGTACCCAGTTGGAGCCAGACCTGATTTCACCAATCCGCCATCCCACTGGAATCCCCCCTGACGTGCAGGTGCTGTCAGTGCTCCATTTCCTTGCAAGTGGCTCTTTTCAAACAACAGTAGCAATGGCATCAGGGATGTCCCAGCCTATGTTTTCCAACATGTTGTCCAGAGTGTTGTCTGCCCTGCTGAAACACGTAAGGAGATACATCATTTTCCCTGAGGTGGAAGATTTGGCTACAGTGAAAGGTGACATCTATGCCCTTGGACATATCCCCAACATCATAGGTGCTATTGATGGGACCCATGTAGCTCTGGTCCCCCCTCCCACAGGAGTGAACAGGTGTACAGGAACTGGAAGAGTTATCATTCCATGAATGTACAGATGGTATGTTTGGCAGACCAGTACATCTCCCAGGTAAATGCTATGTTCCCTGGCTCAGTGCATGACGCCTACATCCTGCGGAATAGCAGCATCCCTGATATGATGGGTCAAGTCCGGAGGCACTGTGTGTGGCTATTAGGGGACTCTGGTTACCCCAACCTGTCCTGGCTATTGACCCCAGTGAGGAATCCCAGGACCAGGGCAGAGGAACGCTACAATGAGGCCCATGGGCGGACTAGGAGGGTGATCGAACGCACCTTCAGCCTCCTGAAGGCAAGGTTCAGGTGCCTCCATATGACAGGTGGTTCCCTATTCTACTCACCGAAGAAGGTGTGCCAGATCATCATCGCCTGCTCGATGCTTCACAATCTTGCTTTGCGACGTCAGGTGCCTTTTCTGCAGGAAGATGGTCCAGATGACGGTGTTGTGGCAGCTGTGGAGCCTGTGGACAGTGATGAGGAGGAAGCTGAGGAAGAAGACAACGACAACAGGGAGTCAGTCATACAGCAATATTTCCAGTGACAAACTAGTGAGAACATTTTCATTTTTACCATTACATTCACTGTCACACGTCTTCCTCTATCCTGTGTGTAATTTCATAGGATTATTTGGTAACTGAGTTGTTCCTTTACATTACGGTTTCACAGGTGTGCTTACCAACGTGTGTCATCTGCATGCATCCTTCAAGGACTTGTGATGTGTGACATAGGTATGTTGCCTTTACAACTAGAAATGCATTTTGACACTGTCATTGATAATACAATTTACCAAATCATAGACTGACTCAACATTGTTTTGTGGTTCATGGGTGTTTATTGAAGTGCTCAAAATTGGAGGGAGGTTGTAAAATGGTGATGGGTGATGGTGGAGGAATGTCCATGTCAAAGTCCAGTCTATTAGTCTCACAGGTGCACTGGCCACATGGGCAAAGGAAGTGGAGCTGGGGCAGTTTAAGTATGGACAGGGTAACAAAGTGGGACAGTGGGAGGACAATCAGGGTGGTCTCATTTAATGGCGGGGGTCTTGCCATCTTGCTCTGTCCTGTTCCTGGATCTCAGGGACCGCTTGCGTGGTGGTTGTCCGTCTGCAGGGGGTGGGGTGCTGGTGTGGTGGTCCTGTGGCGGGCGTCCTGTCCACTAGCGCCGGCGGAGGTGGTGGGCAGTTCATCGTCCATGCTAGTGTCAGGGGCCCCTTGGAGTGCCACGGTGTCCCTCAAGGTCTGCTGTATGTCCTTCAGCACCCCTACGACGGTGCCCAAGGCGGAGCTGATGGTCCTGAGCTCCTCCCTGAACCCCAAATACTGTTCCTCCTGCAGGCGCTGGGTCTCCTGAAACTTGACCAGGACCTGTCGCCATCGTCTCCTGGGAGTGGTGGTATGCTCCCATGATGGAGGAGAGGGCCTCGTAGAGAGTGGGTTCCCTTGGCCTGTCAGCCCCCTGTTGCACAGCAGCCCTCCCAGTTCCCCTGTGTTCCTGTGCCTCCATCCCCTGGACCGTGTGCCCACTACCACTGCCCCCAGGCTCCTGTTGTGGTTGGGGTGGTGGGTTATCCTGGGTTCCCTGTAGTGGTGGACACACAGCTGATTGACCTACCTGTCCTGGGTACGGAGGTTTGGGCCCGCTGGGTGGGTGCTGTGCTGGTGTTACCAGAGGGTGGAAGGTCAGTGTTGGGCTGTGCCTGTGCGAGGGGAACCGACTGTCCCGAGGCCCACGATGGTCCGGGCTGGTCATCAGGATCCAGTAGGGCAGAGCTGCTATCGTCACTGTAGGCCTCTTCTGTGGAGTGGAGTTGTCTGGACCCTCCGGCGTGGTGATGGTTCTTCGTGATCCTGCAGGGGCATAAGAGCATGATTATTGCATGTGTGTGTGTCATTGTGTGCAATGGGTGGGTGAGCGTGTACTCCAGTGCAAGCATTTCTGTGTGGGGGCTTGTGTGATGATGGTTAGGGGTTGTTATGGATATGTGCAGTGAGCATGCTTTAGTGATGGGTGTCCATGCTTAGTTGTGTCATGTAGGGCTTGGTGTTGGGATGTGTGGTTTGTGTTCTTAGTACATTAGTGAGGAGTTTGGGTGATAGGGGAGGGTGTGAGGGTGGGGGGGTGTGATAGCATGCAAGTAGGGTGGGGGATATGATAGTTACGAATTGACTTACCAGTGTCCATTCCTCCACCGACTCCTCCGAGGCCCTCTGGATGCATGATGGTCAAGACTTTCTCCTCCCATGTTGTTAGTTGTGGGGGAGGAGGTGGAGGTCCGCCGCCAGTCCGCTGAACCGCAATGTTGTGCCTGGAGACCGCTGAACGCACCTTCCCCCGTAGGTCGTTCCACCTCTTTCTGATGTCCTCCCGATTTCTTGGATGCTGTCCCACAGCGTTGACCCTGTCCACGATTCTTCGCCATAGCTCCATCTTCCTGGCTATGGATGTGTGCTGCACCTGTGAGCCAAATAGCTGTGGCTCTACCCGTAGGATTTCCTCCACCATGACCCTCAGCTCCTCCTCGGAAAAGCGGGGGTGTCTTTGGCGTGACATGGGGTGGTGTGTGTGATGTGTGGGGCAGTGTGAGTGTTGATGTGTGTGGTGATGTGTAGTGGTGTGTGGTGTTTTGTGTGTGGATGTTGTGTGGGTGATGGTGTTGTGTGCCTCCGTGTGGTGGGATTGTCTAGTCTGTGCTGTCTCTCTGGCCTTCGTGAATACATTTTGGTCGTAGGGGTTTGTGGGTGATGTGGGTTTGTGTTTTATATAGTGTTGGGTGTGTGGGAGTGGTGTTTGTATGTGTATCAGGTGTGTGTATTTGGAATTGTCCAATGTGGCGGTGTTTTGGGGATGTGTGTGTATTTTGAGCGCAGCGGTGTGTACCGCCAATGGAATACCGCGGTTGATAGACCGCCGCGTGGATTTGTGGGTCGTAATAGCATGGGCGTGTTTCTGTTGGCGTGGAGGTGGAGGTTTTATTTTCGCCAGTTTATCACTGACCTTTGGTGTGGCGGACTTGTGTGGGTGTCTGAATTTCGGCGGGTTCAGAGATGTGGGTCATAATAGCTGTGGCGGAATTCCGCGGCCGCGGCGGTGTATTGGCGGTCTTCTGCACAGCGGTAAGTGGCTTTTACTGCCAATGTTGTAATGACTCCCCAAATGTCTAACCTTGGTAATCACCTGTGAGGATATCAGTCATATCTAGATTAAATTGAATCAATTGACTCTAAGCCCCACTGGCGTTTTTTCCTACTTTTTTCAACTGGCAGTTTTTATTCTTCAGTTATCCCTGATTGGCATTTTTGCTGTTTAGTCTAAATCATGTCTCTGGTTGGAGGTTCTGCATCTGCACCTGCAAGAATGGGTTTTGAGCTGGCCAAACATGCAGGCTATGCTGTGGCCCAGTTTAAGGATTTCTGTAAGGATTTTAGGTTTCCTGTGAAGAGCAACACCAAGAAGGTGGAGCTGCAGAAGGCACTGTGAGTCTATTCTATAGCCCATGCTGCAGTGTTTAAGACCTCAAAGAAGAATGAGGCTGAGGAAGAGCTGGATTTGCAGGATGATTTGGACCAGGGTCTGAGAGGAGGCCTTGGACTTCTGTCTGTGGGGAAGGAGATTAACTTACTGTCCAATGAGGTGATAGAGCACAGGCGGGAGGCAAACATGTTTAAATTGGAGCTGGCTAAGTGCAAATTGGAACAGGAGAAAGTCTTAGAGGAGAAAAGACTGGCTATGACAACTGAGGTTTGGCAAAGCAGATTGGCTATAGAGGAGAAAAAGATGGTGTTGGCTCAGGAGTTGTGCCTGAAAGGGCTGGACATCAAGGCCAGACAGGTAGAGTCCAGCAGTGATTGTGGCAGTAATTATTCTGTGCCCTCTGACAGGAATGTCCACATACCCAACGGTCTGGTGCCTGATTTTGTGGTGTGAGACAACACAGAGAGATGGTCTCAGGCCCACAAAATTGCTCTGAAAATACACACGTTTCCTGAGGCAGATTGAGGAGCTGTCAGATTACCTTGATTTGATTCCCTCAGGAGCAGAAGATAAATCCTCAGTCCCAACCCAGGCTACTCGCAACAGAATAGAATCTCTGTTTTGAGCATCCTGGAGGGAGAAAGGGGAATGGGATTTAGAGATACTGCCTCAGAGATGGTGTTTCTTCAAATACTCAGACTGCCCCTCACTTCTTGTTTTAATTGGATAACACCACCTGAAAGATCACAATTACAATTACTAGGGACACACTGTTTAACTACATCATCCTTTAACATTTACTAATGATTAATTTCACTGACAATTATATCACACTCTGTTATCCTGAGTTCCCAGAGGAATTTGCCTCACTCTTTCTCTGTTACTGTTGGATATTGAATTAATAGCAAATAATAGTAAATGAGTTTCTTAGAAGTTGTTCTCCGTTTTATATGAAGATTAGTTTGCTTCTCAACCTTCGTGCTAATATATTTTGAGTTTGTTTGTCTGCACGTTCTTAAATAATTTTGAATAGTTGCTATATATATATATATAGTTAAGAGTCAAATATGGTAGTATAATGTGTGAAAATTGTATTTCCTATTGTCTGTCTTACATTAACCTCTTCTGTTAGTAATAATCTGTATGCTTCTTTAAAGTCGTTGTGTTAACATTCTTCAGTAACTTTAACTTTTTTGAACTCTGGTTGTTTTGAATATTGATACAAGATTATCAAATTAGATGTCGATAATATCTTAATATTCTTTGAATGTTCATAAGAGTCAATTCCAGCCGGAGACTCTTTTATACGCTGGAAAATCTTCTGTCACTGTATTTGCTTCTAAACAATTAAATATTATCTGTGGTTAACTCGAATAGTCCGTGAAATGCATGCAAGGCCAAGTTTGCCTCAAAAAAAGTTTATCTCACAACAAGTGCTCTCTCAATACATCTGCCTTCTTGTCGGTCACATATGAAGTGTGAAGCTCTCTAGTGGCTCATGCGCATGCAGCACTAGAACTACAACTTAACATTTGAACTCGTCGGCCTTCTTGGATTCCTTTCTTCTGCATTTTCTTTGCAACGTGTGTAGCACAACTTAGCAAACTTTCTTCCAATAAGGACATTGCTTTTTCCACTGTGGATACTTCTTTACCAGCACTCCTATTGCTTTTCCTTTATGTTTTGTTGTTATTACATGGCAAGTTTGAGGGTTCTTGACAGGAGCTAGTTTGTGGAGACATATCTCTAGTATGGAGAGGGACACTCTACTGACCTTAGAAGGGAGTGACAGGATGAGGTATCTACCCATGAAGAAGGTCCTAATAAGAACGTTTGGATTGACCCTAGAGAAATATAAACAGAATTTCAGGGATAGTCAGACAATTCCCCAACAGACCTGGGTGGATTTTGTTGATTCTTTTGGCATAGCACTGGATGCTGGGTGAAAAGCAGTGAGGTAAACAATTACTAAGGGTTGTACAATTTATTTGCAACAGAGCACCTGTTCAGTCTTTGTTTTCCATATCTACACCTTGTTGACAGAAAGCTCCCTGACCTCATAGAGCTTTCTAAGGAGAAGGACTGCTAGGTTATCCCCCAGGTCCAAAGAAGGTGCCCAAAAGAGGAAGAACTGGGGGCACTCCTGAGATTCCCATGGTCTGGCAGGAGGCAGACCTTGAGAGGAATGCCCTGGTATCTACAGGGGAAGACATAGCCGAACTGTGAAAGCAGATTTATCCAACTGGCAGCAGAAAGGGGGTCCCACCAGGCAGGCGTTATTCTAGGCACAGAGAGAGTGCCATACTCCTGTGGTAAGTCTGCTGCAGGGTGAGTCCCACTCAGCTTGTGATGCCCCTGGCAAGCACCTGATTTACTGAATGATCCCCTGTACAGCGAGCCTAAAGATCCCAAGCCTGATGCAACACATGTTGGTGGTCCCTCAGTGCTACAGGTCTTTCCTACTGGGTGTGGCTCTTGATGAACCACTGCAGGTCATTTGGGACGGGAAAAGGCCTTTGACAGATCTCAGCTGCATACTGTAGGTCCTGTCCCACGTGCCAGGTGACTGGCAAGTCAGGGGGAAGTGCAAGGCCTCTTTACAAAGCTACATCCAAGGTATTTCTTCAGTGGGACTCATCTGGGTCCTATAGCCGGTCTACCCTTCATCGTGGTCGACTGCATTTTGGATTTTCACCAGTCCCCAGAGGCCTCAAGTAATATTTTAACCACTAGTGAATTCTAAGCACTGTTTTCACATCTGGGGCCTCATTACGAGTTTGGCAGTCGGACCGCCAACCTACACCATCTCAACCAAGACCAATGATCTCAATCGGGTAACGGAGCTCTTGAGTGTAATCAGACAAGGTGGCGCTGAACTCAGCACCACCCTGCTGTTTACAACCTTGTTCTCCACCAACCTTTAAATCGCAGTTTACCCACCATGAAAAGGCTTGTAGAGAACAAGTGCAGGAGGCCACTGGGGGGCCCCTGCACCATCAGAATGCGCATTCTGAGGGTGCTGGTCAGCTCCCTCAGTGGTACAAGATCACACTCAGCTTCTTTAAGGGAGCTGAGTGCTATCTCGTAGCACTGTTCCCGCTGGTCAGCCAGGTCAGGCTGGCGGAAACCTTGTAATAGGGAAGGTGGGGGAACCCAATACCATAGTGGTGGTGTCCTCCCTGCAAGTTTGGCAGTCCCACACTGGGACCACCAAACTCGTACTGAGCCCCATAATCTTTGAATATTCATATCTAAACCTCTACCTATTTGATATCTGTCATTGTGGTCTTGTTGTTATCAAAAAGCCCTCTACGGGCTTCCCCTGCAGTGCCTATGCTTCAGCAAGCATGAAGCTATTGTGACAGCAGCTGCATGCTTGCTGAAGCATTTTATCTCTGTTCCTTTCATCTCTGCCCCTTGCATTTCATCTCTGTACCAAACAAATAGCTATGTCCTGGGGGTTGGCACCCTCCGGGAAATAGCAAGTGCCAGACCTGGGTGGGGGTGGTCCCAGGGCCATAAGTGGTTCCATGACGGGCCACCCTCCAATGAGAACTTAGCCCTGAGGGCTGGTGTCCAAGGGGCGCAGGTTTTTTTTAGGGATGCCCTTTCTTTTTGTAAACATTTGCCCCAGGGGCTGGCGGTCTCTGGGGCAGCAGGGGGGCCGCAGCCCCTCTGCTCCAAACAAAGTGATGTCTTGGGGGTTGGTGGTCCCTTGGGCATGAGGGAGCCACAAGGCCTCCCAGCATTAAGTACAAGATCGCCCCAGGGAGGTGCCGGTCCACAGGGCAGCGGTAGGGGTCCAGGAGCCCTCCTCCCACATACTAAAAGATCCCTGGGAAGGTGGCGGTTCCCAGGATAGAGGGGGGGACACAGGCCCTGCTCCAGGCAAAAAAGCAGGCCCCGGTGAGGTGGCAGTTCCTGGGGCATCGGAAGGGGGCCTGGAGCTCCCCCCCCCCACTTTTTTTTATTTTTTTTAAAAAGCCCCCAGGACCTGGCCCACAAGGAGGCATTTAACTAATGAAGCACGGGAGACTGCTTTATTATTTTGTTTGTTTTTATGAGTGGATTTGAGGATCCACTGCATCTCCACTCCTAAAATTACAAAAAGTTATATTTAATAGCCATATGTTAATCCAACTTGCAAAGACCATTTGCAGCAGAGGTGTTGGCTGCAGTGCCTGGCATGTGGCCAGGTCCTGCAGCCAAACCCAGGCACGCAGCTAACTCAACACCAAGCACAGCGGTGGGTTAACTGCAGGTTCTGGCCTGTGGCATGGCACTGTGGTCAACTCCTCACACACTACCAATCTCACACAGTGGAAGGCCTTTGGGTGTGTACGGCAAGCACAGCTGCTTTTATCCCCAGGAACCCCATAACCTGGGGCTCTGTGCATTTTTAGGGGGATGTGGGGCATGGGGTCCCTCTTCTGAGGCTGCTTTTGTCTTGGCGACCTCATCTCCCGGGGCCTACCATTGTATTTATGGGGGAGTGCACTCATACCCCTCACCAGGCCAATTTTAGCCCCTGGCATCACATCTCCTGGGGCCTGGCTGTGTTCAAACGGAGAGGGGAATTTCAGCCCTCCTCCCTGGGCCAATTTCGGCCACAAAGGATAGGCCAGGAACAATATGTATCTTCCTTTCTGGGCCAAGCTCATTTTTTAGGGAAAAGGATACGTGGCACCCCTTCCTGGGCTTTTTTAGGCCCCAGGGATTCCATTTCTGGGGCTCAGCCATATTCAAATGTGGAAGCAGGGCACACAGCCCCCCTTTCAAGCCAACTTCAGCCATGGGGACCCCATCCCCCAGGGCCAGGCCAAAGTTAATAAGTTGGAAGAAGCATGCAATCCCCCTCCCTGTGCCAATTTTGTCCCCCAGGGACACCATCCCCCATGGCCTACTAAATTACCAAAGAGGAAGGGGGCCATGCGACCTCCCGCACTGGGATGATATCAGCTCTAGGGCCCACCTCCCATCGGGCCCGCCCAATTACTAGAGGGGGAAGGGGGCCACATACCTCCAAAAACTAACTCCAAAACTGCTGATCATATTTGCACCAATTTACACAAACACTTGTTCTGGACCACAGCCTAGCTTTCTGGCAAATTTGGTGTAACTTTATTCAGCGGTTTAGGCTGTAGTCGTGTTTAAAATCCCTCTGAGAGACAGGTCTCAGTGGAGAGGGAGGTCTCTTTCCACACACCATACTATGCACACCCGCCATCTAACAGAGAGGTCTGATAGGAAAGACCAGTCTATGTAAATACTCTAATTTTCATGCTAGCCATGTTAGTGAGAGATCTGAGAGGAAAGGCAGTCCTTCTCCACTCGCTTCTACACACATCCATCATGTCTCAGTAGAAAATAAATATTTCCTTTATATCTTCTACAGAACAGTACTCAATTAATTGTTCTACTTTAAATAACATGTGTGATATTCTAGTTTGTTAAAAATTACATTAAAGCAATGTAATTAACTTCATTCTAAATGTACAATCTTGTGAGTGGTTTACGATAGCCTAACTGGAAGTATAGCCCCCTTGGAGTCCAAACAGTGGATTGTCCACATGGCTCCTACGAGTATCTCACAAGAGCCATCACTTTTAAAAGAAATAAATATTCAACCATCTTTTATTCACTAAGCTATTATTGATTAGCATTAAATAATAAATTAATTTACTTAAAAAAACTCTAGAAACTCCTTGAGAAAACCAAGTTAAAGTAACATTAAAGTATGTTTTTATTAAAATAGCTGTTTTCATTAAAAAAAAAAAAAACTTTAGTAATTCACTGAATAAAACCAATGTTAAAGTAATGTTAAAGATCGGTGAATTCATCACTGACAACGTTACCATTTTGAAGTAAAAACACAGTAATTCAGAAGCTAAAGTTGGCAGCACTAACTATAACTCAGGCCCTCATCCTGACCCTAACCGTGAGTGATAACAGGCTGGCGGTAAGTACTGCCAAATTGTGACCATGGTGCTGATAACTCCCATAGACAGCCAATGTACATTACCAACCGTCAGGGTGGAAACAACACTCATCGCGGCGGTAGCCATCAACAGCCAGGTGGAAGACAAAGTACTGCCCACCATCTTAAGACACACAAATCCGCCACATTTTCCGGGGCGGTATCAGCGCCATCAAAATCCTGGCGGAAACAGAGCTCTGAAATGAAAGGAGTCACCATCGGAGACACATGGAAGAACTACGCAGCCATGGAACCCGAACTGCAAGTCTTCCCGATGACCTTCTACGTTATGCTTCCCCTGGAACACCAACGGCGACGAAGACGCAAGGAAGGGAGGGAAGAAAACAAGAGTGACACACACACACAACATGTACCATTCACACACAAAACATACACACAACCAGTTGTACACGTAAACCAATGGCACACGACACATGGCACAATAAAACAAGGACCAGATTTCAGAAGTACTGACAATGTATTAGCATAGCAAAATCCACTACAGGAACCAAATATATACAAATGTTCATAAAAGGCCAATGCCCAGTTCAAAGGCATAAGGGCACACAAGGCCACAGGGCACAGTCCAAGGCCCAACTTGTATCCTGACATCATCCGGAGAGAACACTGCAGGGGCATCAGTTTGCAGGTGGGCAGCCACCTCAGGGGGATGGCGCGGGCACCTCAGCCAAATACAGGAACTTCCTCACTGGTTCTGGAGGGGGCTCCATGCCCATTTCTCTTTGCTGGTGAGTGCAAGTCCACAGTCTCCGAGCTGGAGAACATGCCCACTGGTTCTAGAGGGGGCTCCATGCCCATTTCTCAGTGCTGGGGAGTTCAAGGTCACAGTCTCTGAGCTGGAGAACATGCCCACTTGTTCTGGAGGGGGCTCCATGCCCATTTCTTAGTGCTGGGGAGTGCACGGTCACATTCTCTGAGCTGCGGAACATGCCCACTGGTTCTGGAGGGGGCCCCTTGTGCAGTAGTCCCTGGGGGTGGCCTACATGTCCTCACTGCCTCAGCTGGTGGTGAGTGCTGCTCTGTGGCAACAGGTGATGGTGCCTCTTGGGCTGCCTCTGCTGGTGGTGATAGCTGCACTGACTCAGCTGTTGATGACGGCTGCTCTGTGGCAACAGGTGATGGTGCCTCCTGCCCTGCATCTGCTGGTGGTGAGGGCTCTGTGACCACAGGTGGTGGTGGTGGTTTCACCCTCCCAGCCTCTGATGGAGTTGAGGGCTTCATTCCCTCCATAGCAGGAGGTGTGGGCACCTTCCCCTTCCTGGTTGTAGTTATTGTGGGCTCCTTCCCCTTTCTGTCTGTTGTTGTTGTGGGCTCCTTCTGCATCCTGGCTGTATGTGTTGTGGACTCCTTCCCCTTTCTGGCTGTTGGTGTGGAATCCCTCACAGTCCTGCCTCCACGACAAGGAGGTGCCTTCACTGTCCCCGTGGACTGTTTGGCTGAGGTGCTGGGCTGGCTGGTTGGCACCCTGGTACTATGGACAGGATGGGGGAGGGGGAGGGAAGAGGTCAAGTTGGGCAAGGAAAAACTTCTTAGGGACAGGGGGGTGGGAGGAGGGAGAAGGGATGAGAGTGGAGGATGAGGGAGTGGTTGTTGGAGGTGTACGTCTGCTGGACTTGGGTGCAGGTGCATGGATAGGGTGCGTGTGTGAGGTGGATACCTGTTGGGTGTCTGAGTGCTTGTGTTTGTGTCCTTTAGGGAGGGGGCAGACACATTGGGAGAGGACACAGCAGAAAAGTGGATGGAAGTTGTGGAGGTGTCTGCTAGTGAGGTGTGTGTGCTGCTTGGTGCGGTGATGCTGGTGGTGGATGTTGAGGCAGTGCATGCAGATGTTATTGTGGACGTGACTGGGAGGGAGGTGGAGGAGGAGGAGGAGAAGGGTAGATAGTGGAGGTAGTGGACGTGGTTGTGTCTGCAACTGTATGGTGTTTGCGTGAGTGCTTGTGGGATGACGTGCGGTGCTTGTGTCTGCCTGTGCCACACTTGGGTGTTGTCTTGTGTGCATGCTCATCTGTATGTGTCTGTGATGGGTTGGGGTTGAGGAGAATGGAACTGGGAAATGGTAGTTGAAGGGGGGACAGTACTAACCGTCAGGGACAATGGCAGCCATCAGTGAGGAGGCCAGAGCCTGAATCGATCTCTGTTGGGCCGCCAATCCACCGTGAATGCCCTCCAAGAATGCATTCCATTGCTGCATCTGGGATGCCAGCCCCTGGATGGCCTTCACAATGTTTGATTGCCCTACAGAGATGGATCTCAGGAGGTCAAAAGCCTCCTCACTCAGGGCAGCAGGGCTCACTGAGGCAGGGCCTGAGGTGCCTGGGGTGAAGGAGATGCCCACCCTCCTGGGTGAGCAGGCACGGGCAAGTCGCTGAGGGACTACTGGGAGTGCGGTACTGGTACGGGGATGGAGGCTGTACCTGCAGCTGGTGTGGTCATAGAGGTGTCCGTCACCACCAGGGAGCTCCCATCGGAAGAGGAATCTGAGTCTGTGTTGTCTCCTCCAGTCTCCGCCGTGGTGCTCCCCTCGCCCTCCGTCCCACTGGTTCCCTCGGCATCAGTGGACTCTGCCTCCTGGCTCCTGTGGGATGCAGCTCCCTCTGTCACCGGTGCCCCTGCTCCTCCACCAGATGATGCTAATGCACACAAGGACAGGATGACAAAACAAGAAAGGAGGGAGATAAAGGATACACTAGGTCAATGACTGCACCAACACCTCTATTGGCATGTACATCACCATCACACACAGGGAACAAGCTTAAGCAATATGCATTGCAGTGATATGGCTAGTCACTAAGGCAAGATAAGGACCACACACCGCCAACTGCAGCACTCCTGGGACCCACATTGCCCTGGCTGCAATGGACTGCTAACAAGCTAGGTTACCTGTATTTGCCATGAACCCATTACCCTTCCATTGACTCACGCTGCAATGTCTGGCCCGGCCTTAGGGGCACCCACTAACACACATCCACCACCCAGATACCACCCCGAAAGCCAAAATATGTATTTATACCCACTGCACTCACCCCCTTGTGGCTGCTGTGATGCCCTCAAGCGCCCATTCAGCTCAGGGTAGGGCACCGCCAGTATGCGGGACATCAGGGGAATCAGGGGTCCGACGGGCCCCTCTTCCTCATTGGGAGGCCTTCCCCAGCTGGGCCTCTGCGGTCTCCCATGCCCAGTGACTCAGGTCCTCTAACCATTTCCGACAGTCAGTGCTCCGCCTGCTATAGACCCCCAGGGTCAGTACGTTCTTGGCGATGGCACACCATTTTCCCTTCTTTTGATGGGCTCTGACCTGCTGAGGCAATACAGACAGGAGAACACCATTAGACAAACTGTCCAGCCTGTCACACAAATGGCCCACCATACCCGTTTCCATCACCATTGGCACACATATAGCCCAGCGCACAACATATACACCGCCACTAGACATTCCCCCTCCCCGACCCCTCTTACACGATGCTTGCACACACATTTCCATGCATCCTTCCCACATGCATCATGACCAAAGTCTACTCACCTGTTGGTCTGGAGGCCCATACAGCTGTCCGCACTGGGGTAGGACCCCATCCAACGGTCGCTCCAACTTTTCCGAAGTGAAGGCTGGGGCCCTTTCACACGGGCCATAGTAGGTTCCAGACACAACTCACAGCAGAACACGCAGTGTAGGGGTTCTCCTGTTGAAGGTCAGGAAAAAAGTGAGGAATTAGATAGAAAATGGCGGTCACGTCTGCGGCGGTGTACACCGCCACCACCGGCCTAGATCCCCATTGGCCACTGTACTCCATGGGGCCCCATATTATCCAATGAGAAATTGCACTTCGGTGCAAGATCGCCTTCTGCCACGACGGCAGAAGAATTACCTCACTTCCACCTGTCCCTCCATACAGGACAGGCGGTCGCCATTTCAGTGGGAGGGGGCAGGCCTATTGACAATTACTGCGTCACAGATTAGATTGGCACATACTTCGCCATTTACACTGTCCCAATACATAAGTGCACCATGGGAACTGCAGTTGTGGTTTTGTTGTTCCAATTGTGACACCCTACTTACTCTTGTGTCTCTCAGATAGCAACCACTGTGGATGAATAGGACGTGGAGATGTAACCCAGTGTATAGACCTCTGGTGGACTTGGCTACACCTATAGACCGGACAGGGCGACAATCACATAGCTGTGTGACCAGTTGGAGCCTGACCTGATATCAGCTATCAGTCATCCCACTGGGATCCCCCTCTTGTGCAAGTTCTATCATTGCTCCATTTCCTGGCAACTGGTTCTTTCCAAGTGACAGTGGGCTTGGTAGCAGGCATGTCACAGCCAATGTTTTCTATCGTGCTGGCAAGAGTTTATCTGTCCTGGTGAAACACATGTACAGCTACATAGCTTTCCCCCAGGTGGAAGATTTGGCCACTGTGAAGGCCAGATTGTATGCAATGGGACATATCCCCAATATTATTGGTGCAATTGACTGGACACATATTGCATTTGTCCCCCTCCTTCCAGAATGAACAGGTCTTAAGGAATCGTAAGAGCTTCCACTCAATAAATGTGCTAATAGTGTGCCTAGTGGACCAGTACATCTCCCACGTCAATGCTAAGTATCCTGGCTTGGTGCATGATTCCTTTGTTCTGAAGAATAGCAGCATCCCAAATGTGATGGTCCAACTACAGAGGCACAGGGTGTGGCTAATAGGTGAGCATTGGTCCCCACCCACTGTATGTTACTGTATGCCTCTGGTGTCAACCCCATAGGATTGTGGGTGGCTAAATGTTGTCCCTCAATACTTGCAGGTGACTCTGGTTACCCAAACCTATCATGGCTTCTGACCCCTGTGAGGAATGCCAGGACAAGGGCTGAAGAACGTCATAATGAGACATATGGGTGAACCAGATGGATCATCGAGAGGACCTTCGGTCTCCTGGAAGGCCAGGTTCAGGTGCCTCCATCTGACAGGTGGATCCCTGTGCTACTCACCCGAGAAGGTCTGCCAGATAGTAGTGGCATGCTGGATGTTGCACAACCTGGCCCTCAGACGCCATGTGCCTTTTCTGCAGGCGGAGGAGACTGGAGATGCCCCTGTGGCAGCAGTGGACCCTGAGGACTGTGAGGATGAAGAGGCTGAGTATGAGGACAACAGAACATCAGTAATCCGTCAGTACTTCCAATGACACACAGGTGAGACAGTGCAGATTAACATTTCTATGACTATTGGAGTATTCTGTGTGGCTGTGGCATGATGGCATTCACTTCCTTTTACCTCTACTTACTGTCACCTATGGTTTGTTATTTTGCACATGTTGTGGGCTGATGTGCTGACTACAGCCAGCTACAGGTCATTATTTCTATGTTCTCACAATATACAGTACATTTGCAATGGATGCAACTGTTTCCAAGAATAAACATTTTCAACACATTACATACAAGTAGTAGAGTGTTTATTGTAGTGCTAAGAAACTGAGGGAAAAGTGCAATGGAATGGGGTGATGATGGAGGAAAGTCCAGGGTATTGCTCCAGTCTGTTGGTAGCACAGGTCCAGTGTCCAAGGGGCCATAGGAAGGGGAACAACAGCAGTTCAAAGTGGACAAGGTGACAGGGTGGGACACAAGGGGGACAATCGGGAGAGTCTCATTTCCTGGTGGTGGTCTTGGCAAGTGTCTCTGGCTTCTGTCTGGGTCGCAGGGAACGTTTATAGGGTGGTTCACCTTCTGCAGGGGGAGGGATGCTGGTGGCCTGTTGGTCCTGTGGTGGGGCCTCCTGACCACTAGATGCAGTGTAAGTGGAGGGCTGGTCGATGGACTGGCTAGTGGTATGGGCCTGCTGGTGTTCTGTTGCCTCGCTCATGATGTTGGCCATGTCTGCCAGCACTCTGCAATGGAGATCAGGGTGGTGTTGATGGCCTACAAGCCTCCCTGATCCACTGATTCTGTCCCTCCGTCAGCCACCTGTTCTCCTGAACGTTGTCTAGGATCTGGACCTTCATGTCCTGGGAATGTTGGTAGGCTCCCAGGATCTCGGAGAGTGCCTCCTGGAGAGTTAGTTCCCTGGTCCTGTTCTCCCGCTGGCGCACAGCATTCCTCCAAGTGTCCCTGTTGGCCTGTGCCTCTGTCCCCTGTACAGTGTGACCACTGCCACTGACCCCAGGTCCCTGATTGTCCTGGGGGTGAGGTGTGGCTGGAGTCCCTGTAAAGGTGGGCACACTGCTGATTGACGTGTCCTGCGGACAGAGGTGTGGGTATGCTGTGTGGGTTCTGTGGCATTGGGTCCTAATGGGGGAGGCTTTGTGGTGGTCTGTGAGTGAGCTGGGTGACCGGCTGCCCAGTTGTCCCTGATGGGCCAGGTGGGTCATCCAGATCCAGAAGTTCAGAGTTTCTGTCATCACTGGGGCATCTTCTGTTGGGGGACTGGATAGTCATGGCACCTCCTCTCCACTGACATTGGCTGGGGTACCTGTGGGGATGTAAGTGATGTATTATGCTTCATGTGTAAGACATATTGTACATCCCTGGCTTCCCCTCTGTGGTTGTTGTTGCCCTGCCACCTTTTGTTTGTGTATGGTGATGTATTGTGGGATTGTTAGTTTCCCTATGCTTTGCACGTTTTTGTTATGGGTGTCCATGCAGGGCTAAGAGGTCTGTTCATGCATTGGTATAGCATGCAAGGGTTGGCATTGGGGTTAGTCATATGTGTAGGTGCAGTGCGTGGGATGGAGTGGAGTGATGGGAGTGAGGATGAGGGTGTGAGATGGCCTACCGGTATGGGGGGTCATAGGTAGTAAATTTTACTTACCAGTGTCCAGTCCTCCGGCTACTCCGGAGAGTTCCTCAGGATGCAGTAACGCCAGTACTTGCTCCTCCCATGCTGTGAGCTGTGAGGGAGGAGGTGGGGGTCCACCGCCAGTCTGCTGTATGGCGAGCTGGTGCCTTGCTACAATGGAACGTGCCTTCCCCCTTGGGTCATTCCACCTCTTCCTGATGTCGTCCTTTGTTTTTGGGTGCTGTCACACAGCGTTCACCCTGTCTATGATTCTCAGCTATAGCTCCATCTTCCAGGCAATGGAAATCTGCTGTCCCTGTGCTCCAAACAGCTGTGGCTCTACCCTAACAATTTCCTCTACCATATCCCTTAACTTCTCCTCAGTGAAACAGGGGTGTCTTTGTGGTGCCATGAGTGTTGTATGTTGTGTTTCGGTGAGAGTGTGTTGAGTGATGTGGTGGGATGTGTGATGTGGGGTGTGTGAGGAATGTATGGGTGTCAGTGGTGTATGTGTAGTTGTCTCTATGATGCCAGTGGCTAACTTTTGCAGTCTTTTGGTGTTGGTAAAGGGTTGTGGGTACTATTGGTGTGTGTTTTATAGTGCTATTGGTGTGTGGGTGTGGTGTGTGTATGAATGTCAGGTGTGTGTCTTTAGTATTGGCCAATGTGGTGTTGTTTTGTTTGTGGGTATCCATTTTGAGTGCGGCAGTAGGTACCGCCAATGGTCTAACGCTATTGAATGACCTTCGTGGTGATTCGTGTGTCATAATGTGGTGGCCATTGTTTTCTTGGGGTAACGGTATGGCTGTTGGTACCGACACTTTAACACTGACCTTTGGGCTGGTGGATTTTAGTATGTGGCAGTATTCTGTCAGATTGGTGGGCTTGTGTCATAATATGGATAATGGATATCCACCACTGAGGCGGTATGTTGGCAGCTGTCAGCGTGGCAGTAAGTGTGATTTACCGCCATTGTCATAATAAGGGCCTTAGTGTTATAGTTAGTGTTATGCACCGCTTATGATCTCCCATATGACATCACTCATGACATGTTCTATGACATAATTTATGATATCACTCATGACATATCAAATGACATAATTGATGACATCACTGATGTCATCATCCAAGGGATTTTGAACACATTGCTTTTTAAACAGGTATACCATCAGAGCTATGAAAGTAAAAGGAAATTAGCTCAGAATATTATGAAGAGTCTTTACTGCTATCATACATACAACCCCCATAGGTAAAGCAAGCTTGTGTCATTTGCAACATTGACCCTATACCATACACATAATGGGTAGCCGAGCTCATGTTGACTCTGAACCACAGATGAAAGAGTAACCTATCCTGCACACAATGTTCAATCTGTATATCACTGTTCAGGGAAAACCAAGTTCCTCTAGATACTCAAGTCCTGTTTCATAACTATCACCTACTATAGACATTCTTACCGGGACCAAACCCATGGCAGTGACTGAACCTACATTGGAAAATTAAGTTAATAAGAGTTTAAAAGTGGGTACTGTTAACATTGTTTCCTCCATGGAGAGAGTTTACTCTGAACCACGTTGTTTGTAGACAGGTAAAATCTTGTGAAAGTATTAAAAGGTATCAACTATGCACAATGCACTCTCTATGCAAAACTTGTCCAGATTGCAACCACCTTCAAGGACTGCATGCTTGCCGTCTTCGAGTGGATGCAGAGCAGCCATCTTAATTGTAACACCAACAAAATGGAGATTATTCTGTTTGGATCCCAAGCTATGAACGGGGGGAAAATATCTGGTCTTCTGTACTGCCAGCCCCTCCCCTCTGTTTTTGTGGTCAAACACTTTGCTTGTTAAGCTAGACAGTCTTCTGTCCATGCAATCTCAGATCTCTTTGGTAGTGGGTCAATGCCACGCAATGCTTCATACTATTAGAAAATGTATTTTCCTTATGCCTTTACACTGCAGGAAATCTGTTATCTATTCTTTGACCACATTGTGTCTGGATTATGCCAGTGCCTTCTACCGCTGCATCTTGAAAGTCTTGCTAGGTTGCCGTAAGGCGGTTCAAAATGCTGCTGCAAGGCTCTTTCTGCATTTGCCGAGCCGTAGTGTAATATTTCCTGTTCTGAGGAAATTAATTTGATTTAAATCCCTTGCCTTGGTACGTAGGACAGTGTTTCAAGCCAGTCCAGTCTGCATCTGCTGGTTTGCTGGCTTTTCATCACCTTAAGTGTTTAAGAAAGGTGGCAGAGCTTTTTTGTTTCTTGCATTTAAAGCAGGGAATAGGCTTCCATGAGACCTTCAGAAGAAAGCAGTTAAAAGCTTGACTCTTCTGCTCTCTGGATTAGGGTGCTTGGTCTGCTTACCTTTTGCTCTGGCTGGCGCAAAAACACTGCTATATAGCTGTGTGCTTAATAAATCCCTTAATGAACTCATTTTAGTTCCTTAGGGTTCAAGGCAGGGAGCAAGGAAAGAGGCACTGTGAGAAGCTAGGCTGATTATTATGGAGCCCCAGACTTCCAGGATTTCACAGGGGGCTCCTGGAAAGGCAATCTGATGATGTTGACTCGAATTCGGCTTTCTTTGGATGGTCATCCTTCGTTTGAGAGAAAAAGCTCCAAAATAGTTTCTAAGTCAGAACGTAGAAAGTTGACCTAGGCTTCCCACGCAGCGCACCCGAGGAGGGCTCCAGGGAGGTCAGATCCAATTACAAGTTTGGCCCACATGAAGATTTCTATCACAAAAATTTATCTAAGTCTGAATGTAGAATTTGTCACCAAGGTCTACTGCCACTCGTGTCAGAAGAGGGGACCAGGGAGGTCGGATCTGAATTAAGACTTTGTCCCGGTAAAGAAAATCTTCAAGAAGAAGACTAC
Organism: Pleurodeles waltl; assembly: GCF_031143425.1. Lineage (NCBI taxonomy): Eukaryota > Metazoa > Chordata > Amphibia > Caudata > Salamandridae > Pleurodeles > Pleurodeles waltl. Next base: position 408,732,540 of record NC_090438.1, read on the forward strand.
ACCCGAAGGCAAAATTTCGACCGAAGTCTTCCACTCATTGTAGTCAAGCGGGGATCCATTCCAGTTGACCTCAAATTTTGACTTTGACCCGGTCGAGTGCAACCAGATGTCCAGATTGGAGCTTTTCGCTTCTATGCGTCAAACAACATTTATTCTTTAAAAATTAATATCTCCAGTTCTCTTTATTGGATTTTTATTGTTTTAGTGTTATTTTAAAGATACAAATATATTATATTTTTGTAAATTGATGTTGGATTTTTATTGTGTTCTGTGTTTTACCTATTTAGTCTTTTCTGATTTGTAAATGCTTTACACACCTGTCTACCAAGTTAAGCCTACCTGCACATTGCTACCAAGGGTTGAGCTGAGATTAATTTATTGAGACCTGAGCAGACCTAATGGGAGTTAGTGGCCTACTGCTAAGGGTAGGTACTTACCTGGCTTTTCCAATAATCCACTTTTTAAAAATGTTGGTGTACATTGGTGGGATCCAGTACTTGTGTTTAATATCACATTACAGTTTTAAGTGAAGCAAGTTAAAAATCCTCTAAATTGACCTAGAGCAAAAGTATTTTTGATTTCTCAAACTCTGACTAATTTTTTATTACTTCATTTTTTGATTTTTCAAAATTGTTCTGATCAATTGGTGCCGAAGATTTTTTTTAAGCAACACAAATACCTTGGGATACCATGAAGATTAATGTGGCTAGCCTACTTTACCCCTGCTGCTAACAACATTAGGAAGAATGTAATGATTCAGTCGCTTCAAGCCTCTGCAGGGCAGGTAGAGTCAGAGAAAGCTTAAGAGATAGGAAGGGAGGGGATAGATGCCCTCTCCAACCTCCAGGAGGAGGAGGATGATCGCCTGTCCATTACCTCAGTGGTTAGGACACCATCCAAAGCTAGTGGGGAGGGAGGGCCTGTGGTACAAGCCCAAGAATAAGCAGAACTGGGCCTCAGAGAGAGGGAACTTAAGGCCCAGGAAGCCCTCATAGCTTTGGAGGCAGAGAAGTTGGCCCTAGAGTTGTCCCTAGAGCAGAAGAAGTTGGCAAAGAGTGAACAAAGTGATGATGGTATCGATATAGAAGTTGAGGTGAGTCCAAGGGTGGTGAGTTTTGCCCCAGACTTCCCATGGCTGTTGTACCTGCTTTTCAAGAAGGGGTTGATATAGACAAGTGGCTGGCAGCCTTTGAGAGGGCTCTCTGGATGAGGAGGATTAAGCCTCAGTACTATGGTTCACTCCTATGGGAGTTGATTCCAGTATCTGGGACATATAGGCTCCTCACCCTAAGGGAGTATAAGAACAAGATGGGCCAGATTCTTGACATCATGCAGGAGAACCAGCGGCTGCAGAAGGTACATCATCAGGAGATCAGGAGAGATTTGCAGGCCGTCAGCACTACTATGGTCTCCATAGAAGGGGTGCTGGCTTACATGGCCAAGATAATGAGGGAATATACAGCAAACCAGCGAGTCAACTGAACAGCCCACCACATCTGCTGCAGCTAGTGGACAGGAGGCCCTGCCACAGGTCCCACAGGCCACCAGCACCCCTCCCCCTTCAGAAGGTGAACCACCCCACAAACGGTCCCGGCGACCCAGACAGATGCTAGAGACACTTGCCAAGACCAAGCCCACCACCAGGAAATTAGACCCTCCTGAATGACCCTCTTGTGTCCCACTCTATCACCCTGTCCACTTTGAACTACCTATGCTCCCCTTCCTATGGGTCTTTGGACACTGGACCTGTGCTACAATTAGACTTGACCAATACCCTGGACTTACCTCTACCATCACCCCATTCTATTGCACTATTCCGTCTATAAATTTCACTACAATAAGCACACAACTTGACTGATAGTGCCTTATGTTAAGAAAATGTGCAATTATGGTAACAGTTACATCTTGTGCAAATGACCTGAACTCTGTGATAGCATACAAAAAATGACCTGTAGCTATCTGTAGTCATCACATAAGTACACAGTAGTAATAACACCAACATCTGCAAAATGAGAAGGCATAGGTAGCAGTCAGGTGAGATGCAAAGGAATTGACTGCCATCATGCTACAGCCACACTGAAAAGATAAATAATCAGAGGAACGGTCAGGTCCACTGTCTCTCCTGTGTGTCATTGGATGTTTTTCAGTATAACTGATGTTCTGTTGCCCACACCCTCACCCTCTGCCTCCTCATCCTTACTGTTCTCAGGGTCCATTACTGCCACAGGGACATTTCTAATCTTCTGTTCCTGCAGATAATGCACACGTTTGAGGGCCAGGTTGTGCAACATGCAGCATGCGACAACTATCTGGCAGACCTTCTCAGAGAAGTAGAACAGGGATCCACCTGTCAGATGGAGGCATCTGAACCTGGCCTTCAGGAGTCTGAAGGTACGTTCTATGATCCGCCTGGTTCACCCATGTGCATCATTATACCGATTCTCAGCCCCTGTCCTGGCATTCCTACCAGGGGTCAGGAGCCATGCTATGTTTGGGTAGGCAGAGTCATCTGCAAGTATTGAGGGACAAACATAATCCTTACACAGTGGTATGGGGGAGACTCCTGAAGGCATACACTGACATACAGTGGGTGGGGACTATGGATCACCTATTAGCCACACCCTGTGCCTCTGTAGTTGTGCCATCACATTTGGGATGCTGCTTTCCTCAGGACGAAGGTGTCATGAACCGACCCAGGATACTTAACAGAAACGTGGGAGATGTACTGGTGAGCCAGGCACACCATTTGCACATTGAGCGAGTGGAAACTCTTCTGATTCAGGAATACCTGTTCATTGTGCTGGGGGTGGGGGACAAATGCAATATGTGTTCCGTCAATCGCAGCAATAATATTTGGTATATGTCCCATTGCATAGAATCCAGCATTCACAGTGGCCATATCTTCCACCTGAGGGAAAGCGATGCAGCTGCACATGTGTTTGATGAAGGGAGACAAAACCCTTGCCAGCACTATTGAGAACATTGGCTGTGACCTTCCTGATGCCAAGGCCACTGTCACTTGGAAAGAACCAGTTGCCAGGAAATGGAGCACTGATAGAACTTGCGCAAGAGGGTGGATCCCAGTGGGATGACAAATAGCTGATATCAGATCAGGCTCCAATTGAATACACAGCTCTGTGATTGTGGCCCTGTCCAGGCTATGGGTCAGCGTTATGTGTTTGTCCTCCAGTGTATGCAAGTCCACAAGGGGACTGTACACCGGCTCTTGTCTCCTTGTCCTATTCCTCCGCAGTGGTAGGTATCTAAAGGACATAAGAGTAAGTAGGGTGTCACAATCCGAACAATGGAACCACAACCTCAGTGTATATAGAAGATGTATGTAATCGTATATTTGTGAAAGGCCATGTATTTGCTATTTATAGCAATGACGCAGTTTCCATTTCTGAATGTTGTCCACCACAATAAAATGGCGACCGCCTTTCCCGTAAGTATGGACAGGTGGAAGTGATGTAACTCCGCCAGCGTTGAGTGTAATGGCGGAAGGGGGTCTTGCACCGCCGTGCTATTTCTCATTGGCTAAAATGGAGGTGTATGGATTACAGTGTCCAATGGGGATCACTGGTGGCAGTGACGGCATATACCGCTGCGGACATGACCTTCATTTTCTGTCTAAAACAGACTGGTGGATGGGGCCCTGTGTGGACAGCTGTATGGGCCCCAGATCAACAGGTGAGTACACCACAGGTGAGTACACCATGGGCATGATGCAAGTGACTAGGTTGCATGGAGATGTTTGTGATAGCATTGTGCAATTTGGGTGAGGGGAATGTCTGGTGGTAGTGTACATGCAGTGCTCCGGGTGATATGTGTGCCAATGGAGATGAAATGGTATTTTGGGGCCATATGTGTTACTGGCTGGATTGTATGGTTAATGGTGTCCTCCTGTCTGTATTACCTCTGCAGATCAGTGCCCATCAGAGGAAGGGATTGTGTCATGCCATCACTAAGGACGTGCGGACCCTGGGGGTCTATAGCACATGGAGCGCCCACTGTATGAAAAGGTGGGAAGACCTGAGACACTGGGCCCGGAACACCACAGAGGCTCAGCTGGGGATGGCCTCCTAATGAGGGCGGGGTGCCTGTCAGAACCTGACCCCCCCTGATGGCCCGCATACTGGCAGTGGCCTACCCAGAACGGGATGAGTGCTTGAGAGCAGCAGAGCAGTCACAAGAGGGAGAGTACAGTGAGCATGACAACAATTATTTTTAGGTCGTATGGGATCCCGGTGGTGGGTTTCAGTTAGTGGGTGACCCTTAATGTCAGCTCAGCCATTGCTGTGTAATCTAGCTCAAGGTAAATGGGTGTATAGCAAAATCTGGTAACCTAGGCAGGTAGCATTCCATGTCAGAAAGGGCTTAGTTGGTCCCAGGAGGGGTGCAGTTGGCAGTGGTTGGCTCTCATCCTGCTGTGGCACTCAGCCAATGGAATGCCAGTGTGATGTATAGTGCTCAATCCTGATCCCTGTGGGTTATGGTAATATGTATGCCAGCTGTGGTGTTGTTATATTTAACCCAGTTCTCCCTTTCTCTTTCCCCCCTATTAACTTCTGTCATCCTGTTCATATGTGCATTAGAATAATCTGGTGGAGGAGCAGAGGCACCGGTGACTGAGGGAGCTACAGCCCACAGAACCCAGGAGACGGAGTCCACCGACACTGAGGGGACCCGTGGGACAGAGGGTGAAGGGACAACCACGACGGAGACAGGAGGTGACAACACTGACTCCTCCAATGGGAGCTCTCTGGTGGATACCTCTGGAGCCACCCCAGCTACAGGTACATCCGGCACCCCCATACCAGTACCGCCCTCCCAGTAGCCCGACACCATGTTGCCCGTGCCCGCTCACCCAGGAGGGTGGTCATCTCCTTCGCCTCAGACACCTCAGGCCCTGCCCCAGTGAGCCATGCTGCCTCAGTAAGGAGGCTATTGACCTCCTGAGATCTGTCTCTGTAGGGCAGTGAACCACTGTGAATGTCATCCAGGGGCTGGCAACCCAGATACAGCAATGCAATGCATACCTGGAGGGAATCCAAAGGGGGTTGGCTTCCCTACAGAGATCATTTCAGGCTCTGGCCTGCTCTCTGATGGCAGCCAGTGTCCCTGTTCCTACTGCCCCCTCCAACTACCACTTCCCAGTCCCAGTCTCCTCAATCCCAAACCATCCAAGGCACAGATACAGACAAGCATGCACACACATCAAACAGGAGTAGCACAGTCAAACACAGTCAGCACACTTCAGGTCACATGCACTTTCCCAAACAACAGACAGTTGCACACACAACCACAACCACTGCCTCCACTGTCTCCCCTCCTCCTCCTTCTCCCTCACAGTCACTTCCACACTCACACCTGCATGCACTGCATCAAGAGCCACTACCATCACCACATCATTCAACACCCACACTTCACTTGCAGACACCTCCACATCATCCATCCATACGTCCCCTTTGCCCTCTCCCACCCTGTCTGCCCCCCAAGAGACACAAACGCACGCACACAGACACCTATCAGCCATCCACTGCACCCATGCACACTGTCCATGCACCTGCACCCAAGTCCAGCTGATGTACACCTCCGACAACCACTCACTCAACCTCCACTCCCATCCCTCCTCCCACATCCCGCACCAATGCCCCTAAGAAGGTTTTCCTTGCATGTCTTGACCTCTTCCCTCCCCCACAACCCCACGTCCTGCCCGGAAAAGCAGGGTCCCAAAGACCCAATACAGCACCTCAGCCAAACAGTCTGCCACTGCTCCATCAAATCTTCAGCTGCTGGCACAAAGGGGCCCCAGAGTGTGATGGCTGCCACTCCTACTGTGAGCACACCTATGGGCTCAGAAAGGGAGGACTAGGGTGGTGAAAACAAGGGACTTGAGATTGGGACAGTGGAGGCACCTCCTAGTCCTGCAGGCAAGGACACAAGTGACATGTCTAAGGCCAAGGGGACCAGTCACAAGAGATCCCCCTTCTACAGCAAAGAAAGTAAAGGTTCCCAATCAACCACCAATGAAAGTGAAGGTTCTCACTCAACCACCAACCAAGGTGAAGGTTTCTACTCAACCACCAATGAAAATGATGGTTCCAACTCAACCACCAATGAAAGTGAAGGTTCCCACTCAATCACCAATGAGAGTCGAGGCCCACTCAACCACCAATGAAAGGCAAGAGGCCCACTCCAACAGCAGAGGGCAAGGAGCCTCCACCTCCAGCAAAGACACAGCAGCCCTCACCTCCAGCAGAGACACAGCAGCTGTAACCTCCAACAGAGACACAGCAGCCCTCATCTCAAGCAGAAACACAACAGCCCTCACCTCCAGCAGAGGGCATGTAGGCCACCCTACATGGACTGTTGTATAAGGAGCCCCCTCCAGAACCAGTGGGCAAATCCCCCACTTCTGAGACTGTGGCCTTGCACTCCCTAGCAAAGCCAATGGGCATGAAGCCCTCTCCAGAACCAGTGGGAAAGTCCCCCACTTGAGAGACCCAGGCCTTGCACTCCCCAGCAAAGACAAATGGGCTTGGAGCCCCATCCAGAACCAGTAGAAAAGTCCCCCACTTCAGAGACTGTGGCCTTTCACTCCCCAGCAAAGACAAATAGGCATGGTTCGGATGGCTATCATTAAGGAGAGGCCACTTGTCCAAGGGAAACACATTATTGTCATTACCACAGTGCAGAGGCTGCCACCAAAGCAAGCTTTGCTAATGCTAAAGCATTACATCCCGCTGGATACAGTGGGCAACCTCCCTGACTGCCACCGATGTTGAGTACATCTTTCTGCTCTAGATATTTTGCCACTTGACAGATACCATGCTGTCATATACATGGATGGTTCAGCACAACCATCTGTAGATACCAAACATCAATATCCAGCCGCTTGTGCAGCTGTGAGCGGAGTAATGAAGGATGGAGTTTTTCACCCTCATAATACCTAGACGCAGACCTTAGGTGATTGCACAGCTTAGCTTGCTGAGCTTAAAGCCCTTATTTTAGCGCTACAACACTCAGAGCCAAGACTGCTGACTTTGATTATCTGTGACTCACATTACTGCGTCCAGTCATACAATGATTATCTTAATCATTGGCAATTGAACGGGTTCAGAGACTCTAAAGGGAACACCTTAAAACACTGAACTCTGTGGGGGAGGGTGGCTGATCTTAAGGATAAGCTACCTTGTGTCCATGTAGTACATACATTGGGCCTCCAATGTGTAGGTGTACAAGTTATTGGCAACACTTTGACTGATGAAGCGGCCAAATCTCAAGTGGCTAAGGCTTCTGTGGCTGCAGTGACTCAGTCTCAGACAAGATTGGATAATGAAATTCTGACTTCGGCTGAAGGAAAGCCTCATTCAAAAGCATACCCTACAAAATGTTTTTACCACATCAGTACACTCAATCTTGCCTACGCAACACTTCCTGGGGTTGGAGATCGAGTGATCCCCAATCAAAACCAGAAATGAGATATCATCAAAGCTGTGCATGAGGGTGTCGCTTCTGCTCATGCTGGTATTTCGGCCCCAATAACACTCTTACAGAAATTATTTTTGTGGCCAGGTCTATACAAACAGACAAAACAGTATGGGGGTCATTACAACATTGGCGGTAAAAGCCGCTTACCGCCGTGCAGAAGACCGTCAGCACACCAGCACGGCTGTGGAAGTCCGTCACAGCCATTATGACCCACAGATCAGGAATCAGCCAAAATCTAGACACCCTCACAATTCCGCCACACCAAAGGTCAGTGATAAACTGGCGAAAACAAAAACAACACCGTCACGCCAACAGGAATATGCCCACACTATCACGACACAAGAATCCACGCGGCAGTCTTTCACCCGCGGTATTCCATTGGTGGTACACACTGCCGCGCTCAAAATACACACACATTTACAAAACACATCTACATTGGACAAATCGAAATACACACACCTGATACACATACACACACTACTCCCACACACCCAATACAATATAAAACACACACCCATATCACCCACAAACCCCTACGACAACAATTGCGACAGAAAGCCAGAGAGAGACACCACCAGAAAGAACAATAGCATCCACAGGCACTCAACACCATCACTCACCCAACATCCATACACCTCACACAACACACCTCTAAGTATCAGCCCACACCTCACGACACATACCACCCCACACATCACCCACACCATCCCATGGCACCGCAAAGACACCCCAGGTTTTCTGAGGAGGAGCTCAGGGTCATGGTGGAGGAAATCATCCGGGTAGAGCCACAGCTATTCGGATCACAGGTGCAGCACACCACCATAGCTAGGAAGATGGAGCTATGGCAAAGAATCGTGGACAGGGTCAATGCAGTGGGACAGCACACAAGAACTAGGGATGACATCAGGAAGAGGTGGAATGACCTACGGGGGAAGGTGTGTTCCGTGGTCTCAAGACACCAGATTGCGGTTCAGAGGACTGGCGGCGGACCCCCACCTCCTCCCCAAGAACTCACAACATGGAAGGAGCAGGTCTTGGCTATACTGCATCCTGAGGGCCTCGCAGGAGTGGCTGGAGGAATGGACTCTAGTAAGTCAAATCTTTCACTACTTCATCCCCCACCCTACCTGCATGCTATCACATACCCCCACCCTTGCCCTCACCCCCATCATTCCAACTCCTCACACATGTCCCACTATCACAAACCACACATCCAAAACACAAGCCCTGTATGTAACACCAAAGCATGTCCACTGCACATACCCATACACCCCCCTAAACCATTATCACAGAAGGTCCCACACAAGAATGGAAGCTCTGGGATACAGGGTCACCCACCCATTGCACGCCATGGCACATACAGATGCAATAATAATCCCTTTACACCCCTGCAGGACCCCTACCCAACGTCACCGGACAGGAGGGTCCGGAGGGGACAGAGGCCCAGGAACACAGGGGAACTGGGAGGGCTGCTGTGCGACAGGGGGAGGACAGGCCCAGGGAACCCACTCTCCACGAGGCCCTCTCTAACGTCATGGGAGCCTACCACAATTCCCAGGAGACAATGGCAACGGTACTGGTCAAGTTTCAGGAGACCCAGCGGCTGCAGGAGGAACAGTATTTGGGCTTCAGGGGGGAACTCAAATCCTTCAATACCACCCTGGGCAGGGCACCATTGTAGGGGTGCTGAAGGAACTCGTCAACACCAGGAGGGACACTGTGGCACAACAAGGGGCCCCTTATACTAGCCTGGACGATGAACTGCCCACCACCTCCGCCAGCGCTAGTGGACAGGAGGCACCGCCACAGGACCACGACACCAGCATCCCACCCCCTGCAGGCGGAGAACCGCCCCGCAAACGGTCCCTGAGATCCAGGACAAAGACAGAGAACAATGCAAGACCCCCGCCAAAAAATTAGACCACCCTGATTGTCATCCTTCTGTCCCACTTTGTCACCCTGTCCATACTTAAACTGCCCTAGCTCCACTTCCTATGCCCCATTGGACAATGCACCTGTGAGACTAATAGACTGGACTCTGCCATGGACATTCCTCCACCATCACCCCTGACCATTTTACAACCCCCTCCACTATTTAGCAATTAAATAAACACCCTTAAATCACAAAACAATCTGGAGTCAGTCTGTGCTTTCACAAATTTGTATTAGCAATAACTGTGGCAAAATGCTATATCCAATGTACTGTCAACATACCTATGTCACACAGCTCTAGTCCATGCGGAAACAAAGCAGAGGTCACACAGTGGGACCCACATCTGTGAAACCGAAAGGGAAAGTGACAATTCAGGGTCCATACACTGGGGGAAAATGACAGACAGATAAGAGGTAGAAGAATTAAATCCGATGTAGCAGGCAGTGTTGCCTTCTTACCTGTGTCTCACTGGAAGTATTGCTAGATCAAAGTGTTCCTGTTGTCTATGTCCTCTTCTTCTGCTTCCTCGTCTTCACTGTCCACAGGCTCCACAGCTGCCACAACACCTCCATCTGGACCATCCTCCTGCAGAAAAGGCACCTGTTGTCGCAAAGCCAAGTTGTTAAGCATACAGCAGGCCACGATGATCTGGCACACCTTCTTTGGTGAATAGAATAGGGAACCACCTGTCATATGGAGGCACCGGAACCTGGCCTTCAGGAGGCCGAAGGTCCTCTCTATAATCCTCCTAGTCCGCCCATGGGCCTCATTGTAGCATTCCTCTGCCCTTGTCCTGGGATTCCTCACTGGGGTCAGTAGCCATGACAGGTTGGGGTAACCAGAGTCACCTGCAAATGTCGAACTGTTAGACACACACTAACTCTTAGGGACATCCCCAGACCCAGACACCTAGTCACACTGTATTGGGTCCATGTCCTCACCTAATAGCTACACACGGTGCCTCTGGAGTTGCCCCATCACATAAGGGATGCTGCTATTCCGCAGAATGTAAGCGTCATGCACTGAGCCAGGAAACTTGGCATTTACATGGGAGATGTACTGGTCGGCCAAACACACCATCTGCACATTCAGTGAATGGGAACTCTTCCGGTTTCTGTAAATCTGTTCACTCCTGCGGGGGGACCAAGGCCATATGTGTTCCATCAATGGCACCTATGATGTTGGAGATATGTCCCAGGGCATAGAAGTCGCTTTCACTGTAGGCAAATCCTCCACATGAGGGAAAATGATGTAGCTCCGCATGTGTTTCAGCAGGGCAGACAACACTCTGGACACCACGTTGGAGAACATAGGCTGGGGCATCTCTGATGCTATTGCCAATGTTGTTTGAAAAGACCCACTTGCTAGGAAATGGAGTACTGACAGCACCTGCACTAGAGGGGGGATTCCTGTGGGATGGCGGATAGCTGACATCAGGTCTGGCTCCAACTGGGCACACAGTTCCTGGATTGTGTTACGATCAAGTCTGTAGGTGATAATTACATGTTGCTCCTCCATTGTCGACAGGTCCACCAGCGGTCTGTACACTGGAGGATGCTGCCATCTTCTCACCTGCCCCAGCGGACGTGCTCTAAGGAGGAGAACAGCGAGCAGAGAGTCAACCAACACTGAGGTACGTCAATACAACTTTATAGGAAAATGTTTGAAAATCGACATATGGGTGTATTAGTGTTTAAGCAATGCCTACATATGTGTGACGCATTTAAAATTAATGCCATGTGGCCCTCTGAAATGGCGTCTTCCTGATCTGTAATTTGGGACAAGGGGATATGAGGTAACAGCGCTGGCGTTGTACACCGTTGCGGTGGGCGGTTGAAGACCGTGGCGCAATCCTGCATTGGTTAACATTGGACCCCATGGGTCCCAGGAGCCAATGACGATGTACGCCGGCGGTGACGGTACGCACAGCCGCGGATGTCACCGCCATTTTCTCTCTGTTCAATCACTTGATACCTGATCTTCGACAGGAGAGGACCTACACTGCAAGTGCTGCTGTGACCTCAGTCTGGAAGAGAAAATGGCTTGTGTGTCTGGGGAAAGGGCCCCTGCCTTCAGCACAGAGGAGTTGGAGAAACTAGTGGATGGGGTCCTCCCCCAGTACACGCTACTCTACGGTCCTCCAGAGAAACAGGTGAGTACACTGTGAGCATGCTGTATGGGCAATGCCTGTTTTGAGTGGTGTTGATGAAAGATGGGTGGAAGTCTCCCCCCCACCCCTTTTTGTGGTCTCCCTGTTCTTGTGTGCATTAGCATCATCAGGCGGAGGAGCAGTGGCACCAGAGCAGGAGGGAGCTGCATCCCACATGGCCCTGGAAGGTGACACAACGGAGTCTGAAGCCACCAGTGGGACGGAGGGTGAGGGGAGCTCCACGTCGGGGACAGGAGCTGAGACCAGCGACACAGACTACTCCTCTGATGGGAGCTCCCTTGCGGTGGCGGGCCACTCTGTGCCCCACATCTACAGGTACAGCCACAACCCCCCTACCAGCACCGCCCTCCCAGCAGCCCCTCAGCATGTGCCCCGTGGCTGCTCACCCAGGAGGGTGGTCATCTCCTTTGCCCCGGGCACTTCAGGCCCTGCCCCAGTTACCCCAGATGCCCTCAGTGAGGAGGCCATTGACCTCCTCAGGTCCCTCACTGTTGGGCAGTCTACCATTTTGAATGCCATCCAGGGTGTAGAGAGGCAGTTGCAACAGACAAATGCATACCTGGAGGGCATTCATTCCTGGAGGGCATTCATTCCTGGAGGGCATTCATTCTGGTCAGGCAGCCCAACAGCGAGCATTTCAGACTCTGGCCTCAGCACTGATGGCAGCCATTGTCCCTGTGTCCAGCCTCCCCCCACCAACTTCCTCCACCCAGACCCACACCCCTGTACCTCAGCCTATCCCAAGCACACCAACAGACCAGCATGCACACACCTCAACACACAAGGGAAGCTCAGGAAAACATGAGCACCACACATCCCACAGGCACTCACGCAAGCATCATACCCATGCAGACACACCAACATCCACTGCCTCCACTGTGTCCCCCTCCTCCTCGTCTCCCTCCTCCCTCCTAGTCTCATCTCCACTCACACCTGCATGCATTACATATTCAGCCACTACCTCCATCACCAGCACACCCACCACCACACCCCGCTCACATGCAGTCACCACCCCCACTACCATTCACACATCCCTTGTCCTCTCCCACTGTGTCTGTGAGCCCACCTCCCAAGGTACACAAACGCAGCCACACACCCACCCAACAGCCATCCATCTCACGACAGCCTACAGCCCATGCACCTTCACCCAAAGTCACCAAACGTACACCTCCTACAACCACTGCCTCTTCCTTCACTCCCAAACCCCCTCCATTTACCCGTCCCAGTGTGTCCCAAAAACTTTTCCTGTTCAACCTTGACCTCTTCCCCTCACCTCCCCCACCCCTTTAGTCTCCTAGGGCCCACCTTTCCAGGTCCCAACCCAGCGCCTCAGCCACAACATCTGCGGGAACAGTGGTGCCAGTAGTAACCGGCTTCTGGAGTGCACCAGGCAGCAGGGCAGCCAGTGTGCCAAGGAGCCAGACCACGGACAGTCCCCCACCTGAAAGCACAAAAAGTTGGCCAGTGTCCGGCGGGAGAGAGGCAAAACATCTTCCACCAAAGCCTCTCCCAGGGGTACAGTTGGGAGTGTGAAGACAGCTGCGCCACCATCCAAGGTGGGGAAGGGGCACAGAAAAACAGGTAACCCTGCGAAACTCTGCACAGCGACAAGACCTCCACCAGCACCTCTGAACAGGACACCGCCGCCACAAGCACCGCTGCCAAGGACACCACCACCTCCAGCACCGCTGCCAAAGACACCACCGCAACAAGCACCGCTGAACAGGACACCGCCGCCACAAGCACAGCTGCCAAGGACACCGCTGCCACAAGCACAGCTGTCAAGGACACCGCCCCCACCAGCACTGCTGAACAGGACACCGCCGCCACAAGCACCGCTGAACAGGACACCGCCGCCACAAGCACTGCTGAACAGGACACCGCCGCCACAAGCACCGCTGCCAATGACACTGCCGCCACAAGCACCGCTGGCAAGGACACCGCCACCACCAGCACCGCTGAACAGGACCCCGTCGCCACAAGCACCGCTGAACAGGACACTGACGCCACAAGCACCGCTGAACAGGACACCGCCGCCACCAGCACCGCTGAACAGGACACCGCCGCCACAAGCACTGCAGGCCAGTGAGCGCCAAAGCTTATGATGCTACTGAGGCCGCCATGAGCAGGATGAAGCATTCTGGGCACCAAGCCCCGTGCAGAACCAGTGGAGATTTACATCCACTACCTCTGTCCTTGGCAGGATGAAGCACTCTGGGCACAAAGCCCCCTCCAGAACCAGTGGCGTATCACATCCACTACCTCAGTCCTTGGCAGGATGAAGCACTCTGGGCACCAAGCCCCCTCTAGCACCAGTGGAGACTGTTATCCACTTGAGAGACTGTGGCTTTGCACTCCCCAGGATAAAGCAGTGGGCAAACCACCCACTGGAGAGACTTGAGAGACTGTGGCTTTGCACTCCCCAGGATAAAGCAGTGGGCAAACCACCCACTGGAGACTTGAGAGACTGTGGCTTTGCACTCCCCAGGATAAAGCAGTGGGCAACCCACCCACTGGAGAGACTTGAGAGACTGTGGCTTTGCACTCCTCAGGATACATCAATGGGCATGGAGCCCCCTCGTGGATCTGGCGTCGTGCACTCAGCCGGCTGAGGTACCCCCCCCTTCCCTTCCCCCTGAGGTGCCTGTTTTATTTCTATCTGATGCCCCAGCAGTGTTCTCTCCGTTGTGATCGGGTATTGAGTGTGGGCCTCGCCCATGCATTTTGGGCCCAGTGGTCCACGGACTATGATGGTGGAATACCTTGGACTTGTATTCTTGGTGTATATTTGTTTATAGTGTAAATATATATATATATATATATGTATATATTTTTGATTACTGTATTTGAATATATCACAATCGTTTGACTCATTTCCTTTTGTCCTTGCATTCTTCCAGGGGGGATTGGGGGTTGTTAATGTAATGTATCAACATGTACTTGTGTGTGTGTTGTAGTGGATGAGGGTGGGGGTGGGAGTGTTGCGTGTGTGTGTCATTGTTTTTTCCCTCCTCCTCCCCTGTGTCGTAGGTGCAGTACTCACCGTTGTCTTCGCCGCCGTCTTTGTTGTTCCTGGGAGAGGAGCAGGAAGATAAAGGCTGGGAGTATCTGGAGCTCGGGTTCCATGGCGTCCTGAGTCCTAGTGGGGTGTGTAGAGGTGAGCGTTTTCCCTTCCAAGTCCTGTTTCCGCCGTGTTTTTGTTCACGGTGAATCCGCCCTGGAAAAGGTGGCGGATTGGACTGTTGTAAAACAGTGGGCGGAACCTTGTCTTCTGCCTGTCTGTTGGCGGTTACCGTTGCGGTGTTTGTTTGTACCGCCTTCGCGGTCGGAGTGTTAAAGTGGCTGTCTATGTTGGCGGTTTCCGCCACAGTCGTGATTCCATTTTGTTTTCCGCCGGCCTGTTGGTGGTTTTACAGCTGCTTTAACACCGACCGCCAGGGTTGTAATGACCACCTATGTCCTTTGTTGTGACATTTGCCAGCAAATTAAGGGCTCCAACATCAAACACCCACCACAGACATCCTCCTTAGTGTCCAGGAGGCCACTACAATGTGTGTACCTGGACCACTGCAGTCCGCTCCAACCTGATGGTGCATGCAAATACATCTTAGTCACTGTGGATTCTTGTTCTAGATTCCTGTGGGTATGGCCACAGCGGTCGACTGACGCTCGAACTGTTATAAAAGACTTGCTGATCTTTATCGGTACATACAGGGATGCAGTATTCCATTCGGACCAGGGCCCTGCCTTTGCCTCTAAGGCATTCAGGGACACCATGGGGACGATGGGTATTGAACTCCATTACTCCTCACCATACCATCCCAAAGGAAATTCGGTCGTGGAGACGAGGAACCGTGATCTAAATTTGTCCGTAGCAGCTAGAGTATTAGGTTCTGGCCGCAGCTGGTTTCATCAACTATATGGGGTCCAGAGAGCACTGAACAATCTGCCAAGGTGGTCCTTGGGGGGACGCACTCCATATGAGGTTCTCTTTGGGACACCTATGTATGTCCCAGATCTTGAGGCCCCTGGTTTGGTGGCAGCAGACACACCTTTTGACATAAATGAACGCTTCACTGTTTTACAGGAGCTTCAGAAATTTCGTAAAGATAAATCATCCACCAATGCTGCCACCTTAGGAATAAGGGATTTACCAACAACTTCCACTGGCTGGATTCCTAAAGTTGGGGATCTGATTCATGAGAAGATCGCTGTGAAGAAGGAATTCAGGCCATCCTACAGAGCACCGGTCCCAGTCATGGGAGTGCAAGGTACCAGAACTGTCATCTTACGACCGCTGCCTGGTTCCAAATGACACAGATTCATTTTCGTAGATGAGGTTAAACTTCAGCCGTCTCACTACTCAACAGGACATACCTCTTAAAAACAGAATGGGGATGGAAGAAAATGAGCTCTTGCTGATTACAGTTCCCACTTCAATGACAGCACCTGACCAGGAGTTGGCTGTTTTCTACACCAACACAACACAGACTGACAACACTGTCTACTATGAACCTCCACATGAAGTAGATCCATCCACTGGTAATGCACCTCCTCCTGTGTTTGCAGAGACTGCGTCTGATTATTTCATCAACATTGATGACTTTTCTTCAGACTTATCCACTCCTGTGATTGAAAATGTTTCAAAGACACGTAAGCTGTACCTATGGCTTAAAAATAACTATTTAGTTCACCCATGGAATTATTTATGGTTCTGTTGACATTTTTTGCATTGTTTCAATGGATTGGCTTTGTGACTATTTTCTTTTTGCTTATAAATGGTCATTACCTTCCTTAACGCTCCTCTGTTGAGCTTGTGGATGAAGTCTTAACTCCATATCATTCCTCACATAAGGTCTGCAGAGACTTGTCCCTTGTGAACATTCCAGCTGATGGGATTGTGTGGGACAACATTCCATTTAATATACACAGGCCTACTGAGGTCATTCAAATTCCACATGTCCTCAAAATTTCTGTGACTGATATAATTACACCTGGTGTTGTAGCTGATGATTGGGATGTCCAGACAGTTGATTCTATGTTAACTGAAATGAAGGACTATTCAGTATTTGAAAGTGATGATGTACATACAAATACAATGAATTATGGGGAAATGTTCTGCTATATCAACTGAGGACACTACTACCTGCACTGTGCCACTAGACATAGACCAGTACATAACTGCACACAGTGGGAACACTGTTATACACCACCAGTGGGGAACCCAAAACATTATTCAGATAAATGTACATATTTTTCTGGGCATGACACTGAAAACTTCAGGGCTGATTGCAGAGTCCCCCTGACTTTTTGACCCCATTTTTCACTTTTTACTGGTGTTTTCCTGACTCTAATGGTGCCCTGGATACTGCTAGTCAGTGTCAGGGCCTGTGCTCTGTATAAAATGAGTATGCAAATTAAGCTACTTATAGTTGGCAGTATCAACCTACCTATAAGTTCCTAGTAAATGGAAAGGCATGTAGTTTTAGGGACACAAGCATAGGTAGTGCGCCCATGGGTGAACTGCTGAGGTGCTCAGTGTCCTTTCAAAAGCAGGCCTGCCTTGCTGGCTGCTTTTAAACTAAAGTTATATGCAATTTTGACTTTGGAATTAAAAGTACTTCCACAGTCTTAAACTACCTCCTTTTTATATGTAAGTCACCCCTAATGTGTGTTCTAAGTGCACATAGGGCTGGGTGCTATGTAACTATAAGCATGGACTTTATGAAAATGTTTTATAATCCCTGGTCCTTCACTCTGATCGCCCACCTCTCTCATTTCTTTTTTCCGATGAATCCTGAAAGGATCGAGATTGGCGTGTGTCAGTATAATAATATCTATCAGGTGTTTTTATAATATCTCTATTTCTGAGACTATCCCTATTCTGTGGGGTCTTCATACGCGGAGATTTTCCCCTCTCTTTTTAAGGAGTTTGTTGCTTTTTATCCCAGCATTTCTTATTACCCTCAGGTGCTTGCTTGGGGGTATCTTTGTTCGATTTACCCTGAAATTGTGTTTTTTGCGGTCTGGCCCCTAAGCTATCTCGACCAGTACTTGAATAGGTCTCTGCTATTATTTTAGGCAGCTCTCGTTCCTGATCCTGTTGTGGAACGTCACAGAGCCGCATGTGCGACCGCTTCCCCTTTAAGGTTACTTAAAATGATTGAAGATACTGTGGCAAAATTGCCCACTAATTGCATCCCCAAATCTAGGGCCGGAGCAGCCCTGTATTCATCTTGAATTTGTTTCAACACCTCCGGTAAATTGGCAAGTGTCGGTGTACCATGTACGGTTGTATAGAGCGCGGCAAACACCGTGCCCCGAGTATTACAGCTATCTACTGTAGGGACCATCCCAAAAGGCAAGCACATTGTTAAAATTCTATGTTTATCCTGAGGTCCTGTATGGGGAAATACTGCCTCCAGCGCATTAATTTTCTGTGCTAACCAAAACAGAGTGTCCTCTTGTTTGGCGGGTACTTTACCCATAATCGAATGTACAGTGGCAGGATTTATATCTGGCGTTGCTGCATGTGGATGTGCTGGAGCAGCACGTGCTGGGTTTGTATTTAGTGTTTGCATCACAAATTGTACTAACTCTCTATATATCGCTATTAATTCAATATATAAACGACAAACCTCAGGTACTGCTAGATTTGCAACTGCAGGATGTGGTGTGTAGGTGGCCAATAAAGGCCATGTAGGACCATCATTACTTAGTGGACCTAACCTTACTGGTAATATTGTGTGGGGTAGGGCGCCATCAAGCCAATTATTATGTTCTTGATAAGATAGAGATATCTCTAAATATGCGTATGCTCTGTATTGTCCAGGCGCATTCGCAGGTTTATATTGGTGAAATGTATTCGTGTTCCCAGCAACTGCTGGAAATGTGACCCAAGAATAGAAAAGTTCTGTTCTATAAGCTGCATGGGCATCTGCCACAAATGTGACTGGACACCCCTGGGCTGTTAGGCCTTGTGCTAGTAAATGTGCAGTTAGAGGTTGTCCCATATTAACTGCTATTTGTACCTGCTTTGGATTCGCCATAATAGTGACACTGAGTTCAGAGAAGGCCCACCAAATAGGGCTTTCCTTTTATAGTTCAAGCTTGAACAACCTCCAGCCGCAGTAGGATAGCCTACGCTGCTGTGGTGGAAACCCTCAGTACCACGGACGCCTCCGCATACGGTATTGAGGTGTCATTATATATAATGAGACAGAGATACTCCGGAGGACCCGAAAATTAGAGCCTGACCAAGCGTTGGCGGCGCCATGTCGCGTAGGCTCTCATTATTCTAATGAGACTACTGGATTTTAAGCAGCAAGATCATCCGAGGTGTGGGAGACTGAGTCTAACCCACTGCAGGTGACACCTGTCTCTCTAAATCCGGGTTTTGCTCCGGCCAACTAGCAGTGCCTCATCTCTACTGGGGGATAGGGATGATTGGGCAGCCGAGCGCATGACATATTAGGCTTCTCAGGGAAGTCGACGTCACTCAGGTCGCATCCGGTTTTCTCATTTACAATTCAGTCTCATTTACAATTCAGTCTCATTTATAAATGGCAAACAGATTAGTTTAATAAAACGACTGCATCTTAGATAGCAAAGCTGAGCTGCAATAACCAGGATGACACAACATAATAGTATTAAAATGGTGATGAGAAGAGTGAAGCATAGAAACAACGCTATCATATTGTCACTATGATCGAGGGTCTATTTCCTATCTAGGTTATAATTTGAGCACAGCATGTTAAGCTCTAATTCTGCCTTTCAGGTTCCCCTGGGAAGACATCAACACCCATACCTGAGCAAAGGCCTGTGGTCTGCGTTAGCATCTGTAGGGAAGCATTCAGCAATCAGCATACAGTTGTGATTCCCTGGCTGGAATCTTCCTCTAACGTGTATTGGGACTAGGAATTGTTTTATAACAACACAGCTGATATTCTGAGAAAATGTCCCTACGTAAGGATGTGTATTTTCTACGAATGTCGTAGAATAAACCTCTACCACGTTCACCGGCAATGTACCAAACTGTAGCATTGAATGAAGCACAGAGTGATCAAGAATGTCTTGTTTAAGAACACAGTGCTGGGCTAGGCAAAAACAGTTAGATAAATGAAAATAAAACAAGACTGTAGAAATGGCTATTGTAAAAATAACAATGCAAAGCCGAATAAAATATATCTAGGTTAAAGTGCACAGCGGCCTTTTGTGTTAAAATAACGTGCATGGAGCTATAACTAAAATGGCTACACAACAAGGTAAAATAGCCAAATGTGTTTCTCCCTCACTGTAGTGAATGGGTTCGATGAGCTAAAGCAGGGAGCCTTTATTTTAATTCATAGAGTCCCAATAGGAGCCAGGTATTACAAGTTTGGTATCAAACTGATTGTTATAATAAATCCCACAACGTACCATTGTTGGATTTAATATAACAAGTTCAGGGAAAGAGTTTTAGAACTTTACCCGAAATTTGCCAACTTCAGTTCTGTAGTACCCTTCTCTGATTAGTCAGCCTCTGGCAGCCTGACTAGGCTGCCTTGATGAGGTGTGAAGTGGCAGGGGTGAACACAAAGGAATGCCTGGGGAGGAGATCTGCCTCAGCAGATGTTGAAACAGGATGGGGGAGAGCAGCCAAACTGGTCTTCAAAAGAGGAAAGAGTATTTGGAGCAGCTCAGGACCTTCCCCATTTCTTGCATATCCAACATATGTGAGGTGGGCTGCAGGAATGTCAGATCAAGATTCAGCTTTCTGTCCTGAAAAAACGCTAAGTCGGAAGGTAGAATTCTTCACCGATGTCTCCTGTGACCTGTATCCGAAGAGGGCTCAAGGGAGGTTGGATCGGATTGGTGACTTTATCCCGCTGAAGAAAATCTTCAAGAAAAAGACTAAAGGGGGTCATTACGAGTTCGGCGGTTTCAGTAAAGACCGCCAAATTATGACCATGGCTGTCTTCCCAACAGAATTAAGACAAACCACCACTAGTACCTCCAGTGCAGACATGCCACCATGGGTAGTGGTAGGCACCTTCAGGCCAGCGGGGACCATGTTCCCGATGGACATATTACAAGGCTGCACACTGCCAAGGTTTCCGCAGCAGTAGCACATGAATATTTTTCCATGTAATTATATGGATTAATTATTAATTCCTTCTGATAAACCAGAACATGTTGTATACTGAATGGTGTCATTTAAACATATAACAGCTTTCAGATAATAACATGCTGGAAAGAGAATCAATCATTTACCCAATCCCCATGTCCTCTGTAAAGGTATAATTTTATTCTGTTTAATACACCCCTGTTCAGCATAATGATTTAAAACTGCATGTGAATAAATCATTTTATTTCTAGAAAGAAATGCAAAAGTCCGATTTGTGTAATTCTAGCTAATGAAATACGTGCCTGGGTGAAAATGTTAGCTAAAAGGAAAATTTAGAATCAAACATACGTTTACTCCCCCAAGTCAAAATTGATCAGTGTTACAACTGTGGATACTTCATCACTGTGGCATTTAAAATATGTAAGAACATATCAGCATACCTATTAAAGCAATATAGGTCTGTGTAGTTTGTGTTGAGATGAGGATCACCATTCTACATGCAAGTACAGGACTGTTGATCTGCCACTAATTTATTTATAGTATCTCTTTCTCAGACATGAGAAAAAAGAATCTGGTGATAAGATAACACTTAGACTGCAATGAAAGGTTTGTGTCATTTGCATAGTCTCCGTTCGTTCCAGAATTTGGTAGCCCAGCTCATCCGACTGCATACAATCTTGCAGCAGGGTGGCCATTAGCTTGACTGTAGACACACTCTGGTTAGAGCTGTGTAACTGACTTTTGTTCCCTAATTGTATAGCAACTGAACTAGGTCCTTCAATCTCTTCAACATTCTTACAATGCACCATGTGAATTACAAAAAAAACAGTACCATAGTCAGCTAAGTTTCAAATGCAATTATTGTTGTCACTAAGCTTTAGTCCAGGAACACTTTTGTATTTCTTCATTCTACTCTAAAATTGTTCAATCATTTCTGCCAGTTGAGATTTCAATTTTGAGTTAGGTTGTTTTGAATCTACAGTTCTGTTAATTTTCAATCAATTGCCTTATAATGAACTTGGTGACTTTTCACAGTTCTATCTCGTGATTTGGTGGGTTTATGATGCTTTCAGCATTTTATGAGACAGGGTCAGCTTTGGGGTGGATGGTATTACAACAAAACTCATTCCAAATCTACAACTACCAGTATATACTTATTATGCCAATATAATTGTGATAATTGGTTTTGCGTGGTTGAGCTGCTTTAGTGTGAGGCATTTGAGGTGGTTTCACTGTCACTGAAGATTGAAGATGACAAATTCAGCAATTTAACACATACTCTCTGGTAATATTTAACAGTAATCAACTCCCATAACCTTCTTAAAATATAAATTTATTTTTGGGAAAATCCTGCATGTGCCGAGCCAGTTCCCTCTTGCACTGCCCTTTTTTTTATTTCAGATGCAGTTCTGGCTGTCATTCAATGTAAGTGAATCTGCTATTTCTGGTACTGTAATTTTTTTAAGTCCACCATGTCCCAGGAAGTAGTTCTAATTCACTAGAAACCAGGAGGTAGGACTGTCTGTTTTTGTAACTGAACTGCCAAGTGTATTTTTGGGCAATTCTAGCCGTTATGTTTCCTACAGGTATCTCTCATTTCACAGCTTGATCAGGAGAGTTTCCCCATGTGCCGATACATGCTTTAAATCGACATGTGGAAGCTATATCTTGAAGCCAGCTACCCATATCCAGAGCTGCTTTGCTCTTCTCTTCACTCAGGAGTCATTTTATTCATTATATTGCCAATACGTTAAAATTACAGTGTTATTCTGTAAACAAAATTATGTCAAGATTGAAGCATTTATTTTTGTTTAAAGCTAGAAGAATTTCACTCAATTGTGCAGTTGACTTTCCTAGGTTTTTCACATTTATAGGATGTATTTAATATTCGAAATCCTCAAATACCCCTATTGCTGTAAATGTCATGGAGGAGAAACAGCCTTTACCACGCACCCAAAGCCAAACAGGCCCTTTGCAACACGGGCAAAACAACAAACACATTTGCCACAAAAGTCGTTACAACGACTTGCTTTAGGGAACTCATTGTTGGGCTTGTGTTGGATTTTAAGTTCAACACCTTCCCTACTATTGCGCAGACTGGAGTTAGAATAGTGAATTATTCCATTCCAAAGTCCAGTGCTTCCAGAAGGCAAGTTGTTGTAACAACTGATAAAGGAACAACACCGTCGTTGTATTGCCCATGTTGTAAAGATATGCGTGCTAAACGCCTGCATGAATCCATCATACAACCGCCACAGAGTATCTCTTAATACTTTCTACTGCAGGCTGTCCTTATTTGCCTATTCATAAAATAGTATGACATTAATTCAGTGGTTTTACTGATGTGGTCTTTGGTATTACATGCTAATTGAAGAAATGTATTTGTTCCTAAGGTAGTCTAATCTTCAAATGTAATGTGCAAACTCATCATATTTGTGGCTCATTGCACCTAGTGCACATGCAAGGGTAAAGAATTAAGAATACTGATTTTAGTCGCTGCCTCTAGTTTAGGTATAGGTGAAAGTATAATTCATTTAATTCCGGTTATGATAATTTCCTTGATAATTGTTTACTCGTAGGCAGTGAGAACGTTCTCTGGTAAAGTGAAGTGCTCCTCGGCAGCAGAGTGCAAGTGTGACTTTCTAGAGAATGGTAGCATCATGCCTTTGTTTTCTAATGTGTAGATGAACCCAACTTGACTGGAAACCAGCTGTATCACTAATTCAATTAATTCTACTGTGTTTGTAAATGTATGGTTGTAATCATGTCTGTTCGTAGGCTTCTGAGAACAAGGGTATGTTTCTTCAATTTTTTATCTTATGGATGGGAGCAGTGGCTTCCCTCTCTTCCAAAATATGGAAGATTGGTTCAACTGGAAATTCATTGTTCCATCAATTTCTGGAGTGTTTGGAGGCAGAAGTGTATCACATTTGTCTAGGAACTGAGGTACTCATTTGAAATTGTTTTTTTGGTTTGATAATAACGTTAGCACCATTTGATGAATCTTCACAAAAATTTCCATAAAACTGATCTATCCCACTTAGCTCCTTCCTGGAAAGTTTGATTCGTAAAGCAGGGGCTGATAAAAAGTAGGATGGAAGTCCCAAAATGCATTTTCTCCATGCAACTTCCGAAGGGATTTTTTAATAGTGCTGCCCCCAAAACCTCAACATTTTACAGAAAACTTGGTATTTGCTCAGATTTCACTGATTTGGTGTGCAGTTATGTATATCTGGATAAATGAGTTCTCGGGAGTCTCGCAGACATCCTACTAGCATGCAACGTCAAATAATGGAGCAATCTAATTTGCCAAGTGGGCTTTTTTTCCAATCAGCTGCCTTGTTCCCATTGTCTGATTGGCTGGCCACAACATGAAGAGAAATTTTGTGTATGTTATTACAGGGCTCAGAGACTCAGAACCCGTGTTCTGAAAATTAAAAAGAAAATATGGTATAAGAGGGTAGGAAAGGGCATACCTGTGTCCGATAAGTAAGAACTCAGAATTGTTACCAAAGGGACTAGATAGTGGTCCACTTATTGATATGTACATTCAAATAGTGATCTAGTCATCAGACGTCAACAGAGTACCTCATAATGGTAGACTCAGAAGGAACTGCCCAGAGGACTTCAAATTTGCAATTTAACACAGAAGGTTACAAGAATGCAATAATCATGTAGAATATGATAGTCATAAGAAAAATCAAGAATAGCTATTCAAATAGCACCCACAAAAACAGAAAAAGGTATCACCTAATTATGAAATCCAATTAAAACCAACATACAGTGAGGAACACTACCAGACAATAAAAATATATTTTTTAAAGTGGCATCTAATAGGAACATCTAAAAAACTGGAAATACCTCAGCTTCTATGTGGCCTGGCCATGAGGGCTGAAACATGTCGACACATATTAAGATGTAGGAAACTGAGGGCCTGATTTAGATCATGGGCAGGGGAATACTCTGTCACAAATGTGACAGATGTGCCGTCCGCCATAATATGATTCCATTATATCCTTTGTAGATTGCAATACAGCAGATGAGATATCCATCACGTTTGTGATCGAATATTCCATCCACTGACATCTAAATCACCCCTAAATTCCTTTCAAAACATGTGCCTAATATATTTAACTATAACGGTTGCACCCAATAATAAAGGGATTCCGGAGTGTCTGTAGGTATTTTTCAAACTTTTTACGAGGAGACCATGATGGATGTAACATCACAAGTGCTCCCTGGAATATGGTTGAGCCCATCCTGGTTTATAGGAACCAGGATGCAACCTGAAGATGAAGCATGATTGCACTAGTGGGTGTATGGGTCATCAAACTCCAAGCTAGGTGTTATCTTATCATGTTCTGAGTCTATCCTAATGGAGACCAGTTGCAACCAGGTTATAGAATATTGCAAGAGAGAAATGGTCTATTTGGCTTAAGATCTTAATGGATAGTTACGTCAACCAAGTTATTCAATTTTCAAATTTCTAACTTAAATTGTTGAGGAAGGTTTGACCGTCACTATCACCAAAACATTAATCTACAGTTGTCAGATTCATTGCATGTGTCATTTTGGAAGATGGCAATGTCCTAATATCTAGGGCCTGTGTAAGGAATACACAGTAGCTTCATGTAGTGCAGACCTATGCAGTAAAAGCAATGCTTATTTTTTATAAAATCATGCACATACCTGCAGCTCATGGAAGCTTGCAGTGCCTCCCAGCTGATGCTCATATACAATTTAAAAATACTCAGCATGAAACAAAAAGTGGTGTTTGGTAACACTCCTAGCTACCGTAAAGAAGGCTGAGATCTTCTTTACTGTTAATCATCTCCTGGTGCCGCTTGAAATTGGAGAAAAAGGGCAGATGAAAAGTCTTTCAGTATGTTGGCCAGCTGTTTAGGGACATCCTTGCAACATCTGTTGCTTTTTATGAAGTCCTTATTGAAGCAGTTGCATAACTCGCTTTGGCTTAGTTCAAGTTAAAGCTGAGCCATTCAGAATGGAAAGTTCAGTGTTTTACAAATATTGGTTGGTGGATTATCATGATGAATACAATAAATGTTTTGCTTTTTTATTCAGCTTTATTTAGGGTGTTCGTTCCTATGTATACTTAGTTCATGTATCTGAAGGAAATCCATCTGTTGAACCCCATTACTTATCTTTTCTGTAACCCCAATTTAGATTTCAGCTCTGATACTGGCCTTGTTCATGTCAATTGTAATTGTGTGGTTCTGCCTCAGAAACATTTTTCAAGCCCTGTGCTAGGGGAGATGAGGTAAATAGGTGCATTTGGCACATTGGTACTTTTCTAAAATCATTTTAATATGTGCAATAAGAGTTGCAGCTGGAACATCTGACTTGAATGTATCTGCCCAAACACCACATTTGTGCTCTAACATGCAAGAACGTGTGACTACTGTATATTTCAGTGACGCTCTCATCCACAGAGTGGTATGCAGAAATCTGCACCTGGCATACCTTCCATTCCCCTACTGGAGTCCTAACCCAGAACAGATCTGTCACAAAGAAATGAACAATGAATGCAGAGGACTGAAGTGTTCTCTATCTGGAGACACTACACTTGACCACAGTAGGAAAGATTAGGGCTGAAAAAAATTGCCCCTATTTTACGGACGGAATGGTAAATCGTCTAGTCTGTAATGCTCAAAAATGAAAATATGATCCCACTGGCAACACAGGTGTGGTTGAGGAAGCCCGCTAACACTGGCCACCATAAAAACTATGTAGATCGGTGCATACTCTAAAGAATGGCACAATTATGCTGGCCTGTCTCACAGACAATGTTGGTTCAAATCTGCGATTCAAAATGTGTGCCTCAATGCGCCCATCTGCTGCTGCTTAATATTTCAGAGTATGTCTGTTCTTGAGGATGTGTGTCCATAGCTTCATGAATGTGTTCCACTACTTCATTTACAAACATGCATAACACATTTTACTCAGCTTTAGACTGCCTTTGTTTGTTTTAGCGCTAATATTTGTTTTTGATATGTGACTCCTCATTCTGAGGGTTCCCATGAGTGAGGTATATATTAACAATTATTCTATAACTCAGCAACAAATCACCTTGTACACTCTGTTCATTCTGATTTTGTGTCTTGGTTGCTAGGGTTTTTTTTTTTTAGCATTGAGCAATGTACTAGCGATAGCTTTTATTAGCTTAGTGCTTTTAAATTAGTGAGATAAAATTTGGTGCTCCTTACAGGGAGCTAAGAGTTGTAAAGGCAAGTATTCACAGGGAATCTTATTAGAGCAGTGCTTCTCAACCATTTTAGAACCGTGACCCACTTTTTAAAACAGCAAACCTTTGCAACCCACCCAGCTTAAATGGAAAGAGTCAGGCAATTTTTTAATGTAACTTTAAGGAAAATGGTCTGCATTGCAAAAAAATAAAAATAAAACAACTTTATTTAAAAAGCAGTCACAGACATGGTGGTCTGCTGACCCCAGTAGGCCACCTTCCCTGTGAGTACTGGCCATTCCCAAGGGGTCACAATTTCTGACATGCCTCATGAATATGTATGGGGCAGGTCCCTTGTGACCCATTTGGGGATCACAGTCAGTATCTGTGACACTATTGTACTTCACATTTTGCAGCTTCCTAATTGTGAGTCACAAAAAGTTGCAATTAGGAAGTAGCAAATTCATGCAATAGTACCTATGGCCCATTGTCTGTTAATAATAGACATTAATGGACTCCAGTAACCTTCTTGCATTATACATGCAGCTGTGAATAGTTCATTTACAGTTATTTACATTTTGTTGTGTTTTACGAAGAAAAAAAATATATATTCTACAGCTTGTCCTTTCACTCCTCCTGTATCCTGGGAAGATTGTCACATAAATCACTTTACTTTTCTTTCTCTGATTCCAAAGTGAGAGGAGTTTGGAAACACCAATCCGCAAGTGAAAAAATAAACAAGCAGCAATTTGTCAAAAAGTATAGCTTGACATATGGCCTCTGTTGTTGGAGCATAGCAAATGGGACAAAATAAACAGAGACTATAAAGACATCTTTATTTATTGCTTGAGCTTTCACTTTGCAACCCACCAGTGGGTAGCGACACACAGTTTGGAAAACAGGGTATTAGAGAAAATACGCACTGGTACAAAAGTGAACATTTGAGAGTACCTTTTGAGCCTTTTGACTCAGATATGTCTAGTTCACCACAAGTTGTCAAACCAGTAAATACATGTTTTGTGAGTTTTTCAACAGAAAGGCAGAAGCACAGACAAGGGATTCCTCATCTATGGGAGATTAGAAGATTGTAATTATCCTTGACCACAGTAAAGCTTCCTTCTAGCCTGTAAAAACATGAGGTCCGCAACCAGGCAGCGTTCTGATTCCCCATGATGCTCTGAATTTGAAAATTCACTTCTCTACTTCTCCATTGTAAAACAGTTCAAAGAAAACCAAGTATTATATTGTCCAGGCACTGTATTCCATACCAATGCTTTTACGTAAGTGTAACATTCTAAGAATGTTCTGGAACTGTCTTCAATTCCATTGCAGATGTTAGCAATGATACCACAATATTAATTCACTTAAGTGCATTTACAAGTGGATGCAGTCATTTGCAAGATTGTAAACCAATAAAGAGTGAACAACATACTTTCAGGATTGTTCAGGATACAAAAAAAACTTCCCAATTAGTGAGATTTCTTTTGACTGTCCCAATCAGGACTGAAGGTTGCACAGTGTGTGTGCTTTCCTCATGAGGGGATAAACCTTGTTAATGTCACAGTATGCATTGTCTTGGAGACATGAACTGAGTTTCTACTGGTAGCTGGGAAGAGTGCAGTGGTAGGAGTTCCCTCATATAAATATACCTCTGTACATTACAGAAGTAATCAAACGTCTTTCCCAAAATTTCATGTGAAACATTTGCTTATGTGCCCAACTCCATCCTTGCTCTGTAGATCATGATAATGAATGTGTACCTACAGGCTTTGAAATTGCAGTCTAGGTGGGTTTAAAATGTGCCAGCCAAATCAAGAACTTATCTGTTTGCACTTTGGAGTCATTCCCCTAGGTAATGTGTCCGAAATACAGAAGAAGTGAGATGTTGGAACCAACAGTACTGATGTTAGGGGAAGTACTGAAAAAATTCCACCTGATTGTGTGATGTTTGTCAGTGGACAAATACACTGTTATAGTGAGGCTCCACAATATTGTGTTCCGAGGGATCTCCAGAACACAAAGAGCCCCAAGCACATCTCCAGGCTCAGTTTTTGGAGACATAGCCCTAGCCCATTTTCAAAGATGTATTTACACGAGACACCAGGAACTAAAATAATGTGGTCAAGAGATTAAGGGCCAGAGGTGGAAAGTATTTTTCCAGTCACAAACAGCCAGGAAAAGGCTTTTTCCAATGTGCCAAGTGCAACTTTTGTGATTAGGTATTTGGAAGGGGCATGCTTAGCGGGTCCCTTATAATTACAGAATCGGTATGTTATGTATAACTGTTTTGCAACCAAATTCTGGTCAGAAAACAGTAATACTTTACAACAAGTTTCAAAAACATTGACAAAATCCTGCCATGGTGGCTCATACCCATAGCCAATTTGCAAGTACCAATCATCTACACCCTATCTTCCAACTAGTAGGCTACCTAAACCCATACATGCCTACCATTACCAGTTGAAAGTGTGTACTTACCCCCTTGTGGCTGCTGTGCTGCCCTCAAGCGCCCATCCTCCTCAGTGCAGGCCACTGCCAATATGCAGGCCACTAATGGGGTCTGGGTTCGACCGGCACCTCTGCCTCGTTGGGAGGACATTCCCAGATGGGTCTCAATGATCTTCTGGGCGCAGCATCCCAGGTCCTCCCACTGCTCTCTGCATTGGGTACTCCGCTGGGCATAGAACCCCCCGAGGGTTTGCACTTGCTTGGCGATGGCACGCCGAATCTCCTTCTTCTGATGGGCATTGACCTGCATGGGCAGACAGAAGGAGAAAGTCATGTAGAGTGGCATGACAGCTACAGCAGTGGACTCCACACATCAGACACATCACATGACCACACAAAAGTGCACGGACACCACTAATGGCATCTGCATGCATCTACTGAGTGTGCGTTGTCACAATGCCTTTCACACGCACCACAAGGGTAGGTCGCTCCCCCTGCCGCTGCAGCTCCTCCAGCTCCTCCAGGTTCCTGAGTTCCTGAGACCCACCTCAAAGTAAGTACCCCCCACCTCCCAGCCCCTCGCTCTGCCCCGCGCTACTCACCCTCTCTCCTGCTTCTTTTCTTCTTTTCTGTTCTTCCTCCTCGCTCCTCGTCTGTAATCTTCTGTACTCTTCTTTTCCCCGTCTTCTCTCTTCTTCTCTTCTTCCTCATCTTCTTCTGTGGTCTTCTGCCCTCTGTTCTTCGTTTTCTGTATCTTCTTCTGTGTTCTTCTGTGTTCCTCTGTGTTCCTCTGTGTTCTTCTGTGTTCTTCTGTCCTTCCGGTCTTCCTTTCTTCTGTTCTTCCGGTCTTCTGTTCTTCCGTTCTTCTCTTCTTCTGTTCTTTTGTTCTTCCGGTCTTCCGGTCTTCTGTTCTTCTGTTCTTCTGTTCTTCCGGTCTTCTGTTCTTCTGTTCTTCTGTTCTTCTATTCTTCCGGTCTTCTGGTCTTCTGTTCTTCTGTTCTTCAGGTCTTCTGGTCTTCTGTTCTTCTGTTCTTCTGTTCTTCTGTTCTCCTGTTCTTCCGGTCTTCTGGTCTTCTGTCTTCTATCTTCTGCCTTCGGCTCTTCTGCCTCCTCCGTCTTTTTCTCCCCGCGCCTGCCCTCCTGTTCCTGCCTCATCCCCCTCCCTCACTCGCATCCCCCTCTCTATCTCCCCTATCTAACCCGTTCACTATCTACCTCCCTCACTCCTCCTATCTACCTATCTCTCTATCTCTCTACCCCACTATCTAACTCCCTCACTCTCAACCTCCTCCTATCTTCCTATCTCTCTATCTATCGATTTCTCTATCTATCTATTTTCTCTATCTATTTCTCTATCTCTCCCCCCCTCCCGCCACCCCCTCTATCACCTATCTTCCTATCCTCTCACTCTACCTCTCACCCTCACCCACCTCTACATCCCCCCTCCCCTATCTTCACATCCCTACTCCTATCTTTCTCCCTAATCTCCTAAACCTCCTAACACTCACCCCCCTCCACCCTTAAACCCCCCTCCCACAGCTCTTCTCACTCTACCTGTCCCCCCCTCCCTCGCGCTTTCCCGCCGCGACCTCCTGCACGCCCCCGCCCCCGCCCCCCAGCTCCCATTCGCCCCCAGCTGACCCCTCCCCCCCTCCTACCTCATATGGCGCAGCGCAACTGTGCAGCGGGCGCGGCGCTGGCGTGCCAGAGGCAAGCCCGTCTGCGCCCGTCCGCGCCTGGCCGGCGCCCAGCACCACGACCCCTGGTCCCCAGCTCTCCCAAGCCCCGCTGATCCGCTACGACCCCACCACCCTCCACGCCCTCAACCCAGGACGCTCCAACACCTGCTTCCAAGCTCACCCCAAACGCACCCATGGACCCTTCGCCTGCAACTCCTGCAAACGCATCTTCCACCACGCAACTACCACAACCACAAGCCCACGCGCCATCAACCACCTCAAGTGCATCCTAGTCAACGCTCGCTCCGTCCACAAAAACGCCGTTGAACTCTGGGACCTCCTGGACTCCACAGCACCGGACGTCACCTTCATCACGGAGACCTGGATGAACGCCTCCTCTGCTCCAGACATCGCCACCGCCATCCCCGAAGGCTGCAAGATCTCCAGGAAAGACCGCACCAACCAAGCAGGAGGAGGTATCGCCATCGTCTTCAAAGACTCCATCAGCGTCACCACCTCCACCGAAGACACCCCTCTCGCCGCTGAACACCTGCATTTTCAGATTCGCACCGACCCGAGGACCACCCTCAGAGGATCCCTGGTCTACCGTCCTCACGGACCACGCGCCCCTTTCAGCGACGCCATCGCCGACTTCATCTCCCCGCACGCCCTCGCCTCACCGGACTACATCCTCCTAGGCGACCTCAACTTCCATCTGGAACAAAACAACGACCCCAACACCACCACCCTGCTCGACAACCTCGCCAACCTCGGCCTCAAACAACTGGTGAACACCGCCACCCACATCGCCGGACACACGCTCGACCCTATCTTCTCCGCCAGAAAACACGTCTTCTTCAGCCACGCCTCCGCCCTACACTGGACCGACCACAGCTGCGTCCACTTCACATTCCGACGCGAGACCCGCCACCTCCGCACTCAACCCATCCCTCGTCGACAGTGGAACAAGATCCCTGAAGAGCAACTCTTCTCCGCACTCGCCGCCAACCAACCCACCCTCACCACCGACCCCAACGACGCAGCCCTCAACCTCACAAACTGGATCTCCAACTGCGCAGACAACCTTGCTCCCCTCAAACGCACGCATCGACAGACCAACACCAAAAAACCTCTCTGGTTCTCTGACACCCTCAAAAAATCAAAGAAAACTTGTTGCGCCCTTGAGAAAGCCTGGCGCAAGGACCACACCGCTGACAACATGACTGTCCTCAAGAACGCTACCCGCGAACACCACCACCTGATCTGCGCTGCCAAAAGGAACTTTTTCACCGACAGACTGGACAAAAACAGCCACAACAGCAGAGAACTCTTCAGCATCGTCAAGGAGTTCTCCAACCCCAGCGCCAACGCCAACGCCGTCACGCCCTCACAGGATTTGTGCAAATCCCTCGCCACTTTCTTCCATTGCAAGATCAGCGACCTCCACGACAGCTTCGGACACCAGACCCAACCAAACACCACCGAACCCTCATCCCCGGCCATCACCCTCAACAACTGGACCCACATCAACACGGAAGAAACCAAATCCATCATGAACTCTATCCACTCCGGCGCCCCTTCGGACCCCTGCCCGCACTTCATCTTTAACAAAGCCGACGACATCATCGCCCCGCACCTCCAGACCGTCATCAACTCTTCTTTTTCTTCTGCTACCTTCCCCGAATGCTGGAAACACGCCGAAGTCAACGCCCTACTAAAGAAACCTACGGCTGACCCGAGCGACCTGAAAAACCTCCGCCCCATCTCTCTTCTGCCTTTCCCAGCCAAAGTAATAGAGAAGACCGTCAACAAACAGCTGACCACCTTCCTGGAAGACAACAACCTGCTCGACCCCTCACAAACCGGATTCCGAACCAACCACAGCACTGAAACCGCCCTCATCTCAGTCACAGACGACATCAGAACCCTGATGGACAATGGTGAAACAGTCGCCCTCATTCTTCTCGACCTCTCGGCTGCCTTTGACACCGTCTGTCACCGCACCCTAATCACCCTCCTCCGCTCCACCGGGATCCAAGGCCAGGCCCTGGACTGGATCGCCTCCTTCCTTGCAAACCGTTCCCAAAGAGTTTACCTCCCTCCGTTTCGCTCAGAACCCACCGAGGTCATCTGCGGCGTACCTCAAGGCTCATCACTCAGCCCGACACTCTTCAATGTCTACATGAGCCCCCTCGCCAACATCGTACGCAAGCACGACATCATCATCACCTCCTACGCCGACGACACCCAACTTATACTCTCCCTCACCAAGGACCCCGCCAACGCCAAGACCAACCTACAAGAGGGTATGAAGGACGTCGCAGATTGGATGAGGCTCAGCCGCCTAAAGCTGAACTCTGAAAAAAGGGAAGTCCTCATCCTCGGCAACACCCCGTCCGCCTGGGACGACTCCTGGTGGCCCACGGCCCTCGGCACCGCACCGACCCCCACAGACCACGCCCGCAACCTCGGCTTCATCTTGGACCCTCTTCTCACCATGACCAAGCAAGTCAACGCCGTGTCCTCCGCCTGCTTCCTCACCCTCCGCATGCTCTGCAAGATCTTCCGCTGGATCCCCGCCGACACCAGAAAAACCGTGACCCACGCCCTCGTCACGAGCCGCCTGGACTACGGCAACACCCTCTACGCCGGGACCACAGCCAAACTCCAAAATCGCCTGCAACGCATTCAAAACGCCTCGGCCCGCCTCAACCTCGACGCAGCAGCCACATCTCCGCACACCTGAGACACCTGCATTGGCTCCCAGTCAGCAAAAGGATCACCTTCCGACTTCTCACCCACGCACACAAAGCCCTCCACGACAAGGGACCGGAATACCTCAACAGACACCTCAGCTTCTACGTCCCCACCCGCCTCCTCCGCTCCTCTGGCCTCGCACTCGCTGCTGTCCCTCGCATCCGCCGCTCCACGGCGGGTCGGAGATCTTTCTCCTTCCTAGCGGCCAAGACCTGGAACTCCCTCCCCACCAGCCTCAGGACCACCCAGGACCACTCCGCTTTCCGGAGACTCCTAAAGACCTGGCTGTTCGAGCAGCGATAACCCCCCCTTTTCCCCTAGCGCCTTGAGACCCGCACGGGTGAGTAGCGTGCTTTATAAATGTTAATGATTTGATTTGATTTGACAAGCAGACAGGACAGGAACATTTGACTCACCTACTGCTCTGGTGCCCCACACAACTATCCATACAGGGGTAGGACCCTGTTTACTAGCTTTTCCAGCTCCTCCTGGGTGAAGATAGGGGCCCTATTGGCTTCCAGAGTCAGAACACAGCAGTACAATCAGTGGAGATCCTGCTTGCACGGGTGTCAGGAGTCAAGTAAGCGTTGCAACATAAAATGGTAGTCACGTCAGATGTATTCATGACCGTTGCCACCAGTGGTGATCATCATTGGCCCCAGTCTCCCATAGGCAACAATGCTAGTTAAAGAGAAGTTGCACGACGATTGGGACCGCCTACCACCATGACGACTAATGCTGGCGGAATTAGGTCACTTCCATCTTTCCTGTGCTCGCAGGACAGGTGGCTACCATTTTGCATGTATGTTGTGTATAGTAGGTGAATGATAAGTGCGTCATGGATGTTTTTAGTGAGCTGTGCACAGATGACCTATGTTTACACAAAACAACATGGTACACACTATTTATAACTGTGACACCACATGTGCAGTCACTTGCTGCCTCATTGTCGGGGTAACTATATGTACATCTTCACAATTGACACACACCTCATTGCCTGTGGTAATAGGGTATTGTTACATGGAAGTGTCAAATGTACTGTGTCTGGCAAACTGTCTGTCAGGGTATGGAAATGTCATCAACAATGGCATACAGGGTTCAATCCATATGGTCATATGGATTCAGTGTACGTCAGCGTTATGTCCACACTACTCTTGTGTGCTATGTGTATTGTGTTTGGTGGTTTGTGACCGAGGACATCAACTGTGGCTATTCATCTCTCCCATTACTAGATTCCTTGCAATTGTAAGAATGAGACATGCACCTGTGAACCAGACCCTTGTCGATCTTGCTACCCTGGAAAAAAGACACATCATACATACCTATTACCTGAACCATCAGACCATCATGGAACTTTCTAACCAGTTGCGGCCAGATCTCTTGTCTGCCATGTGTCATCCCTATGCCATACCTCCAACAGTGCAGGTGTTGTCTGTGCAACACTTCCTTGCCTCAGGCTAGTTCCAGATTGCAGTGGGCTTGGCAGCAGGGATATCACAGCCCATGTTCAGTAATGTGTTGAAGGATGTACTATGTGTTTTACTCAAACATCTGGACAGCTACATCAGGTTCCCCAAATGTACGGATTTGTCCAATGTTAAAGCTGACATATGGCACATATCCCTCATGTGTTAGGGGCCATAGATAGCACCAACATTGCTTTAGTCCCTCCCAGGGCCAATGAACAAGTGTACAGGAAGAGAAACAACTTTTTCTCCATAATTGTCCAGGTGGCATGTCTCGCTGACCAGTATATCTCCCAAGTTAAGGCCAAGTTTCCTGATACTGTGCATGACTTCTACATTCTGAGGAACAGCAATGTCCCACACATGATGGCACAATTACGGAGAGAGAGGGCCTGGCTCTTCGGTATGTCTCCAATTGTACGTGTACATCTGTTATCTCAACTCTCTTCACATACTGCCCTCTGTCACCAACAGTATTGTGATGTGTCAAGTCTTTGTGCATACAGGTGACTCTGGCTATCCTAACCTGCCGTGGCTGCTGACACTAGTGAGATAACCGGTCACAGATGGGGATGACCATTTCAATGAGGCCCAGGGCAGGAGGAGGCGTGTCATCGAGAGGACCTTTGGGCTACTGAAGGCCAGATTCCGGTGTCTACACGTCTCAGGAGGTGCCCTGCTCTACAGCCCACGAAAGGTCTGCTGGATAGTTGTTGCCTGCTGTATACTGCACAATCCTCCCTCAGACATCACATCCCCTTAACTCCTTCGCTGCCAGGCCTTTTCCCCCTCCTTTGCCAGTCCTTTTTTTGCCTATTTGGAATAATTCTCGCTTAGGCCTTCATACCTTTTTGTCCACACAAGCTACCCACGCCAAATTTGCGTCCTTTTTTTCCAACATCCTAGGGATTGTAGAGGTACCAAGACTTTGTGGGTTCCCCTAAGGAGGCCAAGAAATTAGCCAAAATACAGTGAAAATGTCATGTTTTTAAAAAAAGAATGGGAAAAAAGGGCTGCAGAAGAAGGCTTGTGGTTTTTCCCTGAAAATGGCATCAACAAAGGGTTTGCTGTGCTAAAATCAGGCAGACTTTAATCAGAAAACCCAACTTTTCAACACAATTTTGGCATTTTACTGGGACATACCCCAGTTTTACGATTTTTTGTGCTTTCAGCCTCCTTCCAGTCAGTGACAGAAATGGGTGTGAAACCAATGCTGGATCCCAGAAACCTAACCATGTCTTAACAGTAGACAGAATTCTGAATTCAGCAATGGGTAATTTGTGTAGATCCTACAAGGGTTTCCTGCAGAAAATAGCAAATGAAATAAAAAAAAATTGAAATGGAGGAAAAAACAAACAGCCATTTTTCTCTACATTTTACTCAGTAACTTTTTCCTGCAATGTCAGATTATTGAAAGCAATATACCGTTACGTCCGCTGGACGCTTCTGGTTGTGGGGATATATAGGGCTTGTAGGTTCATCAAGAACTCTAGGTACCCAGAGTCAATAAATGAGCTGCACCTTGCAGTGGGTTTTCATTCTATACCGGGCATACAGCAATTAATTTGCTGAAATATAAAGAGTCAAAAAAAGGTATCAAGAAAACCTTTGTATTTCCAAAATGGGCACAAAATAAGGTGTTGCGGAGCAGTGGTTATTTGCACATCTCTTAATCCTGGGGTGCCCATACTAGCATGTGAATTACAGTGCATTTCTCAAATAGACGTCTTTCTCACACACTGTCTTATATTTGGAAGCAAAATATTTAGAGAAAGACAAGGGGCAATAACACTTGTTTTGCTATTATATGTTCCCCCAAGTCTCACAATAAAAATGGTACCTCACTTGTGTGGGTAGGCCTAGTGCCCGCGACAGGAAATGCCCCAAAACACAAAGTGGGCACATCACATTTTCTCAAAGAAAACAGAGGTGTTTTTTTGCAAGGTGCCTACCTGTGGATTTTGGCCTCTAGCTCAACCGGCACGTAGGGAAACTTGCCAAACCTGTGCTTTTTTTTAAAACTAGAGACCTAGGGGAATCCAAGACGGGGTGACTTGTGGGGCTTTCACCAGGTTCTGTTACCCAGAATCCTTTGCAAACCTCAAAATTTGGCTAAAAAACACCCTTTCCTCACATTTCGGTGACAGAGAGCTCTGGAATCTGAGAGGAGCCACAAATTTCCTTCCACTCACCGTTCCCACAAGTCTCCAAATAAAAATTGTACCTCACTTGTGTGGGTAGGCATAGTGCCCGTGACAGGAAATGCTCCAAAACACAACGTGGACACATCACATTTTTCTACAGAAAATAGAGGTGTTTTTTTAAAAGTGCCTACCTGTGGATTTTGTCCTCTAGCTCATCCGGCACCAAGGGAAACCTACCAAACCTGTGCATTTTTTTAAAACTAGAGATCTAGGGGAATCCAAAACGGGGTGACTTGTGGGGCTCTTAACAGGTTCTGTCACCCAGAATCCTTTGCAAACCTCAACATTTGGCTAAAAAAACACCTTTTCCTCACATTTTGGTGACAGAGAGTTCTGGAATCTGAGATGAGCCACAGGTTTCCTTCCAACCAGCGTTCCCCCAAGTCTCCCGATAAAAACTGTACCTCACTGGTGTGGGTAAGCATAGTGCCCACGACAGGAAATGCTCCAAAACAAAACGTGGACACAACACATTTTTCTACAGAAAACAGAGGTACTTTTTTTCAAAGTGCCTACCTGTGGATTTTGGCCTCTAGCTCAGCCGACACCTAGGACAACTTACCAAACCTGTGCTTCTTAGAAAACTAGAGACCTAGCGGAATCGAAGATGGGGTGACTTGTGGGGCTCTCAACAGGTTCTGATACCCAGAATCCTTTGCAAAACTCAAAATTTGGCAAAAAAACACTTTTTCCTCACATTTTGGTGACTGAACGTTCTGGAATCTGAGAGGAGCCACACATTTTCTCCCACTCAGTGTTCCCCCAAATCTCCCGATAAAAATAGTACCTCACTTGTGTGGGTAGGCATAGTTCCCGTGACAGGAAATGCTCCAAAACACAACGTGGACACATCACAATTTTCTCAAAGAAAACAGAGGTGTTTTTTGCAGAGTGCCTACCTGTGGATTTTGGCCTGTAGCTCAGCCGGCACCTAGGGAAACCTACCAAACCTGTGCATTTTTGAAAATTAGAGACCTAGGAGAACCCAAGACGGGGTGACTTGTGGGTCTCTCACCAGGTTCTGTTACCCAGAATCCTTTGCAAACCTCAAAATGTGGCTAAAAAAACCTTTTTCCTCACATTTTGGTGACAGAATGTTCTAGAATCTGAGAGGAACCACAAATTTCCTTCCACTCAGCGTTCCCCCAGGTCTCCCGATAAAAATGGTACCTCACCTGTGTGGGTAGGCCTAGTGCCCATGACAGGAAATGCCCAAAACACAAAGTGGACACATCACATTTTCTCAAAGAAATCAGAGGTGTTTTTTGCAAGGTACCTACCTATGGATTTTGGCCTCTAACTCAGCCGGCACCTAAGGAAACCCACCAAACATGTGCATTTTTGAAAACTAGAGACCTAGGGGAATCCAAGACGGGGTGACTTGTGGGGCTCTCACCAGGTTCTGTCACCCAGAATCCTTTGCAAACCTCAAAATTTGGCAAAAAATACACCTTTTCCTCACATTTCGGTGACAGAGAGTTCTGGAATCTGAGAGGAGCCACAAATTTCCTTCCACCCAACGTTCCCCCAAGTCTCTCGATAAAAATGGTACCTCACTTGTGTGGGTAGGCATAGTCCCCGGGACAGGGAATGCTCCAAAACACAACGTGGACACATCACTTTTTTCTACAGAAAACAGGTGTTTTTTGCAAAGTGCCTACCTTTGGATTTTGGCCTCTAGCTCAGCCGGCTCCTAGGGAAACCTACCAAACTTGTGCCTTTTTGTAAACTAGAGACCTAGGGTAATCCAAGACGGGGTGACTTGTGGGTCTCTCACCAGGTTCTGTCACCCAGAATCCTTTGCAAACATCAAAATTTGGCTAAAAAAACACCTTTTCCTCACATTTCGGTGACAGAGAGTTCTGGAATCTGAGAGGAGTCACAAATGTTCTTCTACCCAGCGTTCCCCCAAGTCTCCCGATAAAAATGGTACCTCACTTGTGTGGGTAGGCATGGTGCTCGTGACAGGAAATGCTCCAAAACACAACGTGGACACATCACAATTTTCCACAGAAAACAGAGGTGTTTTTTGCAAAGTGCCTACCTGTGGATTTTGACCTCTAGCTCAGCCGGCACCTAGGGAAACCTACCAAACCTGTGCTTTTTTTAAACTAGAGACCTAGCGGAATCCAAGACGGGGTGACTTGTGGGGCTCTGACCAGGTTCTGTTACCCAGAATCCTTTGCAAACCTCAAAATGTGGGTAAAAAAACACTTTTTCCTCTCATTTCGGTGACAGAGAGTTCTGGAATCTGAGAGGAGCCACATTTTTCATTCCACCCAGCGTTCCGCCAAGTCTCCCGATAAAAATGATACCTCACTTGTGTGGGTAGGCATGGTGCCCGCGACAGGAAATGCTCCAAAACACAACGTGGACACATCACAATTTTCTACAGAAAACAGAGATGTTTTTTGCAAGGTGCCTACCTGTGGATTTTGGACTCTAGCTCAGCCGGCACCTATGGGAACCTACCAAACCTGTGCATTTTTTTAAACTAGAGACGTAAGGGAATCCAAGACGGGGTGACTTGTTGGGCTCTCACCAGGTTCTGTTACCCAAAATCGTTTGCAAACCTCAAAATGTGGCTAAAAAAACCTTTTTCCTCACATTTCGGTGACAGAATGTTCTGGAATCTGAGAGGAGCCACAAATTTCCTTCCACTCAGCGTTCCCCCAGGTCTCCCGATAAAAATGGTACCTCACCTGTGTGGGTAGGCCTAGTGCCCATGACAGGAAATGCCCAAAACATAAAGTGGACACATCACATTTTCTCAAAGAAATCAGAGGTGTTTTTTGCAAGGTACCTACCTGTGGATTTTGGCCTCTAACTCAGCCGGCACCTAAGGAAACCCACCAAACATGTGCATTTTTGAAAACTAGAGACCTAGCGGAATCCAAGACGGGGTGACTTGTGGGGCTCTCACCAGGTTCTGTCACCCAGAATCCTTTGCAAACCTCAAAATTTGGCAAAAAATACACCTTTTCCTCACATTTCGGTGACAGAGAGTTCTGGAATCTGAGAGGAGCCACAAATTTCCTTCCACCCAACGTTCCCCCAAGTCTCCCGATAAAAATTGTACCTCACTTGTGTGGGTAGGCATAGTCCCCGGGACAGGAAATGCTCCAAAACACAACGTGGACACATCACTTTTTTCTACAGAAAACAGGTGTTTTTTGCAAAGTGCCTACCTGTGGATTTTGGCCTCTAGCTCAGCCGGCTCCTAGGGAAACCTACCAAACTTGTGCATTTTTGTAAACTAGAGACCTAGGGGAATCCAAGACGGGATGACTTGTGGGGCTCTGACCAGGTTCTGTTACCCAGAATCCTTTGCAAACCTCAAAATGTGGGTAAAAAAACACTTTTTCCTCTCATTTCGGTGACAGAGAGTTCTGGAATCTGAGAGGAGCCACATTTTTCATTCCACCCAGCGTTCCGCCAAGTCTCCCGATAAAAATGATACCTCACTTGTGTGGGTAGGCATGGTGCCCGCGACAGGAAATGCTCCAAAACACAACGTAGACACATCACAATTTTCTACAGAAAACAGAGGTGTTTTTTGCAAGGTGCCTACCTGTGGATTTTGGACTCTAGCTCAGCCGGCACCTAGGGGAACCTACCAAAGCTGTGCATTTTTTAAAACTAGAGACGTAGGGGAATCCAAGACGGGGTGACTTGTTGGGCTCTCACCAGGTTCTGTTACCCAGAATCCTCTGCAAACCTCAAAATGTGGCTAAAAAAACACTTTTTCCTCACATTTGGGTGACAGAGAGGTCTGGAATCTGAGAGTAGCCACATATTTTCTTCCACTCAGTATTCCCCCAAGTCTCCCGATAAAAATGGTACCTCAATTGTGTGGGTAGGCCTAGTGCCCGTGACAGGAAATGCCCCAAAACACAAAGTGGACACATCACATTTTCTCAAAGAAAACAGAGGTGTTTTTAGCAAAGTGCCTACCTGTGGATTTTGGCCTCTAGCTCAGCCGGCACCTAGGGAAACCTACCAAACCTGTGTCTTTTTGAAAACTAGAGACCTAGGGGAATCTAAGACAGGGTGACTTGTGGGGCTCTCACCAGGTTCTGTTTCTCAGAATCCTTTACAAACCTCAAAATTTGGCAAAAAAAACACCTTTTCCTTACATTTCGGTGACAGAGAGCTCTGGAATCTGAGAGGAGCCACAAATTTCCTTCCACCCAGCGTTCCCACAAGTGTCCTAATAAAAATGGTACCTCACTTGCATGGGTAGGCATAGTGCCCGTGACAGGAAATGCTCCAAAACACAACGTGGACACATCAAATTTTTCTACAGAAAACAGAGGTGTTTTTTGAAAAGTGCCTACCTGTGGATTTTTGCCTCTAGCTCAACCGGCTCCAAGGGAAACCTACCAAACCTTTGCGTTTTTTATTAGTAGAGACCTAGGGGAATCCAAAACGGGATGACTTGTGGGGCTCTCACCAGGTTCTGTTACCCAGAATCCTTTGCAAACCTCAAAATTTGGCTAACAAAATACCTTTTCCTCACATTTCGGTGACAGAGAGTTCTGGAATCTGAGAGGAGACACAAATAACCTTCCACCCAGCTTTCCCCCAAGTCTCCCGATAAAAATGGTACCTCACTTGTGTGGGTAGGCATAGTACCCGCAACAGGAAATGCTCCAAAACACAACGTGGACACATCACAATTTTCTACAGAAAACAGAGGTATTTTTTGCAAAGTGCCTACCTGTGGATTTTGGCCTCCAGCTCAGCCGGCACCTAGGGAATCCTACCAAACCTGTGAATTTTTTTAAACTAGAGACCTAGGGGAACCCAA
Source organism: Pleurodeles waltl (assembly GCF_031143425.1). NCBI lineage: Eukaryota > Metazoa > Chordata > Amphibia > Caudata > Salamandridae > Pleurodeles > Pleurodeles waltl. The sequence continues at coordinate 408,774,809 of NC_090438.1, forward strand.
GACGGGATGACTTGTGGGGCTCACACCAGGTTCTGTTACCCAGAATCCTTCACAAACCTCAAAATGTGGCTAAAAAAACACTTTTTCCTCACATTTCAGTGACAGAACGTTCTGGAATCTGAGAGGGGCCACAAATTTCCTCCCACTCAGCGTTCCCCAAAGTCTCCCGATAAAATTGGTACCTCACTTGTGTGGGTAGGCATAGTCCCCGCGACAGGAAATGCTCCAAAATACAACGTGGACACATCACAATTTTCTCAAAGAAAACAGAGGTGTTTTTTGCATAGTGCCCACCTGTGGATTATGGCCTCTACCTCAGCCAGCACCTAGGGAAACCTACCAAACCTGTGCATTTTTGAAAACTAGAGACCTAGGGGAATCCAAGACGGGGTGACTTGTGGGGCTCTCACCAGGTTCTGTCACCCAGAATCCTTTGCAAACCTCAAAATGTGGCTAAAAAAACACCTTTTCCTCACATATCGGTGACAGAGAGTTCTGGAATCTGAGAGGAGCCACAAATTTCCTTCCACCCAACATTCCCCCAAGTCTCCCGATAAAAAAGGTACCTCACTTGTGTGGGTAGGCATAGTGCCCGCGACAGGAAATGCTCCAAAACACAACGTGGACGCAACACGGCACCTAGGGAAACCTACCAAACCTGTGCATTTTTTAAAACTAGAGACCTAGGGGAACCCAAGACGGTGATACCTCACTTGTGTGGGTGGGCCAGGTGCCTGCAACAGAATAAGGCCATAAACTTGTAGAGATAGAGGGGATAGCACAGCGAGTTGATAAGGACATATTCTTCTTTTATACATCTTTAGGTTGACTCTGCTTTGGGGACCCCCACAAGTGAGGTGTCATTTTACTTGGGAGACTGAGGGGAATGCTGGGGAGGAGGAATTTTGTGCTGGAGCGGTGATCCTACGAAGAAAAGTCAGGAAAATATGCTTTTTTAAGCAAATTTTGAGGTTTGCAGAGGAGTCTGGGTAAGAAAATGTTGGGGGATCCACGCAAGCCACACCTCCCTGGACTCCTTGGGGTGTCTAGTTTTAAAAAATGTCTGGGTTTGGTAGGTTTCCCTAGATGAAGGCCACACCCACGACCAAAAACATAGGTGCCCCCTACCCCCAACACAGGGAGTTCTGCAATATATCATTTTGATGTGTCCACGTACGTCCGTGATGTGCCAAACACTAAAATTGTCAAAAGAAACACACTTAGGTTATGTGAAAAAGACCCCTCACCCACCAACCAAGTTGGCCGCATGCTTCATCACCGGGGTCCCACCTGAGACACCTAGCGTGTCACAAGTGTGCTGCGACGCCTGATTACAGCAGAGCAGGTTTTGTCATTTGTACCACACATACTGGTTGGATTTGGCACGAGGGTGAGTGATGGTTCAGTAGATCAAATTTTATTAACAAGAGATTTCACAAAAGTGAAATGCACTGTTAACAACTGAAAGGCCAAAAACTGAACCAATGACTCACAGCTTGTGAGCTGTAAAGCCGCATCAAGGCACCAACCGTTTTGCAGTCCATTCACACAGCTTTCATACATGACATGCACAAGACCATTCACGCCGCCAGCCATGGGCCCAGCACATTACAACACTCGCATCGACAGACCCAGCACTTACATACGCCCACATACCTGATACAGAAGTCACACTAGCTGATGGGAGTGTGTGGACTGACGTTTGGCTGGCACTACCAGCCAAGCGCCACCCCACGCACACCGCCAGCCAAGCACCACCCCATGTGCACCACCAGCCAAGCGCCACCCCACGCACACCGCCAGCCAAGCACCACACCACCAGCCAAGTGCCACCCTTAGCACACTGCCAGCCAAGCGCCACCCCACGCACACTGCCAGCCAGCCAAGCGCCACCCCATGCACACTGCCAGCCAAGCACGACCCCACACACACTGCAAGCCAAGCGCCACCCCACGCACACTGCCAGCCAAGCGCCACCCCAAGCACACCGCCAGCCAAGCGCTACCCCACACACACGGCCAGCCAAGCGCCACCCCAAGCACACCACCAGCCAAGTGCCACCGCACACACACCGACAGCCAAGCGACACCCCACGCACACCGCCATCATTTTTTTCCCGTTTTTAAACAACAAAGAAACCACTAACTGATTATAAAATAAGTACAAAACTACAAACACAAAAGCTCTAACTAAATACATGACAGTAATGCCAACCACGAAACTGAACAAACGAAAATATAAAATAGGCAGTTTACGCTCATGGTATTTCCTCAAAGTTTTTCTTGATGGTGTAATTTCTGAAACAGCCGGGCACACACAGCCCAGGCTTTGAAGGGCAATCGGGGCAGTACATCTGGCTCTTCCTCCGGATACCTCTTCGGGCACATACTCTACATTTCTTAGTGGGTAAGTCTTTCTTGGGAGTGGAGGAATGTGATCTGGAAAGTGGCGATCTTTCAATCTAGCCACTTCCTCCACCACTGCTACTCTAGGAACTCTTGCCTGTTCCACCACAATAAGGCTCTCTATCACCGACTCCTGAAATTTAACAAATGTAATTCCTTGACTAAGGTGAACAATCCTTGAACACAATAAAGGCACTAAAAGTTGCCAGATGAAATAAACATAGGGCCAACTTTTTATACCACACGTAAGACTTACGCAGAGCAGTGTAAGGTTCCAACTTCTGATCTACTCTATCAACACCACCCATGTGCCTATTGTAGTCCAAAATGCACGCAGGTTTGCGCGCTTCAGCAACCAGGCCCCCAACAGTCACAGGGAAAGTACTTTCATCATGGTTGGTAGATAGCATGTACACATCCCTCCTGTCTGAAAATTTCAGAGCTAGTAGCTCATTATTCCGCAAGGCACTGCACTGTCCCCTCTCAAGTTTTTTACAGACAAGCTCCCTTGGATAGCTTTTCCGGTTAGAACGGATTGTGCCACAAGCAACAGTGTCCACTCTAAACAACTCCTTGAACAACTGCACTCAAGTGTAGAAATTATCTACCTACAAATGGTGACCTTTGTTAAACAGTCGTCTACCAAGTTCCCACAATTTTTTTTCGCTAACTCCAAAAGTGGCCGGACAACCAGGAGGGTCAATACTGGAATCCCTACCAGTGTAGACCCAGAAATTATACACGTATCCTGTACTGCTTTCTGACAGCATATACAATTTAATCCCATACCGTTCCCTCTTACTAGGAATGTACTGCTTAAAAACTAAACACCCCTTAAAAAGGACCAAAGACTTGTCCACACTTATCTCTTTGCCTGGAACATAGACCTCTAAAAACCGATCTAGAAAATGATCAAGGACAGGCCTAATCTTAAAAAGACGGTCACAATCAGGGTGATCTCGTGGCAAGGCTAAAGCATTGTCTACAAAATGCAGCATACGAAGAAGAAGCAAATAGCGATTACGAGTCATAGTTGCAGGAAATATAGCCGTTGCCATCAAGGGACTAGTAGACCAATAAGAAGCCAGTGACGGCTTCCTTATCAACCCCATCAAAAAAGTCAAACCTAAAAACTTTTTCATCTCTTCAAGATATGTGGGAACCCACTGAGTAGCTCTAGACTGAGGCCTAAGTCTGGCAGCATTGTCCCTCAAATATTGCTCCGCATACACAGTAGTCTGCTCCACAATCTCTTCCAAAAATACATTGTCCATAAACAAATGAAAGAAATTGACAGGCAACAAGTTTTCCGTATTGACTCTACACCCTGGGAGACCAGTAAATGCAGGTAACTGTGGCTGCTCCATGTTTGGGGCAATCCAGGTGTCAGGTCTTCTAATGGGAAACCCTTCAGCCCCAGGCTGCTGCACTCTTGGCACATCAATGTCCTCCTCTAAAACAGGCCCTTCATCTGCACTAGGCGTGGCTTCCTCATCAGGAGAATCCTCTCGAACAGAAAACTCACTGCCAGAATCTCTCACTTCCTCCTCTGCCTCAGATGCAGAGTAGGTCTCGTAATCATGGTCTGAAGAGGACTCAAAAAGCATGCCAACAACCTGCTGAGCGGTCACTCTGCAGCTAGCCATGATCCTCACTAACAACAAATGGATTGCCAACAACCTCCATCACTAAAATAAGTAATAAACAAAGTGTAGCTTTATCACAAAGAGTTATGTACTAAAAAACTATACCACTCACTTGCCTGAAAAAGCTACTCACCAGCAACTACTCTGCACAGACACAGCAATCACCAATGATATCACACTAAAAAGAAAAAAGAAAAAAGCAAATTAGACATATGACAACACAAATATCATTGTGCCCAAATCTAAGGACAATTTCACACACAATACTACATTTAGTACACCACCTACAAACATGTAATTCATGCATGTCAACAATACTCCTTTGGAGTCAATTGCTTTCACATACCTAAAACATGCAACTATGCAAACCGCAGGACAACTCCTGCCAAAACCGCAAGAATCCACAGCAAAGGAAGCAAAAGCTTTGATCTTGAACAAAAAGAAGAAATAAACTGTTATAATCACAAATACAAATACTTTGTCAGTTGACAAACACCCCACCACCAAGAACTTAGAAATTGTCCCTGGTGCCTAAGTGGCTTCTGCCCCCCTTGGGGGCAGATGGGCCTAAAAAAAATACCCTGTTTGGGGGGCGACCCTTGCCAAAGGGGGTGAATGGGAGTGCCCCCAGCACACCAAAAACTAAGGGAACAAAAAAAAAAATTCCCCTCATGTCTTGGTGGCTTCTGCCCTCTTGGTTGGCAGATAGGCCTAAAAAATTGGCCCGATCTGCCCCCAAGGGGAGCAGAAATGGTAATCAGTAATGTGCCCCCCTTTGGGGAGCGACGCTTGCAAAAGGAGCCGACCCCCACCCACACAAAACACATACACACACAAGATCCCTGGTGCCTAAATGGATTCTGCCCCCCACCTTGGGGGCAGATGGGCCTAAAAAAATAGGCGAATCTGCCCCCAAGGGGGGCAGAAATGACCAACAGCTCTGTACCCCCTTTAGGGGGCGACCCTTGCCAAAGGGGGCACCCCCAGCACAAAACAAAAAAAAGGGGAAAAAATAACAAATCCCTGGCGTATTGGTGGTTTCTGCCCTCATTGGGGGCAGATGGGCCTAAAAAAATAGGCCCATCTGCCCCCAAGGGGGCAGAAATGGCCAATACTAATTTTCCCCCCTTTGGGGGGCGACCCTTTCCCAAGGGTTGCCCCCAAACACACAAAACACACACACCACACAATCCCTGGCGCCTAGTGGGTTTCGACCCCCCCGGGGGCGAGATCAGCCGAAAACATGGCCGATCTAGCCCCAGGGGGCTGAAACATATAAAAAATTATTGCCCCTGGGGCAGCGACCCTTGCCTAAGGGGTCAGTACCGAAAAATATAAGGTAAACATAATCCCTGGTGGTCTAGTGGTTTTCGACCCCCTCCCGGAAGGCAGATCGGCCGAAAAAACGGCCGATCTGCCCCCGGGGGCCGAAAAAAGGAAAAAAATGGCCCCCCATGGTCGACCATGGACCAGGAATCCACTGAAAACAGGCACAGGGGGGAAGGAAAAAACCCTTTCCTTTCCCCGTGTCTGTTTTCCCCCCAAAAAGGGAAGGACTCGCCTTGTTGTGGTCCTTTCCCTCGACGCTCTGGAAGCAAATGGCTTCCATCGCGTCCTCGGCAACAATTGATGATGTTGGCACGCTGTGAGCGCGCTGACGTCATCAGATTGCCGAGGGGGGGGGGTTGGGGTGGAAGTGGAAGGGATTCCTATTCTATCCCCGACCGGGGGGGTGGGTAGGAGGCCCACATTGGGTACAGGACAAGGTGATCTCGTCCCAGGCACACGGGAACCGTGTGCTGGGACAAGATCACCTCGTCCAAGGCACCCAGGGGGTTAATGAATGTTGAGGAAGTGGCAGCTGGACCAGCGGCTGATGATTTTGACATAGATAGTGGTAAGGAGGCAGAAGATGAGGATGCAGCAGACACTAGAAATTAGTTGATCCAACAGTACTTCATATGACATGCAGGTATATGTATATTGCACTTCTTTTTGCATTGTGACATTGCTTCTTCTGCTGTATACCTTCAGTGGAGGTGGGAAGTACAGTTCTCCCACTGTATGGGCTGGGGAGACAAAAGGGGTTATTACAACTTTGGAGGAGGTGTTAATCTGTCCCAAAAGTGACGGTAAAGTGACGGATATACCACCAGCCGTATTACGAGTCCATTAAATCCTGTGGAACTCGTAATACGGCTGGTGGTATATCCGTCACATTTGGGACGGATTAACACCTCCTCCAAAGTTGTAATAACCCCCAAAATGTTGGCCATCAGGAAAGTAGTTAATGTTCTGATGTCGGAGTTTGTTTTGCTATGCTGTAGCCTAGGATCACATCTGCACTGACTTGGCCATGTTCTATGTCTTCTGTACTGCTATGTCAACTGCAATTAGACTACCACACATATTGTGGTTAACAGTATTGCTTCCTATCCTCACTGTACTCAATGGACATTTATCTAAAATAACTTTTACCGATAGTGGGACTTGCCTATAGTGGAGTAACGTCAGCTGTGAGGGATGTACCATTTGAACATGTAGGCCTGCCATGGTAATCTGTGTTAACAATCCACTTGCTTATTCACACGAGGGACCTCGACAAGGTACTGCATTTGTGTTGGTTGTGCAATATTGACTCCCATTGTGTTGGTTGTCCCTGTCTTGGTCTCTTTGCACTTGTTTTTCTATGGTGCTAATCTGGTTCTTGACTTGACTGGTGACTCCCTTGACAGAGGAATTCAGTTTATGTCTGTTCTACTGTCAAACTTCCTGCACATTGCACTCCCTTCTGTCCATCTTCCAGAGTTGCAATGGTCAATGTGTTAACTATAATGACATTTTGCACAACAGTAAATCTTGCTTGTTACAATAAAGACAGGTAAGCAGTAGCTGTGCTCAATGCTGTTTATTGAGATACACAAGTGCAGAGAGTGAAGAGTGGGGTAATGGTTGGTCCAGCTGGAGGTAGTACAGGTCTAGTATCCAAGGGCCATGGGTAAATGGAGATATGACAGTGAACAGTCAACAAGGTGTATCAGTGGCACACAAGGGAGAATGTTCAGTACAGGGTCACTTCCTGGCAGTGGTTTTGGTCTTGGCATCAGGTCCTGCAGGAGGTTTGGATGGACAACCTCAATTGCATGGGGGTTCCTCAGCTACAGAGGGAGGGGTGCTAGTGGCCTGTGGGTTCTCTGGCAGGGCCTCCATTCAACTAGCTGCAGCAGCAATGATTGGCTCAATTGGTAAATGGTTAGTGGAATGGGCCTGCTGGTGTGTGGAGGAGGCACACAGGATGGTCGAACATTCTTTTGGCACCTCTGCAATGGAGGCCATGGTGGCATTGTGGACCTGCCACTGCTGCATGGCCTCCTGGTGGTATTCCCTCTGCAGCCTCTGGTTCTCCTGCAAGGTTGAGAAGATATGACGAATCTTGTCCTGGGATTGCTGGTATGATCCCAGGACTTTGGAGATGGCATCCTGGCCAGTTGTTTCCCTTGGGGGGGCCATCACATGCCCCACAGGAGCCCTCCAACTTTCCCTGCCCCCTGTGCCTGTGCACCTGGGACAGTGTGCCCATTCCCAGTTGTACCAGGACCTTCATCATCTTGGGTGTGAGGGGTTGACTCTTGTACTGTGGGGCACATAGCTGATTGACCAGTCCTTGGTACACAGCTTTAGGGCAGAGGGATTGGCTGTGCTGTTATTGCCACTTGTGGGGGGGACTCAGATGTGGTCAGGGGGGGGGCTGGTGGTTGTGGAATGACCACTTGTCCCAGATGGGCCAGGTAAGCAGTCATAGTCCAGACATCCATTGGGGCCTTCATCTTGGGGATGGCTCTCTGTCTCTAGAATCCTCTGCAGGGTGACTGTGGCAGGGGTACCTGTGGATGGAGAGGGAGAGAGTTAGATTGTGGAGGTGTACTTCTTTGTTTCATGGTCTGGTATGTGCAGTGGCTTGAATTGCTTCCCAGTGATGGCAATGATAGATACAGCACTTCAGACATTGTCTGTGGGACATGGATTGTGACATTGGTTCCATGTACCATTGTCAGTTGTGGATAGCATTGCTGTCATTGCCATTTAGTGGTATGCAGTCAACACATCCAGTTGGTGTAGCTGGTGTGATGGTTTTACGTGCAGGTGTTCCACTGTGAAGTGGGAATAGCAGATTTTCATGTGCAGGGAGTGGGAGTTGTGGTACTTGGCATTGTGAGTGCTATCTGTGCACATGGGAGGGACTGTGTGGGGACTGTTGCAGTGAGGTGGTGTGGCATGCATGGGAGGGGCATTAGGTGATCCAGGGCAGGCAGAAGTGTGAGATGGAATGCATTGGGGAGTGGTAGGGGGTATGGGTGCATGCTGTACAGGAATCATTGGTGCCAGGGGAGTGTTATTGACTTACCAGAGTCCAGTCCTCTGGTTATTCAAAGCAGGCCCTCTGGATGCATGATGTCCAACACCTTCTCTTCCCACAATATGAACTCTGGGTGAGGGAGGGGGTCCACCGCCAGTCTTGTTGATGGCAATCTGGTGTTGTGAAGCCATGGAACGCACCTTCCCCCTTATGTCGTTCCACCTCTTCCTGATTTCCTCCCTTGTGCATGGATGGGAGCACACTGAGTTGACCCTGTCAACTATCCTCCGCCATAACTCCTTTTTCCTGGCACTTTCCTGGCTATGGATGTTTGATGGACGTGAGTTCCCTACACTTGTGGCTCTACTCTGACGATTTCCTCTACCATGACCCTCAACTCTTCATCTGTGAATTGTGGGTGATTTTGAGGGGACTTTGGTGGTTTAGGGCTTGGTGGGGTGTTGGGGTTGCTTAGTTGTGTGTGCTGGTGTGTTGTATATATGTTGCAGATGGTACAATTGTGTGATGTGTGCTGCGTATGCAGTGTATATGTGCCTATGGAGTATAAGTGTTAGGTGATAGGTTTGTTGCTCCTCGCTGTCTGTCTGTGGTTGTAAGTGCAAAGGATTGTGAGTTGTGTGTGGGTGTGTTTTATAGTGGTGGATGTGGGTGTGTGTATAGTGTTGCAATGTGTGTCATGTGTGTGGTGTTCATACTGTCCAATGTGATGTTGGGTTCTGGTGGTGGTGGTTTTTTGAACATTGAACATGGCAGTTCACACCGCCAATAGTTTATCGCAATGCAATGACCACTGTGATGATTTGTGGGTCGTAATATGGAGGGCGGGATATTGTCAGTGTGATGGTGCTGGTGGTGGGACCACCTCCCTCCTGCCCTTGGTCTCCCTGCCGGTCTTGGAATTAGGACTGTTTTTGGGTGGTTTTCAGTATGTGACTTGTAATACGGCAGTTGGGATTCCGCGAGCAGTGATGGTCTTTTGGGGGCTGCTACCATGGCGGACTTCCGAGAAGACCACCCAATTCATTATGAGGGCCTTGGTATGTGAATGTTCTCTTTAAAGACATAGCTCAACTTTCCAAAGAAAGGCACACATGGTTAAACCACCATCCATTCTTTGATTCTTACACACTGTTATTTATGATTGTTCTTGTGTGTTATTTCTCTTACTCTGTTTAATATCACTACCAAATAAATCTCCAGTAATGTTAGCAATATCACAGATTGATACCTCTCACTTCTTCATTAGTCATTTTTTAGTTCTTTTGAGTGTAGAGGCGTACAGGAATCTCTTTACTTTCACCCTTCCACTTTGAAAATGATGCACTTTACTACCTTACATTTAAATATCCTTGTTCACTTTTGCATGCAGCACTTGCACTCCTCACTATCCTCTATACTTCCTTACACTGACTTCTCCATTGACCGCATCCTGGCTCTGACTGCCAGCAGCCAAACATTTGGACCTGTGGAAGTCTTGCAAGAAGGACTGATCAGCTGCTTTGCTGCCCTGCTCCTCTGCCTCTAAGAAGGAATACTGTGCTGCCCTGCTGCTTTTGGAAAAAAGGTCTAGACATGCACCTTGAAAGTAGGACCACCAGAGTGATTCCAAGGGCTCCAACGCCCTTGAACTCTGTACAGGTCTCTGACTATTGTGAGGTCTAATGCTCCCAAATGGTGCCTCCTCAGTCATGGACCCTTGGAAGTGGGATTAAAGGTGCTCTAACTAACCAGCTGTGGTCCACATCAGAACCAGCCCAGTGTGGCACATCTTGACACAGTCCTCGTAGTTCCTCATCATAACCAATGTAGTGTTATGTAGCTCAATGCAGCTCTTGCATCTCCCCCTCGCAACCAACACAACGCAACACAAAGTAGGACCCTGCATAGTTCCTCAGAGCTGCCACTGTGTGACACAACATCCCGCATCAAGGCCATAATGTGTGATTCTCAGTGGGCATACCCTGGTCCCTGTATACAGCCCACTGTCCATTGTGGTCAGACTGAATCTGAGTTTTTGTCCCAATCCTGCGCAACCAGAAAATCACAGTAGCCGTTTTCTACTTTAAGGTATTATTTTTATTTAAATCCTTAAAATTGCATACCTCCTTTTCTACTGCCTAGAACTTTGTCATCTTGGTGTCAAATAAGTTAGTAAATGTTGCTCTATTTTTCTAGTTTGGTGTAGGTTTTTTTTAGGTTGTATTCTCACTTTATTACTGTTTGTGTACTACATTAATACTTTACACATTGCCTCTAAGTTAAACCTGACCGATTTTGTGGCAAGCTACTAGAGGTTTAAGTACAGGTTAATTTAGTGACATTAGTGGTTCCTCCTGACAAGAATCGTCGATGTTGCTTGGGAAAGGTCCGTACCCACTCAACCAGCAACACAGCTTCTCACACCCACTAAAGAAATGTTTAACAGCTATAAAAAATACTTGCCCACCCAAATACAGCAACCAGTCACATTACCCCTTCACAGGAGTTACACAATAAGCTTGCTGACTTTTTTGAAGATAAGTTCAATAAACTTCAATAGATCCAGTTATAGCTGCCCAACTGTGTTACCCCTTTCCTGGTCCTCCTTTTAAACAACATCAGAAGAGGATATCCTAAATATGTCAACAAAGATTAATTCACTCTCACCTATTAATCGAAGACCTGTATACCATTTGAAAAAAGTTACAGGAACCATAATCCCAGTGATCTAAGAGCTATGTAAGCCATCTCTGCACACATCCTGAAAGGAAGCAATTATCACTCTACTGTTAAAAAAAAGCTGACAATGGCCACTGAGATATTGGCTTGTTATTATCTAATATTTCTCCTCCCAACAGTAAGGAAAATTTAGGAAACAGCAGTGAATAGTCAGTTTAGTGCTTTTCTGGAAGAGAACTAGGTACTACACCTAGCACAATCAAGTTTCGGAAAAGGTCTCAGCACAGAGACAGCATTGATGAAAGCCTCCAATGACATCTGAGAAACTCTGGGTTTAGGAGGTACAGTGGCAATGGTGCTCCTTGACCAGTAAGATGCTTTTGATACCATCTTGCTTTCCATATTAATGGAATGGCTGGCAGGTATATGGATGGATGCGAATATTCTGGAATAGTCTTTTTTTGCTTTTATCTGGATGCGTTCAAACTGGTTCCTTGGATGACTTCCATTCAAGGGACAAATCAGCTAAAATTGAAGTACCTCAGGGTTTGACTCTAAGAGAAACACTGTTCAGCTCTATGTTACCTCTTTGGCAAAATTGATTGATAACTATGATCTCAGATTCTTTGTGTATGCAGATAATACACAACTAATTGAATGTGGACCCCCTACCAATTCACTAGCTGTATGGTTGAACTTATTTCGTAAAACCTATCTTAGTTACCAAAAGTTCCCAACTTCAAACTGATATACTTTCACTTATATTTCCCTATTTCTGGCACTTTTACTAATAAATACTTTTACCAATAAATAATGAGTGTAGGAAGTTGGCTCTGTATGCACTATTTCAAAGTAAGGAATAGTATGCAGAGAGAGCAAGGGCTCCCCTTAGAGGTAAGATAGTGGCAAAAAGAGATAATTCTAATGCTCTATTTTGTGGTAGTGTGGTCGAGCAGTAGGCTTATCAGAGGGTAGTGTTAAGCATTTGTTGTACACACACAGGCAATAAATGAGGAACACACACCCAGAGACAATTCCAGGCCAATAGGTTTTTGTATAGAAAAATATATTTTCTTAGTTTATTTTAAGAACCACAGGTTCAAGATTTACAAACAATACTTCAATTGAAAGGTATTTCAGGTAGGTACTGTAGGAACTTCGAAACAGCAAAATAGCATATACAGTTTTCACATAAATGACATATAGCCATTTAAAAACTAGCAATTTTCAACAGTTCCTGGGGGAAGTAAGTGTTTGTTAGTTTTTGCAGGTAAGTAAACCACCTATGGGGTTCAAGTTTGGGTCCAAGGTAGCCCACCGTTGGGGGTTCAGAGCAACCCCAAAGTTACCACACCAGCAGCTCAGGGCCGGTCAGGTGCAGAGGTCAAAGTGGTGCCCAAAACGCATAGGTTTCAATGGAGAAGGGGGTGCCCCGGTTCCAGTCTGCCAGCAGGTAAGTACCCACGTCTTCGGAGGGCAGACCATGGGGGTTTTGTAGGGCACCAGGGGGTCCACACAGAAAGTACACCCTCAGCAGCACGGGGCGGCCGGGTGCAGTATGCAAACAAGCGTTGGGTTCTCAATAGGAATCAATGGGAGACCAAGGGGTCTCTTCAGCGATGCAGGCACGCAAGGGGGGGGGCTCCTCGGGGTAGCCACCACCTGGGCAAGGGAGAGGGCCACCTGGGGGTCGCTCCTGCACTGGAGGTCGGATCCTTCAGGCCCTGGGGCCTGCGGGTGCAGAGTCTTTACCAGGCGTCGGATCTTTGAAGCAGGCAGTCGCGGTCAGGGAGAGCCTCGGGATTCCCTCTGCAGGTGTCGCTGTGGGGGCTCAGGGGGGTCAACTCTGGCTACTCACGGTCTTGCAGTCGCCGGGGAGTCCTCCCTGAAGTGATTGTTCTCCACAAGTCGAGCCGGGGGCGTCGGGTGCAGAGTGTCAAGTCTCACGCTTTCGGTGGGAAACGCGAGTTGTTTCAAAGTTGCTTCTTTGTTGCAAAGTTGCAGTCTTTGGTGAACAGAGCCGCTGTCCTCGGGAGTTCTTGGTCCTTCTAGATGCAGAGCAGTCCTCTGAGGCTTCAGAGGTTGCTGGTCACTGTGGAAAGCGGTGCTGGAGCAGTGTCTTTAGAAGTGGGGAGACAGGCCGGTAGAGCTGGGGCCAAAGCAGTTGGTGTCTCCGTCTTCTCTGCAGGGTTTTTCAGTTCAGCAGTCCTCTTCTTCTTAGGTTGCAGGAATCTGAGTTCCTAGGTTCTGGGGAGCCCCTAAATACTGAATTTAGGGGTGTGTTTAGGTCTGGGGGGTTAGTAGCCAATGGCTACTAGCCCTGAGGGTGGCTACACCCTCTTTGTGCCTCCTCCCTGAGGGGAGGGGGGCACAACCCTAATCCTATTGGGGGAATCCTCCATCTGCAAGATGGAGGATTTCTAAAAGTTAGAATCACCTCAGCTCAGGAAACATTAGGGGCTGTCCTGACTGGCCAGTGACTCCTCCTTGTTTTTCTCATTATCTCCTCCGGCCTTGCCGCCAAAAGTGTGGCCGTGGCCGGAGGGGGCGGGCAACTCCTCTAGCTGGAGTGCCCTGGGGTGCTGTAACAAAGGGGGTGAGCCTTTGAGGCTCACCGCCAGGTGTTACAGTTCCTGCAGGGGGAGGTGGGAAGCACCTCCACCCAGTTCAGGCTTTGTTACTAGCCACAGAGTGACAAAGGCACTCTCCCCATGTGGCCAGCAACATGTCTGGTGTGTGGCAGGCTGTTAAAACTAGTCAGCCTACACGGGTAGTCGATTAAGGTTTTAGGGGGCACCTCGAAGGTGCCCTCTGGGGTGTATGTTACAATAAAATGTACACTGGCATCAGTGTGCATTTATTGTGCTGAGAAGTTTGATACCAAACTTCACAGTTTTCAGTGTAGCCGTTATGGTGCTGTGGAGTTCGTGCATGACAGACTCCCAGACCATATACTCTTATGGCTACCCTGCACTTACAATATCTAAGGTTTTGCTTAGACACTGTAGGGTCATAGTGCTCATGCACTTGTGCCCTCACCTATGGTATAGTGCACCCTGCCTTAGGGCTGTAAGTCCTGCTAGAGGGGCGACTTATCTATACTTCATAGGCAGTGTGAGGTTGGCATGGCACCCTGAGGGGAGTGCCATGTCGACTTAGTCGTTTTGTCCTCACTAGCACACACAAGCTGGCAAGCAGTGTGTCTGTGCTGAGTGAAGGGTCCCCAGGGTGGCATAAGACATGCTGCAGCCCTTAGAGACCTTCCCTGGCATCAGGGCCCTTGCTACCAGGGGTACCAGTTACAAGGGACTTACCTGGATGCCAGGGTGTGTCAATTGTGGAAACAAAAGTACAGGTTAGGGAAAGAACACTGGTGCTGGGGCCTGGTTAGCAGGCCTCAGCACACTTTCAAATCAAAACTTAGCATTAGCAAAGGCAAAAAGTCAGGGGGTAACCATGCCAAGGAGGCATTTCCTTACACAACCCCCCCCCCCAAATGAAAGAGGTTGAGACTAACCTTTCCCAAGAGAGTCTTCATTTTCTAAGTGGAAGAACCTGGAAAAGCCATCTGCATTGGCATGGGCAGTCCCAGGTCTGTGTTCCACTATAAAGTCCATTCCCTGTAGGGAGATGGACCACCTCAACAGTTTTGGATTTTCACCTTTCATTTGCATCAGCCATCTGAGAGGTCTGTGGTCAGTTTGCACTGCAAAGTGAGTACCAAAGAGGTATGGTCTCAGCTTCTTCAGGGACCAAACCACAGCAAAGGCCTCCCTCTCAATGGCACTCCAACGCTGCTCTCTGGGGAGTAACCTCCTGCTAATGAAAGCAACAGGCTGGTCCAGGCCATCATCATTTGTTTGGGACAAAACTGCCCCTATCCCATGTTCAGAGGCATCTGTCTGCACAATGAACTGCTTGGAGTAACCTGGAGCTTTTGGAACTGATGCTGTGCACATTGCTTGTTTCAGGGTGTCAAAGGCCTGTTGGCATTCTACAGTCCAGTTTACTTTCTCGGGCATTTTCTTGGAGGTAAGTTCTGTGAGGGCTGTCTCTATGGATCCATATCCCTTCACAAACCTCCTGTAGTACCCAGTCAAGCCAAGGAATACCCTGACTTGAGTCTGTGTTTTTGGAGCTGCCCAGTCCAGAATAGTCTGGATCTTAGGCTGGAGTGGCTGAACTCAGCCTCTACCTACAAGGTGACCCAAGTAAACCACAGTTCCGTGCCCTATCTGGCATTTGGATGCCTTGATAGAGAGGCCTTCTGATTGCAGAGCCTTCAAAACCTTCTTCAGGTGGACCAGGTGATCCTGCCAGCTGGAGCTAAAGACAGCAATATCGTCAAGATAAGCTGCACTAAAGGATTCCAAGCCAGCAAGGACTTGATTCACCAACCTTTGGAAGGTGGCAGGGACATTTTTAAACCAAAGGGCATAACAGTAAACTGATAATGCCCATCAGGTGTGGAGAATGCTGTCTTTTCTTTTGCTCCTGGTGCCATTTTGATTTGCCAGTACCCTGCTGTCAAGTCAAAGGTACTCAAGAATTTGGCAGCACCTAGTTTGTCTATCAGTTCATCTGCCCTTGGAATGGGATGGGCATCTGTCTTGGTGACAGAATTAAGTCCTCTGTAGTCCACACAAAACCTCATCTCTCTCTTTCCATCCTTGGTGTGAGGTTTGGGGACTAAGACCACTGGGCTAGCCCAGGGGCTGCCAGAGTGCTCAATGACTCCCAATTCCAGCATCTTGTGGACTTCCACTTTGATGCTTTCCTTAACTTGGTCAGACTGTCTGAATATTTTGTTTTTGACAGGCATGCTGTCTCCTGTGTCCACATCATGGGTACACAGGTGTGTCTGACCAGGGGTTAGGGAAAAGAGCTCAGCAAACTGTTGCAGGACCTTCCTACAGTCAGATTGCTGTTGGCCAGAGAGGGTGTCTGAATAGATCACTCCAACAACTGAGCCATCTTTAGGGTCTGTGGAGAGGAGATCAGGGAGAGGTTCACTCTCAGCTTCCTGGTCCTCATCTGTTACCATCAACAGATTCACATCTGCCCTGTCATGGAAGAGCTTGAGGCGGTTCACATGGATCACCCTTTTGGGGGTCCTGCTAGTGCCTAGGTCAACCAGGTAGGTGACCTGACTCTTCTTCTCTAGCACTGGGAAAGGGCCACTCCATCTGTCCTGAAGTGCCCTGGGAGCCACAGGATCCAAAACCCAGACTTTCTGCCCTGGCTGAAATTCAACCATTGCAGCCTTTTGGTCATACCAAAACCTCTGGAGCTGTTGGCTGGCCTCAAGGTTTTTACTTGCCTTTTCCATGTACTCTGCCATCCTTGAACGTAGGCCTAGTACATAGTCCACTATATCTTGCTTATGCTCATGAAGAGGTCTCTCCCAGCCTTCTTTCACAAGAGCTAGTGGTCCCCTTACAGGGTGGCCAAACAGAAGTTCAAAGGGGGAAAACCCTACTCCCTTCTGAGGCACCTCTCTGTAAGCGAAAAGCAGACATGGCAAGAGGACATCCCATCTCCTTTTGAGTTTTTTCTGGGAGCCCCAGGATCATGCCTTTCAATGTCTTGTTAAATCTTTCAACAAGACCATCGGTTTGTGGATGGTATGGTGTGGTGAATTTGTAAGTCACCCCACACTCATTCCACATGTGTTTCAGGTATGCTGACATAAAGTTGGTACCTCTGTCAGACACCACCTCCTTAGGAAAACCCACTCTGGTAAAAATACCAATGAGTGCTTTGGCTACTGCAGGGGCAGTAGTCGACCTAAGGGGAATTGCTTCAAGGTATCTAGTAGCATGATCCACTACTACTAGTATGTACAGGTTCCCTGAGGCTGTGGGAGGTTCAAGTGGACCCACTATGTCCACACCCACTCTTTCAAAGGGGACCCCCACCACTGGAAGTGGAATGAGGGGGGCCTTTGGGTGTCCACCTGTCTTACCACTGGCTTGACAGGTGGCACAGGAGACACAAAACTCCTTGACCTTCTGGGATATGTTGGGCCAATAAAAGTGGTTGACTAGTCTCTCCCACATCTTGGTCTGTCCCAAATGCCCAGCAAGAGGAACATCATGGGCTAAGGTCAGAACTCCCTAAACTCCTGAGGCACTACCACTCTCCTAGTGGCACCAGGTTTGGGATCTCTTGCCTCAGTGTAAAGGAGTCCATCTTCCCAATAGACCCTATGTGTTCCTGTTTTCTTTCCATTGTACTCTTCAGCAGCTTGCTGCCTAAGGCCTTCAAGAGAGGGTAAGGTTTCTTGCCCCTTACACAACTGCTCCCTTGAGGGTCCCCCTGGGCCTAGGAACTCAACCTGATAAGGTCCTAACTCCAGAGGCTCAGTTCCCTCAGAGGGCAGAACTTCTTCCTGAGAAGAAAGGTTCTCTTTTTCTTGTTGTGTTGCAACTGGTTCCCCAGTTGTCTTTCCTTTCCTCTTGGAGGGTTGGGCCCTTTTTCCAGGCTCCAACACCACTTTTTCACCCTGAGCCTTGCACTGTGCCCTTGTCTTGACACACACCAGTTCAGGGATACCCAGCATGGCTGCATGGGTTTTCAGTTCTACCTCAGCCCATGCTGAAGGCTCCAGGTCATTTCCAAGCAAACAGTCTATAGGGATATTTGAGGAGACCACCACCTGTTTCAGGCCACTGACCCCTCCCCACTCTAAAGTTACCATAGCCATGGGATGTACTTTAGTCTGATTGTCAGCGTTGGTGACTGGATAAGTTTGTCAAGCCAGGTATTGACCAGGGGAAACCAGTTTCTCTGTCACCATGGTGACACTGGCACCTGTATCCCTCAGGCCTTCTACACTTGTCCCATTAATTAAGAGTTGCTGCCTGTAGTTTTGCATGTTAGGGGACCAGGCAGCCAGTGTGGCGAAATCCACCCCACCCTCAGAGACTAATGTAGCTTCAGTGTGACACCTGATTTGCTCTGGGCACACTGTTGATCCCAATTGGAGACTAGCCATTCCAGTGTTAGCTGGAGTAGAGTTAGAAGTGGAACTTTTCTTGGGACAGGCATTGTCTCCAGTTTGGTGTCCAGGCTGATTACAGCTACGACACCAGGCCTTTTTGGGATCAACGTTTTTACCCTTGTACCCAAAATTGGATTGTGAAGAGGCTCTGGGCCCACCCTCCTGAGCAGGTTTTTGGGGGCCTGTAGAAGACTCTTTACTATTTTTCCCTTGGATGTCTCAACACTCTTCCCCTGGGGAGGCTTTGTGACCCCTTTCTTTTGGTCACCCCCTGTGGAAGTCTTGGTCACCCTAGTCTTGACCCAATGGTCCACCTTCTTTCCCAATTCTTGGGGAGAAATTGGTCCTAGGTCTACCAGATGCTGATGCAGTTTATCATTTGAACAATTACTTAACAGGTGTTCTTTCACAAATAAATTGTACAGCCCATCATAATCATTTACACCACTGCCTTGAATCCAACCATCCAGTGTTTTCACTGAGTAGTCAACAAAATCAACCAAGGTCTGGCTCGAGGATTTTTAAGCCCCCCTGAGCCTAATTCTATACTCCTCAGTGGAGAATCCAAAGCCCTCAATCAGGGTAGCCTTCATGAGGTCATAGGATTCTGCATCTTTTCCAGAGAGTGTGAGGAGTCTATTCCTACACTTTCCAGTGAAAATTTCCCAAAGGAGAGCACCCCAGTGAGATCTGTTTACTTTTCTGGTTGCACAAGCCCTCTCAAAAGCTGTGAACCATTTGGTGATGTCATCACCATCTTCATTTTTAGTTACAATCCCTTTTGGGATTTTCAACATGTCAGGAGAATCTCTGACCCTATTTATGTTGCTGCCACCATGGATGGGACCAAAACCCATCTCTTGTCTTTCCCTTTCTATGGCTAGGAGCTGTCTCTCTAAAGCCAATCTTTTGGCCATCCTGAATAGCAGGAGGTCATCTTCACTGAGGCTATCCTCAGTGACTCCAGAGGTGCTGGACTCTCCTGTGAGAGAAACAGCATCTCTGACTACCACAGTTGGAGTCAGGGCTTGAGGAGCCCTGTTCTCCCTAACTAGGACTGGAGGGGGGGAATTCTCCTCCACATCACTAGCTTCCCCCTCTGGGAGGTCATCCTCAGAGGGGTTGTCTTTGGCAAACCCTGCCAACAGCTCCTGGAGCTGTAATTTGGTAGGGTTTAACCCAGCTTTAATCTTTTGTAATTTGCAGAGAGACCTTAACTCTCTCATCCTAAAATGGAGGTAAGGGGTGATGTCGAGTTCCATCACACTCTCTTCTGCATTAGACATTATGGGGGTCATTACAACATTGGCGGTAAAAGGCGCTTACCGCCGTGCAGAAGGCCACCAATACACAGACGCGGCGGCGGTATTCCACCACAGCTATTATGACCCACATCTTAGAATCCGCCAAAATTCAGACACCCACACAACACTGCCCCACCAAAGGTCAGTGATAAACCGGCGGAAACAAATCCGCCACCTCCACTCCAACAGAAACACGCCCATGCTATTACGACCCACGAATCCACGCAACGGTCTTTCAACCGCGGTATTCCATTGGCGGTACACACCGCCACGCTCAAAATACACACACATCTCCAAAACACCGCCACATTGGACAATTCAAAATACACATACCTGATACACATACAAACACCACTCCCAAACACCCAACACAATATAAAACACACACCCACATCACCCACAAACCCCTACGACAAAAAAATCACGAACGAAGGCCAGAGAGAGAGCACAGAATAGACAACTCCATCACACAGAGGCACACAACACCATCACCCACACAACATCCACGCACAAAACACCACACACCACTACACTCACCACACTCATCACCACATATACCACCCCACACATCGCCTACAGCACCCCATGTCACGCCAAAGACACCCCTGCTTCTCCGAGGAGGAGCTGAGGGTCATGGTGGAGGAAATCATCCGGGTAGAGCCACAGCTATTTGGCTCACAGGTACAGCACACATCAATAGCCAGGAAGATGGAGCTATGGCGCAGAATAGTGGACAGGGTCAACGCAGTGGGACAGCACCCAAGAAATAGGGAGGACATCAGGAAGAGGTGGAGCGACCTACGGGGGAAGGTGCGTTCAACGGTCTCCAGGCACAACATCGCAGTACAGCGGACTGGCGGCGGACCCCCACCTCCTCCCCCACAACTAACAACATGGGAGGAGCAAGTCTTGACCATCATGCATCCTGAGGGCCTTGGAGGGGTCGGTGGAGGATGGGACACTGGTAAGTCAAATCTTAACTATCACATCCCCCACCCTACCTGCATGCTATCACACAACCCCACCCTCTCACCCTCCCCTATCACTCCAAATCCTCACTAATCTACCCATAACACAAACCACCCATCCCAACACCAAGCCCTGCATGACACAACAAAGCATGGACACCCCTCACTAAAGCATGCCCACTGCACATACCCAGAACACCCCCCCAACCATCATCACACAAACCCACACACAGGAATGCTTGCACTGGGGTACACAAACACCCACCCATTGCACACCATTACACACACACCTGCAATAATCATGCTCTTATGCCCCTACAGGAACCAGAAGGACCGTCACCACACCAGAGGGACCAGACAACACCACTCCACCCCCAGAAGAGGCCCACAGTGACGAGAGCAGCTCTGCCCTACTGGATCCTGATGACCAGCCCGGACCATCGTGGGCCTCGGGACAGTCGGTTCCCCTTGCACAGGCACAGCCCAACACTGACCTTCCACCCTCTGGTAACACCAGCACAGCACCCACCCAGCGGGCCCAAACCTCCCTACCCAGGACAGGTCAATCAGCAGTGTGTCCACCACTATAGGGAACCCAGGCTAACCCTCCACCCCAACAACAACAGGGACCTGGGGGCAGTGGTAGTGGGCACACGGTCCAGGGGACGGAGGCACAGGAACACAGGGGAACTGGGAGGGCTGCTGTGCGACAGGGGGCGGACAGCCAAAGGAACCCACTCTCCACGAGGCCCTATCCTCCATCATGGGAGCATACCACCACTCCCAGGAGACGATGGCGACGGTCCTGGACAAGTTGCAGGAGACCCTGCGCCTGCAGGACGAACTGTATTTGGGGTTCAGGGAGGAGCTCAGGACCATCAGCTCCACCCTGGGCACCATCGTAGGGGTGCTGAAGGACATACAGCAGACCTTGAGGGACACCGTGGCACTCCAAGGGGCCCCTGACACAAGCCAGGACGATGAAATGCCCACCACCTCTGCCTGCGCAAGTGGACAGGACGACTTGCCACATGACCACCACACCAGCACCCCACCCCCTGCAGACGGACAACCACCACGCAAGCGGTCCCTGAGATCCATGAACAGGACAGAGCAAGATGGCAAGACCCCCGCCAGAAAATGAGACCACCCTCTTTGTCCTCCCACTGTCCCACTTTGTTACCCTGTCCATACTTAAACTGCCCCAGCTCCACTTCCTATGCCCAGATGGGCAGTGCACCTGTGAGACTAATAGACTGGACTCTGCCATGGACATTCCTCCGCCATCACCCATCACCATTCTACAAACCCCTCACATTTCAGAGCACTTCAATAAACACCCTTGAAACACAAAACAATTTGGAGTCAGTCTGTGATTTAGAAAATATTTATTATCAATTACAGTGTCATAATGGGTTTACCATTGTAAGGCTAACATACCTGTCACACATCACAAGCCCTTGAAGGATGCAAGCAGTTGACACGAAGGTAACCACACCTGTGAAACCGTAATGGAAGGGTACAACTCAGTTACCAAATAGTGATTTAAATTGAGAAACAGGATAGAGGTAGACGTGTGAAAGTTAAGGTAATGCTAAAAATGAAAATTTTCTCACCTATGTCTCACTGGAAATATTGCTGTATGACTGACTCCCTGTTGTCGTTGTCTTCTTCCTCAGCTTCATCCTCATCACTGTCCACAGGCTCCACAGTCTCCACAGCTGCTACAACACCGTCATCTGGATCATCCTCATGCAGAAAAGGCACCTGGCGTCGCAAAGCCAAATTATGGAGCATGGAGCAGGCGATGATGATGTCGCACACCTTCTTCGGTGAGTAGAATAGGGATCCACTTGTCAAATGGAGGCACCTGAACCTGGCCTTCAGGAGGCCGAAGGTGCGTTTGATCACCCTCCTAGTCCGCCCATGGGCCTCATTGTAGCGTTCCTCAGCCCTGGTCCTGGGATTCCTCACTGGGGTCAATAGCCAGGAAAGGTTGGGGTAACCAGAGTCCCCCAATAGCCATATACGGCGCCTCTGGAGTTGACCCATCATATCAGGGATACTGCTATTCCGCAGGATGTAGGCGTCATGCACTGAGCCAGGGAACATAGCATTTACCTGCAAGATGTACTGGTCTGCCAAACAGACCATCTGGACATTCATTGAATGATAACTCTTCCTGTTCCTATACACCTGTTCACTCCTGTGGAGGGGACCAGAGCTACATGGGTCCCATCAATGGCACCTATGACGTTGGGGATATGTCTGAGGGCATAGAAGTAAACTTTCCCTGTAGGTAAATCCTCCACCTCAGGGAAAATGATGTATCTCCTTACGTGTTTCAGCAGGGCAGACAACACTCTGGACAACACGTTGGAAAACATAGGCTGGGACATCCCTGATGCCATGGCCACTGTTGTCTGAAAAGAGCCACTTGCAAGGAAATGGAGCACTGACAGCACCTGCACGTCAGGGGGGATTCCAGTCGGATGGCGGATTGGTGTCATCAGGTCTGGCTCCAACTGGGTACATAGTTCCTGGATTGTGGCACGGTCAAACCGGTAGGTGACGATGACATGTCTCTCTTCCATTGTCAACAGGTCCACCAGCGGTCGGTACACCGGCGGATTCCGCCATGTTCTCATATGTCCCAGCTGACGGTGTCTACGAAGGACAACAGCAAAGAACCAGTCATTATTCCTCCAGGTATGTACCCACAGTTACACACAAGACTACACCACTCACAAAACCCTTCCTTTATGTGTGTTGAGTGTAGGCCTAGCTATGTGTGACGCAGAGGTAAATGAAGCCATGTGGGCCCCTGAAATGGCGGCTGCCTGACCTCTAAACTGGGACAATGGGATTGTGGGGTAACTGCGCTGGCGTTGCACACCGTTGCAGTAGTCGGTCGTAGACCGTGGCGCAATTCTGCATTGGTTAACATTGGACCCTATGGGTCCCAGGAGCCAATGAACAGGTGCGCTGGCGGTGATGATGCGCACCGCCGTGGACGTGACCACCATTTTCTATCTGTTCAATCACTAGATACCTGACCTTCGACAGGAGAGGACCTACACTGCTAGTGCTGCTGTGACCTCGGTCTGGAAGCGACGATGGCTGCTGCGTCTGGGGAAAGGGCCCCTGCCTTCACTGCACAGGAGTTGGAGAAGCTGTTCCTCTTTCCTTGTGCATGTCATGTAGGTCAGCGCCCACCAGAAGAGGGACATTTGGCGTGCCATCGCCAAGGAGGTCCGGACCCTGGGGGCCCACCAGAGACGGGGCACCCACTGCCGTAAGAGATGGGAGGACTTTCGCCGCTGCAGCAAGAAGACGGCGGAGGCTCAGCTGGGGATGTCCTCCCAACGTGGGAGGGGTGCCCGTCGCACCATGACCCCCCTGATGTTCTGGATCCTGGCGGTGGCTTACCCGGAGTTGGTATGGGCTCTTGAGGGCATCACAGCAGACACAAGGGGGTGAGTACAACCTCATTCTGCTGACTTTGCATGCAGTGGAGGTGTCTGGGCGGGGGAGGTGGGCTGTGGGTGTCCCTAGGCCAGGGCGAGTTAGGTAGGCAAGGCCCCTCCGTAATGTAGGCCATGTGGCACTCTACCCCACCTCAGCAGAGTGCCAAGTCGAGGTACAGTTGTCCCTGTGGCATACATGTGCGCAGATGTCCACCATTGCCATGTAGGCCATATCCCAGAAATTGCATGTGCAGAGGGCAGGAGCACGGCGTAATGCAGAGGGCTGCTGCGCCTTTCTTGTCCGCCAACGGTAGCGGTAATCCATGCACTAAAACCCTCTTTCTTCTGTCTCCCCCCCTTTTTCTGCTCTCCCTGTCCTTTTGTACATCAGCATCAACAGGCGGAGGTACAGTGGCACCGGAGCACGAGGAAGCTGCATCCCACATGGCCATGGAGGGCCACACCACGGACTCTGAATGCACCAGTGGGACGGAGGGCGAGGGGAGCTTCACGTCGGCCACCGGATCACCAAGCAGCGACACGGACTCGTTCGCCGATGGGGGCTCCCTTGTGGTGGCGGCACCATCTGTGCCCCCCACCGCTACAGGTACAGCCGCCACCTCCCCTACCAGCCCCGCCCTCCCAGCAGCCCCTCAACGTTCGCCCCATGCCCGCTCACCCAGGAGGGTGGGCATTACCTTCGCCCCAGGCACCTCAGGCCCTGCCCCAGTCACCCCTGCTGCCCTCAGTGAGGAGGCCATTGACCTCCTCAGGTCACTCACTGTTGGGCAGTCTACCATTGTGAATGCCATCCAGGGTGTAGAACGAGAGTTGCAACACAGTAATGCATTCCTGGAGGGCATTCATTCTGGTCAGGCTGTCCTTCAGCGAACCCTGCAATCTCTGGCCTCAGCACTGATGGCAGCCATTGTCCCTGTGTCTAGCCTCCCCCCTCCAACTTCCCCCCTCCAACTTCCTCCACCCAGAATCTCCTGTACCCCAGCCCATCCCAAGCACACCTACAGACCAGCATGCACACAAGTCAACACACACAAGTAGCTCAAGCAAACATAGGCACCACACACACCACAGGCACTCACGCAAGCCTCACCCACATACAGACACAGCAACATCCACTGCCCCCACTGTGTCCCCATCCTCCTCTTCTCCCTCCTCCCTCCCAGTCTTGTCTACACACACACCTGCATGCACCACATCTACAGGCACCATGAATCGCACAAGGACACCCAGCACCACACGCCGCTCACCTGCACTCACTACCTCCACTGCCATTTATACGTCCCCTGTGTCCTCTCCCAGTGTGTCTGTGACGCCCCCTCCCAAAGTACACAAACGCCTGCAGTCACTCACCCAACATCCATCCACCTCACGACAGCCTCCAGTACCTGCACCTGCACCCAAAACACCTAAAGTGGCACCTCTGACAACCACCTCCTCTTACTCCACTCCCAGACCCCCTCCAGCTACCCATCCCAGTGTTCGTCAGAAACTGTCCCTATGTAAAGTTGACGTTTTTGCCCCCACCCCACCCCCTCCAATTCATCAGTCCCGTCGTAGCGCCTCAGCCAAAAAGCCTCCAATACCAGTGGTGCCTGTTCAAGGTTTGTGGAGTGCACCGGCCACCAGGGCAGGCAGTAGGACCCGTAGCCAAGGCACTGGCAGCCCACCCCCTGTAAAGACTCTGAAATTGGAGAGTGGACGACGGGACCGTGTTAAGACTCCTGGTGGGAAAACAACTGACATGGGTTCCAAGGGGATTGGAGAGTCAGCTGTGACTCCCCCAAAGGTGGGGAAGGGCCTGAGGAAGTCTGCCCAGCCTGTTGTGAGTGTCACGGCGGAGAAGTGTGCCATCATTTCTGGCGGTCGACACACAACCGCCAGCACCGTCGTCACTGGTCCAGAGACCACCGACAGAATCACAGCCCAGGAGTGCCCGAGTATCGTCACTGGTCAGGAGACCACCGCCAGAGTCACAGCCCAGGAGGGCCCAAGTATCGTCACTGGTCAGGAGACCACCGCCAGAGTCACAGCCCAGGAGGGCCTGAGTATCGTCACTGGTCAGGAGACCACCGCCGGAGTCAGAGTCCAGGAGGGCCCGAGTATCGTCACTGGTCAGGGGACCACCGCCGGAGTCACGGCCCAGGAGGGCCCAAGTATCGTCACTGGTCAGGAGACCACCGCCACCGCCGGAGTCAGAGCCCAGGAGGGCACAAGTATTGTCACTGGTCCAGAGACCACCGCCGGAGTCAGTGCCCTGGAGGGTCCCGGCTGCCACAGCCCCGCTGGGCAATGATGGAACGTCATGCCACACACCAATGCCCAATGTAGAGAACGTCATGCACCACACCAATGTCCGTATCAGAACCGCCATGTCAAGGCACCGCTGAACAGGGCAAAGACCGCTGAACAGTCCAGAACCGCCATGGCAAAGCACTGCTGAACAGGGCAAAGACCGCCATGGCAAGGCACCGGTGAACAGTCCAGAACCGCCATGGCAAAGCACCGCTGAACAGGGCAAAGACCGCCATGCAAGGCACCTCTGAACAGGGCAAAGACCGCCATGGCAAGGCACCGCTGAACAGTCCAGAACCGCCATGGCAAAGCACCGCTGAACAGGGCAAAGACCGCCATGGCAAGGCCCGCTGAACAGGGCAAAGACCGCCATGGCAAGGCACCGCTGAGAGGGCAAAGAACGCCATGGCAAGGCACCGCTGAACAATCCAGAACCGGCATGGCAAAGCACCGCTGAACAGGGCAAAGACCGCCATGGCAAGGCACCGCTGAACAGTCCAAAACCGCCATGGCAAAGCACCGCTGAACAGGGCAAAGACTGCCATGGCAAGGCACCGCTGAACAGGGCAAAGACTGCCATGGCAAGGCACCGCTGAACAGGGCAAAGACCGCCATGGCAAAGCACCGCTGAACAGGGCAAAGACCGCCATGGCAAGGCACCGCTGAACAGGGCAAAGACCGCCATGGCAAAGCACCGCTGAACAGTCCAGAACCGCCATGGCAAAGCACCGCTGAACAGAGCAAGTACTGGGTAGGAATAAATGGCCCGCCACATCAGGCATCCTTATCTCATGTGCAGCTGGGACAGTGACAGGACAGGAACATTCACGGGGAGACCCATCCAGTCTGGGTACCAGTCCCCCCCAGTACCAGTAGAGACCTGCATCTACTTGAGAGACTGTGGCTTTGCACTCCCCAGGATTGAACAGTGGGCAACCCACCCACTGTAGAGACTTGAGAGACTGTGGCTTTGCACTCCCCAGGATGGCACAGTAGGCAACCCACCCACTGTAGAGACTTGGGAGACTGTGGTTTTGCACTCCCCAGGATGGCACAGTGGGCAACCCACCCACTGTAGAGACTTGAGAGACTGTGGCTTTGCACTCCTCAGGATGGCACAGTGGGCAACCCACCCACTGTAGAGACTTGAGAGACTGTGGCTTTGCACTCCCCAGGATACATCAATGGGCATGGAGCCCCGTCGTGGATCTGGCTTTGCACTCATCCGGCTGAGGTGCCCCCCTTCCCTTCCCCCTGAGGTGCCTGTAGTATTTCAATCTGATGCCCCAGCAGTTTTCTCTCCGATTTTGGTCAGGTATCCTTTGTGGGCCTCGCCCATGCATTTTTGGACTGTTGGTGCACGGACATTGTAATTTACATATGTGCACCACTTCTCACATTGTATATATTTATGACTGATTTTCAAAGATATATCTGAATATTTTTTTATGACATGTATATTGCCACATTACAATGTTTGACCGAATTTCGCATTGTCTTTTCATTCTTCCGGGGGGATTGTGGGTTGTTACTGTGATTTTTTTGTGAATGCATTGGTGTGTATGTTGTAATATGCGAGGGTGGGGGTGTTTGGTGGGTGTCCCCCTAACTTTTGCCTCCCCCCTACCCCGTGTCGTAGGTGCAGTACTCACCGTTGTCTTCGGCACCTACGTAGCTGTTGGTCGTAGAGGAGCAGAAAGACAAGGGCAGGGAGTATTTGGAGTTCCGGCTCCATGGAGTCATCGTTCCTCGTGGGATGTGTTCAGGTGAGCGTTTTCCCATAGCAAAAGCTGTTTCCGCTGTGTTTTTATCCACGGTGAATCCTCCCCGGAAAAGGTGGCGGATTGGTAGGTTATGATACTGTGGGCGGTACATTGGCTCCCACCTGTCTGTTGGCGGTGACCGCCGCACTGCTTGTTTGCACCGCCGTGGCGGGCGGTGTGTTAAAGTGGCTGTCATTGTTGGCGGTTTCCGCCAGGGTCATAATTCACTTTATTTGTCCGCCGGACTGTTTGCAGTATTTCCGCAGCTTTAAAACCGACCGCCAGGGTTGTAATGACCACCTATGTTTCTAAAAGTTGGAATACTTTTTAAGAATCTAAAACTATCTCTAGAACTTAATTCAAACTTTCACAAAACTTTTAAACTCTAAAAGAAATGCTAACAGGGACTAACACAAGACCCTAGCAGGACTTTTTGAAATTTAGAAAAATAGCACAAATTTCAAAAATCAGTTTCTAATGACAATTTTGGGAATTTAGTCGTGTGATCAGGTATTGGCTGAGTAGTCCAGCAAATGCAAAGTCTTGTGCCCCACCGCTTATCCACCAATGTAGGAAGTTGGCTCTGTATGCACTATTTCAAAGTAAGGAATAGTATGCACAGAGTCCAAGGGTTCCCCTTAGAGATAAGATAGTGGCAAAAAGAGATAATTCTAATGCTCTATTTTGTGGTAGTGTGGTTGAGCAGTAGGCTTATCAGAGGGTAGTGTTAAGCATTTGTTGTACACACACAGGCAATAAATGAGGAACACACACTCAGAGACAATTCCAGGCCAATAGGTTTTTATATAGAAAAATATATTTTCTTAGTTTATTTTAAGAACCACAGGTTCAAGATTTACAAACAATACTTCAATTGAAAGGTATTTCAGGTAGGTACTTTAGGAACTTTGAAATAGCAAAATAGCATATACAGTTTTCACATAAATTACATATAGCTATTTTAAAACTAGACACTGTGCAATTTTCAACAGTTCCTGGGGGAAGTAAGTGTTTGTTAGTTTTTGCAGGTAAGTAAACCACCTACGGGGTTCAAGTTTGGGTCCAAGGTAGCCCACCGTTGGGGGTTCAGAGCAACCCCAAAGTTACCACACCAGCAGCTCAGGGCCGGTCAGGTGCAGAGGTCAAAGTGGTGCCCAAAACGCATAGGCTTCAATGGAGAAGGGGGTGCCCCGGTTCCAGTCTGCCAGCAGGTAAGTACCCGCGTCTTCGGAGGGAAGACCAGGGTGGTTTTGTAGTGCACCGGGGGGGACACAAGTCCACACAGAAAGTACACCCTCAGCAGCACGGGGGCGGCCGGGTGCAGTGTGCAAACAAGCGTCGGGTTCTCAATAGGAATCAATGGGAGACCAAGGGGTCTCTTCAGCGATGCAGGCAGGCAAGGGGGGGGGCTCCTCGGGGTAGCCACCACCTGGGCAAGGGAGAGGGCCACCTGGGGGTCGCTCCTGCACTGGAGGTCGGATCCTTCAGGCCCTGGGGGCTGCGGGTGCAGAGTCTTTACCAGGCGTCGGATCTTTAAAGCAGGCAGTCGCGGTCAGGGGGAGCCTCGGGATTCCCTCTGCAGGCGTCGATGTAGGGGATCAGGGGGGTCAACCCTGGCTACTCACGGTCTCACAGTCACCAGGTAGTCCTCCCTGAAGTGATTGTTCTCCACAAGTCGAGCCGGGGGCGTCAGGTGCAGAGTGTCAAGTCTCACGCTTCCGGCGGGAAACGCAAGTTGTTTCAAAGTTGCTTCTTTGTTGCAAAGTTGCAGTCTTTCGTGAACAGTGCCGCTGTCCTCAGGAATTCTTGGTCCTTCTAGATGCAGGGCAGTCCTCTAAGGCTTCAGAGGTCGCTGGTCCCTGTGGAAAGCGTCGTTGGAGCAGTGTCTTTAGAAGTGGGGAGACAGGCCGGTAGAGCTGGGGCCAAAGCAGTTGGTGTCTCCGTCTTCTCTGCAGTGTTTTTCAGTTCAGCAGTCCTCTTCTTCTTAGGTTGCAGGAATCTGAGTTCCTAGGTTCTGGGGAGCCCCTAAATACTGAATTTAGGGGTGTGTTTAGGTCAGGGGGGTTAGTAGCCAATGGCTACTAGCCCTGAGGGTGGCTACACCCTCTTTGTGTCTCCTCCCTGAGGGGAGGGGGGCACATCCCTAATCCTATTGGGGGAATCCTCCATCTGCAAGATGGAGGATTTCTAAAAGTTAGAGTCACCTCAGCTCAGGACACCTTAGGGGCTGTCCTGACTGGCCAGTGACTCCTCCTTGTTTTTCTCATTATCTCCTCCGGCCTTGCCGCCAAAAGTGTGGCCGTGGCCGGAGGGGGCGGGCAACTCCACTAGCTGGAGTGCCCTGGGGTGCTGTAACAAAGGGGGTGAGCCTTTGAGGCTCACCGCCAGGTGTTACGATTCCTGCAGGGGGAGGTGTGAAGCACCTCCGCCCAGTACAGGCTTTGTTACTACCCACAGAGTGACAAAGGCACTCTCCCCATGTGGCCAGCAACATGTCTGGTGTGTGGCAGGCTGTTAAAACCAGTCAGCCTACACGGGTAGTCGGTTAAGGTTTCAGGGGGCACCTCTAAGGTGCCCTCTTGGGTGTATGTTACAATAAAATGTACACTGGCATCAGTGTGCATTTATTGTGCTGAGAAGTTTGATACCAAACTTCACAGTTTTCAGTGTAGCCATTATGGTGCTGTGTAGTTCGTGCATGACAGACTCCCAGACCATATACTCTTATGGCTACCCTGCACTTACTATGTCTAAGGTTTTGCTTAGAAACTGTAGGGGCATAGTGCTCATGCACTTGTGCCCTCACCTATGGTATAGTGCACCCTGCCTTAGGGCTGTAAGGCCTGCTAGAGGGGTGACTTATCTATACTTCATAGGCAGTGTGAGGTTGCCATGGCACCCTGAGGGGAGTGCCATGTCAACTTAGTTGTTTTGTCCTCTCTAGCACACACAAGCTGGCAAGCAGTATGTCTGTGCTGAGTGAGGGGTCTCCAGGGTGGCATAAGACATGCTGCAGCCCTTAGAGACCTTCCCTGGCATCAGGGCCCTTGGTACCAGGGGTACCAGTTACACTGGACTTACCTGGATGCCAGGGTGTGCCAATTGTGGAAACAAAAGTACAGGTTAGGGAAAGAACACTGGTGCTGGGGCCTGGTTAGCAGGCCTCAGCACACTTTCAAATCAAAACTTAGCATCAGCAAAGGCAAAAAGTCAGGGGGTAACCATGCCAAGGAGGCATTTCCTTACAATGAGCAATCCACCAAATTTGTGTCCATAAGAATAACATATTGAGAATGCCATATGTAGGAAAGTACCTTCTTTCTTGGTATGATTAACCTTTTTTTCTGACTGATGTCAGTGTGCTTGACTGTGTTCAATGGGATCCTGCTAACCAGGACCCCAATGATCATACTCTACCTCCCAAAGCTAGGTATTTCAACACACATATGGCACACTGGTGCCCCATTATAAGTCCTTATTATATGGTACCTAGATACTCAAGGCATTGGGGTTCCAGGGGCTGCAGCAAATATTTTTCCACCAATAGGGAGCCCAAGCAAGGGGTTTTGCAGGACTGCCATTGCATCCTGTGTGAAAAGGTGCAAGCACCCTTTCACTGCCACTTTTTACTGTACCAGGTCACTTATAAGTCACCCCTATGGCAGGCCTTCTAGTCCAGAGGGTAGGGTGCAAAGTACCTGTGTGTGAGAGCACCCCTGCACCAGCAGACGTGCCCCCATGAACTCCAGACCCATTTTCCAAGACTTTGTGAGTGCAGGGACACCATTTTACATGTGTACTGGACATAGGTCAATACCTATGTCCAGCTACATAATGGTAACTCCGAACATAGGCATGTTTGGTATCAAGCATGTTGAAATCATACCCCAATGCTTTTGCAAGCATTGATTGTATGCTTCCATGCACTGCTGGGTTCTGTCTGGTTTGCAGGGACACCCAGTATTGTCATTACAGCCTTCTGAAGATTTCAGGGCAGCCCAAGCTGCTGCCACCTCCCAGACAGGTTTCTGCCCTTTTGTTGCTTGAGAGCTCAAGCCCAGGAAGGCAGAACAAAGGATTTCTTTTTGGGAGAGGAGTGTTACACCCTCTCCCTTTGGAAATAGGTGTTGCAGGCTGTGGAGAGGTAGCCTCCCCAAGCCACTGACAATGCTTTGAAGGGCACATTTGGTGCCCTCCTTCCACACACCAGTCTATGTTGGTTCAGGGACCCCCAGTTCCTCTGGCGTGAAACTGGACAAAGTAAAAAGTAGTGACCACTCCCCTGTCCATCACCGCCCCAGGGGTGGTGCTGACAGCTCTTCCAGAGGGTCTCTGGGTTTTGCCATCTTGGGTTCAAGGTTGGCAGGGAACTCTGGGAGCATCTGAGTGACCAATGCCAGCAGGTGACATCAGAGCTCCCTCTTGATAGGTGGTCACCCAGCTAGGTGATCAATCCCCCTTTCAGAGCTATTTAGGGTATCTTTCTTGGGTGGTTCCTCAGATTTAGATTGCAAGACTCCAGCAGAATTTCTCTGCAACCTCCACTTTGACTTCTGACCAAAGAACTTGCAGCTGGAGGTTCCAGGACCCGACAAGCTGCAACAAAGAAGCAAAATGCCTACTCCACAGCTCCTTCCAGCAACTGCAACATTTCAGCAGTTGTGCATCCTCTGAGGACAGCCCTTCTTCAGCATCGGAAGGAAGAAGGAATATCCCTTGGAGTGAAGAAGTCACTCTCCTGCATCTGCTGGCACGAACTGCAATGACGACTGGCTGTTGGATCCCTTCTCCTGGTGAGCTGCATGGATCCTGCATCATGTGTGGTAGACTGACGTGGTCCTGACAGTCCTCTTTTCCAGCTGTCCAACTTGGATGGAGGTTAGCCCTTGTCTGCCTATGCAGGACAGTAACCCCAAGCACCACATCCTTTGCAGCTGCCAATGCTTGTTGGCATATTTTCCAAGAGATCTTCAGGCATCTTGAAGCTCCAGCCCCCAGCACTCTATCCTGTGATTATCAGCTTCCTGATTGGTTCTCCGGTGGCGTGGGTCACTTTTCCTAGTGTTGCTTGGGATCTTTCTTTGACTTTTAGGAGTTGCATGTGCTCCTGTGGGCTTTCTGTGTTGCTAGGGCCCCTTCTGAATCCCACTCCTACGTAGAGTCTACCTGGTCCTTGCTGGTCCCGGGCAGCTCCAGTTTCCGTGAACCCCATGTTTTGTGTGTGCCAAGGCTTTTTGGTGGAATCCGAAGATGCAAACCCAACTGCAATCCTCCTTCCGGCATTGGACATCAACTGCTTCCTCCAGGAACTCGACTGCGTCTTCTTGGGTGCAGTGCTGACTCTCCTTCTTCATTGTCAACTCACCTCTTGCAACTTCAGTCCGGTGGGTAGGGGCTCCTGCCCTTCCTGGACTCTGCTGTGCTTCTTGGACTTGGTCCTCCTCTTCCACAGGTCCTCCTGACCAGGAATCCACTGTTGGTGTCTTGCAGTCTCTTCTGGGTTTTGTATTATTCCTCTTTTCTTCCAAGTAGGTATTCTGGGGAATTTACAGTGATTTACTCCTGCTTTCCTAGTCGCTGGGTTGGGTTGTGGTACTTACCTTTGGGCTTTCCTACTACTCCCAGCTCCCCTCTACACACTCCACTTACGTAGGTGGGGAACCGACTGTCAGATTCCAATTTTTTAGTATATGGTTTGTGCTCCCCACAGGGCTATTTCTCTCTATTGTGATTTTCACTAATTGCACTGTTTTCTAACTGTTTGTATGCCTATTTCTACATACTAGTGTATCTAATTTGCGTATTAATGACCTCCTAAGGGAGTATAGCCTCTTTGGTATGTTTAGTATTTGTGTCACCAAAATAAAGTACCTTTATTTTGGTAACACAGAGGCCCTCATTATGACATTGACGGGAAATGCCGCTTACCGCCGCGCTGACGGACGCCAACTTACCGTCACACTGGCGAATATCCGTTCACCATATTATGACACACCCACACCAATCTGACAGAATGCAGCCACATACACAAATCCGCCAGACCAAAGGTCAGTGTTAAACTGGAAGTTCCAAAACCCACATCATTACGCCAACAGAACAACGTCCACCACATTATGACCCACGAATCACCATAGTGGACATTCAACGGCAGTAAACAATTGGCGGTACATACCGCCGCGCTCATAATGGACACCCACATTCAAAATAACACTACATTGGACAATACGAAAAACACACACCTGGCACTCATACACACAACACCCACACCACTATAAAACACACACCCACATTACCCAAAACCCTTTACAAACAACTATTGCCATCATGACACTGAGAAAAAGAGCACAGAGACAACTAGACACACACACCACTCACACCCATACATGCTTCACGCACTCCACATAACACAGCCCCCACCACATTAGACAACACACCCTCACCAACACACATCACACAACAACCATGGCACCACAAAGGCACCCCCGTTTCACTGAGGAGGAGTTAAGGGTCATGGTGGAGGAAATTGTCAAGGTAGAGCTGCAGCTCTTTGGAGCACAGGTGCAGCAGATATCGATAGCAAGGAAGATGGAGCAATGGCAGAGACTCGTGGAGAGGGTCAGTGCTGTGGGACAGCACCCCAGAACAAGGGATGACATCAGGAAGAGGTGGAACGACCTATGAGGGAAGGTAGATTCTATAGCAACAAGACACCAGCTCACCATACAGAGGACTGGCGGTGAACCCCCTCCTACTCCCCCACAACTCACAGCATGGGAAGAGCAGATAATGGCAATACAGCATCCTGAGGGACTCTCCGGAGTTGGCGGAGGACTGGACACTGGTAAGTCAACTTTTAACAATTATCACCCCCCATACATGTATGCCATCACACACCTTCACCCTCACTCCCATCACTCCATCACATCCCACACACTCCACCATCACATCTCACTAATCCCAATGCCAGGCCCTGCATGTTGTACCAATGCATGGACACCCCTCCCAGCCCTGCATGGACACCCATCACTAAAGCATGCACAGCATAGGGAAACTAACAATACCACAATACACCAATATACACAAGCAAAAGCTGGCAGGGGAACAACAACCATAGAGGGGAAGCTACAGGAATACAAATGTCAGACACTTGAAGGATAATACTTCATTTATATCCCCACAGGTACCCCAGCAAATGTCACTGGAGAGGAGGTGCCATCACTATCCAGTCCCCCAACGGAAGAGGCCCAGAGTGATGACAGTAACTTTGGTCTTCTGGATCTGGATGATCTACCTGTGGACAGCCAGTCACTCAAGCCCACTCAAAGACCACCACAGAGCCTCCCCCATTAGGAACCAACACCACAGCGCCCACCCAGCGTACCCACACCTCTGTCCCCAGGACACGTCAATCAGCAGTGCGCTCACCTGTACATGGACCCCAGGCCACACCTTGCCCCCAAGACAATCAGTTGCCTGGGGTCAGTGGCAGTTGGCACACTGTTCAGGGGACAGAGGCACAGGCCAACAGGGACACTGGGAAGACTGCTGTGCCAGTGGGAGGACAGAAGCAGAGAACCAATTCTCCAGGAGGCACTCTCTGAGATCCTGGGAGCCTACAAACATTCCCAGGACACGAAGGGCCAGATCCTAGACAACGTGCAGGAGATCAGGTGGCTGCAGGAGGGAAAGTATCAGTAGATCAGGGAGGACTTGCAGGCCATTAACAACACCCTGATCTCCATAGCAGGGGGTTGCTGGCAGACATGGCCAAAATCATGAAGGAGGCAACAGCATACCAGCGGGCCCCTGCCACTAGCCAGTCATCCGAACAGCCCTCCACTTCAGCTGACGCTAGTGGCCAGGAGGACCCATCACAGGACCAATAGGCCACCAGCACCCCTCCCCCTGCAGAAGGTGAACCACACAGCAAACGTTCCCTGCAAACCAGACAGAAGCCAAAGACACTTGCCTAGACCACCACCAGGAAATGAGACTCTCCTGATTGTCACCCTTGTGTCCCACACTGTCACCTTCTCCACTTTGAACTGCCATAGCTTTCCTTCCGATGTCCCCATGGACAATGCACCTGTGCTACAAACAGACTGAAACAATACCCTGGACTTTCCTCCATCATCACCTCATTCCATTCCACTTTCCCCTCTATATTTTAGCACAACAATAAACACCCTTGGATAAAACTCGAGTACGAGTATTTCATGTATTGCAAATCTGTTTTGATTGAAACAGCTACTACCATTGCAAATGAACTGTAAATAACATGAGCATAGAATAAATGACCTGTAGCTGGCTGTTGTGATCACATCAGGAGAATGTTGTCATATCACCAACATCTGTAAAATGAATATCAATAGGGAACAGTAAGTAGGGGAAAGAAGTGGGTACTGCCAGCATGCCAATGCCACACAGAATACACTCAATACTCATAGAAATGTGAAGTTGCACTGTCTCAACTGTGTGTCATTGGAAGTACTGACGGATCATCAATGTTCTGTTGTCCACATCCTCATCCTCTGCGTCCTCATCCTCTCTGTCCTCAGGGTCCACTGCTGCCACAGGGGCATCTCCAGTCTCCTCCTCCTGCAGAAAAGGTACATGGCATCTGAGGGCCATGTTGTGCAAAATGAAGCATGCCACGACTATCTGGCAGACCTTTTTGGGTGAGTAGCACAGGGATCTACCTGTCAGACTGAGGCACATGAACCTGGCCTTCAGGAGGCCAAAGGTCCTTTCAATGATCCTTCTGGTTCCCCCATGTGCCTCACTAGAACATTCTTCAGCCCTTGTCCTGGGATTCCTCACAGGGGTCAGCAGCCATGATGGCTTTGGGTAACCAGAGTCACCTGCAAATATTGAGGGACAACATTTAGCCAGGCACTATCCTATATGGCTCACACCATAGGCATATAAAAACATATACTGGGTAGGAACCAGGGCTCACTTATCAGCCACACACTGTGCCTCTGTAGTTGGGACATCACATTTGGGATGCTGCTATTCCTTAGGACAGAGGCATCATGCACTGATCCAGGATACTTAGCATTGACGTGGGAGATGTACTGGTCCACCAGGCACACCATCTGCACATTCATGGAGTGGAAACTCTTACGATTCCTGTACACCTGTTCATTCTGGCGGGGGGACAAATACAATATGAGTTCCGTCAATCGCCCCAATTATATTGTGGATATGTCCCATTGCATAAAACCGGACCTTCACAGTGGCCAAATCCTCCACCTGGGGGAAAGCAATATAGCTGTACATATGTTTTATCAGGGCAGACAAGACTCTTGCTAGCGATATTATATAAGGGACACAGGAGTGAGTAGGCTGTCACAATTTGAACAACTATACCACAACGGCAGTCCACATTGTGCAAACATGCTTCGGGACAGTGTGATTTATAAGGTATGTGCCTATTTACCTGTGACGCAGCAATTATCGATAGGCCTGTTCACCTCCCCTGAAATGGCGACCACCTGTCCTGTGTGGAAGGACAGGTGGAAGTGAGGTAATTCCGCCGACGTTGTGCTCCATGGTGGTAGGTGGTCCTGATCCGCCGTGCAATTCCTCATTGGTTTATGTTGGGCCCTATGGGGTAGAGTGGCCAATGGGGATCTATGTCGGTGGTGACAGTATGCACCGCCGCGGATGTGACCGCAATTTTCTATCTCAAGCCTCACTTGTTTCCTGACATTCCAAAGGAGAGGACCTACACTGCATGTGCTTCTGTGACCTGTATCTGGAACCTACCATGACATGTGTGACTGGGGAAAGGGCTCCAGCCTTCACTTCTGAGGAGTTGGAGAGACTGGTGTATGGGGTCCTACCCCAGTACAGACTGCTGTATGGGCCTCCAGACCAACAGGTGAGTGCACTGTGGACATGATGCATGTGGCATAAATGCATGGAGCTGTGTGTGAAGGCATTGTGTAAGGGGGTGGGTGGATGTCCTCTTGGCAGTTTACAATGTGTATGCTGGGCTATATGTGTGCCAATGTTGATGCGATCGGGTATGGGGGGCCATTTGTGGGACAGGCTGGACTGTTTGTCTAATGGTGTCCCCTGTCTGTATTGACTCTGCAGGTCAGCACCCATCAAAAGAAGGGAATATGGTGTGCCATCGCCAAGGAGGTGCTGACCCTGGGGTCTATGGCAGGGGGAGCACCCACTGTCGGAAACAGTGGGAGGATCTGAGACGCTGGGGCTGGCCTCCCAACGAGGAAGGGGTGCCTATCGGACCCTGACCTCCCTGATGGCCCAGATACTGGCAGTGGACTACCCAGAGCTGGATGGGCGCTTGTGGGCATCACAGCAGCCACAAGGGGGTGTGTACAGAGACTATCATTACAACTTACGGCTGGTGGGTTGGTATCCAGGTCGTGGTTGTGTGTCCTTGGGTACCCCTAGGCCAGGCCAGACATAACAGGGTAGTTCCTCTAGTGGCTAAGGGTTGAAAGTAAAATACTGCTTGCTTAGCTTGTTAGTATTAACTTCTGGGCAGGGCTGCGTGGGTCCCAGGTGGGCTGCAGTTGGTGGTGCGTGCCCCTCCTCATTCTTTAGTGACTAGCTATTTCACTGGTAGTGCAATGCATAGTGTATAGGCCTGTTCCCTGTGTGTGACGGTGTTGTGTACGCCAACGGTGGTGTTGTTGCAGTCATTGACCCAGTGTATCCTTTGTCTCTCTCCCTCCCTTTCTTGTTTTGTCATCCTGTCCTTATGTCCATTAGCATCATCTGGTGGAGGAGCAGAAACACCGGTGACAGAAGGAGCTGCATACCACAGGACCCTGGAGGCAGAGTCCACAGATGCTGAGGGAACCAGTGGGACGGAGGGCGAGGGGAGCACCACAGTCGAGACTGGAGGGGACAACACAGACTTGGATGCCTCCTCCGATGGGAGCTCCCTGGTGGTGGCTGACACCTCTGTGACCACCTCAGCTACAGGTATATCCTCCACCCCCTGTACCAGCACCGCCCTCCCACAAGCCCCTCAGCGAGTTGCCTTTGCCCATTTACCCAGGAGGGTGGGCATTTCCTTTGCCCCAGGCACCTCAGGCCCTGCCCCAGTGAGCCCTGCTGCCCTGAGTGAGGAGCTATTAACCTCCCGAGATCCATCTCTGTAGGGTAGTCAACCATTGTCAATGCCATCCAGGGGCTGGCAGCCCAGATGCAGCAATGCAATGCATTCCTGGATGGAATTCATGTTGGATTGGCATCCCACAGAGATCGATTCAGGCTGATGGCCTCCTCTCTAATGGCAGCCATTGTCCCTCCCCCCTCCAGCTTCCACTTCCCAGTCCCATTCTCCTCAACCCCAACCCATCCCAAGCACACAAACAGACAAGCATGCACACAAGATAACACCCAAGAGTGGCAATTGCAAGCACAAGCACCACACTTTATCCCACAGGCACTCACACAAACACAATTCAGTTGGAGACACAACAACATCCACTGCCTCCACTGTCTCCCCCTCCTCCTCAACCTCCCACCCAGATACGTCCACACTCACACCTACATGCACTACATCAATATCCACTACCAGCATCATCACCACACCAAGCAGAACACACACCTCACTGGCAGACACCTCCACAGCCTCCATGCACGTATCCCCTGAGTCCTCTCCCACCATGTCTGTCCCCCCAAATGACACAAACGCAAGCACTCAGACATTCAACAGCCATTCACCTCACAACAGCATACAGCCCATGCACCTGCACCCAAATCCAGCGGAC
Organism: Pleurodeles waltl; assembly: GCF_031143425.1. Taxonomy (NCBI): domain Eukaryota; kingdom Metazoa; phylum Chordata; class Amphibia; order Caudata; family Salamandridae; genus Pleurodeles; species Pleurodeles waltl. Next base: position 408,814,473 of record NC_090438.1, read on the forward strand.
ATACACCTCCAACAACCACTCTCTCATCCTCCTGCCCCAACTTCCCTAAAAAGCTTTTCCTTACCCAACTTGACTTCCTCGCTACCCTCCCCCCCATCCTGCACATTTGGGCAGAGTAGCAAGGACACAGCCCAGCACCTCAGCCAAACAGTCCACGGGGACAGTGGTGGCACCACCTACTCATGGTGGTAAGGTTACCACACGTCCATTGAAGAAAGGGAAGGAGGCTGCACCACCTGGGAAGAAGGGGAAGGAGCCTTGACCACCAGGCAGGGTGGGGAAGAGCCCATCCACCCCTGCTACGAAGTGTAAGGGAGCCCCATCCCATGTCCAGGAGGAGAAGAGACACTCTACGCCAGCAGCAGCTGTCAGCCAAACACCGCCACCACCAGCAGATGTCACAGGGCCCCACCGCCAGCTGTGGATGTGCTGCTATCACAGAGTGTAGGGGCTGTCCAGGAGCCTCCAACAACCACCTCCAGCATGCAGCCATCACAGAGAGCAGGGGCTCTCCAGGAGCCTCCCAAACCACCACCAGCATGCAGCCATCACAGAGTGCAGGGGCTGTCCAGGAGCCTCCCACAACCACCACCAGCATGCAGCCATCACAGGGTGTAGGGGCTGTCCAAGAGCCTCCCACAACCACCACCAGCATGCAGCCTTCACAGGGTGCAGCCATCACAGGGTGCAGGGACTGTCCAGGAGCATCCCACAACCACCACCAGCATGCATTCATCACAGGGTGCAGGGGCTGTCCAGGAGCCTCCCAAACCACCACCAGCATGCAGCCATCACAGAGTGCAGGGGCTGTCCAGGAGCCTCCCACAACCACCACCAGCATGCAGCCATCACAGGGTGAAGGGGCTGTCCAAGAACCTCCCGCAACCACCACCAGCATGCAGCCATCACCACCGGCAGATGCCATGTAGTCCACCCTCCAGGGGGTACTTTGCGGGCTACCCCCTCCAAGACCAGTGGGGAAGACACCTACTACAGAGAATTTGGCCTTGCACTCTGCAGGACAATGCAATGGGCATGTTGCCCCCTCCAGAACCAGTTAGCATGACACCCACTCGACAGACTGTGGCCTTGCACTCCCCAGGACAAAACACAGGGCATATTGCCCCCTCCAGAACCAGTGGGGAAGACACCCACTCAAGAGACTGTGGCCTTGCACTCTCCAGGACAAAGTAATGGGCATGTTGCTCCCTCCAGAACCAGAGGGGAAGACACCCACTTGAGAGACTGTGGCCTTGCACTCCCCAGGACAAAGCAATGGGCACGCTGCTCCCTCCAGAACCAGTGGGCTTGTTCCCGCATCTGGCTGAGGTGCCCCTCCTCCCCCCTGAGGTTCCTGCCTATTTGACAACGGATGCCCCTGCAGTGTTCTATCCGGATTGGTGCAGGATTCAAGTTGGGCCTTGGACTGTGTCCTGTGGCCATGTGCCCCTTTTAAACAATGGACTGGGCAGTGTCATTTTCTTGTACAAGTATACATATCTGTTTCATGGCCATATCAGATTATTGATTTTGATGTTGAACTGATTACAATCACTTTCGTACATTCCTGTTGTCCTTGCAATATTCTGCAGATTTTCGGGGTCAAATTGTTTTTGTAATGCAGCTGGTTGTGTGTATGGTTTGTGTGTGTTGGGTGTGTGGTACGTGTATGTTACTCTTGTTTTTCTCCCTCCCTCCCTTGTGTGCTAGGCGGCTGTACTCACCGTCATCGTCTTTGCCGGTGTTGGTGTTCCATGTGGGGCATAATGTAGAAGATCATTGGGAAAACTTGCAGTTTGGGTTCCATGGCTGCGTGGTTCTTCCCTGTGTCTCCAATGGTGAGTCCTTTCACCTTTGTGCTCTGTTTCTGCCAGGCTTTTGTTGGCATTCGTACCACCCCGGAAAAGGTGGTGGTTTGCAGGGTCTTAATATGGTGGGCAGAACTTTGTCTTCCGCTTGGCTGTAGGCAGCTACCGCAGTGGAGACTGTTGTTTCTGCCCTGGTGGTGGGTGTGGTACATTGGCTGTCTATAGGAGATATCACAGCCATGGTCATAATTTGGCGGTAGTTACCACCAGCCTGTTGGCGGTATTACCACCACTTTATCACCCACCGCCAGGGTCCTAATGAGGGCCTGAGTGTTTTCTTTCATGTGTGTAAGTGCTGGTTGTGACTACAGTGATATTGCATGACCTTTGCATGTCTCCTAGATAAGCCTTGGCTGCACATCCACAGCTACCTCTAGAGAGCCTGAATTCTAGACACGGACTACACTACACTAATAAAGGGTACCCACTACACACCAGGCCAGCCTCCTACACCATAGTATAAATGGTGACTTTTACAGCTCTTTCATGTTAGGAAAGCAACACTAACTATAATAAATATATAAGTACATATTGACTTGTGTGTACACATATTTACGCCTTTAAAATGTGAGAACATTTTAGATAATAATCTAACACCAGCACAACAAGAGATAGGTAATGTCAAAAAACACTAATTGCCAATTTCTCATCATGAGTTGTGCTTAGAACTTTTGATTCTGTATACAGATGTCTGAAAGTGTAAACCAACTTCCTCAAATTACAATTGTTGCTTTAGCAATTGTAAAATAATGTTTTCATGACTAAATGCACTCTCAGGACTGATGAATGGACAGAGTGTATGTATTTATAGGAATAGAATTTGTGCAAACAAACATATTTCAGATTTGTGGATGTCTCAAACTCCACTCTGATTCCATCCTTCTCTGGAAACATTCATAAATGTAATTGTGTACAGGACTTCATATCTTTGCAGGGTGTGAAGCAAATTGGAGCATCCCCAAACTGGGGGGAATAGAGTGAAATGGTTTTCTCGACAGGAAAACATATTTTCTATCTGAAGAAAAAAATATCTGTACCCATGTGTGTTAGTTGATATCTGACTTTCCTGTTTTTATTGAGCCAGTGTTTTGATTCTTCACAATTGTTCATAATGAATTTCTATGGGTTATTTTAATTTAGTGATGTAAAGTGATTCGAAATAACACCTGTTCTACCCCAAAGCCCAACAACATGAGGATAAATGTGGGAAATACATATTGCATCAGCTAGTTCAAAAATAATATCCACAGGCTCTACAATGTATCTACAGCTGACAGAATAGCCAAAATATCGGTTACAAAAATTGCAATACACACACATACATATCATATTGGCAGAGATGAGGCCTCACTACAGGAACAAAGGCAAGACAGGTAAAAACAAACAACCACAATTTGGAATAACATCTAGGATAAGCTGCAGGTAAACTGACTAAAGCAAAATCGACAATAGTATTGTGACCTTTAGATCTCCCACAAAAAATGGAAAGCTTCACATGTAAAATTAACAAAACAAAATTCACCTCACATAAAGCACAAAGTAAACATATAAGTACATCCCATACCCTAGGTTCAGGACTAATCCCCTTAGACTTCATGACTTCTTACAATTACTTCCAGGTTTCGATCCATCCCAGTCAAGCAAAAGAGGACCTTTAGTAAGGAGTTGACAGACCATTCAGTTATCTATTGGAGAGCACTATAATGAACTACATGATCTACATCAATACACCTTCAGTGAAGTGGAGAAGGTAGCCTTGTGGCAGGAGCTCACAGACTCCTTTACAGGATTGGGGTGGAGGAATGAACAACTGTGGACCTAAAAAAGTGGCAGAATAAGAGAAGGAGGTTAAAGGAAAGGTTTGCTGGTATACAATAGAAAAACAGTTCTTCTAAGAAAAAGACCCATATCTCATCTTTGCCTCCCCACCTCTTGATGAACATATCACATACACACTGACCACCTCGACGTACAGGAGCGTCCAGCTGTTCCCTGAAATCTTAAAGTTAGTCTATGAAAGAACCAAAACTAATTTATCTTTCTAGTACATTACAACTCCCAATTCTTGTCATGATTTTGTATCTGACTGATAGGCATGCATTTAATACATGACACTAAAACCCAGCTTTTCTGCTTTCTTTACAGTGTAAATTGATTACACTAATATTCACACTCTAACTTTCTTTTAAACAGTTACCATCTCAAGTGCATTCTATCAACATCTGAAGCAGCAGGTGTACCTCCTAATGTTACAGTGCTACAATCTGGCACTGTGCACAAATGCTACACTTCTACCTACAGACATATGCCAGGCAGATATTAATGTTACAACCAAACTCATGAAAGTAGAATATCATTGCTTGTTGTAATTCAACATTACCATTAATGTTCTCCTTTATATATGTTAAGACAATGTACTTAACATATACCATAGTATAATTGATAGGCCTCAAAGATGCTCATTCATATCATATCATTGTATATTTTGAAGGTCTTGTCTTGTTAGCTTCTCCCCTACCTATCACTGTCTCTGCTTCTGCTTCAACCAATACATTGGCATCTGGACTGGCCACTGACAACATGACAGCAATGCCTAGTAAGCCTATAGCCTACTCAGTTGTGATTTGTATAAACATTTCTCTCTCTAAATAGGTGCCACAATATTTAAGTGATGATTCAATATCACGATTAGGACCCTGTGTTCAGGATGGCTCAATAACAGCTTTATTGAGTGAACTTATATGTTTCTTGTCTATGTTCTTATGTCATAAGAACATCCTTCCCTCATGCTAGAATTTCCCCAGGTTTCCGTTTACTCTATCTACAAATAAACTCATTGTCTTTGAGTGATATACCTTTGTCACAAGAACTAACAATCTGTCATTCAATGACAATGTGTATGTTACTCAGAAAAAGACTCTACGGATCTTTATTTACAGCATAGAATATGCAAGTTACTACCCCATAATATTAATAGTGGGATTATTACTTACTCTGTATATGTACCTTTCAACAGCTTCAGAGATGCAACAACCTTGGTATCCACACTATGGCCCACCTATCATATAACATCAGGGGACATTGTGCCAGTAGCAGAAGACCTCTACCATCAATTAACCAGAGAAGGCTGTGACCATAGTGCCTGCAGTACTGTTTACATTCATTAGTAAAATATGTTCCCCCTATAATTTTTAACAAATTACTGTTCTACCTGATTGGACTATGATAAACACTGCCAGTATATAATATTTTTCAACTGCATTGGTTCTCCTCAGTCTCACTGTGACAATTGTTTAACGTTTTCTGCAGTTCATCTGCAGTTCATCTGTTGACAAGTCAGCCATCTTCTTTGAGTTCACTGGCCTTTAGCTAATATTTAGTGGTCAATCAACAAAAGAAGCAACTGTACTTTAGACGTTGTTGCATCTGATTTGTATGTACATTATAAACAGGTAATAAACAGGTAATGCCATTACCTGATAGTCCAATGTTTCTAATATCCATGCTAAAGTATCATGTGTTGCTAAATTCTTAAACATTACAAGTGTAGTTTTTGCTTTTACTCAAACTTTAATGTTTAAGGCTCAATTTCCATTAATAAAAGACTGACAATGATGCCATTATATTTGCCCAATTGGGTAGACAATATGCCAACATGTCAATCACTGTAGAATACCTCTCAAATCTGATTATCATACAGACTCATGTCTTGGAGACACCTCCAAAATATGTCCAGGACGTGGTGAAGTTACACCACAAATATCTCAGGATGTCCAAGCAGGAGGACGAAGGCACAACACGTTGGCCATGGAGATTATACAGGCCCATTCACACAGAGGCTTGTCACAAGCTACAGGGCCAAGTCATGCCCCTAACTCAACTGGCAATCCAAAGTAACTTTCAAGGCACACCCCAACCCCAGATTCTACTAACAACACTTCTTCACCCTGTGCAAACCCACCGGTAGCCAATCTGCCACCAGTTCCTGAACTTTATCTGGGCCAAGTATTGCATGGTCAGCTTTATGTCTACATAGGTTGTAGAAATATAAAACAGGAATTTTTGTCTTAATTGAATCATTGTTGTACTCATTTTTTAATGGCATAATGTAAACTTTCACTTGTGTGATTTGCTATCTAAAGTAATTTGATACAGACTCCCTGAAAAAAGTTCTGTCTGCCTGATTAGCACCTCAAATTTGGAAAACCAAGTAAATTGTCTAATTGTCTGACTCCCCTTCTAGTATACTAAGAGTGATCTTTCATATATATTCCTAATAGTTGGCCAGGAAGCTTCTTATGAGAGGCCCAGGGTACTGTGCTCATAGGACACATGCATAAAGGTAATTGCCTATCAGTATGTGTTTTGTGCATGAAAGGATTCCTTGCAGCATAAACGTTGCCAACGCTAGGGAGAAAGTAGAATAGTGCCACATATTTCAAGATATGACACTGTTCTGCACCCTCCCAGTTCATGCATCCAGTGCAGCAACTTCACTTGCTGAGCTGCGTTGCATTATTTATTAGTAAATCTGTGCCTGAGTGTGAGTAACACAAGTGAAAATGGGCAATTTCAATATTAATCTAATGATGCGTCATATAAAAAATTACATTAACATATGCAATTTAAGAAGTCTAAATTAAGATTGTATATGTATGCATATGTATGCAAACAACCTTCATTGTACATGACTTTATATTAGATATACTACTCTATGCTGGCCTTCAGTGCTAGGGTTAAAACTTATTTTTCTATAAAAAAGGCATTACAACTTGGCTGAAAGCATACTGGCTAACTGCTAACGCATTTCAATAATTTTAGCTTCTTGTTATCAAAATGCCTTTTCCTTCACATGAACATTTTCAGAAAGGGTTAAAGGCTAGCTTTCATAGCTGCATAACCTTATACAAATACGTTCATGGTTATGTTGCCACTGATTATGTGCTTCCTTATTGCATTTTTATTTAAGCTTTGGAGCATAATGAGTAGCAAAACAGAATGTGACAGACCAATATGCAGCACCAAAACCAATATGAGATTGTGTTTGCCTAATTTAGCCAATTGAGGCCAATTCCAGCAACGCTGCTGGTTAATCTGCTTGCACATGTAAGCTCAAAAGCCCTTTCTTCAGGGGTAAGAAATGATGTTGCACTATATTTGGATTATCATTCTTAAAGTAAATTGTGTTAGCATAATGAGTATAGTTGCATTCTTGAAGTAATGTGTGAGATGTTCAAAACAGTAGAGCAACTTGACCTGGATTTGAGGAAAACATGTGGGAACTGAGTGTGAACACACATTGCACAATTATTTTCCTTTCTGTGGACTAACCCAACCATTAGCACTAGAAGGTGAGTCTCTGCTATGTTTGCATCAGGTTTTAGGTATATAAAAAAGCCCCCTAATATCTGACTTGCCAGTCTGAAAAATGTTTATGATGATGATGACTTCCTATTGTCACCATAAATTCATGTTGTCTGAAACTGCATCTCCAGTAGATATCTAAAATTATTACTCAACAGAGTTCTTGTCTTTGTGAACATATTTTTGATGAGGAACCATTTTGGAGGGTTTGTCATTCACAGTATAGTACATGTGATACTGATTGAGCTGTGTGAGTGCCGGAGAACAGCAATTTTAGTGCATTTGTTTATCATTTGCCAGAAGAGACAGAGCCCCCTTTGCTGTCAAAACATGCAAGCCTTTGTTGACAGTCTGATGCCTTACTCTATTGGATAACACAAATACCTTCTCACTCCCCATGGGTTACTGCTTTCTTAACCCATTGTGTTGCTGCTCAGAGAAGAAGAATTTTACCCAGCTGAGTACCATAGGGAAACAAGGCTTACTGAGTTCCTAAGAAATATTGGAGATAGGTTCTGTAGGTTGGGGCAAGCAAATAAATAACTACAGAGGCACACAATTCTCAACCTTGAGGTGGTCTTCTCCAAACTATTTGCCTTCCTCCTTCACTTTTGCTGATGTCATTTTTAGTGTCCTTAGGACCCTGTGCACTTTACCAATGCAAACCAGTGCTAAAGTGTTTGTGCTCTCTCATCTAAACATGGTAACATTATCTCATCCCCAATTGGCATATTTTATTTACTTATACGTTCCTGATAAAGTGATACTACAACCATGCAGAACCTGTAAAATAAATGCCACTAGCAGGCCTGCAACACCGGTTGTGCCACCCACTTTTGTAGCACTTTAATCAAGTCTCAGGCCTTCCATTGCAGAGCCTGTGTGACAGCCTGGGTGACCCTGGAGAATGCTCTGGACAGCCCAGAGCAGGGAGCAAAGTATTTAAAAAGTAGGACATGTACTTTTAAGTATTGCATGTCCTTGCAGGGAAAAACCTTTAGATTAGTTTTTTCAGTCAGCACGGCCTATCTTCCTTATACAAGAACATTGAGGTTGCTGTATTACATTTTACAAGTGGAGTTTCCAAATGGGGAGCAATAGGCAGTTCATTATTGGTGTCTCTGGAATCACAATGTAAAATCCTAACTTATGTTGAAGTAATTTGTTTTTACTTTAAGTTTATTAAGAACAATAAACAGCATTCAGTACTTGACATGTGCAGGAATAATAAACTACAATGAAAATATATAACTTTGAAATACGTTAGAAAGTAGACACTAAAACTATTTAAGAGGAGCTAAGTGTGGGGAGAACACACATGTTATGCTGTGACAAACTGTGGAAGTGCAGACAATATATGAGGGGGAAAGCTCAGTAAAAAAGGGGCATGGCAGAGAGGAAGAATGATAGCTGCATAAGATAGACCCAAATATTAGTAAAAACTGTAGACATAATGAAAAAAGAAAACACTTTGTATATGTGGTAATAAAACTATATACATGTGTGTGAAAATAAAAAGAAAGAAAAATTAATTTAATGTGGTGTCCTTACTTCATCAGATACATTAATTATTTTGTTGGCAAGTAAACTGAATTGGGATAAAAAGGTAGTTATTGGGAGCCATGAAATATCTATCTTTATAGCTAATTGGTATCAAGCCTATGATGAAAGCCTCCTCAAGAAACCCTTGGCCGACCCCACTGACCTCAAAAACTTCAGGCCCATCTCCCTACTTCCATTTCCTGTGAAAGTCATAGAAAAAGCAGTCAACAGCCAACTCACCATGTTTTCAGAAAGCCACAACATCCTCAACATCTCCCAATCCGGATTCAGGTCAAACCACAGCACCAAAACGGCCCTCCTATCCGCAACAGATGACATCCGCGCCCTACTGGACAAGGGAGAGACAGCGGCACTCATCCTACTTGACCTCTTGGCATCTTTTGACACAGTCTTCCATCACACCCTGATAGGAAGATTCCACAAAGTTGGCATCAGAGACAAGGCCCTAGACTGGATCCAATCCTTGCTCTCCGGCAGAGCACAACGAGTGAGACTCACCCCTTCCTCACAGAACCCACACCCACTACCTGCAGAATGCCCCAAGGATCCTCCCTCAGCCCCACGCTATTTAATGTCTACATGGCCCACTAGTCACTATCGTCAGAAGCTTCAGAATAAACATCGTCTCCTAAGCTGACGACACCCAACTCATCCTCTCCCTCTACAATGAACCAGACCAGACCACACACAAATTCCACGAGGGCATGAAAGCAGTCTCCAACTAGATGAGAGACAGCTGCCTTCAACTGAACACAAACAAGACCGGAGTACTCATCCTGGGCCCTCAATACAATGCATGGAATGACTCCTGGTGGCCACCCCCCCCAGACTCCTGGTGGCCACCCCTGACTGCCAAGCCTGCAACCTCATAATCATCCTTGACCCCAACCTCAGCATGAACCATCAGATCAACTCAGTCACCTCCACCTGCTTCCGCACCCTCCGCCTCCTATGCAAGACTTTCAAATGGAACCCCCTCGAGAATAGAAACACCGTCACACACACCCTCATCACCAGCAGACTGGACTACGGCAAAGCACTCTATGCCGGAATCAACAAAAAACTCACCTGCAAATTGCAAAACATCCAGAACGCCACCGCCAGATAGATCCTTGACCTACCCCGACACTGCCACATCTCACAATACATATGCACACTGCACTGGTTCCCCATAGAGAAAAGAATCACTTTCAAAATCCTCACCTACGTGCACAAAGCCCTCCACAACACCGGACCTGCTTACCTTAACTAGCGACTCAACTTCCATATACGCCACAGGACCGTACGCTCAGCCCAACTCTCTCTTGATAAGTATCCTGCATCAGGAAAACCAGAACAGGAGGATGCTCCTTCTCCTACCTCACCGTCACTGCCTGGAACACCCTACATATCCAAATCAGACAAACCACCTCCCTCCCCAGCTTCACGAAGGAAATAAAGACATGGCTTTTTTAATTCACCTCCAGTACATTCTACACCCTCCCCCACCGCCAGGAGACCCTAATGGGTGAGTACCTGCACTTTATAAACTCTGACTGATTGATTGTTTGAAAGCAGACAGCATTCTACCAAGTAACATTGCAAGCTTGCTTCCAATTAGACTTTATTAAATGAAAAGCTGCAGCCAAGTTTATGACTTGGATCTAACTGGGACCAATGAGGAGCCAACCTTCCCAAGAAAACATTGGATACAGAAAAGGGAATACCAACCTTAAATATCTTGTTGATTTGTGCCAAACCAGTTTCCAAAACTGGATAATAGAAGGAAATTCAAATACCATATGTTTAAATCAGCATTTGAACACTTGCAAGACCAGTAAGATGAGCTTAAAGTTGGAGAGGAGGATTTTAAAGGCATGGGGTGGATAATAAATTATGGTAACCAAAATAAAGAGTCTGTAAAGTGTTTGCAGTCTGTGTAAATTTATGAAACCTAATCCAAATCTTATCTCAGAGAGCAGTATGCCAACACTCCAAAAGATCCTTTTCCCAAGTTAATTGTCTTTGATTTGTTTTAGTCAGTGTTAGTATGCAGAGACCTATAAATAGAAGAGACCGTGGAATCTGTTTCCAGTAATGGGAAAAGTGTAGCCAATTGAGCGGGGAAAAAGATATTTGGGGTAATTGAGTGAGGGAGGAGTGAAGGAGTTCGTATTGTGTTCTAAAAGTAAATGGTAAGGAAAGCTATAAAATATACAAATTGCTCATGTTATTTAAAGAGACGTATATCACAACAATCAGACATGGAAAAAACTGAATAACCCAGAAAACATGCAAAAGAACACATTACCAATCAATTAATTCTTAAGGTTTCCTTGTATTCTCCTCCATGTTGCTTAAGAAATTTCTTGAAAGTGGCTAGATCCTCATAAGTAGTAGTCTTATTTCTTTATAAGTCACCTTAAACAAATAGGGATGGATTAAACCAAATCTGGAATTCATGGATCTGAAATGAGGGTGCATATCAAAGATTTGCTTCCAATGATCTCCTGTGACTTCAGGCACATCTTGGGAAACATTTAGTCTGTGATCAGCCCATATGATTTGCTTTTTCGATTTAATGGCAGATATCAATTGTACAAGATCAGTGTATTGCAAGCATTATTGGATAATTCCTCTTGGTTTAGTTGAAATTCTGGGACTGTGTGCTGTTTGATGTTGAGAGGGGAGGTCGTAAACATATTCAAATGTTTTGGGAGAAAAGATTGAAAATAGACAGTTGGATGGGAGCCTTTAGTGTTTTAGGGAGGACCACAAACATGAAGGTTATTTATTAGATTTCAATTTCCAAGATCCTTAATGTGTTTTTAAGCAGAGATATCTCTAACTCAACATGAGTAAGACTAAGGCTCTGTTTTTAAGGCTATCACTTTTGTGTTCTACCATCAAAACTTGTGATCTATTTTCTCGTCTATTTAAAAAAAAAAAAAATTTATTGGATTTTCTGTTACCGCTTACAGGCAAAGACATTGACAATGCCAAATTAGCGCTCAACAAAGCTCGATAACATAAGTGGATTCTGAGAACATTTGCAAGTACTGTAAATGAAAATAACAGCATCTAGTTGAGGGGTTGTGTGAAGTCCTTAAGATGTGTAAAATTTTAAAGTGGTGTTATGCTCTTCAATGAAACCAACAATAAACTGAACAAGGAGAGTACAATTAGAACACAGGGTGGTGGGGTAAGTTGTCACGTCTATTGTGAAGTCGGGAGAGCACAGCAAATAGGGTGAGAATTGCCTGAGCCCGTGGTGGGAAACAGCAGAACAGACCTCCCAGCTCTGCTATGTATGGGGTGAGAAGGACAGGTAAACGTGCTTTTGAGGCTGAGAGGAAAGGATGATGTTTGTTGTCATAAAGTGGAAGTGCGTGAGAGTGTGGCCTTGTGGGGGTGTTGCAAGCCACTCACCGAACCTCCAGGTAGTTCTGATGGGGCAACGATAATCCCTGAATCCCAATGAAAACCAACAGGGCAGCAATGAAGGACACACTACAACCCAAGGAGTTTCCAAGGGGAAGTGGGTTGGGGTAAGAGAGAAAGGTAGAAATACCAGGACTTCTGGGTATTCAGATTTCTCTACTATGGTCACTGCTGGGCTGAAGGATATCTGTATTCCGGTTCTGGAATCAGGATTATTCAGATACAAGGGTCTAGGCTCAAGTTTCCCTGTAATGAAACACCACTTTAAAACAGGAACATCTGAACCGATCTTTGTCATTAACTAGTGGCAAATCAACATATCAATAACAATAACATTACACTAGAAACATTCCCCAGTGCGGTTCAAGAATCATCCGGGAATTATCAAGGACTGGAATTATCAAGTAGAAGGATTTCCACTGAGAGAACATAATTGGGTTAATCACAACAAAACTACTTCAAATTCTTCAGTAGTTCAAGAATCTCAAGAGTTCAAGGTTCATTTGCAAATATGCAGTGGCAATCAGATTATAGTTCTCAATTGTCCCAAAAGCCCTTAGAACACCAACATTGTTTTTTAATCAAGAAAACACAGATTGAAAACCCTCTAATGTATTGTCAGTCAAAAGATTTATCTGAATATTATTGCTGGCTTTAGATAAATTTGATTAATCAGCATTGATCAAGATCTCAAATTAAACAGAAACACTCTTGTTTCCTTACTTGGGATGCAAGAAAGTGCGATGTGACAAATGAATTGCAAGCTGTCTGTTTTTACAGGTACTGTGGTAACTGCGGAGAAGATCAGAAATAATCGCCCGGAACTCAAGAAGTGCATTGCCGCTATGAGAAGCCTGTCACTGTGACAATATGGATGCCGCTGTGAAAAGAGGACTGCCACTGAAAATGGAAGGCTGACAAAGACTGGATACAAGTAAGCATTGCTTCCAAGTTAAATAAGGCTAAGAAGGAGTTAGTCTGAAACCCCTGCTTTTATAGCCAGCCCGGACCATGTGCAAGGAAACATATGGGAAAAACAGAGGAACATGTTAGTCATTATTGTAATTGCACGTTTCTCAACTGTCTTTTTTCTAATAGGAGGATAAATTAAAGAACCAGCAGTTGTCGACAACGTGCTTCCTGAATTACCTGGGTGAGGCCCAGGTGGTTGTAGACAGTTGCCATGTGCTTCCTGGATTACTTGGGTGAGGCCCAGGTCTTCATAAGTTATCTTGATAAAAAGCATTGGTCTAGATCTGCTCTAAACTTTGCCATTATGTTAATAACTGAGTTGCCAAGTTACACAAGGTTTTAAAGGCAGAACATGATTCAAACTGGTATTGTGATGAAAAGAAAATAACACATCTCTGACATCACTCATAAGGGGCAGAACAAGTCATGACTAAGGCATGATTAGCCTTGCTCACAGCTGAGGCCATGACAGGGTGAGATTGGGCATTTACGTAAGTGATGAACCTCCTCATATCGGAGGGCATGTTCCTCCATGGCCCCCACTTATATACAACAAAATGGGAAGCAGACACAGGGGTGCAGGGGAGAGCCAGATAATTATCATGGTACGCTTTGCAAAAATGACTGCTAAAGATGCCAAATGGGCCACACTTGCTGTTGTTTAGTGTGTCTGAAAATATCTAGAGAGCTTGCCTCCCAGGAGTCGAGGACTGTAGTTTCTGAGACAATTTGCAGCATAGAGTGAACATAATGGCAGTAACTTTAGAAGCCGGACAGGAAGGACCAGAGCACGTGGATAAAATGTACTTTTGAACAATGGGGACAGCCTGATGGTGTTTCTGGAAGTAGGTGGTGTAAGTGTACTGGGGTGAGTTATGCCCTGTGTAGGATGATGAACTCTATGGGGGTTATTCCAACCCTGGCGGTCGGTGTTAAAGCGGCGGCCAACCCGCCAACAGGCAGGAGGTAAAAAAAATGGAATTCTGACCCTGGCGGGAACCGCCAACACAGGCCGCCACTTTAACACTCCGACCGCCATGGCGGGGCAAACAAACAGCGCGGCGGTCACCGCCAACAGACAGGCGGCAGACAATGTACCGCCCACCCTATCACGACCCACCAATCCGCCACCTTTTCCGGGGCGTGAGCCCCGCCGATAAAAACACAGCGGAAACAGACCACGAACGGGAAAACGCTCACCTCTATACACTCCACGAGGAATCTGGAAAGCATGGAACCCGAATTAAACATCCTACCAGTGATTGTCTACCTGCTCCTCTACCAGGAGCACGAACGCCGCCGCAGGAGACAACGGTGAGTACTGCACCTACGACATAGGGGAGGGGGGAGGGGGGAGGAGAAAAGATTACGGGCACACACATACGCGACACCCCCCTCCCCCCCAAATCCCCACACACCAATGCAGAGCAACTAGTCAGATTTACACCCCCAAACCCCCCGGAATAATTCAAAGACAAAATAAAATGATTATTAAAATAGAAGTATATTAAAGCATATTTGAACTTAAGTGAAATATGAAATTTTTAAAATAAATAAATCAGAACATGAACAATGTATACATAGTCCAAAAGACCGGCACATATTGGCTACATGCCATTGTTCGTGGGCCAATGTGCATAAACACATGGGCAAAGCCCACACACGAGACCCGATTCCATTGGAGAGAACACTGCTGGGGCATCAGATAATAAAACCACAGGCACCTCAGGGGGAAGGGAAGGGGGGGCACCTCAGCCACTTGAGTCCACGACGCCAGATCCACGAGGGGCCTCCATGCCCACTGTACCATCCTGGGGAGTGCAAAGCCACAGTCTCTCAAGTCTCTACAGTGGGTGGATTGCCCACTGTACCATCCTGGGGAGTGCAAAGCCACAGTCCATCTGGTGGATTACAGACTCCACTGGTTATGGAGGAGGCATGGTGCCCAGAGTGCTTCGTGAAGCCCTGCCCGACGCAGATCCGGCCCTGCCAATGGGCCAGCGGTGCTTGAGATGAAGGGCCCAGCGGAGCGGTGCTTGACAGGAGGGGCCCAGCGGAGCGGTGCTTGACAGGAAGGGCCCAGCGGAGCGGTGCTTGACAGGAAGGGCCCAGCGAAGCGTTGCAGAGACGGCGGGGCCCAGCGGAGCGGTGCTTGACAGGAAGGGCCCAGCGGAGCGGTGCTTGACAGGAAGGGCCCAGCGGAGCGGTGCAGAGACGGCGGGGCCCAGCGGAGCGGTGCTTGAGATGAAGGGCCCAGCGGAGCGGTGCTTGACAGGAAGGGCCCAGCGGAGCGGTGCTTGACAGGAAGGGCCCAGCGGAGCGGTGCTTGAGATGAAGGGCCCAGCGGAGCGGTGCCTGACAGGAGGGGCCAAGCGGAGCGGTGCAGAGACGGCGGGGCCCAGCGGAGCGGTGCTTGACAGGAAGGGCCCAGCGGAGCTTGACAGGAAGGGCCCAGTGGAGCGGTGCTTGACAGGAAGGGCCCAGCGGAGCGGTGCAGAGACGGCGGGGCCCTGTTCAGCGGTGCTACTCACGGCGGGGCCCTGTTCAGCAGTGCTTCTCACAGCGGGGCCCTGTTCAGCGGTGCTTCTCTTGGCGGGGCCCTGTTCAGCGGTGCTTCTCACGGCGGGGCCCTGTTCAGCGGTGCTTGTCTTGTGTTCCTAGGGAACTGGATCTGGGCAATCATTCCCGCTCAGTCGCCATCCGACCTATCGCTTGCGGTGCCCTCCTGTGCTGGACTCCTGGGCCCGTGGGTGTCCTCCGTCACACCCCAAATGGGGCTGGTGGGGCCCTCCTGGGCAGCTCGCCTGCTGCCGGACTTGTCCACCCTGCTGCCCTTGCCCCCCTTGGCCGAATCTCTGGGGCCCTTGCCTCCCTTTGTGGATGGGCCAGATGACGATGCAAGGGTGGTGTCCTTGGGGGCTGCCGTCTCAGGCCTGTCGCGCCGGCCCTTCCCTTTTTTGGTTCTTTTCCCAGGGGGTGGGCTGGCTGTCCCCTTGCTGCTGGCCAATGTTCCTGCCCTAGGAGCTGGTGGACTCCAATAGCCCTGAACGATGGTCCTAGTAGGTGCAAGGCTTGTGGTGGCTGAGGTGCTGTTTGGACTCTTACGAGATAGAGGGGGTGGGTCATGTGATGCAAAGAGGTTAATTTTGGAGAGGAACAACTTTTTAGGAGCAATGGGAAGGGTAGGTGCAGTGGGTATGAGAGTGGAGGGAGAGGATGTGGTTGTAGGAGAGTCAAGTGTGCTGTCTTTGGGTGCAGGTCCTTGTGCTGGAGGCTGTCGTGAGGTGGATGGCTGTTGGGTGGGTGGCTGCCGGCGTTTGTGTGGCTTGGAAGAGGGAGTGACAGACACACTGGGAGAGGACACAGGGGACGTGTAAATGGCAGTGGGGGTGGTGACTGCACGTGTGTGGACTGTTCTGGTGGGTGTGGTGGTGATGGACGTAGTGGCTGATGGTGGTGTGCATGCAGGTGTGAGTGGAGACGTCACAGGGAGGGAGGAGGGAGACGAGGAGGAGGGGGACACAGAGGAGGCAGTGGCTGTTGGCATGTCTGCATGTGGATGTTGCTTGGGTGAATGCTTGTGTGATCTGTGGTGCTTATGTCTGGATGAGCTGCCCTTGGGTGTTGAGGTGTGTGCAGGCTGGTCTGTAGGTGTGTCTGGGTTAGGCAGAGGAACAGGGGAGTGGGACTGGGTTGACGAAGTTGGAGGGGGGAGGCTAGAGACAGGGACAATTGCTGCCGTCAGTGCTGAGGCCAGAGCGTTGAACGATCGCTGATGGGCAGCCTGACCCGAATGAATGCCCTCCAGGTATGCATTACTCCAATGCACCTCCCTTTCTACCCCCTGGATGGCATTCAAAAGGGTAGACTGCCCAACAATGAGCGTCTGGAGGAGGTCAATGATCTCCGCACTGAGGGCAGCAGGGGTAACTGGGGCAGGACCTGAGGTGCCAGGGGCGAAAGAGATGGCCGGCTTCCTGCCCGAGCGGGCATGGGGCGGAAGCTGAGGGGCTGCTGGGAGGGCGAAGCTGGTGCGCTGGGTGGGGGCTGTACCTGTTGTTGCGGTGGGCACGGATGTTGCCGCCACCACAAGGGAGCTCCCTTCCGAGGACGTGTCGGTGTCGCTGACGTCTCCACGGGTCCCCGTTGTGGAGCCCCCCTCGCCCTCCGTCTCATTGGTTACTGAGTCGGTTGCAGGGCCCTCCGGGGCCATGTGAGATGCAGCTCCCTCTTGCGCCGATGCCACTTCTCCTCCGCCTGATGATGCTAATGCACACATGAACAGGAAAACCAAAAAAAAGGGGGGGGAGAAGAAAGAAAGACATGTTGAGTGCATGCATTGGCGGCACCGTTGGCGGAGAGGACAGACACAGAAGCCCCCTGCACTACACCGCACACTCGGGGTACACTACTCAATTATAGTGACTTGGCCTACAAGTCTATGGACGACAAATGCACACATAGGTGAGCCCGGGCCATGGATAGCTGTACTTAGCACCCTACAGAGGTGGGGGGCGGGGGCACAGGGCCATGTCTAACGGAGGGGCCTAGCCTACAGAAACCGCCCTGGCCTAGAGATAGCCACAGCCCTCCTCCCCCACCCAGACGCCTCCACTGTGCGCTAATATAGCGGAATGTGCTGATACTCACCCTTCTTGTGTCTGCTGTGATGTCCTCACGCGCCCATCCAAATCGGGGTAGGCCACCGCCAGGATCCGGGACATCAGGGGGGTCAATTGACGACTGGCACCCCTCCTACGTTGGGAGGCCATCCCCAGCAGAGCCTCGGCGGTCTTTCTGCTCCCGCGGCAGATGTCCGCCCACCTCTTGCGGCAGTGGGTGCCCTGTCTGTTGTGGACCCCCAGGGCCCAGACGTCGTTCGCGATGGCACGCCAAATGTCGATCTTCTGATGGGCGCTGACCTATGTGACATGTACAGGGTTGAAAAATAAATATCATCACTTTTCTGCATGGTCGATGTGCGCGCCCCCCCCCCCCAACCTTGCCATGTGGCACATGCTCTCATCTGTCGTGCGTTGCACTCCTCATTCTCTCCCCTCCCCACCATCTTACATCCACCCCACTCAACACAGGCATAGCCCATACTACGTGCTCCCAGTGTACTTACCTGTTGGTCTGGAGGACCGTAGAGTAGCGCATACTGGGGGAGGACCCCATCAACAAGTTTATCCAATTCCTCAGATGTGAAGGCAGGGGCCCTTTCCCCAGTCGCAGCAGCCATTGTCTCTTCCAGACCGAGTTCACAGCAGCACTTGCAGTATAGGTCCTCGCCTGTGGATGATCAGGTCTCGAGTGATTAAGCAAGTAGAAAATGGCGGTCACGCCCGCGGCGGTGCGTACCGTGGCGGTGCGTACCGCGACCACCAGCGCACATCGTCATTGGCTCCTGAGACCCATAGGGTTCAATGTTAACCAATGCTGCTTTGCGCTGCGGTCTTCGACCGCCTACCGCCACGGTGTGCCATGCCAGCGCATTGACCTCACATCCCATTGTCACACTTCACAGGTCAGGCAGCCGCCATTTCAAGGGCCCACATGGCTGAATTTCTACGGCGTCACACAGGCCTAGGCCTTGCATTGCCACTCATACAAGCCATTCAATGCATAGCGAATCGTGTACTGTGCAAGATGTGGTTACGTACCTGTGGGTTGCTTGACTCTGTGCTCCATGTTGTCCTTCCTAGGCACCGTCCGCTGGGACTTGCGAGGAGATGGAGGAATCCTCCCGTGTACAGACCGCTGGTGGACCTGTCGACAATGGAAGAAAGACATGTCATACTTACATACAGATTTGACTGAGCCACTATACAGGAACTGTGTGCCCAGCTGGAGCCAGACCTGATGTCCCCCATTCACCAACCCACAGGGATTCCCCCTCTGGTGCAGGTTCTGTCAGTACTCCATTTTTTGGCAAGTGGATCATTCCAAACAACAGTGGCCATATCATCAGGGATGTCTCAGCCTATGTTTTCTAAGGTTTTGTCCAGAGTGTTGTCTGCCCTGATGAAATACATGCGGAGCTACATTGTTTCCCCTGAGGTGGCCGATTTGCCTACAGTGAAGGGTGATTTCTATGCCCTTGGACATATCCCCAACATCATTGGTGCCATTGATGGGACCCATGTGGCCTTGGTTCCCCCCAGTGGAAGTGAGCAGGTGTACAGGAACAGAAAAAGTTATCATTCTATGAATGTCCAGGTGGTCTGTTTGGCTGACCAGTACATCTCCCATGTAAATGCCAAGTTCCCTGGGTCAGTGCATGACGCGTACATCATGCGAAATAGCAGCATCCCTTATGTGATGGAACAGCTACAGAGACACCGTGTGTGGCTAATTGGTGACTCTGGTTACCCCAACCTGTCGTGGCTACTTACCCCAGTGAGGAATCCCAGGACAAGGGCAGAGGAACGCTACAATGAGGCCCATGGGCGAACTAGGAGGATTATAGAAAGAACCTTCGGCCTCCTGAAGGCCAGGTTTAGGTGCCTGCATATGACAGGGGGATCCCTAATGTACTCACCAAAGAAGGTGTGCCATATCATCGTGGCCTGCTGTATGCTTCACAACCTGGCTTTGCGATGCCAGGTGCCTTTCCTGCAGGAGGATGGTCCAGATGGTGGTGTTGTAGCAGCTGTGGAGCCTGTGGAGAGTGAAGAGGAGGAGGACGACGGGGACGACACAGACAACAGGGACACAGTGATACAACAGTATTTTCAGTAGCACACAGGTACGAATCAACCACGCCATTTTACATTTACTTAAAGTCTCCTGCCTCTCTACTGTCTGAGTTCCCCCCCAGTTCCTGTTAACTGAGTTGTGACTTTCCCTTCCGTTTTCAGAGCTGTGGGCCCCACTGCGTGACCTCTGCTTTGTTTGCCCATGGACTACAGCTGTGTGACAGTGGTATGTTGTCATCACAATGTAACTGAACATTTTGGCACCGTTATGTCTAATACATTTGTTCAAAATACAAGCAGACTCCAGATTTTTTTAGTGCAAGAAGTGATTTAATTCAAGTGCTAAATTTAAGGAACATGATTGTAATGTCCATGGCAGAGTCCAGTTCTCAGTCGCACAGGTGCATTGTCCATATGCCTGTGGAAGGATGGAGCAGGGGCAGTTCAAGGTTGGACAGGGTGACAATGTGGGACAGTGGGATGACATCAGGGGGTATCGTTTGCTGGCGGGGGTCTTGGCATCCTACTCTGTCTTCTTGTGAGACCTCAGGTTCTGCTTGCGGGGTGGTTCTTCTTCTGCAGGAGGTGGGGTTCCGGTGGCCTGTCGTTGTGTGGGGGCCTCCTGTCCACTAGCACCGGCGGAGGTGGTAGCCTGTTCCTGGTCCAGGCTAGTGACAGGGGCCCTTTGTGGTGCCCCATGGTCCCGCAATGTGGTGACTCTCTGGGTTAGGGCCACGACGATGGTCCCCATTGCGGAACTAATGTTCCTCAGTTCCTCTCTGAACCCCATGTACTGTTGCTCCTGCATGACCTGGATCTCCTGGAACCTGGCCAGTACCATAGCCATCGTCTCCTGGGAGTGGTGGTATGCTCCCATGATGGAGGAGAGGGCCTCTTGGAAAGTCGGTTCCCTGGGCCTGTCCCCCCCCCTGTCGCACAGCAGCCCTCCCAGTTCCCCTGTTTCCCTGGGCCTCTGTCCCCTGGACGGTGTGCCCACTACCACTGCCCCCAGGTCCCTGTTGTTGTTGGGGTGGTGGGTCAACCTGGATGCCCTGTAGTGGTGGACACACCGCTGATTGACGTGTCCTGGGGACAGAGGCATGGGCCCGCTGGGTGGGAGCTGTGCTGGGGTTCCCAGAGGGGGTTAGGTCTGGTGTAGCCTGTGGCTGTCTGTGGGGAACCGACTGTCCTGAGGTCCCCGATGGGCCAGGCTGGTCATCAGGGTCCAGGGAGACAGAGCTGCTGTCATCACTGGGGGCCTCTTCTGGGGGTGGAATGGACATCTCTGGACCCTCCGTGGCGGTGTGGTGGCGTTCGGGTCCTGCAGGGGTATAAGAGTATGGTTATTGCTTCTGTGTGTGGCATTTCGTGTAATGGGTGGGTGGCTGTGTCCCCCAGAGCTGGCATTCCCTTGTGGGGGCTTTTGTGACGGTGGCTTGTGGGGGTGATGGGTGTGTGCAGTGGGCATGCTTTGGGGATGGGTGTCCATGCTTTGGGGACGCACGCAGGGCTAGGTTTTGGGATGGGTGGGATGTGATGGTGAGCCATTTGCAAGGAGTTGGTGTGATGGGGGTGGGGCTGAGGGTGGGGGTATGATTTGGCATGCAGGTGGGGTGGGGAGAATGGAGTAGTGAAGATTTGACTTACCAGAGTCCATTCCTCCGCCTACTCCTGCGAGGCCCTCAGGATGCAGGATGTGCAAGACTTCCTCCTCCCATGCTGTGAATTCTGGGGGAGTAGGTGGGGGTCCGCCGCCAGTCTTCTGCACCGCAATGTTGTGCCTTGATACCATGGAACGCACCTTCCCCCGTAGGTCATTCCACCGCTTCCTGATGTCGTCCCGATTGCGTGGATGCTGTTCCACAGTGTTGACCCTGTCCACTATTCTTTGCCATAGCTCCATCTTCCTGGCAATGGTGGTGTGCTGCACCTGTGCCCCGAAGAGCTGGGGCTCTACACTAACTATTTCCTCCACCATGACCCTGAGTTCTGCGTCAGAGAACCTGGGGTGTCTTTGGGGTGCCATGGGGTGGTGTGGATGAGGTGAGGGGTGGTGTATGTGTTGTAGAGTGTGGTGAGTGTGGTGGTGTATGGTGTTTTGTGCGTGGAAATTGTGTGGGTGATGTTGTGATTTGCCTCTGTGTGATGGTGTACTCTATGCTCTGCTCTCTCTCTCTGTCCTTCACTCGCAATTGTGGTCGTAGGGGTTTGTGGGTGATGTGGGTGTGTGTTTTATATTTAATTGGGTGTGTGGGAGTGGTGTGTGTATGTGTCTCAGGTGTGTGTATTTTGAATTATCCAATGTGGTTGTGTTTTGTAAAGGTGTGTGTATTTTGACCGCGGCGGTGTGTACCGCCAATGGAATACCGCGGTTGAAAGACCGCTGCAGGGATTTGTGGGTCGAAATGGTATGGGCGTATTTCTGTTGGCGTGACGGTGGAGGTTTGGTCATCGCCAGTTTCCCGCTGACCTTTGGTGTGGCGGACTTTTGTGGATGTCGGGTTTTTGGCGGTTTGCCAGTTGCGGGTCAGAATGACCGTGGCGGTTTGCCGCGGCGGTGTTATGGCGGCCTTCTGGCCGGCGGTAAGTGACTTTTACTGCCGAGGTCAGAATGACCCCCTATATTTTTTAATTAGGAGTTGGGCGATACAAGCTTGGGAAATTGGAGTGCTGTGTCTCATTCCTCATCTCGTAGTGCCCTTCCAAAATCATCCTCCCACTGATGTCAGAGTGCAGACAGAGAGGTGTGCATTAGTTTGTGTGTTGCTGTAGCCATGTAATTAGGTGGCTGCCAGATCCCATCCACAGGATGGAATGTAACACCATGGGGGTTATCACAACTTTGGAGGAGGTGTTAATCCGTCCCAAAAGTGACAGTAAAGTGACGGATATACCACCAGCCGTATTACGAGTCCATTATATCCTATGGAACTCGTAATACGGCTGGTGGTATGTCCGTCACTTTACCGTCACTTTTGAGACAGAATAACACCGCCTCCAAAGTTGTAATACCCCCCCATTTGTGTATATGGGGGTTCCCCTACTGTCATGTCCTTGAGTGTTCAGCATGTGCAGAGAAGTCATCTCTGAAGGAGGAACTACTTAGCAGGGAGGCCACTCTTCTCTGCCAAAAGTGCAAAAGGGAGGAGATGACCCCTTTGAAGGAGATTTCCTAATATGTGGGCCCAGTTTTCTGTCCATGTCCTCAAGTCTCCGGCATTGTAGAGTCCGTGTTGATGGGCAAGCCAGATGAGGGGAAATAACAGGGTGTATATCAGGGTGGCATGAGACAGTCAGTGCACATGAGTCAATCATTGCCAAGCCAGCGCCACCTGCAATGGCCAAGTATAAAGGGGTTGTGGCACTTTCAGAAGGAGCCCCATACTGCCAGGATTGGGCACAATTCTCAGATTGGGGCCTGCAGTCCAATGAAAAAGCCAATGGTGCTGTGCTGCCAAGAAGTAAGCTTCAAAGCATGGGGACACCAGGCTTCCCCATTCAGTTGGCTGTTGCAACTTGGTGAGGGAGACCAAGCACCGGCCAGTGCCTCAGATAAGTAGGAACAGAAGAGTGTCCAATTCCACATAGAAACAGCACAGTGGTACGATTAGGAGGTTTGCAAAGTAATAGAGTAATCATGGTACTTTTTACCAGGACTATCTTGCCAATAGGTGCCAGAGGGAGGGTCTGCCAGAAATGCATTTGGGATTGGACCCGCTTAAAACTCTGCTTTAGTTACTGTTGAAGAGGTTAGCAGGGGAGTGAGACAGGTGGACCCCTAGGTATCAAACTGCTTGTGGGCACCAATGAAGATGGACATCACCAAGAGTTAGATTACGTGTGATTCTCCTTGGGCATAAACGATAGACCACTGATTTTGCCCAGGTAATCCGGAGCCCAGCAGTGGTGGTGAAGTCCACTAGGATGCGCTGGATTGGGGCGAGGTCCTCTGTAATATCTCAAAGATATTAGAGTAGGTCACCTGCATAGAGAGACACCACATGTATACCATCCGCTATTGGGATGCCCCTCTCCTCACTCCCCTGACTGAAGTCATAGAGCTAGAGGTTTAATAGTGAGGGCAAACAAGAAGGGTGAGAGTGGGTACCCCTGTCTTGTGCCCCAGCCTACAGGGACTGGAGCAAAGACGAGGAGGCCTAGATGAACGCAGGAGTTTGGTTTGGTATGAAGCATTCTAGTGTACACTAAAAATGTGGGTCTGACTCCTTCATGGAGTACGACCTCAAATAGGTATGGCCAGGTCAGCATGCCAAAAGCCTTTTCCAGGACTAGTATAAGGCAAGCAGAGGTAGGGTGATGGCCTTGGACCTGATCCTGTATATTGAAAAGGAGACAGATGTTTTGCTATATTTTGTGCCCCGGTGTGAAACCATTTTGGTCCATGTATACAAGACCAGGGAGAATTTGGGAGTACCTTTCCACCTGGATCACTTTGTAATCTGCCCCCAGGGATTCCTGTTTGGTTTAAGGCTGGAAACTAGCAGTTATTCTTGCAGTGTGTGTGGGGGCTTCACCATTACGTAGTCCCTCCTCTTGTAGGTTCACGAGTCAAGGGGCAAGTAAAGATGAGAAGGCACTGAAGTATTCTATTGGCAGACCATCCAAGCCTGGTGTTTTATTCCCGATGAGGTCTCAAATCACCTGTATGGCTTCTGTGATGGTAATAGCCCTATCGAGGGTAAGTCTGCTGGGGGCCAGGATGGTCAGGAGGTGGACTTGTGCAAGAAAGGCCCCTGGTGTTATGGTTGGGGAGGCAGCTTTGTATGTGTGGAGTAGTAGTCTATGAAGACCTGTAGGATGTCGGCTTTGGATGTGTATTGTGGCGCCCCTGGGACCTACTATCTCAGTTATCACGGAGTTTGGATTCCAGCTGGATGTGTCAAGTTAAGAGTCTGTCAGTTTTGTCACATTCTTTTTGCACCCTGGAGGCCTAGACCTTAAAGTTGTGAGGATCATTTATCATCTAAATGTTGCAAAGTCTTGGTAGTCTCTTCCATGAAGGGTTTCAATGCACAAATGTCCTTAAGGATCACTTCCATGGAAATCAGAGTTGATTTAACTGGCCATGGGAGATCTTTTTTTTTGTCCCAATTACATTTTGCCTAGCGTAGAAGATTTGGAATTTTTTTCATGTATTAGTGTATTAGTGTAAGACTTCTGAAAAGTATTGTCATTCGTATCATTGTAGTAGAGTCTTAGTGGGTCATTAAGAGTTTGGGGGGCGGAAAAGGCATAACTCCAGTGGTCAGGTTGCCGCCAGGGAGGCTGCCTTCCCGCGGGCCCTTATAGTAGTTCCCTGTTTGGTCACCCAGGGGGGAGCAGCCTACATCATTCACGCCGGCAGTGCATAGGGTGCAACAGTACCCATCGTGCTTTTCACTGTCTGCACTGTAGGTAGTGAAAAGCACAACAGAACTGTCCACGGGGGACCCCTGCACCCCATCTCTGCCAGCTTTTACATAAGGGTGCAACTGCCATGTAAAAGACTGGCAGTGCTGGCGGTCCGACCTTGGCCCAACTGCCACAGTCATAATGTAGCAGTCTGACTACCACAAAATCGGTCGGACCACCAGATTGGTGGCGGTCAGACCACCACTGCAGCCTTGTCGATCTGAAGTTTATCAGGGTCATAATTAAGGCCTTAGTTTAAGAGCAAGACAATATTAGAGGCTCCAGGTAGTTTAAGGTTTCTTGTTTTCCCTAAAATTAATGGGCTAAAAAGGGAGAAGTTCCAATAGAATAACATTTGCATCTGAAAAATTGGAGTAAAACTTCAGTTGAAGTGCAATATAAGTAATTTTGGAGAGCTGAGGAACCGTAGATATAAGCACAGAGAAGAACAAAACTCTGGAGCAAAGACAATTATAGGTATGGCAATATTTGTCTCCCTGGTTTCAGGGGGTGCAACTGCCATGTAAAAGCTGGCGGAGAGGGGGGTCTTAATACCCAGGGTGAGGCTGCATGCAACATTGCCCTGGCGGATTAGGACCGCCGGCACCCCAGTCCCCAGACTGGCAGTGCTGGCGGTCCGACCTTGGCCCAACTGCCACAGTCATAATGTAGCAGTCTGACTACCACAAAATCGGTCGGACCACCAGATTGGTGGCGGTCAGACCACCACTGCAGCCTTGTCGATCTGAAGATTACCAGGGTCACAATTAGGGCCTTAGTTTAAGAGCAAGACAATATTAGAGGCTCCAGGTAGTTTAAGGTTTCTTGTTTTCCCTAACATTAATGGGCTAAAAAGGGAGAAGTTCCAATAGAATAACATTTGCATCTGAAAAATTGGAGTAAAACTTCAGTTGAAGTGCAATATAAGTAATTTTGGAGAGCTGAGAAACCGTAGATATAAGCACAGAGAAAAACAAAACTCTGGAGCAAAGACAATTATAGGTATGGCAATATTTGTCTCCCTGGTTTCAGCTAAGGAAAAAGATAATATTGTAAGTAGAGGAATATCAGTATCTCAGATATTTGAAATCTCATTACAAATGGGTCAGTAGTCAAGCTCAAACATAGAGGCATTTGGGAGCATATTTATACTTGTTTTTGTGCCAACTTTGCATAATTGTTTTTAAACGCAAAATCAGTGTGAAACTAACTCCATATTTATACTTTGGCGCTAGACCCATCTAGCACCAAATTTATGGAGTTGAAGTCATGTTTTGTACGTGGAGACATACTTTGCATCAATGAGATGCAAAGTAGGTGTTCCTCGGCAAAAAATGACTCTATGGCCTTAGCACCATATTTATCCCCTGTGCTAAAATCATGCGCGTGAGGGATGAGGGGTCAAAAAATGGTGCAAAGCTTGCTTTGCACCATTTTCTAATGCCTGGGTCAGGGCAGGTGTTAGGGTACCCGTGGGCCTATTCCCACAGTGGAACACCATGAAATAAGCCCACAGGTGCCCTCCCCAGGCACCATGGACACCCCCACCCACACCAGAGGGACTGCAGAGAATGGGGGACCCCATCCCAGATAAGTATAGGTAAGCAGAGGTAAGTATTTTTTTTTAAGTACCATTGGGGTCCCTGAAATGGGCCCCCTACATGGCACTGGGTACAATGGCCATGCCCAGGGGACCCTGGTCCCTTGTGCTGGCCATCGGGGTGGTGGAGATGACTCCTGTCTTTTCTAAGACAGGAGTCGTGGTATGGATGATTTTGCATCAGAAAATGACTCTAGGCAGGTTAGAGTCATTTTTTTTTACTATAACCTGCCTAACGTCATTTTATTTACGCTAGCCTACCCTTAGCACCAGCTTACACCATTCCATAAAAATGGTACCCGGCTCGTGCACAGAAATGGTGCAAGCCAGTGCTGAACTTTTTGGTGCAAAACTGTGTTAGTGCGGTTTTGCACCAAAAAGTAGAAATCAGGGCCTTGGTGTTTTGACACATATAGGTGGTCAGTATGACTTCTGCGGTCTGCAACGTAGACTGCTGAAGTTCTGCCAGCCACAAGACCGCCAGTGATGGCGGTCTACAGGCCGACATATTATGACTGCTGGCGGCTCTCTTCCATAAATTGGGTGGAGAGCCGCCAGCAGCCATACTGGTGGTTAGCGGTGCAGTGGAGGTTGCTCCGCTGGCACCCCTATGTCAACACAATACCGCCACGCCTATTACAACGTAGTAATAGCTGTGGCAGTGCTGTGGTGACAGGGCGCTGGCGGTATAGCATGCGCCATGGACCCCGTTCCCTCCCGGACGACCACCAGGTAAGGTGATCGTTCGACAGGGGAGGGGGTATTGTGTGTGCGTGCCTGAGTGTATGTGTGGATGTCTGCATTGATGTATGCATGCATGTATAAGTTGTGTGATGTGTGCCTGTGTGCTAGTGCATGAATGGGTGTTGTGTGTGTGAGTGTGTGCATGTCTGTGGGTGTGTGCTCTGGGGGGTGAAGGACCCACCTACCGGTGACAGGAAAGGAATTCCCTGTTACCGGTAGCCCTACCGCCATAATTTTCATGGCCGGGTTACCGCTGAGGAAAACATGGCAGTAGGCCGGGTCACAATACTGCCGGCAGCACTCCGGGGTACACCAGGTTGGAGATGAAGATCTCCAGCCCGGCGGTTCATACCGCTGTGGCGGTATGAGTGGTGTTGTGGAAGACTGCCAGTGGCAAACCCGCTGCATTCATAATGTGGCGGTATGCACCTCCAGCTTGTTGGTGGTGCTACCATCACTTTACCCTGGCAGTCAGAAGACCGCCAGGGTCATAATGACCACTATAATGTCTATAATGAAAATTTTCCAGAGACAAAATGGGTGAATGCAGGCAGGTCACTGTGACAATAGACATCTTGTAGAGAAACTAATTGGAAAGTCCCCGGGCCAGCTGCATGCCGTGAAACAAGCTTGCAGTTTAGTAAGCAGAGTTGAGGCTCATGACAAGCATAATTATAGGGAGGCATGTTCACTGCCTCATAAAAAGGCAGGCTTGTCTTACTTTCAGAGTAGAAACCCCTGGGGACGATTGCATGTCAAAGGTAGAAGTCGAGCTTAGGGAAAATATGTCACCAACTCTCCAGCTGCTCTGGAGGATACGTATCAATGTGTCCTTCATCGGTGAGCACTACAACAGCCCTAAAACTGCTACGGAGCTTCCTGCTCTGACAGGAGCTTGGCAGCACATTACCACCTTGGATGGCATTCAAAACCACATCCCTGGTGTAGTCGGATTTAAAATTGGAATTCTGGAAATGCCGCTTTCAAAAAGTTGCCATTTTTTTAGTCTTAGCCACTTAGGGGGTCATTCCTACCCTGGCGGTCCGAGATGGAGGAAGCACCGCCAACAGGCTGGCGGTGCTTCTGGGGCTATTCTGACCGCGGCGGTAAAGCCGCGGTCAGAAAAGGGAAGCCGGCGGTTTCCCGGCGGTTTCCCGCTGCCCCTGTGAATCCTCCACGGCGGCGTTGCAAGCAGCGCCGCCATGGGGATTCCGACCCCCTTCCCGCCAGCCTGGTTCTGGCGGTTTTCACCGCCAGAACCAGGCTGGCGGGAACGGGTGTTGTGGGGCCCCTGGGGGCCCCTGCAGTGCCCATGCCACTGGCATGGGCACTGCAGGGGCCCCCTAAAAGGGCCCCACATTGATTTTCAGTGTCTGCTTGGCAGACACTGAAAATCGCGACGGGTGCAACTGCACCCGTGGCACACCAGCAACTCCACCGGCTCCATTTGGAGCCGGCTTCCTCGTTGCTGGTGCTTTCCCGCTGGGAGGGCGGGCGGCCTTTTGGCGGTCACCCGCCAGCCCAGCGGGAAAGTCAGAATGACCGCCGCGGTCTTTTGACCGCAGTACGGTCTTCTGGCGGTTCCCGCTTGGCGGGCGTCGACCGCCGCCCTCCAAAGTAGGAATGAGGGCCTTAGTGTTTGTAGCCTATCTCTGATCACATGACTAGGTGTATTGGACATTTGAATTATCTTTATTCCTCCTAGACAGTCGCACACAATAGGGAGCTTAAGTGTCCCTGGATGGGCCATTCATGGCAGGATGGGAGGGAGGAGCTTCGCACAGCCCCACTTACACCTGAATAGGCTGTGTGCTGCCTCCACACAAAGGGCTGCATACTCCCTGTAGTTAGTCTGAAGCAACGGCAGGGAAGACAGTATGCCTGGGTACTTCAAGGGAAAACCTCTAAAAGCTTCTCCCCACAAATGCAAAACTGGTTATAAATACTGGAGCTCAGACACCAACTCTTCTGTCCACTTCTGGAGCTGTAGATACTCTGCCAGAAAGAAGGAATGCTGTGCTACTACAAGGACTTCCCCTCTGCTGGACTGCTTCCCTGCTGTGCTGAAATTCTGCTGGCTGCCCTCTTTCCTGCGGAAGAAGCACTCAACCTGCAACTTCATCTTCAACCTAAGACCCCAGAGTGACTCAAGGGGCTAGTCTGCTGGCTTCCTGATCTGAGCCCAGGGATGCAAAAGGATCCCCAACCCGCTCCTGGACACAGCTGCAGTAAGTTCCTGACCACTCAGGTTCTTGACCCTTGGAGTGGCTCATGAGCTCTTGTCATCAATCTTTTGGGCTCCTTGCGACAGTGAGTGGGCCCGTTCACACCAGAACTGTTGATTGCATCAAAATTCAGCAAGAGCCAGCAGAAGCCAGTTTCTTTACACAGAGATCATTGATTGCCTGTGGAGGACTGCCACCACATAGCTCTAGCCTGCCCATCCGCGATACCTGTCCTGCTCTTTGCGCCATGCTATCCACTACCCGATACACTCTCCTTGTTCCCTGTGACTCTCTACAATGTGAACAGGACTCCTGACAGGACTCTTGCCACAAACTTAAGAATGTAAAACTTTAGCAGGAGTGATCTTGGACTGCATCTGACCCGCTTGCCATCATGGTCAGTATGAACTTTTGACCTGCATGACCAGATAACAGCAGTTGGCACTTTCTGCTCTTAGGTGCTTTTTTGAACAGAAGAACAATGGCCAACTCCTTCACAACCCATATCAAATCTTCTTAACAGTGTATTTATCACAAGAAACAAGAGCAAATCCAGGACTGTGCAAATGGGACATCTGTTATGGTCTGTTGGAACCTGTGAAAATTCTCATAACGGTAGATGGGAAAAACTGAGTTTTGGCAGAACATAAAGACTTTTGGAAAACATGAAATTATTAACAACTGATTTCTTTCTTACAAGAGGAGTAGAAGACATTGGTGTCCAGTGGCGCCAGAAACTGGGGTTAACAGCACAATGACATATTGACATATGACCTCAGAGGGTGAGAAGCTGGCATCGGTAACATGAAAATGGACCGAAAGAGATACAATGGACAGCACATTCTCATTCAGGGACAGGGACAAACCAGGGTCGCAGTTTATGACTTGATAAATGGCCACCTCTTCAGAGAGAGTTCTCCTATCCCTCCACCTCCTGAGTCTCTTACTTGGATCATGTTTATGACCAAGGTTGGAGGGTGACATGGCCTCACCTAAATGACCAGTATTAAGTGCACACCACCACCATCTCATGGACTGGCTGATGGACATTCATCCAGACTTAAGCTCCTGTTCTCTTTTCATGCTTTAAATGTGGGTGGCCTAGAAAGTCGTGGCAGACTGGGTTCACATGTTGAAACTGAATAGTTTATGTTGTCTATTGTTGTGCTAAAGTGTTACTGTGCCCATATTTCTTCAGTCCTTTATCTTTAATTCCCCCTGAATTATTCTTGCAGACTTTTCTCTGAACAAAATAGAGATCTACACCTGAATTAAATGTTGATATTCATTAAAATATCCACCAGCACACCCGCCCCAGGGACTCTACTCCTGTAGGGTGATCACCTGTCTGGTATTGACATGAACAGCCGGTTATTTTGTGGGGCTGTCCACTGTTCATAAACAAGTGTATTGCAGACGGTGTTTATCATTATTTTAAAGGAGTAGTTGGAAATGGCCTTTTTGCAGGGTCACCTCCAAACCTTTGTGCCTTACCTCATTTTTGCTGGCTTTAGGACTCAGCACACTTTACTACTGCTAATCAGTGCTAAAGTGCATATGCTCTCTCCTGAGAACATGGTGACATTGGCTCCTACCCAATTGGCATATTTAATTTACTCAAAAGTCCCTAGCAAAGTGAACTACATGTGCCCAAGACCTGTAAATTAAATACTACTCGTGGGCCTGCAGCACTGGTTGTGCCACCCACATAAGTAGCCCTTAACCATGTCTCAGGCCTGCAAGGCCTGTGTGTGCAGTTTCACTGTCACTTCAACTTGGCAGTTGAAAGTACTTGCCAAGCCTTAAACTCTCCTTTTTCTACATATAAGTCACCCCTACAGTAGGCCCTAGGTAACCCATAGGGCAGGGTGCTATGTAAGTAAAAGTCGAGGCATGTACCTGTGTAGTTTATATGTCCTGGTAGTGTAAAATGCCTAAATGTGTTTTCCACTACTGTGAGGCCTATTCCTTTCATAGGATAACATTAGGCCTTCCCTCATATACTGTTTGAGTGGTAGATTCTGATCTGAAAGGGGTAAACAGGTCATATTTAGTAAGGCCAGAATGGTAATAGAAAATCCTTCTTATTGTTGACGTTGGATTTAATATTGCTATTCTAGAAATGCCACTTTTAGAAAGTGAGCCTTTTTCTACACTCAAATCCTTCTATGCCTCACAGCCTGTCTCCAATCCAAACCTGGCTGGGCTGGTTGACAGCTCCCTTGTGCATTTCACCCAGACACCCACAAACACAGGATTCCCAGTCACACCTGCACACATCAGTATACTGAATGGTTCTTCCTGGGCTGGGAGGGTGGAGGGCCTGACACTTAAATGTCAAAATACAGTGGCCTGCCCTCACACAATGGACTGCCAAACCCCCTACTGGGACCCTGGAAGACAGGCTGGAACTGAAAGGGGACCTTGTGCACTTCTAAGCCACTCTTTGAAGTCTCTCCCACTTCAAAGGCACATTTGGGTATACAAACGAGGTCCCTGACCCTACCAACTCTGACACTTCTTGACAAGATACCTACTGGGAAAGGAACTCTGAACCAGAACCTGCAACCTGCTAAGAGAAGCTGCCTTGGTGCCTAAAGGACTCACCAGACTGCTTTGCTGTAAAGGACTGCTGCCTTGCTGTTGCCCTGCTGCCTGGCTGCCATCTGGCTCTGTTGAGAAATGCTTTCCAAGGGCTTGGATTGAGCTTGCCTCCTGTTTCCTGAAGTCTCAGGGCCAAAAAGATTTCACCTCTGCAAAGAACTCCTTGTGCTGTGAAAATCAACCCCGACACAGCCTGCCAAAATTGATGCACAGCCTGCCCTGCGGTGAGAAAATCACTGCATCGCCGAAATGGAACGACGTAGCTCGGCTCCCCGAGTGGAGATTGACGAAGCGTCAACGTTGCGACCGGAACTTCAATGCACAGCCCACCAGATCAACACATCAGCCGAGCCAGAACACAACAGTCCGACTTCCTGCGAGGAGAATCAATTCAGCGCCTGCTGTTCAGCAGAAATTTCCCCACCTCACCCACCGGATCGACGCAGCTCCTGTGACTTTGTCATGCACAACCAGGATTTCTCTGCATCATCACTGGGGCGTCCAAATACCCAGCAACACAAAGAGGATCCAAGCCTGCATGCCAGAAATCGACGCAAAGTCCTTTCTGCATGGAAAAGCATCAACATATCACCTGTGTGCACCCGGAGAAACCAACGCACACCTCCCCGTTTTCCATGCATCTCCTCCTCTGCGGTCCTGTGCAGATAATTTAGGCGCAAACCAGGTACTTTGAGCTCGCATGAGACCATTGTTTTTTTTAAGAACTAAAGACTCTTTTTATCAAACAAATGTGATATTTCAACTTGTATTTATCAAATCTTGATAGTTTTGACCTTAATCTATTTAGATAAATATTTTATATTTTTCTAAACCCATGTGGTGTATTTTGTGGTGTTGTACTGTGTTATTGCATGATTTATTGCACAAATACTTTACACATTGCCTTCTAGGTAAAGCCTGACTACTCAGTGCCAAGCTACCAGAGGGTGGGCACAGGATAAATTGGATTGTGTGTGACTTACACTGACTAAAGTGACGGCCCTTGCTTGGACAGGGGGTAACCTGACTGCCAACCAAAGACCTCATTTCTAACAGGTGTACTTAGTTACAATTCGAGAATTCCTTAGCAAGGAAGCAGCACAACTTGACAACTGGAATAAAATGCTTGTTTCGGTAGTCTGCATTTCTCGTGAACCGTCATCTGCAGAACATCTATCAAGTAGAGAATGTGTTGATAGCAGCAGCGGGCAGCCTTGTTGCTCCTAAAAAGCGAGGTCAGGCTGCGCTCCTTCCATTCAGCTATATCTCTTACCTGGCCTGTCAGTGTGCTCTAAAGTAAGTTACTGAACTATTTTCAGGGTCAAGGCAGCAAGTTATGTGAAAGAAGTGCACGATCTCTGGCCAGCTGCATGAGTCACAAAACATTCCGATTTATCGGATGATTCCAAGGTCATGAAAAATGCTAAAAGGCTCTTTCAAATTAAATGTGGACATTTGTTTAAGTCTCTATTTACTTTTGCAATTGACATCTGTCTGAACAAATATATTTTAAACAAGCCCATTCCCTTTTAATTTCCAGTGCCCTAGAAACACTGCTCTGAGAAAACCAAGAGATTTGAGTTTGTCATATCACGTCACCAGGTTAATGGCCAATATTTTTATTTTATGTGGATAAAAATTATTGTGTTTTAGCAAAAACATGGTTCTCTATGCCCAGTCCTCCAACTCTAACAATAGACAGCAAAAGACATCTACGATGTGTTTGCAGGTCAGGTTTTTGAGATCTTGGCCCATATTTATACTTTTTGACGCACAACTGCGCCAACGCAGTTGTGCGTCAAAAATTTTACCGCCGGCTAACGCCATTCCAACGCACCATGTGGGCGCCTTATTAATGGAATGACGTTAGCCGGTGCTGCGGACTGGTGTGTGTAAAAAAAAATGACTCACACCAGGCAGCGCCGGCGTATGGGAAAATGGGGGTTGTGCGTCAAAAAACGGTGCAAGTCAGGTCTGAGGTAAAATTCAGGCCTCAAACCGGATTTGCGCCATTTTCTTTGACGCCCAACCTCCATTGACATGACTCCTGTCTTAGCAAAGACAGGAGTCATGCCCCCTTGCCCAATGGCCATGCCCAGGGGACTTATGTCCCCTGGGCATGGTCATTGGGCATAGTGGCATGTAGGGGGGCCCAAATCAGGCCCCCCTATGCCACAAAAAAAATCTGAAAAAAATACTTACCCGGACTTACCTTTCCTTCCCTGGGATGGGTCCCTCCATCCTTGGGTGTCCTCCTGGGGTGGGCAAGGGTGGCAGGGGGTGTCCCTGGGGGCAGGGGAGGGCACCTCTGGGCTCCTTCCGAGCCCACAGGTCCCTTAACGCCTGCCCTGACCCAGGCGTTAAAAAAATGCGCCCATCAGGCTGTGCGCTGTTTTTTAAGGCCTGCCCCCTCCTGTGCGTCAAAATGACGTCAGAGTATAAATAAGGGGCACAGGCCTTAAAGTCATTTTTTGGAAGGGAACGCCTACCTTGCATATAATTAACGCAAGGCAGGTTCCCCCTTTCAAAAAATGACGCACATGGTAGAATTTTGACGCTTGCGGGGTCGGACGTCAAAGTATACATATGGGGCAGGGTTTGCGCTGATTGTGCGTCAAAAGTTTTGACGCACATTCGGCGCAAACAGAGTATAAATATGCCCCCTTATGTGACATTTTCCATAACCAATCATTCCAGTAATCTACACATCACCAACACATTATTCGAAAGACCGATATTTCCAGTTCTTTAGATTCAGGCAGGTGGGCATTTGTAAGCCCTGGGCCCAGTCAGCCCAAGTTGGTGGGCCCCGGATTTTGACTCTGCAGCTTCTCCCTGTGCTCCTACCATGGTGGGCATACGGAACACCTCCTAAGGCCTGAAAACACTGGAAGCTGGTTTTAGCAAGGACTATACTGGCCCGTCACACCAAGCGCCCAAAAGTTCGAGAAAGGCCTGCATCAGTGTCAGTTTAAGTACTGCAAGTATAGCTTCAGCATAGCTACCATGTTTTCAGTTTGCCTAGGTGTGACATTTAGGCCCTCATTACAACTCTGGTGGTCGGTGATAAAGCGGCTGTAATACCGCCAACAGGCCAGCGGTAATAAATATAAAATTATGACTTACGAATGCCAACACCGGTGAAGACGACCACAGTGAGTACTGCCGCCTACCATACAAGGGGGGGGGGGAGTGAGTGACACACACACGCAACACGTAACACCCCCACCCCAATACCACAAACACAACCAGATGCAGTAACATAACATATACACCCTGTACCTCTCAGGAATAATGTAAGAACAACTACTGTAGTGTAAAAAGGCTGTAAATGAGATAAATATAGGTGAAATATGTGCATCCAAATTAAAAAAGTATATACATATTTACAATGCAAGGGACACTGCCCAGTCCCCTATGTCAGTGGGCCACATCACAAAGTCCAAGGCCCAACCTCACTCCTGCAACAACACGGAGAGAACACTGCAGGGGAATAAGGTCGAAAGTAGACAGGCACCTCAGGGGGATGGGGAAACGGTGGGGGGCACTTCAGCTGGAAGATGGTACAACGCCAATGGTCCTAAAGGGGGCAACATGCCCTGTGCTTGGTCCTGGGGAGTGCAAGGCCACAGTCTCACAAGTGGGTGATTTGCCCACTGCTTTGACCTGGGGATTGCAAGGCCTCAGTCTCTCATGTGGGTGATTTGCCCACTGGTTCTGGAGGGGGCATTGTGCCCAGTGAGCTTCATCCTGGGAAGGATGGGGTGAGTGGATTGCTACTTCTACTGGTTCTGGAGGGGGCATTGTGCCCAGTGAGCTTCATCCTGGGAAGAATGGCGTGAGTGGATGGCTTCTCCACTGGTTCTGAAGGGGGCAGTGTGACCAGTGAGCTTCATCATGGGAAGGATGGGTGAGTGGATGGCTTCTTCCACTGGTTCTGGAGTGGACATTGTGCCCAGTGAGCTTCATCCTGGGAAGGATGGGATGAGTTGATGGCTTCTTCCACTGGTTCTGGATGGGGCATTGTGCCCAGTGAGCATCATCCTGGGAAGGATGGGGTGAGTGGATGGCTTCTTTCACTGCTTCTGGAGGGGGCAACATGCCCTGTGATGCAGATCTTAGGGAGTGCAAGGTCACAGTCTCTCACCTGGGTGTCAGACCCACAGGATTTGCTGGGGCCAGGCCGCACTACAGCCCGTGGACGTGGGACTGCACGCTGTCCGCTGGCAGTGCCGGCTGCTCAGTGGTGGTAGTGGTGGTTGTGGTGCTGGCAGTGGTGAGGGGAGGCTCCAGCCCTTCCCCTGCAGCATTGGACGGCTGCCCACTGGGGCTGCTGGTGCTGGAAGTGATGCTTTTGGAGGTGCTGGCAGTGGTGGGAGGGGGCTCCAGCCTTTCCCCTGCAGCCTTGGATGGCTGCTCATTGGGGCTGCTGCTGGCAGTGGTGCTGGTGCTAGCAGTGGTGGGGGGAGGCTCCAGCTTTTCCCCTGCCACCTTGGATGGCTGCCCACTGGGGCTGCTGCTGCTGGCAGTGGTGCTGGTGGTGGTGCTAGCAGTGGTAGGAGAAGGCTCCAGCCCTTCCCCTGCAGCCTCAGACGGCTGAAACACCATGGCTGGCGCTGACTGAACCCCAGCACCTGGCATCTTGTCCTTTTTACCTGCTGGTGCAGGCCCCTTGCGCTTCCTACCAGCAGCTGGGGATGGCTCCTTGCTCCTTTTGGCAGAGGCTGGGGACTGCTCTTTTCCCTTCCTCTCAGCAGCCGGGGATTGCTCCTTGCCCTTCCTTTTACCAGCTGGGGGTGCCTCCTTACCCTTCCTTTTTGCAGCTGGTGGTGCCTCCTTGCCCTTTCCTGCAGCAGCTGGGGGTGCCTCCTTGCCCTTCCTTGCAGCACTTGGTGCAGGCACCCTATCAGTGTGGCTGTCTGGTTCCAGGGTTCCTCTCTCACCTGGAGTAGCTGTAGACACTACTGTGCCTATGGACTGGGTGGCTGAGGTGCTTGCCTGGGTTTTGACCACCCTGGCCTGACATGAGGGACAGAGGGAGGGATAGGGAAGAGTTCAGTGTTGGCGAGGAAAAGCTTCTTAGGGACATTGGGGTGGTAAGAGGGAGATGATTTGTGAGTGGCAGAAGAGGGAGTGGTTGTAGGCGGTGTCTGTCTGCTGTGTTCGGGTGCAGGGGCATGGGCTTGGATGCTGTTGTGAGGTGGATGGCTGTTGGGTGTATGAGTGCTTGCGTTTGTGTACTTTGGGAGGAGGGGGCACAGACACAGTGGGAGAGGACACAGGGGAAGTGTGCATGGAAGTCGGGGTGGTGACTGCCAGTGAGGGGCGTGTGCTGTTAGGTGTGCTGGTGATGGGGGGAGTGGATGAGGATGTAGTACATGCAGGTGTGTGTGTAGACATAACTGGAAGGGAGGGGGAGTATGATGAGGAGGGGGCCACAGTGGAGGCAGTGGATGTTTGTATATCTGCATCTTGATGGTGTTTGTGTGAGTCCCTCTGTGATGAAGTGTGGTGCTTGTGTTTGCCATGTCCACTCTTTTGTGTTGTAATGGGTGCCTGCACGTCTGCCTGTGTGCTTGGGATAGGTTGGAGTTGAGGGGAATGGGATTGGGTAGAGGAAGTTGGAGGGGGGAGGCTAGAAACAGGGACAATGGCTGCCATCAGAGAGGAGGCCAGAGCCTGAATTGATCTATGTTGGGCCGCCATGCCAGTGTGAATGCCCTGCAGGAATGCATTTGTCTGTTGCATGTGGATGGCATTCACAATGGTTGACTGCCCAACAGAGATGGATCTCAAGAGGTCAATAGCCTCCTCACTCAGGGCAGCAGGGCTAACTGGGGCAGGGCCTGAGGTGCCTGGGGCGAAGGAGATGCTCACCCTCTTGGGTGAGCGGGCATGGGAAACTCGCTGAGGGTCTGCCTGGGAGGGCGGTGCTGGGATGGGGGTGGCAGATGTACCTGTAGCTGGGGTGGGCACAGAGGCGTCCGCCACCACCATGGAGCTTCCATCGGAGTAGGAATTTGTGTCCGAACTGTCCCCTCGTGTCTCAGCCGTGGTGCTCCCCTCGCTCTCCGTCCCACTGGTGCCCTCACCATCGGTGGATTCGGCCTCCTGGGTCCTGTGGGATGTAGCTCCCTCTGTTGCCGGTGCCTCTGCTCCTCTGGCAGATGATGTTAATGCACATAAGGACAGGGAGACAAAAAAAAAGGGGGGGGAGAGACAAAGGATACAATTGATCAATGGCGGCAACACCACCACCGTTGGTGTACACTACACACACACACACAGGGAACAGCCCTACGCACTAGGCAATGCACTACCAGTCACAATGCTAGTCACCTTCAGCAAACTTCTACCTTAAGGAAACTTCTCAAGACCTGGCAGTTCAAGCAGTAGCAGCAACTGCCTCCCCACCTCCTCCCCCTTTCCTCCTTAGCACCAGAGTAGTGCGCTTTATACATCCCTGATTCATTGATTTATTGACCAGGCCATGGACAGGGACTCCTAATGCCAAACGCAGCATACCTGAGACCCACAGACCCCTGCCCAGTAGTGGATGCCTACTAGCTTGGTTGGAGGTATTTTACATCAGAACCCTACCCAACAAGGGATCTACTCTGCAATGGCAGGCCTGGCCTAGGGGCACCCACAGGCCCACATCCCCCACCCGGATACCACCCAATCAGGCACAAGTTGTATATTGACGCACTGTACTCACCCCCTTGTGCCTGCTATGATGCCCCCAGGATCCCATCCAGCGGCGGATAGGCCACCTCCAGTATGCAGGCCATCAGGGGGGTCAGGGTTCGACGGGCATCCCTTCCTCATTGGGAGGCCATCCCCAGCTGGGGCTCCACCATCTTCTGCGCCCAGCGTCTCAGGTCCTCCCACCATTTGCGACAGTGGGTGCTCTGCCTGCCATAGACCCCCATGGTCCTCACGTCCTTGGCAATGGCACGCCATATACCCTTTTTCTGATGGGTGCTGACCTGCAGGGAAATGGACACAGGGAAATGTATTAGTCTGACCGTCCTGCCTGTTACACTCATGGCCCACCATGCCCCTTCCCATCCCCATTAGCACAGACATGGCTCACCACACACACCCTACATGAGTCCTTCACACACAGCACTCCATGAATTCACGCCCCATGCATCGTATTCACGGTGTACTCACCTTTTGGTCTGGAGGCCCATACAGCATTCGGTACTGGGATAGGACCCCATCCACCAGTCTCTGCAACCCCACCGAGGTGAAGGCAGGGGCCCTTTCCCCAGTGACACAAGCCATGGTCAGTTCCAGACACAGGTCACAGCAGCACATGCAGTGTAGGTCCGCTCCAGTTGATGGTCAGGTAGCAATTAAGTGAACAGATAGACAATGGCAGAGACATGCGTCGGGAGTGCATACCGTCACTCCCGACGTACATCACCATTGGCTACTGCAACCCATAGGGCCGAAGTTAACTAATGAGGAGTTACACAGCGGTTTTCGACCACCTCACGCAACGGCTCACAACGTCAGTGGAATTACCTCATTTCCACCTGTCCCTCCAAACAGGACAGGCAGACGCCATTTCGGGGGGGTGCAGCCCATTGCTCCTAACTGTGTCACAGTACACACATTTGGACCTCTCCAACAAAATACTGTTGCAGTCATAACATGCATTGAAGTGTAGTGGTTGGAAATAAGAGATACTGACCAGCTGCTCACCATTTTGCCCCATAGATTGCAACGGCTGCGGATGAATAGGAGATGGAGACATACCCCCATGTACAGACCCATGGTGGACTTGCAAACAATGGAGGACAGGTACATTATCCTCACCTATAGACTGGAAAATCACAGAGCTGTGTGCCCAATTGAAGCCTGGCCTAATCTCTGCTATCCGTCACCTCGCCAGGATCCCCCCTCCTGTGCAAGTGCTATCAGTGATCCATTTTCTGGCAACTGGCTCCTTCCAAGTGACAGTGGGCTTGGCAGCCTGAATGTCTCAATAGTGCTGAGCAGAGTGTTGTCTGCCCTGATTAAACACATGTGCAGCTACATCGTTTTCCCCCAGGTAGAGGATTTGGCCACAGTGAAAACTGATTTCTATGCAATGGGACATATCCCCAACATTATTGGGGCAATTGATGGAACACTTATTGCTTTTGTCCCCCCCTGGCAAAATGAACAGGTATTCAGAAATCGAAAGAGCTTTCACTCCATGAATGTGCAGATGGTGTGCCTGGCAGACCAGTACATCTCCCACGTCAATGCAAATTATCTTGGGTCCGTGCATGAAGCCTTTATCCTGAGGAATAGCAGCATCCCATATGTGATGGCTCAACTCCAGAGGCACCGGGTGTGGCTAATAGGTGAGCTTTGGTGTGTGGGTATGGTGTGGGCCCTAGGGGTTGGTGTGTGGCTAACAGATGTCTCCCGATATTTGCAGGTGACTCTGGTTACCCCAACCTCTCATGGCCACTGACCCGTGTGAGAAATCCCAGGACAAGGGCAGAGGAATGTTACAATGAGGCACATGGGTGAACAAAAAGAATTATAGAGAGGACCTGTACTACTGCCTGTACTACTCACCCACGAAGGTCTGGCAGATCATCGTGGCATGCTGTATGTTGCACAACCTTGCCTTACATCACCAGGTGCCTTTTCTGCAGAAGGATGAGGCTGGAGATGGCTGTGTGGCAGCAGTGGACCCTGTGGACAGTTAAGATGAGGAGGCAGAAGATGAGTATGAGTACAACAGAAGTGCAATAATTTGACAATGCTTCCAATGACACACAGGTAAGACAGTGTAACTTCACATTTAAATGACGTTTTTGTGTTTGACATTGCTACTGACAGGCAGATTTTCCCACTTCTAAGGCCACTCATTGTACCCCTTGGCATCTCTATTTGCAGATATTTGTGCCCCACTATCACCCCTGGTGTGTTGACTGCGGCCAACCACAGGTCATTCCTATGTATACATTACTGTACAGTTGATTTTCAATGTTTAAGCCTTGTTAACGAATACATACTTAAATCATTTGACATACTCCAAACTTGTATTTTTTCAAAGGGTGTTTATTTAAGTGCTAAGAAGTAGAGGGGGATGTGCAATGGGCTGGGGTAATGGTGGAGGAAAGTCCAGGTTACAGTCCAGTCTATTTGTATCACAGGTGCATTGTCCGAGGGGGCATAGGAAGGGGAGCAATAGCAGTTCAAGGTCGACAGGGTGACAGAGTGGGACACAAGGGTGACAATCAGGAGAGTCTTATTTCCTGACGGGGGTCTTGGCAATAGTCTCTGGCTTCTGCCTGGATCGCAGGGAACGTTTGCGGGGTGGTTCTCCTTCTGCAGGGGGAGGGGTGCTAGTGGCCTCTTGGTCCTGTGGTGGGGCCTCCTGTCCACTAGTGGCAGCGGAGGTGGAGGGGTGTTCCTCGGTTTGGCTAGTGGTAGGGGCCCGCTGTTGTGTCACTGCCTCCCTCATAGTGTGGGCAATGTCTGCCAGCACCCCTGAAATTGAGACCAGAGTGGTGTTGATGTCCTTCAAGTCCTCCCTGATCCCCAGGTACTGTCCCTCCTGCAACTGCATGTTCTGCTGCAACTTGTCCAGTATCTGGCTCAGTGTATCCTGGGAATGTTGGTATGCTCCCAGGATCGCGGTAAGTGCCACCTGGAGAGTCGGTTCCCTGGGTCTGTCTTCCCCCTGGTACACAGCACTTCTCCCAGTTTTCCCATTGTCCTGTGCCTCTGACCCCTGAACTGTGTGCCCACTGGCAATGACCCCAGGTCCCTGATCATCCTGTGTTTATGGGGCGTCCTGGGTCCCTGTAGTGGTGGACACACTTCTGATTGACGTGTCCTGGGGACAGAGGTATGGGCCTGCTGGGTGGGTGCTGTGGTGGTGTTTCCTGAGGCGGAGGCTCAGTGGTGGTGTGAGAGTGTGCCTGGGTAACCGACTGTCCGGAGATCCCTGATGGGGCAGGCTGGTCATCCAGATCCAGGCAAGCAGAGCCGCTGTCATCACTGTGGGCTCTTCTAGGGGGGGACTGGATGTTGCTGGCACCTCTTCTCCAATGACATTGTCTGGGGAACCTGTGGGGATGTAAATGCAGTGTTATTGTTTCTATATGTGAAATCACATGGGTGTGTTGCCCTCTATGGTTGTTGATGCCCTGGCAGATTCGACTATGTGTGAATTGCTATTTGGTGGGCTAGGTGATTCTCTCCAGTGTGCATGCAGGGTGATATTTGTCCATGAAGGTCTGTGTGTGGTATCTATGCATTGGTGTTACATGCAGGGCTTGGTATTGGGATGAGAGGGTTGTGATGGGGGGTACGTGGGAGGTGGTGAAGTGATGGGAGTGAGGGTAAGGGTGGGGGTTTGTGATGGTATGCAGGTAGGGGGGTTGATAGTAATAGATATTTGACTTACCAGAGTCTAGTCCTCCTCCTAATCCTGCCAGACCCTCAGGAATCATGATTGCCAAGACTTGCTCCTCCAATTTTGTTACTTGTGAGGGAGGAAGTGGGGGTCCACC
This sequence comes from Pleurodeles waltl, assembly GCF_031143425.1. NCBI lineage: Eukaryota > Metazoa > Chordata > Amphibia > Caudata > Salamandridae > Pleurodeles > Pleurodeles waltl. Next base: position 408,857,472 of record NC_090438.1, read on the forward strand.
GCTAGTCCTCTGTACAGCTAGTTGGTGTCTTGCTGCTGTGGAACACACCTTCCCCCGTAGGTCATTCCACCTCTTCCTGATGTCATCCCTTGTTCTTGGGTGCTGTCCCACAGCGTTGACCCTGTCCACCATTCTCCACCACAGCTCCATCTTCCTAGCAATGTATGTCTGCTGCAGCTGTGATCCAAATAGCTGTGGCTCTACCCGGATGATTTCTTCCACCATGACCCTTAGCTCCTCCTCTGAGAATCTGGGGTGTTGTTATGGTGCCATGGGTGTAGTCTGAGTGGTGTGGGTGAGGGTGTGTGTGGTGATGTGTTGGGGTGTGTGATGTAAGGTGTGTGGATGGTGTATAGGTGATGATGTTATGTGGCTCTGGTTCTGTGGGTGACCTTGCTGTATCTCTTTTGGCAATTATTTCAACTCGTAAAGGGCTGTGGGTAGTGTGGGTGTGTGTTTTATAGTGGTGTGGGTGTGTGGGTGTGATGTGTGTATGTGTGCCAGGTGTGTGTAGTTTGAATTGTACAATGTGGTGTAGTTTTGTTTGAGTGTGTGTATTTTGAACGCGGTGGTATGTACCGCTAATGGTTTACCAACATTGAATGTCCGCTGCAGTGATTCGTGGGTCATAATGCTGTGGGCGTAGTTTTGTTGGCGTAATGGTGTGGGTTTTGCTACCGCCAATTTATCACTGACCTGTGTGCTGGCAGACGTGTGTGTGGCTGTATAGTGACGGATTGGTATATGTGTGTCATAATACGTTTGGTGGTTATCCGCCGCGGTCGCGTTATGTTGGCAGCAGTGTAGGAGGCTGGCCTGGCTTAAAGTGGGTACCTGATGGTACATACACCTTGTGTAATAAAGTGAGTAAGAAACACGTATAGTACAGCAAAGACCTCCCTCTCTATGGCAGACCAACGCTTTTCTCTAGGGGTTAATCTCCTGCTGATAAAAGGAACAGGTTGATGCTGGACCTCAGTGTTAAGCTGTGATAGTACTGCCCCACCCCCTAATTCAGAAGCATCAGCCTGGACTATGAATTTTTTTGAGTAACAAGGGCTTTTTAGGACAGGTGCAGAGCACATGGCCTGTTTTAGCTCATCAAAAGCCTTTTGACAGCTAGCTATCCACAATACCTTTTTAGACATCTTCTTACTAATGAGGTCATTAAGAGCGGCTGTAATGGAGCCATAATTCTTGATGAACCTCCTATAGTACCCTGTGAGGCCTAGGAAGACTCTCACCTGGGTTTGAGTTGTAGAGGGAGCCCATTCCATAATAGTCTGGATCTTCCTCTGCAGTGGTGCAATCTGTTCCACACCTACCAGGTGGCCCATATAAACCACTTTCCCCTGACCTATCTGGCATTTTGAAGCCTTGATAGTGAGGCTTGCCTTTTGCAGGGCCTTTACAACGTTCCATAGCAGGACTGTGTTCACCAACCTCTGAAAAGTGGCAGCTGCATTTTTCAAACCAAAGGGCATACCAGTGAACTGATAGTGCCCTCCAATGGTGGAAAATGCTGTTTTAGGTTTAGCATCTTATGACAGCTTAATCTGCCAATATCCTGCAGTTAAGTCAAAAGTGCTTAGATACTTGGCAGAAGCCAGTGTATCTATTAGCTCCTCTGCCCTGGGTATAGGGTGAGCATCAGTTTTGGTTACTTGATTGAGACCTCTGTAGTCAACACAAAACCTCATTTCTCTTTTACCATCTTTACTGTGAGGTTTTGGGACAAGCACCACTGGGCTAGCCATGGGCTCTCTGAAGGCTCAATCACTCCTAGGTCCAGCACTTTCTGTACCTCTTGTTTTATACAATCCCTGACATGGTCAGGCTGCCTATAAATCTTACTTTTGACAGGTAAACTGTCTCCAGTGTTGATTGTGTGCTCACACCAGGTAGTTGTCCCTGGGATCAGTGAGAAGAGGTCAGAGAATTGACCTAGGAGATTTATACAGTTGTCCTTCTGCTCAGCAGTAAGGCAATCAACAAGCACCACTCCCTCCACTAAGCCATCAGCTTCAGTAGTGGAGCAGAAGTCAGGGAGATGGGCACTCTCTCCTTCCTGCCCCTCATCAGTTGCCATGAGCAGGGTTAAGCCAGCCCTGTCATAGTAAGGTTTCAGGCGATTGACATGAAGCACCCTAATGGGACTCCTGGCAGTGCCCAGGTATACCAAGTAGGTGACCTCACCCTTCTTTTCAACAATGAGATGGGGTCCACTCCATTTGTCCTGGAGTGCTCTTGGGGCCAAAGGCTCCAATGCCCACACCTTCTGTCCTGGGTGGTACTGGGTCAGGACAGCCTTCTGGTCATGCCATTGCTTTTGGAGCTCTTGGCTGACCTGAAGCTTTTTACTGGCCTTTTTCATGTACTCAGCCATTCTGGATCTTAGGCCAAGTACATAGTCCACAATGTCTTGCTTTGGGGCTTTGAAAGGTTGTTCCCAACCCTCCTTCACAAATGCAAGGTGACCTCTTGCAGGGTGCACAAAGAGAAGCTCAAAGGGGCTAAAGCCCACTCCTTTTTGGGGTACCTCACTATAAGCAAAAAGGAGGCATGGCAACAGGACATCCCATCTCCTTCTGAGTTTTTCAGGGAGTCCCATAATCATACATTTGAGAGTTTTATTAAACCTCTCAACCAGACCATTTGTCTGTGAATGATAGGAGTAGTGAACTTATAAGTTACACCACACTTCTTCCACATAGCTTTGAGGTATGCAGACATGAAGTTACTACCTCTGTCTGACACCACTTCCTTAGGGAAACCCACTCTGGAAAAGATTCCCAGGAGGGCCTTTGCCGCTGCAGGAGCTGTAGTGGTCCTTAAGAGTATGGCTTCCTGAGATCTAGTGGCATGGTCCACTACCACAAGGATAAACCTATTGCCTGAAGCTGTTGGAGGGTCAATGGGGCCAACTATGTCAATCACTACCCTTTCAAAGGGTACCCCAACCACAGAAAGTGGAATTAAGGGGGCCTTAGGTGTGCCAGCAGTCTTGCCACTGGCTTGGCAGGTCAACCAGGAGCGACAAAACTCCTTAGTGTCCTCTGACATGTGAGGCCAGTGAAACAATGGAACAAGTCTGTCCCAAGTTTTACTCTGGCCCAAATGCCTAGCCAAAGGAATATCATGTGCCAAGGTCAGAAGAAACTCCCCATACTGCAAAGGGAAGACCAATCTCCTGGCAGCTCCAGGTTTAGGGTCCCTTGACTCAGTATAAAGGAGGTTATCTTCCCAATAGACCTTATGGCTATCAGTGATATCCCCATTCTGCTGTTTGACAGCTTGTTGTCTCAAACCCTCTAGTATGGGACAGGTCTGCTGTGCCACACTTAGCTCTTCCCTAGCAGGCCCCCCTGCACCCAAAAGCTCAGCAGTGTCTGCTGCCAGCTCATCTGGTGTAGGTTCTGCACAGGAAGAGGAATCCTCTTCCTAAAAAGGGGAATCTTCTGGAGAGAGAGGGATAGTGTGCAAGGATTTACCCCTTCTACCCCTAGCTTTTGGGAGCACTTGGTCCATTGTTCCAGGATCCAAGCTTCCCTGTCCTCTTTGCTTCTGGGCCTGAGCCCTTGTGAGAGCAAATATATGCCCTGGAATGCCAGCATTCCTGCATGAGACTCCAACTCCACTTCAGCCCAAGCTGATGTCTCCAAATCATTGCCTAGTAAGCAGTCTACAGGTAAATCAGTGGCTACCGCAAATTTCTTTGGACCAGTAACCCCCTCCCCAGTTGAGATTCACAACAGCCATGGGGTGGCTAAGAGTGTTGTTATGAGCATCAGTCACTTGGTACTGCTGACCAAGTAGGTGTTGATCAGGGTGAACCAGTTCCTCAATCACCAATCGCCAGTGACACTGGCTCCTGTATCCCTGTAGGCCTCAACCTCAACACCATTTATTAGTGGAAGTTGCTTGTACTTACCCATATTAAGGGGACAAGCAACCAAGGTGGCAAAGTCAATACCACCATCAGAGACTAAAACAGCCTCTGTGGTCTCCCTAACAAGACCAGCCTCAACTACACTACCAATGGTGGGCCCAGCTACACCCTTTGATTGGCTATTTGTAGTAGACTTCCCACCACCACTGCTTTTACATCTAAGAGTGCTTCCTTCAAAACGTTGTAGTTATTTGCATCACTTTCTTTAACAGTAAGGAGCCTATCCCTACCTTTTCCAGTGAATGCTAATCACCAGATAGCAGCCCACTGCCTTTAAGGGACAACTGTACTATACAAGCCCTCTCAAGTGCAGCAAACCACTTGTTGATGTCATCCCCCTCCTTGTAAAGGGGAACAATTTTGTGCAGGTTCTTGGAATTTTGTTCTCTTACAGGATTACTATCAAGAACACTGCTGCTGCAACCATGGGGAACTAACCCCAACCTCTGCCTTTCCCTCTCTACATCTAGAGATTCCCTGTCTAAGGCCAACTGTTTGCTGTCTCAGCTTCAGTCTGGCCTCTTCCAACCTCAGCTTTCTGAGTTCACTGTCTAGGGTGTTATTCTCTGGATGGGAGGCTTGGGAATTCCGAGACACAGAGGAAATGTGGGAATTGGCAGAAGTGGACCTGTCTCTAACTGGCTGGACTCTAGTTACCTGGCCTTTTGGAGTGAAAGGTGCCCTACTGATGTGTGACCCCCTCCCACTACCAGCTTCACTTGATGGCCTGTTAGCTGACAGGTCTTTGGAGGAACCCTCCCCAGAATCCTCAGGGCCCTCCCCTGATTCTTGCTGGGTACCCCTCTCCTCTACCTCCTGATCCTGGGATGGGCCAGACTGGTTCTGGTCACGTTCTAGGAGAAGGCCAAGGAGAAGATCTTTGGTAGGGTTCTTATCAATGCTTAAACCTCTTTCTATGCAGAGACCCCTCAAACTTTTAAAGTTTAAACTACAATAGGTTGCCTGAACAACTGTGGGAGTGAGTTCTACTGCAAACATAGTTGTAAGAAAGGGTTTAAGACAGAGAGAAAAAAGTTTTAGAAACTTTTAAAGAAAAGAGAAAAACTTTTCAAACTTTTCAAAACTTTTGAAAACTTTTTTGAAACTTTTTAGAAAGTTTGTAGAAAGAAAGTTAAACAGTTTAGGTTAACTGTGTATATTTTTAAGTATTTGGAATACGTTTTTCTTATGAAAAGCACCAATGACAAAGTGGTAAAGCAGTTACAAGTACTTATCCCACCACTGCACTACCAATGTAGGAGGCTGGCCTGGCTTATAGTGGGTACCTGATGGTACTTAGGGCCAGATGTAGCAAAAAAAGATTTAGTGAATCGGAAATTGCGAGTCGGTGCGACTCGCAATTTCCGATTCGCAAAATCGTATGCAGAATGGTGTCTCAGACACCTTCTGCGAATCTCAAGGGGGTCGCAAAGACCCACCTCATTAATATTAATTAGGTGGGTCACAATTTGCGACCCCCTTGAGATTCCCTGCACTCAGGAGACAGCAGACCTCCATGTCTGTGACTGTTTTTTCAATAAAGCTGTTTTTTTATTTTTTGTATTGCAGCCCGTTTTCCTTAAAGGAAAACGAGTTACAATACAAAAAAAAAAATTGGTTTCGTTTTTTTCAGAGTAGGCAGTGGTCCATTGGACCACTGCCTGCTCTGAAAAAACATTTTTAGCGACATTCACCATGGGGACCCCTTCCCTTATGCGAATGAGTTAGCCCCCACTTCAAGAACTGCAAAAATAAAGGTACTTTATTTTAGCGACAATGTGCCAAAAATACCTCAGAGGATATAATCCCTTAGGAGGTAAGTAAAATACACAAAATATACACACAAACCAAAATCAGGTAAGTAAACAGTTAGAAGAGTAGTGCAAACACTGTAGAATACAATAGGATGCAATAGGCCCAGGGGCAACACAAACCATATACTAAAAAAGTGGAATGCAAACCACTTAGGGACCCCAGGCCTAGTATAGTGTGTAGAGGGTTACGGGGAGTGTAAGAAAACACTAAGGGTGTCCAAGATACTCCACCCCAAGACCCTGAAAAGTAGAAGTAAAGTGACCTTACTTCCCCAGAAACACACTAAAGTCTTGATAGGAGATTCTGCAAGGACCACAACAGACTGCAAAGCACTGAAGATGGATTTCTGGACCTGAGGACTTGTAAAGGAAGGGGACCAAGTCCAAGAGTCACAAAAGTGTCCAGGGGGGCAGGAGCCCACTAAACACCAGATGAATGTGCTAAATGACTGCCTCTGGGTGGAAGAAGCTAAAGATTCTGCAACAATGGAAGATGCCAGGAACTTCTGCTTTGCACAGAAGATGTCCTACAGCAATCCTGGAGGATGCAGACTTGTTTCTATGCAGAAAGACCGCAACCAAGCCTTGCTAGCTGCAAAGGTCGCAGTTGAAGAAAATGGGTGCAGCCCGGGCCCAGGAAGGACCAGGAGGTCGCCACTTGGAAGAGGAGACAGAGGGGGCCCTCAGCAACACAGAGAGCCCGTGCAGAAGAAGGTAGCACCCGCAGAAGTACTCGAACACGGGTTCAAGAAAACTGGGAATGGTGGTTGTCTCAACACTACAAAGGAGTGTCCCACGAAGCAGGTGGTCAACTGAGCGGGTTGAGAGTGCTGGGGACCTGGGCTGTGCTGTGCATGAAGGATTCCTTGCAAAAGTGCACAGAAGCCCTAGCAGTTGCAGTTCATGTAGTACACAGGATTACTGTCTGGTGAGGGGAGGCAAGGACTTACCTCTGCCAAATTTGGACAGATGGCCCACTGGACTGCCGAGGTCACTTGGATCCAGCTCCTGTGTTCCAGGGACCATGCTCATCACGATGAAAGGGGACCCAGAGGACTGCAGAAGCAGAAGTTTGGTGCCTATGTTAGCAGGGGGAAGATTCTGTCGACCCACAGGAGATTTCTTCTTGGCTTCCAGTGCAGGGTGAAGGCAGACAGCACCCAGAGCATGCACCACCAGGAAACCGTCGAGAAAGCCAGCAGGATTAGGCGTTGCAATGTCGCTGGTAGTCTTCTTGCTACTTTGTTGTGGTTTTGCAGGCGTCCAGGAGCAGTCAGTGGTCGATCCTTGGCAGAAGTCGAAGAGGGAGATGCAGAGGAACTCTGGTGAGCTCTTGCATTCGTTATCTGAAGAGAAGCCCACAGGAGAGACCCTAAAGAGCCCTCAGAGGAGGATTGGCGACCTAGTCAGGTAAGCACCTATCAGGAGGGGTCTCTGACATCACCTGCTGGCACAGGCCACTCAGAGGCCTCCATTGTGCCCTCACACCTCTGGATTCAAGATGGCAGAGGTCTGGGACACACTGGAGGAGCTCTGGGCTGGGCCCTGGGGTGGTGATGGACAGGGGAGTGGTCAATCCCCTTTCCTTTGTCCAGTTTCACACCAGAGCAGTGCCGAGGGTTCCCTGAACCGGTGTAGACTGGTTAATACAAGGAGGGCACCATGTGTCCCCTTCAAAACATTGCCAGAGGCCAGGGGAGGCTACTCCTCTCAGGCCCTTAACACCTATTTCCAAAGGGAGAGGGTGTAACACCCTCTCTCAGAGGACATCCTTTGTACTGCCTTGATGGGACTGGTCTGCCCATACCGCAGGAGGGCAAAAGCCTGTCTGTGGGTTGGCAGCAGTGGTGGCTGCAGTGAAAACCACAGAGAGCTGTTTTGGCAGTACCCGCGGTCCATGCTGGAGCCTCGGGGATGCATCGGATTGGCACCCCAATACCAGATTTCGCATGGGGGGACAATTCCATGATCTTAGACATGTTACATGGCCATATTCGGTGTTACCATTGTGAAGCTACATATAGGTATTGACCTATATGTAGTGCACATGTGTAATGGTGTCCCCGCACTCACAAAGTCCAGGGAAATTCCCCTGAACTATCTGGGGGCACCTTGGCTAGTGCCAGGGTGCCATCATACTTAGTAACTTTGCACCTAACCTTCGCTAAGTGAGGGTTAGACACATAGGTAACTTATAGGTTACTTAAGTGCAGTGTAAAATGGCTGTGAAATAATGTTGATGTTATTTCATTCAGGCTGCAGTGGCAGTCTTGTGTAATATTGGTCTGAGCTCCCTATGGGTGGCAAAAGAAATGCTGCAGCCCAAAAGGATCTCCTGGAACCCCAGTACCCTGGCTACCTAGGTACCATATACTAGGGAATTATAAGGGTGTTCCTGTGTGCCAATTAGAATTGGTAAAAATGGTCACTAGCCTGCCTTAAAGGCAGAGAGAGCGTAAGCACTGAGGTTCTGATTAGCAGAGCCTCAGTAACACAGTTTGGCACTACACAGGGAACACACATTCAGGCCACAACTACTGTATGACCACTGGGGTCCTGGCTAGCAGGATCCCAGTGAGACAGGCAAAAACAAACTGACACACAAGTAAAAATGGGGATAACATGCCAGGCAAGATGGTACTTTTCTACAGGAATTCAACATGGCTGTAAGCAGGAGTTACCACCAATGTCATAATGAGTGCCTTAGTCACTTTCACTGACCATGTGCGTGATATTTCAATGCCTTACGTGTGCCACTTAGAATAACACTTTATCAGATTAGATCCGACTGCTTATGTCCAAACAATGAGTTTAGGAATTTTCCTCTTTAAGGCAATGGAACAAGCTCCTGAAGGGCATTTGCATTGTTTCTAACCAATGCTGGGAGCTGATTTTACTGTTTTGTATTTATACTGAGCCACACGCACTGCATCCCTCTCTGAAATGATCAGGTAAATATAAACTTTATCTTGCAGGAATTTATCTTGACATGACAAGATTGTGGAGGTATTTTTGGCTTCAACTATCTGCCTCTCCAATTGCTCATGTTCTTACTCTAACTGAACACATTTCTCATGCATTTTCCGATAGGCAGATAAAAGTATCCAGCCCCGTCTGCCTATGATAGATAAATCCCATTCCATCTCTACTAGTACTTTTTGCAAACAATTTAATTCATTTTCTGGTTCAGCATCTATAATACATGCATCCCAATCCTCGCTCAGCCCAGCACCGCAAACCCACTCATTCGCAAGTGCATTATAAGGTGCTTTTTCCCACCCAGGAATTTCATTTGGCATCTAGGAAATTGCTTTTGATTTTTTGCCTAACATTTTTACTTTTTAATCTTTTATTTCGAATCCCGCAAGTGACACCAGGTTGTGTTACTCTGGGTTAAACTAAAAGAAAACAATGCCAAAAAATGGAGCACTCTTTGTCTGAGTAATTAATTTATTAAGGCACTTCCTAGATATCAAATAAAAGCACACAAATATATGAAAATAATCAATTAACTCAAGTTACGTGAGTATATGAAAATAAGCATTTAAATCAAGTAAAGCATGTGTAGAAACAGAAAAAATGAAAGCATTTAAACAATCACAGGCAAAAAAGTGCAATTTATCATCAATGACTCTATGTATCAGCTAGATAATTAATAAATAAAATGCATCACCGTGCCAGCACCAAGCCGGGGAACCCTCGATAGCTGAGGGAGGAGACTTTTCTCCTTTCTGTTATGGAATTCAAAAGCTGGTTGTACTTGGTCTCTGGCAAATACACGCAAAAGAACCGGCCAGGCCCCAATGTGTATTCCTGAGATAGAGCTGTACCTTTCCCTGATACAAACATTCTCAGGCTGGTATACTCTTATCGCATGCCCATCCCCTATAATATGTTCCTACACGGTATGACCCAGTTCTGGTGAGAAGAGCGAAAACAAGTTCAGTCTGGAAAACAAGCACTGTGTGGAAAAACCCTGTGCCGCTTCAGTGACGGCAAATGGAGATAAGCACAAAATGGAATTGTTGGACCTTCTCCTAATTTTTCTGACCCTATTTGGCTGATCTTATGACTCTGGTCACTTTATCACTGCTAATTAGTGCAAAAGTGCATGTGCTCTCCCATGTGAACTTGGCATGATTGGCTTACCCTTGATTGGCTCATTTAATTTACCTGTAAGTCCCTTGTACAGTGGTATCCCTATCTATAGGACCTGTAAATTAAATCCTACTAGTGGGCCTGCAGCACTGCTTGCACCACCCTCTGAAGTAGCCTTTCAAACATGTCTCAGGCCTGCTATCGCAGGACCTGCATGTGCAGTTTGCTGCCACAGGGACTTGGCATCTGAATCTACTTACCAGGCTCAGAACTCCCCTTTTACTACATATAAGTCACCCCTTAAGGTAGGTCCTAGCTAGCCCTATGGGCGGGGTGCTATGTATGTAGAAGGCGGGACATGTACTTAGTAGCATGGCCTGTCCTGGTAGTGACAAACAGCCTATTTAGTTTCTCACTGCTGTGAGTGCTGCCTTCTCATAGGATTGCATTGGAAATGGCCTGCCTTATGCCTAGGGGGTATTGTCTGATTTATGAGGGGTAGCGTAGGCATGTTTTGTATGTTTGTAATGGTAATGAGAAATGCTGCTGACTGGTTTAGGTGGAGTGTTCTTCTAGAAAGTGAGTATTTCTCTGTGCCTATGACTGGTGTTTTGCAGCTTGACTCCAAGCCACGTCTGGGCAGAGGGACAGTTAGGCTTTGTGCATACTTTTCAGATAGCCCGTACACAGGGAGGGTAGAGGTGTCACAGAGGAGCATCTGCATATTGAATGGTCTTCCTGGGCTGAGAGAAGGGGAGGCAAGGCACACTTGCATCTGTAAAGGCTGTGCCCTGGCCTTACACAAAGGACTTGTTTACCCCAACTGATGTGTGGAGCCTGTGCTGGAGGAGAGAGGGGACCCTCCTAGAACCAGTTGTAACTGGTTGGAACCTCCTCTCCCCTCATTGAAGGTGCTTTGCAAAACGGAGTATAAGTACAGGGAATTTGTCCCCAAAAAGACAGACACTAATGAACTGACATGAACATTGAATGCTGCTAGCAAAGACACACCAGGAACCGTCTTGGGACTGCCACTGCTGGATTGACAATTGACCTGCTAGGTCATTGAGAGGGACTGTCACTGCTTCTGGAACCTAGTGCTGGCCTGATTGCTGGAGCACTGCTGTCCAGTGGCCCATTTTGCTGTCTCCAGGGGATGGGTGCGGTGCCCCCAGCCCCCTGTAGTTTTTATTGTGCCTCACAGTGTAAAGGAGCGTTTTATAATTTATTTTTCCCAGCGCTCTGTGGTTCCCTTGCTGAGCGTGTGGAAAGCATGTCATGGTAGGAAACGCGTCCATTATTGAGTTGGTTGTAGCCCCCCATTGGCAACCTCTCGGAGCGCAGACAGCTCGCTCTGATTAGAGCACCCGGGGCACAGGAGCATGTGGAGAAGTGCCCCGGAGTCACAAGCTGTCCCTCACTCCTGTTGAGGACCCTGGATGTAAGGTCACGCTGCACGTCGTTGGTGAAGGAAAAAACTACCGCTGGGCCCGGCCCCAGTGAGGGCCTGCCACCAGCCCTTGGAGCCCGAGAACTGCTCGATCCACAGCCAGCCCTGGGGGGTTAGGATTGTTCACCTGGCCCCACTGTGGGAGCAACGTGAACCCTGAGGAGTCAGAAGAAGGCTTGCCGAGGCCCACCCTGCTGGTGAGTGTCAGGATGGATCCATAAGGTCCTTATTGAGCCTTCTCGCCTTCCGGTGTGGGCGGCTCAGTCCTGGAGGGCATCAGCTTGTGGCACCCTAGTAGTGGAGAACACAACGAGGTCTCCAGTGTGACGTGGGAGTTGAGCTCTCCCCCCTTTCAGTTACTGTGGTGCCGGAATTGGATGCACTTGGTTTACTTCCAACATTATGGAGTGAGAACTCAACGAAGGCCCCTGAGCACCCTAGGATTTGGCCCTAGCAACTTGCCCCATTTAGGGAAACACTAATTTACCATATTCTCTGTACTAGGCACTTAGGCAATGTCTTATCATTTTGGATAAAATATGCAATTCTTTACATAGGCCTATCAGGAAATGTTTCCCCTTGTGCACATTCATAACAGTACCTAAGTATTCATAATTGTATGCTTATTGTGATGTGCAATTCTTAGTTACGTTTTCCTGACTACTGCTTATGTTGCAGAATAATCAGTAACTTATGTGTTTTATGTGACTACTGCTGGTTTTAGCAGAGTAACTGTACAGTGTAATGTTCTGACAACTGCTCGGGTAGCAGGATATTACTGACATGTTATGTTTGGTCTAATGCTGTTGTGTACAATACAGTTTATTTTTTATATAACGTGGTGTTGTGTTCCCTTTGTGGTGTATTTATTGTATCACATGTGTTGTTCAAACGCTTTACACATTGCTTCCAGGTTAGGCCAGAATGCTCATGCCAAGCTACCAAGGGGGTGAGCAGGGGTTATCTTGAATGTATAGCTCCCTTGCCCTGACTAGAGTGGGTGGGTTCTGCCTGGCTTAGGTGCATACCCTAGCCAACCTGAAACCCCATTTCTAACAGGAATCAATCTTCAAGATGGAGCCAGTGGTCAAATACATGTAGCATTACATCAGGGTTGACCAATACCATGGCTGTGTAACCTTAATTCCACCAAATGTCTCTCTCATCCACCACCATCCACTCCTTTCTCCATTATCTCTCTCTGGTGGGTTTTGTCTTCCCGGTCTTCTCTCTTTGTCACTGTTTTTCCATCTTTCTCTTCCTCCCCTCCATCTCTCTTTCTCTTTCTTATGTTCTTCTCTCTCTCTTGCTCAGAGTTAGTCTCATGAGGAAAAATAAGTTCCACTCCCCAAAGGTGAGTGCCTGTGGGCCAGCTTAAAACTACTGGCATAAATTAAGTACTGCCTGCAATTGACACTTTTCTTTTAGCCAACAGCATCTTCTTAAATTCTGGGACTTGCAGTTTTAGTTTGTAAGCATCCCTCAGAGGTTCAAAAATAATACATGCTCTCACAAGAGTACTACAAAGAGTGATCCTCATGAATGTACCCACAACAATATATGGAGGGCATCTCTTAGTTCAACTTTGATGAGAGTAGCTTTTGCAGGATGGAACAGTGTTATGCAATGCAGCATTGCACTTAGTCTAGCACACCACTGAATAGACTGGTCATCATTAAACCACAATAGTGTCTGGATTTTATTTTTCATTTTCAGTGGTGATATTTTCCTGGCACAGTGTCATGTTGTAGGAAGGTAGCCTCTTTCTAGCCTTGTTACCCCCACTTTTGGCTTTTTTGTGAGTATATGTCAGGGTGTTTTTACTGTCTCACTGGGATCCTGCTAGCCAGGGCCCCAGTGCTCATACGTTTGTGGCCTGTATGTGTTCCCTGTGTGGTGACTCACTGTATCATTGAGGCGCTGCTAACCAGAAACTCTGTGTTTATGCTCTCTCTGCTTTTAAAATTGTCACTGCAGGCTAGTGACTAATTTGACCAATTTTGATTGGCACACTGGAGCACCCTTATAATTCCCTAGTATATCGTACCTAGGTACCCAGGGTATTAGGGTTCCAGGAGATCCCTATGGGCTGCATCATTACTTTTGCCACCCATAGGGAGCTCAGACAATTCTTACATAGGACTGCCACTGCAGGCTGAGTGAAATAACGTCCACGTTATTTGACAGCCATTTTACAGTGCACTTAAGTAACTTATAAGTCACCTATATGTCTATAGGTGCAAAGTTACTTAGTGTGTGGGCACCCTGGCACTAGCCATGGTACCCCCATATTGTCCAGGGCAAATTCCCTGGACTTTGTTAGTGCGGGACACCATTATACGCGTGCACTCCATATAGGTCAATACCTATATGTAGCGTCACAATGGTAACTCTGAACATGGCCATGTAACATGTCTAGGATCATGAAATTGTCACCCAATACCATTTTGGTATTGGGGGACAATTCCATGCATCCCCAGGTCTCCAGCATAGAGCCCGGGTACTGCCAAATGAACTTCCCTGGGTTTTCTCTGCAGCTACCGCTGCTGCCAGCCCTCAGACAGGTTTCTGCCCCCCTGGGGCATGGGCAGCCTGGTCCCAGGAAGGCAGAACAAAGGATTTCCTCTGAGAGAGGGTGTTACACCCTCTCCCTTTGGAAATAGATGTGAAGGGCCTGGGAGGAGTAGCCTCTCCTGGCCTCTGGAAATGCTTTGAAGGGCACAGATGGTGCCCTCCTTGCATAAGCCACTCTACACCGGTTCAGGGATCCCCCCAGCCCTGCTCTGGTACGAAACTGGACAAAGGAAAGGGGAGTGACCACTCCCCTGACTAGCACCTCCCAGGGGAGGTGCCCAGAACTCCTCCAGTGTGTCCCAGACCTCTGCCATCTTGGATGCAGAGGTGTGAGGGCACAATGGCCAGCTCTGAGTGGCCAGTGCCAGAAGGTGTCGTCAGAGACCCCTCCTGATAAGTGCTTACCTTTCTCTGTAGCCAATCCTCCTCTGTGGGCTATTTAGGGTCTCTCCTGTGGGTATCTCACCAGATAACAAATGCAAGAGCTCACCAGAGTTCCTCTGCACTTCCCTCTTCGACTTCTGCCAAGGATAACCGCTGACTTCTCCAGGATGCCTGCAAAACCGCAACAAAGTAGCAAGAAGACTACCAGCAACATTGTAGCATCTCATACTGCCAGCTTTCTCGACTGTTTCCTTGTGGTGCATGCTCTGAGGGCAGTCTGGCTTCACCCTGCACTGGAAGCCAAGAAGAAATCTCCAGTGGGTCGACGGAATCTTCCCCCTGCCAATGCAGGCACCAAACGTCTGCATCACCGGTCCTCTGGGTCCCATCTCATCCTGAAGAGGGTAGTCACTGGAACACATGAGCTGGGTTCAAGTGTCTTCAACAGTCCAGTGGCACTTCTGTCCAAATTTGGTGGAGTTAAGTCCTTGCCTCCCCACGCCAGACAGTAATCCTGTGTACTGTGTGAACTGTAGCTGCTCGGGCTTCTGTGCACTTTTGCAAGACTTCCTTTGTGCACAGCCTAGCCCAGGTCCCCAGCACTCCGTCCTGCATTGTCCAACTCACTGAGTTGGACTCCGACGTGGTGGGACCCTCCTTTGTTGTTCTGAGTTGACTATCGTCCTCATATAGTCTAAGCGCCTGTTCAGGTGCTTCTGTGGGTGCTGCCTGCTTCTGCATGGGCTCTCTGTATTGCTGAGCGCCCCATCTGTCTCCTCCTCCAAGGGGCGACCTCCTGGTACTTCCTGGGCCCTGGCAGCACCCATAATCTGCAACCATGACTCTTGCAGCTAGCAAGGCTTGTTTGTCGTCTTTCTGCGTGGAAACAACTCTGCATCCTCCAGCACGCCGTGGGACAATCTTCAGCTTCTTCCACCCGGAGGCAGCCCTTTTGCACCTTCATCCGGTGTTTAGTGGGCTCCTGCCCCCCCTGGACACTTGTGTGACTCTTGGACTTGGTCCCCTTCCTTTGCAGGCCCTCAGGCCCCGTAATCCGTCTTCAGTGTTTTGCAGTAAGTTGTTGTCCTTGCAGAATCCCCTATCTCAACTTTACTGTCTTTCTGGGGTAGTAGGGTAACTTTTCTCCTACTTTTCAGGGTCTTAGGGTGGGGTATCTTGGACACCCTTAGTGTTTTCTTACAGTCCCAGCGACCCTCTACACACTACACTATGCCTGGGGTCCATTCGTGGTTCGCATTCCACTTTTGGAGTATTTGGTTTGTGTTGCCCTAGGCCTATTTCTCCCTATTACATTCTATTGTGTTCTACAGTGTTTGCACTACTTTTCTAACTGTTACTTACCTGATTTTGGTTTGTGTGTGTATATTTTGTGTATATTACTTACCTCCAAAGGGAGTATATCCTCTGAGATACGTTTGACATATTGTCACTAAAATAAAGTACTTTTATTTTTGGTAACTCTGAGTATTGTGTTTTCTTATGATATAGTGCTAAGTGAGATAAGTGGTATGGTAGGAGCTTTGCATGTCTCCTACTTCAGCCTAAGCTGCTCTGCTATAGCTACCTCTATCAACCTAAGCTGCTAGAACACCTCTAATCTACTAATAAGGGATAACTGGACCTGGCACAAGGTTTAAGTACCACAAGGTACCCACTATAAGCCAGGCCAGCCTCCTACACACTGGAGAGGAGTGAAACAATCTTTACATTAGTAGGATTCTCTGGGACTTCAGAGCTAATTCTTTAGTTTGCAAGGTCCAGCTGGGAGCTTTGTTAACCGTACAAGACTCTAGCCCTGGCCTATGAATGTTTGCTCAGTACTGCTGTTAGACCTGCCAGTCTTAGGCTCGTCTTCCCTCATACTGTTTGTCTTCACTCCTTCTGTTTCACCTAATTAATTTTGTTGGCCTAAGACTCTACATCATGGGTACTCGCAAACATTTTCCCAGGGGCCAAAAGGTTTGGTCTGTGATGTGTCTGGGGGCTGCATTGATGTCAGGGCAGTGGTGGTTGGGTGGGGTGGCTGGGGGGATTGTTGGCAAGGTAGGTGTAGGAGAAGCAAAGGATATACATCTAGTGGCTGAAATAAACAATAGGAAACCAGAAAACCTGGAATTAATCCCGGGTTACCCACTTTTCTAAATTGTGTCACCCTAGGCAATTGTTTAATCTCACTTTTCCTCCTTTTTCTGCATTATCACATTCAAGAGGACCTTGAAATACATGATTCATGGTGTGTACTGCACAAAACCTGCTTCTATGTTTGATTTAATAAGCTATTATGTTGTTCATGTATGATAGGAACCCAGGCCACCCATAAAGTGCACATACCAAGTGACTTGCCTCTCAATTTACTATTGGTGGTGTTCCCAGGATGAGGGGAAGAATTAATGTTTCCAAATGTATGTCTGAAATGAATACATCTCAATGTACTGATAAAATACATTGTACTAAGACGAAAAAGGTTTACATGTTAACTAAATACACTGTCTTAGTTTTACACTTAAGCTGCAAGATGTCTTTAAAAATGAAGGCGTTTCTAAATTTAAGTGCAGGACTCCCTAGTTCCTTCCTTCCTTTAATGCCAATTAAGTTTGAATTAAATGATTGTAGCCCTCATTACAACCCTGGTGGTCGGTGTTAAAGCGGCGGTAACACCGTCAACAGGCCGGCGGTAAAACAAATGGGATTAAGACCATGGCGGAAACCGGCAACATAGACAGCCACCTTAACACTCTGACCGCCACGGCGGTAGCAACAAACACCACGGCGGTCACCACCAACAGACACGCGGAAGACAGTGTACTGCCCACAGTATTACAAGGCACCAATCCACCAGCTTTTCCGGGGCGGTACCAACAACATCAAAACCTTGGCGGAAACAGTACATCGAAGGGGAACCACTCACCTTCTGACACTCCACGAAGAACCAGGATGCCATGGAGTCCGAATTTCAGATCCTCCCCATGTTGGTGTATCTTCTCATACACCAGGAAGTAGAAAGAAGGCAGCGGCGACGACGATGAGTACTGCACCTAGCATACAGGGGGGTAAAAGAGAGTGACATACACACGCAGCACGCAACACCCCCACCCCCCACCCTCACCCACAACACCATACACAACAACACATCCAACAACATTACTGATACACCCTGTCACACCCTGGAAGAATGCAAGGAGAAAAAGAAATGAGTTTAACCAGTGTTATATTGGAATATTCAGATATAGCAATAGAATTTTAAATAAGCAGGATACACAAATATTTACATTATGTAACCAAGGACGTACACTGTCCCTTGTAAATGTCCATGGACCAGTGGTCCCAAAAAGCATGGGCGAAGCCCACACATGACACCTGCCTCAAAACAAGGAGAACACTGCAGGAGCATCAGGTTGAAAAAACACAAGCACATCAGGGGGAAGGGGAGGGGGCTCCTCAGCTGGAAGATGGAACTGCTCCACTGCTCCTCAAAGGGGCTCCATGCCCACTGCTTGGTCCTGGGGAGTGTAAAGCCACAGTCTCTCAAGTCTCTCAAGTGGGTGGGTTGCCCACTGCTTGGTCCTAGGGAGTGCAAAGCCACAGTCTCTCAAGTCTCTCAAGTGGGTGGGTTGCCCACTGCTTGGTCCTGGGGAGTGTAAAGCCACAGTTTCTCAAGTGGATGGCTTCTTCAACTGTTTCTCAAGGGGGCATTTTGCCCAGTCTGCTTCATCCTGCCAAGGATTGGGGGAGTAGATGTCTTTCTCCACTGGTTCAGGATGGGGCATTGTACCCAGTCTGCTTCATCCTGCCAAGGATTGGGGGAGTGGATGCCTTTCTCGACTGCTTCTGGAGGGGGCATTGTGCCCAATGATGCCGCACCTGGGGTGTGGCAGTTCACATTCTCTCCCCTGGGTGTCTGAGCCACGAGATGTGCATGGAACAGGTAGCATGATACTCCATGGAGGTAGAGCCACACTCCATTCTGTGGCGACTTAGGCTGCAAACTGCTATTAGTGCCAGTGCTTGTGGTGATGCCTTATGTGGTGTGTCCAGGGTCCAGGACGTCACCTGCAGCCTCGGTAGTGGCACCGGCTGGGCATGTGGCGGTGCAGATGGTGATGCATGTGGCGGTGGCTGCGGCGGTGGCTGCGGCCGCGGCTGCGGTGGAGATGCTGCCGGTGCTGCCCGTGGTGCAGGTGTCTGTAGTGGTGGAGGGAGACACCAGACCGTCTCCGGCAGCCTTGGACGGCTGATCACTTGGGAGGATGCTGCTGACTGACGTGGCAGCGGCGGTACAAGTGGCGGTGCAGGCAGCAGTGCAGGTGGCGGTGCAGGTGGCAGTGCAGGTGGCGGTGGTGACCGTGGGGAAATGGTGGTCACCAGCCCCTCACTAGGAGGCTTCGTGCCCTGAGGTGACTTTGCCTTTGTCTTGTGTCCCTCCCCACCTTGTAAGTTGCTGCTGGGACCTTGGCACTGTCCTCTTTGGGGTTGGATGAGGCCTTGCTGAGTGGGTGGTGCGACTTTTCCCTGCTACATGCCGGCACCTTCTTGACCGTGGCAGGTGGCTGAATCGGGTGGTCCTTCCCATCTGTAGGTGGCACACTGGCAGCTCTGACGGGTGCCCCTTCGATCCTCCCGGACTTGCAGGGACCACAGCGGACGCAGATTTGGTGGCTGGGGTGCTGGGCTGGGATCTAGACATTCTGGCCATAGGGGAATGACGGTGGAGAGGTGTAGGGAAGAGGTTAATGTTAGCCAGGAAAGTTTTTTTGACACACTGGGACGGGAAGATAGAGGGGGTGTGGGAGTGGAGGAAGAAGTAGTGGTTGTAGGAGTTGTACGTCTGCTGAGTTTCGGTGAAGGTGCATGGGCTGGAGGCTGTTGTGAGGTGGATCGCTGTTGAGTGGGTGTGTGCCTGCATTCGTGTACTTTGGGAGGAGGGCTCACAGACACTCTGGGAGAGGACACAGGGGACGTGTGAATGGTTGTGGGGGTGGTGATTGCTCGTGAGCGGTGTGCTGTGATGGGCGTGCTGGTGATGGAGGCAGTGGCTGATGATGTGGTGCATGCAGGTTTGAGTGGAGATGATACTGGGAGGGAGGTGGAGGAGGTGGAGGAGGGGGACACAGTGGAGGAAGTGGATGTTGGTATGTGTGTATGGGTATGGTGCTTGTGTGAGTGCCTGTGTGATGATGTGTGGTGCTTATGTTTTCCTGAGCCACTTTTGTGTGTTGATGTGTGTGAATGCTGGTCTGAAGGTGTGCTTGGGATAGGCTGAGGTAGAGGGGATTGGGTCGGGATAGTGGAAGTTGGAATTTGGAGGGGGAGGCTGGACACAGGGACAATGGCTGCCATCAATGCTAAGGCCAGAGCCTGAAATACTCTGTTGGGCCGCCACGCCAGAATGAATGCCCTCCAGGTATGCATGTGTTTGTTGCAAATGCTTCTCGACACCCTGCATGGCATTCAGAATGGTTGACTGCCCAACAGTGAGGGATCTCAGGAGGTCAATAGCCTCCTCACTGAGGGCAGCAAGGCTGACTGGGGCAGGGCCTGAGGTGCCTGGGGCGAAGGAGATGCCCACCCTCCTGGGTGAGCGGGCATGGGAAACACGCTGAGGGACTGCTGGGAGGGCGGTGCTGGCAGGGGGTTGGCGGCTGTACCTGTTTTTGGGGTGAGCACAGAGGTGTCTACCACTACCAGGGAGCTTCCATTGGAGGAGGAGTCGCTGTCACTGGTCTCACCTCCTGTCCCCGTCGTGGAGCTCCCCTTGCCCTCCGTCCCACTGGTGCTTTCACCCTCCGTTGAGTCACCCTCATGGGCCATGACCAATGCAGCTCCCTCTGTCGTCCAGTGCCTCTGCTCCTCCGCCAGATGATGCTAATGCACACATGGACATGGTGACAAAACAAGAAGGGGGGGGAGACAGAGGACACACATGGTCAATGCCAGCAACACCACTACAGTTGGCGGACACAGAACACACTGAGCTGCCCTATGCACTAGGCCTTGCCCAACCACTCACTATGGTAGTCACTAGCCCATGGGGTGAAATGCCTAACGCCAGCACCTGCACACCTGACACCCACAGGACCCTGCACACTAGTCGTTGCTCAATTGTACCATTGGTGTAGGGGTGCTTCTGAGCCTGCAAACAAGGCACCTACCCTGGCATGATCGCCCTGGCCTAGGGGCATCCACAGCCCACATCCCCCATCCATCTAGTTCCTAAAGCGAGCAAAGTCAGCTTTCTGAATCTGTACTCACCCTCTTGTGGATGCTGTGATGCCCTCAAGCGCCCATCCAACCCCAGATAGGCCACCGCCAGGATGCGGAATAGCAGGGAGGTCATTGCGCGACGTGCACCCCTTCCACGTTGGGAGGCCAGCTGGGCCTCTGCCGTCTTCTTGCTCCAGTGGCGGAGGTCCTCCCATCTCCTGCGGCACTGGGTGCTCCGCCTGTGATAGACCCCCAGGGTCCGCACCTCCTTAGCGATGGCACACTCTTCTTCTGGTGGGCGCTGATCTAGAGGGTAAACAGAGCAAAACTATTTTATTACTCACCCGTCCAGACCGTCATACTCATTGCCCACCAGTTCCCACCCATGCCCTGACGCACATAGACTGACCACCTCACATGCAGCACTCAGGACACCCCCCAACATGTGGCTTACATCTACACCACTCCAAACAGGCATTGCCCAAGCATCATGCTCACAGTGTACTCACCTGTTTGTCTGGAGGACAGTAGAGTAGTGTGTGCTGGGAGAGGACCCCATCCACCAGTTTCTCCAACTCCTCCACAGTGAAGGCAGGGGCCCTTTTCCCAGACACTCTAGCCATTGTCACTTCCAGACTGAGGTCACAGCAGCACTTTCATTGTAGGTCCTCTCCTGTTGATGGTCAGGTATCAAGTGAGTGAATAGGTAGAAAATGGCGGTGATGTCCCTCACAGTGCGTGTCGTCACCACCGGCGTACATCTCCATTGGCTCCTGGGACCCATAGGGCCCAATGATAACCAATGCGGAGTTGCGTGGTGGTCTTCGACCGCCTACTGCGACTCTGCAGAATGCCAGCACTGTTACCTCATTTCCCCTTGTCCCTTCTCACAAGTCAGGCAGCCACCATTTCAGGGGAGCACATTGCATGGCACCTAACTGCGTCACAACACATATTGACACATATACTGACTTACGATTTAACACACGGCTTCTGTAACATTAATTCAGACACAGTTGTGCTCTCTATGTGGTAAATGACCTTCTGCTCACTATTCTCCTCCATAGGCTACAACCGATGAGGCAGATGATGAGATGGCGGCATCCTCCGGTGTACAGACCCTGGTAGAGCTGTCGACAATGGAGGACAGATACAATATAATCACATACAGACTTGATTGTGCTACAATCCAAGAACTGTGTGCCCAATTAAAGCTAGACTTGATGTCAGCTATCCGCCAGCCCGCAGGTATCCCCCCCTCTAGTGCAGGTCCTGTCAGTGCTCCATTTCCTGGCAAGTGGACCCTTCCAAACTACAGTGGCCTTGGCATCAGGGATATCTTAGCCAATGTTCTGTAACATGTTGAGCAGGGTGTTGTCTGCCCTCCTGAAACATATGCGCAGCTACATCGTGTTCCCCCAGGTGGAGGATTTGGCCACAGTGAAAGATGACTTCTATGCCCTGGGACATATCCCCAACATCATTGGTGCCATTGATGGTACTTATGTAGCATTTGTCCCCCCCCCCGGAGAAATGAACAAGTATTCAGAAATAGAGAAAGCTACCATTCGATGAATGTGCAAATGGTGTGTTTGGTGGACCAGTACATTTCTCATTTGAATGTCAAGTATCCTGGCTCTGTGCATGATGCCTATGTCTTGCGCAATACCAGTATCTCTTATGTGACGGCCCAACTCCAGAGGTCCTGGGTGTGGCTAATAGGTGAGCCCAAGGCCCCCACACAGTATGAGTAGGTGTCTGGGTATGGGGTTGTCCTTAAAGGTTAGTGTGTGTCTCACAATTGTCCCTCGATATTTGCAGGTGACTCTGGTTACCCCAACCTGTCATGGCTACTGACCGCAATGAGGAATCCCAGGACAAGGGCAGAAGAATGCTACAATGAGGCACATTGACAAACTAGGTGGATTATTGAGAGGACATTCGGCCTCCTGAAAGCCAGATTCAGGTGCCTCCGTCTGACAGGTGCCTCCCTGTACTACTCACGAAGAAGGTGTGCCAGATCATCGTGGCATGCTGTATGTTGCACAACTAGGCATTGAGACGCCAGGTGCCTTTTCTGCTGGAGGATGAGCCGGGTGATGGTCGTGTGGCAGCGGTGCAGCCTGTGGAGAGTGAGAAAGAAGCGGAAGGGAAAGAAGATGTTGACAACAAGACAAACATTATCCTGCAGTACTTCCAGTGACACACAGGTAAGAGACTGTAACTCCTCTTCACATTTCAGTTTACTTTAGGACATTGTACATGGCAGCTTCTTAACCTCTGTCTATGGCCACTGACTGTCCCCTTTGGATTTCTTTTTTTCAGATCTGTGTACCCCATTCTGGCTTCTGCTATGTGTACTGCTGCCCAACAACTGTCATACATTGGTATGAGTAAATGAACATTTACCTTGCACTGCTTTGCTAATGTTGTAGTAATACATTTCTGAATCATCAGACTGACTCCAGATTGGTATTTGATTAAAGGATGTTTATTTAAGTGCTAATGAGGATAGAGGTATGTGCGAGGGGCCGGGGTGATGGTGGAGGAAGGTCCATGGTAGAGTCTAGTCTAATGGCATCACAGGTGCATTGTCCAAGGGGGCATAGGAAGTGGAGCAATGTCAGTTCAAGGTGGACAGGGTAACAGAGTAGGACAGAAGGGTAACAATCAGGAGGGTCCTATTTCCTAATGGGGGTCTTGGCAGTGTTCTCTGTCTTCCGCCTGGATCGCAGGGACCGTTTGCGTGGTGGTTCTCCTTCTGCAGGGGGTGGGGTGCTGGTGGCCTGTTGGTCCTGTGGCGGGGCCTCCTGTCCACTAGCGCCGGCGGGGGTGGAAGGCTGTTCCTTGGTTTTGATAGTGTCAGGGGCCCATTGTTGAGGGACTGCCTCCCTCATGGTCTTGCCCATATCAGCCAGCATCCCTGCTATGGTGACCAGGATGGTTTAGATTATGGTGAGGTCATCCCTGATCCCCATGTACTGTCCCTCCTGCAGCCGCTGGGTCTCCTGAAATTTGGCCAGTACCGTGCCCATGGTCTCCTGGGAATGGTGGTATGCTCCCATGATGTTGGAGAGTGCCTCATGGAGGGTCGGTTCCCTGGGCCTGTCCTCCCCCTGTCACGCAGCAGTCCTCCCAGCTTCCCTGTTGTCCTGTGCCTTTTGTCACCCGCACCATGTGCCCACTACCACTGACCCCAGGTCCCTGATCGTCCTGGGTTAGTGGGCTTACCTGGGGCCCCTGTAGGGGTGGACACACTGTTGATTGACGTGTCCTGGGGACAGTGGCATGGGCCCGCTGGGTGGGTGCTGTGCTGGTGTTTCCTGATGGGGGAGGCTCTGTGGTGGGTTGGGACTGTGGCCGGGGAACCTACTGTCCAGAGGTCACAGATGGGCCAGGCTGGTCATCGTAATCCAGGCGTGCAGACCTGCCGTCATCATTGTGGGTATCTTCTGGGGGGGACTGGGTGTAGCTGGCACCTTCTGTCTGGTGACGTTGGGTAGGGGCCCTGTTGGGATGCAAATGCATTGTTATTGTATCTGTGTGCGCCATCTTGTGCAATGGGTGTGTTTCCCTTATAGTATTGTGCTTTCCCTGGTGCCTTGGCCTTGTGTGATTGCTGATTGTGTGGGGTGGGTGAGTCTCTCTAGTGTGCATGCTGTGATGATGGGTGTCCATGCAGGTCTGTGATGGGGGTCCATGTATTGGTGTTACATGTAGGGCTTGGTATTGGGATGTGTGGGTTGTGATAGGTGGGTATATGTGAGGTGTTGGAATGATGGGGTGAGGATAGGGGTAGGTGTTAGTGATGGCATGCAGGTAGGGTGGGGGGATGCAGTACTAAAGATTTGACTTACCAGAGTCCAGTCCTCCTGCTACTCCTGTGAGGCCCTCAGGATGCATAAATGCCAAGACTTGCTCCTCCCATGTTGTTAGTTGTGGGGGACCACCGCCAGTTCTCTGTTCTTGGATGCTGTCTCACGGCGTTGACCCTGTCCACGATTCTCCACCATAGCTCCATCTTCCTTGCAATGGATGTCTGCTGTACCTGTGATCCGAATAGCTGTGGCTCTACCTGGATGATTTCCTCCACCATGACCCTTAGCTCCTCCTCTGAAAATCTGGGGTGTCTTTGAGGTGCCATGATGTGGTGTTGGTGATATATGTGAGGTGATGTGTGGGGTGATGTGTTGTGATGTATTATGTTATGTGTGTGGATGGTGTTCTGTGCCTCTGAGTGAATGTGTGCTCTTTGCTTGTCTCTCTCTGTTCTATTTTTTTGGTTGTAAGGGGTTGTGGATAATGTTTGTGTGTGTTTTATAGTGGTGTGGATGTGTGGGTGTGGTGTGTGTATGTGTATCAGGTGTGTATATTTTGAATTGTCCAATGTGGTGTAGATTTGTAAATGTGTGTATTTTGAGCGCAGCGTTGTGTATTGCCAATGGTTTACCGCAGATGAAAGACCGCTGCGTTGATTCGTGGGTCGTGATACTGCTGGCGTGCTCCTGTTGGCATTACGGTGTGGGTTTTGCTATCACCAGTTTGTCACTGAGCTTTGGTGTGGCGGACTTGTGTGGGTGTCTGTATTGTGGCAGTATTCTCTGTGTGGGTCATAATACCTGTGGCGGTTTACAGCCGCGGTCACGGTGTGTTGGCAGCTGTCAGCACGGAGGTAGGCGGCATTTACCACCAAGGTTGTAATGAGCGCCTGTGTGTCTATTTGATATTTATATTGTTAGTGCAGTCGAGCAAACAGCTGCCAAGGGGTCCTGTTGCCCAAGGGGCCACATGTAAAGGATAGAGGGGCCGCATGAGGCCCGCAGGCCGTACTTTGGGTATCCAGGCTCTACACGCATTACCCCTGCTAACCAGTACTTAAGTGCTAAAGTGCTTTGCGCTCCCCTTTAAACATGGAAAAATTGGCTTACACCAAATTTGTACATTAATTCACTTACAAGTCCCTGGTAAAATAGTACTACATGTACTACATGTACCTAGGTCCTGTAAAATAAATGGTACTAGTGGTCCTGCTGCACTTATTGTGCTACATGCTCACTAGTAGCCTTTATTACGTAGCACTAAAACCTGTATGAGGTCTGCCATTGCAGACTGTGTGTGCAGTTTTAAACTGCAATTTTGACCTGGCAAAATAAATCTTTTGCCAAGTCTAAATCTTTCTAGTTAATACATATACATCATCCCAAGGGTAAGCTCAAAACAGCCCTTAGGGAATGATTCACTATATTTAAAATGCTGGACATGGACTGTTAGGTTTTACATTGTCCTGTAGTGAAAAACTCCTCATTTGTTTTCCACTTCTCATAAGCCTACATCTCCCATGGAATAACAGTGGGTTAGCTAATTAAATAACATTTAATAAGTGATAATGTTTCTGTGAGAGCAGGTAGGAATGCCATGCTTGGTGCGTGAGGAATTGTAGTTTAAAACCCTCATATTGGTAAAGTCAGATTTTAAGTCACACTTTTGAAAATTCCACTTTTCAAAAGTTGAAATTTTCTTGCTCTAACTATTTAGGGTCTGCTGCCTGTTTCCCAAGTCACATGACTAGGTGTTACTGCCAGTTGACCTTTATGTATCCCTCCCAGATGGCATCACAGTAGAAGGTCTGTGTTTTGGCAGAATGGACCATCCTGGTGCAGCTGTCATCTACTGCACATGCACTTCAAAGGCACTGTCCTAGCTCACACACAAAGGATTTCCAGACAGTCTGGGACCAGGTCAGGGAGGCAGGAAGTTCCAGACACCGGCATAGGGGAGGAGGCTCCAGAAGCTTCTCCCATATCAAGGGGGGCACCAGGCATAAAAATGAAACCCTCAGACCCATTCTTCAGTACATGCCTGTACCTGTGGATACTACAGAAGGACTGCCCTGCTACCCTGGTAGACGTCTGCCCTGCTGTCTGTCTGAGAAGAAAGACTTGACCTGCACACTTCATCACAGGCTGAATGACTCCAAAGGTCAGATGACTGACCTCCTGTTGTGAGCTATTGGGACACAAGAAGCTCCAGAGGCCTCCCAGCACTGTCCAGCAGACCTCCTAGACTGGACCGGCCTGGACCTGCACCTGGACCTGTCTTAGCCCTGCTGGCCCCTGCTGGAATGTGCATTGAGAAATCCTAAATTTTTTGCTCTTCATGACAACAAAAGCGGCCGTTCAGACCAAAGTCTGGCCACCTGCGCCAACCACCAATTTGAAGCTCAAAGTGAACCTGATTTTTAGTGCTTCAGCAACTGCCAGGGCATCAACAGCATGCAGTGCCCTCCAATGTGAACCTCCAGCAATGAACGTCCTCTAGGCCCAACAGGAGCTTCATGCTACAGCAATCACCATCCACAAGGCCCGAATTGCTCTTTGTGCTGTAGGGATAACCATCTGTAATTCTCTCCATGCTCTTCACGGACTCCAGCACTGCGAATTGAACTTTTCATGCTGGACTATAGAAGGTAACTTTTTCAGCATGACTAGCCTTGCCCTTGTATCAGGCTCGGTCTTCATCACTATTGGCCTACATTTGTGACTTTCACCTGGTCTCACACAACCAGATAACCATTAGTGGGGTGTTGTGATTTTAGGCATTATACTTACCTTAAATCTTCAACTTTCTGGTTCTACTTATTGGATTTTTGTTGTTGTGTCATAAAATAATGTAATCTTTTTTTCTAAATTGTTGTATGATTGTTTTTGTGTTGTATTTTAATTTTATTACTGTTTAGTGCTGTATAGATACTTTAAACATTGTCTATAAGTTGAGCCTGACTGCTATTGTGCCACACTACCATTGTGTTAAGCACAGGTTAATTGAGTCATTTTTTGTGGTTCCCCCTGACAAGGATTATGGCTGATGTTAATTAGGGTTTCATCCCCCTCAAACAACAACCCAGTTTCTCTCAACTGCTAGCTAAGACACATTTTTAGAAACATCATACACCTATTTTGATTAGTATATTCTGTCTATTTAATTTCCTTTACATTATTGCTTGACCTTTGAGTGAGCATACAGTTAACATTTTGTCCTCAATATTTGTCCTGACTACTGGCCCTTTGTCCTAAATTTTTACCGCCAAAGCCCAGAATTTGCCTTCATGCTATGTGGTCACCCTATGCTCCCTTCCTTCCTATTTCCTCCCCACCTTCCTCATCAAGGTCCTTTCTACTAGGTCATTAATACCCACACCATTCTGATCTTATCGCAGAGAACAATTCCACTTCAGAGGTACTTAGCACCGACAGACTTAGAGTCATATGATCTAACGATATAGGGGGTCATTCCAACCCTGGCGGTCGGTGTTAAAGCGGCGGCCAAACCGGCAACAGGCTGGCGGTAAAAAAAATGCAATTCCGACCCTGGCGGAAACCGCCAACAGAGACCGCCACTTTAACACACCGCCCGCCACGGCGGGACAAACAGCCCGGTGGTCACCGCCAACAGACAGGCGGGAGACAATGTACCGCCCACCCTATCACAACCCACCAATCCGCCACCTTTTCCGGGGCGGTAGCCCCGCCGATAAAAACATGGCGGAAACAGCCATTTCAAATGGAAAACGCTCACCTCCATACACCCCACGAGGAATCTGGACAGCATGGAACCCGAACTACACATCCTACCAGCCATTGTCTTCCTGCTCCTCTACCAGGAGCACGAACGCCGGCGCAGAAGACAACGGTGAGTACTGCACCTACGACACAGGGGAGGGGGAGGCAAAAAATTACGGGGACACACATATGCGACACACCCACCCTCACCCTCAACCACTACAACACACACATCAATGCATAGCAACACATCACAGTTACACCCCCAAATCCCCCGGAAGAATGCAAAGGCAAAAGGAAATGATTATAAATATAGAATTATATTGTAAGACTGAGTATAAAATATATCACACATCTATAACTTTAGATACATAAATTGTCCAGTCCGATATGTCTATCAGCCATTGTTCGTGGGCCACTGGGCCAAAACACATGGGCAAAGCCCACACAGGATACCTGCCTCCAACGGAGAGAACACTGCAGGGGCATCAGATAGGAAAACTACAGGCACCTCAGGGGGAAGGGAAGGGGGGGCACCTCAGCCAGATAAGTCCACGACGTCAGATCCACAAGGGGCCTCCATGGCCACTGTGCCATCCGGGGGAGTGCAAAGCCACAGTCTCACAAGTCTCTACAGTGGGTGGGTTGCCCACTGTGCCATCCTGGGGAGTGCAAAGCCACAGTCTCACAAGTCTCTACAGTGGGTGGATTGCCCACTGTGCCATCCTGGGGAGTGCAAAGCCACAGTCTCTCAAGTGGATAACAGTCTCCACTGGTACTGGAGGGGGACTAGTGCCCAGAGTGCTTCGTGCATCCCTGCCCAACACAGATGCAGGCCTGCCCCTTCCGCCAATGGGCCAGAGGTGCTTGAGATGAAGGGCCCAGTTCAGCGGTTCTTGAGACGTCGGTGCCCAGCGGAGCGGTGCTTGAGATGAAGGGCACAGTTCAGCGGTGCTTGAGATGAAGGGCCCAGTTCAGCGGTTCTTGAGACGGCGGTGCCCAGCGGAGCGGTGCTTGAGATGAAGGGCCCAGTTCAGCGGTGCTTGAGATGAAGGGCCCAGTTCAGCGGTGCTTGAGACGGCGGTGCCCTGTTCAGCGGTGCTTGAGATGAAGGGCCCAGTTCAGCGGTTCTTGAGACGGCGGTGCCCAGCGGATCGGTGCTTGAGATGAAGGGCCCAGTTCAGCGATGCTTGAGATGAAGGGCCCAGTTCAGCGGTTCTTGAGACGGCGGTGCCCAGCGGAGCGGTGCTTGAGATGAAGGGCCCTGTTCAGCGGTGCTTGAGACGGCGGTGCCCTGTTCAGCGGTGCTTGAGACGGCGGTGCCCAGTTCAGCGGTGCTTGAGATGAAGGGCCCAGTTCAGCGGTTCTTGAGACGGCGGTGCCCAGCGGAGCGGTGCTTGAGATGAAGGGCCCAGTTCAGCGGTGCTTGAGACGGCGGTGCCCTGTTCAGCGGTGCTTGAGACGGCGGTGCCCAGTTCAGCTGTGCTTGAGATGAAGGGCCCAGCTCAGCGGTGCTTGAGACCTTGGTGCCCTGTTCAGCGGTGCTTGAGATGAAGGGCCCAGTTCAGCGGTGCTTGAGACGGCGGTGCCCTGTTCAGCAGTGCTTGAGATGAAGGGCCCAGTTCAGCGGTGCTTGAGATGAAGGGCCCAGTTCAGCGGTTCTTGAGACGGCGGTGCCCAGCGGAGCGGTGCTTGAGATGAAGGGCCCTGTTCAGCGGTGCTTGAGACGGCGGTGCCCAGCGGAGCGGTGCTTGAGATGAGTGTCCTGGTCTGCGGATCCGGCCCAGGCATGGATGTCACTCGCCACCTGACATGTGGCTGGCGGGGCCTTCCTGCCCATCTGTCTGGTGGCTTGCGGGGCCCTCCTGGGCTGCAGTTCTCGGCCTGTGGGTGTCCTCCTGCCCACCTGGGACGTGGCTTGTGGGGCCCTCCTGGGCTGCAGTACCGGGCCTGTGTGTGTCCTCCTGCACACCTGGGATGGGGCTGGTGGGGCCCTCCTGGCCAGCTGGCCTGCTGCCGGACTTGTCGGCCGTGCTGCCCTTCCCACCCTTCCCTGCACGCTTGTGGCCCTTTCCGACCTTTGGCGGTGTGCCACGTGGCACCTGACTTCCTGCCGGAGCCAATGTAGGGATTTTTGTCCCTGGGGTCTTTGGTCGCTCGTGCCGGGCACTGGCAATCTTAGGATGCTTTTCCGGTGGTGGGCTGGCCGAGCCTTGGCTCCTAGCTGAACTGGATGCCCTTGAGGGTGGGGGACTCCACAGTCCATGGACAACAGTATTCACAGGTCCCGGTTTTGTGGTGGCTGAGGTGCTGATTGGAGTCTTATGAGATGGATGGGGTGGGGGAGTTGTAGGAAAGAGGTCAAGTTTGGAAAAGAAAAGCAATTTGGAAAGAGAGGGACGGGTTGGTGTAGTGGGTATGGGAGTGGAGGAAGAGGATGTGTTTGTAGGAGTGTGAAGTCTGGTGTCTTTGGGTGCAGGTGCTTGGGCTGGAGGCTGTCGTGAGGTGGATGGCTGTTGGGTGGGTGGCTGCCTGCGTTTGTGTAGTTTGGAGGAGGGGGTGACAGACACACTTGGAGAGGACACAGGGGACGTGTAAATGGTAGTGGGGGTGGTGACTGCACGTGTGCGGAGTGTTCTGGGGGGTGTGCTGGTGATGGACGTAGTGGCTGAAGATGTTGTGCATGCAAGTGTGAGTGGAGACGTCACAGGGAGGGAGGAGGGAGACGAGGAGGAGGGGGACACAGTGGAGGCAGTGGCTGTTGGTATGTCTGCATGTGGATGTTGCTTGTGTGAATGCTTGTGTGATGTGTGGTGCTTATGTCTGGATGAGCTTCCCTTGGGTGTTGAGGTGTGTGTAGGCTGGTCTGTAGGTGTGTCTGGGATAGGCAGAGGTACAGGGGATGGGGTCTGGGTGGAGGAAGTTGGAGGGGGGAGGCTAGAGACAGGGACAATTGCTGCCGTCAGTGCTGAGGCCAGAGCGTTGAACGATCGCTGATGGGCAGCCTGACCCAAATGAATGCCCTCCAGGTATGCATTACTCTGGTGCACCTCTCTTTGTACACCCTGGATGGCATTCAAAAGGGTAGACTGCCCAACAATGATGGTCCTTAGGAGGTCAATGACCTCCTCACTTAGGGCAGCAGGGGTGACAGGGGCAGGGCCTGAGGTGCCTGGGGCGAAGGAGATGCCCACCTTCCTGGGTGAGAGGGCACGGGGCAAATGCTGAGGGGCTGCTGGGAGGGTGGTGCTGGTGCGCTGGGTGGTGGCTGTACCTGTTGTTGCGGGGGGCACGGATGTTGCCACCACCACAAGGGAGCTCCCTTCAGAGGACGAGTCGCTGTCACTGACATCAGCACGAGTCCCCGCTGTGGAGCTCCCGTCGCCCTCCGTCTCACTGGTGAAATCCGAGTCAGTTGCATGGCCCGCCATGGCCATGTGAGATGCAGCTCCCTCGTGCTCCAATGCCACTTCTCCTCCGCCTGATGATGCTAATGCACACATGAACAGGAAGACCACAAAAAAGGGGGGGAGGAGAAATAAAGACATGTTGAGTGCATGGATTACCGCTACCGGTGGCGGACAAGACAGACACAGAAGCCCCCTGCACTACGCCGCGCACTTGGGGTCCACTACGCAATCCGTGGGACATGGCCTACAAGCCTATGGACGACAACTGCACACATAGATGACACAGGGCCATGGATACCTGTACTTGGCACCCTACAGAGGTGGGGGCGGGGGCACAGGGCCATGCCTTACGGAGGGGCCTAGCCTACAGAAATCACCCTGGCCTAGGGATACCCACAGCCCTCCTCCCCCACCCAGACACCTCCACTGCGCACAAAGTCAGCAGAATGTATCTGTACTCACCCCCTTGTGTCTGCTGTGATGTCCTCACGCGCCCATCCAAATCGGGGTAGGCCACCGCCAGGATCCAGGACATCAGGGGGGTCAAATGACGACTGCCACCCCTCCTACGTTGGGAGGCCATCCCCAGCTGAGCCTCCGCCGTCTTCCTGCTCCAGCGTCAGATGTCCTCCCACCTCTTCCGGCAGTGGGTGCCCCGTCTGTTGTGGACCCCCAGGGTCCGGACGTCCTTGGCGATGGCACGCCAAATCGCAAGTCTCTGGTGGGCGCTGACCTATGTGACATGTACAGGGAGAGAAAAATTGTCATCACCTTCTTCTGCATGCTCGTTGTGAGTGGCCCCCATCCCCACCCTTGCCATGTGGCACATGCTCTCATCTGTCGTTTGAGGCATGCCTCAATCGCTCCCCTCCCCACCATCTTTCATCCACCCCACTCAACCCAGGCATTGCCCAATAAGCATGGTCCCAGTGTACTTACCTGTTGGTCTGGAGGACCGTAGAGTAGCGCATACTGGGGGAGGACCCCATCCACAAGTTTCTCCAACTCCTCCGCAGTGAAGGCAGGGGCCCTTTCCCCAGTCGCATGAGCCATTGTCTCTTCCAGACCGAGGTCACAGCAGCACTTGCAGTGTAGGTCCTCTCCTGTCGAAGATCAGGTATTGAGTGATTAAGCAGATAGAAAATGGCGGTCAAGCCCGCGGCGGTGCGTACCGCGGCGGTGCGTACCGCGACCGCCGGCGCACATTGTCATTGGCTCCTGAGACCCGTAGGGTTCAATGTTAACCAATGCAGCTTTGCGCCGCGGTCTTCGACCGCCTACCGCCACGGTGTCCAACGCCAGCGCATTGACCTCACATCCCATTGTCGCCCTTCACAGGTCAGGCAGCCGCCATTTCAAGGGCCCACATGTCTTTTTTTCTACTGCGTCACACATACCTAGGCCTTGCATCGACACTCATACAAGCCATTCAATGCATTGGGAATCGTGTTATGTGCAAAGCTGTGGTTACGTACCTGTGGGTTGATTGACTCTGTGCTCGCTGTTGTCCTTCATAGGCACCGTCCGCTGGCACATGCGAGGAGATGGAGAAATCTTCCAGTGTACCGACCGCTGGTGGACCTGTCGACAATGGAGGAAAGACATGTCATACTGACATGCAGGCTTGACCGAACCACTATACAGGAACTGTGTGCCCAGCTGGAGCGAGACCTGATGTCACCCATCCGCCAACCCACAGGGATCCCCCCTCTAGTGCAGGTGCTGTCAGTACTCCATTTCTTAGCAAGTGGGTAATTTCAAACAACAGTGGCCATATCATCAGGGATGTCCCAGCCTATGTTTTCCAAGGTGTTGTCCAGAGTGTTGTCTGCCCTGCTGAAACACATGCGGAGCTACATCGTTTTCCATGAGGTGGGGGATTGGCCTACAGTGAAGGGTGATTTCTATGCCCTTGGACATATCCCCAACATCATAGGTGCCATTGATGGGACACATGTTGCTTTGGTCCCCCCCAGCAGGAGTGAGCAGGTGTACAGGAACCGGAAGAGTTATCATTCATGAATGTACAGATGGTGTGTTTGGCTGACCAGTACATCTCCCATGTTAATGCCAAGTTCCCTGGGTCAGTGCATGACGCCTACATCCTGCGGAATAGCAGCATCCCGTATGTGATGGGTCAACTCCAGAGGCACCGGGTGTGGCTATTAGGGGACTCTGGTTACCCCAACCTGTCCTGGCTACTGACCCCAGTGAGGAATCCCAGGACAAGGGCAGAGGAACGGTACAATGAGACCCATGGGCGGACTAGGAGGGTGATCGAGCGAACCTTTGGCCTCCTGAAGGCCAGGTTCAGGTGCCTCCATATGACAGGTGGATCCCTAATGTACTCACCAAAGAAGGTGTGCCAGATCATCGTGGCCTGCTGTATGCTTCATAACCTGGCTTTGCGCCGCCAGGTGCCTTTTCTGCAGTAGGATGGTCCAGATGGTGGTGTTGTAGCAGCTGTGGAGCCTGTGGAGAGTGAAGAGGAGGAAGCCGAAAAGGACGACATAGAGAACAGGAACACAGTAATACAGCAGTATTTTCAGTGACACACAGGTAAGAGTAGAAACCGGCATATTACATTTACTTAATAACTCCTACCTCTCTACTGTCTGACTTTTTCCCCCAGTGTATGGTAACTGTGTTGTGACTTTCCCTTCCGTTTTCAGAGCTGTGGGTCCCACTGCGTGACATCTGCTTTGTTTCCCCATGGACTACAGCTGTGTGACAGCGGTTTGTTAGCATCACAATGTGAATGAACATTTTGGCACGGTCATGCCTAATACATTTGTTCTAAATCACAGCCAGACTCCAGATTGTTTTGTGCAATAAGTGTTTTTATTCAAGTGCTCTAAATTGGATGGGTGGTTGCAAATCGGTGAGGGGTGATGGTGGAGGATTGTCCATGGCAGAGTCCAGACTATCAGTTTCACAGGTGCATTGTCCAAATGCCTGTGGGAAGTGGAGCAGGGGCAGTTTAAGGTTGGACAGGGTGACAATGTGGGACGGTGGGATGACAATCAGGGCGGTATCCTTTGCTGGCGGGGGTCTTGACATCTTACTCTGTCTTCTTCCTGGATCTCAGGGCCCGCTTGCGGGGTGGTTCTCCTTCAGCAGGGGGCGGGGTTCTGGTGGCCTGTTGGTCTTGTGTCGGGGCCTCCTGTCCACTAGCGCCGGCGGAGGTGGTAGGCAGTTCTTGGTGCATGCTAGTGTCAGGGGCCCTTTGAGGTGCCACAGTGTCCCGCAATGTCGTGACTACCTCATTCAGGGCCACTACGATGGTACCCATGGCGGAACTGATGTTTCTTAGTTCCTCCCTGAACCCCATATACTGTTGCTCCTGCAGAAGCTGGATCTCCTGAAACCTGGCCAGGAACGTCGCCATCGTCTCCTGGGAGCGGTGGTATGCTCCCATGATGGAGGAGAGGGCTTCGTTGAGAGTGGGTTCCCTGGGCCTGTCCCCCCCCTGTCGCACAGCAGCCCTCCCAGTTCCCCTGTTTCCCTGGGCCTCTGTCCCCTGGACCGTGTGCCCACTACCACTGCCCCCAGGTCCCTGTTGTTGTTGGGGTGGTGGGTTAGCCTGGGTTGCCTGTAGTGGTGGACACACCGCTGATTGACGTGTCCTGGGGACAGAGGTATGGGTCCGCTGGGTGGGTGCTGTGCTGGTGTTCCCAGAGGGGGGAAGGTCTACTGTGGCCTGTGGCTATGTGAGGGGAACCGACTGTCCCGAGGTCCCCGATGGACCGGGCTGGTCATCTAGATCCAGGGAGACAGAGCTGCTGTCCTCACTGTGGCCCTCTTCTGGGGGTGGAGTGGACATGTGTGGACCCTCCTGCGCGGTGACGTGGCGTTCGGGTCCTGCAGGGGTATAAAAGTATGGTTATTGCTTCTGTGTGTGTCATAGCGTGCAATGGGTGGGTGCCCGTGTACCCCAGTGCTGGCATTCCTTTGTGGGGGCTGTTGTGACGGTGGTTGGGGGGGGTTGTATGTGTATGTGCAGTGGGCATGCTTAGGTGATGGGTGTCCATGCTTTGTGGACGCATGCAGGGCTAGGTGTTGGGTTGGGTGGGTTGTGATGGTGAGACAGTTGCAAGGAGTAGGATGTGATGGGGGTGAGGGTGAGGGTGGGGGTATGAGTTGGCATGCAGGTGGGGTGGGGGGAAGAAGTAGTTAAGATTTGCCTTACCAGAGTCCATTCCTCCGCCTACTCCTGCAATGCCCTCAGGATGCAGGATGTTCAAGACTTGCTCCTCCCATGTTGTAAATTCTGGGGGAGGAGGTGGGAGTCCGCCGCCAGTCTTCTGCACCGCGATGTTGTGCCTGGATACCATGGAACGCACCTTCCCCCGTAGTACGTTCCACCTCTTCCTGATGTCGTCCAGATTTCTTGGGTGCTGTCCCACAGCGTTGACCCTGTCCACTATTCTGCTCCATAGCTCCATATTCCTGGCAATGGTGGTGTGCTGCACCTGTGCCCCGAACAGCTGTGGCTCTACTCGTACAATTTCCTCCACCATGACCCTGAGTTCATCATCAGAGAACCTGGGGTGTCTTTGCGGTGCCATGGGGTGGTGTGGGTGATGTGTAGGGTGGATTGTTTGGTGCTAAGTGTGGTGATGTGTATTGTTGTGTTGTGTGAAGTGCGTGCAAATATTGCTGGGTGACAGTGAATTGGGCATCTGAGTGCTCGGATGTCTTTTCTCGGTGCGTGTTCACGAATCTCTAGGAGTGGAGATTTGTGGGTGATGTAGGTGTGTATTTTATATTTAATTGGGTGTGTGGGAGTGGTGTGTGTATGTGTCTCAGGTGTGTGTATTTGGAATTGTCCAATGTGGTTGTATTTTGTAAGTGTGTGTGTATTTTGAGCGCAGCGGTGTGTACCGCCAATGGAATACCGCGGTTGAAAGACCGCCACGTGGATTCGTGTGTCGTGATAGTGTGGGCGTATTTCTGTTGGCGTGACGGTGGAGGTTTGGTCATC
Organism: Pleurodeles waltl; assembly: GCF_031143425.1. Lineage (NCBI taxonomy): Eukaryota > Metazoa > Chordata > Amphibia > Caudata > Salamandridae > Pleurodeles > Pleurodeles waltl. The sequence goes on from NC_090438.1 coordinate 408,893,916, forward strand.
GCCAGTTTCTCGCTGGCCTTTGGTGTGGCAGACTTTTGTGGATGTATGTATTTTGGCGGTTTACCTGTTGTGGGTCAGAATGACCGTGGCGGTTTACCGCGGCCGCGGCGGTGTTATGGCGGTCTTCTGAACGGCGATAAGCGCCTTTTACCGCCGAGGTTGGAATGACCACCATAGTGTTATAAATTCCAAGTTTTCCTGTCTCTCATCATAAGCAGAATGACACACTGTTTAAATCACAGAAAACTACTGACATACTTAGTTTTCAAGAATATTAACTTAGCACTTTCCCAGGAAACTCCTTCATCCCATATCAATTTCAATCAATCAATCATCAACATTTATAGAGCACAACTTATCACCCATGGGGTCTCAAGGCGCTAGCAGCGGATGCTGATCAGTCAAAGAGTCAGGTCTTGAGGCCCTTCCTAAACTGAGCCAATGATGAGGACTGCCTGAGGTGGAAAGGCATCATGTTCCAGGTCTGCACCGGGTGGTAGGAAAAGGATCTTCCTCCAGTAATTTTCTTCCAGATCCTAGGGATGGTAGCGAGGGCCAAACACACCATCTGTACATTCATGGAATGGCAGCTTTTACGATTTCTGTACACCTGTTCATTCCTGCGGGGGGGACAAATTCCACATGTGTACCATCAATGGCACCAATGATGTTGGGGATATGTCCCAGGACATAGAAGTCACCTTTCACTGTGGGCAAATCCTCCACCTGGGGGAAAACAATGTAGGTGCGCATATGTTTCTGCAGGGCAGACAACACTCTGGTCAACACGTTAGAGAACATTGGCTGTGACATCCCTGATGCCATGGCCACTGTTGTTTGAAAGGAACCACGGGCCAGGAAATGGAGCACTGACAGGACCTGCACTAGAGGGGGGATACCCGTGGGATGGCGAATAGCTGACATCAGGTCAGGCTCCAGTTGGGCACACAGTTCTTGGACTGTGGCACGATCAAGTCTGTAGGTGATAATGATGTGTTTGTCTTCCTTTGTCGACAGGTCCACCAGGAGTCTGTACATCGGAGGATTATGCCATCTCATCATCTGCCCCAGCGGATGTGCCCTATGGAGGAGAATGGTGAGCGGAGGGACAAGTACCACATAGGTTGCACAAGGGTGTTTTGCACTAAAGTGATTTAATCGGTGTGTGGTTCTGCCTGTCCGTATTCCTGCCCAAATGTGCTGTGACGCAGTTAGGTGCCCTGCCATGTGCCACCCTGAAATGGCGGCTGCCTGACCTGTAAGGAGGGACAAGGGGAAATGAGGTAACTGTGCTGGCCCTGTGCAGCGCCGCGCAATTCAGCATTGGTTATCATTGGGCCCTATGGGTTCCAGGAGCCAATGGTGATGTACGCCAGCGGTGACGGTACGCACCGCCCCGGACGTGACCGCCATTTTCTAACTGTTCACTCACTTGATACCTGACCTTCAACAGGAGAGGTCCTACATTGCAAGTGCTGCTGTGACCTCAGTCTGGAAGCGACAATGGCTCGAGTGTCTGGGGAAAGGGCCCCTGCCTTCACCACGGAGGAGTTGGACAAACTGGTAGATGGGGTCCTCCCCTAGCACACACAACTCTGCAGTCCTCCAGACAAACAGGTGAGTACACTGTGAGCATGACGTATGGGACATGAATGTATGGAGTGATCTGGATGGAAGATACATGTTGGTGGGGGGTGGAGGCCTGCATGTGAGGATGGTGAGTGTATGTGTGTAAGGGCATGGGTGGGAACTGGTGGCCAATGAGTAAGAAGAACCGACGGGGGAGTAAGTTCCATTCTTACTTTACCTTTCCGCAAGGTCAGCGCCCACCAGAAGAAGGGTATTTGGCGTGCCATCTCCAAGGAAGTGCAGGCCCTGGGGGTCTATCATAAACAGAGCACCCGCTACCGCAAGAGATGGGAGGACCTGCGTCGCTGGAGCAAGAAGATGGCGGAGGCCCAGCTGGGGCTGGCCTCCCAACATGGAAGGGGTCACACCATGACGCCCCTGATGTACGGGATCCTGGCTGTGGCATATCCGGAGTTGGATGGGCGCTTGAGGGCATCACAGCAGCCACAGGGGGGTGAGTACTGTCTCATTCAGTTGACTCTATACGCTTTACGATATGTCTGGGTTGGTCCCTTGTTAGGCAGGCTCTGAGCACTCCAACCCCAATAGTGGTAGTGGCCATCTACAATTAGTCAGGCTCCTGTGGGTTCTAGGTGTGCAGCAAATGGGGTTAGGCATAGTCCCCCATGGGTAGGTGATTTTCCTAAGAACTATTAGTGCATGGCTAAGTGCATAGGGCTGCTCCCTGTGTGCTGTGTCCACCAACGGTAGTGGTGTTGCTGGCATTGACCATTTGTCTCCTCTGGCTTCCCCCCCTTTTTGTTTTGTCACCCTGTCCTTGTGTGTATTAGCATCATCGGGCAGAGGAGCAGTAGCACTGGAGCAGGAGGGAGCTGCAACCCACATGGCACAGGAGGGTGAATCTACAGTGTCTGAAGGCACCAGTGGGACGGAGGGCGAGGGGAGCTCCACGACAGGGACAGGAGGGGACACCAACGACAGCGACTCCTCCTCTGATGGGAGCTCCCTTGCGGTGGTGGGCACATCTGTGCCCACCGCAACAACAGGTACAGCCGCCACCCCCATACCAGCACCGCCCTCCCAGCAGCCCCTTAGCGTGTTTCGCATGCCCGCTCACCCAGGAGGATGGGCATCTCCTTCGCCCCAGGCACCTCAGGCCCTGCCCCAGTCAGCCCTGCTGCCCTCAGTGAGGAGGCTATTGACCTCCTGAGATCGCTCACTGTTGGGCAGTCAACCATTTTCAATGCCATCCAGGGTGTAGAGCGGCATTTGCAGCAAACAAATGCATACCTGGAGGGCATTCATTCTGGTGTGGCGGCCAAACAGAGAGCATTTCTGGCTCTGGCCTCTGCACTGATGGCAGCCATTGCCCCTGTGTCCAGCCTCCCCCTCCAACCTCCACTACCCAGACCCAATCCCCTCTACCTCAGCCTATCCCAAGCACACCATCAGACCAGCATGCACACACATCAACAAACAAAAGTGGCTCAGGAAAACATAAGCACCACACATCCCACAGGCACTCACAGAAGCACCATACCCATGCAGACACACCAAAATCCACTGCGTCCACTGTATCCCCCTCCTCCATGTCCTCCACCTCCCTCCCAGTCTCGTCTCGACTCACACCTGCATGCACTACATCCTCAGCCACTACCTCCATCACCAGCACGCCCATCACCACATACCGCTCACGTGCAATCACTACCCCCACTACCATTCACACATCCCTAGTGTCCTCTCCTAGTGTGTCTGTGAGCCCTCCTCCCAAAGTACACAGACGCCGGCACACACCCACTCAACAGCCATCCACCTCACAACAGCCTCCAACCCATGCACCTTCATCCAAACTCAGCATACGTACACCTCCTACAACCACTACTGCTTCCTCCACTCCCAAACCCCCTCCATCTTCCCATCCCAGTATGTCTAAGAAACTTTTCCTGGCTAGCATTGACCTCTTCCCTACACCTCTCCCGTCCTTCCCCTACGGCCAGGTTGTCTAGAGCCTTGACCAGCACCTCATCCACCAAATCCTCACCTAGTGTGATCCCTGGAAGTCCGGGAACATCGAAGGGGGCACCTGTCAGGGCTGCCTGTGTGCCACGTAGTGAAGCCAAGGACCACCCTATTCCGCCACCTGCCAAGGTAAAGAAGGGGCCAGCATGCAGAAGGGAAAAGCCGCACCAACCACCCAGCAAGGCTTCCTCCAGAACCAAAGAAGACAGTGCCCAGCTCCCAGCAGCGACTTCCAAGATGGGGAAGTGACACAAGAGTAAAGGGAAGTTAGCTCAGGGCACGGAGCCTGTGGGTGAGGGACTGCTGTCACCCCTTTCGCAAGACAGCCCAGCAACCTGTACCGCTGTGGGCACCGCCACAACGACTGCCACCTGCAGTGCCATCTGCACCGCCATCTGCACAGCAGCTGCCCCAACTACAGTCACCAGCATCATCCCCAGTAAGCGGCCTTCCGAGGCTGCAGGAGACAGCCTGGTGTCTCCCTCCACAAGTGCAGGCACCTGCACCACCGACAGCATCTCCGCCGCAGACACCGCCGAAGCCAACTCCACCTACCCCACAACGTGCCCAGCCAGTGCCATTACAGCGGACATCAGCAGCATCCCCAGTGGGCAGGCGTCCAAGGCTGCAGGAGACGTCCTGGACCCTGCACACACTACATGAGGCACCACCACCAGCAATGGCACTTCCAGCAGTTTGCAGCCTTAGTCGTCGCAAGGAGGAGTGTGTCTCTGCCTCCATGGAGTATCATGCTACCTGTTACCGGTGAATCTCGTGGCTCAGACACCCATGTGAGGGAATGAGAACTGCCACACCGCTGGTGCAGCATCACTGGGCACCATGCCCTCTCCAGAACCAGTGGAGAATAGCATCTATTACCCCAGTCCTTGGCAGGATGAAGCACTCTGGGACCCGGGCCCCCTCCAGAACCAGTGGAGAACAGCATCCACTACAACAGTCCTTGGCAGGATGAAGCACTCTGGGCACCATGCCCCCTCCAGAACCAGTGGAGAACAGCATACACTACCCCAGCCCTTGGCAGGATAAAGCACTCTGGGCACCATGCCCCCTCCAGAACCAGTAGAGAACAGCATCCACTACCCCAGTCCTTGGCAGGATGAAGCACTCTGAGCACCAGGCCCCCTCCAGAACTAGTGGAGAACAGAATCTGCTAGAGAGACTGTGGCTTTGTACTCCCCAGGACCAAGTAGTGGGCAAACCACCCATTTGAGAGACTTGAGAGACTGTGGCTTTGCACTCCCCAGGACCAAGCAGTGGGCAGTGCACCCACTTGAGAGACTTGAGAGACTGTGGCTTTGCACTCCCCAGGACCAAGCAGTGGGCATTGCACCAATTGGAGAGACTTGAGAGACTGTGGCTTTGCACTCCCCAGGACCAAGCAGTGGGCAAACCACCCACTTGAGAGACTGTAGCTTTGCACTCCCCAGGACCAAGCAGTGGGCATGGAGCCCCCTCGAGGAGCAGTGGCGTCGTCCCATCATTCGGCTGAGGTGCCCCCCCTCCCCTTCCCCATGAGGTGCCTGTTTATTTTCGACCTGATGCCCCTGCAGTGTTCTCTCCGTTTTGAGGCAGGTGCCATGTGTGGGCTTCGCCCATGCTTTTTGGGACCACTGGTCCACGGACATTTACTGGGACAGTGTACGGACTTGTGTACTTGCTGTAAATATTTGTATATACTGATGATTTCAAGTTATCTTGGGCTACCTGATTGTTCGATTATTACACTCGTTAAACTCATTTCATTTGGTCCTTGCGTTCTTCCAGGGGGTGACGGGGTGTATTTGAGATGTTATTGGATGTGTGTGTATATGTTGTTGTGGGTGAGGGGTGGAGGTATTGCGAATGTGTGTCACTCTCTTTTTCCTCCCCCTCTCCTGTGTACTAGGTGCAGTACTCACCGTTGTCGTCACCGCCGTCGTTGATGTTGCTGGTAGGTGAGGAGGTAAACCAACATGGGCAAGACCTGTGCCTTGGGCTCCATGGCGTCCTGGTTCCTCGTTCGGTGTCGAGAGGTAAGTGGTTTCCCTTCTGTGTACTGTTTCCACCATGCTTTTGATGGTGTTGGTACCCCCCCGGAAAAGCTGGCGGCTTGGTGCCTTGTAATAGTGTGGGCGGTACATTGTCTTCCGCCTGTCTGTTGGTGGTTACCGCCGCAGTGTTTATTGCTACCGCAGTGGCGGTCGGAGTGTTAAAGTAGCTGTCTGTGTTGGCGGTTTCCGCCATGGTCGTGATTCCATTTTTTTTACCGCCGGCATGTCGGCGGTATTACCGTCGCTTTATCACCGACCACCAGGGTTGTAATGAGGGCTATTGTGTAATAGTGAGTCTTATTCTGAAATCCCTACAACACACTATACCAAAAGCATGAAATAACCCAGTCGAGTGGTATGTCTATGTGAAACTTCATAAATTTATGTAAAATGCTCATTGTAGGCTCCATTTGTCCACCCAACACTTTAAAGGCATCTTTTCTTTCTCCTATAACAAGATTCCCTTTCAAAATTGTCTCAGTGAAGAGACAATCAATAATCCTTTTCAAAATTGTCTCAATGAAGACATTATTAAAAATTGCGACTGTGAGACATCAGAAGCTCCATGTGCAAATGTAATAATAGAGAAAGAGCTATAATTTGTGGCACTATAGGTGACACTAGTCTGACTGACACTGGCATCTGACCTATCCAACAGACAGTGAATGCACCTTTTTATCCTCTGCACATTGGACCAACTCTAAGAGAGGTATTTCCTCACATACAGCTCAATTCTTTACAGTTTGATTAACTGCTGTATACTTAAAGACAGGTAAATGGATCACTCGTCAATCTACATAGACCACTAACTTGGGAATGTCTCTCCATGGTTCAAAATATGGAGAATGAACACAGCAAAATTCACACTGCTGGTTGAGAAAACACATCTGAGTTAATACCTATGCATGTCCCTAGACACGAACAAAGGCTTGAATACCTCTTCTGAAACTCTTTGGGCATCTGGAAAGGCATAGAGTCAATATGAAAAGGCATTCAGCTGCTGCAAAAAAGTAAATCCAAATGTCTGCAGTGGCCCTAGAATGTGACACTGGGGACTCGACTGTAAGATATTCTGGGACTGACCTGAAACTGAACCTTGAGTAAAAGAAATTTGACCTCAACACCCTTTTATTAAATAGGACATGTATGTGCTAACACAGCTATTTTGGAGACCCGCTAAACAGTGTGATGAAAGGGGATGTGTACTTTCAAGTTGGCTATGGCAAATGGAGGCTCATACTATCATCCTCACCATTTATTATGCTTCCCAGAGAGGTCGAAAACACCTGTGCAAACTTTTTCAGGCACCTATGCAGCAAAGACCACAGGGACAAGTCATTGGATGAGCGAGAATTTTTAGATGCCTCTGATATCTGACAAAGGCAATGCATTACTGAATTTATAGATTACAGTAGAGGAAAATGAAATCGTTCAACCTGATATGCCCTATGGTAGAGCACTTAGAGATAGGTTCCACCATGTATATTTTATAGAAAAAATAAAAAAGAACACTCTCATCGATCCTATATGATGTTATTCAAGCGGTAGAGAACAGGGCAGGATTAGGACAAAGTTCAACCAGGCAATTATAGCGTTACTACCAAAACCAGGCATGGACTCACTTCTTTGAAACAGCTACAGACCTATTTCCCTAGTTAATGTGACATTAAGACAATGGCAAAAGTTCTAGTGAACTTGCTCTGAAAGATGTAGGCAAAGGGTTTTTACAGTCAGGTATTACCTATCCCTGTGTGTGTTTTCTGGTTTTCGTATCATGCTTTATACAACAATGAAAGTTCAATTGTATCCCTGGAATTTTCACTAGTATTTAATGATAACCACTGGCACTAAAGAGCATTTCGAAGCACTACATGTGTTTTCATAGTGGGGTAAGCTGCTTACTCTTCTCCAGAAATGGACATCTGCATAGTAAAAGTACTGTGCTACTTAACGTGACAAAATTAATAATGGAGATTTAGCATTTTAGAACCACCCTTTACTTTTTAATCCACAGTGGCAAAAGAAGTGACATTGATGACTATGAAAATTAATGATCAGCGAGGCGAAACTTCAATATTAAAAAAAAAAGATTATGGCCCTCATTATGACATTGGCAGTCAGGTGACTGCCACGCTGACGATGGCGGTAGTACCGTCCCCAGCCTTGTGGTAATGACCACCAAATTATGACCATGGTGGTGATCCCTCCCATAGACAGCCAATGTACCACCCCAACCGCCAGTGCGGTACGACCCCTGACCACGACAGTAGCCACCTACAGGCAGACGGAAGACAAGGATCTGCCCAACATATTATGACATAGCAGACGTCAGGATTTCCGGGGCGTTAGCATCACTACCAAAAGCTTGGCGGAAACACATCATATAAAAGAAGTCACTCACCTCCAGGGATACAGAGTAGTCTGCGGCCACCATGAAACCAGAACTGGAAGTCTTCCCGATGCTGTACCATGTGATGGCCATCCAGGAGCACCAATGCTAATGAAGATGACAAGGGTGAGTACAGCCGCCTAGCACACAAGGGAGGGAGGGGAGAGTGACACAACACACAGTAAATCGACAGCAACAGAACTCAGGAGCAAAAAAAGCTAGGACACATACCCTTGGTCTAACCACTATAATCATGTTAAATAATGAGAGTAAATTTAAATAAAGATAATTTACAAGTTTACAAGCAGATCCATTGGCCAGTCCAAAGTTCACAAATGGCCACAGGGCAACGTCCAAGGCCCAACTTGACTCCTGAAAACATTGGCACTCCACTCGGCAGGGGCATCATAGAGATGGCAGGCAGGAACCTCAGGGGACGGGGGGTTGGGTGGGTGAGTTTTTTTTTGGGAGGCCATCTTTGGGCTCCCTTTGGGCTCCGGTTTAGGAGGAGGAGGGTCCTTTCCCTTCTGGGTAGGGGTGGAGGAGTGGCCTTGGGACAGGGGTCCAGAGTGCCACTTTGGTTCCCCTTAGTGGCAGAGGAGGTTGTATGTCGGAATGCCGCCTGCCGGAACAACGAGTGCCTGAACAACGAGGTTGGAACAAAGACCTCATTGTTACAACTAATGCCTTTACCACATATGCCATAACAACAATATTTTTTTGTAAAGGCATTCCTGGTAAAGGCATTAGTAATAGGCATCCATTGTTCCTGCATGCGTCACCATGACCCCCCACCCCACCCCAAAACCTAAAATCCCCTGCCCCCCACCCCGCCCCAAAACCTAAAACCCCACCCCAAAACCTAAAACCCCCTGACCCCACCCCCGCATCAAAACCTAAACCCCCCCTACCCTCCCACCCCGCCCCAAAACCTAAAACCCCCCCACCCCCCGGATCAAAACCTAAAACCCCCCAACCCCCCACCCCACCCCTAAAACTAAAACACCCTGACCCCCACCCCAAAACCTAAAACCCCACAACCCCACACCCCGCCCCAAAACCTAAAACCCAACAACCCCCCACCCCTGCCCCAAAACATAAAACCCCCAACCCTCCTCCCCGCCCCATAACCTAAAACCCCCTGACCCCCCACCCCACCCCAAAACCTAAAACCCCCCACCCCTGCATCAAAACCTAAAACCCCGATCCCCCACCGTCGCCCAGAAACCAAAAACACCCCGCCCCCCCACCCCTGCTCCAAAACCTAAAACCCCCCACTAACCTGAGTCGTCGCCTCCTCATCCGTGTCATCCTCCTCACCGACTCCCTTGTTTGTGCCTTAACCACACATGTTCGTTGTTCAGGACATGCGTGGTTAAGGCATAAAACAACGAAGTCGTGGTTAAAGAAAGCGTTGTTCTGCTTTTGTTAACCAGGACTTCGTTGTTAAAGAGTTGGCATAGAGGGTGTTTCCCGCAGAGGAACTCTTAGGGGGATGAACAGGAGTGGAGGGACTGAGCAGGGGGAGGGGACACTCCTCTTACAGGCAGGATGGGGGTGGGGTGGGGAAGAGGTTGAGGCAGGAAAGGAAAAGCTTCTTAGGACCAGTGGGGCTTGGTGTGGGAGTAGGAATGGGAGTGGAGGTAGAGGAATTGGTTGTAGGAGGCACAGTGCTGGAATTAGGTGCAGGTGCATAGACAGTGTGCATGTGTGAGCTGGCTAGAGCCTGAAACGATCTCTGTAGGGCTGTCACGCCACCGTGAATGCCCTCCAGGAAGACATTGCATTGCTGCAGCTGGGATGCCAGCCCCTGGATGGTATTCACTTTGGTTGACTGCCCTACAGAGATGGATCACAGAAGGTCAAGAACCTCCTCACTGAGGGAAGCAGGGCTGACTGGGGCAGGGCCTGAGATGCCTGGGGCAAAGGAGATGCCCACCCTCCTGGGTGAGCGGGCACAGGCAACTGGGGGGCTTCTGGGTGGGCGGTGCTGGGACGGGGTGGCAGAAGATCATGTAGTTGCGGTGGTCCCAGAGGGGTCTGCCACTACAGGGGAGCTTCCATCAGAGGAGGAATCAGAGTCAGTTGTATCAGCTCCAATCTCCCCCGTTGTGCTCCCCTCGCCCTCCAACCCACTTGTCCCGTCGGCATCGGTGGACTCTGCCTCCTGTGCCCGTGGGCTGCAGTTCCCTCACTAACCAGTGCCCCTGCTCCGTCACCAGATGATGCTATTGCACACATGAACAGGAGGACAAAAGGAGGCAGGGAGAAAGAAAGAGAGCAAAGGGTCAATCACAGCACTGACAGCACAGATGGCATACACATCACATTCACTCCTTGGGATTTGCATTGCGCAGTGTGGACCACTGTGACAAACCATTGCCTAGGTACTACAGCAGCAAGGAACCAAAACACAGCCATCTGAACACCTATTGGGCCCAACTAAGACCTGTCTGCCATGGCATGCTAGTTACCTAGCAATACCAAAAATGCATACCACCTACATAGCTAAGCAGGACAACGCAGGAATGGCTAAACCGGCATATTGTGGCACCCACTGACTACACCCTTGCACACGAATCCCATGGCAGACAGTAAAAAATGAATACCACACACTCTGTACTCACCCCCTTGTGGCTTCTGTGCTGCCCTCAAGCACCCATCTATTCCAGGATTGGCCACTGCCAGTATGCGGGACATTAGGGGGTCAGACTCCAATGGGCACCCCTCCTGTGTTGGGAGGCAGTCCCCAGCTGAGCCTCCGCGGTCTTCCAGGCCCATCGTCTAAGGTCCTCCCACCTTTTCCTGCAGTGGGTGGTCGGCCAGCTATTGACCCCTAGGGTCCGCACGTCCTTGATATTGGCACGCCAAAACCCCTTCTTCTGATGGACGCTGAACGCAGAGGAAACACAGATAGAGGGACACTATAAACCAGACAATCCAGCCTGTCAAACAAATGGCTCACATACTGCATTTGCCCCTCATTAAGCACACACATAACCCATACCTCTGTGTGCACATTGCCTGCAGCCATACCCCCAAATGACACACTGCCAACACACATATACATCTACATGCAGCCATGTTGCATACAATGTACCTATGTTGTACTCACCTTTTGGTCTGGAGGCCCGTACAACTACCAATACAGGGGTAGGACCCCATCCACAAGCTTCTCCAATTTCTCCTTCATTAAGACTGGGGCCCTTTCTCCTGTGGCACAGGCCATGGCAGGTTCCAGACACAGGTCACAGCAGCACACACAGTGGAGATGGAACACCGTAGAAAGTCAGTAATCAAGTGAAGTTGTAGAAGGAAAATAGTGGTCACGTCTGCGGAGGTGAACACTGTCACCGGCAGCGTTGATCATCATTGCTTCCTGTACTCCATAGAGCCCTATGTTAGCCAATGAGGAATAGCACGGGACAGGCGGTTGCCATTTCCTACTACTTCATGTTATGAATTCATATGTGTGTCATTGGAGTCTACTGTGCATACCTAGACGAATCTGATGTTCTACATAAATACATGCTCTGAGTAATATGATGTTGTGTGTCCATAGGTCCTGTTGTCACACCCTTATTACTTTTGGCTCACTTAGATACCAACTACTGCAGAGGAATAAGATGAGGAGGCAAGTACCCATGTACAGACCCCTTGTGGACTTGGCTACACTGGAGGAACGGCACATCACACTCACCTATCGACAGGGCCACAATCACAGAGCTGGGTGCACAACAGGAGCCTGATCTGATACCTGCTATCCGTAGCACCACAGCAATTCCTCCTCTTGTGCAGGTACTCCCAGAGCTCCATTTCTTGGCAACTGGTTCTTTCCAGGTGTCTGCGTGCTTGGTTGCAGGAATGTCACTGCCAATGTTTTCAAATGTGCTTGGAAGGGTTTTGACTGCATTGCTCAAACACATGAGCAGCTACATCACATTCCCCCAGGTTGATTATTTGCCCACTGTGAAGGCTGGATTCTATGCAAAGGGACGCATTACACATTTGATTGGGGCCGTTGGGGCCATTGACGGCACCCATATTGCCTTAGTCCCTCCCAGGGCACATGAACATATGTATAGGAATAGGAATGTACAGATAGCGTGCCTTGCTGACCAGTACATCTCCCAGGTCACTGCCAAGTATCCTGGGTCTGTGAATGATACCTATGTCTTGAGGAGTAGCAGCGTCCCACAGGTGACAGCATGACTACGGAGGCACAAAGTGTGGCTTATAGGTGAGCTTGAGTCCCTACCCAATGTATGTCAGTGTGTGTCTACTGGCGTCATACACCATGCCATTGTGCATGGCTAGTGTGTGCCCCTCACTTCTTCCAGGTGACTCCGGCTACCCAAGCCTGTCCTGGCTGCTGACCCCTGTTAGGAATCCAAGAACAGGGCCTGAGAATCGTTACAATGATGCACATGGGTGTACCAGGAGGATTGTGGAACTCACTTTTGGTCTCCTGAAAGCCAGGTTCACGTGCCTCCATTTGACAGGTGGATCCCCATGCTACTCTCCTAAAAGGGTCAGCCAGATCATGCTGGTCTGCTGTATGCTGCAGAATTTGGCCCTTAGGCAACATGTGCCCTATCTGCAGCAGGAGGGGTGTGACAATGCACCTGTGGCAGCAGTGGACATTGAGGACAGTGAAGAGTGGGAGTAGGAGGAAGATGTGGACAACATGACACATATCATTCATCAGTACTTCCAATGGCACTCAGGTAAGACTGTCTTCATGTTAGTAATGTGCTGTGTGACTGTTGTGTTGTGCAAGCCATTACCTTTGCATCCAAATTGACTGTCACCTATGCCTTCCCTTATTGCAGATGTTGGTGTGGTCACAACAGTGTACTGATGTGATGTCTGCAGACTCCTGGAACACATTTGTTCGATGGATTATCACATAACAGGACATTTGTACAGGTTAACGCAGTTCAATACATTTCAATACATTGCACATTTCTTACTGATAAAGTGCTATTACTCTAGTTGTGTTCAATAGTGTTAATTTGACTTAGAAAAATGCAATGGAAAATGCAATACAGTGGGGTGATGGTTGGGAAATGTCCAGTGTAGTGGGTTAATCTCTTTGTAGCACAGGTCCAGTGTCCATGGGGCCATAAGTAGGGGAGCAGTGGCAGTCTAATGTGAACTAGGTGAATCAGTGGAACACAAGAGGGACATTCTGAAGGGGCTCATTTCCTGGTGGAGGCCTTGGTCTTGGCAACTGTCTCTGGTGTCTGTCTGGGTTGCAGGGAACGTTTCCAGGGTGGTTCACCTTCTGCAGGGGGAGGAGTGCTGTAGCCTGTGAGCCCTGTGGCAGGGCCTCCCGTCTACTTACTGCAACAGATGTGGAAGCTGGTCAGTACACTGGCTGGTGGAAGGGGCCCGTGGTGTGTTGTGTTCTATCGGATGATGTTCGCCATGTCACTCAGCACCCCTGCAATGGAGGCCCTGGTGGTATTTAAGGCCTGCAATTGTTGTTTGACCTCCTGGTGGGGTTCCCCCTGAAGCCGCTGGTTCGCCTGCATGATGTTGAGCACCTGACCCATCCTGTCCTGGCATTGTTGGTATGCCCCCAGGACATTGTGGTACTGAAAATTCTGGACCCGTGTTATAAACATTGTCGTATCACAACGATTTTGGTACCAGCAGACCGAGAATGATTAGAATAGTATGCACAAGCATTGTATTCATATTCGGGTAACAAAATCACCCGAATATCAGAGTTTCCGTCCTGAACCATCGTGTTCCATTTAAACGACAGCCATTTTGTGATTGCCCTCACATAGGCCAATGTCTAATGCTGAAAACGAGTCTGAAGGACACGTACATCTTTGCTGACTCCTCTGTGACCTGGGCAAGCTGACTCCACTGCCTGAAGCCAAACCTGTTCGGCCAGTTTCTTTCCCAGTGGCCGAATGAGATTAGTATCAAGGCACAACACATCATAAAACCTTTCATCACACACAAACCATGCCTAATCTTACTCGCACCTGTCCCTGTTTCTTTCTTTATGACTTGCTTTACAAGGAGGAGGTGCCTGTTTATATTGGGGGTCCGTTGATATCTGATGAAAGTACTGAGCCTTGCCGGGTAATTGATTGAGGGCTGGACAAACTGAAATATGGGCTTGTCATCATAACCCTGCTATTTCTTTGTAGTGAAAATATGTGAATGGTCAACTGTAAAATAAGGAATATTTGCTCAAAGCATAATATTTTGTATAAAAGAGAAGGTTAGCTTTGCAAGAGCAGCAGTCTCCTGAGAATATACACTGTGTTGTACTTCTAGGATACCTGTTACTGGCTGCAGCCAATAAAAAGATCTTTGACTTCACCAAGAAGACTCTGTGTTTCTGTAGTCTGAAACAGGAAGGACTCGAAGTTTTAGGGTGTGTTCCCTGGCACCACTGGGTTCTGAAAAACCCAGTACTTCAACATTTGTGCGTGCCTCCTGGGCAGTTCGTTCCATGGGCCTGTCCTCCCCCTGGCGAACAGCTGTCCTCAGACTGTCCCTGGCCTCCTGTGCCTGTGTCCCCTGAACGGTGTGCCCACTCCCACTTACACCAGGACCCTCATCATCTTGCCTGTGTGGTGTTGACTTAGGTACCTGTACAGGTGAGCACACTACTGATTGATGTGTCCGGGGACAGAGGTTTGGGAGTGTTGGGTGGCTGCTGTGGTGTTTATGTCTTGTGGGGTCCTGTGGTGGACTGGCTGTGGGATGTGGTAGCCAACTGACCTGTGGTCCCAGATGGGCCAGGGAGTTCATCCAGATCGAGTCCTTCAGAGTTGCTGTCATCACTGAGGGCATCTTCTGGTGGGGGAGCTGGGTTGCCGTGGCACGTCCTTGCTGTTAACATTGGCTGGTGCACCTGTGGGGATGTAAGTGATATGTTAGGGTGACTTTCTGTCACATATTCCTCATTTATACTGTTCCCAATGATATTTGTGTTGTCCTCCCTCATTTGGTAAAGTATGATAATGGATTGTGGGATTAGTAGTTCTTTATGCTGTCCATGCATTGGTGGTAGGTGTGCACAGAAAGCTAGGAGGGATGTGCTTGCAGTGGGTATGGCATGCAGGGGTAGACATTTAGGTGTGTGTAAAGATCACTCTTCCAGGTCTTCTTTTGACATCCAATTTTATTAACCAGCAGTAGTGACGTGACACCTTCAGCACAGCTCCACCATTCACCCATCTCTCCTTCCAGTCTTTAATAGAATTCCTCCTCTCCCATCTCCCACTGTTCCATCTGACCTCACAGTTTACATCATGACATTCCACCCTCCACTAAGCACTTAATTGTAGGAAATGTTTCCACACATCTCTCCCCTTACAATACATCAATGACATAATAAACATTTTTAAAAAACGATATACATACATATACATACAGAGATCTAACCATGGATCTTGAATGTTTTACAAGAAAACAATAAAGCAAACTATAAACAATAAAAAGGAAGCTTAATACACAGTTTAACGATTAACTTTGCAGACACTAGCCATACTCCATGACAAACCATTTTCTAGAATTACCACATTTCTTTCAACTTCCTCCACCAATTGGGGAATAGAATATTTGCTATCCCCTTTTAGGACAATTCCACCTTTCCTTGTCACCACCCAATCACCCCTCTGTATGTCACAACGCTTCACACCCATTCGTTCGTTATAGTGTCAAGCGTTTTTTCTTTGCATCTTTTCAATATTTCCTCTTACCAACTTTCCTATCTACTATCACAGTCCTTTTGGTTTTTAACCACACCAGACATTCTTTTACACCTGGCTCACTCCCATTTAAAGATACACATGGTGACACTCCTGTTACCAAATGTGAAGTTGTACGATACGTCCACATCACTCTGTTCAACTCTCTTCTCCAAGGAAGATGATTGGCCAGTGATAACTGAATATTCTCCATTACTATAGGATTTATCCTTTCTACCAAACCATTGGCCTGTGGACGGAACAGAGCTACTCTTTCATGAATTATCCCCATTCTCCATAAATAATCAGTCATTTCCAATGACACAAATTGTACACCATTATCTGACACAATAGTCTTGGGAATTCCCTCCTCCATGAAGACATCTTCAAAGAATTCAATAACTTTTGAGGTATTTACCTCATTAACCATTTTAACAACAAATCATTTAGTGTGATAATCCACCAACAACATTATGTACTTACTATTCGCACCCAACCTGGAAATTGGTCCAATAAAATCTTCTGCCAATGGGGCTTGTCTTAACACTTTAGTCTTGTCGCTATTAGCACATGCGGCACAATTCTTTACAGATTATTCCACCTGCTTATCCATCCCTGGCCACCAAAATGGCTGCCTTACTTTCTTCTTCATCATTCCTCGACCTAGATGTCCCTGATGAGTGATATCAATGATGTGATTTCGTACACCTACAGGAGGAACAATTTGATCTGTTTTCAATAATCTTACATTCTGCATGCTCAACTGATCCCTGACTCTGAAATGCCCAGCCAGATCATCACTTTGTTCATCTTCATTTCTCCAGCCATTAATCACCTTATCCTCCACATTCTGCATGACTGAATCATTTGCTTTCACACTCTCCCACTCCTGTACAGTTATAGCCAACTCACTCAAAACTGTTCCTATGATACTTTCCATTCCTTCCTCCACAATCTCATCCACATTTATTGGCATCCTTGAAAGATAATCTGCCACCTCGTTCTTCTTTCCTCTGACAAGCTCTGCATCAAAATTGTCAATGGCTTATGATCTGTTCTTAATTTGAAGGGTAATCCCCACTAGTAAAATCTAAAATGATTGATTCCCCAACAACAAGCTAAGGCCTCTCTCTCTATCACAGAATATGAGACCTCTGCACCTTGCAACCTTCTTGAAGCAAAACCAACTACATATTCCTCTCCCTCTTTAACTTGCGTTACTATTGCTCCAATGCCTACATTACTGGCATCAGTAGTTACATAAGTTGTTGCAGTCACATCAAACACTCCTAAGGTAGGAGCTCTCAAAATACACTTCTTTATTTCTTCAAATGAATGTTTACAATCCTCATTCCAATCATATATCTATGCCATTCTTCATAAGTTTCCTTAAAGGTTCGACTATATCCGTAAAGTTCCTTATAAACTTTGCACAGTATTCTGCAAGACCTAAAAATGATCTTAACTCATCCTTGGAACCAGGTTCAGGTGTCTGTTCAATTGCAGCCACTATACTTTTCTTCAGTCTGATACCACAACTACTTATAGTATGTCCTAAAAATGTCACTTCTGGTTTTCGGATTTGACATTTTTCTTCCTTAATAGTCAAACCCTTTTCTTTTAATCCACACATTGGGGGTCATTCCAACTTCGGCGGGCGGCGGAGGCCGCCCGCCAAAGTTCCCCCGCCAGAAGACCGCACCGCGGTCAAATGACCGCGGCGGTCATTCTGACTTTCCCGCTGGGCGGGCGGGCGACGGCCAAAAGGCCGCCCACCCGCCCAGCGGGAAAGACCCAGCAACGATGAAGCCGGCTCCGAATGCAGCCGGCGGAGTTGCTGGGGTGCGACGGGTGCCGTGGCACCCGTCGCGATTTTCAGTGTCTGCTAAGCAGACACTGAAAATCATTATGGGGCCCTGTTAGGGGGCCCCTGCACTGCCCATGCCAGTGGCATGGGCAGTGCTGGGGCCCCCAGGGGCCCCACGACACCCGTTCCCGCCATCCTGTTCCTGGCGGTAAGAACCGCCAGGAACAGGATGGCGGGAAGGGGGTCGGAATCCCCATGGCGGCGCTGCTTGCAGTGCCGCCATGGAGGATTCCTATGGCCAGGGGAAAAACGGCGGGAAACCGCCGGTTTCCCTTTTCTGAACGCGGCTTTACCGCCGCGGTCAGAATTGGCCAGGAAGCACCGCCAGCCTGTTGGCGGTGCTTCCGCGGTCATTGGCCCTGGCGGTCCATGACCGCCAGGGTCAGAATGACCCCCATTATCTCTTCAAACAAAAGATCATGATTGGATTCACTGCTCCCCACAATTAAAACATCCTCTTGGAAGCACAATACTCTAGCCATGTCCCCAAACATTTCTCCCATTATCCTCTGGAACACAGCTGAAGCGGAGGCCAGACCAAAAGGCATCCTCTTGTAATGGAATGCCCCTAAAGGCGTCCCAAAGGATGTCAGATGTCTTGAATCCTCATGCAGATTTACTTGGTGATAAGCAGATGACATATCCAGCACACTAAATACATTCCCTTTTACTTTTACAGATAGCATTTCTGAACTGTTTGGTAATGGCTGCCCGTCAACTCATATGTTTCTGTTTAGATCTCTACGATCAATACACAAACACATTTTTACACCTTCCTTCGGCGCCACCACAATCGGGGCAAGCCACTCTGAAGATTCAATAGGTTCAATAATGTCATCTCGCAATAATTTATCCAGCTACTGCCTCAAAACTTCTCTCATCAAGTTTGGAACATTTTTCACTTTATGAACTACAGGTTTTAAATTTTTCTTTAACACAATTTTGTGAGAAAAACCTTTTCAGAGACCCAGTTTGGATGAAAAGACATCAGGGTGTTTCGTAATCATACCATGCTGTAGCTTCATAGTCACTTCTTCAATTTTCCTTTCATCAGTAAGCATCACTGGTTCTTTGGCATTGGGATCTAAAACTATGCCTAAGTCCTTTTGATGGCGCCAACCCAACAGATTTGTCCCGTAGTCCGTGATATACACCTTTCCTTGAACAGCTTTTTCTTTAAAGAAGATTGTCATCCACCGCATACCAATCATCTTGATTCTCTTTCCAGCATACTCTACAGCCTTTATGTCAGGTTCCATCAAGCTTTCATTCATAGAACTTGTCCATTCAGCTTCATACACTTTCTTTGAGATGAATGTGAACAAACTTCCAAAATCCACCAACAGTTTGACTGATATATTTTTCAATAATACTTGGGCATGCGGTTTTTCCAACACATCAGTGTTCTCCATTTTGGCTTGTTGAATCGACGATTCCACATGTGAATTTTCATCTCCAATGTTCTGATGACCGAGGCCTTCATTCACAGTCAGAATTATTTCTTCAACACTTTCACACACATCCTGAATTTCCTGAATTGTCTTGCTATCAACGTTAGACTTGAATTTACAAACTTTGGCAAAATGTCCTCTTTTGCCACAATTGCGATAGATCACATTTCTGGCTACACATGTCTTGCCGGATGCAATATGTCCTGGAGCATCACAACAATAACATTTTATTTCTCTCCACCCATATTTCTTCTGCTTTTTTCCACCATTTCCTTTCACTCCTTCATTGTTTTTCGTAACTTTGTTCCACTCCATGCTAGTATGTGGCTCATTTTTTCTCCTAATTTGAGCAACAATGCCTTGCTTTGCTTCTTTACCATCCATCTCTTGCAGCCAGATAGCTGTGTGTTCCATCCTCTTAGGTATCTGTATTGCCTCCTCCAAATTGGGATCTTTCATTAATAATTTCTCTCTTATTTTTTTGTCATATGTGCATCTTACAATCGGATCTCTTATTTCAGATAGCTGTTCAAACCGGCAAGACAGTGTAAGTCCTTTTAGACTTACAATATAGGACACAAAATCTTCATCTACTCTTTGCACTCTTGAAAAAAACGTGTGGCATTCTAAAACAAGATTAGTTTTAGGCATAAATTGTATGTCTAGCATTTGCATAGACATGTCAAATACATTTGTAGGTTGGCCATCTCCCATTCCCAAAGATACTTTGGGTAGATCCTCATATATCCTTCTTCCTTCAATGCCAAGATGATGTAGAAGACTAGCTTGCCTTCTAAGAGGGTCATAACGATCACCACCAATCGCCAACATATAAGTGTTAAATATTTTTTTCCATTGTTTCCATGGAATAGGTGGTTTACCAGGTGTTGCCAAAAAGGGTGGCGATGCAGACATACTCTGGTCCCCCATTATATTTGTCAATATTGGAGATATGTATTTCTATATATAGTTTTGTTTCTTCTCCTTATCTTTTGCAAAGTTTTAGTTTCTGTTCTTATTTTTAGTTGCTTGCCATCACATACAAATTATGAGTTGATATGTATTAGATTGAAAGTCTTTCTTTCAGCTATTGATATTATTGCTAAAGTCTTTCTTTCCTTTCTTTTCAGGAAATGTAACTTGATACCAGGAACAAAGCCAACAATACACTAGGAGATCATCGACATTAAGACTGCAATTGTCAGCTCAGGTGCAGTACATTTTATGATATTTATTGCCCCGTGTATATTCTAGTGCGAAGTCTCGTTGCCCTATAATATAATAATTTTTCTGCCACACGCGGAGCTTGCTGAATGTTTGTTTTAAAGTTAATCGCATTTAATTTGTCGATAAAAGTAATTCAGTTATACACACTCCGTATTTCCAGCGGGTGCGAGTGAGGAAACACGAATAAACAAGCAGTTTATTACGATCGAGCATGAATACTGGCGTGCTGAACGTGTGCTTGACCTTTATGTTAAAGTTAATTGTACCACCTTTAATTTGCTGATAAAACTGATGCTGTTATAGGCGCACTGTTTTAATGTCCATTAGGAGATGTCATAGAGTAAACAGGCAGTACGCTATGCTCGAGCGTGAACACTGGTGCTCAAGCGTGTATTCTCTAAAATTCCCATTAGAGTTCACTCATTTACACACGATATTTGTTTACCGCTTGTCCATATTTAAAGATTACTTTATAATTAAACAAATTCTTTAAGGAATATTTCAAGCACAAATGTTACCTCAATATCAGTCTGAGATGAGATGAATTAATAAGGTTAACAAGAAGCTGTCAACTATTCCAGGAGTGAAGGTGTCTTCTTAAAATCCGTGTCCTGCACGGAAGTCCCTTGTCACCAATGTAAAGATCACTCTTCCAGGTCTTCTTTTGACATCAAATTTTATTAACCATCAGAAGTGACGTGACACCTTCAGCACAGCTCCACCATTCACGCTTCTCTCCTTCCAGTCGTTTCTAGAATTCCTCCTCTCCCATCTCCCACTGTCCCATCTGATCTCACAGCTTACATCATGACATTCCACCCTCCACTAAGCACTTCTTTGTAGGACATTTCTCCACAGTGTGGTAATTTGGGGTGGTACACTGTGTGGGATGGAGTGGGGTGAAGGGAGTTTGGGTGAGGGGGTGACATGGCATGCAGGTATGGGTGGTGGCGGGTTGGTAATGATGACTCACCATTGTCCAGTCCTCCAGGTACTCCAGTGAGGCCCTCAGGATGCAGTATTGCCAAGATTTTTTCCTCCCATGTTGTCACTTGTTGGGGAGGAGGTGGGGATCCACCACCATTGCTCCTGATGGCGAGCCGGTGCCTTGCTCCAATGGAACACACCTTCCTATGTAGGTCATTCCACCCCTTTCTTATGTTGTCCCTTGAGCGTGAGGTTGTTCCCATGGCATTCACCCTGTCCATGATCCTCTGCCATAGCTCCGTCTTCCTGGCAATGGAGATCTTCTGTACCTGTGCTCCAAACAGCTGTGACTCTACCCTGACTATTTCCTCTACCATTACCCGCAGCTCTTCATCAGTGAAAGGGGGTGCCTTTGTGGGGATGTGAGTGTGGTGCGTGATGGATGAATGGGTAGTTGAGGTGTGTGTGTGCAGTTTTCTCTGGGATTAGCGTGGCAAGGTGTAGCAGTCTTCTCGTATTTGCAAAGGTTTGTGGGTGAAGTGGGGGGTGTTTTATAGTGCTGTTCGCGGGTGTGTGGGGTGTGTGTATTTGTGTCAGGTGTGGGTTTTTTGGACTGACCAATATTGGCTTGTTTTGTTTTTGGGTGGCCATTTCCGCTGCAGCGGTGTGCACCTTCAATGGTTTGCCACCGTTGAATATCTGCAGTGGTAATTTGTGGGTAATTATTTGGAGGGTGTTGTTTTGGTGGCGTAACGGTATGGGTGCTAGTTCCGACACTTTATTGCATTCATTGGGTCTGGCAGATTTGTGGTTGTGGCTGGTTTCTGTCGGTTTTGTGTGTGTATGTCATAATCTGACAGACGGATGTTCACCTCCGAGGCGGCATGTTGGCGACCGCCACCGCAGCGGTATTTGGAATTTACTACCAGTGTCATAATGAGGGCCAACATGTCACAACACAGAACACTGTGGGCCTCATTAACAAGCCCCTAGTGGCATTTTTTTTTATGCTCCTGTGGTGCAGTGTGCCTGCAGATATTTAAAAGGCCACGCAAAACCGCCATGTGTGACTTTTTATGGCCTTGTTAATATGGCCCTCTTTCATATATAATTCTGTGTGAAAGGGTCATTCCATGAATGTTGCTGTAGGTGTTCGCATGCAACAACCATGGAATCTGATGCGTTCCCAGATTTACAAGGATGGGAAGGGGTCACACTGCTAGGTCACCTCAGGGGTGTCATTAAAGGGGTGCAATGGAGAGAAATAACATTATCCCAATGTTTTCCCCTTTCTATGTGTGCTGCATTCTGAAGCACACAAAAAAAGAGTCAGCACACATAGAAAGAGGAAAACACCATTAAACAATGTTCATGTGCAGGAAGGTGTCCCTTCCTACACAAAACAATCCTTCCTGCACGACAGGCACCCTTGCACCATGGCACAAGGGTGCCTGGATTGGTGCTAGGCAGTAGTTTGTGTGCCAGTGCAGAGGAAAATATGTGGATGTGTCATATTTCTGTAAATACAATGCATCCCTGCACTTTCAAAATGATGCAGTGCGGTGCAGCAAGCTGGCTTGCAGTTCCATGCTGCAACATTTCTTTGTAAATGAGCTCTTGTTTTTACTAAGTATTAATACTACCATAGGCAATTTTAACCACCAAAAAGGAATTTGGTGTACTTCCCCTTCTTCCTAGCACATCAAGGCTTTTCACACAATATGGGTCTAAGATTCATATTTTTCAAACCACAGTGCACCATGACTGCTTATCTCATCTGAGGATTTCAAGTCACCATGCCAACTTATCAACAGTCTTGCAGGACAGACAGAGGTTACCAACTACAGGGACTTTGAGTTGATCCAACTAGATAAATATTTTTTCCTGAAACTTTTTAATACCAGGTATTCAATACAGAGCCTGGAAAACAATATATCTTCACACAGACAGCACTGCTTTCACTTAACCTTATATATTTTTCATTTAACCTTTGCTATACTCCAGGTCAAAAGAGTTCAATGAAATATTTCTTTTATCCCACAATACTCACAAACACGCAGTTTAAAAGAAGATAGTGTTTGGCTAAATGTTAACTGCATCTCTGAAATTGCACTTCTTTTACTTCTTTTTCTGAGGTTTAAAGATCATCTTTTATAATCTTTTAACTGTTTTCAATATGGAATATTTACGTGTGTGTGTGTCTGTGTGTAAGAGTAGTCTATTTAAATTTGGCTTGAAAAATCGAGCATAAATAATATCTTATTTTTGAAATTAAACTAATCTGGTGATTGGAGTACCTTATTATCTAAACTCTAAGCTGCTGTCTTCTATCCTCATTTACATTCACTTGAAATGATAATAACAACCATGTGTTTTATATGGCTTTTAGTGCAGCCAAGTGCAAAGCTTAATGGAACATGTTGTTATGGGATAGCAGTCATTTACCCTAATTGCAAGTTCGGAGCCAAATTCTGATTCCTATGTAAGCAGGAGTTTGCACAAGGATCAGAATTACGAGTACAGTGGTGTCTATCCCACCCTCACAATTTACATCTGATTCTGACATTTCATCTGTCAATATTTATCAAGGGGAAAAGGCTTATTAAAAAAGGCAAAATATTCAGGATTCAGTATGTTGAATGGCGATTACACAAGTTATGCCTCATTTCAAAGTTGAAAACTCAGAATAGGATTTATTTACCACACCAGGTAACTACTTCATCCCATGGTTCTGGTAGGTCCTAGGTGTGGAAAAACTTCAACCTATTCCACTCAACTTTGGTCAGTGCCTAAGGATATGAAAAAAGGCTTTAGATAAGACAATATGTTAGACTTATTTTAAGTAGTAAATGTTAACTGTTGCAAAGGCAAAGTTATTAGAGGGGTGCCATACACATGGCTTTTATGGACCTCTCTTGTGCAATTGGTTTGGTTGATGGGGAAGTATGGGAGTTGATGGACCATGAAGGTATTGACCTCTCTTTACTAGAACATCTCAAGCACCTTTATTGGGATACTTCCAGGAAAGTGAGCTTTCCCTAAAACGGTAATTGCAGTGCACTCAATCAATACGAGCTTTAAGAGGAGATAGGCAGTGATGTATTTTGGCACTTTTTAATTTTGTTTTACATTAATACCCTAGACTTGGTCCTAGTATCACTTGTCAAAGATGTCCTAAAATCGGCGCTCGTCTGGTTCCCGTCCTCCTTCATGCAGAAGACGTGGTTCTCATCATCCGTACAACCAATGGTTTACAGGCCTTGGTAGATGCATTTAATGATTTCATGAGAAATCTTAACTTGAAAGTCAATCAACAGAAATCTTTTATTTTGACATGTGGCCCAAAAAACTCCTGATTGAAAACGTACTCAAAAGGGCACACCCCCATTATCAAGGTATCTACCTTTAGCTACCTGGGTATCTTGTTTGATATCAATCTGAAATGAGACAGACCCTTGGAGCCCAAAAGATGGTGGCATCTTCCGAAGGGATCTGTAGCTTCCTGAAAAAGCTAGTTCCACAGGAGCAAATTGCTTTCAGCCAGGACATATGGAGCAGGGGTATGGGTTTATTCTGCCTTGGATAACTTGCAGTCAGTAGAGTGTAAACTCCTGGCCTTTTCCAAAACCACACTGTGGGGCTCATTTACAAACCCTTGTGCTGCCGTAGTGTTATCTTTTTTTATGCTACGGTGGAACAAAACAGTCCCCACCCCACGTTGTATTTACAAACTGGTGCAATGTCATAATTGCGCCTGTTTGTAAACCCTTGCTCCACCTTATACCTGCACCAGATTTAATGTATGCAAGGGAGGCATTCTCCTGCAGGGATGCCTAAAAAATGGTGCAGTGAAATCTACAAGATTTCACTGCGGCATTCTAGCATATTTTTTTTTATGTCTGCCCCAAGATTCATCTCACACATTGAACTTAGTTTGTGTAACTGGGAGAAACAAGTAGAATGCTCCTTTATTATTGTGGTTAAAATTGTGGACTGCAGCCAAGACCAGCTTTTCTTGCAAGGTTTTAGAGGACTGTGTTAATCTAAGTAATACTGCCGCCATTCCCTGGCTATCAAACATCAAGGAACGCTTTTGTGATCACGAATTGAGAAATATTTTTAATTTACCAGGTTTCATTGGCTTCCATTCTAAGCTTTCCACGGACAGGGAAAATGTCAGAATAGTAAAGTCCCTTAATATGGGCTTGGCTCTATGATGTATGCCACTTTCAACTACAGCAGGGATGAAACCATACTTATCTTGGATAGCGAATCATAGTTTGTATTTAACACATTAAGGATTAAGGCCCTCATTACGAACTCAGCGGGAAATCCCGCTGAGTTCAGTGCTGGAGGTCGGAACATCGAACCGCCAGCACGTTGAGGATCCCGCCAGCCCAATAAAGGACATTCTGCTGGGCAGGCGGGCAGAAACAGTGTTTCTGCCAGCCGGCCCAGCCAGAATGCTGGGCCTGTACATTGCTGACGGCTCCACATGGAGCAGTGTGGCGGGTGCAGCAGCACCCGTCGCACATATCACTGCCTGTAAATCGGGCAGTGACATGCGTGACGGGGTTGTGCACGGGGGTCCCTGCAAGGCCCATTCCAAGACCATGGGGAGTGCAGGGGCTCCCGGGGGGCCCCTAGGCACCCGTTCCGCCATCCTTTCCCTGGTGGGGGAAACCACCAGGGAAAGGCTGGGGGAACACAGGTTCTTTATCTGGCGAGCAGCACTGCTTGCAGCTCTGCCCTGTGGGATAAGGAACTCTGCCACCGTCAGGATGACTGGCGGAAGTTACCTGTCGGTGGCGGAGGTCCGCCTGTGGAGGTCTCCCTGTGTTCAGAATATGGCAGTCTGGCCCGCCATGCCGGTGGCGGTAACTTCCACCACCGCCGGCATGGCGGTCCGGACCACCATGTTCATAATGAAGGCCTAAGTATGGTCCATTTCTTAGTAACCTTCCAACTGACAGGCTCTTATTTTGCTTCATTCCCCTGTGACACGATTTCTCTGCAATGATTTTCTTCCAGTAGTGAATTATATACCATATCTCTGGAACGCACATACATTAAAAAAATACCTCAATGGATGAGAAAACACCCTAGAAGGCACTTTTTAAGAGGAGGAAATCTTCAAAAAACTTGCAACAATAAGAAATGTAAAACCAGAGATGAATGCCAATGTAACAACCTGAAAGCTAAAAAAACTATCCCAAACAATTGCAAGTAGGGAAATAAACACTCATGACCATATTATTTAAAGAATGAAACCAGCAATATCAATTTTGACTGCCAGGCAGAGAAGGAGGGAGAAACGCTGCTTCTCAAGATTGGACGAGCCATCTGCACAAGCTGCAGTGCAGTGGGTGTCCACACTTACAGAAGGAAGCATTGCCACAGGCACTGGGAAAACCTTCAGTGCTAGGTATTCAGAAAAAACCCAGGATATACAACCTTCCCTAACACACAACATTGGAGCAATCAAAAATGCAAATACTGCATAGGAGGTTCCTGAAAACAGTCAGGCCACCCAAATATGATATAAGTTACTATGGGGGTCATTATGACCCTGGCAGACACTAGACCGCCAGAGTCACAGTCACTGTCTGACTGCTTTTAAAGTGGCAGTCCGACCACGACATTATGACGGTGGTGGAGCTGCCACAGTCAAACCGCTGAGACCGTCCGGCTGCCACCAGCCTGCAGTCTGGCGATCCCAGCTGCAAGCAGCGCTGGCCTGGGGATTACGAGTCCTCATCTGCCAGCCTGTCCATGGCGGTAAACACTGGTGGTGGTGGTGCTGATGGTTTGGGGACCTTGGGGAGCCCCTGGGGGCACCTGCCCATGCTTTTGGCATGGGCAGGGCAGTGGCCCCCATACACAGCCCCATCATAATTCGGGCAGTAGATTGTGCGACAGGTCTGCTGCACCGCCACATTGCAGCCGTCTCCATTAGGAGCAATGTTAAGGCCCTGCTCCCCGCTGGTCCGGCGGGCATAAAGATCATGATTAGGGTCTATGGGGGTTATTACAACATTGGCGGTAAAAGGCGCTTACCGCCGTGCAGAAGACCGTCAACACACCGCCGCGGAATTCCGCCACAGCTATTATGACACACATCACGGAATCCGCCGAAATTCAGACACCCACACAATACCGCCACACCAAAGGTCAGCGATAAACATGCGGAAACAATTCCTCCACCTCCACAGAAACACGCCCATGCCATTACGACCCACGAATCCACTCGGCAGTCTTTCAACCGCGGTATTCCATTGGCGGTACATACCGCCGCGCTCAAAATACACACACATCTCCAAAACACCGCCACATTGGACAATTCCAAATACACACACCTGATACACATACAAACACCACTCCCACACTCCCAATACAATATAAAACACACACCCACATCACACACAAACCCCTATGACCACAATTCACGGGCAAAGGCCAGAGAGAGACAGCACAGAATAGAGAACCCCATCACACAGAGGCACACTACACCATCACCCACACAACACCCAAGCACAAAACACCACATACCACTACACTCACCACACTCATCAACACATACACCACCCAACACCTCACACACACCACCCCATGTCACGCCAAAGACACCCCCGCTTC
The DNA here is from genome assembly GCF_031143425.1 of Pleurodeles waltl. Classification (NCBI taxonomy): domain Eukaryota; kingdom Metazoa; phylum Chordata; class Amphibia; order Caudata; family Salamandridae; genus Pleurodeles; species Pleurodeles waltl. The sequence goes on from NC_090438.1 coordinate 408,921,794, forward strand.
TCCGAGGAGGAGCTCAGGGTCATAGTGGAGGAAATCGTCCGGGTAGAGCCACAGCTATTCGGATCACAGGTACAGCACACATCCATAGCCAGGAAGATGGAGCTATGGCAAAGAATAGTCAACAGGGTGAACGCTGTGGGACAGCACCCAAGAAATAGGGAGGACATCAGGAAGAGGTGGAACGACCTACGGGGGAAGGTGCGTTCAACGGTATCCAGGCACCATATCGCAGTACAGCGGACTGGCAGCGGGCCCCCACCTCCTCCCCCACAACTAACAACATGGGAGGAGCAAGTCTTGTCCATCTTGCATCCTGAGGGCCTCGCAGGAGTCAGTGGAGGAACGGACACTGGTAAGTCAAATCTTAACTATCATATCCCCCACCCTACCTGTATGCTATAACACACCCCCACCCTCACACCCTCCCCTATCACCCCAAATCCTCACTAATCTACCCATGACACCAACCACCCATCCCAAACCCAAGACCTGCATGACATAACTAAGCATGGATACCCATCACTAAAGCATGCCCACTGCACAGACCCACAACACCCCCCAACCATCATCACACAAGCCCCCACACAGGAATGCCTGCACTGGTCTACACGCACACCCAACCATTGCACACCATGAAACACACACATGCAATAATCATGTACTCATACCCCCGCAGGAACCCGAAGGAACGTCACCACACCAGAGGGTCCAGACAACACCACTCCACCCCCAGAAGAGGCCCACAGTGACGACAGCAGCTCTGCCCTACTGGATCCTGATGACCAGCCCAGACCATCGTGGGCCTCAGGACAGTCGGTTCCCCTTGCCCAGTCACAGCCCAACACCGAAATTCCACCCTCTGGTAACACCAGCACAGCACCCACCCAGCAGGCTAAAACCTCCCTACCAAGGACAGGTCAATCAGAGGTGTGTCCACCTCTACTGGGCACCCAGGCTAACCCAACACCCCAACAACAACAGGGACCTGGGGGCAGTGGTAGTGGGCACATGGTCCAGGGGACGGAGGCACAGGAACACAGGGGAACTGGGAGGGCTGCTGTGCGACAGAGGGAGGACAGGCCGAGGGAACCTACCCTCCACGAGGCCCTCTCCTCTATCATGGGAGCATACCACCACTCCCAGGAGACAATGGCAACGGTACTGGGCAAGTTTCAGGAGACCCTGCGTCTGCAGGAGGAGCAGTATTTGGGGTTCAGGGAGGAGCTCAGAACCATCGGCTCCGCCCTGGGCACCATTGTAGGGGTGCTGACGGACATTCAAAAGACCTTGAGGGACACCGTGGCACTCCAAGGGGCCCCTGTTACTAGCCAGGACAATGAAATGCCCACCACCTCCGCCGGCGCTAGTGGACAGGACGCCCCGCCACAGGACCAACACACCAGCACCCCACCCCCTGCAGATGGACAACCACCACGAAAGCGGTCCCTGTGATCCAGGAACAGGACAGAGCAAGATGGCAAGACCCCCACCAGGAAATAAGACCACCCTGATTGTCCCCCCACTGTCCCACTTTGTTACCCTGTCCAAATCGGAACTGCCCCAGCTCCACTTCCAATGGCCAGATGTGCAATGTACCTGTGAGACTAATAGACTGGACTCTGCCATGGACATTCTTCCACCATAACCCATCCCCATTTCACAACCCCCCTTCATTGTTATGCACTTAAATAAACACCCTGGAAACACTAATAAAACTGGAGTCAGTCAATGATTTTGAACTTTGTATTGTCAATTACAGTGTCAAAAATGGTTACCCATTGGAAGGCCAACATACCAATGTCACACATCACAAGCCTTTCAAGGGTGCAAGCTGTTGACACATAGGTTACCACATTAGTGAAACTGAAATGGAAGGGGACAACTCAGTTAACAAATAATGAGTGAAATGTAGGTACAGGATAGAGGTAGCCGTGTGAAAGTTAATATTATGTTAAACATGAAAATGTGCTCACCTGTGTCTCACTGAAAATATTGCTGTATGACTGACTCCCTGTTGTCGTTTTCTTCTTCATCAGCTTCATCCTCATCACTGTCCACAGGCTCCACCGCTGCTACAAAACCGTCATCTGGATCATCCTCCTGCAGAAAAGGCACCTGGCCTCGCAATGCCAAATTATGGAGCATCGAGCAGGCGATGATGATGTCGCACACCTTCTTCGGTGAGTAGAATAGGGACCCACCTGTCATATGGAGGCACCTGAACCTGGCCTTCAGGAGGCCGAAGGTGCGTTCGATCACCCTCCTAGTCCGCCCATGGGCATCATTGTAGCGTTCCTCTGCCCTGGTCCTGGGATTCCTTACTGGGGTCAATAGCCAGGACAGGTTGGGGTAACCAGAGTCCCCCAATAGTCATACACGGTGCCTCTGGAGTTCACCCATCATATCAGGGATGCTGCTATTCCGCAGGATGTAGGCGTCATGCACTGAGCCAGGGAACATAGCATTTACCTGCGAGATGTATTGGTCTGCCAAACAGACCATCTGGACATTAATCGAATGATAACTCTTCCTGTTCCTGTACACCTGTTCACTCCTGTGGGGGGGGACCAGAGCTACATGGGTCCCATCAATGGCACCTATGATGTTGGGGATATGTCCAAGGGCATAGAAGTCACCTTTCACTGTAGGCAAATCCTCCACCTGAGGGAAAATGATGTATCTCCTTACGTGTTTCAGCAGGGCAGACAACACTCTGGACAACACGTTGGAAAACATAGACTGGGACATCCCTGATTCCATGGCCACAGTTGTCTGAAAAGACCCACTTGCAAGGAAATGGAGCACTGACAGCACCTGCACGTCAGGGGGGATTCCAGTCGGATGGCGGATCGGTGACATCAGGTCTGGCTCCAACTGGGTACATAGTTCCTGGATTGTTGCACAGTCGAAACGGTAGGTCACGATCAAATGTCTCTCTTCCATTGTCATCAGGTCCACCAGCGGTCGGTACACCGGCGGTTTCCGCCATCTTCCAATATGTCCCAACTGACGGTGCCTAAGAAGGACAACAGCGAAGAAACTGTCAGCATTTCTCCAGGTATGTACCCACAGTCACACACAAGACTACAACAGACAATTAACCCATCCGGGAAATGTTTTGAGTGTAGGCCTCGGTATGTGTGACGCAGTAGTAAATGAAGCCATGTGGGCCCCTGAAATGGCGGCTGCCTGACCTCCAAACTGGGACAATGGAATTGTGGGGTAACTGCGCTGGCGTTGGACACCGTCGCAGTAGGTGGTCGTAGACCGCGGCGCAATGCTGCATTGGTTAACATTGGACCCTATGGGTCCCAGGAGCCAATGAACAGGTGCGCTGGCGGCGATGATGCACCCCGCTGCGAGCATCACCGCCGCGGACGTCACCACCATTTTCTATCACTAGATACCTGACCTTCGACAGGAGAGGACCTACACTGCTAGTGCTGCTGTGACCTCGGTCTGGAATCGACGATGGCTGCTGCGTCTGGGGAAAGGGCCCCTGCCTTCACTGCACAGGAGTTGGAGAAACTTGTGGACGGGGTCCTCCCCCAGTACACGCTACTCTACGGTCCTCCAGAGAAACAGGTTAGTACACAGGGAGCACGTTGTATGGGCTAGGCCTGGGTGGAGAGGGCTGGGTGGAAGAGGGAAGGGGGCAGAGTACATAGAACAGTTATGCATGGGTATGAATGGGCCACATGGCCAGAGTTGGGAGGGGACCACTCACATTGACGGTGCAGTAGGTAATGACTGTTCCTCTTTCCTTGTGCATGTCATGTAGGTCAGCGCCCACCAGAAGAGGGACATTTGGCATGCCATCGCCAAGGAAGTCCGGACCCTGGGTGCCCACCAGAGACTGGGCACCCACTGCCGTAAGAGATGGGAGGACATTCGCCGCTGCAGCAAGAAGACGGCGGAGGCTCGGCTGGGGATGGCCTCCCAATGTGGGAGGGGTGCCCGTCGCACCATGATACCCCTGATGTTCCGGATCCTGGCGGTGGCCTCCCCGGAGTTGGATGGGCGCTTAAGGACATCACAGCAGACACAAGGGGGTGAGTACAACCTCATTCTGTGGACTTTGCGTGCAGTGGAGGTGTCTGGGTGGGGGAGGTGGGCTGTGGGTGTCCCTAGGCCAGGGCGAGTTAGGTAGGCAAGGCCCCTCCGTAATGTAGGCCATGTGGCACTCTACCCCAGCTCACAACAGAGGCAAGTTGATGTATAGTTGCCCCTTTGCCATCCATGTGCGCAGATTTCTACCATTGCCATGTAGGCCATATCCCAGAAATTGCATGTGCAGAGGGCAGGAGCACGGCGTAATGCATGGGGCTGCTGCGTCTGTCTTGTTCGCCAATGGTAGCGGTATGCCATGCACTAAAACTCTCTTTCTTCTGTCTCCCCCCCCTTTTTCTGCTCTCCCTGTCGTTTGGTACATCAGCATCATCAGGCGGAGGTACAGTGGCACAGGAGCACGAGGGAGCTGCATCCCACATGGCCATGGAGGGCCACACCACAGACTCTGAATGCACCAGTGGGACGGAGGGCGAGGGGAGCTTCACGTCAGCCACAGGATCACCAACCAGCGACACGGACTCGTCCGCCGATGTGAGCTCCCCTGTGGTGGCGGCACCATCTGTGCGCCCCACTTCTACAGGTACAGCCACCACCTCCCCTACCAGCACCGCCCTCCCAGCAGCCCCTCAGCATGTGTCCCGTGTCCGCTCACCCAGGAGGGTGGGCATCACCTTCGCCCCAGGCACCTCAGGCCCTGCCCCTGTCACCCCTGCTGCCCTCAGTGAGGAGGCCATTGACCTCCTCAGGTCACTCACTGTTGGGAAGTCTACCATTGTGAATGCCATCCAGGGTGTAGAACGAGAGTTGAAACACTGTAATGCATTCCTGGAAGGCATTCATTCTAGTCAGGCTGTCCTTCAGCGAACCCTGCAATCTCTGGCCTCAGCACTGATGGCAGCGATTGTCCCTGTGTCCAGCCTCCCCCCTCCGACTTCCTCCACCCAGACCCAATCCCCTGTTCCCCAGCCCATCCCAAGCACACCTACAGACCAGCAGGCACACACCTCAACACCCAAAAGTAGCTCAGGCAAACATAGGCACCACACACACCACAGGCACTCACACAAGCATCACACCCATACAGACACAGCAACAGCCACTGTCTCCACTGTGTCCCCCTCCTCCTCTTCTCCCTCCTCCCTCCCAGTGTCGTCTACACACACACCTGCATGCACCACGTCTACAGGCACTAGGACTCGCACCAGGACACCCAGCACCACAAGCCGCTCACCTGCACTCACCACCTCCACTGCCATTTACACGTCCCCTGTGTCCTCTCCCAGTGTGTCTGTGACGCCCCCACCCAAAGTACCCAAACACCGGCAATCACTCACCCAACATCCATCCACCTCACGACAGCCTCCAGTACCTGCACCTGCACCCAAAACAGCTAAAGTGACACCTCCTACAACCACCTCCTCTACCTCCACTCCCAGACCCCCTCCAGCTACCCATCCCAGTGTCCATCAGAAACTGTCCCTCTGTCAAATTGACCTGTTTGCCCCCCTCCCCTCCAGTTCATCAGTCCCGTCGTAGCGCCTCAGCCAAAAAGCCTCCAGTGCCAGTGGTGCGTGTTCCAGGTTTCTGGAGTGCACCGTCCACCAGGGCAGGCAGTAGGACCCGGAGCCAAGGCACTGGCAGCCCACCCCCTGTAAAGGCTCCAAAATTGGAGAGTGGACGACGGGACCGGTCAAGACTGCTGGTAGGACAACAAGTGAAATGGGATTGAAGGCGATTGGTGAGTCAGCTGTAACTCCAAAGAAGGTGGGGAAGGTCCCGAGGAAGTCTGCCCAGCCTATTGTGAATGTCACGGCGGAGAAGTGCGCCATCATTTCCGGCGGTCCAGACACAACCACCAGCACCGTCGTTACTGGTCAGGAGACCACCGCCGGAGTCAGTGCCCAGGAGGGCCCAAGTATCGTTACTGGTCAGGAGACCACCGCCGGAGTCAGTGCCCAGGAGGGCCCAAGTATTGTTACTGGTCAGGAGAACACCGCCGAAGTCAGTGCCCAGGAGGGCCCAAGTATTGTTACTGGTCAGGAGACCACCGCCGGAGTCAGTGCCCAGGAGGGCCCAAGTATCGTTACTGGTCAGGAGACCAGCGCCGGAGTCAGTGCCCAGGAGGGCCCAAGTATCGTTACTGGTCAAGAGACCACCGCCGGAGTCAGTGCCAAGGAGGGCACAAGTATTGTTACTGGTCAGGAGACCACCGCCGGAATCAGTGCCCAGGAGGGACCAGGATCCCACAGCCCCGCTGGGCGATGATGGAACTTCAAGCCACACACCAATGTCCAGTGTGGAGTTCGTCATGCCACACACCAATGTCCAGTGTGGAGTTCATCATGCCACACACCAATGTCCAGTGTGGAGTTCATCATGCCACACACCAATGTCCAGTGTGGAGTTCGTCATGCCACACACCAATGTCAGTATCCGAACAGCCATGTCAAAGCACCGCTGAACAAGGCCAAGACCGCCATGTCAAAGCACCGCTGAACAGGGCAAAGACTGCCATGTCGGAGCACCGCTGAACAGGGCAAAGACCGCTATGTCAAAGCACCGCTGAACAAGGCCAAGACCGCCATGTCAAAGCACCGCTGAACAGGGCAAAGACCGCCATGTCAAAGCACCGCTGAACAGGGCAAAGACTGCCATGGTGAAGACCGCTGAACAGGGCAAAGACCGCCATGTCAAAGCACCGCTGAACAAGGCCAAGACCGCCATGTCAAAGCACCCCTGAACAGGGCAAAGACTGCCATGTCAAAGCACCGCTGAACAGGGCAAAGACTGCCATGGTGAAGACCGCTGAACAGGGCAAAGACCGCCATGTCAAAGCACCGCTGAACAGGGCAAAGACTGCCGTGGTGAAGACCACTGAACAGGGCAAAGACCGCCATGCCAAAGCACCGCTGAACAGGACATAGACTGCCATGGCTAAGCACCGCTGAACAAGGCCAAGACTGCCATGTCAAAGCACCGCTGAACAGGGCAAAGACTGCCATGTCAGAGCACCGCTGAACAGGGCAAAGACTGCCATGGTGAAGACCGCTGAACAGGGCAAAGACCGCCATGTCAAAGCACCGCTGAACAGGGCAAAGACTGCCATGGCTAAGCACCGCTGAACAAGGCCAAGACCGCCATGGTGAAGACCGCTGAACAGGGCAAAGACTGCCATGGTGAAGTCCGCTGAACAGGGCAAAGACCGCCATGTCAAAGCACCGCTGAACAGGGCAAAGACTGCCATGTCAGAGCACCGCTGAAGAGGTCAAAGACCGCCATGTCAAAGCACCGCTGAACAAGGCCAAGACCGCCATGTCAAAGCACCGCTGAACAGGGCAAAGACCGCCATGTCAAAGTACCGCTGAACAGGGCAAAGACTGCCATGGTGAAGACCGCTGAACAGGAAAAAGACCGCCATGTCAAAGCACCGCTGAACAAGGCCAAGACCGCCATGTCAAAGCACCGCTGAACAGGGCAAAGACTGCCATGTCAAAGCACCGCTGAACAGGGCAAAGACTGCCATGGTGAAGACCGCTGAACAGGGCAAAGACCGCCATGTCAAAGCACCGCTGAACAGAGCAAAGACTGCCATGGTGAAGACCGCTGAACAGGGCAAAGACCGCCATGTCAAAGCACCGCTGAACAGGGCAAAGACCGCCATGTCAAAGCACCGCTGAACAGAGAAAAGACTGCCATGGTGAAGACCGCTGAACAGGGCAAAGACCGCCATGTCAAAGCACCGCTGAACAGGGCAAAGACTGCCATGGCTAAGCACCGCTGAACAAGGCCAAGACCGCCATGTCAAAGCACCGCTGAACAGGGCAAAGACTGCCATGTCAGAGCACCGCTGAACAGGGCAAAGACTGCCATGGTGAAGGCCGCTGAACAGGGCAAAGACCGCCATGTCAAAGCACCGCTGAACAGGGCAAAGACTGCCATGGCTAAGCACCGCTGAACAAGGCCAAGACCGCCATGGTGAAGACCGCTGAACAGGGCAAACACCGTGTGGGTATGAATGTACCGCCGCATCAGGCATCCTTATCCCATGTGCAGCTGGGACAGTGACAGGACATGAACTTTCTCGGTGGGAGACTCATCCAGTCTAGGCACCAGTCCCACCCAGTACCAGTTGAGAACTGCATCTACTTGCGATAATGTGGCTTTGCACTCCCCAGGATGTAACAGTGGGCAAACCACCCACTGTAGAGACTTGAGAGACTGTGGCTTTACACTCCCCAGGATGGCACAGTGGGCAACCCACCCACTGTAGTGACTTGAGAGACTGTGGCTTTGCACTCCCCAGGATGGCACAGTGGGCAACCCACCCACTGTAGAGACTTGAGAGACTGTGACTTTGCACTCCCCAGGATGGCACAGTGGGCAAGCCACCCACTGTAGTGACTTGTGAGACTGTGGCTTTGCACTCCCCAGGATACATCAATGGGCATGGAGCCCCTTCGTGGATCTGACTTCGCATTCATGTGGCTGAGGTGCCCCCCTTCCCTTCCCCCTGAGGTGCCTGTAGTGTTTCTATCTGATGCCCCAGCAGTGTTCTCTCGGATTTTGGTCAGGTATCTATTGTGGGCCTTGCCCATGCATTTTTGGACTGTTGGTGCACGGACATTGTTGTGTACATATCTGCACTACTTCTTGTATTGTATATATAATTATGACAGATTTCGATATATAATTCAGTATATTTTTATATGACATGTATCTTGGCACATTACAATGTTTGCCTGCAATTCGCTTTGTCTTTGCATTCTTCCGGGGGAATTGTGGGTTGTTCATGTGATATTTTTGACTGCATTAGTGTGTATGTTGTGATATGCGAGGGTGGGGGTGTTTAGTGGGTGTCCCCCTAACTTTTGCCTCCCCCCTCCCCCGTGTCGTAGATGCAATACTCACCGGTATGTTCTGCGCCTACGTCGCTGTTGTTCGTAGAGGAGCAGAAAGACAAGGGCAAGTAGGATTTGGAGTTCTGGCTCCATGGAGTCGTCATTCCTCGTGGAGTGTGTTCAGGTGAGCGTTTTCCCATAGCAAAAGCTGTTTCCGCTGTGTTTTTATCCACGGTGAATCCTCCCCGGAAAAGGTGGCGGATTGGTAGGTTATGATACTGTGGGCGGTACATTGGCTCCCACCTGTCTGTTGGCGGTGACCGCCACGCTGTTTGTCTGTACCGCCGTGGCGGGCGAAGTGTTAAAGTGGCTGTCTTTGTTGGTGGTTTCCGCCAGGGTCGTAATTCCCTTTTTTTGTCCGCCGGCCTGTTTGCGGTATTTCCGCAGCTTTACCACCGTCCGCCAGGGTTGTAATGACCCCCTATATGTTTTAAAAGTGTTATCCTGTCATGTCTCCAGTCTATTATTTTTTTTTCCATTCAAATGGTATCATATGTTGTTTAGTCAAATAATTGGATTGAATGATGATTACTTGTTTGCATTGAATTTGTTTTTAAAATAATTTATGTTTTTTTAAAAATATGTTGGCACAAAGGAAAAGTATTGTTTACCTTAGCTGGTGACTGGCAACATGAGTTACTTAGCTGGTGACTGGCAACATGAGTCTTCAAGAGAGACTTTAAAAGAAGTCTGTTGGTGAGTCATGAGGATCTTGTCTGGCAAACAGTATCCCACATCTTCTCCTCCTTCTCATCCTCCTCCAAAATTTCCTGTGCATTTGTGGCTGCTAGGATAGTTCCATTAAGGTGGATTGGACTTTATCCTGGGATTGCCTGTCACGCTACACTTGTGGATGGTCCAGTTTCATTGTCAAGTTGAATGTCCCCAAAACTGACAGGGGAAAGGTGATAAAAGTTTAAATAAATACATTAAAATATCAGCTCAAATCTTCAACAAAAGTGTCTCACAATAGATTTTACAAAGAAATTTATGTTAGTGTAATGAGAACTTATTTAAACATGAGTAAGGTAAGAATTGATCCATAAGTAGAATATAAATGTATATGCCATGGCATTGCTTTGTGGATGGACCCCTTGGCATCAGCTGTTGAACCAGTGTACTTGAACAGAGGAATGATAAGATGTACTGATTAAAAAAGCTTGAGAGAAGGTTAATATGTCATGTGAGATATAAAGAGTTATTAATCAAGGGATACCTTTAATGATTTTAATCATCTGATGCCAATGCAGAGAGATATGCATCAACGATAAGCAATAATCCATAATAAGTGTGAATTCTTTGTGGATTTACAGAAAGTGTCTACCATAAGAAAACATTAAAAACCATTATATGCAAAGTGTATGTTGTTATAAAAGAAGAAATTATATTTCAAACCTTTGAAATTAATGAAAAGAAAGAGCACTATGATTTAAGATTGATAACGTCTTCAGGACGCAATCATATTAATTAATAATACATTTTTTAAAATTATTGTCAGCCCTGCAAACAGACAATGTCATAGGGTAACTACTGTTCCCTAAATGGAAAGTGTTTTTTATTAAGTTGTAGGACCAGAATTACAAACTATATTTACTGTTTCATTAAGTCTCTTGATTAACCTGTTGGAACGGGGCCTAAACGGATACGAGAATTGGAGACTTACCCTCACCTTAAATGTGCCTTTGGAAAGAGATTAGAAGGAAAAGTTGTTCCTTGAGCAGAACGAAATGTATGAACACACATCACTACTAAACCTAACAAGTCTTTCATGACTGTACAAGTCATAGTCTAAAAGTCAAAGCCTAGTGTTGGAGGCATACCACATGAAAATTGTGCACAAGTTTACAGCTGCCAATATATATTTGTACCTGCCTACTGTCAAGATCTGACCAATGTGGTCCATTTATGTGACTTTGAAGGGATGCCCTACCTTCTCCAAAGGAGTTGGTGGGAGCTTCACAATTGTAAAATGTTTTTTTAAGAGATGTGACATTTTAGCACTTATGTTTTTTTTTTTTTTTTTGCATTAATGTCCACCTGTAGGATGTGTACCATTGCAGACACCCCAGAATGCAAATAGCCTATTACTGTATGGGTATCCTTTATTAAATTTAATTGGTTAGAGTCCTTTGCTGTTTATTATTCTCCTATTGTATGAGTACTAACTGCAGGTAGACCATTTTCACCCAGGAAGTAACTGTATTTCTCAGAGAAACCAGGTGGTTGAGCTATTTATTATATGATAATTGGATTACCAGGTGTATTTTCTGGTTGCACCTGATTTTTGACTGGGTCATCCATATAAGTTTACAAACCTGTGCCCAAACAGTAGATTTTGCAGTCTGATCTGTGGCTGAATTGCTTGTAGAGTGTACTCTTGCACTGTAAAGTACCAACATGTGCCTGATTTTCACCAACAAAATCTGTTGTTAAAGGGCAGTTATATGACCCTCAGTACATTTCTCTACCAATGTTTTAAAACAAACTGTATGCCTGTACACAAATGATCTATCCAATCCTATGTTGGTATTCTGTAAGGATAGGAGGAGTGCATTTAATTGTTGAATTCCCCCAAGGGCTTCACCTACAAGTATTGGTTTTAAATTCTGTACCCTTAAATGTCCCGGTAATTGCCAATCATGCTCTGGAGTGCCACTCCGTTCTGCCTGTTGCTGGTTGTGCTGATCCATCAATATGAAACATTATGCACATGTAATTGTGTTGTAGATAGGCATTTGGGAAGTTTTACATCACTACTGGCCGGACTCACAGCCCAACGCACCGAATGGACGTGTAATGCTCATGAATGCTTGCTTTCGGCAACTTCCAAGGATGGTATTGATGTTACTGAAACAATTTATTTTATTAGGTAGCAGGTCACTCTTTGATAATTGCAGTATCTAGAGCAGTGGGTGTTTTTTTCTATTGGAGTGAATCACTTCTCTGATGAAGTATACAAATGTGAATTATTAGTATGGTTTGCACTCATTGTAAAAGTCATATGTAGTGCCATATTGATTGGGTATTATTCTGATCATTAACGTAAGTGGGTTATCTCTTGTTTGTGAATAGGATGAGTTCTCTAAGCATGTGTCACTGTATGTCTCTTTATATTTTTGTGAATTCCTGATTTCAATATTTTATGGAAATGTCAGTTGTGATCAACTGTTATGATGGTCTAACATGTTCAGTATAAAGTGGCAAATACATTTTGCCATTGATCCAAATCCCATTAATGCATGTGATTCCCTGAGGATAAAGGCCTCAGTGTTTAACTTTTTTCTAAGAACCCAGAGGCCCCATTACACATTGGGAGCACTTTTCCTGTTTGTACCTTGGTGCACCTTTAAATAAATGCACTGTGTGCAGACAGGGTACGTGCACCCTATTACAAAGAATGTGCTGCTCCCAGGTCTGCTGCAAACTCATGCTGCCCTGGGGGCAGAACATTCAAGTGAAATATGAAGCAGCTGCTTCAAAGTCGCTTTATGTGTCACAGTTCAGATGGCACCAGCCGAGCGGCTGCTTCAAAGCCGCTCTGTGTGTCACAGTGCAGACGTCAGTCACCTGCACTTTGAGGAAGTATTAGAGATTCCTTTGTAGGTGACCGCAGCGAGTGACTGCACTCATCTTCAGGTGTCTGGGGGTACATGGGACCTTCATTTCCCCCTCCATAGGACTGCCATCAGAGGGCTCAATGACAATGTGCCACCGTTTTGTGGTGCATTTTCAGTGTGCCTCCTGACAGCATAGTTGTCTTTACACCCATGTCCATAATATATAAAAAAACATTTTTAAAAAACCACAACAATTTTTAAATTTAACTCATACATATTCTGGGTAAATGCAACCAATTACTCAATACAACTTCACATTACTTAATTCCCCCTGTGAATCCTAGAGGACTTTCTGAGATTTAACCTCCCTGAGTTTCATTTCTTTAATCATAAAAACACTAGGCCTGCATATAGACTTATTCAATTCTCTCAATATGACATCTTTATCATATGGAACACACAACTTCTAGATGTTACGCACAGTGCAGAACTTATATAATGAGAAATCAAAAAATTGAAAGAATTACAAAGGTGTCACAAACACAAATACATGTAAAAGTGTTCTTTGTTTGCATAACATTTTTCACACTGAAAAAACATTGAAAAGTGTCCAACATGTATTGATTCTTTTATTAACTAGTATTTGCAAACATCAAGGTCCATAGGCCCTTGGTAGCTGGGGCAGTAAACCTTCACATAAGTATCTTTTGAATGTGCAGTACTTATTGTTTCTCTAGATCGATTTGCTACCAGTGTGGGACTAGTCATCCTCAACCGACATCTGTAAGGGAACACATTTTGACCTTTTGGAGCCTCTTTTTTTTATAAAGGTCTTTCTCAGGGCAAGAAGTTTTAATTATGTGACACTACAAGGAGAGCAAGAGCAAGAAAGAATCTTGTTAGAAACCATTAAAAAGTTTTTGTAAAATTGAGGGAAATGAAGAGAAGTCTATTAAATGCATCAATTATATTTCCTTTAGGTCACAGTAAAATGACTGAGTCCAGAGGTGGGGGCCCACTTATGGTCATACATATTGAGCCGAATAACAATGAAATAATGTTTTATGGTTCCTGATGTATTTGCTTTGCCAAAAACTGAGTATGCTTTTTAGGATTTACAAAGAGTCACTTGAGCAGCACTTTATTGTCCTACTGTTTTAGGAGGATTCTTCTAGGTCTGACCTGGAAACACCTTAGGGGACTTCACATTCGTTTTGAATTCCGAACCTGTGGGGTGAACATGGACAATATTCAACACATGGCCGTTGGTGAGAACATCAGTGATTAATTTTGACAGGAGTTGTTCTTGTCTACTATTTAAAGGTTCTGCTTGTTTCTGTTATCGGAAAACTGATTGCTAGCCCAAGGAATTTCCTCACACACTGATGTAGAGGGATTCAGTCTGCTCACTGACCATCTTCGTTGTTTGCCATGGAACACCGTCCAGTGGGCCAAACTTTATTCTAAAATGTTTCTGGGTTTGTAATCACACAGATTCTCATAACTGTGTGGAACATATTTTTTTCAGTTTGTGCAGACACCTGAGCTCTGCTTTTGGGTGGCTCTCCCTTTCCATTGTGGTTATCTATGTTGCAATACATCTCTGAAGGTTTTCAATGAGAAGAAAAAAGGAGGGGAATTTATTGGAAGGAAAAATGCATAAGTTGTACATATTGGATAGGGGATTAGTGCATTTTCTGAAGAGGCGTTATATTTTGTGGATCATAGAAGAAATTAATCTCTTATTTAAGCAACTACATTACTAATTTCTGACATCTCATTCAGATCATTTTCTGTGGTATGAAGACAAAGTATCAAGTAGGCCTCTAATCCTAATAATACATTCTCCACATTGGTGCATTTAACATGTCTTAGAATAGTCCATTTTATATCCAATACTGTATGATTTATTTATCGAAATGTTGATCCATGGGTTTGTGCAATGTTGAATTCTGTATTTAAGTTGTATGTTTTTTTTCTTTTTTTTCTGATTTGTCTTTCCTATACACGCTTTACCACATTAGCTTAGTATGCGGTAATGAATTCTGTATTTATGTTGTATGATTCTTTTTTGATTTCCATATTTGTGCTTCCTATACATGCTTTACCTCATGGGCAGATCATACAATACCACAGATTCTTTGTGTAGCAGTTTGTGCACTCTGTGTGAGTCTTTACACCAACAAACCTCAGGCATATGTGATAGAGGCAATTACATATTTTTTTTTAGAAACAAGCAAAAGACCATACAGTTCCTACTGAATTTAGTTCACAAATGGCAGAAATTTGCTGAAGAATGCAATTTTTTGCTTTAACCATCAGCTCTATTCACAAATAGAGGAGACAGTGATGGGATACCCCTTTGTGCCACGGATGGCCATTATGTTTATAGCCCTATATGAGGTGAAATAGACCTGGAGGTTTTAACATTAGGCAAAAACAAAACCCCCTAATGTCATAACAACTCTAGTAAGTATTTCCTAGTAAACAGATCTTGCCTTTTATCTTTGTCACAGGTTTTCAGAATACACAGATGAGACGTATGACATTTGAAATTAACTTTCCCAATGAACCAATGAATCCTACAACCTTTATCATAGACTTGTCACCATTTTTAATGTACTGCATTGAGCAGAAGGTTTCCTTCAAGGCAACCATCAAGTACAACATAATAAAATTGCAAATATGTATAAAATCTCTTCTAAGAAAGAATCTAATAAGAGTAACCTAGTGCATTCTTCTATCCCCATGGTTTGTTTGAGTGAATCACTGTAAGAAAGTGAATTATTGGTTGAGGGAGGTGGAAGCCCAGTCCGACAACAGCTACAATCCATGTCAGTGTCTTGTATCCTGTACAAAACAGTCAGATTTAACTCATAGTCAATGTGTAAAGTATTTATACAAACAGTAAACAAGTGAATCACCAGAAACTGGAAGTGGCACTCTGGGGTAGAAAATACAGACCTTCCTTTGGTCTCCTCAGTCAAGGCAATCTGTTAATACTCTGACGTGAGATCAACGCATTGAGTAATTTAGTATACCCTAACCAATCAACAAACTCACCAGCTAGGAGGATGGGGTGTGCAACATTATTGGTGACCACATTGAGAACCTAAGTTCAGAATTGGTGCATATAGGGGCAGTCTTGGGGACCAGCACTACACCAGGGCTGCTGGAGAGCTAATTTACCCCTAGTTCCAGCATTTTGATGACTTCCTCTTTTATGCTGGCTCTGAAGTTATCAGATACCCTGTAGATCTTATTCATCACAAATACACTGTCCCCAGTGTTAGTATTATGGGTAACCCATGTAGTGATGTAGTGAGCCCTGGCAATAGGGAAAAGAGAGAAGTGAAGTGTCCTAAAATGTAGGCTTGCATGAAGTTAGTAGCACAGTCACATATTACCTTCTTATAGAACCCCACATGGGTAAACATCCCTATCAGTGCCATGGCCACTGTGGGCACAGTCACTGTCCTCAGAGGAATAGCCGCCAGTTACTGGGTGGCGTGGTCTACCAAGACCAGGATGAATCTGTTGCAGAGGGTTATCTTGGGGTCCAGACACCCATCAATGTTGCTGCCCACCCTCTGAAAGGGAGTGCCCAATGACAGGAATTGGAACCAGGTGAGAATTGCACTTCCCTCCGGATTTCCCACTAACCTGGCAGGTAGCACGTGACCTGCAGAACTCATCTGAGGTCATGCTCAATCTGGGCTAATAAAAATGGTTTACAAGCCTGCCAAAGGTCATCTCTTGTATCAGCCAGCTCAAGTAGGAAGGTGCTGTACCTCTTGGGGACTGCCAACATATGGGGTGTGCCAGACTCAGGAACCTTAGGCTCGCAATACAGAAAGCCATTCTCCCAGTAGATCAGGTGATCACCAGAGGTGCTGCCAGCCTCAGGCACTCAGGCAACCCCAACATTCTTAGTTTGAACCAGATCTCCATCTCTTTCCAGGTAGTTTGCTCCAAATCATTCCTGAGGAGACAATTCACAGGCATGGATGGACTTACAGTTATCCTCAAGGAACTCAAGACTCCCCATTCAAAGGTAACCTACTGGATACTGACTCTCTGGTTGCCAGCCACTACATCCTGATGGACTACGTTTGGGGCTACCTGCTCTTCGGACACCAGATGATACCTGACAGAGTCTCTCAAAGCCTCCATCGTTTTCCCATTGATAGTGACCCATTGCCTATATTTCTTAGCATTGCTAGACATATAGGCCTTTGGTTCTATCTCTCTGTCACCTAGGGAGATTAGGATAACCTCTACACTACCACCGTCACTAACTGCAGCAATCTCTTCCTCAAGTTGTATACTTGTTTGCTCCTGTGTCTGTCCACCAGTAGGGGTGGTGCCCATTTGGCAGACTTAACTCATGGGCCATTCTCACCTTCTTCTTCTTGCTATTGGCCATTTGTGGCCAGAACTACCTTTCTTGTTTTCTGGCCTCCCACTCCTCTGGGATCAAGTTTCCTGCAGACAAATTTCTCCCTGCCCTCACTCTGGGCTCTGTTACAGTCGACAGATGGTCTCCCTCCCCTGGGAATTCCTGCTCAGGCCCCACAACCAAGCTCCCCTCTGCTCCTAAATCATGTTCCCACTCATCAAGATCATCCTAATTAAAATCCTCCTCCTTTGACTCCTCAGCATTAGATTGTATCCTTGTGACCTCCTCATAGGCATGGAGGGCTATCTGAAGGTTCAACTTGCTGCCTTCTTTTCAACAGGCAGCCCCCTCTCCTTGCAGAGTTTCTGTAGCTCAGACCAGCTGAGACTGTCCACATTGAGCATTTCCATTCCCATGGTAAAAGTCAAAGAATTAGGAAACATAAATTTAGAAATAGGAAAAGCAGCCAATCAGAAAACTATGACGAATTTTGAAGGGATGAATTGGTCTCAGATTATAAACCAGGAATGTTTAGTGTACCAAAACATTACTGTTGTAAGAAATTAATTTATTGGTTGAAGGGGGTGAAACCATTCTCAAGCAGAAACCACATTTCTCTGTCAGGGTGAACTCACAAACAACCCCACATTTGCTTTCCATAACCCTCTGTTAGCTTGGCACAAAAGCAGTCAGGTTTAACTTAAAGGCAATGTGTAAAGTATTTATGCAGTACTTCAAACAGTAATACAGTGAAACACAACACACACAAACATCTCACACCAATTTAGACAAATAGATTACAATTTAATACAGAGAGCAAAATGACAAAAATCCATTCAGTAGAACCAGAGATATGCAATTTGAAAGATTTAAGTGAAAAATGCACAAAGTGCCAACTCTGTTACCTGGTCACAGCCAACTACGGCACAGTCACAAGTTCAGGCTGACCATTATGGAGTGCAGGCAAGCTACAGGGACCCAGTAAGACCCACTGACCTAGTGTAGCACTTATCCTGGTTGTAGAGCATTGCATAGTCCCTTCTCAAGTATGCATCACACAGTGGTGATTCTTAGGAGCTACCAAGCTGCAATGTGAGTCCTGCTTCATCTTTGAGGATGCCATAGACTAGGGGCTTGTGTTGTGAAGGCCTGCATTGAGAGGCGTTATACAATGGCTGGCTCCTAAGGCACTGTGGGGCTTGCAATGCAGAGTCCTGAGTTGTTATTGAGGGTTTGCCATCTGCAACGAGGGGCGTTTGATGCAAAGGCTTCATTTGAGGATGCTCTGTGCAGCGGCGGTTCCTGAAAGTCTGCGGTGATGATGCAAAGTCCTGCACAGGGGATGAACTATACGGAGTCCCAATGTGGAGACTGTTGAAGAGATTTGTTGTGCAGCAGCTCTGATGCAGAGTTTCTGGTCGGCGATGCATCACGCTACAGCTTCAATGTGTCTGTTATACTGGGACCACAATTAGGCCAGCAGAGCACCTTCAGGCCCACTTCCAAGGCTCCAGACTGGGGTGGCACCACTTGGGAGGGTAGGACTTGTAGCAGGCAGAATCCAGGTGCTGGGTTAAAGGTGGTTGGGGCCTTCTGTCCTTGAAGTGCTTTCAGGAGGGCAGCCAACTAGCCCATGGAGTCACTCTGGGAGTCCTGGGTTCAAGAAGTAGTTTCAACCCTTTACCCATGCAGCAGGCAGCAAGCAACAGCAAGCAGGGTAGAAGAGTAGCTGCCGTCCTTGCAGAGCAACACAGCAGTCCTTCTTCTGTTTTTTTCCAAAGACCCATATGTGTACTGATGACTTAAGGTCTGAGGTCCAATATTTATACCTGTTGCCCACTTTGAAATAGGAGGTGCTAAGTTTATGTCTAAGTTTAGACGTTTTGTCTAGGTTTAGACTAAAAATCCAAATGTAGATAAAACGTCTAACCTGACTATGAGTAAAGTTAGACTTTAGGTCTCAACTTAGACTTTTGGTATAAACTTACACTTTGTTTCTAAATTTACCTTTGTGAATCGGGTCAAGTATCAGCAAAACAGGAGGTTGGAAGGCAGAAGGTGGGGTAAAACCACACCAAAGATGTCAGGTCGAACATTCACCTACAAGAACAATCAACCATTGCTCAAAAATAAATTGAACTAACTTAACAAAGCCAAAACTGAGGTAATAACGACAAAGAATGTATTTATTGAATCACTAGAAAATGGGTGCTACAATAATTCAGAAATGGTTCAGTGATCACACTGATGACAAAGTTATCAAACAGTGTGCAAAAATTGCATACAACACAGTAACTGGTGTTTCAAAGGTCCTAACATTTATTTTTAATTGAGTTAAGGAATACAATATTCAATTAACAATCTCACAAACATGTTAGAGGTGTTAAGCTAACAGTCCAACCAGATAGTTGTTGATGTTTCAATCCTTACTGCTCCCAAAGGGAAAGGTCATTAGGACTAAAGGTGAAAGTTCATTCACATAGTAGAGAACAAAGGAGATGGAAGAAATTAAAGTCAACAATAGAATATGAAATCACTTTTTATATAATCCAAAGCCTATATAATTGGAGTAGAGACCAGGAATGCACACAACGCTATATAAGGTAAAACATAAATGGGGGCCTTATGAAGCTCATTGATTACCCACATAATCTGATGGGAGCACTCATTTAAGATATTTAGGTCAGTCTACTGGATTGAGTCTAGAAGTATCTGCAAGAGTGTACTGTATTAATAAAAAGAGCACATGTTAGCATACTAATGGGCTCATCAAAGGTGTCCTAGATTTTCTCCTTGTAGGGATTTGGGGATTTCCTGGAAGTATAATATGGATTTTCTGCTTGGTTTTTACCCGCTATGTTGCCTAATTTTTTCAGGCAAAATCATTGGATGAAAAACTCCTGATCAGCAAAGTTAATCACTGATCCTAATGGGGATGGTAGCTTATGTCACTAACTGTATTGCTATTAACTAGCATTCCTAATGAGGGCTGAGAAGTACATTGCTAGTGCATGAAGTAATTCAGAGTGTGAGAAAACAACCTAGACTGTGTACCACTTTGCTGCAATTTATATAGACAGAATAATGACAACAATATGAGACAATGCTCTCCACATTACTAAGTAATATATAATCTCTTGTCAGAAGGACCAATATACAAAGGGGCAGAATTAAAAGCCCCTAGTATCTCCTTGCATCCCATTAGTGTAATTTGTTATGCTTATGTGGCCGAACGAGGCCAAAATCACCACAGCAAGTTTGCAAAGAGGTGCAATGCATGCATTGTGCTCCTTTGTAATCCTTTGTACTAAATTATACCTGCACCAGTCATAATGTATACAAAGGGGGCAAGCCCCATCAGGGGGTCTTAAAAAATGGCGCAAACAAATCTAAGAGATTATTTTGCATCATTTTTTTCAGTACTTTTAATGCTTGCTCAGAGCAGGTGTTAAAAGGAGGCATACCATTGTTTACAATGGGCCTCAATGGGCTTTGCAGTATTAGCATCAAAATGCTTGACGCTAATCCTGCAAACTCCGAGCTAGCATCAACATTTTTGATGCTAGTTCCCTAACTACCTTCATGGTGTGCTACATCTTAGATATGGTGCACACATGGTAGCTGTTAGAAATGGGGTTTCTGGCTGGCAAGGGTATGCATCTAAGCCAGGCAGAATCCACCCACACCTCCACCCTTCCTGTGTACAGGGTGTCTGAAAAGTATGTACAAAGCCGAGTGGTCACTGTGCTCCAGAAGTGGATGGGAGTCAAGCTACAAAACACCAGAGTCATAAGCACAGAGAAATGCTCACTTTCTAGAAGTGGCATTTCTATAATGGTAATAAAAAATCCAACCACGCCAGTAACCAGCCTTTCTCACTACCATTACAACCGTATCAAACATGCCTACGCCACCCCTCATAAATCATATAATACCCCCTAGCCATAAGGCAGGGCATTTCCAATGCTTTCCTATGAGCAAGGCAGCACTCACAGAAGTGAGAAGCCAAATAGGCTTTTTGTCACTACCATGACAGGCCACACAACCAGGCACATGTCCTGCCTTCTACATACATAGCACCCTGCCCATAGGGCTCTCTAGGGTCTACCTTAGGGGTAACCTACATGTATTAAAAGGGGAGTTCCAGGCCTGGCAAGTACATTTAGATGCCAGGTCCCTGTGGCACTAAACTGCGCATACAGGCCCTGCACTAGCAGGCCTGAGACAGGTTTGAAAGGCTACTTCTTTGAGTGGCGCAAGCAGCGCTGCAGGCCCAATGGTAGCATTTAATTTACAGGCCCTGGGTACAGGGATACTACTGTAGAAGTGACTTCCAGGTAAATTATATGTGCCATTTGGTGTAAGCCTACTAAAAGGGAAAGCACCTGCATTTTGAGCATGGATCAGCAGTGATAAAGTGCTCAGAGAACTACAGCCAACAACAAGAGGTCAGAAAAATTAGAAAGGAGGAGGCGAAACTTTTGGGGATGACCAAGGTCCAACAGTGGCATTGTGGGGGCACTAAGGGGCACAAGGAAAGTGGCGCTGCACTGAGTGCAGCACCACTTTCCTTAAATCAAGCCCTTGACTGTTGCTGTACTTCTGAATTTTAGGACTAAAATGTGAGTACTACAGGAAAAGAAGATACATCTATTCATATTCCAATCTTTTTTTTAATCTCACCCCACACATTTTACCTCCAGTGATATATCCTTAATGGCCAAAATCTGCTCAAATAATTTCAGAACAACTGCGCAGATTGGTTTGTAAAGAAAACACATTTTGTAATCTGTAGCTCAGTCATAGCACA
The DNA here is from genome assembly GCF_031143425.1 of Pleurodeles waltl. Taxonomy (NCBI): domain Eukaryota; kingdom Metazoa; phylum Chordata; class Amphibia; order Caudata; family Salamandridae; genus Pleurodeles; species Pleurodeles waltl. Next base: position 408,943,529 of record NC_090438.1, read on the forward strand.
GCCTTTCTCACTATCACTTAAATGCGCTGCAGCAACTACATCCGCCATTCACTTCAAGGGTGAGTCTGGGAAAGGGGCACATGTCTGAGATCAGACCAGCATCAGTGAACCCACCCATGTATAATGTAAGAGAGTCTGAATATTTCAAATGTCATAGTATTTGGTAATGGAAGCTGCAAATCAGAGAGCAACAGATTTGTGAATTTGCAATGCACAATGGGTAAAAACACTCCCATGTTCAAAAGTGAGCCTTTAATTTTTTAACTCGATTTCTGGATCCTCCATTGATTTGTGAATTTATGTAGGATCCACTAAAGATAGATCTAAAATGTAATCTCTTTCCCAACTAACTGCTGAGTGGATTTACACCAAACCAAGCAAAGGTGCTTTCTTGATAACCTCTTGTTTTCATACCAAGTTTTTGTAATTGCTTTCAGCCATTTTTTTTCTGTATCAAGGAGCAAAGAATGTTATGGGGCTAAAAATGTGAAACCATTTTGGGCTCCTCCTATCTTTGGGCCCATGCTTGATAGATATTGATAGATATTCACAAACAAGCCATGATGAACCCACAGTAGTTACACCTTTTTATTAAAAAACAAATTAGAATGCATTACATGAAGAAAGTATCACTGTACATACTGAAAAAACTATAAGCATACAGTTAGGATTGAGCCATACGATAAACACTAAAATATGCATATGTCATGAAGATGGTACAAGAGTTGTCAGATTAGGGTAAACAATACTGGCTTGAATCTACAGCATGAGATTGCTGTAAGCATGACATTAACATCAGTTAGTAAAATAATATTGCTGAAAAGATAATTGTTACACCTGTCATCCTTGGCTTGCTTTCCCCTGGCTCTTTGCCTTCAGACCTGCTGTTTTACTGACCTTGTTGTTGCTGGCTTTAGGGCTTTGGGCACCTTACCACTACAAACCACTGCTAAAGTGCATATGCTCTCTGGTAACTTGGTAACATTGACGTATCCATGATTGACATATTTAACTTACTTATGAGTTCCTAGTAAAGTACACTACCTGTGCCCAGGGACTGTAAATTAAATGCTACTGGTGGGCATGCAGCACTAATTGTGCCACCCCTTCAGTAGCACTTCAAACCTGTCTCTGGCCTGCCACTGCACAGCCTGTGAGTGGAATTTAAACTACCCTGCCAACCTGTCAAGTTTATCCACTTGCCAGGCCCAAACCTTCATTTTAATATATATGTCAGCCCTAAGGTAGGTTTTGTACAGCCCAAGGGCATTGTGCAGTGCACTCTAAAAGTAAAACATGTACTTGTGCGTTTTACATATTCCTCATAGCGAAAAACTCCTAATTTCATTTTTAACTATGTATCCACAGGAAAACATTGGGATTACCTTATTACATTTTATAAGTGTCATTTTCAATTGGGAAGCGATGGAACCCCAAGTTTGGTGTCTCTTGAATCACAATTTAAAATCACAACTAGTAAAGTCGTATTCTAAATTGTAATTTTGAAAATGCCACTTGTAGAAATTTGGCATGTTCTTATTTTAACCATTTGATATCTTCTTCCTGTCTCTTAATACAGACCTGAGGTGGTGACAGCTGGGAGTTGTGCATTACCCCTAGACAGTCACACACAAAGAGAGCTTAGGTTTGACTGAAGGGCTGTCCACATCCTGATGGGCATCCTGGACATGATGGGAGGGAGGAGATGATACACCAAAATCAGCTGTGTCCTGTCCCCATACAGATGGCTGCATACCCCCCTGTAGTGAGGCTGGAGCCAGGTCAGAAAGAACTCTGTGTACTTCACAGGTCTCCTGCCAGGAAGATGGATTGCTGTGCTGCTGAAAGGACTGCCACTTTGCTGGACTGTTACCCTGCTGGACTCCTGCTCTGCTGTACTGACCTGCTGCCTGCTGCCCTCTTTGCCTGGAAGTGAGAAGGACTGGACCTGCATCTCTCCAACCTAGAAACAAAGTGACTCCTTGGACTTTTCATCACCTACAGCACCTGCTGCTCCAACCAAGAATCAATGCATTAACACAGTTGCACCTCTCAGAACTAACACATTTCCATTGACAGTGATGCATCCTCACTGCTGAGAGGACAAAGTGTAATGCATCGCTGACTGTGCTGTGCATCACCCCCAATTCTAATGCATATATGACTTTGTGTGGCTTGGAGCCGATGCATTGCTTCCATCCCCAGAATCAATGCTGATGCGTTGCCTTCTCTGTGCCTCACATCTTTCTTGATGATGAAGCAAACAAGGCACTTTTTCAGAGGGCCAAGACTTATCCCTGTATCAGACCTGTGCTACATCACGGTTGACCTGATTTTACCCTGTCCAGTGCAACCAGATAACCTGGTTAGCTCTTTATGCTTTTAAACACTACATTTCAGTGTTTTCTTTAAATATGCATATCCCAAGTTCTACTTATTGGATGTTTGCCATTTTAGTCTTGTTTTATTGAATAAAGTAAGCTGTAATTTTCTAACCAGGTATGGTATAATTTGAGTGTAATGTTTTCACTGTTTTACTGTTTGAAGTATCACAGAAAAATATTACCTCTTGTTAACCCTGTCTGCGCTGTGCAAGCTAATAGAGGGTGACCACAGGTTAACCTAGGGTGTGTTTGTGACTTACTCTCACTAGGACTGTGGTTCTTGCTTGGACAGAGTGTATATCTCTGCCAACAGAAACCCAATTTCTAACAATAGTCTAGTACCATTAATCTGACAAGTTGACAAAGGATTTTTTTTGTAACAGTCTCAGAGGGAAAAAATGGAAAGAAGGAGAAAAAAAGAGATAAAGGAAAAAAGGAAGAGTTATTACATGCCTACTTTGTAGACTCCTACAAGTATTTAGCTAGTGTTAGAAATGGGGTCTCTAGTTGTCAGTCAGTTTACACCCTGTCCAAGTAGGGACCCTCACTGTAGTCAAAGTGAGGGAGTCACACACCAAAGATAACCTCAGTTCACCTTCTTAGTAGCTTGGTTAAAGCAGTCAAGCTTATCTCAGAGGCAATGTGTACAGTACTTGTACTCACACACAATTAAACAGTGAAAACACCCCTAAAGCACACAACACCATTTTAGATAAATAGCCAATAATTATCCGAGTTATCCATAACTAAAACAATAAAAATCCAACATACACAAGTAGAGATATCACTTTTTAAGGATCAAAAGAGTCTTAATCCTGATGAATCAAGGGTTCTATCTTTTAAAACACAGTACCCTGGATACATCAAAAATAAAGAAGGGGTATTCTGTTGGATAAGCAAGCGATGCGTTGATTCTTTCCCTGCCAGGTGACAGAATGTGTTGATTCTTTTCCAGACAGGTTGGCAATTCATCAATTCTTTTCCTCACGGGAAAGGTGATGTGTAGAATCCTTACTGCGGTGCAGCGTCAATGAAGAAAATGATGCCTAGGGGTGTTGTACAGAAACATACAGAATCATGGCAAAGATGAATCTGTGCTAAAGTAGGAGATGTGTTGAATGAACAGACGCAAAACAGGTGCTGCAATGATTTTTCAGCTGCAGTACAGGCGCTATGTCGATTTTTCAGCCACAACAACTCGGTGAATGGATTTTTCTTCAGGTCATCAGCTTCCACTTCCAAGGGCCCAGGAACTGGATTTGGAACACTTGACAAGTCATGACTCATAGCAGAAAAGCCCAGGCACTGATAAATGAAGTCTTTAAGGTCTCTGAGAATTCTTGACAGGAGGCAAGCTCAGTTCAAGCCCTTGGAAAACCTTTGCAAGCAGGATGTAGAAAGCAGAATCAAGTCTTTTCACTCCCAGGGCAGAAGCATCAAACAGCAGGCTAGTACAGCTAAGCAACAGGCAGAGTGGCAGTTCCTCCTAATGCATCCACCTCTTCCCCTGGCAGAATGTCCTCAACTGATAGGTATTCTGAAGTTGTGGTCTCAGAGGCCAATACTCATTTTTGCCTTTGAAGTAGGCAAATACTAAAGTAATGTCTATGAAGGGCACAAGACCCTAACTTTCCTGCCCTGGTCCCCGACACACTATACGGGGGTTGGAGACTGCTTTGAGTAAGGACAGGCACAGCCCTATTCAGGTGCCTGTGTCAGCTCCTCCCACCACTCTAGCCCAGGAAGACCCATCACGATATGCAGGGCACTCCTCACCTCACTTTGTGTGACTGTCTAGAGTGAATTCACAAACAGCCCAACTGTCATCCTGACCCAGATGTGTATTCCATAGCCAGACAGAGGCAGAGAATGGTTAAGCAAAAAAAAATGCCCGCTTTCTAAAAGTTGCATTTTCAAGCTTACAATTTCAAAACTAACTTAACCAAAATATGTATTTTTAAATTGTGAGGTCAGATACCCCGAGCCCCATGTCTCTATCTGCTCCCAATGGGAAATCACCACTTCCTCTATCCTCTCATCCCCATGAAATTCGTGCTTGCTGCCTGCCTATCCCTCCTTCTTACCACATTCTCCTTCCTCTCAGCTCCATGGTCTGCATGCCTGCGTGTCCCTCTTTCATACTGCTTTCTCATCCCTTTCAGCCCCATTGCCCGCATGACTGATGCCTGCCTATTTCTCCTCACTGCTTTCTCCTTCCTCTCAACCCCATGGCCTGTGTGCCTGCTGCCTGCTTGTCAACCATTCTCACTGCTTGCTCTGGGTTTCTCAGCCCCATGGTTAGCAACCTGCTGCCTGCCTGTCTCTTCTTCTCACCTCTTTCTCCTTTCGCACTGCCCTGTAATCTGCGTACCTGCTGTCTGCCTGTCACATTCTCTCAACACTTTCTTCCGGCTCTCAGCCCCATGGTCTGTCTGCTGCTGCTTTCCTGACCTTCTTTCTCTCTGCTTTCTCCAGACTCGCAGCCCTGTGGTCTGCGTGCCTGCTGTCTCCATGTCCCTCCTTCTCACCTCCTCCACCCCATAACCTGCATGCCTGCAGCCTGCCTGTCCCTCATCTCTGCTTTCTTTTTCCTCTCAGCCCTGTGGTCTGCATGTCTGCTGCCTGCCTGTCCTTCCTTCTCACTTCTTCCTTTGTCCCCTAAGCCCAGTACCTGCGTGCCTGCTCCTGCCTGTCCCTCCTTCTCACCACTTTCTCCTTCCTCTCAGCCCAATAGTCTGTGTGCTTGCTACCTGCCTGTCCCGCGTTCTCAGTGCCTTCTTCTTACTCTCAGCCCTGTGGTCTGCATGTCTGCGCCTGCATGTCCCTCCTTCTCAGCACTTTCGCTGTCATCTCAGCCCCATGGTGTGTGAGACTGTGCCTGTCTGTCCCTCCATCTCACTGCTTTCTCTGTCCTCTCAGCCCCCTACTCTGTGTGCCTGACTTCTGCCTATCCTGCCTTCTCACCACTTTCTCCAGGCTATCAGACCCATGGTATGTGTGTCTGCTGCCTGCCTGTCCCTCCTCACTGCATTCTCTGGGCTCTCAGCCCCATGGTCTGCATTGCTGCTGCCTGTCTATCCCTCCTTCTCAATGCTTTTTCCGGGCTGTCAGCCCTGTGAGCTTTCATGTATGCTGCCTTCCTGTCCCTCCTTCTCACTGCTTTCTTCGGTCTCTCTGCCCTTTGGTCTGCCTGTCTGTATGTTTATTCTTCTAACCACTTTCTCGAGGCTCTTAGCCTGAGGTCTGTGTGTAAGCTGCCTGACTGAACCTCCTTTTCACTGCTTCTCTGGGCACTTAGCCCCATGGTCTGCATGCCTGCTGCCTGCCTTTTCCTCTTTCTCACAGCTTTCAATGGGCTCTCAGAACCATGGTTTGAATGTCTGCTCCGTGGCTGTCCCTCGTTCTCATCGCTTTCTTGTCCTTTCATTCCCTTTGGTCTGCGTGCCTGATGCTTCCTGTCCCTACTTCTCACCACTTTCTCCTTGCCCTCAGTCCTGTTTCTGCATGCCTGCTGCATGCCCCTCCTTCCTTCTCACTTTTTTTCTCTGGGCTCTCAGGAACGTGGTCTGCGTGCCTGCTGCCTACCTGTCTCTCTTTCTCACTGCTTTCTCCGGACTCCCAGACCCATGGTCTATGTGTCTGCCTACCTGCCGCTCCCTCCTTCTCACCACTTTGTCCTTCCTCTCAGCCCAGTGTTCTGTATGTGTGATGCTTGCTCACTGCTTCTCACTGCTTTCTTCTACCTCTCAGTCCCTTAGTCTGAATGCCTGCTTGTCCCTACTACTCACTGCATTTTCCACCCTCTCAGCTCCATGGAATGTGTGCCTTCTGCCAGCCTGTCCCCACTTCTCACCACATTCTCTGTCCTTTCAGCCCCAAGATCTTCATACCTGCTTGTCCCTTCTTCTTACTACCTTTAAACCCTGTGGCCTGCATTTCTGCTGCCTTCCTGTGCCTACTTGGCTCTTCTTTCTCCAATCTCTCAGCCCCTTAGTCTGCATGCCTCTATGTTTAAACTTCTTACCACTTCCTCCAGGCTCTTAGCTCTGTGGTCTGGGTGTCTACTGCCTGTCTGTACCTCCTTCTCACCCCCTCTCCAGAAACGTAGCTCCATGGTCTGCATGCTTGCCTTTCCCTCCTTCTCAGCACTTTCGCTATTCTCTCAGTCACATAGGCAGTGAGCCTGCTGCTTTCCTGTCCCTTCTTCTCCCCGCTTTCTCTGTCCTCTCAGCCCCCTGCTTTGCGTGCCTGCTGTCTGTCTGTCCTGCCGTCTCACCACTTTCTCAGGAGCTATCGCCCCCATGGTCTGTTTGCCTGCTTCCTGCTTGTCCCTTCTCACTGCTTTCTCTAGGCTCTCAACCCCATTAGCCTGCATGTCTGCTGCCTTCCTATCCCTCCTTCTCACCATGCTCTCTGGTCTCTCTGCCCCATGGTTTGCGTGCCTGTGTGTTTATTCTTCTCACCACTTTTTAGAGTTCTTAGCCCCATGGTCTGCATGCCTGCTGCCTTCCTGTACCTCCTACTCACCGCCTCCATAGAAACTCAGTCCCATGGTCCTGCCTGCCTGCTGCCTGCTGCCTGCTGCCTGTACCTTTTAATACAGGCTGCAATGGCAGGCCTGCAGAAACACTTTGCATGGGCTCCCCATTGGTGCCATAATACATGCTACAACCCATGAGGGACTGCTGGTACCCCAATGCCGTGGGTACCTGGTTACAATACACTAGGGACTTAGACAGGGGCACTAGCAAGCCAAATGTGGGGTGTGTGTGGTCCAAGCAACCAAGTTTAAGTGGAGAGAGCATAGTCACTGGGGTCCTGGTTAGCAGGATCCCCGTGAAAAAGGCAAAAAGTAGGAGTAACCATGCCAGAATGAGAGTACTTTCCTACATAACAGCAAATGAAGAACAATAAGGCTAACCTTGCTCAAATGAGTCTTCATTGTTGTAGGAAAGTACCACCTTTCTTGGCATGTTACCCCCAATTTCTGCCTGTTTGTCAGTATGTTTTGCCTGTCTCACTGGGATCCTGCAGGCCAGGACCTCAGGTGTTCATAGTTTGAGGCCTAATATGTGTGTTGTCAGTAGTACTTAACTGTGTCACTGAAGTTCTGCTAACCAGAACTCCAGTGTTTATGCTCTCTCTGTTTCCAAATTAGTCACTATAGTTTAGTGACTTTATATTCGAAACCCAATTGGCACATTGGATCCCCCTCATAAGTCCCTGGTAAATGGTACCTCGGTACCCAGAGCATTGGGGTTCCAGGAGATCCTTATGGGCTGCAGCATTTCTTTTGCTACACATATGGAGCTCAGACAAACCTTTCTTCAGGACTGCCACTGCAGCCTGAATGAAATAACACACACTATTTCACAGCCATTTTCACTGCACTTAAGTAACTTATAAGTCACCTATATGTCTTCTTTTCATTTACTAAAGGCTAGGTACAAAGTTACTGAGTGTGAGGGCACCCTTGCACAAGCAAATGTGTCCCCACACTGTCCATGGCCAATTCCTTGGACTTCGTGAGAGCGGGTATACCATTACACGCGTGCACTCCAATAGGTCAACACCTATATGTAGCTTCACAATGATAACTCTGAATATGGCCATGTGAGGTGTCTAAGATCCTGAAATTGTCCCCCCATTCCAAATTTGGTATTGGGGGGCCAATCCCATGCATCCTGGGGGCTCTGCCATGCACCCCCAGTACTGCCAAACCAGCTCTCTGAGGTGTACACTGCAGCTACAGCTGCTGCCTCGTCACAGACAGGTCTCTGCACTCCTGGGGTCTGAGCAGCTCAGTCCCAGGAAGGCAGAACAAAGCATTTCCTTTGGGAAGAGGGTGTTACACCCTCTCCCTTTGGAAATAGATGTTACCGTCTTGGGAGGGGTTGCCTTCCAAAGCCTCTGGAAATACTTTGAAGGGCACAGATGGTGCCCTCCTTGCATAAGCCAGTCTACACTGGTTCACGGACCCTAGTCCCTCCTCTGGTGCAAAACTGAACAAAGGAAAATGGAGTGACCACTCCTCTGTCCATCACCACCCCAGGGATGGTCCCCAGAGCTCCACCAGTGTGTCCCTGGCGTAAGACATCTTGTTTTTCAAGGTGTGGGGACACTCTGGAGACGTCTGAGTGGCCAGTGCCAGCAGGTGACTCCAGAGACCCCTCCTCATAGGTGCATACCTGAGTAGGTAGCCAATCCCCCTCTCAGGGCTATTTAGGGCCTCTCCTGTGATTGTCTCTTCAGATTCAGCTTGCAAGACTCCTCCAGGAATCCTCTGCATCCTCTGCTTCAGCTTCTGACTGTCAGATAAACCGCAGACTGCTCCAGGAACTGCTGTAACTACAACAAAGTATCCAGGATGACTCCTGTGACCTGCAACTTCATCCCCAGCCAGCATTTGCAACAGTTTCCAAGGTGGGCATGCTCTGAGGACTCCCTGTCTTCACCCTGCAGCAGAAGAACCGACAGAATCTCCTGTGGAGTGACGGAGTCCCTGCTCCTGCAGGCACCTTCTGTGATGAAGACCAGTTCTCTGGGACTCCTCTCCTGATGATGAGCATGCTCCCTGGAACACAGGTGGTAGACCAACACGACCTAGACTGCCCTAATATCCAGCTGTCCAAATTTGGAAGAGGTAAGAGCTTGCCTTCCCACTGCGACAGTACCAGTGTGTACTGCATCATCTCCAGCTTCTTGCACTTCTGTGCACTTCTTCCAAGAATCCTTCATGCACAGTGTAGCCCAGTTCCCCAGCACTCCATCCTGTGATGCACAACTCATTGAGTTGTTCTCCAGCGGCGTGGGACCTTCTTTTGTTGTGCTGCAGCAACCTCAATTTGCACCTTCTTTGTCCCTGTGTCCTTGGGCTCCTGAGGGTGCTGCCTGGTCATCTGTGGGCTCTCTACAGTGTTGGGAGCCCCCTCTGCCTCCTCAGTCCGAGTTGAGGCCCCCAGGTCCCTCCTGCAAACCGCAACCTTGCTTGAACCAAGGCTTGTTGGACAAATCCAGCAACGCAAACAGCCTGCATCCAACATCTCGATGTGGGACATCTCCTGTACCATGCAGGAACCCGCAGCCATCTTCTTTGTTGCTCTTCTGCAGACTTCTTCTAACGGGAGAATCCTCTTTTGCATCATCTTCTAGGTTGGCAGGGGCTCCTGTCCTTCCTGGAATGTTCTGCAACTTCTGGACTTCGTCTCCTCTCTTCACAGCTCTTCAGGTCCAGGAATCCACCATTTGTTGCTTGCAGTCTTGCTTGGTTCTTGCAATATTTCTTATCACGACTTAAAATGTGTCCTGAGGAAACTTGCAGTACTTTACTCCTACTTTCCTGGGCTCTGGGGTGGGGTATTTTAGTTACCTTTGGTGTTTTCCTACTCTCCCAGCACCCCTCTACACACTACACTTGCCTAGGGGGGAATTCGTGATTCACATCCCACTTTCTTAGTATATTGTTTGTCTTGCCCCAGGCATATTACATTCTATTGTATTTTCTACTGTTTGCACTATTCTATGACTATTTACTTACCTGATTTTGGTCTCTAGTGTGTATATTATGTATGATGCTTACCTATTGTCTCTAAGATATTTTTGGCCTTGTGTCACTAAAATAAAGTACCTTTATTTTTGGTAACACTGAGTATTGTCTTTTATTGTGTAAAAGTACTTTCTAACTATAGTGGTATTGCAGAAGCTTTGCATGTCTCCTAGTTCAGCCTAAGCTGCTCTGCTACAGCTACCTCTAGACAGCCGAAACTGCTAAAACACTGCCTACATTTCACTAATAAGGGATGACTGGACCTGGTATAAGGTGCAAGTGCCTTAGGTATCCACTACAGACTAGGCCAGCCTCCTACATCTGTCTAAGTAGAAATATCAGGACCATCTGCATTGGAGCGGTTACTCACAGGCTTATGTTCCACTGTATAGTCCATTCCCTGTATGGATATGGACCACCTAAATAGTTTAGGACTTTTGTCTTTCATCCGTTTTAACCATAGAAGGGGCTTGTGGTCTGTTTGAACAAGGAAGTGAGTGCCAAAAAAGTATGGCCTCAGCTTCTTCAAAGCCTAGACCACAGCAAAGGCCTCCCTTTCTATTGCTGACCAACGCTTTTCACTGGGGGTCAACCTTCTGCGTATAAAAGCTACAGATTGGTCCTTGCCCTCCGTGATAAGTTGTGACAAAACTGGCTGTTCAGTATTAGGGAAAGATGCGGAAGACATTGTAACGCGAAGGGTTAATTAGCTTGAGCAGTGTAGATGAGCGTAATGCCTGTTGAAACCCCCTCCCAAACATCGTGGAAAAAGTTCATGATATTATTTTCACGCTTGTTTGTGTAGAAGACTCCGTCTCAACCTTGAGAACGAGAGTACAGGGAGAAGATGGAATGAAAACAAAGGCTGGAGCAGAGCAGAGCAGCCAAGTACTGATAACATAGCTAGAAAATGCCAGAATGAGATAGAATCCAAGCTTCGAGTTATTTAAGCACTGAACTGTGGGTGAGGGATTTGGAAGCTCGCAGATGGAATTGTGGAAGCTGCCATGGCCCAGCGCTGCCTCCCTGTTTGCTCGTGGTGCTTGAGGGGGAGAGAGGTCCAAGCAGGCAGTAGAGGGCTCCCCAGCATGTTGTGGATTAAGTTAAGTTTCCACACAGGGATAAAATACCTTTGTTTCTCTGCTCTATTATTATGACTGATTATTTATGCTTGCACTGTGTTTATAACCTGAAGTATTCAGCTCGTTTTTATTTTGCTTTCTAAACCTATTAGTGTGAACTGCTGCAATAACTGAAACATGCATTTAGGTGTGCAGTAAATTAAAGCTTATCTGAAGTATTTAGTTTGTTTATATATTGCCTCCTGAACATCGTAGTGAGAGCCTGCTGCAGTAATGGAAACATGCATTTTGGTGTGCAGTAAATCAAAGCTTATCTGAAGTATTCAACTCATTTATATTCTGCTTCCTGAATATCGTAGTGCAATGCATTTTAGTATACAGTTAATCAAAACATATCTGTCAATTAATTATTTGCCTATACATATATAAATAGATGCTTTTCCTTGCTATTCTCTATTCTACTATTGTTAATGTGCTAAATGCTTACATTTTACCTGCAATTCTAGTAAAGCTAAATTGTATTTATAATTGGCGTGTGGTCCTTCATTGAGCGTCCTTATTGACTTATACCGAACAGGTGTCAACCAGACACCTGGATAAGACATTTGGTACCAGGAGTGGGGCATAAGTCAATAATGCCTCTTTGGGGACGTAAGAAAAGTGAGGCAGAGAGCGGAAGGCAGCATGTGGCAGAAGCCAGATCAATTCCCGGGTGGTTAGCAACTGACCCGTTCTCTGGTGTGGCAGGACTCCTGAACCAGTGGGCAGCGCCGGTGGTTAGATGAGAAAGTGACTCCTATTTTAGTGGAAGATGCGGTTGAGAGTGTGAAGCTAAAAGGGGCAAAGCTGGAGCTGAAAGCAGCAGGGCAAGTGGGATGGCTTTACCTGTCTGCGCTCCGTACGGTATACAGGAAAACATTAACACACAATGCAGAGATAATAAAACTGCGGGATAAGGTTGCAGCCTTGCAGGAAAGGTAGTTACTTATGAAAGAGACCATAGAAAGTGCAGTGACTCAGGGTGATCAAATGGAGGCAAGGTGCACCGCATTAGCAGTACGAGTAGCAAAACAGAAGAGTAGGCAGAAGCCTAAAATGCCCTCAACTGTGCAAGTGAGGGCACTGATACGCAAACAGAAGAGTAGGCAAAAGCCTAAAATGCCCTCAACTGTGCAAGTGAGGGCATTGATGTGCAAACAGAAGAGTAGGCAGGAGCCTAAAATACCCTTAACTGTGCAAGTGAGGGCATTGGTACGCAAAGAAAATTGGGATCCACATACTTGGGAGGATGAGGTGGAAGTACGTGTAACAGAACTAGGTGGAGTTGAAAGTGGAGAAGGATGTGTAGGTGAAATTGAAGGTGAAAAGGGAGCAAATGGCGGGCAAATACAGAATTCTTGTTTGGTAAGAGATTATACGCAGAGTGAGTTGTTGCAGAGAACCCGTATGTTTAGGCAGATGCCTGCAGAGCCTTTGTTTAAATGGTTGGTGAGGTTGTGGGACACTGGAGCAGAAGATGCATTACAGAATCCTTTTACGTTAGGTCCCATCACAGAAGGAGACCCATTTGTGCTGGAAATGATAGTAGAGGTTGATGTAGATGATGTAGTGATGTGGAGCCTATGGCAGAGGCCGGAGAAAATGAGGGTGCCACAAGATTGGGCCTTAGTAGCAATAGAACGCATAACTGATGATCGTCCGGTCACTTTAAAAACATGGGTCCCCTTACTAGGTTGGACAAGAGACGGAGAGGTTGGCAATAAAGTAGGCAGAGCGCAGGAGTTTGCCATCGTGAAGTGGAAATGGTATCTGCAGCAGAGGGCAAAACCAGGACCAGCAGGAGTGTCGAAGTTACAAGACGATAAACTAGGGGCAGTGGACTTGCAGGCAATGGCCCCTGCACTAGAGCCCTCTGAAATGGAATCCTCACCATTTAAGACAGCCCCGCCTTTTGAACAACTCACCGAAGAACGGCAAAATGCATGGTTCACAGATGGTACCGCCCGGTACTATCAAGGAAAAAGACAAAGGCAAACAGTCGCATTCCAGCCTGCTACAGAAACGATGTTGCTGCGAGAAGGGGATAATGAATCAAGCCAGTTGCAGAACGGCAGGGGGTAGCAGCAGTGATCGAACAAGCCCCCATCAGAGAGAAAACATTTGTGTACACTGACAGTCGGGCCACTTACCAAGGACTAGCAAGCTGGGCCCGACTTGGAGCAAGGATGGATGGAAAATTAAAGGCACCCCCATTTCGGGAGGCGAACAGCTATGGGAAGAGATGTGGGAGAAAGGGCACAAATGTCAAATCTATGTGGGACATGTGGATGCCCATTTCCCATTGGACACCTCACTTGCATCTCTACTCGACAACACCGTAGATCAGATGGCCAAAACGCGAACGGTGGTCATCAAGAAGGAAGCTGAAGCCGCTTTAGCAAACAGGGCCCAATGAACATCCGGACATCCAGGAGAGAATGGCACTTATGCATGGGCACAGCTATTACAAATTCCAGCCACTAAAGAACAAGTGCAAAAAGCAGTAAAGGAGTACCCCACATACAACCGGATTAGACAAATGCCCTTGCAAAAGAAGCCTAGTGGCCATATCAGAAGTGGAACTGCAGCTACTACAGTGTGGCAATTGGACTATATCGGGCCACTACCAAAGGATGGAGGAAAAAGCTACGTATTGACCATGGTGGACACCAACTCTGGCCTTATGTTGGGTATGCCCTGTGAGTCTGCAGACCAAAAGTCCACTTTGCGAGGGCTAAACTACCTGATAAAACATTATGGGGCACATGATGAGATCCAAACAGATAGGGGCACACACTTTTCAGGGAAAACAGTGCAGGGCTGGGTGCAGGAACAGGGAATTCGGTGAGTTGTGTACCTTAGTTATTATCCACAAGCTGTAGGCATGATTCAGAGATATAACGGATTGTTGAAAGAACAGCTAAAAAAGTTATCAGCACATGATAGACTTGCTCAAGTGATTTGTGAACAAGCATACACACCTGACATTGAAGAAAGATCTGCCCCCCCGATAACACCCAGAGAGGTGAGGGAGGATTTGGAAGCACAGGAAGAAAAGAATGGGTGAACCATCCAGGAAAAAAGCCAGAGGCAGGAGAGCTATTGAGTCAAGGGGTGGGGAGTATGTATATTATACTTTTAAAGAACTCAAATGTACCTGTATTTGTACTTGCAGTGAGACTTACACCACGGTCGTAAATGATGACATCTGCATCGATGACGTGGTTAATGATTATAACTGGAAAAAGTGTATGAGTCCAACCGAATATAGTCCGTCATGTCACTTGTGCACCTCAAGCAGCTAACATAACTGATGACAAGGGAAATGTTTTACTTTGCAACGTGGAGGTACCTGGAGGCAAGTGAATGGCTGCCAAAGCTGTGACCTGGAAGGTAACTGGACAGCAAATCCGACATGCCAAAGGACTGAACAAGGTGGAGGGGACGCCAGCAACAGTATAGGCTTTGAGTTACATGCTAAAAATGATATGTAAATATTGTGATACCAGGACACATGGTGGTTGTTACATTGAACAATAGAATACCAGCCTTCATGTTTTACATAACCGAAAGACGCATGGTTAACAACGTAAGCAACGTTTCTATAATGCGATATAGAATAGGATGTAAGCAAGTTCTGCATGCAAGCATAATTAATCGTATTGTGTTACAGATACATTTTGTCAAGGGGAATGTCTCAAAGTATGATCTATTATGTGCACCATGGACACCACTGTTATGGCCCTTGCCAAAGTTACACAATATGAGAGATCTAGGGTCCTTGATAGCTGGGGCCACCGGAATCGGGATAGGGGCCCTGAATTCTTTTGATGTTGAAGCCATTAGGAATAAGCTATCTTCTACAGGATATAGTACAGGAGAGGCCATAAAAGTAATTTCTCAATGGGGGCCTACACACTCACAAGAAGTATGGAAAGTCCTGCGTGGGTTGTATCGTGATTGGCAATGGCATAATTTCACTTATGAACAATTTGGAAAAGGCTTTCAAAGCACCCAAACAATGTCCAAAGGAATTCAGTGCATACTATGGCAAGGTGTTGTTAATCAACAGTATGTAGACTTCAAAGCGGAATGGGGACAGCTTCAAGGTGAATATTGGAGACAACAATTGCATTTGCCTGAGGAAATATGGGTAAAGCCTATACAATTCCATTGTGAGGGAGAGATGTGTTATGCTCATTTTGATATACCTAGAAGTAATCTTCCTCCTGAAATATGGTGCCCCTTTATATTGCTCCCCGTAGTAATAGGTGAAGAATGGTGGATACCTCACACTGACAAAAAATGGATTGATTAAACAAATCACACCGTAGATCCCACTAGATGTGCAGATTGGTCTAAGGGGTGGGTATGTACCCACACTGGCCTTGCGATAGACCCATGCCTTCACCCAATACCAGGAGAATGCGAATGGTTACCTTATACTATTAATGGCACAGACTTATATCAGTTAGGAACAGAGAGTATATGTTACGTTACTAATCATCCCTTACTTATTAACGGATTTATATAAACCACCGGAGAGCAAGTAATGTGTACGCGCAATATTACCAGCATTATTGACATAAGCACTCACATCTTGTACCGACCAAGTTCACCATAACCACATTACAGACGCAAATGCGTGCGCAGTTAGAGTGGAACATCTTGCTTGTTGTTAAGCTACCCAGATAAGAGGCAATCAAGCACTACGCACAAGTTACCTTTGCTAAATTTGATATTGCAGCTAAATACACCAAGGATACAGCCATATTGATGACCATAAACACTAAACAGCTTATGCACACTGCTTCATGCATCCAGCAAATAACTGAGCACCATTGGTATGACATCTTCTTAGGCTGGGCACTAGGAGCCATAAAGACGCTAACTATAGTGTTACAACAGCTAATTTGGTTATTGATTGTTTGTGTTACGCTAATGACTATACTATGTAGACTATATGTATGCACAAAGCAGTTTTCATACTAAAGATGCAAGCGCTTAGAATAACGTTGACCAGTATTAGTAGCAACCTAGCTAGCGGAATGTCAAAGCAAATGATATCCGTTTCAACATGTATCACGCTCATCTAAGGGGTGGAGTGTTCAGTATTAGGGAAAGATGCGGAAGACATTGTAACGCGAAGGGTTAATTAGCTTGAGCAGTGTAGATGAGCGTAATGCCTGTTGAAACCCCCTCCCAAACATCGTGGAAAAAGTTCATGATATTATTTTCACGCTTGTTTGTGTAGAAGACTCCGTCTCAACCTTGAGAACGAGAGTACAGGGAGAAGATGGAATGAAAACAAAGGCTGGAGCAGAGCAGAGCAGCCAAGTACTGATAACATAGCTAGAAAATGCCAGAATGAGATAGAATCCAAGCTTCGAGTTATTTAAGCACTGAACTGTGGGTGAGGGATTTCGATGTTCGCAGATGGAATTGTGGAAGCTGCCATGGCCCAGCGCTGCCTCCCTGTTTGCTCGTGGTGCTTGAGGGGGAGAGAGGTCCAAGCAGGCGGTAGAGGGCTCCCCAGCATGTTGTGGATTAAGTTAAGTTTCCACACAGGGATAAAATACCTTTGTTTCTCTGCTCTATTATTATGACTGATTATTTATGCTTGCTCTGTGTTTATAACCTGAAGTATTCAGCTCGTTTTTATTTTGCTTTCTAAACCTATTAGTGTGAACTGCTGCAATAACTGAAACATGCATTTAGGTGTGCAGTAAATTAAAGCTTATCTGAAGTATTTAGTTTGTTTATATATTGCTTCCTGAACATTGTAGTGAGAGCCTGCTGCAGTAATTGAAACATGCATTTTGGTGTGCAGTAAATCAAAGCTTAGCTGAAGTATTCAATCATTTATATTCTGCTTCCTGAATATCGTAGTGCAATGCATTTTAGTATACAGTTAATCAAAACATATCTGTCAATTAATTATTTGCCTATATATATATAAATATATGCTTTTCATTGCTATTCTTATTCTACTATTGTTAATGTGCTAAATGCTTACATTTTACCTGCAATTCTAGTAAAGCTAAATTGTATCTATAATTGGCGTGTGGTCCTTCATTGAGCGTCCTTATTGACTTATACCGAACAGGTGTCAACCAGACACCTGGATAAAACACTGTCCCAACCCCTATCCCAGAAGCATTTGTCTGAACTATGAATTGCTTGGGGTAGTAAGGGCTTCTTAAAAGATCTGCAGTGCACATGGCCTGTATGAGATCCTCAAAAGCATTGTGACAGCTAACTGTCCATAAAACGTTTTTGGGCATTCTCTTTGAGGTGAGGTCATTAAGAGGGGCTACAACGGAGCCATGGGTCTTAATGAACCTCCTCTAATAATCAGTGAGGCCTAAAAAAGTCTCTTACCTGAGTTTGAGTAGTAGGGGTAGTCCAATCCTTTGTGGTTTGAATCTTCCCCTGTAGTAATTGAATCTGACCTCTACCTACCAGGTGGCCCAAAAATACAACCTTCCCCTGTACTATATCTGGCACTTAGAGGCCTTGAAAGTGAGGCCTGCTTTCTACAGAGCCTATAAACCATTCCACAGGTAGACCAGGTGATCCTCGAAGGTGGAGCTAAAGACAGCTATATCATCCAAATAAGCTGCACTATTTCTCCACTTATCCTGGAGTGCCCTAGGAGCCACAGGCTCCAGAGCCCAGACTTTCTGTCCGAGCTGATATACAGCTAGGACAGCCGTCAGGTCATGCCATTGCTTTTGCAGCTCCTGGCTGGCCTAGAGGGTTTTAGTGGCCTTCTTCACATACTCAGCCATCCTTGATCTGAGGTCAAGTACACAGTCAACTATGGGGGTCATTCAGACCCCGGCGGGCGGCGGGAGCCGCCCGCCTAGCGGGAACCAACGAATGACCGCACCGCGGTCAAAAGACCGCGGCGGTCATTCTGTGTTTCCCGCTGGGCTGGTGGGCGACCGCCAGAAGGCCGCCCGCCAGCCCAGCGGGAAACCCCTTCCCACGAGGACGCCGGCTCCGAATGGAGCCGGCGTAGTGGGAAGGGTGCGACGGGTGCAGTTGCGAATTCTATGTGGGGCCCCCAGGGGCCCCACGACACCCCTCACCGCCATCCTGTTCCTGGCGGTCGGAAACGCCAGGAACAGGATGGCGGTGAGGGGGTCGGAATCCCCCATGGCGGTGCAGCAAGCTGCGCCGCCATGGGGGATTCCTCAGGGCATCGGAAAACCGGCGGGACACCGCCGGTTTTCCTGTTCTGACCGCGGCCAAACCACCGCGGTCAGAATGCCCTGGAACATCCTCCCGACCTCCCTGCGACAGACCCAGGACCTTCTCACCTTCAGGAGACTTCTTAAGACCTGGCTCTTCGACCAGTAGCAGCACCCCCCCGTCTCAGCGCCTTGAAACCCTAACGGGTACGTAGTGCGCTCTACAAATGTTGTGATTGATTGATTGATTGATTGACGACGACGGCAGAGTCCGCACACAGGCCGACAGAAAGGCCCAACCCACCCATCAATTAATGAACTATTAGTCCGCCGCCAGTTCCGGGGCGGGAACCACCGCCATGCAAGTCCAGGTGGAAATGAGCCAAATCCAGTGAAACACTCACCGGAGGCCCACACAACGCGCCAAATTAGACATGGATAGAGAGATGCAGATCATGCCAGCCCTGCTCCTTGCCATATACCTCCATGACCAAGACCGCCGACGAGGACGACAATGGTAAGTACCGCAACCTATGAAACAAGGGAGGAAAGGGCACAGTTACATACCCACCCACTCCACCCATCCTGCAACACCCCCCCAACCCTTCCCAGCAGCACAACCCATACACCCCACAGCAAGAGGTACTTACCCGACACAAGGCAAATCCAACTTGACCACTGTACATACAAAAGCCCCACACCCACAAACAATGAAATGAAAGACCAAGGTTCAACAGTGTGCCACCAAAACACAGGCCACACAGAAATATTTAATACAGCTCACAGAGCCAACTACTTCCAACAAGGCCAATGGCCAGTCCGTAACTCAAGAAGTGCCATTGGCTGCAATGGACCCAACCTGACTCCCAAAAGTGCACGATACTCCACCTAATGGGACAACAAAGGGGCATCCAGGCACCTCACGGAACGGTGGCAGGGGGTGGGGGGGCTTGTGATGGGGGTGGGGCTTGTCTTGCACTTGGAAGGTGAAGGGGGTGTGGGTTTGTCCTTTGAAGGTGGGGGGATGTTTCGAGCGGGTGGAGCCAGATGGACTTGGCTCTGCACGGGGCTTCTTCCTCTCTGGGGAAGTGGCACGGGAATGTGAGGGGCATACAGGGGTGGGCTGTGAAGTGGAAGGAGTGGAAAGGGCAGGGAGGTGTGCACGTCTAGGGACAAGACGGGTGGGCCAATGGGTTGGAAGAGGTCAGCACGGGAGAGAAAAAGTTTCTTTGGAGCAAATTGGGGTGGTCCTGGATGAGGGCGTGGTAGTGGAGGAAGAGGGTGGGGACGTATGTGGTGTAGGGGTGCGTGTGGTGGCTGCAGGTGACTGGACAGTATGCTGAGGTGTGGTGGAAGTGTGATGGGTGGGTGTCTTGGTGTGTTTGTGTGTTTTTGGAGAAGGGAGGTGGACACAGTGGGAGAAGACAGGCTGCCAGTGTGGGTGTATGTTGTGTGGGTGTCTGCAAGTCTGGTGAGTGTGCTGCATGTGTCAACTACTGTAATTGTGGTGAGTGCGGTGTCTGGGGTGCATGTATGGATGTTTGCTATTGTGGTGAGTGCAGTAAGAGGAGCAGCAACAGTGAGTGAAAGTGCAGTGCATGAGGGTGTGCATGTAGAGGGGACACACAGGGAAGCAGAATAGGTGGGCACACTGGGGGAAGTTGATGTTGTCATGTTTGCATGTGTATGTTGACTCTGTGAATGCTTGTGGTGGGAGGTGTGGTGCTTGTGTTATCAAGTGTGCTTCTTGTGTGTTGATGTGCTTGACTGCATGTCAAATTGTGTGCTTTGGACGGGGAAGGGAGTGGGGTGCTGGAAGGGGTAGAGGAGGTTGTGGGGGGACAGACTGGCCAGGGAAAATGGCTGCCATCCAAGAGGAGGCCAGAGCCTGAAAAGATCTCTGTAGGGCAGACACGGCACCGTGAATGCCATCCAGATAGGCATTGGTCTGCTGCACCTCTGATGTTAGCCCCTGGATGGCATTGACAATGGTTGTCTGCCCTACAGAGATGGTTCTCAGGAGGTCAGTAGCCGCCTCTGTGAGGGCAGCAGGGCTGACTGGGGCAGGGGAAGAGGTGCCTGGGGCGAAGGAGTCGCCCACCTTTCTGGGTGAGCGGGCACGGGCAACTCAGTGGGGAGCAGAAGGGAGGACGGTGATGGAATGGGGGGTGGCGGAAGATGTCACTGTAGTGGTTTGGCCACTAGGGTCCGCCACCGCCGGGGAGCCCCCATCGGAGGAGATATCAGAGTCACTACCTCCACTGGTAGTTGCCTCCCCTGTGGTACTCTCCTCGCCCTCCCACCCACTGGTCCCCTTGGCGTCGGATGTCTCTGCCTCCGAGGATCCGTGGGCCGCTGCTTCCCTACTTGCCAGTGCCTCAGCTTCCTCGCCAGATGTACAAAAACAACACAAGAGAACAGGGATGGGGAGACAAAACAGGAGAGACACTTGTAAATAGCTAAATGGAGGTACATAGTGACCAGACATACACCCACCCAGAAGACACCCCCAACAGTCAGCACCGTTCACTATGCCCATGGCCATACCCCTGACTACTGACCAGAACCCTGCTCTACACCCATCCCCTGAACTACCTAAGAACCCGACATGTGGGAGACCTGACAAAGACACCCCTACATCCTACAGGGACCATCATATAGATGGACAACAGTCAGAGTCCCTGCCTCTAAGCAGCATGAACCTAATCCACGCACAGACATCCTTCCAGACTTAAGTTTGTGACATGAGTACTCACCCTCTTGTGACTGCTGTACAGCCTTCAAGAGCCCATCAAGGTCTGGGTACGGCGGCGTCAGGATCTGTTGCATGAGGGGGGTCAGTGCCCGACGGGCACCCATTCCACGTTGGGAGGACTTCCCCAGCTGGGCCTCACAGATTTTACCCACCCAGTGCCGCAGGTCCTCCCACCTCTTCCTGCAGTGGGTGCTCTGCCGGTTGTAGACCCCCAGGGTCCGCACCTCCTTGGCGATTGCATGCCACAGTGCCCTCTTCTGGTGGGCACTGACCTAAAAGGGTGACACAGAAATGGAACACAGAGTTCAGGTACTTGCAAGATAGGTACAGCTGGCTATTCGTCCACTATAGGATGTACAGTACTTTCAGACTTACAGGACATACGCATGCAGCATGCCATACACCATGGTCCATACAGGCTCTGTGGTGCACACATATGTCCTTACAACACCATCCATTACATTTAAACAGTGCACCCTAGCCCTGACTCACCTGTACCTCTGGCCGTCCGTATAGCTTTGCGTACAGGGGCAGGACCCCGTCCACTAGCCTCTCCAGTTCCTCCTGGGTGAAGACCGGGGCCCTTTCCCCTGCAACACGAGCCACATCCATGACCAGAGGCAGGACACAGCAGTACACACAGTGGAGTACCTGTTCGCACGCGATCAGGGAGTCAAGTGAAGTATAGAAGACGAATTGGCGTACGTGCCGCGGTGGTGTGCACAGTCACCGCCGGCGGCGATCATGATACGCCAGGATTCCCCATTGGTGCCCATGTTAACCAATGACGGTGCGAACAACGTAAACACCGCCTTACGCTGTTATGTCAACTGCTAGCGGTATGAGGTCACTTCCACAACGACAGGCCTGGATTACAGTGGCCAGACATTTTGGCATTAACTACGCATCTTTAGATAATAATTGTGCACAATGCAGGCCCTATTTTCCACCTGAAACACCTATGCATGTGACCATTTCAAAATATAACACACAAGAAAAACACTGTTCCCTCATTAAGGTGTAGATGTAGATCTGTCAAGAACATGTTACTGTTGAGTCACTACAATGAAGTATGCAGTGCGCAAATTATGACAATGTGTGCCTCTGTATGTGTGTTCCTTACACTTTTTTGATATCCCTCGTAGGTACCGACCTTTGTGAGGAAGGGCACCATCGGTGTACAGACCACTTGTGGATATGAGCACCATGGTGGAGCATCAGATCATAATCAATTACAGACTCACCTGTGAAACAATTCTGGAACTTTGTGCATACTGGATCCTGCACTAACTCCGGGAAATCGTAATCAGCATGCCATCCCTACTGAAGTGCAGGTGTTCTCCGCACTCCATTTCCTGGCCACGGGCTCATTTCAAGTGACAGTGGGCATGGGTGTTGGATTTTAACAGCCAGTGTTCAGCATGGTAATGACAAGATTTCTAAATGCATTTGTACTACAGCTGCAGTCCTATGTGAGATTTCCCAAAAGTACTGACCTCCCTGCCATCAAGTCAGAATTCTTTGCCTTTGCCAGCATACCCCATGTGATAGGTGCCATTGGTGGCACCCACATACTGATCATACCCCCTAGAGTCAATGAACAGGTGTGCAGAAACAGAAATAACTTTCATTCCATGAGCATCCAATTTGTATGTACTGCAGACGAGTACATCTCACATGTGAATGCCATGTTCCCAGGTTCAGTCCATGATTCCTTTGTGCTGAGGAACAGTAGTGTGCCACAGAAGATGGAGCTACTCCAAGAGGACAGAGGGTGGATCATAGGTAAGTGTTTCTGTCACTAACTGACACATAGCAGACAGCCAGGCTGTCTGACTAAGGGGCTTGACAATGACTACTCTGTATTGCACCTTTTTCTAGGTGATTCTGGCCATCCAAACTTGCATTGGCTCATGACACCAGTGAGGAATCCTAGGACGGATGCTGAGAGGAATTACAATGAGGCCCATGGACATACTAGGAGGGTGATAGAGCAAACAACAGGTATCCTGAAGGCTAGATTTCATTGTCTACATATCTCTGGGGGTTCCCTGGCATATGGGCCTGCAAAGGTGTGTAGAATAGTGGTGCCCTGCTGCATGGCAGTGAGACATTCTATCCCCCTCTTGGAGGTGGAGAGTGCTGTCTGTCCTGGCCAGCTACCTCAGAGAGGTGAGGAGAGTGATGGTGATGATGAGGAAGGGGAAGATGTCAATTCCAGGACACAAGTGATACAACTCTACTTCCAGTAACTATGTGGGACTAAGGGCTGATATTGGGGTTTGTGATACATACTGTCAGAGTGCTTTGTCATATAGGGGGGGGTTTGAATCTTGTATGTGAAACTGGGTCCAGGGGTGCATGGTACAGATTTCAATTTAGTGCATTTACTTTGGGGCCAAATTTAGGCACACAGGAGTCCTTTCATGCAACGCATTGACAATAAAGTGGTTATCAGCCAGTTGCATCCATACTTCACTTTATTCACATTTCATGACAGGGGACAGTATTACAGGTGTGATATGTGGTTTATTGGTGGCAGGGAGTGAATAGTGCTATTTACAGTGATGGCAAGTGGTCATGGGTGGTTGTCCTCAATGCTAACATGGTGGCAGCCTTGTAGGTAGTATTGATGGGTCCATCAATTCTTACATTAGTTCATATTGCTTCTTAGCACTGTGTGGTGGTTGATTGAGTGGGATTGTTGCTGTGCAGATTGTTGCTGAGTTACTTCTTGAAGGGGCCTTGTTCTTTGCTGGGGTTCCACTGCCATATCTTGGCCTGAGGGTCCGTTTGGGCGCCTGCTGTTGAGCTTGAGGGGATGACATGGTTGGCCCTTGGGTTTCCTGTGAGGGTAGTTCCTGGGATGTTTCTGATGATGGTGTAATTATCAGGTCTATGTCCGGTGCTGTAGTGGGGGCCTCCTGTCCTGTGTGGGTCTCAGAATGGGTTTGTATCAGCTGCAGCAGTGCTCCTGCTATGCTGGCTATTGTGGTGTTGTGCTGTTTCCACTGCTCCATGGCATGTTGGTGGTGTTCCTGCTGCATCCTCTGACTGTGCTCCAGGGTGGATACTATCTGTGCCAACCTGTCATTTGGGTATGCTGGTAGGCCCCCATTACCTCAGATATCACATCCTGGGCTGCTGCATCCATCCTGTGGCCTCCCCCCGGCCCACTGAGGCCCTAGCACTTGCCCTAGCCCCCTGTGCCTGTGTCCCCTGCACAGGTCAGGCAGTATCACTTGTACTGGGGCCCTCACCTTCTTGCATGTTGGGAATGGGAGACTGTAGCCTCTGTACCTGTGTTCCACCAGTCTGTGGCCTGGATAAAATGGCGTGGGGACGCTTGCCCTGGGCTGCTGTTCTTGATTGGGTGGTAGGGGTGTCAGTGGTATCCTGGGTGGGGCTGCTGCATGGTGGCAGTCCTGGACTGTGCGAGGAGCCTGTCTGCTCATCAGTGTCCAGGGATCCTTCGCCAGTGTCCTGTGAGGTGCCTCTGTCTCCATGGGGGGCATTGGCACTCCTTGTCCTGTCTGTGAGGATGGCATGGGTGGTGGTGCCTGTTGGGGGACATAGACTTGTCTGTTACAAATGCATGTATGGGGTGCACAGGACTGGGCTATTTTGTGCTGGTGTAACTTTTAGTGGCCATCCAGGGTGCCTTTGTGAGGTTTATACTGCATTTTGCTTAGGGGTGGGGTTGCATTGGGGGGGGTGTAGTTCCATTGTGGATCCTTGCAGGGGTAGGTGGCTGTGCACAGGGGGAAGGATGTGGTCCTGTTAGTGGGTTTGTGGTCATACAGGGGGGGTGGATTCAGTGGCTGGTGCCAGGGTGGGGTATTGGTCCTGGTAGGTGTGCGTGGGGTGGTGCATGCATTACAGGTGTGGTGTATATGGGGTAAATGTAGACGACTTACCCGAATCCATTCCTCCAATGAGTCCAGTGAGCCCCTCAGGGTGCAGGATGGCCAGGACCTTTTCGTCCCAGTCAGTATATTCGGGTGGTGTTGGTGACGGTCCTCCCTCAGTCTTCTGGACTGCAATGTGGTGCCTTGATGCCATGGCCCTGACCTTCCCCCGCAGGTCGTTCCATCTCTTCCAGACGTCGTCCCTGGTGCGTGGATGGTGTCCCACTGCATTGATCCTGTTGACAATGGTCTGCCAGAGCTCAATCTTCCTTGCGATGGGTGTGTGCTGCACCTCGGCCCCGAATATTTGTGGCTCCACCTTCAGGATCTCGTCCACCATGGTCCTTAGCTCCTTTTCTGTGAAGCGTGGATGTTTGGGGGGTGACATGGTGAGTGTGGTGAATGGTGTCTGGGCTGGGTACGCGGTGAGGGTGCTCTTCTGTGGGTCAGTTTGCGTCTCATGTATTGTGGCATTCGGTGTCTGCTTCTGGTGCTCTCCATCTTCTTTGGCCTGGTTTCATTGCAAAGGATTGTGGGGTGTGTCAATGAGTGTTTTATGGGGTTGAAGATATGTGTCAGGTGTGTGGGATTCAGGCTTATCCAATGTGTGCACTTCTTGCTGTTAAGTCCACTTACCACCCATGGTGGTCGGCACCGCCAATGGTCGTCCGGCCTCCACTGTCCACCAAGGGGATTTGTGCATCATTATTTGGAGGGCGGGATGTGGGTGTGCTCGGCGGTGGCGGGGTGGGGAGGTCCTGCATTTCTGCCAAAAAGGTCATGGTGGTGACTGGTGGTCTTGTGATTTTTGGCGGGGTTGGAATTTCCGTTCATTATATGCCAGGTTTCCATTCCCCACCAACGGCGGCCTTCTGTTCACCGACGCCACGGCAGTCGGCGGTGTTTACCGCCGTGTTCATAATGACCGCCTGAGTCTGATCCAGCACCATGTGATGCCTGTCGGCCTAATCTGGGTTTGTTCTGGCTAACTAGCAGTGCCTCATCTCCACCCAAGAGCTGGGATGATTGGGGAACCGGGTGCATGACATGCATGAATCCTCAGGGGAATCGTGGTCACTCAGATCTCATCTGTTTCTCTCAGTTTTGATAGTCTCACGTATGCAAGGACAATTAGAGGCAGAGTAAAAGTTCAATAAGGTTTTATTGAAATAACTGCATGTTAGATAGTAAAGCATGTATTGCAATAACTAGGACTATGAAGAACAATAAGATTAAAATTGTGACAAGGAGATTAAAACACAAGAATAACACTTCTGTACTGTCACTAAGGTTTGTAGGGATAGTTCCTACCTAAGCTACGTTAGAGTACAGCATGTTAAGCTCTGATTCTGCCTTTCAGGTTCACCCTAGGAAGACAGCATCCCTCATTCCTGCGCAGGAGGCCTATAGTCTACATAGGCAGTTGTAGCGAAGCAATCAGCATGCAGTTGTGGTCATCTGGCTGGAATCTCCCTCTAGCGCACATGGGTCAAAGTAATGTTTTCATAAGAAAACAGCTAATGTTCCAAGAAAGGATCCCCCGTAAGACTGTGTGTGTTTCTGTGAATGTTGGAGACAAAGCATACCACTTTTGACGGCAACCTATCTTACTGCAGCCTTGAGAAAGGCACAGCACTTGTTTAAGAACGCAGTGCTGACCTAGGCCAAGAAAAGCTAGATAGTGAAAAAAGAACAAGACCACAAATGTGGCTAAGGGTAAAATTATACAACGGAGCTGAATAAAATATATCTAAGATAAAGTGCACAGCGGCAGGCAGAGCCTGCTAAAACAACGTGGATAAAACTATAGCTAAAAATGGCTACACAACACCGTACCCTTGCCGGTTCAAAGGTGGTGCAAAGCCTAACTTAATATATAAAAGCTACTAAAATACATAAACTAAATATAGAGGAGAAGACGTGAATGAAACCAGAACCAACAGCCTTAAAAAGTATGCGATTCCAGTAGTACTGGGCGCATTAAATATCCGTCCCACAAGTTCACCAAAGTGTCTCTGAAAGTTAGTACTTAAAAGGGATTGCATCTCTGCAGATGACCTGAAGCTCATATGTCGTGCATGCAGATGTAAGCTCCACATGGTTTTGAAACAATAAAGCCTTGAGTCTACTCAACTTGACAAAATTCACATTTGAAGTAGTGATATGGGCCCAAATCTCAGCTACTTCCCTCTTCTTCGCTCTTGTGTAGGAGGAAAACAGAAAGTAACAATTTCAGAGACTGAAACAATATATACTATTCCGGCTCACATCCTACAACAGCTCCAACTATTAATGAGCACATAACTGCCAGTCGAGAGCACCTGGAACACAGGTCTATCAAGGGGACTGGGACCCCATTCAGATAACAAGCCAAGTTCGCTGCCGACGCATTGCACTCCCTGTGCATGGACAGCTGATTACAAACCGTCAAATGG
Source organism: Pleurodeles waltl (assembly GCF_031143425.1). Lineage (NCBI taxonomy): Eukaryota > Metazoa > Chordata > Amphibia > Caudata > Salamandridae > Pleurodeles > Pleurodeles waltl. The sequence continues at coordinate 408,970,874 of NC_090438.1, forward strand.
CTGACAGAAGTCTTGCATTCACTACCGCTAAGAAAGACCTCTTTCATGCCACTGAGACATTTGTACGAGAAGGGCAGCTCCCACACCTCGTGGTTGTAACTATCTCCTAGCCTTTCATATCTGCCCACTGGAATGTGTTTTAAGCAGGATGTGAATTGAAGTGTTGAAATAGGCAGATTGATGACCCTGTGTATTAGCCACTCAGAAGTTAGTACCTCAGCCACAGTAAGAGTCAACTTTTCAAATTTTTCAATATTTAACATGACATAAGTCGCTTCCATCTTAGCCATTAGTTGTTGTTGTGTTAAATTAAATGTGGAAAATATATCCCTCACTCTGACGTGTTGCCACGGAACGCGACCTGCCTTCAGTGTTTGTACTGTCCAACCAAACTCCATAATGGATCTTAGTTGACTCTGTCCATGGTGTAAAGAGGACATGTCGCTCTGTGCTATGTCTATTGCAGAAGAAACAATGTTGTTTAAGGTGTATATCTGGTTGGACAGGGTGTTAATCCCATTATCTACAACAGCTAGTGCCTTCTGTAAACTCTCCTGATCTATTTGCCTTAACCGGGCAGCAGCTTCTTGTTGAGAAAGCTTCCAAATTTCATTATAATCTGCATATAAGAAGCGCTTTCTGTGTTGTTTTCTGGGGCCTAACAGGAAATCCTGTAAGTCAGTCTCATTAGACAGGATACCAAGGTGATCTTTAACAGTATCTAATGAGGAACTCTTCAACCATTGCTGGTATAGTTTCCCTACACTGTAATTCGTCACTATACCCGCGTGTTCAGATGACACATAGCGAGGGTCAGGCCTACTTGTTCTAAAACCCCGTGGAGTTTACAAAATGTTTATGACACTCATTGGTATCTGTTGGCCACAATAACCACCCACCAGGAAGTGAAAGTGAAGCATGAAACGTGCCATTTTAGACCCATTCATCGAGCTGATCTTCAGTTGCATTTATATACTTTTGCCATTTTTAAAATTTTGCAGGGGCAGGAATACTGGCCGCATTCAAATCCTTAATTTTTGCCAAGCCTAAACAACTTGTCTGTAGTACAGCTTAATTCAAAAATATCATCTGAACAGGTATCATGTATGCTCTAAATAAATCTTCCTTTCCCCTTATTTGCCAATTTTTTGTTCCCCACATGCTTTTTGAGTTAATCGACTTAAACCAATATTTGTAGACTTCTATTATGACTCAGCATTTTTAACATAGTGCCCAGAAAAATATGCAAATTTTCCGAATATGTTTTAGAACTCTTGTGTGGTGGAGTCGGGCAATGCGCCCAGTGTGTGTAATTAAAAATAGTCTTTGGGGTACTTGCTCTATGAATGAAATGGTGTCCATAATAATTATTACAGAACCTATCTGACCCTTGGGCTAGTGTGACCTGCCCCCACTGCCAGCACAACCTGCTAGTAGACCCTCGGAGAGTTCCAGCCAAATGCTGAAAGTAGAACCTCCTCCACCCGCAGGTTCCTGCGTGCGCCTCATCCCTGGTGGTCTAGTGGGCCTCCTGTAGGAAAGTACCATCTTCCTTGGCATGTTACCCCCAATTTCTGCCTCTTTGTCAGTGTGTTTTTACTATCTCACTGGGATCAGGCTAGTCAGGCCCCACTGCTCATAGTTTGTGGCCTAAATGTGTTCTCAGTATGCTTGACTGTGTCACTGGAGTTCTGCTAACGTGAAATCAAGTGCTTATGCTCTCTCTGTGTACCAAATCTGTCACTAAGGTTTAGTGACTCCATATTCCAATTCGGATTGGCACACTGGGCCCTCCTTGTAAGTCCCTAGTATATGGTACCTAGATACCCAGGGTATTGGGGTTCCAGGAGATCCCTATGGGCTGCAGCATTTCTTTTGCCACCCATAGGGAGCTCAGACAATTCTTACACAGGACTGCCACTGCAGCCTGAGTGAAATAGCGTCCACGTTATTTCACAGCAATTTCACACTGCCCTTAAGTAACTTATAAGTCACCTATATGTCTAACCCTCACTTAGTGAAGGTTATGTGCAAAGTTACTTAGTGTGTGGGCACCCTGGCACTAGCCAAGGTCCCCACACATTGTTTAGGGCAAATTCCCCGGACTTTGTGAGTGCGGGGACACCGTTACATGCGTGCACTACATAAAGGTCAATACCTATTTGTAGCGTCACCATGGCAACTCCGAACATGGCCATGTAACATGTCTAGGATCATGGAATTGTCACCCTAATACCATTCTGGTATTGGGGTGACAATTCCATGCATCCCCGGGTCTCCAGCATAGAGCCCCGGTACTGCCAAACTAACTTTCCGGGGTCTCCTCTGCAGCTACCACTGCTGCCAACCCCTCAGGCAGGTTTCTGTCCTCCTGGGGCCTGGGCAGCCTGGTCCCAGGAAGGCAGAACAAAGGATTTCCTCTGAGAGACGGTGTTACACCCTCTCCCTTTGGAAATAGGTGTGAAGGGCCTAGGAGGAGTAGCCTCTCCTAGCCTCTGGAAATGCTTTGAAGGGCACAGATGGTGCCCTCTTTGCATAAGCCAGTCTACACCGGTTCAGGGATCCCCCCAGCCCTGCTCTGGCGCGAAACTGGACAAAGGAAAGGGGAGTGACCACTCCCCTGACCAGCACATCCCAGGGGAGGTGCCCAGAGCTCCTCCAGTGTGTCCCAGACCACTGCCATCTTAGATGCAGAGGTGTGAGGGCACAATGGACAGATCTGAGTGGCCAGTGCCAGCAGGCGATGTCAGAGACCCCTCCTGATAGGTGCTTACCTTTCTATGTAGCCAATCCTCCTCTGTGGGCTATTTAGGGTCTCTCCTGTGGGTATCTCACCAGATAACGAATGCAAGAGCTCATCAGAGTTCCTCTGCACTTCCCTCTTCGACTTCTGCCAAGGATCGACCACTGACTGCTCCAGGACGCCTGCATAACCGCAACAAAGTAGCAAGAAGACTACCAGCAACATTGTAGCGCCTCATCCTGTAGTGTGGTTAGTTTTACGTATCCTTTGCGCATTAGCTTCAGGCTTTAGGCCTTTGTGCACTTTGCCCTGAATGTATTTTATTCATTTGCTGACAGCTTAGAGCCTCTGTGCACTTTGCTCTAAATGCTTTTTATTAGGCTTCGTACTGTTATTTTTCAAATAGCCAGTTCTACGGTGTGGGTATGGCCTCAGCGCTCGGCTGACGCTCGGACTGTTATTAAAGATTTGCGCATCTTTGTCGATACATTTGCAGTTGCGGCTTTTCATTCGGACCAGGGCCCTGCTTTCGCCTCTAAGGCATTCAGGGACACCATGGCTTCGTTGGGGGTCCAACTCCAATTCTTGTCTCCATTTCATCCCGAGGGAAATTCTGTCGCGGAGCGTTTAAATCGTGATTTAAAGCAATCCTTAACAGCCAGGGTTATAGGTACGGGTCGTAGTTGGCTAGCCCACCTATATGGATTACAGAGAGCACTTAATAACTTGCCTAGACGGTCACTGGGGGGTCGTACTTCATATGAGTGCCTGTTTGGAACACAAATGTATGTTCCTGATCTAGATGGTCCTGGTGTGGAGGCGGCAGTTATGCCCTTTGACATAAATGATCGTGTCACTGTTTTGCAGGATTTACAACAATTCCGTGAAGATAACTCTTCTGCAAGTGCTGCCTCCTCAGGAATTAAGGATGAGCCAGTAACACCTACTGGTTGGATACCCAGGATTGGGGATCTAGTGCGTGAAAAGGTCGCAGTAAAGAAAGAATTTGGTCCTTCTTATCGAGCACCTGTCCCTGTGTTAGGGGTGAGCGGCACGAGAACTGTGATTTTACCGCCGCTGCAAGGGGCCAAGGGAAATCGCTTTGTTTCTATTGATAATGTCAAGTTACAACATGTGGCCGATTCTGCACAGCAGACCAAGAGGGACACCCAGTAGTTCCGGCATCCCTCTCACTACTGGGGAAGAAGTCCCGCTGCAGGTGATTTACACCGACGCTGTTTCCCCTCCGAGCTTGGGGAGGGTGGAAGATGATCTTGCGATTGTTCCACAGACAACGATTAATATGGAATCTTTTGATCAAGTTGCTGTACGTTCTACTGATGTTTCTGAACATGTGGTTTATAGCGTGCCTAGGAGAGAGCCTCCATCTGCTTCTTTGTTCACAATTGTACCTTTTGCAAGAACTGCCTCTGGCTGCTTCAACGACGCTGATGAAGCAGTGTCCAGCTCCTCGTCCTCGATGTCTTCTGTCCGAGGTCCACGTAAGCTGCTGAGTTGGCTTAAACGCACATATTTTGTTTTTCCTTGAAACTATTTATGGCTTTTTATGACTGTAATGACTATTTTTTTATGGCTGGGATTTGTGGTTACTTTTTTCTAGTAATACATGGTCATTTTCTTCCTGATCGATCTGACATTGAGCACGTGGAGACTGTGTTGAGACCACATTTTTCGTCTCATATGGTTCAAAGAGACTTGTCCAATGTGAACATTTCTGCAAAACCGATTCCAGATGGGATTGTGGGATAAAGTAATGTTTGATATATATGGTCCCACTGAATTGATTCAAATACCGTATGTCCTCAAGTTATCAATGAATGATATTGTTATACCAGGCATTGTTTCTGATGATTGGGATGTGAAGACAGTAGATTCTATGCTAACAGATTTGCAATATTATACTGTCTATGACGATGAAGATGCTTACCAATTTAGAGATAATCATGGTGACATGTTTTGCTACAACTATTATGGACACCACTTTATTCATAAAGCTAGTAGCCCTAAGTCCATATTTAATTATGTGCAATGGGAACATTGCTCGACTCCTCCACAAGGAAGTTCGAAAACGTATTATGCTAAATTTGCATATTTTTTTGGGCATGATCAGCGGAATGCTAAGTCTTACTATTTTAAAGTTGCACCGTATTCTAATAAGCAAATTTTATTGACCGATACTAAATTACTATATTCAAATTTGTTTGTATCTAAACTTTCGGTCGAGGGATATGAATACTGGTTAAAAACTGTTGACTTGAAAAGTGTTTGGGGTACGAAAAATTGGCAGATGCAAGGCAGGGATACATTATTTAGAGCATGTCTTATCCCTGTGCAGATGATTTTCCTCAATGACACGGTACAACAGACTAGCTGTTTGGGCTTGGCGACGATTAGAGAGTTGACTTTGCCTAGTATACCTGTCCCTTCCAAATTAAACAACTGGCAGCACTATGTGAATGCTACTTTTAGTGAATTTACGCATTGGGTCCAGAATGGTACGCTTAACGCTTCATTGGTACATCCGGGCGGGTGGTTATAATGGCCTGTAGACATTATCAGTGTCATCAACGTTTTGTCACCTCTTCAGGGGGGTTCAGGACTAGTAGGGCAGACCCTCGTTACATTTCACCAGAACATGCTGATATTATAACTACGTACAGCGTGGGGAAGCTTTGTCAACAATGGTTGAAGTCATCCACAATGGATGCAGTTAAGTCACATCTCAAGTTACTGTATAATGGTACTGATTTACAAGATTTTTTGTCAGGTCCCAAGGTACCACGGAAGAAAAGGTTTTTATATGAAGTTTATAATGAGATTTGGAAACTTTCACAACAGGAGGCTGCAGCCCGGTTGAGGCAGATTGATCAAGAAAATCTACTGCTGACTTTGTCTGTTGTTGATAATGGCATGCATACCCTTTCTGACCGTGTTTACACGATTGACAGCATTGTTTCCTCTGCTATTGACATTATCAAATCAGACATGTCTTCTTTATATCATGGGCAGAGTCAGACACGGTCCATCATGCAGCTGGGTTGGACTCTTCAGACCTTGAAGGCGCGTCGCGTTCCATGGCAGCACATTCGTGCCAGAGAGATCTTTATCTCCTTTAATTTGACTCGTCAACAACAGTTGATGGCTAAAAAGGAAGCGACGTATGTTATGTTGAATATTGAGAAATTGGAGAAACTGCCTTTCACGGTGGCTGAGATTCCGTCAGCTGAGTGGTTGATTCATGGGGTTATTAATTTGCCTATCTCCACTCTGCAATTTACTTCTTGTTTGAAACACATTCCGGTGGGTAGATATGAACTATTGGGAGACAGTTACATACACGAGGTGTGGGAGCTTCCCTTTCAATACAGATGTGTTGATGGTTTGAGAGAGGTTTTTCTTAGCGGTAGCGAATGCGAAGCTTCTGTCAGCCATTCCATGGTTTGTAAACAGCTGTCCTTGCACGGAGCGTGTAACGCTTCGATTGCTAACTTAGCTTGTTATTTAAAGGGTGTTCCAGTCCCGGTTATTAAAAACACTTTCCAGGTGCTTTCTAACGGCAGTTACGTTGTTCTTAACAGCAAACGCTGCTGTGGCATGCGTGCCGGAATAGTTTACGTTGTCGTTGTCAACAAGGCCGTTACGTGCTGCGGGAATGTGTTGTTTCCCCCCACTCAAATTAGGGAGGTAGCGGACATCTGGCCTCATATTGCTACTTCCAAGGTTGATTTCGACAAGTTGAGTCGGCTGAAAGCTTTATTGTTTCAAAAGCATGTGGCCCTTAAATCTGCTAGCGAGACCTACGCACTTCAGGTGGCAAGGTCAGCGGCGGAGATACAGTCCCTTTTGAATACTAACTTTCCAAGTCACTTCTGTGAACTTGTGGGACGTATATTTAATGCATCCAGCACTGCTGGTATTGCTCATTTTTTCAAAGCCGTTGGTGTTGGTTTTGCTCACACCTTCTCTTCCATATTCGGTTTGAGACCTTCAGCTATACACTCTATTTTCAGAAGCATTTTTGGGGGTTTCCCGATTACTTTGGCTTTATTGGCTGGAGTCTTGCTATTGTTGCTATTTTTTCGCAATAGCTGTCCCGCCACAACGAGTTCCTATATTGCTGCTCCCGTCAGCACAGCTGTGTCGTGAACGCATGATGCAGCATTTTGGAGCTACACTCCTGGGACATTTGGAGTGTGACTGGTCTCTGTCATTCAGACCGGTTTTGGATTGTGTGCAACCCGTGTTTCGGTGCCTTTGGTGCTCGTTTGAACATGCACTGGCTTTCTGTCTCTCACTGCAGCGCCCTCCAGTGGTCGATCCTGATCTGTTGATGTTCCCGATTAGGGCTCATTCCCAGACTTGTGCACTACGGTTGCGTTTGCTTCGTGAGGCGGTTTATGAGATTCCATTCCTGGAAGAAGATGGTATTGTCTCTTTCATTGGCCCTGCACGGGGTGCCGCCCTGAATGGTTTTGGGGCTTTGGAACACACCTGCTCCATGGTACTTTGTGGCGTGGATCTTCCGATATTAACATATATCGAAGTGGAGGAGCTCTTACGTTCTATTGCTTCTGTCTGACAATTGGATTTTTTTTTTTTCTCCAGCAAAATTGACACTATATTGATTTGGCTTTATCGTCAGATGTTTCCTAAATTTATGACTTTGTTGTCTTCTTACCTTGTCGAAATATATTGTTTATATTTGGGGCATGCTTTTATATTATTGGAACCACTTGCTACCGACAAGGGGAGGGTGTAGTGTGGTTAGTTTTACGTATCCTTTGCGCATTAGCTTCAGGCTTTAGGCCTTTGTGCACTTTGCCCTGAATGTATTTTATTCATTTGCTGACAGCTTAGAGCCTCTGTGCACTTTGCTCTAAATGCTTTTTATTAGGCTTCGTACTGTTATTTTTCAAATAGCCAGTTCTACGGTGTTGTTTTTTTATTCATATCACACTGTTTTGCCTACTTCAGCACTGGAGTTCTCCATAACATATTCACTCTGTGCTTCAGTCAAGGATACAGTCTGGTACATTGCCGATAGACGTGGTAGGAGTTTAGATTTGGCATTCCTGCGTAGGGACATTTTGTGATCACGATGACATGTTAGTTATAAAATCACTTCCTTGTCCCAATACATGCGAGAGGGAGATTCCGACCAGAGACCCACAGCTAGACGCTGACTGCCTCGTTGCAGATGCTGAACCAGATCACAGGCCTTTGCTCAGGTATGAGGGCGTATGTCTTCCCGGTGATTCGGAAAGGCAAGCTAGAAGCTTAACATGCTGTGCTCTAAATAGAACAAGCAGAGGGAGAGTAGAAACTGTTAGGAAATATGATAGCTTTATTCTTATGTTTTACTCTCCTGGTGACTATATCAATCCTACTATGTTGTATTGTTCTAGTTATTGCGGCTCACGCCTTATTATCTAAAATACAGTCGTTTTATTAAAACATTATACAAGACTTATACTGTCTTTGTCATTTGTATATGAGATCATATTGTAAATGAGAGAGTTGGTTCGGATCTGAGTGACCACGACTTCCCTGAGAAGTTCCAAAGATGTCATGCTGCCTAATCATTTCTTCCCCGTGGGAGAAATGAGGCACTGCTAGTTAGCCGGAGCAAAAAACGGATTTAGGGTGACAGAGTTCCTTACACGTTATGTTATGTTATGTTATTTTTATTTGTACCGCGCACAGCTGCCCCAGCAAAGGGGCGTCCCGGCGCTTTGAGAAGGTAAACACAACACAGCACTAAAAACGGGCAAAAGAAGAAAAAACACAACGAATAAGCTTACACAAATAAAAAAGTCTTAATAGCACGCCTAAACTGAAGGAGCTCATCAATGGCCCGGATTTGTGGAGGAAGAGAATTCCACCAACACGCTGCCAGGACTCGAAAGGAGCGGCCCCCAATTCTGCTCAGCTTAAAGCGCGGAACCACTGCTAAGTTCTGGCCTAACGATCTAAGAGTGCGAGAGGGAACATAAGGAATCAGCAATTTCTCCATGATTTGCGGGGAAGTACCCTTTAAGATTTTAAATGCAAAACAGAGAACCTTAAATCTAATCCTCTGTTGCACAGGGAGCCAGTGGAGAGAGCGCAGAGTATTGGACACAGAACATCGCCTGGGGAGACCAGTCACCAGTCGGGCCGCAGCGTTTTGAACCCGCTGGAGCCGCCGAAATTCTGACTGGTTTATCCCCGCCAATAGGGAGTTGGCAGAGTCCAACCTAGACAGCACTGATGCTTGAACCACCAGCTGTCTTGTAGGTGCATCAAAGAATTTGAGGATAGGTCGAAGTCCTCTGATGATGCCATAGCAAGAAGCCGCCACCTTCTTGGTATGACAGATGAAACTCAGAGAAGAATCAAACCATACCCCCAAGTTTTTTATCTCAACCGCTGGGAGGGGAGTCACACCCAACTCCGAAGGCCACCATTTATCATCCCACAAAACCACCTGTTTACCAACCACCATAATCTCTGTCTTTTTGGTGTTTAACTGGAGACAGTTGGATTTCATCCAGTTAGCCACTTCCCGCAGACCATCTCAAAACCTGGGAGCCTCCAGGTCTGAGTCCCCACTCAGTGTGACCGCCAGCTGCGTATCATCTGCGTAGGACACCATGGTTAGGCCCCACCGCTTGACGACCGCAGCCAACGGTCTCACATACAGATTGAAAAGGGTGGGACTCAGTGAAGGCCCCTGTGGGACTCCCTGGTCTAACGGGTAGAATGACGACTTACCGGGCGGGATCGCCACCTGGAATGACCTATCCGTAAGGAAGGAACGAAACCAGTACAAGGCGGAGCCAGAGACGCCCACCTCCTCAAGACGCCGAGACGCCGAACCAGAATTCCGTGCGAGACCGTGTCGAAGGCGGCACTAAGATCTAATAACAACAGTGCCGTCGTCCAACCGGAATCCATCATGGAGCGCAGATGCTCGACCATCGAGAGGAGGGCCGTCTCTGTACTATGACCCGCGCGGAACCCGTTCTGGGTAGGATCAAGAATGTTAAACCTACCAAGGTGGTCTGTAAGAGTGGCATTCACATGGGCCTCTGCTATTTTCGTGGCCCAAGGAAGAAGGGAGATAGGGCGGTAGCTTTCAGGTTTAAGGGGGTCAAGAATCGCCTTCTTCAGAATTGGCGTAACTACTGCCTGCTTCCATCTAGCGGGAACCACTCCAGAGGAAAGGGACAGGTTGATCAAGGACAGTACCGGGGAGCGGCAAACCGGTGCCAGAGTCTTAAGTTGGGCCGGTTTCAACGGGTCAGCCGGAGAGCCAGACTTAATTTTGGCGCTGAGATAGTCAAACATCTCCAGAGATAAGGGGGGTAAGATGGAAAGACATTCCCCCTCACCTAAGGTGCGACCAACCTGCTCTAGCATCAGGGAACCCGTTGGAAAAGTGCGATAGATGGCTTGCACTTTTTCATAAAAGAAAGAGGCCAGACCCTCACAATGTGAATCCGAGCATAATTCCCCTGCAATTACTCTCTTCGCCATCAGGTCCTTTAATACTTTAAAAATAAGTTTCGATGGATTAGTAGAATTCTGAAACTGTTGAGCATAAAAGGAGGCACGAGTTTGACACACTGCCCTGTGATAAATCTTAATTTTAGCAAGATAACATATTTTCAGATCAGAGTCATATGACTTCCTCCATAGTCTTTCGGCCTGTCTACAGACCCTCTTAAGAGATGCCAAGCAAATGTCATACCAAGGGCTCGGCTCCTTCCGGTGACACTTAGACCAACACATAGGAATCAGAGAATGGAGGGCACCAGAAATCCACTCACAAAAGGAGTCCTATCCACAATCGACCTCGGTGAGCGGACCTAAAGGAGCCTTCTCGAGCTGATGATAGAAATCCTCCAGACTTAATTTGTTCCAATGTCGTTTAAGAACAAATCTATCCTGAGATACAAAAGGAGAGTCAGACAGAGAGCATGCCATTTTCACCAGCATGTGGTCTGTCCAGACCAACTGAGAGGAACCAAGAACTCTGAGACCTTCTAAATTTTTGAAGAACGGGTCAAGAATATGACCACCTTTATGTGTGGGGAAGGTAATCATCTGCGAGAGCTGTAAAGCCTCAAGATCCGCCAAAAAGCTCCTAATAGTAGGTAAGGAAGGACAGTCCAAATGGAGATTAAGATCTCCCACAACATTAAAATTTGCGCATCCTAGTGCCTCTATGCTAATATACTCAGGAAGAGCAGCCCTAAAAAGAGAATCACAGCCCGGAGGCCGGTAAATTAATAACCCAGAGATGGTAAACTGATGACTAAACGCTATTTTAAATAGGGCACCCTCACACCCCAAAAGTTCAGCGGCTTTCCACTGACAAGGATAACACCATTTGGTGACCATCGCAATACCTCCACCTCTAGTCGTACGATTTAAAGTAAAAATAGCATATTCTGGGGGAAAAGCTAAGTTAGTTATCGAGGAGTCAGAGTCCTGGAGCCACGTTTCCGTCAGGAAAAGCACATCCGGCGAACCATCAGCAAGAAGGTCGTAAATCTCCTGATAGTGCTTTACCACAGATCTGACGTTTAAGCTCCAGATATTCAAGTCCCATTGTCCTATCCTCTTTACAGCAGGCCCTAAGGAGCGTATAAGGGAAGGGGATTCCAATGACCATACACCGCTCAGTCCCCCACACTGTTATCGATCCTGCTGCCTAGAAATCCAGTAGTCTCATTTAGGATAATGAGAGCCCACGCGACAATCCTGCCGGCTTTCTTGACTGTTTCCTGGTGGTGCATGCTCTGAGGGCTGTCTGCCTTCACCCTGCACTGGAAGCCAAGAAGAAATCTCCTGTGGGTCGACGGAATATTCCCCTTGCCAACGCAGGCACGAAACTTCTGCATCACCGGTCCTCTGGGTCCCCTCTCATCCTGACAAGTGTGGTCCCTGGAACACAGGAGCTGGGTCCAAGTGTCTTCGACAGTCCAGTGGCCCTTCTGTCCAATTTGGTGGAGGTACCTCCTTGCTTCCCCACGGCAGACAGTAAACCAGTGTACTGTGTGAACTGCAGCTGCTCGGGCTTCTGTGCACTTTTGCAAGACTTCCTTTGTGCACAGCCTACCCAGGTCCCCAGCACTCCGTCCTGCATTGCCCAACTCGCTGAGTTGGACTCTGACGTCGTGGGACCCTCTTTGTTGCTCTGAGTCATCTGTCATCCTCAGATCTTCTAAGTGCCTGTTTAGGTGCTTCTGCGGGTGCTGCTTGCTTCTGCGTGAGCTCTCCATATTGCTGAGCGCCCCCTGTGCCTCCTCCTCCAAGGGGCGACCTCCTGATCCTTCCTGAGCCCTGGCAGCACCCAAAACCTTCAACCTCGACTCTTGCAGCTAGCAAGGCTTGTTTGCGGTCTTTCTGCATGGAAACAACTCTGTATCTCCCAGCTCACTGTTTGACATCTTCTGACCAAAGGAGAGGTTCCTGGCACCTTCCGTTGTTGCAGAATCTTCGGCTTCTTCCACCCGGAGGCAGCTCTTTTTCACCTTCATCCGGGGTTTAGTGGGCTCCTGCCCCCCCGGACACTTGCGTGACTCTTGGACTTGGTCCCCTTCCTTTACAGGTCCCCAGGTCCAGGAATTCATCTTCAGTGCTTTGCAGTCAGTTGTTGTCCTTGCAGAATCCCCTATCTTGACTTTACTGTCTATCTGGGGTAGTAGGGTAATTTTACTCCTACTTTTCAGGGTCTTGGGGTGGGGTATCTTGGACACCCTTACTGTTTTCTCACACTCCCAGCGACTCTCAACACACTACACTAGGCCTGGGGTACATTTGTGGTTTGCATTCCACTTTTCGAGTATATGATTTGTGTAGCCCCTAGGCCTATTGTCTCCTATTGCACTCTATTGTATTCTACAGTGTTGGCACTACTTTTCTAACTGTTTACTTACCTGATTTGGTTTGTGTGTGTATATTTTGTGTATATTACTTACCTCCTAAGGGAGTATATCCTCTGAGATAGTCTTGGCATATTGTCACTAAAATAATGTACCTTTATTTTTAGTAACTCTGTGTATTGTGTTTTCTTATGATATAGTACTAAGGGGGTTATTCTAACTTTGGAGGAGTGTTAATCCGTCCCAAAAGTGACGGTAAAGTGGCGGATATACCACCAGCCGTATTACGAGTTCCATAGGATATAATGGACTCGTAATACGGCTGGTGGTAAATCCGTCACTTTTCCGTCACTTTTGGGACGGATTAACACCTCCTCCAAAGTTAGAATAACCCCCTAAGTGATATAAGTGGTGTAGTGGGAGCTTTGCATGTCTCCTAGTTCAGCCTAAGCTGCTCTGCTATAGCTACCTCTATCAGCCTAAGCTGCTAGAACACCTCTAATCTACTAATAAGGGATAACAGGACCTGGCACAAGGTGTAAGTACCACAAGGTACCCACTATAAGCCAGGCCAGCCTCCTACACAGCAGCTCTGCACATCTGGATCACAATAACCAACCTGGCCCATCTGGGACCTCTGGTCAGTCAGTTACCCTGCCACAGTCCCAAACAACCACAGAGCCTCCCCCCTCAGGAAACACCAGCACAGCACCCACCCAGCTGGCCCATGCCACTGTCCCCAGGACACGTCAATCAGCAGTGTGTCCACCACTACAGGGACCCCAGGCAACCCCACTAACCCAGGACGATCAGGGACCTGGGGTCAGTGGCAGTGGGCACACGGTTCAGGGGACAGAGGCACAGGACAACAGAGAAGCTGGGAGGACTGCTGTGCGACAGGGGGAGGACAGGTCCTGGGAACCAACTGTCCACGAGGCACTCACCAACATCATGGGAGCGTACCACCATTCCCAGGACACCATGGGCACGGTACTGGCCAAGATTCACGAGACCCAGGGGCTGCAGGAGGGATCAGGGTTGACCTCACAAAAATCTACACCATCCTGGTCACCAAAGCAAGGGTGCTGGCTGATATGGGCAAGACCATGAGGGAGGCAGTGGCTCAACAAAGGGCCACTGACACTAGCCAAACTGAGGAACAGCCTTCTACATCCGCCGGTGCTAGTTGACAGGAGGCCCCGCCACACGAACATCAGGCCACCAACACCCAACCCCTAGCAGTACACATAGCAGAAGCCAGATTGGGGTACACAGATCTGAAAAATGGAAACCCAAAGGGAACAGTCAGTGTCCATAGACAGAGGGTAAGAGGCTGCCATGTACAATGTCCTAAAGTATACTGAAATGTGAAGAGGAGTTACAGTCTTTTACCTGTGTGTCACTGGAAGTACTGCAGGATAATATTTGTTCTGTTATAAACATCTTCTTCCTCTGCCTCATCTTCCTCACTGTCCACAGGCTACACTACTGCCACAAGACCATCACCAGGCTCATCCTCCAGCAGAAAAGGCACCTGGTGTCTCAATGCCAGGTTGGTCAACATACAGCATGCCACAATGATGTGGCACACCTTCTTGGTTGAGTAGTACAGGGAGCCACCTGTCAGATGGAGAAACCGGAATCTGGCTTTCAGGAGGCCGAATGTCCTCTCAACAATCATCCTAGTTCGCCCATGTGACTCATTCTAACGTTCCTCTGCCCTTGTCCTGGGATTCCTCACTGGGGTCAGTAGCCATGACAGGTTGGGGTAACCAGAGTCACCTGCAAATATCTAGGGACAGTTGTGAGACACACTAACCCTTAGGGACAACCCCATACCCAGACACCTACTCATACTGTGTGGGGACCTTGGGCTCACATATTAGCCACACCTGGTGCCTCTGGAGTTGGCCCATCACATGAGGAATTCTGTATTTGCGCAAGATATAGGCATCATGCCCAGAGCCAGGACACTTGGCATTCACATGGGAGATGTACTGGTCCGCCAAACACACCATTTGCACATTCATCTAATGGTAGCTTTTTTTATTCCAGTACACCTGTTCATTCCTGCGGGGGGGGACAAATGCCACTTGTGTCCCATCAATGGCACCAATGACGTTGGGGATATGTCCAAGGGCATAGAAGTCAGCTTTCACTATGGCCAAATCCTACACCTGGGGGAAAACAATGTAACTGCACATATGTTTCAGCAGGGCAGACAACACCCTGCTCAACACATTTGAGAACATTGGCTGAGACATCCCTGATGCCATGGCCACTGTAGTTTGGAAGGAACCACTTGCCAAGAAATGGAGCACTGACAGGACCTGCACAAGAGGGGGGATACCTGTGGCCTGGCAGATAGCTGACATCAGGTCTGGCTCCAATTGGGCACACAGTTCTAGGATTGTGGCACGATCAAGTTTGTATGTGATAATAATGTGTCAGTCCTCCATTGTCGACAGGTCTACCAGGGGTCTGTACACCAGAGGATGCCCCCATCTCATCATCTGCCTCAGCGGATGTAGCCTATGGAGGAGAACGGTGAGCAGAAGGTCATTTACTACATAGATAGGATAACTGTGTCTGAATTAATGTTACAGAAGCTATGTGCTAAATTGTGAGTCAGTATATGTGACAAAATGTGCTGTAACGCAGTTAGGTGCAATGCCATGTGCCACCCTGAAATGGCGGCTGCCTGACGTGTGAGGAGGGACAAGGGGAAATGAGGTAACTGCGCTGGCGTTGTGCAGCGCCACGGTAGGCGGTCGAAGACCGCCGCGCAACTCTGCATTGATTATCATTGGGCCCTATGTTTTCCAGGAGGCAATGGCGATGTACGCCGGCGGTACCGCCACGGACATCACCGCCATTTTCTACCCATTCACTCACTTGATACCTGACCATCAACAGGAGAGGACCTACACTGTAAGTGCTGCTGTGACCTCAGTCTGGAAGCGACAATGGCTAGAGTGTCTGGGGAAAGGGCCCCTGCCTTATTTGCGTAGGAGTTTGAGAAACTGGTGGATGTGGTCCTCCCCCAGTACACTCTACTCTACGGTCCTCCAGACAAACAGGTGAGTACACTGTGAGAATAATGCATAGGCAATGCCTGTTTGGAGTGGTGTGGATTTAAGGCACATTTTGGGGGTTGCTAAGGCATCCTGTCCTGAGTGCTGCATGAGAGGTGGTCAGTGTATGTGTGTCAGGGCATGGGTCTGAACTGGTGGGCAATGAGTATGATGGTCCGGACGGGTGAGTAATTTCATTTTCTGCTGTCTTTACCCTCTAGGTCAGCGCACACCAGAAAAATGGTATTTGTTATGCCATCGCCAAGGAGGTGCAGACCGTGGGGGTTTATCCCAGGTGGAGCGCCCACTGTCCCAAGAGATGGGAGGATCTACGCCGCTGGACCCAGAAGACGGTGGCGGCCCAGCTGGGGCTGGCCTCCCAACGTGGAAGGGGTGCCCATCGCACCATGACCCCCCTGATGTTCTGCATCCTGGCGGTGGCCTATCCGGAGTTGGATGGGTGCTTGAAGGCATCACAGCAGCCACAAGGGGGTGAGTACAGTTTCAGAAAGCTGACTTTGTGCGCTTTAGGAACTAATTGGTTGGGGGATGTGGGCTGTGGGTGCCCCTAGGCAAGGGCGATCATGGCAGGGTAGGTCCCTTGTTTTCAGGCTCTGAAGCACCCCTACACCAATGGTCAAGTGGGCAACTATTAGTGTGCAGGGTCCTGTGGGTGTCAGGTATGCAGGTGCTGGTGTTAGGCATTGTACCCCCTGTCCCTGATTCCGCCACCTGCCAAGCTTAAGAAGGGGCCGGCATGCAGTAGGGGAAAGTCGCACCACCCACCCAGCAAGGCCTCATCCAAACACAAAGAGGACAGTGCCAAGGTCTCAGCAGTGACTACCAAGGTGGGGAAGGGACACAAGAATATGGCCAAGTCACCTCAGGGCACAAAGCCTCCAGGTGAGGGGCTGGTGACCACCATTTCCCCAGACAGGCTAGCAACCTGTACCACAGTCAGCACCGCCTCAACGACCGCCACCTGCACCGCCACCTGCACCGCCAGCTGCACCACCACCTGCACCGCCACTGCCACAATGTCAGTCACCAGCATCCTCCCCAGTGATCAGCCATCCGAGGCTGCCGGAGATAGTCTGGTTTCTCCCTCCACCACTACAGACACCTGCACCACAGGCAGCACCGGCAGCATCTCCACCGCAGACACCGCTGCAGACACTGCCACCTGCACCGCCACCTGCATCGCCACATGCCCAGCCGGTGCCTCTACATCGGACATCAGCACCATCCCCAGTGGGCAGACGTCCAAATCTACAGGTGACGTCCTGGATCCTGCACACACCACATGAGGCACCAGCACTGGCACTACCAGCGGTTTGCATCCTAAATCACCACAGGATGGAGTGTGGCTCTGCCTCCATGGAGTATCATGCTACTTGTTCCCTGCACATTTCGTGGCTCAGACACCCACATGAGGGAATGGGACCTTCCACACCCCAGGTGCAGCATCACTGGCACAAAGCCCCCTGCAGAACCAGTGGAGAGATGCATCCACTCACCCCTCCTTGGCAGGATGAAGCACACTGGGCACAAAGCCCCCTCCAGAACCAGTGGAGAGATGCATCCACTCACCCCCTCCTTAGAAGGATGAAGCACATTGGGCACAAAGCCCCCTCCAGAACCAGTTGAGACATGCATCCACTCACCCCCTCCTTGGCAGGATGAATCACACAGGGCACAAAGCCCCCTCCAGAACCAGTGGAGAGATGCATCCACTCACCCCCTCCTTGGCAGGATGAAGCACACTGGGCACAAGGCTCCTTCCAGAACCTGTGGAGAAAGGCATCCACTCACCCCCTCCTTGGCAGGATGAAGCACACTGGGCACATGGCCCCCTCCAGAACCTGTGGAGAAAGGCATCCACTTGAGAGACTGTGACTTTGCACTCCCCAGGACCAAGCAGTGGGCAAAGCACCCACTTGAGAGACTGTGGCTTTGAACTCCCCAGGACCAAGCAGTGGGCAAACCACTCACTTGAGAGACTGTGGCTTTGAACGCCCCAGAACCAGGCAGTGGGCAAACCACCCACATGAGAAACTGTGGCTTTGAACTCCCCAGGACCAGGCACTGGCAAACCACCCACTTGAGAGACTGTCGCTTTGAACTCCCCAGGACCAAGCAGTGGGCAAACCACCCACTTGAGAGACTATGGCTTTGAACTCCCCAGGACTAGGCAGTGGGCATGGAGCCCTCTCAAGGAGCTTTGGCGTAGTACCATCTTCCGTCTGAGGTGCTACCCCTTCCCCATGAGGTGCCTGTGTTTTTTCGACCTGATGCCCCTGCAGTGTTCTCTCCGTTTTGAGGCAGGTGTCATGTGTGGGCTTCGCCTATGATTTTGGGCCCACTGGTCCACGGACATTTACAAGGGACAGTGTACGGCCTTCTGTACATAACGTGAATATTTGTGTATACTGAATTATTTTTATTCGATTGCTATATATGATTGTTCAAAATATCACTGGTTAAACTCAATTCCTTTTGTCCTTGCCTTCTTCCAGGGGGTAACGGGGTGTATCTGTAATGTTGTTGGATGTGTTAGTGTGTTTGGTGTTGTGGGTGAGGGTGGGCAGTGGTGGTGTTAGGTGCCACATGTGTGTGTAACTGTCTTTTACCTCCCCTTCCCCTGTGTGCTAGGTGCAGTACTCACCATAGCCATCATCGCCGCCTTCTTTCTACTTCCTGGTGTATTAGTAGATACACCAACATGGGGAGGATCTGCAGTTTGAGCTCCATTGCACCCTGGTTCTTCGTGGAGTGTCGGAAGGTGAATGGTTCCCCTTCGGTGTACTATTTCTACCATGCTTTTGATGTCATTGGTACTGCCCCGGAAAAGCTGGCGGATTGGCCTCTCATGATAGGGTGGGTAGTACATTGTATTCCGCCAGTCTGTTGGCAGTGACTGCCGCAGTGTTTGTTGCTACCACCGTGGCGGTCAGAGTGTTAAAATGGCTGTCTATGTTGGCAGTTTCCGCCGTGTCGTAATCCCATTTTTTTTACCGCCAGCCTGTTGCCGGTGTTACCACCGCTTTAACCCCTACTGCCAGGGTTATAATGAGGGCCTATATCTCCTACCTTAAGCATACACTGCACCCTGCCCTTGGGGCTACCTGGGGCCTACCTTAGGGGTGTCTGACATGTAAGA
Organism: Pleurodeles waltl; assembly: GCF_031143425.1. Classification (NCBI taxonomy): domain Eukaryota; kingdom Metazoa; phylum Chordata; class Amphibia; order Caudata; family Salamandridae; genus Pleurodeles; species Pleurodeles waltl. Next base: position 408,989,744 of record NC_090438.1, read on the forward strand.
AAAGGAAAGGTTTAGGCCTGTAAAGTGGGTACACTTGCCAAGTCAAATTTACAGTTAAAACTGCACACACAGACACTGCAGTAGCAGGTCTGAGACATGATTACAGCGCTACTTATGATGGGTGGCACAACCAGTGCTGCAGGCCCACTAGTAGCATTTGATTTAAAGGCCCTTGCACCTCTAGTGCACTTTACTAGGGACTTACTAATAAACCAAATATGCCAGTCATGGATAAACCAATTACATACACATTTTGTAAAGGAGCACTTGCACTTTAGCACTGGTTAGCAGTGGTAAGGTGCCCTTAGTAACCAAAAACAGCAAAACCATAGTCCAGCACACATCAACAACCTGGGGAACAGAGGCAAAAAGTTAAGGGAGACCACGCCAAAGATGAAAAGTCTAACAGTAGCTATTGCGGAAAACAAGTCTGCCACCCGATAGGAACATTTAGCAGGATATGCTTTTGGCAAGGGCGTGCCTACAGTCATGGCTGTCACGGCAGCCCATATTAGATCTTCTAGTTTCACCCTGGAACAAGTTACTGCAGCAACAGAAGCTGTAGCTACTGCTGATTTGACTGCTTCATCAGCCAGTGTATTCCAAGAAACATGTATTCCAACACGCTGGTGTCCAAGTGTATGTACAACATGGACATTTGGTAGAGTTTCCTTCACATTTGCTACTTTCCTCCACAGAAGTCTTTGTTTGATGGTGTTACCTTTGGAATCTCTGAACCCATTCTGGAGCCAGTGATGTAGATATTCTTTGAAGGACTGGACACAATTGTATGAATCACAGACAATCAGTGTTAGCTGGTCAGGATCTGTACGTTCCAGTGCCATCAACAGAGCCTTTAGCTCTGCTAGTTGTGCAGTGCAATCCCCTAGGGTATGCCTATAGGTATGTTGTGGGTAGAATTTACTACCCTTCATACATCCGCTTACAACTGTGCAAGCAGCGGAGTATTGATGATTTGTGCCTATAGCGGGATGTGCTGAGCAATCAGTGTACATGACTCCTTGATATTGATCAAAAGGCAATGTATTTGCCGGAACTGGGTATTCCAGTTCATATTTCAAAAATTCTTGAGTTTGTAACTTTGGGTCAAAAATATAATCAACATCAGTGGCTGTCAGAGACGTTGCCCATTGCATCCAACTTGGATGTAATGCTTTAGCATTTGGAATGCTGGCTTTGGCCTCAAGAGCTGTGATTGGAGATACGACAATAATGCATTTCCCCTGGACTAATGGTCTTTCTTTAATGACAGCCATCTGAACAGCAGTGAGATTTTTCTCAGTGGGAGCAAAATGTTGTTCTGTTGTTGAATACAAATGTGATTTGTGTGCAATCGGGACTGTCTCACCCTCATTGAATGTTATATAGGTGAAACCAATGGCACCAGCAATTACTCTGATGACCAGGTCAGTGCACTGCCCTGCCTCCTGTGGCTCCATCTTGTTAGTAGAGCCCTTTCCCTGGCTCCTCTGAACTCCTGACCCCTGTCAGGAGTTCGAGGCCCTCCTCCACCTGCAGGCTTCTGTTGTTTAGTGGGATAGCTCTGCTTTCCTACTAGGCTACCTTCTGCCTCTCTCCTCCTTTTCTCTGCTTTGCTCTCTGTTCTGCTTCACTTCTGTCACTTTGTGCTCCTTTTGCTTTGCGCTACACTCTTCCTCATTTTTCTCTCACTCCACTCTCTCTCTCACTTCCGCACTCCCACCTCTCTCTCTCTTCCGCCACCGCTGCCCCATCCCCTTTTTTGTGACCTGCCCCCTTTTTTGCTGCATTTTTCGCCCCTGCTCATGCCTCCCAGATGTCCTCTCCTCCCCCCCACCTCTCTACTTAATGGTAACCCTGTCTGCGCCCGTCTGTGCCTGGACCACGCCCAGTGCCAGAACCTCTGGCTCTCTTCCCCCCCACCACTGCCACTCATGTCTTCATTAAGACGCCACCACCCGCTGCACACTCAAAACTGGCCGCTCTCTTGCCTGCCTTCAAGCCTCCCTGCAGACCACCTGCGGACCCTTCTCCTGCCGGAACAGTACCTTCACCAGCCTCCACGCCAACAATCCACCCACAAAGGCAGGACGCAACCATCTCAGATGTATCCTCCTCAACACCAGCTCCGTCCACAAGCATGTAGTAGAGCTATGGATTCTACTCGACTCCTCAGGCATCGCCTTCCTGACCGAGACCTGTCTTGTAGGTGCATCAAAGAATTTGAGGATAGGTCGAAGTCCTCTGATGATGCCATAGCAAGAAGCCGCCACCTTCTTGGTATGACAGATGAAACTCAGAGAAGAATCAAACCATACCCCCAAGTTTTTTATCTCAACCGCTGGGAGGGGAGTCACACCCAACTCCGAAGGCCACCATTTATCATCCCACAAAACCACATGTTTACCAACCACCATAATCTCTGTCTTTTTGGTGTTTAACTGGAGACAGTTGGATTTCATCCAGTTAGCCACTCCCAGCAGACCATCACAAAACCTGGGAGCCTCCAGGTCTGAGTCCCCACTCAGTGTGACCGCCAGCTGCGTATCATCTGCGTAGGACACCATGGTTAGGCCCCACCGCTTGACGACCGCAGCCAACGGTCTCACATACAGATTGAAAAGGGTGGGACTCAGTGAAGGCCCCTGTGGGACTCCCTGGTCTAACGGGTAGAATGACGACTTACCGGGCGGGATCGCCACCTGGAATGACCTATCCGTAAGGAAGGAACGAAACCAGTACAAGGCGGAGCCAGAGACGCCCACCTCCTCAAGACGCCGAGACGCCGAACCAGAATTCCGTGCGAGACCGTGTCGAAGGCGGCACTAAGATCTAATAACAACAGTGCCGTCGTCCAACCGGAATCCATCATGGAGTGCAGATGCTCGACCATCGAGAGGAGGGCCGTCTCTGTACTATGACCCGCGCGGAACCCGTTCTGGGTAGGATCAAGAATGTTAAACCTACCAAGGTGGTCTGTAAGAGTGGCATTCACATGGGCCTCTGCTATTTTCGTGGCCCAAGGAAGAAGGGAGATAGGGCGGTAGCTTTCAGGTTTAAGGGGGTCAAGAATCGCCTTCTTCAGAATTGGCGTAACTACTGCCTGCTTCCATCTAGCGGGAACCACTCCAGAGGAAAGGGACAGGTTGATCAAGGACAGTACCGGGGAGCGGCAAACCGGTGCCAGAGTCTTAAGTTGGGCCGGTTTCAACGGGTCAGCCGGAGAGCCAGACTTAATTTTGGCGCTGAGATAGTCAAACATCTCCAGAGATAAGGGGGGTAAGATGGAAAGACATTCCCCCTCACCTAAGGTGCGACCAACCTGCTCTAGCATCAGGGAACCCGTTGGAAAAGTGCGATAGATGGCTTGCACTTTTTCATAAAAGAAAGAGGCCAGACCCTCACAATGTGAATCCGAGCATAATTCCCCTGCAATTACTCTCTTCGCCATCAGGTCCTTTAATACTTTAAAAATAAGTTTCGATGGATTAGTAGAATTCTGAAACTGTTGAGCATAAAAGGAGGCACGAGTTTGACACACTGCCCTGTGATAAATCTTAATTTTAGCAAGATAACATATTTTCAGATCAGAGTCATATGACTTCCTCCATAGTCTTTCGGCCTGTCTACAGACCCTCTTAAGAGATGCCAAGCAAATGTCATACCAAGGGCTCGGCTCCTTCCGGTGACACTTAGACCAACACATAGGAATCAGAGAATGGAGGGCACCAGAAATCCACTCACAAAAGGAGTCCTATCCACAATCGACCTCGGTGAGCGGACCTAAAGGAGCCTTCTCGAGCTGATGATAGAAATCCTCCAGACTTAATTTGTTCCAATGTCGTTTAAGAACAAATCTATCCTGAGATACAAAAGGAGAGTCAGACAGAGAGCATGCCATTTTCACCAGCATGTGGTCTGTCCAGACCAACTGAGAGGAACCAAGAACTCTGAGACCTTCTAAATTTTTGAAGAACGGGTCAAGAATATGACCACCTTTATGTGTGGGGAAGGTAATCATCTGCGAGAGCTGTAAAGCCTCAAGATCCGCCAAAAAGCTCCTAATAGTAGGTAAGGAAGGACAGTCCAAATGGAGATTAAGATCTCCCACAACATTAAAATTTGCGCATCCTAGTGCCTCTATGCTAATATACTCAGGAAGAGCAGCCCTAAAAAGAGAATCACAGCCCGGAGGCCGGTAAATTAATAACCCAGAGATGGTAAACTGATGACTAAACGCTATTTTAAATAGGGCACCCTCACACCCCAAAAGTTCAGCGGCTTTCCACTGACAAGGATAACACCATTTGGTGACCATCGCAATACCTCCACCTCTAGTCGTACGATTTAAAGTAAAAATAGCATATTCTGGGGGAAAAGCTAAGTTAGTTATCGAGGAGTCAGAGTCCTGGAGCCACGTTTCCGTCAGGAAAAGCACATCCGGCGAACCATCAGCAAGAAGGTCGTAAATCTCCTGATAGTGCTTTACCACAGATCTGACGTTTAAGCTCCAGATATTCAAGTCCCATTGTCCTATCCTCTTTACAGCAGGCCCTAAGGAGCGTATAAGGGAAGGGGATTCCAATGACCATACACCGCTCAGTCCCCCACACAGTTATCGATCCTGCTGCCTAGAAATCCAGTAGTCTCATTTAGGATAATGAGAGCCCACGCGACAATCCTGCCGGCTTTCTTGACTGTTTCCTGGTGGTGCATGCTCTGAGGGCTGTCTGCCTTCACCCTGCACTGGAAGCCAAGAAGAAATCTCCTGTGGGTCGACGGAATATTCCCCTTGCCAACGCAGGCACGAAACTTCTGCATCACCGGTCCTCTGGGTCCCCTCTCATCCTGACAAGTGTGGTCCCTGGAACACAGGAGCTGGGTCCAAGTGTCTTCGACAGTCCAGTGGCCCTTCTGTCCAATTTGGTGGAGGTACCTCCTTGCTTCCCCACGGCAGACAGTAAACCAGTGTACTGTGTGAACTGCAGCTGCTCGGGCTTCTGTGCACTTTTGCAAGACTTCCTTTGTGCACAGCCTACCCAGGTCCCCAGCACTCCGTCCTGCATTGCCCAACTCGCTGAGTTGGACTCTGACGTCGTGGGACCCTCTTTGTTGCTCTGAGTCATCTGTCATCCTCAGATCTTCTAAGTGCCTGTTTAGGTGCTTCTGCGGGTGCTGCTTGCTTCTGCGTGAGCTCTCCATATTGCTGAGCACCCCCTGTGCCTCCTCCTCCAAGGGGCGACCTCCTGATCCTTCCTGAGCCCTGGCAGCACCCAAAACCTTCAACCTCGACTCTTGCAGCTAGCAAGGCTTGTTTGCGGTCTTTCTGCATGGAAACAACTCTGTATCTCCCAGCTCACTGTTTGACATCTTCTGACCAAAGGAGAGGTTCCTGGCACCTTCCGTTGTTGCAGAATCTTCGGCTTCTTCCACCCGGAGGCAGCTCTTTTTCACCTTCATCCGGGGTTTAGTGGGCTCCTGCCCCCCCGGACACTTGCGTGACTCTTGGACTTGGTCCCCTTCCTTTACAGGTCCCCAGGTCCAGGAAATCATCTTCAGTGCTTTGCAGTCAGTTGTTGTCCTTGCAGAATCCCCTATCTTGACTTTACTGTCTTTCTGGGGTAGTAGGGTAATTTTACTCCTACTTTTCAGGGTCTTGGGGTGGGGTATCTTGGACACCCTTACTGTTTTCTCACACTCCCAGCGACTCTCAACACACTACACTAGGCCTGGGGTACATTTGTGGTTTGCATTCCACTTTTCGAGTATATGATTTGTGTAGCCCCTAGGCCTATTGTCTCCTATTGCACTCTATTGTATTCTACAGTGTTGGCACTACTTTTCTAACTGTTTACTTACCTGATTTGGTTTGTGTGTGTATATTTTGTGTATATTACTTACCTCCTAAGGGAGTATATCCTCTGAGATAGTCTTGGCATATTGTCACTAAAATAATGTACCTTTATTTTTAGTAACTCTGTGTATTGTGTTTTCTTATGATATAGTACTAAGGGGGTTATTCTAACTTTGGAGGAGTGTTAATCCGTCCCAAAAGTGACGGTAAAGTGGCGGATATACCACCAGCCGTATTACGAGTTCCATAGGATATAATGGACTCGTAATACGGCTGGTGGTAAATCCGTCACTTTTCCGTCACTTTTGGGACGGATTAACACCTCCTCCAAAGTTAGAATAACCCCCTAAGTGATATAAGTGGTGTAGTGGGAGCTTTGCATGTCTCCTAGTTCAGCCTAAGCTGCTCTGCTATAGCTACCTCTATCAGCCTAAGCTGCTAGAACACCTCTAATCTACTAATAAGGGATAACTGGACCTGGCACAAGGTGTAAGTACCACAAGGTACCCACTATAAGCCAGGCCAGCCTCCTACACAGCAGCTCTGCACATCTGGATCACAATAACCAACCTGGCCCATCTGGGACCTCTGGTCAGTCAGTTACCCTGCCACAGTCCCAAACAACCACAGAGCCTCCCCCCTCAGGAAACACCAGCACAGCACCCACCCAGCTGGCCCATGCCACTGTCCCCAGGACACGTCAATCAGCAGTGTGTCCACCACTACAGGGACCCCAGGCAACCCCACTAACCCAGGACGATCAGGGACCTGGGGTCAGTGGCAGTGGGCACACGGTTCAGGGGACAGAGGCACAGGACAACAGAGAAGCTGGGAGGACTGCTGTGCGACAGGGGGAGGACAGGTCCTGGGAACCAACTGTCCACGAGGCACTCACCAACATCATGGGAGCGTACCACCATTCCCAGGACACCATGGGCACGGTACTGGCCAAGATTCACGAGACCCAGGGGCTGCAGGAGGGATCAGGGTTGACCTCACAAAAATCTACACCATCCTGGTCACCAAAGCAAGGGTGCTGGCTGATATGGGCAAGACCATGAGGGAGGCAGTGGCTCAACAAAGGGCCACTGACACTAGCCAAACTGAGGAACAGCCTTCTACATCCGCCGGTGCTAGTTGACAGGAGGCCCCGCCACACGAACATCAGGCCACCAACACCCAACCCCTAGCAGTACACATAGCAGAAGCCAGATTGGGGTACACAGATCTGAAAAATGGAAACCCAAAGGGAACAGTCAGTGTCCATAGACAGAGGGTAAGAGGCTGCCATGTACAATGTCCTAAAGTATACTGAAATGTGAAGAGGAGTTACAGTCTTTTACCTGTGTGTCACTGGAAGTACTGCAGGATAATATTTGTTCTGTTATAAACATCTTCTTCCTCTGCCTCATCTTCCTCACTGTCCACAGGCTACACTACTGCCACAAGACCATCACCAGGCTCATCCTCCAGCAGAAAAGGCACCTGGTGTCTCAATGCCAGGTTGGTCAACATACAGCATGCCACAATGATGTGGCACACCTTCTTGGTTGAGTAGTACAGGGAGCCACCTGTCAGATGGAGAAACCGGAATCTGGCTTTCAGGAGGCCGAATGTCCTCTCAACAATCATCCTAGTTCGCCCATGTGACTCATTCTAACGTTGCTCTGCCCTTGTCCTGGGATTCCTCACTGGGGTCAGTAGCCATGACAGGTTGGGGTAACCAGAGTCACCTGCAAATATCTAGGGACAGTTGTGAGACACACTAACCCTTAGGGACAACCCCATACCCAGACACCTACTCATACTGTGTGGGGACCTTGGGCTCACATATTAGCCACACCTGGTGCCTCTGGAGTTGGCCCATCACATGAGGAATTCTGTATTTGCGCAAGATATAGGCATCATGCCCAGAGCCAGGACACTTGGCATTCACATGGGAGATGTACTGGTCCGCCAAACACACCATTTGCACATTCATCGAATGGTAGCTTTTTCTATTCCAGTACACCTGTTCATTCCTGCGGGGGGGGACAAATGCCACTTGTGTCCCATCAATGGCACCAATGACGTTGGGGATATGTCCAAGGGCATAGAAGTCAGCTTTCACTATGGCCAAATCCTACACCTGGGGGAAAACAATGTAACTGCACATATGTTTCAGCAGGGCAGACAACACCCTGCTCAACACATTTGAGAACATTGGCTGAGACATCCCTGATGCCATGGCCACTGTAGTTTGGAAGGAACCACTTGCCAAGAAATGGAGCACTGACAGGACCTGCACAAGAGGGGGGATACCTGTGGCCTGGCAGATAGCTGACATCAGGTCTGGCTCCAATTGGGCACACAGTTCTAGGATTGTGGCACGATCAAGTTTGTATGTGATAATAATGTGTCAGTCCTCCATTGTCGACAGGTCTACCAGGGGTCTGTACACCAGAGGATGCCCCCATCTCATCATCTGCCTCAGCGGATGTAGCCTATGGAGGAGAACGGTGAGCAGAAGGTCATTTACTACATAGATAGGATAACTGTGTCTGAATTAATGTTACAGAAGCTATGTGCTAAATTGTGAGTCAGTATATGTGACAAAATGTGCTGTAACGCAGTTAGGTGCAATGCCATGTGCCACCCTGAAATGGCGGCTGCCTGACGTGTGAGGAGGGACAAGGGGAAATGAGGTAACTGCGCTGGCGTTGTGCAGCGCCACGGTAGGCGGTCGAAGACCGCCGCGCAACTCTGCATTGATTATCATTGGGCCCTATGTTTTCCAGGATGCAATGGCGATGTACGCCGGCGGTACCGCCACGGACATCACCGCCATTTTCTACCCATTCACTCACTTGATACCTGACCATCAACAGGAGAGGACCTACACTGTAAGTGCTGCTGTGACCTCAGTCTGGAAGCGACAATGGCTAGAGTGTCTGGGGAAAGGGCCCCTGCCTTATTTGCGTAGGAGTTTGAGAAACTGGTGGATGTGGTCCTCCCCCAGTACACTCTACTCTACGGTCCTCCAGACAAACAGGTGAGTACACTGTGAGAATAATGCATAGGCAATGCCTGTTTGGAGTGGTGTGGATTTAAGGCACATTTTGGGGGTTGCTAAGGCATCCTGTCCTGAGTGCTGCATGAGAGGTGGTCAGTGTATGTGTGTCAGGGCATGGGTCTGAACTGGTGGGCAATGAGTATGATGGTCCGGACGGGTGAGTAATTTCATTTTCTGCTGTCTTTACCCTCTAGGTCAGCGCACACCAGAAAAATGGTATTTGTTATGCCATCGCCAAGGAGGTGCAGACCGTGGGGGTTTATCCCAGGTGGAGCGCCCACTGCCACAAGAGATGGGAGGATCTACGCCGCTGGACCCAGAAGACGGTGGCGGCCCAGCTGGGGCTGGCCTCCCAACGTGGAAGGGGTGCCCATCGCACCATGACCCCCCTGATGTTCTGCATCCTGGCGGTGGCCTATCCGGAGTTGGATGGGTGCTTGAAGGCATCACAGCAGCCACAAGGGGGTGAGTACAGTTTCAGAAAGCTGACTTTGTGCGCTTTAGGAACTAATTGGTTGGGGGATGTGGGCTGTGGGTGCCCCTAGGCAAGGGCGATCATGGCAGGGTAGGTCCCTTGTTTTCAGGCTCTGAAGCACCCCTACACCAATGGTCAAGTGGGCAACTATTAGTGTGCAGGGTCCTGTGGGTGTCAGGTATGCAGGTGCTGGTGTTAGGCATTGTACCCCCTGTCCCTGATTCCGCCACCTGCCAAGCTTAAGAAGGGGCCGGCATGCAGTAGGGGAAAGTCGCACCACCCACCCAGCAAGGCCTCATCCAAACACAAAGAGGACAGTGCCAAGGTCTCAGCAGTGACTACCAAGGTGGGGAAGGGACACAAGAATATGGCCAAGTCACCTCAGGGCACAAAGCCTCCAGGTGAGGGGCTGGTGACCACCATTTCCCCAGACAGGCTAGCAACCTGTACCACAGTCAGCACCGCCTCAACGACCGCCACCTGCACCGCCACCTGCACCGCCAGCTGCACCACCACCTGCACCGCCACTGCCACAATGTCAGTCACCAGCATCCTCCCCAGTGATCAGCCATCCGAGGCTGCCGGAGATAGTCTGGTTTCTCCCTCCACCACTACAGACACCTGCACCACAGGCAGCACCGGCAGCATCTCCACCGCAGACACCGCTGCAGACACTGCCACCTGCACCGCCACCTGCATCGCCACATGCCCAGCCGGTGCCTCTACATCGGACATCAGCACCATCCCCAGTGGGCAGACGTCCAAATCTACAGGTGACGTCCTGGATCCTGCACACACCACATGAGGCACCAGCACTGGCACTACCAGCGGTTTGCATCCTAAATCACCACAGGATGGAGTGTGGCTCTGCCTCCATGGAGTATCATGCTACTTGTTCCCTGCACATTTCGTGGCTCAGACACCCACATGAGGGAATGGGACCTTCCACACCCCAGGTGCAGCATCACTGGCACAAAGCCCCCTGCAGAACCAGTGGAGAGATGCATCCACTCACCCCTCCTTGGCAGGATGAAGCACACTGGGCACAAAGCCCCCTCCAGAACCAGTGGAGAGATGCATCCACTCACCCCCTCCTTAGAAGGATGAAGCACATTGGGCACAAAGCCCCCTCCAGAACCAGTTGAGACATGCATCCACTCACCCCCTCCTTGGCAGGATGAATCACACAGGGCACAAAGCCCCCTCCAGAACCAGTGGAGAGATGCATCCACTCACCCCCTCCTTGGCAGGATGAAGCACACTGGGCACAAGGCTCCTTCCAGAACCTGTGGAGAAAGGCATCCACTCACCCCCTCCTTGGCAGGATGAAGCACACTGGGCACATGGCCCCCTCCAGAACCTGTGGAGAAAGGCATCCACTTGAGAGACTGTGGCTTTGCACTCCCCAGGACCAAGCAGTGGGCAAAGCACCCACTTGAGAGACTGTGGCTTTGAACTCCCCAGGACCAAGCAGTGGGCAAACCACTCACTTGAGAGACTGTGGCTTTGAACGCCCCAGAACCAGGCAGTGGGCAAACCACCCACATGAGAAACTGTGGCTTTGAACTCCCCAGGACCAGGCACTGGCAAACCACCCACTTGAGAGACTGTCGCTTTGAACTCCCCAGGACCAAGCAGTGGGCAAACCACCCACTTGAGAGACTATGGCTTTGAACTCCCCAGGACTAGGCAGTGGGCATGGAGCCCTCTCAAGGAGCTTTGGCGTAGTACCATCTTCCGTCTGAGGTGCTACCCCTTCCCCATGAGGTGCCTGTGTTTTTTCGACCTGATGCCCCTGCAGTGTTCTCTCCGTTTTGAGGCAGGTGTCATGTGTGGGCTTCGCCTATGATTTTGGGCCCACTGGTCCACGGACATTTACAAGGGACAGTGTACGGCCTTCTGTACATAACGTGAATATTTGTGTATACTGAATTATTTTTATTCGATTGCTATATATGATTGTTCAAAATATCACTGGTTAAACTCAATTCCTTTTGTCCTTGCCTTCTTCCAGGGGGTAACGGGGTGTATCTGTAATGTTGTTGGATGTGTTAGTGTGTTTGGTGTTGTGGGTGAGGGTGGGCAGTGGTGGTGTTAGGTGCCACATGTGTGTGTAACTGTCTTTTACCTCCCCTTCCCCTGTGTGCTAGGTGCAGTACTCACCATCGCCATCATCGCCGCCTTCTTTCTACTTCCTGGTGTATTAGTAGATACACCAACATGGGGAGGATCTGCAGTTTGAGCTCCATTGCACCCTGGTTCTTCGTGGAGTGTCGGAAGGTGAATGGTTCCCCTTCGGTGTACTATTTCCACCATGCTTTTGATGTCATTGGTACTGCCCCGGAAAAGCTGGCGGATTGGCCTCTCATGATAGGGTGGGTAGTACATTGTATTCCGCCAGTCTGTTGGCAGTGACTGCCGCAGTGTTTGTTGCTACCACCGTGGCGGTCAGAGTGTTAAAATGGCTGTCTATGTTGGCAGTTTCCGCCGTGTCGTAATCCCATTTTTTTTACCGCCAGCCTGTTGCCGGTGTTACCACCGCTTTAACCCCTACTGCCAGGGTTATAATGAGGGCCTATATCTCCTACCTTAAGCATACACTGCACCCTGCCCTTGGGGCTACCTGGGGCCTACCTTAGGGGTGTCTGACATGTAAGAAAAGGAAAGGTTTAGGCCTGTAAAGTGGGTACACTTGCCAAGTCAAATTTACAGTTAAAACTGCACACACAGACACTGCAGTAGCAGGTCTGAGACATGATTACAGCGCTACTTATGATGGGTGGCACAACCAGTGCTGCAGGCCCACTAGTAGCATTTGATTTAAAGGCCCTTGCACCTCTAGTGCACTTTACTAGGGACTTACTAATAAACCAAATATGCCAGTCATGGATAAACCAATTACATACACATTTTGTAAAGGAGCACTTGCACTTTAGCACTGGTTAGCAGTGGTAAGGTGCCCTTAGTAACCAAAAACAGCAAAACCATAGTCCAGCACACATCAACAACCTGGGGAACAGAGGCAAAAAGTTAAGGGAGACCACGCCAAAGATGAAAAGTCTAACAGTAGCTATTGCGGAAAACAAGTCTGCCACCCGATAGGAACATTTAGCAGGATATGCTTTTGGCAAGGGCGTGCCTACAGTCATGGCTGTCACGGCAGCCCATATTAGATCTTCTAGTTTCACCCTGGAACAAGTTACTGCAGCAACAGAAGCTGTAGCTACTGCTGATTTGACTGCTTCATCAGCCAGTGTATTCCAAGAAACATGTATTCCAACACGCTGGTGTCCAAGTGTATGTACAACATGGACATTTGGTAGAGTTTCCTTCACATTTGCTACTTTCCTCCACAGAAGTCTTTGTTTGATGGTGTTACCTTTGGAATCTCTGAACCCATTCTGGAGCCAGTGATGTAGATATTCTTTGAAGGACTGGACACAATTGTATGAATCACAGACAATCAGTGTTAGCTGGTCAGGATCTGTACGTTCCAGTGCCATCAACAGAGCCTTTAGCTCTGCTAGTTGTGCAGTGCAATCCCCTAGGGTATGCCTATAGGTATGTTGTGGGTAGAATTTACTACCCTTCATACATCCGCTTACAACTGTGCAAGCAGCGGAGTATTGATGATTTGTGCCTATAGCGGGATGTGCTGAGCAATCAGTGTACATGACTCCTTGATATTGATCAAAAGGCAATGTATTTGCCGGAACTGGGTATTCCAGTTCATATTTCAAAAATTCTTGAGTTTGTAACTTTGGGTCAAAAATATAATCAACATCAGTGGCTGTCAGAGACGTTGCCCATTGCATCCAACTTGGATGTAATGCTTTAGCATTTGGAATGCTGGCTTTGGCCTCAAGAGCTGTGATTGGAGATACGACAATAATGCATTTCCCCTGGACTAATGGTCTTTCTTTAATGACAGCCATCTGAACAGCAGTGAGATTTTTCTCAGTGGGAGCAAAATGTTGTTCTGTTGTTGAATACAAATGTGATTTGTGTGCAATCGGGACTGTCTCACCCTCATTGAATGTTACATAGGTGAAACCAATGGCACCAGCAATTACTCTGATGACCAGGTCAGTGCACTGCCCTGCCTCCTGTGGCTCCATCTTGTTAGTAGAGCCCTTTCCCTGGCTCCTCTGAACTCCTGACCCCTGTCAGGAGTTCGAGGCCCTCCTCCACCTGCAGGCTTCTGTTGTTTAGTGGGATAGCTCTGCTTTCCTACTAGGCTACCTTCTGCCTCTCTCCTCCTTTTCTCTGCTTTGCTCTCTGTTCTGCTTCACTTCTGTCACTTTGTGCTCCTTTTGCTTTGCGCTACACTCTTCCTCATTTTTCTCTCACTCCACTCTCTCTCTCACTTCCGCACTCCCACCTCTCTCTCTCTTCCGCCACCGCTGCCCCATCCCCTTTTTTGTGACCTGCCCCCTTTTTTGCTGCATTTTTCGCCCCTGCTCATGCCTCCCAGATGTCCTCTCCTCCCCCCCACCTCTCTACTTAATGGTAACCCTGTCTGCGCCCGTCTGTGCCTGGACCACGCCCAGTGCCAGAACCTCTGGCTCTCTTCCCCCCCACCACTGCCACTCATGTCTTCATTAAGACGCCACCACCCGCTGCACACTCAAAACTGGCCGCTCTCTTGCCTGCCTTCAAGCCTCCCTGCAGACCACCTGCGGACCCTTCTCCTGCCGGAACAGTACCTTCACCAGCCTCCACGCCAACAATCCACCCACAAAGGCAGGATGCAACCATCTCAGATGTATCCTCCTCAACACCAGCTCCGTCCACAAGCATGCAGTAGAGCTATGGATTCTACTCGACTCCTCAGGCATCGCCTTCCTGACCGAGACCTGGATGAACCCCTCCTCAGCACCTGACATCGCCATAGCCATCCCGGACGTCTACAAGATCACCCGCAGAGAACGCTTCAACAAATCAGGAGGAGGCATCACCATCATCCACAAGAACACCCTCAGGATCACGACCAGCACCGTAGACACGCTCAGCACCACCGAACACCTGCACTTCCAGATCCACACTGACCTAAACACCACTCTCCAAGAGTTCCTCGTCTACAGGCCTCCTGGCCCCCGACAATGACTCCATCACCGACATCATCAGCATGCACACTCTCACATCCACTGACTACATACTCCTCGGGGACTTCAACTTCCACCTCAACAACATCAATGACAGCAACACCGCCATCCTGCTCGATAACCTCTCCAACCTCGTCCTCAAACAGCTTGTCATGACACCAACCCACTCCGCAGGACACACACTCAATCTTTTTTTCTCTGCCAGCAATCACACATCTTTCAGTCACACCACTGAACTCCACTGGACAGATAACCACTGCTTCCACTTCTCCTTCAAGAAACCCCCAATACACCACCACCCACAACTGATCCCCCCTCTGCAGTTAGAACAAGGTCACCGAAGACCATCTTATTGCGACCCTCTCACCCACCCATCGACACCACCAACACTGATGCAGCTGACCACAACTTCAGGCAACGGGTCGACACCTGTGCCAATACTCTTGCCCCAATTCAGAATCCCTCCAACAGATGCACCAACAGAAAGGCCTTCTGGTTTACCGCAGACCGCCACAAATCTAGGCAAACCTGCCGAAGACTCAAAAGAAAGTGGCGCCAAGATCAGACTCTGGACAACCACACAGCCTTCAAAAATGCCATCCGTAGACACCACCAACTAATCTGAGCCCCCAATGCAAACAACATCCCACCACACCAAGACCTCTGCGACTCCCTAGCCTCCTACTTCCACTACAAGATTGCAGACATCCACAACATCTTCAGCACCTAGACCCCCCCGGCAACCACCAACACAGATTTACCTCCAACCAACCTCCTTCTCTCCTGGACACCCGTCAAAGACAACGACACCATCAAAATCATGAACACAATCCACTCCGGCTCTTCACCTGACCCCTGCCAGCACCGCATCCTCAACAAAGCAAGCTCCATCATCGCACCCCAACTACGGAAGAACATCAACAGCTCCTTCGAGTCTATCACCTTCCCGAAGAGTTGGAAACACGCTGAGATCAACGCCCTCCTCAAACAACCCAAGGCGGACCCAAAGGACCTCGAGAACTTCCGGCCTATCTCCCTGCTTCCCTTCCCGGCAAAAGTCATTGAGAAGGCTGTCAACAGACAACTAACCCGCTTCTTCAAGGAGAACTGCACCCTGGACCCTTTCCAATCCAGATTCCGCAGCAACCACAGTAACGAAACCGCCCTCATTGCCGCCACTGACTACATCAAAATCATACTGTAACGGCGAAACAGCAGCCCTCATCCTCCTGGACCTCTCAGCCACGTTCAACACCGTCTGCCACAACACCCTACGCTCACGCCTCAGCAATGCAGGAATCCATGACAGAGCCCTGGACTGGGCCACCTCCTTTTCCACTGGCAGAACCCAGAGACTCTGTCTCACCCCATTCCACTCGGAATCCAACAAACTCCTCACCCATGCTCAAAAAACACTGCACAACACCGGACCAGAAAACCTCAACAGATGACTCTCCATCTACACCGCAACCCGGCATCTCTGCTCCATCGACCTCGCCCTCGCAACTGTCCCACACGTCTGCAGAACTAAAATCGGCAATAGATCATTCTCGAACAGCGCTGCCAAAACATGGAACACTCTTCCCTCCTACCGGCACCAGATCAAAGACCTTCTTAACTTCAGGGAACTCCCCCTTCTCCCACCCCTCCTCAGCACCTTGAGACCCTCACAGGTGAGTAGTGTGCTTTACATATTCCTGATTGATTGATTGATTGATTGATGACCAGATGTTTTTATTGTCCATTGTGTGTATGTGTTGTGCTGCAAGCATGTCTTGTTGCAATGCTCTGAGGGCGTCTGTGTGTTGACTGTCCAGAATTTACTGGAAAAGTCAGGATGTATCAAGTCATTTAAGGGTATGATGTGTGATGCATAACCTGGAATGTGTGTTCTGCCAAAACTTTTAAAGCCCAATAGCAATTGGAGTTTTTTACTGATATTTGGAGATTGTAACTATGTGCATTTTTCAAAGAATTGTGGCAATAGGCTCTTTCCTTCACTTGATAATTTGTATCCCAGAAACAGAACACTAAGGAAGGCTATTTTTGTTTTTTTGAAATTGAAGTTATAGCGGAATTTGGCAAATCCCACAAAAATGCGGACTACCCGTCTTAGATATTGCAGTAATTCATCGTCTATAAGGTAGATATCATCTACATAGGACAATGCTTCAGGGTCAATGTCGTGCAATATTGAAGTTACACGAGCCGCGAACAGTCCTGGACTGTTCTTGTACTCCTGTGGTAAACGACAGAATTTTCTCTGGGAGCCTAGTGCACTGAAATGTGTCTCCACTCTCATGTGCTATATTTTGGCAGAAGAAACCACTGGAAATATCCAAAGTTCTTTTGTTTTTTGTGCGCACTGTTATTCATAAGTGCTGTGCTATGAGAGTTTTGTATAGCATGTGTGCGTATATGACTATTAAAGTGTCTGTAGCCTCAGACTATTCTGTATGAATAGTCTGGTTTAGCTGCAGGGAATACAGGATTGTGAGACACAGGGTTCGATTACGCCCTGGTACTTTAGTTGTGTGAGGATTTCCCTTTAGCATCATGTTTAATTGGGTATTGAGGTTGAGGTTGGGGTTCATTCTTAATTGAATTACATGATAGGGGGAATCTTTATCCCACCCTAGGTGGTTGGGATATAACGCCGGTGTCTGTGCCAATGCCCAGTCAATGGTGTAGGATCCCAAAAGCTCATCGGGAATAAGCAGAGAGAAAGAAGCTTTTATAAACTCTTCCCCATTTGGGCAAGTACTGACAAGTTCAGGTGGCCAATCCTTCATAACTGCCAGTAAAATATCATAAATGTTGACGAGGCGGTCCCAAAAGATTCAATCTCTTGTGCATTCAATGTCTTCTTCTAACTGTATTGTTACTTTATACACCCTGTCAGGGGTGGAGACACAGATGTGCGCAGTTTCAACTTGTGAGAAATCATGAGTTGCTTTCACCTCCAGATGCTCTTGAAGATTCCGGCAAACTATTGTGACCTCTGCTGCGCTGCTCGGCAGAGCTAGTGCCCACGTCTTGTTTTTCAATAGAACCCTCTTCTTGAGTGGCATGACGAATCGCCACTGCTGCTATATTTGTCTTTTTAAATTGGGGTTTTTGTTGGGGGAGTTTCTCTTCTTTTTTAACAGACACTTTTGTAGAGCGTTGTGATTCATGTCTCGGTGTCACATACTCAGTTCTTCGCACTGACAACCCACCTCTTTCACTGCGTTTTTCTGGTGAGTCCTGAAAGGAATGAGATTGGCGTGTATAAGTATATTGATATCTGACAGGCTTTTTTATATTATCTCTAGTTCTGAGATTATATTTATTCTGAGGGGTCTCCGAATGCAGAGATTCTCCCCTTTCTTTTTTAGGCATTTGTGTTTTTTTATCCCAGAATTTTTTAGAACCCTCAGGTGCTTGCTTGGTAAAATCTTTATTAGATTTACCCTGAAATTGTGGTTTCATGGGTTTGGCCCCCAGACTATCTCGACCAATACTAGAATAGGTCTTGCGATAATCTTTGGCAGCTCACGTTCTTCATCCTGTACAGGAACATCCCGAAGCTGCATACGTACTGCTAGTGCTACTGCTTTCCCTTTAAGGTTACTTAATATAATTAAAGATACAGTGGTAAAATTGCCCATAAGTTGCATCCCCATGTCCAGGGCCACGGCAGCCCCGTATTCATCTTGAAATTGTTTTAACAGTTCCGGAAGATTGGCAAGTGTCGGTGTACTGTGTGCAGTAGTATAGAGCTTGGCAAATACTGTATTACAGTTATCTAGTGTGGGAACCAATCCAATGGAAAGCACATAGTTAATATTCTATGCTTATCCTGAGGTCCTGTATGGGGAAATACTGCTTTCAGTGCATTTATTTTTTGAGCTAACCAAAACTGAATCTATTCCCATTTGGCGGGTACCTTACCCATGATCGAATGTACAGTTGCAGGATTTATGCCTGGTGTTGCTGCATATGGTTGCACCGGGGTAGCATGTCCTGGGTTTGTATTTAATGTTTGCATTACAAATTGTACTAATAATCTGTATATTGCCGTAAGTTCAGTATATAAGCTGCGAACCTTAGATACCGTCAAGGTTCCTGCATCAGAGTGCGGTGTATATGTGGCCAATAAAGGCCATCATTACTTAGAGGACCTAGCCTAACATATAGGATTGTATGTGGTAGGGCACCATCAAGCCAATTAATATGGTCTTGATACGATAGAGGTATCTCTAAATATGCATAAGCTCTATATTGTGCAGGTGTATTTGCAGGTGTATAGCGGTGAAGTTTATTTGTGTTCCCATCAACTGCTGGAAATGTGACCCAAGAATAGAAAATTTCTGTTCTGTAAACTGCATGAGCTTCAACAACAAACGTTACTGGACCTCTCTGAGCCGTTAGGCCTTTCGCCAATAAATGTGCAGTAAGGGGCGGTCGCATGTTGACTGCAATTGCTACCCGCTGTGGGTTTGCCATGGTGAATGGTAAAAAATGTTTTTCAGATATAGGCACACCAAATGGGAATTGTTTTTTTAGGGTTCAAGCTTGGACAACCTACAGCGTTAGTTAGGTACTCCCTATTTAGCTGAGGAGGAAAATATCCTCAATACCACGGACGTCTCCAAATATAGTACTGAGGTGTTCTTGCATGTTGCGAGACAGAGATACTAAGGAGGACCTGAAAATTAGTGCCTGACCAAACGTTGGGGGCACAATGAGACTACTGGATTCGGGTGGTCGAATCACTTGTACTGCAGTGACTGAGTCTGATCCCGCACCATGTGACACCTGTCAGCCTAATCCGGGTTTGTTCTGGCTAACTAGCAGTGCCTCATCTCCACCCAAGAGCAGGGATGATTGGGGCAACTGTGCGCATGACATGCATGACTCCTCAGGGGAAACGTGGTCACTCAGTTCTCATCTGTTTCTCTCAGTTACATTAGTCTCAAGAATGCAAGGACAATCAGAGGCAGAGTAAAGTTCAATAAGGTTTTATTGAAGTAACTGTATCTTAGATAATTAAGCATGTATTGCAATAACTAGGACGATGAACCACAATAAGAATAAAATTGTGACAAGGAAAGTAAAACACAAGAATAATGCTACCATACTGTCACTAAGGTTTGTAGAGATAGTTCCTACCTAAGCTGTTAGAGCACAGCATGTTAAGCTCTAATTCTGCCTTTCAGGTTCCCCATAGGACGAGATCATCCCTCATACCTGAGCAAGAGGCCTGTCGTCTACATAAGCAGTTGAAGCAAAGCGATCAGCAATCAGCATACAGCCGTGGTCATCTGGCTGGAATCTCACTCTAACATACATGGATCAAAGTAGTGTTTTTGTAAGAAAACATCTGATGTCCCAAGAAAGGATCCCCACGTAAGTGTGTGTATGTTTCTGTGAATATTGGAGATAAAGCATACCACTTTTGCCAGCAACCTATCTTACTGCAGCCTTGAGCAAAAGCACAGTGCTTGTTTAGGAGCGCAGTGCTGACCTAGGTGAAGAACAGCTAGATACAGAAAATAAAACAAAACTGCAAATGTGGCTAATGTTAAAATAATAAAACTAAGCTGAATAAAATATATCTAGGTTAAAGTGCACAGCGGCAAGCCTACTCTGCTAAAATAACGTATATAAAACTAAAGCAAAAATGGATACACATCACAAGGGTCAACAAAAATTCTCAGTACTGCAGAGGGACCACCAACCTCCTGGTAGCACCAGGTTTGGGATTCCTGGTTGGTGCAGATGATGTTCCACGCCCGATGGATGATTGCAGTCTGGTTTGCGTCACTGGATTCCCCCAACAAGCTTTGGCACATGCAAACTTCATAGTTAACAGAAAATGGCGTGGCCTGGTTCCAGGAGGGACCTGGTGGCCTCTACCCAGTAGGGGAAGACAGAGGAGGATCTCAGCAACTCAGAGAGCCCTCAGAAGACCAGGCAGCATGCACAGGGGTCCCACAGCATGGGGACAAAAAAGCTACAAAAGGAGGCCCATGAAGCATGACACAAAGGATTCCCACGCCGCCAGAGAAATACTCAGGAAGCTGTGCGTCACAGGATAGAGTGCTGGGGGCCTAAGCTGTGCTGTGCATGAAGAACTTCTTGGAAGGTCACACACAAGCCTTAGCAACTGCAAGTCATGCGGTTCATGGGGGTACTGCCTTGCATGGGGAGGCAAGCTCTTACCTCCACCAAATTTGGACAGCTGGACGCTGGGACTGTCAGAGTCACTTTAATCCACCACCCATGTCAGTGAATCCATGCCTGTCATCGCGAGACGGGACCCAAGCCACTGGTCATTGCTGCAGAGGTGTCTGCTGAAGTGGGAGATTTCTTTGATTCTTCTGGTGCAGGTTGAAGACAGGCAGTCATCGGACGATGCATGACCTGGAAACTGTTGCAGTTGCTGGCAGAAGCTGAAGATACAATGTTGCAGAAGTTGTCTTAGCTTCTTTGTTGCAGGTTTGTAGAGTTCCTGGAGCAGTCAGCGGTTGATCCGTCGGTAGAAGATGAAGTAAAGGATGCAGAGGATTCCTGCTGGAGTCTTGCAATCCGGATCTCTATAAACACCCAGAGGAGAGACCCTAAATAGCCCTGAAAGTGGGATTGGTCACCTAACCAGGTAAGCACCTACCAGGAGGGGTCTCTGATGTCAGCTGCTGGCACTGGCCAATCAGATGCTCCCAGAGTGCCCCAACAACTTGGAATCCAAGATGGCTAACGCCAGGGCTACTCTCGAGGAGCTCTGGACACCATCCCTGGGGTGGTGATGGACAGGGGAGTGGTCTCTCCCCTTTCCTCTGTCCAGTTTCGTGCTAGAGCAGGGACTAGGGGTCCCTGTACCAGTGTAGACTGGATTATGCAAGGAGGGCACCGTTTGTGCCCTTCAAAACATTCCCAGAGGCCCCAGGAGGATACCCCCCATGCCTGTAACACCTATTTCTAATGGGAGAGGGTGTAACACCCATCTCCTAAAGGAAATAGGTTGTTCTGTCTTCCTGGGATTGAGCTGCTCAATCCTCAGGAGTGTAGGAAGGTAGCCTCTTTCTAGCCTTGTTACCCCCACTTTTGGCCTGTTTGTGAGTATCTGTCAGTGTGTTTTTACTGTCCACTGGGATCCTGATAGCTAGGGCCCAGTGCTCATAGTGAAAACCCTATGTTGTCAGTGTGTTTGATATGTGTCACTGGGATCCTGCTAGCCAGGACCCCAGTGCTCATAAGTTTGTGGCCTATATGTGTTCCCTGTGTGGTGCCTAACTGTATCACTGAGGCTCTGCTAACCAGAACCTCAGTGTTTATGCTCTCTCTGCTTTTAAAATTGTCACTGCAGGCTAGTGACTAATTTGACCAATTCTGATTAGCACACTGGAACACCCTTTTAATTCCCTAGTATATGGTACCTAGGTACCCAGGGTATTGGGGTTCCAGGAGACCCCTATGGGTTGCAGCATTTCTTTTGCCACCCATAGGGAGCTCAGACAATTCTTACACAGGACTGCCACTGCAGCCTGAGTGAAATAATGTCCACATTATCTCACAGACATTTTACACTGCACTTAAGTAACTTATAGGTCACCTATATGTCTAACCCTCACTTAGTGAAGGTTAGGTGAAAAGTTACTTAGGGCCTTATTTATACTTTTTGGTGCAAAACTGCACTAACGCAGTTTTGCACCAAAAAGTTTTGCACCGGCTTGCACCATCTTTTAGCACCAGCTGGGCACCATATTTATGGAATGGTGCAAGCCGGTGCAAAGGGTAGGCTAGCTTTAAAAAAAAATCACGTTAGGCAGGTTTGAGTCAAAATAAATGATTCTGTCCAGATTAGCATAATAATTTGATGCTAAGGGGTATATTTATACTCTGTTTGCACTGAATTAGCGTCATTTTGTTTTTACTCTAATTCAGTGCAAAACTAACTCCATATTTATACTTTGGTGCTAGACCCGTCTAGTGCCAAATTTATGGAGTTAAAGTCATTTTTTGGAAGTGGAAACCTACCTTGCCTTAATGAGATGCAGGGTAGGCGTTCCCGTGCAAAAAATGACTCTATGGCCTTATCGCCATATTTATAATCCCATGCAAAAATGGTGCAAGGGAGGAAGGAGGGGTCAAAAAATGGGGCAAAGCTTGCTTTGCCCCATTTTTTAGAACCTGGGTCAGGGAAGGCGTTAGGGGACCTGTGGGCCTATTTCCAATGGTGGAACACCATGGAATAAGACCAGAGGTGCCCTCCCTAGGCCCCATGGGCACCCCCACCCAAACTAGAGGGACTGCGAGGATGGGGGACCCCATCCCAGGTAAGTACAGGTAAGTGCATTTTATTTTTTAAAGTGCCATAGGGGGCCCTGAAATGGGCCCCCATACATGGCACAGGGTGCAATGGCCATGCCCAGGGAACCCCTGTCCTCTGTGCTGTCCATTGGAGTGTTAGGCATGACTCCTGCCTTTTTTTAAGGTAGGAGTCATGTGGCATGGTAGGTTTAGCACCATAAAATTACGCTAATCTGGTTAGAGTCATATTTTTTACTCTAACCTGCCTAAAGCCATTTTTTGGTGCTAACCCCTCTTCTTCTATACTGCCAGCCCCACCCGACTAAAGTCATTTTTTAAAACTCTAGTCTACCCTTTGCACCAGCTTGCACCATTCCATAAATATGGTGCCCGGCTGGTGCACAGAAATGGTGCAAGCCAGTACTAAACTTTTTGGTGCAAAACCGAGTTAGTGCAGTTTTGCACCAAAAAGTATAAATAAGGGCCAATATTTTGTAAGTTTGCGCCACTTTTGCGTCAAAAAATGACGTTAATGCAGTGCAAAAAAAGTATAAATCAGGGACTTGGTGCTAGATAGGTCTAGCACCAAAGTATAAATATGGAGTTAGATTTGCACTGAATTAGAGTAAAAAAAATGACGCTAATTCGGTGCAAACAGAGTATAAATATGCCACAGAGTATAAATATGCCCCTAAATATGGCGTTAAGGCCATAGAGTCATTTTTTGCACAGGAACGCCTACCTTGCATCTCATTAAGGCAAGGTAGGTCTCCACTTTCAAAAAATGACTTTAACTCCATAAATTTGGTGCTACAGGGGTCTAGCACTAAAGTATAAATATGGAGTTAGTTTTGCACCGAATTAGAGTAAAAACAAAAAATGACACTAATTTGGTGCAAACAGGGTATAAATATGCCTCTTAGTGTGTGGGCACCCTGGCACTAGCCAAGCTGCCCCCTACATTGTTCAGGGCAAATTCTCCGGACTTTGTGAGTGCGGGGACACCATTACATGTGTGCACTACATATAGGTCAATACCTATATGTAGCGTCATAATGGTAACTCCGAACGTGGCCATGTAACATGTCTAGGATCATGGAATTGTCACCCCAATACCATTCTGGTGTTGGGGGGACAATTCCATGCATCCCCGGGTCTCCAGCATAGAGCCCGGGTACTGCCAAACTAACTTCCCGGGGTTTTCTCTACTATTACCACTGCTGCCAATCCTCAGTCAGGTTTCTGCACCCCTGGGGCCTGGGCAGCCTGGTCCCAGGAAGGCAGAACAAAGGATTTCCTCTGAAAGAGGGTGTTACACCCTCTCCCTTTGGAAATAGGTGTGAAGGGCCTGGGAGGAGTAGCCTCTCCTGGCCTCTGGAAATGCTTTGAAGGGCACAGATGGTGCCCTCCTTGTATAAGCCAGTCTACACCGGTTCAGGGATCCCCCCAGCCCTGCTCTGGCGCAAAACTGGACAAACGAAAGAGGAGTGACCACTCCCCTGACCAGCACCTCCAAGGGGAGGTGCCCAGAGCTCCTGAAGTGTGTCCCAGACCTCTGCCATCTTGGATGCAGTGGTGTGATGACACAATGGACAGCTCTGAGTGGCCAGTGCCAGCAGGTGACATCAGAGACCCCTCCTGATAGGAGCTTACCTTTCTCTGTAGCCAATCCTCCTCTGTAGGCTATTTAGGGTCTCTCCTGTGGGTATCTCACCAGATAACGAATGCAAGAGCTCATCAAAGTTCCTCTGCACTTCCCTCTTTGACTTCTGCCAAGGATCGACCACTGATTGCTTCAGGACGCCTGCATAACCGCAACAAAGTAGCAAGAAGACTACCAGCAACATTGTAGCGCCTCATCCTGCCGGCTTTCTCGACTGTTTCCTGGTGCTGCATGCTCTTGTGGTACTGAAAATTCTGGACCCGTGTTATAAACATCGTCGTATCACAACGATTTTGGTATCAGCAGACCGAGAATGATTAGAATAGTATGCACAAGCATTGTATTCATATTCGGGTGACAAAATCACCCGAATATCAGAGTTTCCATCCTGAACCCTCGGGTTCCATTTAAACGACAGCCATTTTGTGATTGCCCTCACATAGGCCAATGACTAATGCCGAAAATGAGTCTGAAGGACACGTACATCTTTGCTGACTCCTCTGTGACCTGGGCAAGCTGACTCCACTGCCTGAAGCCAAACCTGTTCGGCCAGTTTCTTTCCCAGTGGCCGAATGAGATTAGTATCAAGGCACAACACATCATAAAACCTTTCATCACACACAAACCATGCCTAATCTTACACGCACCTGTCCCTGTTTCTTTCTTAATGACTTACTTTACAAGGAGGAGGTGCCTGTTTATATTGGGGGTCCGTCGATATGTGATGAAAGTACTGAGCCTTGCCGGGTAATTGATTGAGGGCTGGACAAACTGAAATATGGGCTTGTCATCATAACCCTGCTATTTCTTTGTAGTGAAAATATGTGAATGGTCAACTGTAAAATAAGGAATGTTTGCCTAAAGCATAATATTTTGTATAAAAGAGAAGGTTAGCTTTGCAAGGGCAGCAGTCTCCTGAGAATATACACCGTGTTGTACTTCTAGGATACCTGTTACTGGCTGCAGCCAATAAACAAGATCTTTGACTTCACCAAGAAGACTTTGTGTTTATGTAGTCTGAAACAGGAAGGACTCGAAGTCTTAGGGTGTGTTCCCTGGCACCGCTGGGTTCTAAAAAAAAACAGTACTTCAGTTGGCGCCCAACGTGGGGCTCATCCAGCGGTACCAGTCCAAGCCAGAGGTTCGTGAGGAGCTTCGTGTGAAAATTCTGGAGGAAGGCCGCCACTTCATCGACCCCTGTATGTCGACGTGGTCTGAAAGTCTTTGCTGCGAGGTTCCCCGCTTCCCGACGGCTACGAAGGACTGCTGCCCTGACTATCGCCCTGTTTTGGACCCTTGATGATTTGGTAGAGCGAAACGATAAACGAGTCTTCAGGTGACGTCATCGATACCTCAGTTAAGTATAAGTGGAGCGTCTCCCAGTCCTTAGTTTGGTATCCCCTTGGGATCTTTGATTTGGAACTTGCAAATACCAAAGCCGAGGGATTCGTGTATTCACGATACTATCGTATTCGATAATCCTTTGAAGTTTGAAGCTAGACTGGAGAGCGAAGATGCCTGGTCTTAGCAGACATGGAAATTTGTTTTGTCTTGGTTATAATAGGGATTCCCGATTGGAGGACTCGTGTCGGGTTCCTCCGATTGGAACTCCAACCTATGAACTATATGTGAAACATGGCATAGGCCCCCTCACATATAATGAAGTATGGATCCGATACACCAGGAAAGATGGTGTTTTAAAATGGCCCCAATATGGTAGTTTCGACACAGAGATTCTGGATAATCTGGAGGTTAAACTTTTTAAGAAGAAAGCCCGGCCGGCGATGTTTGACTCTTTCCGCCTATGCCGTAAAAAAAGCCAAACAGAAGGAAATTAAATTAGCAAAGAGAAATAAGAGGGAAGAGGGTATCTCGATAATGCAAGCTGCCATGCAGTTTAAAGATGATGTAGAAGAACAGATGAATGAGCAGTTGCACAGGCAACGTAAAATGGTGACCGATAAATGTTATCCAGTTTTTCTGCTTCTTCAGCAAGATGCAGCAAAAGAACTTGAGAAAGATCCTTTAATGTCACACTTGTTGAGTTCACCACCCCCTTATGCGCAGAATGCTACAGCACCCCCGCAACCTTTAGCTGTGCAACCTCCGGTTATTGTGCCTCAGGTTCTTCCGCAGCCGCCAGCTCCTCTTCAATTGGCTCCTACTACTATGGCGCAGCCCCTTCAAGGGCCGCCGACTTCGCTACCTGCTCCATCTGTACCTCCTACGACTTTATGTACTACATCGACTGCCTCTTCTGGTGTTCTTCCTGATACTGCCTCTGCGTCTGCTTCTGCGTCTGCCTTGCCTCCCTCTGTTTTTCCTCCTGTTCTTTCATCAACTTCTCCTTCTGTCCGATAGAGAATGACAGATACTGTTGCCAGCCTTATATTTCCTCTCTTTGGGTCGTCTGGTGTGACCCCAGATTCGGAGCGTAAGCAGTCGCGTAGTCAACTGCCTAATTCTCAAGAGAGAGAAATGTTTGACCGTATGGCGCGTAAATGGGTTGTTTACCCTTTAAGATACGATGTAGAGTCTGTTATGGATGTCTTCCGTCAATGGGAAGCACCGAAACAAAGATACGTTTTTGAGAAAATGTGTGCTTTCCTTTGTGAGGAATTGGAGGATAATGATTTGGAAACAAATCCGCCTGATTTGTGCCGTGTACGGTTTGAGTTTGAAAAAGGCACGATTGTGGGTCCCGATGTTGAGAAAGCAGTTGCGACGTTGTTGTCCTTTAGGAATAAGGATCCTTCTCAGTCATTGTTCCAACATGACTCCTCTGTTAAAAAAAAGGTGCGACAGTACCCAATGAGAGAAGTCCCTCCGGTATGGAAGGACGCCGTTGCGGCTGATGTTGCTAATCAAATTGATGCTGTCCCAGCTCATTTTCAGCGTGTTTGGGTACATGTTCCGTGGAAGCGAGCTGAAGTTTTAGCCCTTAAGCAGACTTTGCCTGATCCCCATAAAAACCCTGCAGGGTATTATAAGGAATTATCACAGACTGCAGACTCATGCATTATGAATTTAGCCGACATAGACATGTTATTTGGGAATGTTGTTCCACAGCCTTTGTGGGGATTGATTCGCCATACAGATCATGCACAAGAGTTAGGTGACTCATGGGCTAATATTAGTGCTGCAAATGATAAACAAGTTGGTGGTGCCACGCCTGAGCCTTTGCTAGCAGAACTGCCTGCTATGATCATTACTTACATGAAGACTTTAATGCCGGCGATGCGTGTGAATTGGGATAAATTGTCTGCGTGTAAGCAGAAGAAAGACGAAACAGTGTCTGATTTCTTCACCAGGTTTGAGGAAACGTTTATTGACCACAGTGGTCAAGATATGAGTACAGAAGGTGGTCAACGGTTGTTCGTCGACAAATTTGTGCACAATTTGCTTGCCGAGCTGTGTAAGAAATTGAAGGATTCAGAGAGTTCTTGGGCCATTTCCTCTTCAGCACAAATATTGGCTACTGCACAGTACTACGAAAATAGGGATAAAGATGAGAAGGATAGAGCAGACAAGAAAACTAAAGAATTAAAGACGAAGGTTCTTTTACAACAGGCGTATCCGCCACATGGTGGTCAGAGTAACTATCAGCAACCTCAACAGTTCCAGAGAAACTCGCAAAGGTTCGAGTTTTCTCAACCATGTGTTCCTGTAGGTCCCAATCAGTGTTCATATTGTAAAGAAGAGGGTCATTTCAAGTATAGTTGTCCTATTTTGTTACAGCGTACGAATGGTGCTTCTGGCGCAAGAGGTCGAGGTGTTCAACAAGCTCCTAGAGGTAGAGGACGTGGAAGTTTCCCCCAGAACACGCGTTCCATTCCGTCTCAAAACTCAATGAATAGTTTTGACCAGCAACATAACGCGTCTGGTAGGACGGCTCAGTACTATGCTGACGACTACTATGCAGAAGATGAGAACTTGGAAGGTAACAATTGCTAGGACAGCCCTAGACGAAGAGAGGGAGTTTTTTTAGTTCCAGTAGATCAGAATGGACCTTATGTTAAGGTGATTACCTCAGGTGTGTCGGAGCCTTTTCAGTTGGATACTGGTGCTACAAAGAGTTCTATTATGCACTCAAAACTCCCTGGCGCACCTTTGTCTGGCGAGATGAATGTTTCAGTAGGTTTTTCTGGCGCCCCGGTTAGGAACCCGATTTCTAGTCCTATGTCCCTTTCTGTTGGACCTTGTGAATTGGAAGCACCCCTTATTCTGACGACAGGTTGTGGTGAAAACTTGTTAGGATTGGATTTGTTGAAAAGATTGTATGCGACATTATATTGTTCTCCTTCGGGAGTACAACTTACACTGGGTAGGAAAATGGTCTCTCCAATGTATTTGTCGAAGGATAAACTTCCGACCGAATTGTCGTTTCTTCCTGATACCATTTGGGCTACTGGTCCTAATGAAGTGGGTCTGTTGGAAATACCGCCTTATCTTGTGACATTGAAAGCCAATGTTAAATTACCACGCATTCAACAATACAAGATCTCTAGTGAAGGTGAAAAGGCATTCCTAGCGATCATTTATGATTTAATTGAAAAAGATGTAATTGAAGAGACAAGAGGCAACGTTTGTAATAGTCCTGTTCTGCCTGTTTTGAAACGTACTGACCCCTCTAAGCCACCTGTTTAAAGGGGTCTTGATTGATCTTAGAGAGGTAAATAAAATAGTTGTGCCAGTTTCCAGTTGTTCCCAATATCACTGCCCTATTGACTATGATTCCAGCTTCCACCACCTGGTTCTCGGTGATTGACTTAAAGAATGCTTTCTTCAGCATCCCGGTTGCAGAGGAGAGCAGGGATATTTTTGGCTTCAGTTTAGGAGGCCGAAGTTTCCACTTCAAACGCGCTCCACAAGGCTACTGTGAAAGTCCATCAATATATAGTCAGGCTTTAAAAACACAGCTTGATGCAATTGTTTTACCTGACGGCGCTACCCTTATTCAGTACGTCGATGATTTGCTAGTCGCTACAGATACTGAAGAGATTTGTAAAGAAGCCACCTTGTCGTTGTTGCGTCATTTATCTGATTTACATCACAAAGTGTCCCTTTCAAAACTGCAATATTGTCGACAAGAAGTGACCTACTTAGGTCATCTCTTATCAAAGGAGGGAAGGAAACTGACCTCAGAAAGAATTCAGGCAATTGCAAAATTGAGTGTGCCAAGGACACAGAGAGAAGTACGTGATTTTTTGGGCATTACATCATACTGCAGACAATGGATACCGAATTTTTCTTTGCTGGCCAAACCTTTGGTAGCATTGACCTATAAAGATACACGAACCCCGTTCCGTGGTCTGAAGATTGTCAGAAAAGTTTTTACGAATTGCGTAATGCATTGTGTTCGGCTCCTGTGTTGGGTACCCCCGACTACAGTAAGCCCTTTACACTGTATGTCCATGTGAAAGAGGGTTGTGCATTGTCAGTGCTGACACAGTCTTTTGGAGACAAGCAGCGCCCATGCGCATATTTTTCGTCAACTTTGGATCCGGTAGCTAAAGCATTGCCGAGTTGCTTGAGAGCCACAGCGTCAGCAGCTGTTTCTATTCGACAGTCTGCTGGGTTAGTGATGAATAATATGTTGATTGTGATGGTTCCACATGCAGTGGACACGTTGTTAAACAGGACCAAGAAACAGCATTTAACTAGTGCTCGATTGTCAGGTTACGAGTTGACACTGTTAGCGAGTCATGTGCACATAAAGAGGTGCAATACGTAGAATCCAGCAACGTTATTGCCGATTTCAGTAGAGACAGATGATGTTGAACAACATGATTGTTTTCTTAGGACAGAAGAAGAAACGAAAGGGAGAGTAGATCTTAAAGATACTCCTCTTGTAAAGTGTGATGGTACCTTATGGGTGGATGGTTCATGCTTCAAGCTTCTGCATGGTGATACAACTGCAGCATATGCTGTCACAACTTTGCATACGATTGTTGAAGCTGCACGTATACCACATAATTCAGCTGACGCAGCAAAGCTGATTGCACTTACGAGAGCGTGTGTGTTATCGAAAGGAATGAAAGTGACCATATATACCGACAGCCAGTATGCGTTTGGTGTGGCCCATAGTTTTGGACGATTGTGGAAAGAACGTGGGTTCCTGACTTCGCATGGAGCTAAAATTCAGCATGGTCAGTTGGTGAATGAGCTTCTTGAGTCACTGACCTTGCCATTACAAGTTGCGATTGTGAAATGCAGTGCACACAAGAAGGTTACTAATGATGTCGGTCGTGGCAATGCATTTGCTGACGAAATCGCAAAAGAAACAGCAAAAGATCAGCAGCAGGCCCCGCAAGATGGGTTGGTGACGTTGGAATATGTGAAGATACGATAGAGGGTGTGAAGTCTCTTCAAGCTGAAGCTTCAGAGAAAGAGTTGAGTGTGTGGAAAGAAAGTACGGGTAAATTGGATGAAAATGGTTGTTGGGTTGACTTGTCAGAACATCAGCGATGGTTGTTACCCGATGCGTATGTGCTTGCAGTGGTGACAATGGCTCATGGAATGGCCCATATCAGTGTGAAAGGGATTTGTAAGTTGTTGGCTCCAATATGGCAAAATGCTGGAATTCCTATATGTGCAGAGAATGTGGTCAAGAATTGCATGGTGTGTCTGAAATACAATCCTGGTAGGGGAACCCCAACTCCAGCGGGTCATTTTGCGCCTCCAACGTATCCGTTCGAGGTTTTGCAGCTAGATTTCATTCACATGGAAAGGTGCAACAATCTGAAATACGTATTCGTTGCTGTTTGTGCCTTTTCAAGATGGGTAGAAGCATATCCCTTAAAAGACAACACTGCCTTATCCACAGCTAAAGCCCTTGCCAAATAATTTTTCCCTAGGTTTGGAATGCCGAGAATGGTCTGGAGTGATAATGGGAGTGAA
Source organism: Pleurodeles waltl (assembly GCF_031143425.1). Taxonomy (NCBI): domain Eukaryota; kingdom Metazoa; phylum Chordata; class Amphibia; order Caudata; family Salamandridae; genus Pleurodeles; species Pleurodeles waltl. The sequence continues at coordinate 409,021,088 of NC_090438.1, forward strand.
TTTGTGGGTCGAGTGATGAAAAAAGTATGTGAGGGGCTAGGTATCCAGCAAAAATTCCACGCTGCAAATCACCCCCAATCAGCTGGACTAGTAGAGTGCTATAATGGCACGCTAAAACTGAAGTTGGCAAAGATACAAGCGAGCTCTGGTCTTAAATGGCCTGACGCTCTGCCTCTAGCACTCCTATCGACAAGAATGACTGTGCATTCGCGAGTGGGACTTAGTCCCTATGAAATTGTGTTCGGCCGCCCGGCCAACATATGGGGAGGGCCAAGACCAACAAAATTCAGTGAGATCGAACACCCTGTACTGCTTGATTATTTCTATGAATTGACGGCTAAATTGCGTGTTCTACACCAACAGGTTCACGATACTCTGCCTCAGGTCTCTGAAGCTCCAGGACATCTTATCGATCCTGGATCATGGGTGCTGGTCAAGAACTTCCAGCGGACAAAGAATGACCAGCCCCGTTGGACCGGCCCCCACCTCGTCCTTCTCTCAACAAGATTAGCTGTTCGAGTGGAAGGGAAAAAGAACTGGATCCACGGCGTACACTGCAAGAGGGTCCCTTTTCCTCTACCGTACGACCGGTGGGTCCAGGTGGGGATCGCTGACTCTGAGACTGAGACTGTGCCTCGTTTTTTGCCATTTAGCGATGCACGTGTAAAAGGAACAATTTCTGAACGAGAAAGTGACAATAATTTGCAAGAAGCTGTGCCACCGTCAATTCGATTGAACACTACAGAGCCTGAACTCTTGTTTCAGAACCAGACAGTACCTGGAAAAAGCTGTTATAATTTGAGACCAAGAACTAAGGACAAATAATTTTTTTCCTGTTCCTTTGCTATTTTTTTTTTAAGTGCGGCTCTCTCATCTGAGAAACTTTCTTATTTTTGTTTTTTTCTTTTTGAACCGCCATCCGGGTTCAGCTGTAGGGTCGTGGTTGCCCAAGTCTTTGGAGTGCAGCTGAAGACGTTAGGTCGACAGTTCTGGTCGGTCTAAGGGAGTTGCCCTGGACTGACAGAAGCATTCCCTAGCATAGGACACCCTACCACCACGAGCAGCAATTAGAGAGGATGGAGTTTTTCAAGAATGAGAGACCTGCCAGACAGATGGACCTTAAAGCCAGAATGTGTATAATAATGACAAAGAAACTATTTTTGATATTATGTATTTTCATGTTGCTTAGTGTAATGACGTTTTTAATAGGATATGTTTTATTCTCTTTTCAAGTGACATTTGCACCCATTACACAGCCCATACCTCCTTCTACTGTTTCCTCGCATTCTTTTCACCCCCTGCCTGAACACGAGTCTGCCAGAAGATTAGAATTTGTCAACAATTCATTCATTCAGCTTCTACACCAACACCAATTAGTAGTGAACACAACTAACTGTTGGGTGTGTGGTCTTATGCCTCATACTACTGATAAAGGTATCCCTTATCTGGTCCTGCCTTTCAGCCATAATGGTTCTGTATGGGCATATAGAACGGTGTTCATATACGCGTATGAAGCTAACCCCCTACGTTCTGTGAAAGATAATCCTAAGAATAGTGCTCTAGCCAAGGGTATAGTAGATATGATTAGGGAAGATATTTCCTATGAGACTATCCCGAGAGATGAGACACTAGCATATATTGGATGGAACATAACAGGATATGGAGTTACTCTGAGTGGGAACCAGCGAGCAAAGAGATCCTCCCCGATTTGGATTGTACCCCATCAGGGTCACCTATGTCTGCAAGGTAATGGCAAGAATCCCAGAGCTCAGTTAGGGAAAAGTATCTGCACTGAAACATATGTTTTTGCGTCTCAGACTTCTCCTTCGTTCTTAGCAGCTAAGGGTACCTATTTCATCTGCCATAATAGAGCCTATACATGGTTGCCCCCTGACTTCTCAGGCACATGTTTTGTTTTGTTCCTGTTACCTCCCTCCTACACGGCCGTGGCAGATTACCATAAGACAAGGATAGTTAGAGGTGTCATAAGTAAAGAAGACACTACAGGACAAGAATTTGGATATTTCGTAAAGGGTATTCTGCCGTTTTGGGGTCCTATGGTTAACAGCAGGAACATAAGGCAATTGACAAAGGTGGTTGAATCCACAGTAGTTGAAACCGCCGGTGCCCTTGGTAATTTGACTGCTGAGCCCCAGTCGGATCGCCTTATGACTCTTCAGAACAGGGTCGCATTAGACGTCATACTTGCAGACCGAGGTGGGGTATGTAAAGTGATCCAATCAAGTTGCTGTGTTTTCATCCCAGATAACGCTTCGACAGTCTACCAGGCCATTTCCAAACTGCATAAGATCTCCGAATCTATTCATGTGGATAAAGGAGATTGGTCATTGATGGGGTGGTTCTGGGAGCTGATATCCGCCTGGGGATGGAAGACTCTGGTAGTCATTGGGATGATCTTAGCCATTCTTTTCCTGTCCTGTCTGTGTGTACAGTGTGCTCCTGCAATATGTGGCCTCTGTGCTACATCGTGTGTAAGGAAACCTGTATCAAAAGACGAGCTAGGTAATAGGATGATGCTACAGCAACATCTCAACGACTTTATGAATATAGACCTGGACTCAGATTAGCGTGAGTATAGGTTATTGCCTATGTAAGGGCAAAAGGAGGGTCTGTGGTACTGAAAATTCTGGACCCGTGTTATAAACATGGTCGTATCACAACGATTTTGGTATCAGCAGACCGAGAATGATTAGAATAGTATGCACAAGCATTGTATTCATATTCGGGTGACGAAATCACCCGAATATCAGAGTTTCCGTCCTGAACCCTCGGGTTCCATTTAAACGACAGCCATTTTGTGATTGCCCTCACATAGGCCAATGACTTATGCCGAAAACGAGTCTGAAGGACACGTACATCTTTGCTGACTCCTCTGTGACCTGGGCAAGCTGACTCCACTGCCTGAAGCCAAACCTGTTCGGCCAGTTTCTTTCCCAGTGGCCGAATGAGATTAGTATCAAGGCACAACACATCATAAAACCTTTCATCACACACAAACCATGCCTAATCTTACACGCACCTGTCCCTGTTTCTTTCTTTATGACTTGCTTTACAAGGAGGAGGTGCCTGTTTACATTGGGGGCCGTCGATATCTGATGAAAGTACTGAGCCTTGCCGGGTAATTGATTGAGGGCTGGACAAACTGAAATATGGGCTTGTCATCATAACCCTGCTATTTCTTTGTAGTGAAAATATGTGAATGGTCAACTGTAAAATAAGGAATGTTTGCCTAAAGCATAATATTTTGTATAAAAGAGAAGGTTAGGTTTGCAAGGGCAGCAGTCTCCTGAGAATATACACCGTGTTGTACTTCTAGGATACCTGTTACTGGCTGCAGCCAATAAACAAGATCTTTGACTTCACCAAGAAGACTCTGTGTTTCTGTAGTCTGAAACAGGAAGGACTCGAAGTCTTAGGGTTTGTTCCCTGGCACCACTGGGTTCTAAAAAACCCAGTACTTCACTCTGTGGGCTGTCTGCCTTCACCCTGCACTGGAAACCAAGAAGAAATCTCCAACACAGGCACCAAACATCTGCATCACCGGTCCTCTGGGTCCCCTCTCATCCTGGCGAGTGTGGTCCCTGGGACACAGGAGCTGGGTCCAAGTGTCTTCGAAAGTCCAGTGGCCCTTCTGTCCAAATTTGGTGGAGGTAAGTCCTTGCCTCCCCACCCCAGACAGTAAACCTGTTTACTACGTGAACTGCAGCTGCTTGGGCTTCTGTGCATTTTTGTAAGACTTCCTTTGTGCACAGCCTAGCCCAGGTCCCCAGCACTCCGTCCTGCATTTTCCCAACTCACTGATTTGGACTCCGACGTCGTGGGACCCTCCTTTGTTGCTCTGAGTCTACTGTCATCCTCAGATCTTCTAAGTGCCTGTTCAGGTACTTCTGCGGGTGCTGCCTGCTTCTGCATGGGCTCTCCGTGTTGCTGAGCGCCTTCTCTGTCTCCTCCTCCAAGAAGCGACCTCCTGGTCCTTCCTGGGCCTTGGCAGCACCCAAAACCTTCAACTGCAACTCTTGCAGCTAGCAAGGCTTGTTTGTGGTCTTTCTGCATGGAAATAACTCTGCATCCTCCAGCACACCTTGGGACATCTTCTGACCAAAGGAGAAGTTCCTGGCACCTTCCGTTGTTGCAGAATCTTCGGCTTCTTCCACCCAGAGTCAGATCTTTTGCACCTTCATCCGGGGTTTAGTGGGCTCCTGCCCCCACTGGACACTTGTATGACTATTGGACTTGATCCCCTTCCTTTACAGGTCCTCAGGTCCTCAGGTCTTCAGTGCTTTGCAGTCAGTTGTTGTCCTTGCAGAATCCCCTATCTCGACTTTACTGTCTTTCTGGGGTAGTAGGGTAACTTTAATCCTACTTTTCAGGGTCTTGGGGTGGGGTATCTTGGACACCTTAGTGTTTTCTTACACTCCCAGCGACCCTCTACACATTACACTAGGCCTGGGGTCCATTTGTGGTCCGCATTCCACTTTTGGAGTATATGGTTTGTGTTACCGCTAGGCCTATTTCTCCCTAATGCATTCTATTTTGTTCTACATTGTTTGCACTACGTTTCTAACTGTTACTTACCTGATTTTGGTTTGTGGGTGTATATTTTGTGTATATTACTTACCTCCTAAAGGAGTATATCCTCTGAGATACTTTTGGCATATTGTCACTAAAATAAAGTACCTTTATTTTGAGTAACTTTGAGTATTGTGTTTTCTTATGATATAGTGCTAAGTGACATAAGTGGTATAGTAGGAGCTTTGCATGTCTCTTAGTTGAGCCTAAGCTGCTCTGCTATAGCTACATCTATCAGCCTCAGCTGCTAGAACACCTCTAATCTACTAATAAGGGATAACTGGACCTGGCACAAGGTATAAGTACCACAAGGTACTCACTGTAAGCCAGGCCAGCCTCCTACAACTAGGGCAGACACCACCTGTCTGTGAGGTGGCAGCAGCTGGGGCTGCAGTAGAAACCTCAGAGAACTGGTTTGGCAGTACTGGGGGTCCACTGTGGAGCCCATAGAATGCATGAAATTGTGGCACCAATACTGGAATCTGTATTGAGGTATGTTTCCCAGTAGTTTATAGACAACTTACATGGCCATACTTGGAGTTGCCATTGTGAAGCTGTACAAAGGCATTGACCTATGTACAGTGCACACTTAAAAAGGCGTCCTGGCACTTACGAAGTCCAGGAAAATGGGCCTGTACAATGTGGGGGCACATCTGCGAGTGCAGAGGTGCCCTCACACACATGTACTTTGCACCCAGCCTTCAGGGTCTGAAGGTCTGACATATATGTGACTTATAAGTGACCTGGTGCAGTGAAAATGGCTGTGAAAAAGTGCATGCACTATTTCACACAGGCTGCAATGGCAGTCTTGTGGAAGCCTTTGTATGGGCCCCTTATGGTGGCAAAAGAGATGCTGCAGTCCATAGGATCCCCTGGAACCCTAATGCCCTGGGTACCGTTGTAATTTATACTAGGCACTTATAATGGGGAGTCCAGTGTGGAAATCAGAATTGGAATATGGAGTCACTAAACTGTAGTGACACATTTATTAAGTAGAGAGAGCATAAGCACTGGAGTTCTGGTTAGCAGAACTTCAGTGACAAAGTCAAGCATGCTGACAATACACATAGGACACAAAATATGAGCACTGGGGTCCTGGCTAGCAGGATCTCAGTAAGACAGGCAAAACACACTGACAAGTAAGGTTTTAGACTATGGGCACTGGAGTCCTGGCTAGCAGAATCCCAGTGAGATAGTAAAAACACACTGACAAACACTCACAAACATGACAAAAATGGGGGTAACCATGCTAGAAAGAGGCTACTTTCTCATATAACCTTCTCAAATGAAGGACAATAAGGCAAACCTTAGCCAGCTGAGAATTTATTGTCTAAGTGGTGATAAGTGGAGAGTAGATCTGCAATGGCGTGGTTACTCCCTTTATAATCCACTGTATGGTTACTTCCCTGTGGTGATGTAAACTACCCTGTTTGGAGATTTTTACCTAGAAATCAGTGTAAGTGTATATTTTTATATACAGTGTGTCCGAGACCTCAGCCATCTTGTTTTCCAAGGTGTGGGGATACTCTGGAGGCCTCTGAGTGGCCAGTGCCTGCAGGTGATGTCAGAGACCCCTCCTGATAGGTCCATTCCGGATAAAGTAGCCAATCCCCCTCGCAGGGCTATTTAGGGTCTCTCCTGTGGGTTTCTCTTAAGATTCTACTTGCAAGTTTCCCAGCAGGAATCCTCTGGAACTACTACTTCATCCTCTGACCTCGGATCAACCTCAGATCACTCCAGTAACCACTGTAACAGCAACAAAGTATCCAGAAGGGCTAATTTTGCTCTGCAACTTCAGCTGTAGCCAGCAACTGCAACAGTTTCCATGGTGTGCACGCTCTGGGGACTCCCTGTCTTCACCCTGCACCAGAAGGACGAAGAAATCTCCTATGGAGTGATGGAGTCACTTCCCTGATCAAGCAGGCACCTTCCAAGTCAACGACTGCTTCTCTTGAACTCCTCTCCTGGCGACGACCATGCTCCTTGGAACACAGAGGGTTGACCTCTTTGACACAGACTATCCTGAGGTCCTGCTGTCCCACTTTGGAGGAGGTAAGACCTTGCCTCCCTGAGAACAACAGTACCACTGTGCACCACATCTTCTTCACCTCCTGAGGCCTCTGTGCACTATTTGAAAAATTCCTTTGTGCACAGCCTGGCCCAGGTCCCCACCAATCTATCCTGTGATGTTCAAATCACTGAATTGACCTCCGGCGGCGTGGGACCCTCCTTTGTAGTGCTGCACCAACCACATTTTGCACTTCCTTTGTCCCCATGTTCTGGGACTCCCGTGGGTGCTGTCTGATCTTCTGAGGTCTCTCCAAAGTGCTGAGAGCACCCTCTTCCTCCTCACACGGAGTTGAGGCCCCCAGGTTCCTCCTGGGTCCAGACAGTGCCACTTTGTTGCAAAACGCAACTTTGCGGAACCAAAGCTTGTTGGAGGAATCCAGCACCAAAACTCACCTGCATCTAACTTCTCTCCGTGGGAAATCCAGTGCATCATGCAGGAACCTGTTGACATCTTCCTTGGGTGCATTTCTGCAGTCTTCGTCCAACTCAGGACTCTTCCTTTGCACCCTCTTTTCGGTTGGCAGGGGCTCCTGTCCTTCCGGGAACTTCTTTCGACTTCTGGACTTGGTCCCCTTCCTTTACAGGTCTTCAGGTCCAGGAAACCACCATTTGTTGTTTGCAGTCTTGCTTGGTTCTTGCAATAACTCTAATCATGGCTTGTAGTGAGTCCTAAGGAAACTTGCAGTACTTTACTCCTACTTTCCTGGACTCTGGGGTGGGGTATTTTACTTACCTTTGCTGTATTCTTACTCTCCCAGCAATTCTCTACACACTACACTTGTCTAGAGTGGAATTTATGATTCACATTCCACTTTCTTAGTATATGGTTTGTGTTGCCCCTAGACCTATTTTCTCCCATTGCGTTCTATAGCATTTCCTATTGTTTGCACTATCCTTTGTCTAATTACTTACCCTATTTTGGTGTCTAGTGTATATATTGTGTATAATACTTACCCCCTGAAGGAGTATTGCCTCTAAGATATTTTTGGCCTTGTGTCACCCAAATAAACTACCTTTATTTTTGGTAACACTGAGGGGCATATTTATACTCCGTTTGCGCCGAATTTGCGTCCTTTTTTTCGACGCAAATTTGCTGCAAAACTAACTCCATATTTATACTTTGGCGTTAGACGCGTCTAGCGCCAAAGTTCATGGAGTTAGCGTCATTTTTTTGCGTGAACACCTTCCTTGTGTTAATGATATGCAAGGTAGGCGTTCCCGTCTTAAAAAATGACTCCGATGCATATGTGTCGTATTTATACTCCCGGGCAAAAATGACGCCCGGGAGTGGGCGGGTCTAAAAAAACAGCATTAGCGCCGGATTTTAGCGCCTGGGTCAGGGCAGGCGTTAAGGGACCTGTGGGCTCAGATTGAGCCCAGAGGTGCCCTCCCCTGTCCCCAGGGACACCCCCTGCCACCCTTGCCCACCCCAGGAGGACACCCAATGATGGAGGGACCCACCCCAGGGACATTAAGGTAAGTCCAGGTAAGTATTTTTTTTTATTTTTTTTGTGGCATAGGGGGGCCTGATTTGTGCCCCCCTACATGCCACTATGCCCAATGACCATGCCCAGGGGACAGAAGTCCCCTGGGCATGGCCATTGGGCAAGGGGGCATGACTCCTGTCTTTGCTAAGACAGGAGTCATTTCAATGGGGGATGGGCGTCGTAAAAAAATGGCGCAAATCGGGTTGTGGCGATTTTTTTGCCTCAGCCTGACTTGCATCATTTGTGGACGCCCATATGCCATTTTCCCCCTACGCCGGCTCTGCCTAGTGTACGTCGTTTTTTTTAACGCACACCAGACAGCGCCGGCGGCTAACGTCGGCTAACGTCATTGAATAAATACGGTGCCCGCATGGCGCTTCAGAATGGCGTTAGCCGGCGCTAATTTTTTGGGCGCAAAACTGCGTTAGCGCAGTTTTGCGTCAAAAAGTATAAATATGGCCTTTACTTGTATATAAGTACTGTGTAACTATAAGTGGTATTGCAGGAGCTTTGAATGTCTCCTAGTTCATCCTAAGCTGCTCTGCTATAGTCACATCTATCAGCCTAAGCTACTAGGACACTACTACATTTCACTAATGAGGGATAACTGGACCTGGTGTAAGATGTAAGTACCCAAGGTACCCACTTCAAACCAGGCCAGCCTCCTACAGCCTGGACAACCCTGGGGGTAGCCTCTACAGTAGGAATGGTGATAGAACAAGTTAGAGAGAAGTGTAAGAAGTTAGCAAACTATTTCACCTAACTTTTTAGAAGAAAAGAAAAACTTTTCAGACCTTTTGAAAACATTTAAAAAGTTTGAAAGAACTTTTTGAAAGTGAAAAAATGACTGCTAGGTATAATTGTATATAGCTCTAAGTATTGGAGTGCACTTTTCTTGTGAAAAGCACTAGTAACAAAGAGGTAAAGCAATTGCAAGTACTTATCCCACCACTGCACCACCAATGTAGGAGGCTAGCCTGGTTTGTAGTGGGTGCCTAAGGTACTTACACATTATACCAGGACCAGTTATCCCTTATTAGTGAAATGTCGACAGTGTGCTAGCACCTTAGGCTGTCTAGGGGTAGCAGAGTAGCCAAGGCTGAACTAGGAGACATACAAAACTCCTGCAATACAACTACAGGTACACAGTACCTATACACAATAAAAGACAAAACTCAGTGTTACCCAAAATAAAGGTACTTTATTTTAGTGACACAAGGCCAAAAATATCTTAGAGGAAATACTCCTTCTGGAGGTAAGTACTATACACAATATATAAACTAGTAACCAAAACCAGGTAAGTAAACAGTCTAGAATAGTGCAAACAGTAAAAAATATAATAGATTACAATAGGCCTATGGAAAACACAAACCATACACTAAAATAGTGGAATGAGAATATTGAATTCCCCCCTAGGCAAGTGTAGTATGTAGAGGGGCGCCAGGAGTATAAGAAAATACCAAAGGTAAGTAAAGTACCCCACCCAAGAGACCAGGAAAACAAGAGTAAAGTACAGCAAGTTTCCTCAGAATGCACTACAAGTCGCGATGAAGAATTATGCAAGAACCAAGCAAGACTGCAAGCAACAAACGGTGGATTCCTGGACCTGAAGACCTGTGGAGAGAGGAGACCAAGTCCAGAAGTCGAAGAAGAGTCCAGGAAGAACAGTTGTCCCTGTCAAACTGTAAGAAGGTACAAAAGTGGATTCTCTGGTTAGAAGAAAAGTACAGAAATGCACTAAAGACGATAGCTGTGGGCTCCTGCTTGGCGGCTTGGTGCAAGAGATTTCCCATGTCGAGTTGTTGGATGCAGGCTGTTTGCGTCGCTGGATTCCGCCGACAAGCCTTGGTTCAAGCAAATACGTGGTTTGCATCAAAGAGGAGCTGCTCAGACCCAGGATGGATGTGGGGGTCTCAACTCAGGCTGAGGAGACAGAGGGGGCTCCCAGCACTTCAGAGAGCTCTCTGAAGACCAGGCAGCACCCACGGAGGTCCCAGGACACGGGGACAAAGAAGGTGCAAATTGAGGTTGTTGCAGCACTTCAAAAGAAGGTCCCATGCTGCCAGAGAACAATTAAGAGAGTTGAGCGTTGCAGGATAGAGTACCTAGGTATCCCCTATTAGTGTAGTGTAGGCAGTGTCTATAAGTGAGGCTCTTTAGAGGTGGCTGTGCATGAGCAGCCAAGGCTTATCTAGGAGACATGCAAAGCTCATGCAATCCACTGTAGTCAAACAGCATTTAACCACATGAAAGAAATAGTCAGTGTTACAAAAATAAAGGTACTTTATTTTAGTGGCACAATTACCAAAGAATACTAATGAGGCATAAAAAGTAGTAGAAAACAGTGCAAATAGCAGTAGACAAGAGTGACCCTAAGGGAAAGCCCAAACCATATACTAAAAAAATGGAATGCGAATGCAGGACCCCCACCAAGGTAAGTAGAATGTGTAGAGGGGAGCTAGGGAAACTAGGAAACCCAAAGGTAAGTACCACAGTGCCCCCCAGCGACCAGGAAGAAAAGGGTAAGTTGCTGGATTTTCCCCAAACCACCCAAAATGACACAAAAGAAGATGATGCAACACCCAGACAAGATTGCAAGGAACCAGCAGTAGATTCCTGAATAGGAAGACCTGGGGAAGAACGGGGCCAAGCCCATAAGTCGCTAGAGTGTCCGGTGGTGCCAGGAGCCACTACCCACCCAACTATGGTTGCAGGAGTTGGTCAACAGTAGGACGAAGAGGGTCAGCAATGCAGCCCTGTAGCCGGAAAAGAATTCCTGGAGGATCCAATCGATGTCCCATGCCTGATGGAAGATTTCAGATAGCCAGTGGTGTGGAAAGGCCACCAACAAGCTTTGACAAAGGCAGAAGTCGCAGTGAAGCAAAGCTGCAGACCAGAAAGGTCATGAGGACCCTCAGCAGGGTAGAAAGCAGAAAGTCAACATAAGAAAAGGCAGCCCCCACAGAAGACCCACTGGATGAGGAGCCTAGAGTTGAAGAGGAGCCCATGCATCACCACTAGAGAAGGGTTCCACGTCGCAGGAGAAGCACACAGTGTGCTGTGTGTCACAGGGAAGAGACCTGGGGATGGAGCTACACGGAGCATGAAGATCCCTTGGAGAAGATGCCAACATGTTTTGCTAGCCAAAGTTGGACAGGTGGTAGAGTGGACCAAGTGGACCACTCCAGACTACCACCCCTGATGCAAGATCCATGGAGCTCAGGATGAGAGGAGATCCACGCAGCTGGTCGTTGTTGCAGTTGGTGCCTGAGGATGCACGGAAGTGACTCCTTCATTCCAAGGGAGGTTCCTTATTTCTTCTCATGCAGGCTGAAAACCTGCTGCCCTCAGAGGATGCACAGCCAGGGAAATGTTGCAGTAGATGGAATGAGCTGTGGAAACAATGTTGCAAGCAGAGTATTCATCATGGATGCAGATTGTCAGTTCCTGAGGGTCTAGTGGGAGTTCCAGTGGCCAGAACTCAAAGTAAAGGTTGCAGATGAGTCCTGCTGGAATCTTGCAAGCTGAATCTGAGGAACCACCCAAGAGGGATTGGTCACATAGCTAGATGACCACCTATCCGGAGGTGGCTCTGATGTCACCTGCCTGACCTGGCTACTCATGTGCTCCAAGAGACCTCTGCCCACCTTGGATTCAAGATGGCAGAATTTAGGGACCCTCTGGAGGATTTCTGGGCACAACCCCTGGGATGGTGATGAACAGGGGAGTGGTCACTCCCCTTTTCATTGTCCAGTTTCTTGCCAGAGCAGGGACTGGAGGTCCCTGAACTGGTGCAAACTGGCTTATGTAAGGAGGGTGTAGGAGGCTGGCCTGGCTGGCCTGGCTTATAGTGGGTACCTGATGGTACTTACACCTTGTGCCAGGTCCAGTTATCCCTTATTAGTAGATTAGCAGTGTTCTATCAGCTTAGGCTGATAGAGGTAGGTATAGCAGAGCAGCTTAGGCTGAACTAGGAGACATGCAAAGCTCCTACTATACTCAATATATCATATAGCACTATATCATAAGAAACACAATACTCAGAGTTAATAAAAATAAAGGTACTTTATTTTAGTGAGAATGTGCCAAAAAATATCTCAGGGGATATACTCCCTTAGGAGGTAAGTAAAATACACAAAATATACACACAAACCAAAATCAGGTAAGTAAACAGTTAGAAAAGTAGTGCAAACATTGTAGAATACAATAGGATGCAATAGGCCTAGGGGCAACACAAACCATATACTCTAAAAGTGGAATGCGAACCACAAATGGACCCCAGGCCTAGTGTAGTTTGTAGAGGGTCATTGGGGGCGTACGAATACACTAAGGGTGTCCAAGATACCTCACCCCAAGACCCTGAAAAGTAAGAGTAATGTTACCCTACTTCCTTAGAAACACACTAAAGTCGTAATAGGAGATTCTGCAAAGGCAACAACAGACTGCAAAGCACTGAAGCCGGATTCCTGGACCTGAGGACCTGTAAAGGAAGGGGACCAAGTCCAAGAGTCATGCAAGTGTCCAGGAGGGGCAGGAGCTCACTAAACCCCAGATGTAGCTGCAAAAGTGGCTGCCTGCAGGTGGAAGAAGCTGAAGATTCTGCAACAACGGAAGATGCGAGGAACCTCTCCTTTGCAAAGAAGATGTTCCATCGAGAGCTGGAGGATGCAGAGCTATTTCCATGCAGAAAGACCACAAACAAGCCTTGCTAGCTGCAAGAGTCGCGGTTGAAGAAAATGGGTGCTGCCCGGACCCAGGAAGGACCAGGAGGTAGCCACTTGGAGGAGGAGACAGAGGGGGCACTCAGCAGCACAGAGAGCCCACGCAGAAGCAGGCAGCACCCGCAGAAGCACTTGAACAGGCATTCAAGAAATCTGATCATGCCGGTTGTCTCAACACAACAACGGAGGGTCCCACAAAGTCGGTGGTCAACTCAGCGAGTTGAGCAATGCAGGACAGAGTGCTGTGGACCTGGGCTATGCAGTGCACAAAGGATTCCTTGCAAAAGAGCACAGAAGCCCTAGCAGCTGCAGTTCACGCAGTACACAGGATTACATTCTGGCGTGGGGAGGCAAGGACTTACCTCCACCAAATTTGGACAGAAGGACCTCTGGAACGTCGAGGTCACTTGGATCCAGCTCCTGTGTTTCAGGGACCACGCTCGTCAAGATGAGAGGGGACCCAGAGGACCGGTGATGCAGAGGTTTGGTGCCTGAGTTAGCAGGGGGAAGATTCCATTGACCCACAGGAGATTTCTTCTTGGCTTCCAGTGCAGGGTGAAGGCAGACAGCCGTCAGAGCATGCACCACCAGGAAGCAGTAAAGAAAGCCAGCAGGATTAGGCACTACAATGTTGCTGGTAGTCATCTTGCTACTTTGTTGCGGTTTTGCAGGCGTCCTGGAGCAGTCAGCGATCAAGCCTTGGCAGAAGTTGAAGCGAGAGATGCAGAGGAACTCTGGTGAGCTCTTGCATTCATAATCTGAAGAGAAACCCACAGGAGAGACCCTAAATAGCCCTTAGAGGAGGATTGGACACCTAACCAGGTAAGCACCTATCAGGAGGGGTCTCTGACATCACCTTCTGGCACTGACCACTCAGAGGCCTCCATTGTGCCCTCAGACCTCTGCATTCAAGATGGCAGAGGTCTGGGACACACTCGAGGAGCTCTGGGCACCACCCCTGAGGTGGTGATGGACAGGGGAGTGGTCACTCCCCTTTCCTTTGTGCAGTCTCACGCCATGTCAGGGGCTTGGGGATCCCTGAACCGGTGTAGACTGGCTTATGCAAGGAGGGCACCATCTGTGCCCTTCAAAGCATTCCCAGAGGCCAGCAGAGGCTACTCCTCTCAGGCCCTTAACACCTATTTCTAAAGGGAGAGGGTGTTACACCCTCTCTCAGAGGGAATCCTTTGTTCAGCCTTCCTGGGACTGGGCTGCCCAGACCCCAGGAGGGCAGAAGCCTGCCTGTGGGTTGGCAGCAGCGGTAACTGCAGTGTAAACCCCAGAGAGCTAGTTTGGCAGTCCATGCTGGAGCCCCGGGGATGCATGGGATTGGCACCTCAATCCCAGATTTGGCATGGGGGAACAATTTCATGATCTTAGACATGTTACATGGCCATATGCGGAGTTACCATTGTGAAGCTACATATAGGTATTGACCTATATGTAGTGCACACGTGTAATGGTGTCCCCGCACTCACAAAGTCCGGGGTAATTGCCCTGAACAATGTGGGGGCATCTTGGCTAGTGCCAGGTTGCCCTCACACTTAATAACATTGCACCTAACCTTAACTGAGTGAGGGTTAGACATATAGGTGACTTATAAGTTACTTAAGTGCAGTGTAAAATGGCTGTGATATAACGTGGACGTTATTTCACTCAGGCTGCAGTGGCAGTCCTGTGAAATATTGGTCTGAGCTCCCTGCTGCAGCCCATAGGGATCTTTTGGAACCCCAATCCACTGGGTACCTAGGTACCATATACTAGGGAATTGTAAGGGTGTTCCAGTGTGCCAATCAGAATTGGTGAATGTGGTCACTAGCCTGCAGTGACAATTTTAAAAGCAGAGAGGGCATAAGCACTGAGGTTCTGGTTAGCAGAGCATCAGTGACACAGTTAGGCACCACACAGTGAACCCATACAGGCCACAAACTATGAGCACTGGGGTCCTGGCTAGTAGGATCCCAGTGACACAGGCAAAAACAAAGTGACACACAAGTAAAAATAGAGGTAACATACCAGGCAAGATGGTACTTTCCAACAGAGGGCAGCTAATGTGCCCTTCAAAGCATACTAGTGGCTTGGGGAGGCTACCCCTCCCAAGCCATGCAACACCTATTTCCAAAGGGAGTGGGTGTTACCCCCCTCCTATCCGGAGGTGGCTCTGATGTCACCTGCCTGACCTGGCTACTCAGGTGCCCCCAGAGACCTCTGCCCACCTTGGATTCAAGATGGCAGAATTTAGGGACCCTCTGGAGGATTTCTGGGCACAACCCCTGGGATGGTGATGAACATGGGAGTGGTCACTCCCCTTTTCATTGTCCAGTTTCTTGCCAGAGCAGGGACTGGAGGTCCCTGAACTGGTGCAAACTGGCTTATGGAAGGAGGGTGTAGGAGGCTGGCCTGGCTGGCCTGGCTTATAGTGGGTACCTGATGGTACTTACACCTTGTGCCAGGTCCAGTTATCCCTTATTAGTAGATTAGCAGTGTTCTATCAGCTTAGGCTGATAGAGGTAGGTATAGCAGAGCAGCTTAGGCTGAACTAGGAGACATGCAAAGCTCCTACTATACTCAATATATCATATAGCACTATATCATAAGAAACACAATACTCAGAGTTAATAAAAATAAAGGTACTTTATTTTAGTAAGAATGTGCCAAAAAATATCTCAGGGGATATACTCCCTTAGGAGGTAAGTAAAATACACAAAATATACACACAAACCTAAATCAGGTAAGTAAACAGTTAGAAAAGTAGTGCAAACATTGTAGAATACAATAGGATGCAATAGGCCTAGGGGCAACACAAACCATATACTCTAAAAGTGGAATGCGAACCACAAATGGACCCCAGGCCTAGTGTAGTTTGTAGAGGGTCATTGGGGGCGTAAGAATACACTAAGGGTGTCCAAGATACCTCACCCCAAGACCCTGAAAAGTAGGAGTAATGTTACCCTACTTCCTTAGAAACACACTAAAGTCGTAATAGGAGATTCTGCAAAGGCAACAACAGACTGCAAAGCACTGAAGCCGGATTCCTGGACCTGAGGACCTGTAAAGGAAGGGGACCAAGTCCAAGAGTCACGCAAGTGTCCAGGAGGGGCAGGAGCTCACTAAACCCCAGATGTAGGTGCAAAAGTGGCTGCCTGCAGATGGAAGAAGCTGAAGATTCTGCAACAACGGAAGATGCCAGGAACTTCTCCTTTGCACAGAAGATGTCCCATTGAGAGCTGGAGGATGCAAAGCTATTTCCATGCAGAAAGACCACAAACAAGCCTTGCTAGCTGCAAGAGTTGCAGTTGAAGAAAATGGGTGCAGCCCGGACCCAGGAAGGACCAGGAGGTAGCCACTTGGAGGAGGAGACAGAGGGGGCACTCAGCAGCACAGAGAGCCCACGCAGAAGCAGGCAGCACCCGCAGAAGCACTTGAACAGGCATTCAAGAAATCTGATCATGCCGGTTGTCTCAACACTACAACGGAGGGTCCCACAAAGTCGATGGTCAACTCAGCGAGTTGAGCAATGCAGGACAGAGTGCTGTGGACCTGGGCTATGCAGTGCACAAAGGATTCCTTGCAAAAGAGCACAGAAGCCCTAGCAGCTGCAGTTCACGCAGTACACAGGATTACATTCTGGCATGGGGAGGCAAGGACTTACCTCCACCAAATTTGGACAGTAGGACCTCTGGAACGTCGAGGTCACTTGGATCCAGTTCCTGTGTTTCAGGGACCATGCTCGTCAAGATGAGAGGGGGCCCAGCGGACCGGTGATGCAGAGGTTTGGTGCCTGCGTTAGCAGGGGGAAGATTCCATTGACCCACAGGAGATTTCTTCTTGGCTTCCAGTGCAGGGTGAAGGCAGACAGCCGTCAGAGCATGCACCACCAGGAAGCAGTCAAGAAAGCCAGCAGGATTAGGCGCTACAATGTTGCTGGTAGTCATCTTACTATTTTGTTGCGGTTTTGCAGGCGTCCTGGAGCAGTCAGCGATCAAGCCTTGACAGAAGTTGAAGCGAGAGATGCAGAGGAACTCTGGTGAGCTCTTGCATTCATAATCTGAAGAGAAACCCACAGGAGAGACCCTAAATAGCCCTTAGAGGAGGATTGGACACCTAACCAGGTAAGCACCTATCAGGAGGGGTCTCTGACATCACCTGCTGGCACTGACCACTCAGAGGCCTCCATTGTGCCCTCAGACCTCTGCATTCAAGATGGCAGAGGTCTGGGACACACTGGAGGAGCTCTGGGCACCACCCCTGGGGTGGTGATGGACAGGGGAGTGGTCACACCCCTTTCCTTTGTGCAGTCTCACGCCAGGTCAGTGGCTTGGGGATCCCTGAACCGGTGTAGACTGGCTTATGCAAGGAGGGCACCATCTGTGCCCTTCAAAGCATTCCCAGAGGCCAAGAAAGGCTACTCCTCTCAGGCCCTTAACACCTATTTCTAAAGGGAATCCTTTGTTCAGCCTTCCTGGGACTGGGCTGCCTAGACCCCAGGAGGGCAGAAGCCTGTCTGTGGGTTGGCAGCAGCGGTAGCTGCAGTGTAAACCCCAGAGAGCTAGTTTGGCAGTCCATGCTGGAGCCCCGGGGATGCATGGGATTGGCACCCCAATCCCAGATTTGGCATGAGGAACAATTTCATGATCTTAGACATGTTACATGGTCATATGCGGAGTTACCATTGTGAAGCTACATATAGGTATTGACCTATATGTAGTGCACACGTGTAATGGTGTCCCCGCACTCACAAAGTCCGGGGTAATTGCCCTGAACAATGTGGGGGCACCTTGGCTAGTGCCAGGTTGCCCTCACACTTAGTAACATTGCACCTAACCTTAACTGAGTGAGGGTTAGACATATAGGTGACTTATAAGTTACTTAAGTGCACTGTAAAATGGCTGTGATATAACGTGGACGTTATTTCACTCAGGCTGCAGTGGCAGTCCTGTGAAATATTGGTCTGAGCTCCCTGCTGCAGCCCATAGGGATCTCTTGGAACCCCAATCCCCTGGGTACCTAGGTACCATATACTAGGGAATTGTAAGGGTGTTCCAGTGTGCCAATCAGAATTGGTGAATATGGTCACTAGCCTGCAGTGACAATTTTAAAAGCAGAGAGGGCATAAGCACTGAGGTTCTGGTTAGCAGAGCCTCAGTGACACAGTTAGGCACCACACAGCGAACCCATACATTCCACAAACTATGAGCACTGGGGTCCTGGCTAGTAGGATTTCAGTGACACAGGCAAAAACAAAGTGACACACAAGTAAAAATAGAGGTAACAGACCAGGCAAGATGGTACTTTCCTACAGAGGGCAGCTAATGTGCCCTTCAAAGCATACTAGTGGCTTGGGGAGGCTACCCCTCCCAAGCCATGCAACACCTATTTCCAAAGGGAGTGGGTGTTACCCCCCTCCCAAAGGAAATCCTTTGGTCTGCCTTCCTGGGCTTGAGCTGATCAAGCAGCAGGAGGGCAGAAAACTGTTTGAGTGGTGGCAGCAGCTTGGGCTGCCTGACAACCCCCAGAAAGGTGGTAGGAGCAATGGGTGGGGTCATCTAAGGAGCCCCCAGAGTGCATGGAATCATTCTTCTAATACTGGCAGCAGTATTGGGGTATAATTCTGACTTGTTTGATAAAAAAAACATGCTTAGGTTCGGAGTTACTATTATGTAGCTGTACATAGGTAGTGACCTATGTGCAGTACAAGTGTAAAATGGCATCCCCGCATTCATGAAGTCCATGAAAATGGAGCTGGAGTTTATGGGGACACCTCTGCTCATGCAGGGGTGCCCTAACACACAGGTACTTGCACTCTGCCATCTGGGCTAGGATGGCCTATTATAGGGGTACTTTCATTGACCTGGTGCAGTGACCTGTAATGGAGAGAGTGAATGCACCCTTTCACACAGGCTGCAATGGAAGGCCTGCAGATACACTTTGAATGGGCTCCCCATGGGTGGCATAATACATGCTGCAGCCCCTAGGGGACCCCTGGTACCCCAATGCCCTGGGTACCATATACTAGGGACTTACAAGGGGACACCAGTATGGCAGATGTGGGGTGTGTGTTGTCCAAGCAAGTTTAAAGGGAGAGAGGTTTGTCACTAGGGTCCTGGTTAGTAGGATCCCAGTGAAATCAGTCAAAACACACTGACAACAAGCGAAAAGTGGGGGTAACCATGCCAGAATGAGGGTACTTTCCTACACTTGGTGTGCATTCCTGCCTGTTCCATCTTCTCACCGATATCACCTTGTCAGCATTGTGGTCTGTGTGCCTGCTGCCTGCCATTCCCTCCTTCTCACTTTTTTTTTCTGGTCTCTCAGCCCTATTGTCTGTATGCCTGCTGCCTGCCTGTTCCTCCTTCTCACTGCTTTCAACTTCATCTCAGCCCCAAAGTCTGTGTGCCAGCTGCCTGCCAGTCCCTCTTTCTCAGGGCTTTTGCCGTCCTCACAGCCCTGTGGTCTGCATGCCTGCTGCCTGCCTGTCAATCATTCCCACTGCTTTCTCTGGGCTCTCAGCCCCGTGATGCATGTGCTGCTGTTCACCTGTACCTCCATCTGACCTCCTCCTTCTTCTCAGCACCAGTTTTCTGTGTGACTGCTGTCTGCCTGCGTCTCCTTCTCACCTCTTTCACTTCCCTCTCAGTCCAGTGGTATGCATACCTGCTTCCTGCCGGCCTGTCCCTCCTTCTCACCACTTTCTTTGTCCTGTCAGCCCTGTGGTCTGTGTGTCTGGAACTGTCTGTCCCTCCTTCACACTGCTTTCCCCCCTGTCTTTTCAGCCCCATGACCTGTATGCCTGCTGTCCGCCTGTTCCTCGTTCTCACAGCAGTCTCCTTCTTCTCAGCCCCAAAGTCTGTGTGCCTGCTGCCTTTCCCTCTTTCTCAGCTCTTTCTGCTTCCCCTCAGCCCTGTGGTCTGCATGCCTCCTGCCTGCCTGCCTCATCTTCTCACCGCTTTTGTCATCTTCTCAGCCCTATGGTCTGTGTACCTTCTGCCTGTCTGTCCCTCCTTGTCATCATTTTCTTTGTTTTCAGACCCATGCTCTGTATCACCTCTTTCTCTGGGCTATCAGCTCCATCGTCTGCTTATCTGCTGCCTGCCTGATCTTCTCTCTCAGTTTTTTCTCTGTTCTCTCAGCGTTGTGGTCAGCATGTCTGCTGCCTGAAGGTCACTCCATTTAACCACATTCTCCAGGCTCTCAGCCCCATGGTCTTCATGCCTTCTACCTGCCTGTTGCTCCTTCCCACTGCTTTCTCCTGTCTTACAGCCCTATAGTCTGCATGCCTGCTGCCTGCCTGTCACTCCTTCTCACACACTTTCTCCTTCTTATTAACCCTGTGGTCTGCCTGCCTGTTGCCTGCCTGTCCCTCCTCTCACTGCTTTCTTCGTCCTTTCAGCCCTGTGGTCTGTGTGCCTGCTTCCTACCTGTCACTTCTTCTCACTGCTTTCTCTTTCCTCTCAACCCCATGGTCTGCATGCCTGCCTGTCCCTGTTTCTCATTACTTTCTTATTCCTCTGAGAACACTTGTCTGTGTGCATGTTGCCTCACTGTCCTTCCTTCTAACCACCTTCTCTGAAGTCTCTGCCCCGTGGTCGGCATCCCTACTGCTTGCCTATCCCTCCTTTTCATCACTTATTCCTTCCTGTCAGCCAATGGTCTGTATGTCTTCTGCATGCCTGTCCCTCCTTCTTACTTGTTTTTCCTTCCTATCAGCCCTGTGGGTTGTGTCCCTGCTAACTGGCTGACCCTCCTTCGCACTGCTTTTTCCACTCTCTCAGTGCCATGGTCTAAATGCCTTCTGCCTGCCTGCTGCCTGCCTGTCTCTCTTCTCATTGCTTTCTACAGTCTCGCAGCCCCATGGTCTGCTTGCCTGCTACCTGCCTGCCCCTCCTTCTCACAGCTCTCTCCTTCCTCTCACCCGCATGCTCTGTATGTCTGATGCCTGCCTGTCCCTCCTTCTCACTGCTTTCTCCTTCCTCTCAGACATGTGGTCTACATGCCTGATACCTGCCTGTCCTTACTTCTTACAGCTTTCTCCTTCCTCTCAGCCCTGTGATCTGCATGCCTGCTACTTGCCTGTCGCTCCTTTTAAATGCTTTGTTGGGCTCTCAGCCCTGTTATCTGCACCCTTATTGCCTGCCTGTCGCTGCATCTCACTGCTTTCCTTGGGCTCTCAGCCCCATGGTTTGTATGCCTTCTGCCTGCCTGTCTATCCTTCTCACCACTTTCTCTGTCCTCTCAATTTATTGGTCTGAGTGTCTGCTGCCTGCCTGACTCTCCTTCTCATCTCTTTCTCCATCCTTTCAGGTAAATAGTCTGTAACCCCGCTGCCTGCCTGTCCCTCCTTCTCATAGTTTTCTCCATCCTCTCAGCTCATGTCTGTGAGCCTGATCCCTCTTTCTAACCACTTTTTCCTTCCTCTCAGCCCTGTGATCTGTGTGCATCTCTGTCCCACTTTCTAACTGCCTTCTCTGGCCATTAAGCACTTTGGTCTGCATGCCTGTTGCCTGCCTGTCCATCCTTCTCACTGCTTTCTTTGGACTCTCAGCCCCGTGGTCTGCATGCCTGCCTGTCTCTTCTTCTCACCACTTTCCCCGGGCTCTCAGCCCCATGATCTATGCGCCTGCTATCTGTCTGTCCTCCTTCCCAATGCTTTCTCCTTTCTCTCAGCCCTGTGCTGCCTGCCAGTCACTCCTTTTAACTGTTTTCTCCTGGCTCTCAGCCCCATGGTCTGCATGCCTTCGGTCTGCCTGTCCCTCCTTCCCACTGCTTTCTCCTGTCTACCAGCCCTGTAGTCTGCATGCCTGCTGCCTACCTGTCCTTCCTGCTCACCACTTTCTCCTTCCTCTGAGCTTCATGCTCTGCGTGCCTGTTGCCTGCCTGTCCCTCCTCCATCACTTTCCCTGTCCTTTCAACCCCGTGGTCTGAATGTCTTCCTGTCCCTTCTTCCCACTACTTTCTTCTTCCTCTCATAACCCATTATATGTGTGCCTGTTGCCTTGCTGTCCCTCCTTTCAACTGCTTTCTGTGAAGTCTCAGCCCTGTGATCGGCATGCCTGCTGCTTGCCTATCCCTCCTTCTCATCACTTCAGCCTTCCTCTCAGCCCAATGGTCTGCATGCCTTCTCCCTGCCTGTTGCGCCTTCTTGTTTGTTTATCCTTCCTATAAGCCCCGTAGTTTGTGTCCCTATCTACTGTCTGTTCCATCTTCTTATTGCTTTCACCATCTTCTTGGTGCCATGGTCCATGTGCCTGCTGTCTGCCTGTCTCTCATTCTCACTGCTTTCTCTGGACTCTCAGCTCCATGGTCTGCCTGTCTGGTACCTGCCTGTCCTTCCTTCTCACCACTTTCTCCTTCATCTCAGCCCCATGCTCTATTTGCCTGATGTCTGCCTGTCTCTCCTTCTAACTGCTTTCTCTGGGCTCTCAGCCCCATGGTCTGCGTGCCTGCTACCTGCCTGTCCATCTTCCTCATTGTTTCTCCATTCAGTCAGCTGATGTGTCTGCATGCCTGATGCCTGCCGGTTCCTCCTTCTAACCACTTTTTCATTCCTCTCAGCCCTGTGTTCTGCGTGCATGCTAGTTCCACATTCTCACTGCCTTCTCCAGGCTCTCAGCCCTTCGATCTGCATGCCTGTTGCCTGCCTGTCCCTCCTTCTCAGCACTTCCCAGGGCTCTTAGCACTGTGGTCAGTGTTTCTGTTGCCGGTCTGTCCAGGCTCCTCACTGCTTTCTCCGTTTCCTTAGATCATGGGTCTGCATGCCTGCTGCCTGCCGCCTTCTAGCTGCTTTCTCTGGACGCTCAGCCCCATTGTCTACGTGCCTGCTGCCTGCCTGTCTCTCCTTCACATTGTGTTCCTAGGCCGTCACCTACTGGTCTGCATGCATACTGCATGCCTGTTCCGCGTTCTCACTAATTTCCCCGGGCTCTCAGCCCTGTGGACTGCATGCCTTCTGCCTGTCTGTCCCTCCTTCTCTCCACTTTATCCTACCTCTCAACCCAGTGGTCTGCTTGTTCTTACCTATTTCTCCTTCTTATCAGCCCTGTGCCTGCTGACGCACTGCCCCTCATTCTCACTGCTTTCTCCTTGCTCACAACCATGTTTTGTGAATGACTACTTCCTGATCCCCCCTCTTTCTCAATGCTTTCTCCGGGCTGTCATCACCAAGGTCTGCATACCTGCTGCCATCCTTTCCCTCCATTTCACTACTTTCTCCAGACTCTCAGCCACGTGGTCTGCTTGCTTGCTACTTGCCTGTTATTTCTTCTCACCACTTTCTCCTTCCTCTCAGCGCCATGCTTTGTAATCCTGATGCCTGCCTGTCCTTCCTTCTCAATGTTTTCTTGGGCTTTCAGTCCTGTGGCCTGCATGCCTGTTGCCTGCCTGCCCCTCATGCACACTACTTTCCCTGGGCTCTCAGCCTTATGATCTGTGTGCCTGCTTCCTGCCTGTCCATCCCTCTCATCGCTTTTTCCATCTTATCAGCTCTTGTGTCTGTGTGCCTGCTGCCTGTCCACCTTCTGACCACTTTCTCCGTCCTCTAAGGCCTGTTAGTCTGCAAACCTGTTGCCTGACTGTCCCTCTTTCTGACCAATTTCTCTGTCCTCTCAGCTCTTGGATCTGCATGACTGCTGCCTGCCGGGCCTGCCTTCTAACGGCTTTCTTCTGCCTGTCAACCCTGTGACATGCATGCCTGCTTGTACCACCTTCTCACTGATCCTCACTATTTTACCTGGGCTTTCAGCCACATGGTCTGGTGCTTGCTTGTCCCTCCTTCTAGCCAACTTCTCCATCCTCTCTCCCACATGGTCTGCTTGCCTGTCTGTCCCTCCTTCTCACCACTTTCTGCTGATTCTCCGCCCGTGGTCTGCATGTCTGCTGCTTTCCTATTCCTCCTTTTCACATATGTCTCTGGGCTCCCAGTCCCATGATCTGTGTGCATGCTGCCAGCCTGTCTCTCCTTCTCACTGCTTTCCTCAGGCTCTCAGCCTCTTATTCTCCGTGCCTGCTGCCTATCTGTCCCTCCTTCTCCCAGCTTTCTACTCCCTCTCATACCCGTGATCTGCATGTCTGTTGCCTACCTGTCCCTCTTTCTGACCGCTTTCTCTGTCCTCTCAGCTCTTGGATCTCCATGACTGCTGCCTGCCGGGCCCGCCTTCTAACTGCTTACTTCTACTGTCAACCCTGGGACATGCATGCCTGCTTCTACCACCTTCTCACTGCTTCTCACTATTTTCCCTGGGCTTTCAGCCACATGGTCTTGTGCTTGCTTGTCCCTCCTTCTCACCAATTTCTTTATCCTCTCTCCCACATGGTCTGCTTGCCTGTCTGTCCCTCCTTCTCACCACTTTCTGGTGATTCTCGGCCCTGTGGTCTGCATGCCTGCTGCTTTCCTATTCCTCCTTTTCACATCTGCCTCTGGGCTCCTGTCCCATGATCTGCGTGCATGCTGTCTGCCTGTCTCTCCTTCTCACTGCTTTCTCCAGGCTCTCAGCCTCTTGTTCTGCATGCCTGCTGCCTATCTGTCCCTCCTTCTCCCAGCTTTCTACTCCCTCTCATCCCCGTGATCTGCATGTCTGTTGCCTGCCTGTCCCTCCTTACCCAACATTTTCACCTTCCTCTGAGCCCCGTGGTAATCGTGACTGCTGTCTGTCTGTCCCTCCTTCTCACCACCTTCTCTGGGCTCTCAGCCCTACAGTCTGCATGCCAGCCTGTTCCTCATTCTCACCTCTTTCTCCATCATCTCACTACCAGGGTCTGCGTGCTTACTGTCTCTCTGTCCACCTTCTGCACCTCCTTTTCATCCCTTTCAATGGAATGTCAGCCCTGTGGTCTGCGTGCCTGCTGCCTGTCTGTCCCTCCTTCTAACTGCTTTCTTCAGACTTTCAACCCTGTTGTCTGCTTGCTTGTTGCCAGCCAGCTGCCTGTCACAGCTTTCACCTCCCTCTCAGTTTCGTAGGCTGTTTGCCTGTCCCACCTTCTCACCACCATCTGCGGGCTTTCAGGTGTGTTGCCTTTGCCTCCTTCTCACAGCTGTCTCCTCCCTCTCAGCCCCATAATCTGCATGTCTGCTGCCTGCCTGTCCCTCCTTCTCAACATTTTCACGTTCCCCTCAGCCCTGTGGTATGCATGACTGCTGCCTGTCTTTCCCTCATTCTCACCATTTTCTATGGGCTCTCAGCCCTTCAGTCTGCATGTGTGCCTGTCCCCCCTTCTCACTGCTCTCTCCACCCTCTTACCACCATTGCCTGCATGCCTACTACCTCTCTCTCCTGCCTTCTGACCTCGTTCTTTGTCCTCTCACCCCTGGTCGGTGTGCCTGCCCCTCCTTTTCATCCCATTCTCTGGGATGTCACCCCTGTGGTCTGTGTGTCTGCTGCTTGCTTGTCCCTCCTTCTCATCCTTTTTTTTCATGCTCTTAGGCCAGTGTTCTGTGTGCCTGCTGCCTGCCTGTCCCTCCTTCTCACCGTTTTCTCTGGACTCTCACCACCATGAGCTGCGTACCAGTTGCCTGCCTGTCCCTTCTTCTCACTGCTTTCTCTGGGCTCTAGACTCTCTGGTCTGCGTGCCTGCATGCCCATCCTTCTCACCGCTTTCTGCTTCCTCGCAGCCCTGTAGTCAGCGTGCCTGGTGCCTGCCATTCACTTCTTCTCCCTGCTTTCAGTGGGCTCTCAGCCCTGTGATCTGCGTGCGGGCCACCTGACTGTACCTCCTTCTTACCACTTACCACTTTCCACTTCCACTCAGCCCTGTGGTCTGCATGCCTGCCGCCTGTCTGTCCCTCCTTCTAACTGCTTTCTCCAGACTTTCAGCCCTGTGGTCTGCTTGCTTGTTGCCAGCCAGCTGCCAATCCCTCCTTGTCACAGCTTTCACCTCCCTCTCAGTTTCGTAGGCTGCTTGCCTGTCCCACCTTCTCACCACTATCTGTGGGCTTTCAGGTATGTGGTCTGCATGCCTCCTATCTGCCTGCTCTGCCTTCTCACTGCTTTCTCCTTGCTCTCAGCCCCATTTTGGGCATGCCTGCTGTTTGCCTTTTCCTCCTTCTCACTGCTTTCTGATTCCTCTCAGCCCTGTTTTGACAATGCCTGCTCCTTGACTTTCTCTCCTCACTGCTTCCTCCTTGCTCTTAGCCCTGTGGTCTGCATGCTTACTGCCTGCCTGTACCTCCTTCTCACCTCTTTCCCCATTCTCCCAGCCCATGGTGTGTGTGCCTGCTGCCTGTCTGTCTCTCTTTCTCTCCACTTTCCCCAGGCTCTCGGGTCAGTTGTCTGCTTGCCTGCTGCCTGTCTGTCCTTTCTTTTTCACTCCTTTCTCTGTTTTCTCAGCCTGTGCTATGCATGCCTGGTGCCTGCCTCTCACTCCTTCTCACAGCTTCATCCTTCCTTTCAGACCAGTGGTCTTCATGTCTTCTGCCTGCCCATCCATTTTTCTTACCTGTTTCTCCTTCCTACCAGCCTCGTGCTTTGTGTGGCTGCTGACCGCTGGTAGCCTGTTCTCACCGCTGTCTACTTGCTCTCTGCCTTGTTTTGTGCATGCCTGCTTCCTGCACCTCCCTCTTATTCACTGCTTTCTATGAGCTCCCAGCACTGTGTTCTGCATGCCTGCTGCCTTCCTGTCCCTCCTTCTCACTGCTTTCTCTGGACTCTCAGTCCTGTGGTCTGCTTGCCTGCTACCTGCCTGTTGATCCTTCTCACGTCCACAGTCTGCATTCCTGCCATCTGTCTGTCCCTCTTTCTGACTGCTTTCTCTGTCTTCTCAGCTCATGGGTCTGTGTGCCTTCTGACTGCCCGTCCCTTCTTCTAATTACTTTGGCCTTCATCTCAGCCCTTTGATCTGTGTGCCCATCTGTCCCTCCTTTTCACTGTCTTCTCAAGGCTCTCAGCTCAGTGGGCTGCATGCCTGCCTCATGCCTGTACCCCATTCTCAAAACTTTCTTAGGCTCTCAGACATGTGGACAGTCTGCCTTTTGCTTGCCTGCCCCTCCTTCTCATTCCTTTCTCTATCCTCTCAGCCCTGTAGTCTGCATACCTGCTGTCTGCCTGAGCCTCCTTCTCATTGCTTTCTCTGGGCCCAGAGGCCCATGGTCTGCAAGATTGCCTGTCCCTCCTTCTAATGGCTTTCTCTTTCCTCTCTGCCCTGTGATCTGCATGCCTGCCTGTCCCTCCTTCTCACAGTCTTCCGGAGACTCTCAGCCAGTGGCCTGCCTGCTTACTGCATGCCTGCCCCCATTCTCACCAACGTCTCCAGGCTCTCAGCCCTGTGGTTTGCATGCCTGTTGCTTGCCTCTCCCTCCTCCTCACCACTTTCTCCTCACTCTCAGCCCAATGGTCTGCGTACCTGCTGTCTGCCTGTCCCTCCTTCTCACCGCTTTCTCTGTCCTCTCAGCCCTGTGGTCTGCATGCCTGTCAGCCTGTCCCTCTGTCTCACTGCTTTCTCCTCCCTCTCTGCTGTCTACTTTTTCTCCTCTTAACCATTTATCTCGGCTCTCAGCCCCATGCCTGCTGCCTGCTTGTCCCTCCTTTTCACTGCTTTCTCCATCGTATCTACCCCATGGTCTGCTTGCCTGCTGCCTACCTGTGTCTCTTTTTCACCACTTTCTACTTCCTCTAAGCCCTGGGGTCTACATGCCTGCTGCCTTCCTATCCCTCCTTTTCTCATCTGTCTCTGGGCTATCAGTCCCATTGTCTGCAAGCCTGCTGCCTGCTTGTCCCTCCGTCTCCCAGCTTTCTCCAGACTCTCAGCCCGATGGTATGCGTGCCTGCCTCTCGCTCCTTCTCACTGCTTTCTCCTTCCTCTAAGCCCCGTGCTCTGTGTACATGCTGCCTTCCTGTACCCCCTTCTCACATTTTATCCAGGCTCTCACCTCATGTTCTAAGTGCCTGCTCCCTGTTGTTTACCTGTCCCTCCTTCTCACAACTTTCTCCTCCCTCTCATCCCATTGTGTGCATGTCTGTCTGTCCCTCTTTTTCATCATTTTCTCCATTATCTGAGCCCCGTGGTCTGTGTGACTGCTGCCTGTCTGTCCCTCCTTCTCACCAATTTCTCCGGGCTCTCAGTCCTGTTGCCTGCATGCCTGCTGCCTGCCTGCCCCTCCTTCTCACCTCTTTCTCCGCCTTCTCAGCCCCATGATCTGCATGCCTGCTTCCTACCTATCCCTCCATCTTGCTTCTCTCTCCTCACTCTCAGACTCATGTTGTGTGTGCCTTCTACCTGCCTATCCCTCCTTCTCACCACTTTCTCTGTCCTCTTAGCCTGAGCTCTGGATGTCTGCTGACTACCTGTCTTCTCACCACTTTCTCCGTCCCCTCAGCCCTGTGTCTGTGTGCCTGCTGGCTGTCTGTCCCTTCTTCTCACCGTTTTCTCCGGTCTCAGTCCCGCAATCTGCATGGCTGCTGCCTGCCTGCCCCTCCTTCTCGCCACTTTCTCCTTCCTCCCAGCCCTGTGGTCTGTGTGCTTGCTGCCTGCCTGTCCCTCTTCTCACTGCTTTCTTCTTGCTCTCAGCCCCGTTGTGTGCATCCCTGCTGCCTGCCTGTCTCTTTTTCCCACCACTTTCTCCATGCATTCAGCCCCGTGGTTTGTTTGCCTGCTGCCTGTCCCTCTTTCACACTGATTTCTCCTTCCTCTCAGCCCTGTAATATTCATGGCTGCTGCCTGCCTGTCTTCCTTCTTATCACTTTCTCTTTACTCTCAGCCCCTTTTTGCGCCTGCCTGCCTTTTCGTCCTTCTCACTGCTTTCTTTGTCTTTTCAGCCCTGTGGTCTACATGCTTGTTGCCTTCCTGTCCCTCCTTCTTACTGCTTTCTCCATGCTCTCAGCCCCATTGTCTGCATGTGTGCGCCTGCATGTCCCTCTGAAGTACTGGGTTTTTCAGAACCCAGTGGTGCCAGGGAACACACCCTAAGACTACGAGTCCTTCCTGTTTCAGACTACAGAAACACAGAGTCTTCTTGGTGAAGTCAAAGATCTTGTTTATTGGCTGCAGCCAGTAACAGGTATCCTAGAAGTACAACACAGTGTATATTCTCAGGAGACTGCTCCCCTTGCAAAGCTAACCTTCTCTTTTATACAAAATATTATGCTTTAGGCACAAATTCCTTATTTTACAGTTCACCATTCACATATTTTCACTACAAAGAAATAGCAGGGTTATGATGACAAGCCATATTTCAGTTTGTCCAGCCCTCAATCAATTACCCGGCAGGGCTCAGTACTTTCATCAGATATCGACAGACCCCCAATATAAACAGGCACCTCCTCCTTGTAAAGCAAGTCATAAAGAAAGAAACAGGGACAGGTGCGTGTAAGATTAGGCATGGTTTGTGTGTGAGGAAAGGTTTTATGATGTGTTGTGCCTTGATACTAATCTCATTGGGCCACTGGGAAAGAAACTGGACGAACAGGTTTGGCTTCAGGCAGTGGAGTCAGCTTGCCCAGGTCACAGAGGAGTCAGCAAAGATATACGTGTCCTTCAGACTCGTTTTCGGCATTAGTCATTGGCCTATGTGAGGGCAATCACAAAATGGCTGTCGTTTAAATGGAACCCGAGGGTTCAGGACGGAAACTCTGATATTCGGGTGATTTCGTCACCTGAATATGAATACAATGCTTGTGCATACTATTCTAACCATTCTCGGTCTGCTGATACCAAAATCGTTGTGATACGACGATGTTTATAACACGGGTCCAGAATTTTCAGTACCACAGACCCTTCTTTTGCCCTTACATAGGCAATAACCCATACTCACGCTAATCTGAGTCCAGGTCTATATTCATAAAGTCGTTGAGATGTTGCTGTAGCATCATCCTATTACCTAGCTCGTCCCTTGATACAGGTTTCCTTACACACGATGTAGCACAGAGGCCACATATTGCAGGAGCACACTGCACACACAGACAGGACAGGAAAAGAATGGCTAAGATCATCCCAATGACTACCAGAGTCTTCCATCCCCAGGCGGATATCAGCTCCCAGAACCACCCCATCAATGACCAATCTCCTTTATCCACGTGAATAGATTCGGAGATCTTATGCAGTTTGGAAATGGCCTGGTAGACTGTCGGAGCGTTATCTGGGATGAAAACACAACAACTTGATTGGATCACTTTACATACCCCACCTCGGTCTGCAAGTATGACGTCTAATGCGACCCTGTTCTGAAGAGTCATAAGGCGATCCGACTGGAGCTCAGCAGTCAAATTACCAAGGGCACCGGCGGTTTCAACTACCGTGGATTCAACCACCTTTGTCAATTGCCTTATGTTCCTGCTGTTAACCATAGGACCCCAAAACGGCAGAAAACCCATTACGAAATCTCCAAATTCTTGTCCTGTAGTGTCTTCTTTACTTATGACACCTCTAACTATCCTTGTCTTATGGTAATCTGCCGCGCCCGTGTAGGTGGGAGGTAACAGGAACGAAACAAAACATGTGCCTGAGAAGTCAGGGGGCAACCATGTATAGGCTCTATTATGGCAGATGAAATAGGTACCCTTAGCTGCTAATAACGAAGGAGAAGTCTGAGACGCAAAAACATATGTTTCAGTGCAGATACTTTTCCCTAACTGAGCTCTGGGATTCTTGCCATTACCTTGCAGACATAGGTGACCCTGATGGGGTACCATCCAAATCGGGGAGGATCTCTTTGCTCGCTGGTTTCCACTCAGGGTAACTCCATATCCTGTTATGTTCCATCCAATATATGCTAGTGTCTCATCTCTCGGGATAGTCTCATAGGAAATATCTTCCCTAATCATATCTACTATACCCTTAGCTAGAGCACTATTCTTAGGATTATCTTTCACAGAACGTAGGGGGTTGGCTTCATACGCGTATATGAACACCGTTCTATATGCCCATACAGAACCATTATGGCTGAAAGGCAGGACCAGATAAGGGATACCTTTATCAGTAGTATGAGGCATAAGACCACACACCCAACAGTTAGTTGTGTTCACTACTAATTGGTGTTGGTGTAGAAGCTGAATGAATGAATTGTTGACAAATTCTAATCTTCTGGCAGACTCGTGTTCAGGCAGGGGATGAAAAGAATGCGAGGAAACAGTAGAAGGAGGTATGGGCTGTGTAATGGATGCAAATGTCACTTGAAAAGAGAATAAAACATATCCTATTAAAAACGTCATTACACTGAGCAACATGAAAATACATAATATCAAAAATCGTTTCTTTGTCATTATTATACACATTCTGGCTTTAAAGTCCATCTGTCTGGCAGGTCTCTCATTCTTGAAAAACTCCATCCTCTCTAATTGCTGCTCGTGGTGGTAGGGTGTTCTATGCTAGGGAATGCTTCTGTCAGTCCAGGGCAACTCCCTTAGACCGACCAGAACTGTCGACCTAACGTCTTCAGCTGCACTCCAAAGACTTGGACAACCACGACCCTACAGCTGAACCCGGATGGCGGTTCGAAAAGAAAAAAACAAAAATAAGAAAGTTTCTCAGATGAGAGAGCTGCACTTTAAAAAAAAATAGCAAAGGAACGGGAAAAAATTATTTGTTTTTAGTTCTTGGTCTCAAATTTTAACGGCTTTTTCCAGGTACTGTCTGGTTCTGGAACAAGAGTTCAGGCTCTGTAGTGTTCAATCGAATTGACGGTGGCACAGCTTCTTGCAAATTATTGTCACTTTCTCGTTCAGAAATTGTTCCTTTTACACGTGCATCGGTAAATGGCAAAAAAACGAGGCACAGTCTCAGTCTCAGAGTCAGCGATCCCCTCCTGGACCCACCGGTCGTACGGTAGAGGAAAAGGGACCCTCTTGCAGTGTACGCCGTGGATCCAGTTCTTTTTCCCTTCCACTCGAACAGCTGATCTTGTTGAGAGAAGGACGAGGTGGGCTGGTCATTCTTTGTCCGCTGGAAGTTCTTGACCAGCACCCATGATCCAGGATCGATAAGATGTCCTGGAGCTTCAGAGACCTGAGGCAGAGTATCGTGAACCTGTTGGTGTAGAACACGCAATTTAGCCGTCAATTGATACAAATAATCAAGCAGTACAGGGTGTTCGATCTCACTGAATTTTGTTGGTCTTGGCACTCCCCATATGTTGGCCGGGCGGCCGAACACAATTTCATAGGGACTAAGTCCCACTCGCGAATGCACAGTCATTCTTGTTGATAGGAGTGCTAGAGGCAGAGCGTCAGGCCATTTAAGACCAGAGCTCGCTTGTATCTTTGCCAACTTCAGTTTTAGCGTGCCATTATAGCACTCTACTAGTCCAGCTGATTGGGGGTGATTTGCAGCGTGGAATTTTTGCTGGATACCTAGCCCCTCACATACTTTTTTCATCACTCGACCAACAAATTCACTCCCATTATCACTCCAGACCATTCTCGGCATTCCAAACCTAGGGAAGAATTCTTTGGCAAGGGCTTTAGCTGTGGATAAGGCAGTGTTGTCTTTTAAGGGATATGCTTCTACCCATCTTGAAAAGGCACAAACAACAACGAATACGTATTTCAGATTGTTGCACCTTTCCATGTGGATGAAATCTAGCTGCAAAACCTCGAACGGATACGTTGGAGGCGCAAAATGACCAGCTGGAGTTGGGGTTCCCCTACCAGGATTGTATTTCAGACACACCATGCAATTCTTGACCACATTCTCTGTACATTTAGGAATTCCAGCATTTTGCCATACTGGAGCCAACAACTTACAAATCATTTTCACACTGATATGGGCCATTCCATGAGCCATTGTCACCACTGCAAGCACATACGCATCGGGTAACAACCATCGCTGATGTTCTGACAAGTCAACCCAACAACCATTTTCATCCAATTTACCCGTACTTTCTTTCCACACATTCAACTCTCTCTGAAGCTTCAGCTTGAAGAGACTTCACACCCTCTATCGTATCTTCACATATTCCAACGTCACCAACCCATCTTGCGGGGCCTGCAACATACATTCGATTCATCACATCTTTTGCTGTTTCTTTTGCGATTTCGTCAGCAAATGCATTGCCACGACCGACATCATCAGTAACCTTCTTGTGTGCACTGCATTTCACAATCGCAACTTGTAATGGCAAGGTCAGTGACTCAAGAAGCTCATTCACCAACTGACCATGCTGAATTTTAGTTCCATGCGAAGTCAGGAACACACGTTCTTTCCACAATCATCCAAAACTATGGGCCACACCAAACGCATACTGGCTGTCAGTATATATGGTCACTTTCATTCGTTTCGATAACACACACGCTCTCGTAAGTGCAATCAGCTCTGCTGCTTGAGCTGAATTATGTGGTATAGGTGCAGCTTCAACAATCGTATGCAAAGTTGTGACAGCATATGCTGCAGTCGTATCACCATTCGGAAGCTTGAAGCATGAACCATCCACCCATAAGGTACCATCACACTTTACAAGAGGAGTATCTTTAAGATCTACTCTCCCTTTCGTTTCTTCTTCTGTCCTAAGAAAACAATCATGTTGTTCAACATCATCTGTCTCTACTGAAATCGGCAATAACGTGGCTGGATTCAACGTATTGCACCTCTTTATGTGCACATGACTCGCTAACAGTGTCAACTCGTAACCTGACAATCGAGCACTAGTTAAATGCTGTGTCTTGGTCTCGTTTAACAACGTGTCCACTGCATGTGGAACCATCACAATCAACATATTATTCATCACTAACCCAGCAGACTGTCGAATAGAAACAGCTGCTGACGCTGTGGCTCTCAAGCAACTCGGCAATGCTTTAGCTACCGGATCCAAAGTCGACGAAAAATATGCACATGGGCGCTGCTTGTCTCCAAAAGACTGTGTCAGCACTGACAATGCACAACCCTCTTTCTCATGGACATACAGTGTAAAGAGCTTACTGTAGTCGGGGGTACCCAACACAGGAGCCGAACACAATGCATTACGCAATTCGGAAAAACTTTTCTGACAATCTTCAGACCACGGAACGGGATTCGGTGTATCTTTATAGGTCAATGCTACCAAAGGTTTGGCCAGCAAAGAAAAAATCGGTATCCATTGTCTGCAGTATGATGTAATGCCCAAGAAAGCACATACTTCTCTCTGTGTCCTTGGCACACTCAATTTTGCAATTGCCTGAATTCTTTCTGAGGTCAGTTTCCTTCCCTCCTTCGATAAGAGATGACCTAAGTAGGTCACTTCTTGTCGACAATATTGCAGTTTTGAAAGGGACACTTTGTGATGTAAATCAGATAAATGACGCAACAACAACAAGGTGGCTTCTTTACAAATCTCTTCAGTATCTGTAGCGACTAGCAAATCATCAATGTACTGAATAAGGGTAGCGCCGTCAGGTAAAACAATTGCATCAAGCTGTGTTTTTAAAGCCTGACTATATATTGATGGACTTTCACAGTAGCCTTGAGGAGCGCGTTTGAAGCGGAAACTTCGGCCTCCTAAACTGAAGCCAAAAATATCCCTGCTCTCCTCGGCAATCGGGATGCTGAAGAAAGCATTCTTTAAGTCAATCACCGAGGACCAGGTGGCGGAAGCTGGAATCACAGTCAATAGGGCAGTGATATTAGGAAAAACTGGAAACTGTGGCACAACTATTTTATTTACCTCTCTAAGATCAATCACGAACCTGTAAACAGGTGGCTTAGAGGGGTCAGTACGTTTCAAAACAGGCAGAACAGGACTATTACAAACGTTGCCTCTTGTCTCTTCAATTACATCTTTTACAATTAAATCATAAATGATCGCTAGCAACGCCTTTTCACCTTCACTAGAGATCTTGTATTGTTGAATGCGTGGTAATTTAACATTGGCTTTCAATGTCACAACATAAGGCGGTATTTCCAAAAGACCCACATCATTAGGACCAGTAGCCCAAATGATATCAGGAAGAAACGACAATTCGGTCGGAAGTTTATCCTTCGACAAATACATTGGAGAGACCATTTTCCTACCCAGTGTAAGTTGTACTCCCGAAGGAGAACAATATAATGTCGCATACAATCTTTTCAACAAATCCAATCCTAACAAGTTTTCACCACAACCTGTCGTCAGAATAAGGGGTGCTTCCCATTCACAAGGTCCAACAGAAAGGGACATAGGACTAGAAATCGGGTTCCTAACCGGGGCGCCAGAAAAACCTACTGAAACATTCATCTCGCCAGACAAAGGTGCGCCAGGGAGTTTTGAGTGCAAAATAGAACTCTTTGTAGCACCAGTATCCAACAGAAAAGGCTTCGACACACCTGATGTAATCACCTTAACATAAGGTCCATTCTGATCTACTGGAACTAAAAAAACTCCCTCTCTTCGTCTATGGCTGTCCTAGCAATTATTACCTTCCAAGTTCTAATCTTCTGCATAGTAGTCGCCAGCATAGTACTGAGCCGTCCTACCAGATGCATTATGTTGCTGGTCAAAGCTATTCATTGAGTTTTGAGACGGAAAGGAACGCGTGTTCTGGGGAAACTTCCACGTCCTCTACCTCTAGGAGCTTGTTGAACACCTCGACCTCTTGCGCCAGAAGCATCATTCGTACGCTGTAACAAAATAGGACAACTATACTTGAAATGACCCTCTTCTTTACAATATGAACACTGATTGGGACCTACAGGAACAAGTGGTTGAGAAAACTCGAACCTTTGCGAGTTTCTCTGGAACTGTTGAGGTTGCTGATAGTTACTCTGACCACCATGTGGCAGATACACCTGTTGTAAAAGAACCTTCGTCTTTAATTCTTTAGTTTTCTTGTCTGCTCTATCCTTCTCATCTTTATCCCTATTTTCGTAGTACTGTGCAGTAGCCAATATTTGTGCTGAAGAGGAAACGGCCCAAGAACTCTCTGAATCCTTCAATTTCTTACACAGCTCAGCAAGCAAATTGTGCACAAACTTGTCGACGAACAACCGTTGACCACCTTCTGTACTCATATCTTGACCACTGTGGTCGATAAACGTTTCCTCAAACCTGGTGAAGAAATCAGACACTGTTTCATCTTTCTTCTGCTTACACGCAGACAGTTTATCCCAATTCACACGCATCGCAGGCATTAAAGTCTTCATGTAAGTAATGATCCTAGCAGGCAGTTCTGCTACCAAAGGTTCAGGCTTGGCACCACCAACTTGTCTATCATTTTCAGCACTAATATTAGCCCATGAGTCACCTAACTCTTGCGCATGATCTGTATGGCGAATCAATCCCCACAAAGGCTGTGGAACAACATTCCCAAATAACATGTCTATGTCGGCTAAATTCATAATGCATGAGTCTGTGATAATTCCTTATAATACCCTGCAGGGTTTTTACGGGGATCAGGCAAAGTCTGCTTAAGGGCTAAAACTTCAGCTCGCTTCCACGGAACATGTACCCAAACACGCTGAAAATGAGCTGGGACAGCATCAATTTGATTAGCAACATCAGCCGCAACGGCGTCCTTCCATACCGGAGGGACTTCTCTCATTGGGTACTGTCGCACCTTTTTTTTAACAGAAGAGTCATGTTGGAACAATGACTGAGAAGGATCCTTATTCCTAAAGGACAACAACGTCGCAACTGCTTTCTCAACATCGGAACCCACAATCGTGCCCTTTTCAAACTCAAACCGTACACGGCACAAATCAGGCAGATTTGTTTCCAAATCGTTATCCTCCAATTCCTAACAAAGGAAAGCACACATTTTCTCAAAAACGTATCTTTGTTTCGGTGCTTCCCATTGACAGAAGACATCCATAACAGACTCTACATCGTATCTTGAAGGGTAAACAACTCATTTACGCGCCATACGGTCAAACATTTCTCTCTCTCGAGAATTAGGCAGTTGACTACGCGACTGCTTACGCTCCGAATCTGGGGTCACACCAGACGACCCAAAGAGAGGAAAAATAAGGCTGGCAACAGTATCTGTCATTCTCTGTCGGACAGAAGGAGAAGTTGATGAAAGAACAGGAGGAAAAACAGAGGGAGGCAAGGCAGACGCAGAGGCAGACTCAGAGGCAGTATCTGGAAGAACACCAGAAGAGGCAGTCGATGTAGTACATAAAGTTGTAGGAGGTACAGGTGGAGCAGGTAGCGAAGTCGGCGGCCCTTGAAGGGGCTGCGCCATAGTAGTAGGAGCCAACTGAAGAGGAGCTGGCGGCTGTGGAAGAACCTGAGGCACAATAACCGGAGGTTGCACAGCTAAAGGTTGTGGGGATGCTGTAGCATTCTGCGCATAAGGGGGTGGCGAACTCAACAAATGTGACATTAAAGGATCTTTCTCAAGTTCTTTTGCTGCATCTTGCTGAAGAAGCGGAAAAACTGGATAACATTTATCGGTCAACATTTTACGTTGCCTGTGCAACTGCTCATTCATCTGTTCTTCGTCATCATCTTTAAACTGCATGGCAGCTTGCACTATCGAGATACCCTCTTCTCTCTTATTTCTCTTTGCTAATTTAATTTCCTTCTGTTTGGCTTCCTTACGCCATAGGCGGAAAGAGTCAAATATCGCCGGCCGGGCTTTCTTCTTAAAAAGTTTAACCTCCAGATTATCTAGAATCTCTGTGTCGAAACTACCATAATGGGGCCATTTTAAAACGCCATCTTTCCTGGTGTATCGGATCCATACTTCATTATATGTGAGGGGGCCTATGCCATGTTTCACATATAGTTCATAGGTTGGAGTTCCAATCGGAGGAACCTGACACAAGTCCTCCAATCAGGAATCCCTATTATAACCAAGACAAAACAAATTTCCATGTCTGCTAAGACCAGGCATCTTCGCTCTCCAGTCTAGCTTCAAACTTCAAAGGATTATCGAATACGATAGCCTCGTGAATACACAAATCCCTCGGCTTTGGTACTTGCAAGTTCCAAATCAAAGATCCCAAGGGGATACCAAACTAAGAACCAAACTAAGGACTGGGAGACGCTCCACTTATACTTAACTGAGGTATCGATGACGTCACCAGAAGACTCGTTTATCGTTTCGCTCTAACAAATCATCAAGGGTCCAAAACAGGGCGATAGTCAGGGCAGCAGTCCTTCGTAGCCGTCGGGAAGCGGGGAACCTCGCAGAAAAGACTTTCGGACCACGTCGACATACAGGGGTCGATGAAGTGGCGGCCTCCCTCCAGAATTTTCACACGAAGCTCCTCAAGAACCTCTGGCTTGGACTGGTACAGCTGAAATCGCCCTACGTTGGGCGCCAACTGAAGTACTGGGTTTTTCAGAACCCAGTGGTGCCAGGGAACACACCCTAAGACTTCGAGTCCTTCCTGTTTCAGACTACAGAAACACAGAGTCTTCTTGGTGAAGTCAAAGATCTTGTTTATTGGCTGCAGCCAGTAACAGGTATCCTAGAAGTACAACACAGTGTATATTCTCAGGAGACTGCTCCCCTTGCAAAGCTAACCTTCTCTTTTATACAAAATATTATGCTTTAGGCAAACATTCCTTATTTTACAGTTCACCATTCACATATTTTCAGTACAAAGAAATAGCAGGGTTATGATGACAAGCCATACTTCAGTTTGTCCAGCCCTCAATCAATTACCCGTCAAGGCTCATTACTTTCATCAGATTTCGACGGACCCCCAATATAAACTGGCACCTCCTCCTTGTAAAGCAAGTCATAAAGAAAGAAACAGGGACAGGTGCGTGTAAGATTAGGCATGGTTTGTGTGTGAGGAAAGGTTTTATGATGTGTTGTGCCTTGATACTAATCTCATTGGGCCACTGGGAAAGAAACTGGCCGAACAGGTTTGGCTTCAGGCAGTGGAGTCAGCTTGCCCAGGTCACAGAGGAGTCAGCAAAGTCCTTCAGACTCGTTTTCGGCATTAGTCATTGGCCTATGTGAGGGCAATCACAAAATGGCTGTCGTTTAAATGGAACCCGAGGGTTCAGGACGGAAACTCTGATATTCGGGTGATTTCGTCACCTGAATATGAATACAATGCTTGTGCATACTATTCTAACCATTCTCGGTCTGCTGATACCAAAATCGTTGTGATACGACGATGTTTATAACACGGGTCCAGAATTTTCAGTACCACACCTCCTTCTCACTGTTTCCGCTTGCTCTCATTCCCATCTTGTGCGTGTCTACTGCCCTCCTTTCCTTCTTTCTCACTTCTTTTCTTCTGCTCTATGCCTGTCTTGTGATTGCCTGCTGCCTGCTTTTAACTCCTTCTCACTGCTTTCCCTGTGCTCCCAGTCCGTTCTTGTGTATGCCTGCTACTCGCCTTTCCCTCCTCATTTCTTTCCCCATGCTTTCAGACCTGTTGTGTGCATGCCGGCTGCCTACCGGAAGCTGAGTCCCAAAATGGCTGCCAACACTTCTATCAAGCTATATTTCTTTTCCCTTTAATATCTCAAAAACCTCTGAGCTGGTTTACTCCAAATAACAAAAAGCGTGCTTTTGGATCAAAAGCTACCTTTCTGCCAAACTTGGTGTAATTCTGTTCAGCGGTTCAGGTTATTGTTTTGTTCAAATTCCCTATAGGAATTAAAATGGGAACACACTTTTTTGACCTCCCTTTTTTCTCGGCCTCCACTTGATAGATCCCCCTGAAACTTTCCATGTACAACAAGACCCTTGGGTGCACCTTTTTGGAAAATGTTCACAAAGATTCATCAAACAGCGCCAAAGATATAGGCATGTTAAATAACACTTTTTCAATGGTAACTAGGTCTTAACTATAACTACCTACTTGTGACCAACAAGTAGATAATATATGTATATGCTCTGAATTCGCTAGCACAAAATCATAGAAACTCAAACGTTAAAGTTATGGTTAGCTGAGTTACCTATACCACAAACCCTAATGTAACTTGAGCCCCCACACATCATTTTAATATTGTACCCCCATGGAGGTAGTAGTCTTCGGGCCCGGGGAGTCCACAGAGCTCCCTCTTTCTTTGGTGTTTATAGCCCTGGGTAGGTGTTGGTCCACAGAGCTTGAAAAATCCTTGGAAGGGGAGCCCCGTGCACACTCTTCTTATATATATTAACATGGGCAATGCCCGCGACCTGGACCACCAAGGGGCAAAATTGCTTTGAAGCCAGCTTGTGCTGTTGGGTGATTGCCTTCATAAGGCTTCTCCTGCCTAAACATGCCTGTAGTAGTAGCAGGGATTTTTTATTCTTTTGTGGTGCCACTGACACAGTCGACTTCTGAAGAGAGCTCCACCTGTGAATTTTGCAGAGAAATAAAAAAAAATGCTTTTTAGCTCTGGATGGTCCAAAGGGGACCCCAGGACTGAGGCAAGGGGGCTAGGTTACACCTACCTTGCCTTTGTTCTTTTTATGTGCTTTTTTTTGGGACTCATCTACAGCTGAGTCCCAGATTGGCTGCCAACACTTCCTGGTTGAAATGTTGGCAGTCAGATCTCAGCAGGAGATCCCACTCTTGCAGGTTCCTGCTTTCTACCTTTGTGACGGTTTTCTGTCTTTCTCTTCCTCTGTCTTACTGCTTTGTGTGTTTTTACCTGTCTTGGTCATGGTGAATGTCTGACGAAGAGAAATATGTGCTGGTCACAAAAGTAAGTGCCAGTGGACTGCACTGGCAACCACTGGCTCAAATTAAGCATTGGGGGACTCAGTACAATCTCCTGTAAAAAGATTAAAAGAGCATATAGAGGAGCACGGTAGAGATATGCTGAACCCCATTGACTGCTTGGGGGGGGGGGGGGGTCTCAAAGGGACCCCTCTCTGGCCAAAAACTAAATTTCCTAATGCTCCTGGTGTCCTTAGAAGCAGCAGGAGCACCACCAAGCTTTTTAAAAATGTTTTGGGGGCTTCAAGTATCATACATTTTCCAAAGGAACATACGGAAATGTGGTTCTAGCTATAGCATGCAGTGGTGATTTTACACAGTGATTAAAAAATTAAAAAGATAGGGACTAAGGGGGTCATTCTGACTGGCATGGGCAGTGCAGGGGCCCCCTAACAGGGCCCCAGCATGCTTTTCACTGTCTGCTTAGCAGACAGTGAAAAGCGTGACGGGTGCAACTGCACCCGTCGCACACCTGCAACACCGCCGGCTCCATTCGGAGCCGGCTTCAGTGTTGCAGGACGCCTTCCCGCTGGGCCGGCGGGCGCTAACAATGTTAGCGCCCGCCGGCCCAGCGGGAAAGTCGGAATGGCCCCAGCGGTCTTTCTACCGCGGAGCGGCCATATGGCGGTTCCCGCCTGGCGGGCGCCGACCGCCGCTCGCCAGAGTAGGAATCAGGGTCTAAGTGTCTGTGGTGGTTTGTCTGAAAGAGGTGAAGGCCTTGCATGCAGGTTCATTGGCTACCTGTGCCCAATCCCAAGCAGCACATCAGCGAAGGCCCTGTGGCTGCCACCTAAGGTTTGGTCGCAGGGCCTGGGTGCAGACCAGGATCTGTGTCCAATCTCTTGCCATGCATGGGTGATGGCTGTGCACTGTGGTGGCTAGCTGGCTGCAGGGTTTGAGCACATGGCCTGGCTGTCAATGCCAGTTTAAACGTTATATTTTAAACTGAAATTCAACAGTTGTAGTTATTTCAAGGAACTATAACTCACATCCTCACCATGCGCTGCCTTTGATCCGACTACTACAACACTAATGACATGTTCTGCGACATCATTGTTAGCACTACTGATGACAACTGAACTGACATCATTGACGACAACACTGTGCATGGCCTGGGCGCAAGTTATAGTTACTTGAAATCACTATAACTGGTAAATTTCAGTATTTTCTTTACTCTAAAACTGATATTTTCATCTAACTATAACATCACTTTACCTTTTCTTTCTTTAGTGAATTTCTTAGTATTTTGTAATATTATATTATGACCATACCTAATTATATTGTCCATTTGTTATTTTTTTCAGTGAATATATATACTAAACATCTCTTTCACCAAATACTAACTTTAAAAACATGACTGACTCAATTATCTCTTTGCACGACTCCAACAAGAATTGGTCGGGCATACTGACAAATGTTACAGTTGGGATTTATGCGAGAGAGAGAGAGTCAATGCAGTTGTATATAGTCACACACTCATTTAAAATACACCTAAGAATGCACACTTGTAGTCAGACAATTCTTTCAACATTAAGTAGAAATGAAAAAAATGATTTTTGATTGCAAAGTGTAACACTTAGCACTAAACTAAAAATGAACGTGAAACATATCAAAGGGTAGCTCCAGATTCAAGCGAGGTTGAACAGATGCAGCGGCATTTAATAGGTAACAAACTTTATTGACCTAAACTCAAGGTTGGGGAATAGAAATGCTACTGAATTACCAACAGCACTCCTTGAAAACGGAACATGTCGTGTATATGAACTCTCATCTCAACGCCAACTGCGCTCCTGTCTGTGCAGGGTCACAGACTGAAAAATGAATTTCATGCCACGTAGATTTCTTTTTTTTCCGTTGGCCTAGTTTGAAGGTTTGTCGCATTTTCTGCCTTGCACAGTGTGAGGCACCGACAGGTAATCCTGGGATAATGCTCTTGATTAATGGAGGCTAAAGGCTGATTGCTCAGTGCAAACACTGCTTCAGACTACCAAGAGAGCAAGAACTTCTTGGGGGGTTGTCCTTCAAATGAGACAGAAGACCAAGAATGTATCCACTCATATTACTAAAGGTTCAGAGCTAACTTCTTCCAGGGCAAAGTGTGCATATTTTGATCACCTTCAATAACTTTCAACCTTAATATTGTCCAGTGCCTTTGACAGAACTGTGGGCCATATTTATACTTTTTGACGCAAAACTGCGCTAACGCAGTTTTGCGTCAAAAAATTTAGCGCCGTCTAACGCCATTCTGAAGCACCATGCGGGCGCCGTATTTATTGAATGGCGTTAGCCGGCGTTAGCCGACCGGCGCTGCCTGGTGTGCGTGAAAAAAAACGACGTACACCAGGCAGCGCCGGCGTAGGGAAAAATGGCGTTTGGGCGTCCAAAACTGGGGCAAGTCAGGCTGAGGCAAAAAAATCGCCTTAACCCGATTTGCGCCATTTTTTTACGACGCCCAACCCCCATTAACATGACTCCTGTCTAAGCAAAGACAGGAGTCATGCCCCCTTGCCCAATGGCCATGCCCAGGGGACTTATGTCCCCTGGGCATGGTCATTGGGCATAGTGGCATGTGGGGGGCACAATTCAGGCCCCCCTATGCCACAAAAAAAAAATATATATATATACTTACCTGAACTTACCTTAATGTCCCTGGGGTGGGTCCCTCCATCCTTGGGTGTCCTCCTGGGGTGGGCAAGGGTGGCAGGGGGTGTCCCTGGGGGCAGGGGGGGGCACCTCTGGGCTCATTCTGAGCCCACAGGTCCCTTAACGCCTGCCCTGACCCATGCGTTAAAATCCGGCGCAAATGCGGGGTTTTTTGCCCCGCCCACTCCCGGGCGTCATTTTTGCCCGGGAGTATAAATACCACGCACATGCCTAGGAGTCATTTTTTTAGACGGGAACGCCTACCTTGCATATCATTAACGCAAGGAAGGTGTTCACGCAAAAAAATGACGCTAACTCCATGAACTTTGGCGCTAGACGCGTCTAACGCCAAAGTATAAATATGGAGTTAGTTTTGCGTCGAATTTGCGTCGAAAAAAACCACGCAAATTCGGCGCAAACGGAGTATAAATATGCCCCTGTGTGCTTAACAGGAATTGTAAGCATCCTCTGCAATGATTTTGATTAATCGTGTAAAAATATAGAGCTGAGGGCCACATGTGCAAACATTAGAAATAATAATTTCCGAATGGCAATTAGTAAATCGGTATTCCTACTGTATGATTTTTTTTTCAAGTAGAGATTCCTAATAGGTCTCAAATCGATGTACCCCATGAACATTAATGAGGTAGGTCTCACTTTGTGACCCCAACCCATCATAGGGATGGTGACCTTCTGAGATCACCAGAACACCGTGTTTGTGATTTCTTTTTAATAAAGCAATCGCTTTTTTAATGCAGTCTGTTTTCTTTAAGGTTTCATTTTCTAAGAGTAGGCTGTGGCTCCTGAAACCACTGCCTCCTCTTAATTATTTTTTTTTTTTTACATTTTCAAAGGAGAAGAGATATCAAAGAGAATTTCAAAGGGATTTACCACCACTTTTGAAGTAATGGCGGTAAATA
Organism: Pleurodeles waltl; assembly: GCF_031143425.1. Lineage (NCBI taxonomy): Eukaryota > Metazoa > Chordata > Amphibia > Caudata > Salamandridae > Pleurodeles > Pleurodeles waltl. Next base: position 409,065,002 of record NC_090438.1, read on the forward strand.
ATTTCTGTTTTACAACTGGAACTCTGTTGCAAAAAAGTAACACATGGCATACAGATTCAGTATTTGAAAGGAACACCCAAAACACACCCCTGCCAAATACCGAAAAGCAAATGCAAATTTAAATTTGGTAACAACTTACCGAATCACATTTTGTACTTTGTACATTTTAAAAAGCAGTTTTCCAGTCTCAGATGGCCCCATTTTTCAAACTGGGCTGTTTGCGACCGGAATAATGTTTTGTACATGTGGCCTCTACTTACTTAAGTTGGCATTGTCTTTCAATAAAACAAACTGTGGTATATTGTTTTATGTACATAATAATCTCACATTTGTAAAATGTTTTTTGTGTATTTATCTTTGTGTGATACAATGGAGAAAATAATATTGTTAGCAGTCTCATTGAGTAGATGGTATATTATGTGTTCTTGTTTTCTAAAAAATATTGTTGTTATGGAAATGAACAAGACGGTATCTCATTGGTGAACCATATAGGCACATACGGGGTGACTAGCTATATCCTTCCAAATGTAAATTAAGGCGGTATTTCATCCTGTATAATATGTGGGACTCTGACTCACCTTAATTGAAAAGTGGCATCATGTCATGTGTGAGATATTCTGCTAATCCTGCTGTATAACCAGGAGCATTTTGTATGTTCAAATTTTCATTTTTAAAACCCACAAGTCCCCGGACGAATCTTGCTGAAGATGCCATAATTGTCATGGGACATCTTGTCAGCTAAGTTCAGAAAGCCTGCAGGAATCCCCAGCAGTGATCCTTGCAAGAAACAAAGAGCAAAACAAACCTAGTCTTCCACTCTTTATCCATGAAAGAAATGTCTTCAACTGGCACTGCTTATTACTGCATGATGTCTAAAAAATGCTTGCTTTCCATGTTTTTAGGAGATGGGGGAAATTGAGATGCAGCCTGTTGGACTTTTTGCCTTACGCAGGGTCATCCTTAGTCGTTTTGCCTCCTTCCTCCTGGTTTTTCTGACCTCTCGCTGTTGGCTCTAGGACTCTAAGCACGTTATCACTGCTGACCAGTGCTAAAGTGCAGGTGCTCTCCCATCTAAAGTTGGTATGATTGGCTTATACCTAATTGGCATATTTAATTTACCTATAAGTCCCTTGTACAGTGGTATCTCTATACCCAGGGCCTGTAAATTAAATACTACTAGTGGGCCTGCAGCGCTGCTTGCGCCACCCACTGAAGTAGACTTTCGAACCTGTCTCAGGCCTGCTAGCGCAGGGCCTGTGTGCGCAGTTTTCTGCCACAGGGACCTGGCATCTAAATTTACTTGCCAGGCCCAGAACTCCCCTTTTACTACATGTAAGTCACCCCTAAGGTACGCCGTAGCTAGCCCTATGGGCAGGGTGCCATGTATGTAGAAAGGCAGGACATGTGCCATATTGCATGGCCTGTCCTAGTAGTGACAAACAGCCTAACTTGGTGTCTCACTGCTGTGAGTGCTGCCTTGTCATAGGATTGCATTAGAAATGCCCTGCCTTATGTGTAAGGGGTATTGTCTGATTTATGAGGGGTAGCGTAGGCGTGTTTGGTATGGTTGTGATGGTGATAATAAATGCTGCTTACTGGTGTGGGTGTATTTTTTATTACTATCACAGAAATGGCACTTCTAGAAAGTGCGCATTTCTCTGTGCTTATGACTCTGTTTTTTTGCAGCTTGACTCCAGTCCACGTCTGGGCAGAGTGACAGTTGGGGCTTTGTGCATACTATTCAGACAGCCTGTACACAGGGAGGGTGGAGGTGTCACAGAGGTGCATCTGCATACTGAATAGTCTTTCTGGGCTGAGAGAAGGGAGAGGCGGGGCACACCTGCATTTGTAAAGACTGTGCCCTGGCCTCACACAATAGGGTTGTTAACCCCCCACTGATGTTTGGAGCCTGTGCTGAAAGGAGAGAGGGGGCACTCCCAGAACCAGTTGTAACTGGTTGGAACCTCCTCTCCCTACCATTGTAAAACACTGTAAGAACTGACTATAAGTACAGGGGAATTTTCCCCACAATTTGAACCCTCTTGGAAATTGAACCTGGACACAAGACGCTGCTGAATGGACTCACCAGGAAACCGCCTTGGACTGCTGCTGCTGTGCTAACCTGTGACCTGCCTGGTCACTAGGAGGAACTGCCATCATCTGCACCCCTTGTGCTGGCCTGTAGCTGGACCCACCAGCCTTGTGCTCCTTCCTGCTTCATTGTTCCCAGGGGCAGGGTGCCGTGGCCCCTGACCCCTGTAACTTTTCCCTGCACGAGGAGTGCTGCATTGATATCCCCTTTGCGCTAAGAGAGCGCTCTTCTGTGCCCTCAGGCACTTCGAGGCACCTGTTTCATGCTGGAATCACCGCAGCAAACCGGGCTTTACGTATGGCCTTAGCGCTTTGAAAAGCGCTTCCTGGATGCCCCAGATCACCGCCGCAGCCGGGCGCCCTTTATGTACAAAGCGCGAGACTCACGCACCTTCTAGTGACCCCTGGGGCACGAAGAAAACCTCCTAGCCGTCATCTGGAGCAAGTGTGCTCCTATTGGTGCCCCCGGGGCGAGGACAGCTCCGTGGAGCACCCCTGGGGCACCGGCAGGCCCTGCCTTGTGCCAGGACGACGTCAGGAAGAGAAGGGAGAGGAGGACGTCTCTCCCTTGCCTGCGGGAGCCCCGGGGGGCTCTCCTTTCACTGCGGGTGGGGTGGAAGCCTCATCGGAGGCTCCCCGCGCCGCTAGGCTCCTTTGTTGGCCCCCCTCGTGGGCCAGTGGCATTTCTGAGGTCTCCCCTCCCAGAGGAGGGCCGGTGGAGGCCCGGGGAGACCCCAGGAAATCGCGGGTCCCTAAAAGGGGCCCGTTGTAACACGGAGGGGGTGCGTGGTGCCCCCACCCTTCAAAAGCAGTTTTGGCTGACGTGGGCCCCCCTCGTGAGGACCGGTGGAGGCCTAGGGGGGCCCCCAGTGTTTACGGTCCCCAGAGGGGCCTGTTCATGGACAAGAGGAAGTGCATGTCACCCTCCTCGGACCCATTAGATCAGGGAGGCCCCCGTTTTGTGCAGAGGAGCGCCTGGGGCCCCATTGTTCGTTCTAGCCACTGGAAGTGCCTCTTCATCTCTCACAGGTATTCCCTAAAGGACCAGTATATAGAACCTAAGTTCTTACTATAGACTTTGCGTATTTATATATTGCCTACCTGCGTTTGATGTTTTTACATATGTGTATGCAAATGTTCCTGTTATGGGCATGACATGCTAATATGTTTTTCTAACTTGCCATATGTTTTCTAATGTTCCTACTATGGACGTTTTATGATATTCCTATGACAAGTGCTTTAGTGTAATAACGTGTTTCCTGACCACTGCTTATGTTGCAGAATACTGAGTAACCTGTGTGTATATGTGACTACTGCTAGTTTGCAGAGTAACTAATGTGTAACATTCTGACAACTGCTAAGGTGGCAGGATAGTACTAATATGTGATGTTTGGTCTGATAATTGCGTTGTGTACAATATAGTATATTTTCATATAATCTGGTGTTGTGTTTCCTTTGTGGTGGGGATATTGTGTCACATGTGTTGTGTGTGTTGTGCAAACGCTTTACACATTGCCTCCGGGTTAAGCCTGACTGCTCGTGCCAAGCTACCAAGGGGGTGAGCAGGGGTTATCTTGGACATGTAACTCCCTTGCCCTGACTAGAGTGGGTAAGTTCTGCCTAGCTGAGGTGCATACCCTGGCCAACCAGAAACCCCATTTCTAACACAGCCCCAAACACAGTCTTTGTGAAGTGACTGTTTATTTTACAAACTATTGTTGCACACAAGCAGTGCTTGAGCTCCCACACACCGATTCCCTTCACAATGAATGAAGACAATCGTGCCCCTGGAACAATGTGACACTTATCTTATTTCAATTGACTAGGTGCATAATTTTCTCATTACAGATGCACTCTGACATCAAAACATGCCTTCTACACGAAAATAAAACACTCTGGAATATATGTATAATAACGTACACCACATATATGCCACACCACATATACATTTCCCATTTTGAGAAGCTGCAACATTGATCCTCAGGACAGATTTACTAACATTTCTGTGAAGCAGGTAAATTTGATGCACTGATATACATGTAAGGGAGCATAAACCCATGTATACAAATAGTTATAAATATAGGTTTGCATTAGAATACATAGGCAGATGCATGGGAATGCCTATGCACCATCCATGGAACACCTACCTGATAAATATTAACACATTGTAGAGTAATGTGCTGTGTTGCATTAATTCTTATTTATAAAGGCATACAAATTGACATTTGCGTGACCAGAAATCCCAAAAAGGATTTTGCATCAGGCTGCGTCAAAAAAGTGATTAAACTCCGGCCCAAAATGTTTGTGAATTTGGCCCTAGTCTTTGGAGAAATAATGTACTCCTTTACTTTGAAGTGACCTCATACAGCTTTACATATGCAGCTGTCCTTCTATTGACCAGTTTTCTCTGCCACTTGCTCCTTTACCTAGCTTGCTAGCATCTAACTGTAATATTAGACTAGGTGCCTGATTTAGATCTTGGTTGTGGGAATACTCCATTACAAACATGACTGATATCCCGTCCGCCTTCAACGATCCCCATAGGATATAATGGGATCATAATATGGCAGACAGGATTTCCATCACATTTGTGATGGAGTATTCCCCTCCTCCAAAATCTAAATCAGGTCCTAACTTTTCTAATGTTAAACTACTAGTCTGACTCTAATATGATGTCAGGAACATAATGGCAAGTGGATTTGCCAATCCTTTCCTTCATGTGTGAGATTCACTGCCAGAACTTCTCCCCTTACTATCTCAAGTAAGGGAAACAAATGCTGAGCAAGAGAGTACTCTTCTTATGTGTCGCAATTTGGAATGTTTTAAAATAGATAGAATCTGAAAACAATACTTGAATGGATGTCAGTGGCATCCCTATTGTGAAGTCTAATCTGCTCAGGGAGCAAAACTTATTTTTCTATAAGAATAGAATCTTCTACTTGATCATTTGTTTCTTGGCTCAAGGATGATAAAAGAATGCATCACGATACCCAGATATTGGAGTTGCAGAGAGGGTCTAAACAATGGACTTTTATGAATGGATAATAAACCCCAATTCTAAAAGTGATGTGATGGTCAACATCAAGTGCTGTAAAAGAAACAACCATCAATGAAACATAAGAACATCATCAAATAAATTATCAACCTGACTCCTTTCACTGAGAAAAACATCTTTATTTGGATTCAAAAGATTTCTGAAGCACCACTGGATGTAGCACAAGCTGAAAAAAGAGAGAGAGAAGCTGATACTTTCTGCTTTCTATGCTAAAGCAAACTGTAATTGAGGAAGGAAAATTAGAACTGAAAGATGCCTATTTTCCTAGACTTATTTTTTTAGTGTTACAACTCAAAGCAGGATTCAGAGTCGGAATCAGCAGTGAATGACATCTCATTTTTTGAAGTGAATACAGTGCATCTTTGGTACATGCACTCAGCGTGCAAAGGGACCCTTTCTCTCTACATTACCGGCTTCAGTGTGTATAACTATCCAAGATGGCTGTCGCTCCAGTGTTTGCTATTGAATATTCCAAACCAAGCTGCACTTTCTGTTTCCTCCTGTGATATCATTTCCTGTTTTAAGTTAATTGTTGGGATGGTAATGTCCCCTGCATAATGTACAGTTGTGCCTGAACTGTATGTACTCGTGATCCCGGTTTTTGCATTTTGGTCATGCGACACACTGATCCCCAGTATATGCACTGACCTAGGTCTATGTTTTGACAGCAATAGGTTCTGGACCTTGTTCTCACACAAATCCCACCTACATAGTGACAGAGGACTGTAGTTCCTTAGACCTGTAAGTATTAGGTCCCCGTGACTAGGGGCGGACTTATGAAGGAACTTATGTAATCGATCTGGGAGGAGTCAAGGTGTGGTTTTAATAGTTATTAGAACATTGAGAGTTAGACACATATTGTACTATGATAAGTAAAGAGGTTAACTATGAGCTCTGTGTGTAGTGTGTTCCGGTGCATGCTACTTGACTGAGGAGGATGCATCATGGACAACCATTACTCTTGAAGGTTTCATGCATGTATCACAGTGGTGGCAGTATGGTAACTGAATTACAGTAACAGGCATACCTACCTATGAGACATGAATGTGCACTTACAAACCCATTCATCTAATGTTCTGTTGCTCACAGTGAACCCAGTCCTGAATGTCGACATCCTGTGCGCTGTACATGTGCAAGTGCACTAGTGTTGAAAGTGTGCCATGCTTGAGCGATACTGTCCTGCCAGTTCTGTTTTAGACTAAAGTATACAAAAAAGATATGCCTAGTTGATGAGCCATAACTAGGGCGAAAGAGGTCCTAGGCTGCATGTGTTCCCATGCAGGGAGGACCTGGCTTGGCAGTTCAGACTCAACTGTTTTCACTGGAGCAGGATCAATACTGATTTATCTATGGCTGGGTCCAAACTGAGGTGGCATGGTGTGCAATATAATGATGGACTGGGATGCGTCAGGAGTAATTACCAGTGGCTAAGATTAATTCAAATATTCCATCCATCACCTTCTTGTGTACTTTAGTGTGTTGACCTAAGTGAGACGGGTAGGCCTAGCAGTGGGTCCCATGCACATTGTGTCAATGAAACCAAGCAATACCTGGCGGATTAGCTCTACCTGGGACAAAACCGATAGTGGGTTGCTTGTGTCCCTCATTGGGGAGGCCATTGCATGAAGGTTTGAGCTGGACTGTTCCCATTGGAACAGGGTCAAGACTGATTTGCATACTGAGGTGACACAGTGTGCAGAATAATGATGAACTGGGATGCGGCCCCAGTGATTACCAGTGGCTGAGATTAATTCAAGCATTCCATCCATTACTTTAGTGTGTACTTCAGCAGTTTGCATTTTAGAATTAGATAGAAAAGATAGACTAGATGTTGCTTTCTCCAGACATCATGTGTTTATTTGGAGCACCAGATGGTATACTGAGGAAAGAGGAGGCTTTCTTTAGAAGTTCCAGGGCCCTTCCTGTAATTGATTCCGACTGTAATTGACATTAGGTAAATGGCAGGGGTGCAGGGTGAGACCTACAGTATTCATTGTTTTGGTGAAGTACTTTTGAAGGTGCAGAGATTCTTGTCTCTCTTCCTGATCTTTGTAAGGAGTGGCCAAAGGTATCAATGTGCAGCCTGCTCACACATATTTGCACTTCTGTAATGGGCAGTCAGCCTGCAGAATATCCTGTGGGGCTCAGCATCACTGCAGACTGTTATACCTCGCATCCTTGCCGTCAGTTCGTTTAAACTTTCTGCCTTCTGATCTCCTGTTTACTAACTTTGTTTTTGCTGGCCTTAGGACTCTGGGCACTTTATCACTGTTGGCCAGTTGCTAGTTCTGCTATTATTATTAGGAATTAATAGGAATTTGCCTATATAAGTAAACCTAATTAGTTTTGGACTTGGGACATGTCTATAAATATTCTTGCTACTAATGTTCCAAATACTCTGCAATGTACTTTAATTATTCTTAATTCTGCATAAAATGGATTTGTGCTTTTATGGCAATTTGCCAAATAAATAATTTTTGACTGACTGACTGACACTGCTGGCAAGTGCTAAAGTGCATGTGCTCTTTCCCTAAAACATGCTACAATTGGCGTATCCACAATTGGCATAAATGTATTTTCTTATAAGTCACTAGTAAAGTACTCCACATGTGCCCAGGGCTTGTAAATTAAATGCTAATGGTGGGCCTGAAGCACTGATTTAGTGCTTTAAACATGACTCAGGACTGTCATTGCAGAGTGTGTGTGCAGTTTAATATTGTCATGTTGACCTGGCAAGTTAACCCTCTTGCCAGGCTCATGTGTTCCTTTTTAATACCTATACATCACCACTAAGGTATGCACTAGACAGCCGCAAGGGCAGGGTGCAGTGTGTTTAAAAGGTTGGAAACGCACGTTTAAGCTTTGCATGTCCAAGTAGTGAAAAACTCTTACATTTGTTTTTCACTACTGCAGGGCCTATCTATCCTATAAGTTAACATTGGGATTGTCTTATAACATTTTATATGTGTACTTTCTAATTGGGAAGAGATGGTGTAGGAGGCTGGACTGGCTTGTAGTGAGTACCAAGGGGTACTTGCACCTTGCACCAGGCCCAGTTATCCCTTATTAGTGTATAGGGTGTCTAGCAGCTTAGGCTGATAGATAATGGTAGCTTAGCAGAGCAGCTTAGGCTGAACTAGGAGACGTGTGAAGCTACTACAGTACCACTTAGTGTCATATGCACAATATCATAAGAAAACACAATACACAGTTATACTAAAAATAAAGGTACTTTATTTTTATGACAATATGCCAAAGTATCTTAGAGTGTACCCTCAGTGAGAGGATAGGAAATATACACAAGATATATATACACAATAGCAAAAATATGCAGTATAGTCTTAGAAAACAGTGTAAACAATGTATAGTTACAATAGGATGCAATGGGGAAACATAGGGATAGGGGCAACACAAACCATATACTCCAAAAGTGGAATGCGAACCACGAATGGACCCCAAACCTATGTGACCTTGTAGAGGGTCGCTGGGACTATTAGAAAATAGTGAGAGTTAGAAAAATAACCCTCCCCAAGACCCTGAAAAGTGAGTGCAAAGTGCACTAAAGTTCCCCTAAAGACAAAGAAGTCGTGTTAGAGGAATAATGCAGGAAAGACACAAACCAGCAATGCAACAACTGTGGATTTCCAATGTAGGGTACCTGTGGAACAAGGGGACCAAGTCCAAAAGTCACAAGCAAGTCGGAGATGGGCAGATGCCCAGGAAATGCCAGCTGCGGGTGCAAAGAAGCTTCTACTGGACAGAAGAAGCTGAGGTTTCTGCAGGAACGAAAAGGGCTAGAGACTTCCCCTTTGGTGGACGGATCCCTCTCGCCTTGGAGAGTCGTGCAGAAGTGTTTTCCCGCCGGAAGGACGCCAACAAGCCTTGCTAGTTGCAAATCATGCGTTTGGCGTTTTTGGACGCTGCTGGGGCCCAGGAGGGATCAGGAGGTCGCAAATTGGACCTGAAGAGAGAGGGGACGTCGAGCAAGACAAAAAGCCCTCACTGAAGCAGGTAGCACCCGGATAAGTGCCAGAAACAGGCACTACGAGGATGCGTGAAACGGTGCTCGTCGAAGTTGCACAAAGGAGTCCCACGTCGCCGGAGACCAACTTAGAAAGTCGTGCAATGCAGGTTAGAGTGCCGTGGACCCAGGCTTGGCTGTGCACAAAGGATTTCCGCCGGAAGTGCACAGGGGCCGGAGTAGCTGCAAAGTCGCGGTTCCCAGCAATGCAGCCAAGCGAGGTGAGGCAAGGACTTACCTCCACCAAACTTGGACTGAAGAGTCACTGGACTGTGGGGGTCACTTGGACAGAGTTGCTGGATTCGAGGGACCTCGCTCGTTGTGCTGAGAGGAGACCCAAGGGACCGGTAATGCAGCTTTATGGTGCCTGCGGTTGCAGGGGGAAGATTCCGTCGACCCACGGGAGATTTCTTCGGAGCTTCTGGTGCAGAGAGGAGGCAGACTACCCCCACAGCATGCACAAGCAGGAAAACAGTCGAGAAGGCGGCAGGATCAGCGTTACAGAGTTGCAGTAGTCGTCTTTGCTACTATGTTGCAGGTTTGCAGGCTTCCAGCGCGGTCAGCAGTCGATTCCTTATCAGAAGGTGAAGAGAGAGATGCAGAGGAACTCGGATGAGCTCTTGCATTCGTTATCTAAAGTTTCCCCAGAGACAGAGACCCTAAATAGCCAGAAAAGAGGGTTTGGCTAACTAGGAGAGAGGATAGGCTAGCAACACCTGAAGGAGCCTATCACAAGGAGTCTCTGACGTCACCTGGTGGCACTGGCCACTCAGAGCAGTCCAGTGTGCCAGCAGCACCTCTGTTTCCAAGATGGCAGAGGTCTGGAGCACACTGGAGGAGCTCTGGACACCTCCCAGGGGAGGTGCAGGTCAGGGGAGTGGTCACTCCCCTTTCCTTTGTCCAGTTTCGCGCCAGAGCAGGGGCTAAGGGGTCCCTGAACCGGTGTAGACTGGCTTATGCAGAATTGGGCACATCTGTGCCCAAGAAAGCATTTCCAGAGGCTGGGGGAGGCTACTCCTCCCCTGCCTTCACACCATTTTCCAAAGGGAGAGGGTGTCACACCCTCTCTCAGAGGAAGTTCTTTGTTCTGCCATCCTGGGCCAGGCCTGGCTGGACCCCTGGAGGGCAGCTGCCTGTCTGAGGGGTTGGCAGCAGCAGCAGCTGCAGTGAAACCCCAGGAAGGGCAGTTTGGCAGTACCAGGGTCTGGGCTACAGACCACTGGGATCATGGGATTGTGCCAACTATGCCAGGATGGCATAGAGGGGGCAATTCCATGATCATAGACATGTTACATGGCCATATTCGGAGTTACCATTGTGAAGCTACATATAGGTAGTGACCTATATGTAGTGCACGCGTGTAATGGTGTCCCCGCACTCACAAAGTTCAGGGAATTGGCTCTGAACAATGTGGGGGCACCTTGGCTAGTGCCAGGGTGCCCTCACACTAAGTAACTTTGCACCTAACCTTTACCAGGTAAAGGTTAGACATATAGGTGACTTATAAGTTACTTAAGTGCAGTGTAAAATGGCTGTGAAATAACGTGGATGTTATTTCACTCAGGCTGCAGTGGCAGGCCTGTGTAAGGATTGTCAGAGCTCCCTATGGGTGGCAAAAGAAATGCTGCAGCCCATAGGGATCTCCTGGAACCCCAATACCCTGGGTACCTCAGTACCATATACTAGGGAATTATAAGGGTGTTCCAGTAAGCCAATGTAAATTGGTAAAAATGGTCACTAGCCTGTTAGTGACAATTTGGAAAGAAATGAGAGAGCATAACCACTGAGGTTCTGATTAGCAGAGCCTCAGTGAGACAGTTAGTCACTACACAGGTAACACATTCAGGCACACTTATGAGCACTGGGGCCCTGGGTTACCAGGGTCCCAGTGACACATACAACTAAAACAACATATATACAGTGAAAAATGGGGGTAACATGCCAGGCAAGATGGTACTTTCCTACACAACCCTCCCCCCCAAACGAAGGACAATAAGACTAGCCATGACCTGATGATTCTTCATTGTCTAAGTGGAAATATCTGGAGAGTCCATCTGCATTGGAGTGGCTACTCCCAGGTCTATGTTCCACTGTATAGTCCATTCCCTATAGGGATATGGACCACCTCAACAATTTAGGATTTTCACCTTTCATTTGTTTTAGCCAAAGTAGAGGTTTGTGGTCTGTCTGAACAATGAAGTGAGTGCCAAACAGGTATGGCCTCAACTTCTTCAGAGCCCAGACCACAGCAAAGGCCTCCCTCTCAATGGCAGACCAACGCTTTTCTCTAGGGGTCAACCTTCTACTAATAAAAGCAACAGGTTGATCCTGGCCCTCAGAATTAAGTTGTGATAGGACTGCCCCTACTCCTAATTCAGATGCATCAGTTTGGACATAGAATTTTTTAGAGTAACAAGGGCTTTTCTGGACAGGTGCAGAGCACATGGCCTGCTTCAGCTCCTCAAAAGCTTTCTGACAGTTTGCTGTCCATAATACCTTTTTAGGCATTTTCTTGGATGTGAGGTCATTAAGAGGGGCTGCAATGGAGCCATAGTTCTTAATGAACCTCCTGTAGTACCCAGTGAGGCCTAGGAAGGCTCTCACCTGAGTCTGTGTGGTAGGGGGAACCCAATCAATAATAGTTTGGATTTTCCCCTGAAGTGGTGCAATCTGTTCCCCACCAACAAGGTGTCCCAGATAAACCACCTTACCCTGCCCTATTTGGCACTTTGAAGCCTTGATAGTGAGGCCTGCCTTTTGCAGGGCCTCCAAAACTTTCCATAGGTGGACCAGGTGATCATCCCAGCTGGAGCTAAAGACAGCTATATCGTCCAAATATGCTGCACTGAAAGCTTCCAGCCCTTGCAGGACTGTGTTCACCAACCTTTGAAAAGTGGCAGGTGCATTTTTCAAACCAAAAGGCATTACAGTAAACTGGTAATGTCCTCCAATGGTAGAAAATGCAGTCTTAGATTTAGCATCTTCTGATAATTTGATCTGCCAATACCCTGCAGTCAAATCAAAAGTGCTTAGATACTTGGCAGATGCCAGTGTATCTATAAGCTCATCTGCCCTGGGTATAGGGTGAGCATCAGTTTTGGTTACCAAGGTGAGACCTCTATAGTCTACACAAAACCGCATTTCCTTCTTTCCATCTTTAGAATTGGGTTTTGGTACCAGTACCACAGGAGAAGCCCATGGACTGTCAGAGTGCTCAACCACTCCTAGTTCCAACATTTTCTGAACTTCTTGCTTTATGCAGTCCCTGACATGGTCAGGCTGCCTATAGATCTTACTTTTGACAGGTAAACTGTCTCCAGTATCTATAGTGTGCTCACACCAAGAAGTGGTGCCTGGCACAGTAGAGAAGAGTTCTGAAAATTGTCCTAGGAGATTTATGCAATGGTCTTTCTGCTCAGCAGTAAGACAATCAGCCAAAACTACACCTTCCACAAGAGCATCTTGTTCTGTGGAAGAGAAGAGATCAGGTAGAGGATCACTGTCTTTTTCCTGTCCCTCATCAGTTGCCATGAGCAGGGTGAGATCAGCCCTGTCATAGTAGGGTTTCAGGCGGTTGACATGGAGCACCCTAAGGGGACTCCTGGCAGTGCCTAAGTCAACCAAGTAGGTGACTTCACCCTTCTTTTCAACAATTGTATGGGGTCCACTCCATTTATCTTGGAGTGCTCTTGGGGCCACAGGCTCCAAGACCCACACTTTCTGCCCTGGTTGGTACTGAACCAAAACAGCCTTCTGATCATGCCATTGCTTCTGGAGCTCTTGGCTGGCCTGAAGTTTTTTACTGGCCTTTTTCATGTACTCAGCCATCCTTGATCTGAGGCCAAGTACATAATCCACAATATCCTGCTTAGGAGCTTTTAAAGGTTGTTCCCAACCCTCCTTTACAAGTGTGAGTGGACCCCTAACAGGGTGTCCAAAAAGAAGTTCAAAGGGGCTGAAGCCCACTCCTTTCTGGGGTACCTCCCTGTAGGCAAAAAGGAGGCATGGTAGAAGGATATCCCATCTCCTGCGGAGTTTTTCAGGGAGACCCATAATCATGCCTTTGAGAGTTTTATTAAATCTCTCCACCAGTCCATTTGTTTGTGGATGATAGGGTGTTGTGAACTTGTACGTTACACCACACTCCTTCCACATGGCCTTTAAGTATGCAGACATGAAATTGCTTCCTCTGTCTGATACTACTTCCTTTGGGAAGCCCACCCTGGAAAATATTCCCAGGAGGGCCTTTGCCACTGCAGGTGCTGTAGTGGTCCTTAAAGGAATTGCGTCAGGATATCTTGTGGCATGGTCCACTACCACTAAGATAAACCTATTGCCTGAAGCAGTAGGAGGGTCAAGGGGGCCAACTATGTCAACCCCTACCCTTTCAAAGGGAACCCCAACCACAGGCAGTGGGATAAGGGGTGCCTTTGGGGTGCCACCTGTCTTGCCACTGGCTTGACAGGTTTCACAGGACTTACAAAATTCCTTTGTGTCCTCAGACATCCTAGGCCAATGAAACAGGGGAACAAGCCTGTCCCAAGTTTTCATTTGTCCTAGGTGCCCAGCTAAGGGAATGTCATGTGCCAGTGTTAGGAGGAACTTTCTGTACTCCTGAGGAATCACTAATCTCCTGGCAGCTCCAGGTTTAGGATCCCTATGCTCAGTGTACAAGAGGTTGTCCTCCCAGTAAACTCTGTGAGAGTCACTGACATCCCCATTAGCCTGTTTGACAGCTTGCTGTCTGAGACCCTCTAATGTGGGACAGGTTTGCTGTGCCACACTCAGCTCCTCTCTGGCAGGCCCCCCTTCACCCAAAAGCTCAGCAGTGTCTGCTTCCAGCTCCTCTGGTGTAGGTTCTGCACAGGGAGGGAATTCTTCTTCCTCAGAAGTAGAATCCACTGTAGAGGGAGGGATAGTAGGAAGTGGTTTGCTTCTACTAGCCCTAGCCTTAGGGAGCACTTGGTCCATTGTTCCAGGATCCAAGCTTCCCTGTCCTTTTTGCTTTTTGGCCTGAGCCCTTGTCAAAGCAAAAATATGCCCTGGGATGCCCAGCATTGCTGCATGGGCCTCCAACTCCACATCTGACCAAGCTGATGTCTCCAAATCATTCCCTAATAGACAGTCTACAGGTAAATCTGAAGCTACCACAACTTTCTTTGGACCAGTTACCCCCCCCCAGTTGAGATTTACAACAGCCATGGGGTGGCTTTGTGTTATGTTGTGAGCATCGGTTACTTGGTACTGGTGTCCATGTATGTGTTGTTCAGGGTGCACCAGTTTCTCAATCACCATTGTGACACTGGCACCTGTGTCCCTGTAGGCCTGGACCTCAACACCATTTATTAGGGTTAGTTGCTTGTACTTCTCCAAGTTATGGGGGCAAGCAACCAAAGTGACTAAATCAATAGCCCCTTCAGAGACTAAAGTAGCCTCTGTGGTCTCCCTAATCAGACCAACCCCAACTAAATTACCAAAAGTGAGCCCAGCTACTCCCTTGGATTGGCTATTAGTAGGTTTGCTCCCACCACCACTGCTATTAGTAGGGACACTAGGTGTAGCAGTAGGGGTTGTAGTGGTAGGAGCAGTGGTGCCTTTCTTTGGACAACTGGGATCTGTTGTCCAATGGCCTTTTATTTTACATAAATAGCACCATGGTTTCTTTTCCTTGTTCTGATTAAAGGAGGATTTGGACCCACCACCCCCACCAGAGTGTTTTTGTGGGCCTGATGAAGACTCATTTTTAGATTTGTCCCCACCCTTGTCAGAAGACTTACCATCTTTCTTTTTGTTGCCATCTTTGTCACCCCCGGTATGAACTTTTCTGTTCACTCTTGTTCTGACCCATTTGTCTGCCTTCTTTCCCAATTCTTGGGGAGAGGTCAGATCAGAGTCCACCAAGTACTGGTGCAACAAATCAGACACACAATTATTAAGAATATGCTCTCTCAGGATCAAGTTATACAGGCTGTCATAATCAGTAACTTTACTGCCATGTAACCACCCCTCCAAGGCCTTCACTGAATGGCCAATGAAATCAACCCAGTCTTGTGAAGCCTCCTTTTTGGTCTCTCTGAACTTTATCCTGTACTGTTCAGTGGTTAAGCCATAACCATCCAGGAGTGCATTCTTAAGAACTTGGAAATTATTAGCATCATTTTCTTTCACAGTAAGGAGCCTATCCCTACCTTTTCCACTAAATGATAGCCATAGGATAGCAGCCCACTGCCTTTGAGGGACATCCTGTACAACACAGGCCCTCTCAAGTGCAGCAAACCACTTGTTAATGTCATTCCCCTCCTTATAAGGGGGAACTATCTTGTGCAGATTCCTGGAATCATGCTCTTTTGCAGGATGACTATGGGGAATACTGCTGCTGCCACCATGGGTATCTAAACCCAACTTCTGTCTTTCCTTCTCTAATTCAAAAGACTGTCTATCCAAATCCAGCTGTTGCTTTTTAAGCTTCAGTCTGGTTTGTTCCACCCTCAACTTATTGAGTTCCCTCTCTAACATTCTGTCATCAGGGTTGGTGGGAGGGACATTTCTAGAAACAGAGCTATGATGGGAATGAACAGAAGGAGACCTGTCCCTTACAGAAGGCACCCTAACAGCTTGGTTTACAGAAACATTACTACCAGTATGGTGAGAATAAATGCTTTTGCTATGATGTGAGACAACACTATTTATTTGGTGTGGCTCATCATCATTACCATCTATGCTAGATTGTCTAGTAATGGGCAGGCTAGGAAGTTTCTTTCCTGAATCTTTTCCTGGGGGAGTCCCTGAATCAGATTGGGAACTATTAGGTACTTTTTCAATAGATGGGGCACCTATGGCCTTATCCTGTTCTCTAAGCATGTTAAGTAACAGTTCCAAGGAAGGATTTTTCCCTACACTCAAACCTCTCTCTATACAGAGACTCCTTGCTCTTTTCCAGCTAAGGTTGTCATATGCAAGTTTGGACAGATCAACACTTTGGCCTGTGCCAGACATTTTTAGAGAGAGTTAAAGTGATAGAAAAAGAGAAAAAAGTTTTCAGAACTTTTTTGGAAAGACAGAAAAAACTTTTTACACTTTTAAGAACTTTTTGAAAGTTTAGAAGTACTTTTCAGCACTTAGAAAAGAGTGAAAAGAGGAAATGCAAAACTTTTTGGCTATGTGTATATACACTGACCTTGTTTTGTATATTTTTCTCTTATGAAAAGTACAATGACAAGAGTGGTAAGTAGTCTCAAGCACTTATCCCACAAACTGCACAACCAATGTAGGAGGCTGGACTGGCTTGTAGTGAGTACCAAGGGGTACTTGCACCTTGCACCAGGCCCAGTTATCCCTTATTAGTGTATAGGGTGTCTAGCAGCTTAGGCTGATAGATAATGGTAGCTTAGCAGAGCAGCTTGGGCTGAACTAGGAGACGTGTGAAGCTACTACAGTACCACTTAGTGTCATATGCACAATATCATAAGAAAACACAATACACAGTTATACTAAAAATAAAGGTACTTTATTTTTATGACAATATGCCAAAGTATCTTAGAGTGTACCCTCAGTGAGAGGATAGGAAATATACACAAGATATATATACACAATAGCAAAAATATGCAGTATAGTCTTAGAAAACAGTGTAAACAATGTATAGTTAAAATAGGATGCAATGGGGAAACATAGGGATAGGGGCAACACAAACCATATACTCCAAAAGTGGAATGCGAACCACGAATGGACCCCAAACCTATGTGACCTTGTAGAGGGTCGCCGGGACTATTAGAAAATAGTGAGAGTTAGAAAAATAACCCTCCCCAAGACCCTGAAAAGTGAGTGCAAAGTGCACTAAAGTTCCCCTAAAGACAAAGAAGTCGTGTTAGAGGAATAATGCAGGAAAGACACAAACCAGCAATGCAACAACTGTGGATTTCCAATCTAGGGTACCTGTGGAACAAGGGGACCAAGTCCAAAAGTCACAAGCAAGTCGGAGATGGGCAGATGCCCAGGAAATGCCAGCTGCGGGTGCAAAGAAGCTTCTACTGGACAGAAGAAGCTGAGGTTTCTGCAGGAACGAAAAGGGCTAGAGACTTCCCCTTTGGTGGACAGATCCCTCTCGCCTTGGAGAGTCGTGCAGAAGTGTTTTCCTGCCGGAAGGACGCCAACAAGCCTTGCTAGTCGCAAATCGTGCGTTTGGCGTTTTTGGACGCTGCTGGGGCCCAGGAGGGACCAGGAGGTCGCAAATTGGACCTGAAGAGAGAGGGACGTCGAGCAAGACAAAGAACCCTCACTAAAGCAGGTAGCACCCGGATAAGTGCCAGAAACAGGCACTACGAGGATGCGTGAAATGGTGCTCGCCGAAGTTGCACAAAGGAGTCCCACGTCGCTGGAGACCCACTTAGAAAGTCGTGCAATGCAGGTTAGAGTGCCGTGGACCCAGGCTTGGCTGTGCACAAAGGATTTCCGCCGGAAGTGCACAGGGGCCGGAGTAGCTGCAAAGTCGCGGTTCCCAGCAATGCAGCCCAGCGAGGTGAGGCAAGGACTTACCTCCACCAAACTTGGACTGAAGAGTCACTGGACTGTGGGGGTCACTTGGACAGAGTTGCTGGATTCGAGGGACCTCGCTCGTCGTGCTGAGAGGAGACCCAAGGGACCGGTAATGCAGCTTTTTGGTGCCTGCGGTTGCAGGGGGAAGATTCCGTCGACCCACAGGAGATTTCTTCGGAGCTTCTGGTGCAGAGAGGAGGCAGACTACCCCCACAGCATGCACAAGCAGGAAAACAGTCGAGAAGGCGGCAGGATCAGCGTTACAGAGTTGCAGTAGTCGTCTTTGCTACTATGTTGCATGTTTGCAGGCTTCCAGCGCGGTCAGCAGTCGATTCCTTATCAGAAGGTGAAGAGAGAGATGCAGAGGAACTCGGATGAGCTCTTGCATTCGTTATCTAAAGTTTCCCCAGAGACAGAGACCCTAAATAGCCAGAAAAGAGGGTTTGGCTACCTAGGAGAGAGGATAGGCTAGCAACACCTGAAGGAGCCTATCACAAGGAGTCTCTGATGTAACCTGGTGGCACTGGCCACTCAGAGCAGTCCAGTGTGCCAGCAGCACCTCTGTTTCCAAGATGGCAGAGGTCTGGAGCACACTGGAGGAGCTCTGGACACCTCCCAGGGGAGGTACAGGTCAGGGGAGTGGTCACTCCCCTTTCCTTTGTCCAGTTTCGCACCAGAGCAGGGGCTAAGGGGTCCCTGAACCGGTGTAGACTGGCTTATGCAGAATTGGGCACATCTGTGCCCAAGAAAGCATTTCCAGAGGCTGGGGGAGGCTACTCCTCCCCTGCCTTCACACCATTTTCCAAAGGGAGAGGGTGTCACACCCTCTCTCAGAGGAAGTTCTTTGTTCTGCCATCCTGGGCCAGGCCTGGCTGGACCCCAGGAGGGCAGCTGCCTGTCTGAGGGGTTGGCAGCAGCAGCAGCTGCAGTGAAACCCCAGGAACGGCAGTTTGGCAGTACCAGGGTCTGTGCTACAGACCACTGGGATCATGGGATTGTGCCAACTATGCCAGGATGGCATAGAGGGGGTAATTCCATGATCATAGACATGTTACATGGCCATATTCGGAGTTACCATTGTGAAGCTACATATAGGTAGTGACCTATATGTAGTGCACGCGTGTAATGGTGTCCCCGCACTCACAAAGTTCAGGGAATTGGCTCTGAACAATGTGGGGGCACCTTGGCTAGTGCCAGGGTGCCCTCACACTAAGTAACTTTGCACCTAACCTTTACCAGGTAAAGGTTAGACATATAGGTGACTTATAAGTTACTTAAGTGCAGTGTAAAATGGCTGTGAAATAACGTGGACGTTATTTCACTCAGGCTGCAGTGGCAGGCCTGTGTAAGGATTGTCAGAGCTCCCTATGGGTGGCAAAAGACATGCTGCAGCCCATAGGGATCTCCTGGAACCCCAATACCCTGGGTACCTCAATACCATATACTAGGGAATTATAAGGGTGTTCCAGTAAGCCAATGTAAATTGGTAAAAATGGTCACTAGCCTGTTAGTGACAATTTGGAAAGAAATGAGAGAGCATAACCACTGAGGTTCTGATTAGCAGAGCCTCAGTGAGACAGTTAGTCACTACACAGGTAACACATTCAGGCACACTTATGAGCACTGGGGCCCTGGGTTACCAGGGTCCCAGTGACACATACAACTAAAACAACATATATACAGTGAAAAATGGGGGTAACATGCCAGGCAAGATGGTACTTTCCTACAGATGGTACCCCCATGTTTGGTGTCTCTGGAATCACAATTTCAAATCATAACTTATGGTGAAGTCAGATTTTAAAATGTAATTCTGAAAATGCCACTTTTAGAAAGTTGGCATTTTTTTTACTTTACATCATGTAGTGCCTACTGCCTTTCTCTGAATACACATCTGGTGGCTGACAGCTGGGCTCTTGTGCATTCCTGTCTGACAGCCACAGACAAAGGGAGCTGAGGTGTCACTAAGTGGCCATCTGCATGTTGATGGCCCTACTTGGCCAGGATGGGAGGGAGGAGCTGACACACACTTGAATGGGCTGGCTCCTGAGCCCTCAAAAGGGCTTCATAACATGCTGCAGAATGTCTGAGCTAGGGCAGAAAAGGCAAGTACTGTGTGATCTTCAAAGGCCTCTCTTGGAAGTCTCCCCCACTTCAAAGGGTAGGTCGCTTCCCCTGCCGCTGCAGCTCCACCTGCCCAGGCTCCTGACACCTCCCAGCAAGACCAGCTAAAACCGTAAGTACTCCCCCCCGCCCCTCGCCCAACCCCGCGCTACTCACCTCTCTGTCCCTGAACTTCTGTCTTCCGCCTTCCGCTCTCTCCTCCAACCTTTCTCCGCACCTCTGCTGTCCATTTCCCTTTGCTTCCTGCTCCTCCTTCTGGTAGCCATCCTCCTCCGCTCTCTGCTCCTTTTCTGCAGCCCACTTGCTGCAGGTTCTGCTCTTCCTCTGTGCCCCGCTCCTCTTCCTCACCGCATTCTCTTCCTGCTTTGCTCTTCATCTGTGTTCTTCATTTCTCCTCTGCACCCCGTCCTGTGTGTTCTTTCTTCATCTGTGTTCTTCATTTCTCCTCTTCCTCACCGCGTTCTCTTCCTGCTTTGCACTTCATCTGTGTTCTTCATTTCTCCTCTTCCTTACCGCGCTCTCTTCCTGCTTTGCTCTTCATCTGTGTTCTTCATTTCTCCTCTTCCTCACCGCGTTCTCTTCCTGCTTTGCTCTTCATCTGTGTTCTTCATTTCTCCTCTTCCTCACCGCGCACTCTTCCTGCTTTGCTCTTCATCTGTGTTCTTCATTTCTCCTCTTCCTCACCGCGCTCTCTTCCTGCTTTGCTCTTCATCTGTGTTCTTCATTTCTCCTCTTCCTCACCGCGCTCTCTTCCTGCTTTGCTCTTCATCTGTGTTCTTCATTTCTCCTCTTCCTCACCGCGCTCTCTTCCTGCTTTGCTCTTCATCTGTGTTCTTCATTTCTCCTCTTCCTCACCGCGTTCTCTTCCTGCTTTGCTCTTCATCTGTGTTCTTCATTTCTCCTCTTCCTCACCGCGCTCTCTTCCTGCTTTGCTCTTCATCTGTGTTCTTCATTTCTCCTCTTCCTCACCGCGCTCTCTTCCTGCTTTGCTCTTCATCTGTGTTCTTCATTTCTCCTCTTCCTCACCGCGTTCTCTTCCTGCTTTGCTCTTCATCTGTGTACTTCATTTCTCCTCTGCACCCCATCCTGCGTGTTCTTTCTTCATCTGTGTTCTTCATTTCTCCTCTTCCTCACCGCGTTCTCTTCCTGCTTTGCTCTTCATCTGTGTACTTCATTTCTCCTCTGCACCCCGTCCTGCGTGTTCTTTCTTCATCTGTGTTCTTCATTTCTCCTCTTCCTCACCGCGTTCTCTTCATGCTTTGCTCTTCATCTGTGTTCTTCATTTCTCCTCTGCACCCCGTCCTGCGTGTTCTTTCTTCTTCTGTATTCTTCTGTGCTCCTCTCCTCCTCTGCATCCCATCCTGCTTGTTCTTTCTTCTTCTGTACTCTTCTCTGCGTGTTTCCTTCTCTTCCTCTGTGGACTCCCCTCTTCTTCTTGACTCTTCTCTCCTCTGCTTCTCTGGACTCTCCACTTCTTCTTGACTCTTCTCTCCTCCTCTTCTCTGGACTCTCTTCGTCTTCTTGACTCTTCCCTCCTTCCTCTTCTACTCCTCTTCTTCTTGACTCTTCTATCCTTCCTCTTCTACTCCTCTCTTCTTCTTCCTGACTCCTCTCCTCCTCTGTAATCCCCCCTCCCCTATCTTTTTTCCCTTCCCCTCTAACTGACCCCCCCGCCCTCTGCTTTCCAGCCGCCACCTCCTGCTCGGCCCCGCCCCCCCTGCTCCCATTCGTTGCCCCCTCCCGTCTCCCGCCCCCAGCTGACCCCTCCTCCCCCCCTCCTCCCTCTTATGGCGGCCGCTGCGCGGCTGAGTCAGCGACCCTTGACCCTAGGGTAGGTCGCTTACCCTGCCGCTGCAGCTCCACCTGCCCAGGCTCCTGACACCTCCCAGCAAGACCAGCTAAAACCGTAAGTACTCCCCCCGCCCAGCCCCTCGCCCTGCCCCGCGCTACTCACCTCTCTGTCCCTGAACTTCTGTCTTCTGCCTTCCGCTCTCTCCTCCAACCTTTCTCTGCACCTCTCCTGTCCATTTCCCTTCGCTTCCTGCTCCTCCTTCTGGTAGCCATCCTCCTCCGCTCTCTGCTCCTTTTCTGCAGCCCACTTGCTGCATGCTCTGCTCTTCCTCTGTGCCCCGCTCCTCTTCCTCACCGCGTTCCCTTCCTGCTTTGCTCTTCATCTGTGTTCTTCATTTCTCCTCTGCACCACGTCCTGCGTGTTCTTTCTTCATCTGTGTTCTTCATTTATCCTCTTCCTCACCGCGTTCTCTTCCTGCTTTGCTCTTCATCTGTGTTCTTCATTTCCCCTCTTCCTCACCGTGCTCTCTTTCTGCTTTGCTCTTCATCTGTGTTCTTCATTTCTCCTCTTCCTCACCGCGTTCTCTTCCTGCTTTGCTCTTCATCTGTGTTCTTCATTTCTCCTCTTCCTCACTGCGCACTCTTCCTGCTTTGCTCTTCATCTGTTTTCTTCATTTCTCCTCTTCCTCACCGCGTTCTCTTCCTGCTTTGCTCTTCATCTGTGTTCTTCATTTCTCCTCTTCCCCACTGTGTTCTCTTCCTGCTTTGCTCTTCATCTGTGTTCTTCATTTCTCCTCTTCCTCACCGCGCTCTCTTCCTGCTTTGCTCTTCATCTGTGTTCTTCATTTCTCCTCTTCCTCACCGCGCTCTCTTCCTGCTTTGCTCTTCATCTGTATTCTTCATTTCTCCTCTTCCTCACCGCGTTCTCTTCCTGCTTTGCTCTTCATCTGTGTTCTTCATTTCTCCTCTTCCTCACCGCGTTCTCTTCCTGCTTTACTCTTCATCTGTGTACTTCATTTCTCCTCTGCACCCCGTCCTGCGTGTTCTTTCTTCATCTGTGTTCTTCATTTCTCCTCTTCCTCACCGTGTTCTCTTCCTGCTTTGCTCTTCATCTGTGTTCTTCATTTCTCCTCTGCACCCCGTCCTGCTTGTTCTTTCTTCTTCTGTACTCTTCTCTGCGTGTTTCCTTCTCTTCTTCTGTGGACTCCCCTCTTCTTCTTGACTCTTCTCTCCTCTGCTTCTCTGGACTCTCCTCTTCTTCTTGACTCTTCCCTCCTCCTCTTCTCTGGACTCTCCTCTTCTTCTTGACTCTTCCCTCCTTCCTCTTCTACTCCTCTTCTTCTTGACTCTTCTCTCCTTCCTCTTCTACTCCTTTCTTCTTCTTCCTGACTCCTCTCCTCTGTAATCCCCCCTCCCCTATCTTTTTTCCCTCTACCTGACCCCCCCGCCCTCTGCTTTCCCGCCGCCACCTACTGCTCGGCCTCGCCCCCCCTGCTCCCATTCGTCGCCCCCCCTCCCGCCTTCCGCCCCCAGCTGACCCCTCCTCCCTCTTATGGCGGCCGCGGACCGCGCCCAGCGCCACGACCCCTGGCCCCCAGCACTCCCAAACCCTGCATCACCGCTACGACCCCACCTCCCTCCACGCTCTCAACCCAGGACGCTCCAGAACCTGCTTCCAAGCCAACCCTAAACACCCATGGACCCTTCGCATGCTGCACCTGCAAACTCACCTTCCATCGCGACTGCACCCCGCCCGCCAGCCCACTCGCCAATAACCACCTGAAATGCATCCTCATCAACGCATGCTCCATCCACAAGCACGCTATTAAACTATGGGACCTCCTGGACTCCACCGCACTGGACGTCGCCTTCATCACTGAGACCTGGATGAACGCCTCCTCGGCCCCCGACATCGCCATAGCCATCCCCGACGGATACAAGATCACCAGGAGAGACCGCACCAACTAAGTCGGTGGAGGAATCGCCATCGTTTTCAAGGACTCCATCAACGTCACCATCTCCACCAAAGACACCCCCCTCGCCGCCGAACACATGCACTTCCAGATCCACACCGACCCCAGGACCACCCTCAGAGGAACTCTTATCTACAGACCCCCTGGACCACGCGCCCTCTTCAGCGAATCCATCGCTGACTTCATCTCCCCGCACGCCCTTGCCTCACCGGACTACGTCCTCCTCGGTGACCTCAACTTCCACCTGGAGCAGAACACCGACCCCAACACCACCACCCTGCTCGACAACCTCCCCAACCTCGGTCTCAAGCAACTGATGAACACCCCCACCCACATCGCCGGACACACGCTCGACCCCATCTTCTCCGCCAGCAACAAAGCAACCACGTATCCTTCAGCCACTCCTCCGTAATACACTGGACCGACCACAGATGTGTCCACTTCACCTTCAGACGCAAGACTCTCCACCTCAGCACACAACCCATCCCACGCAGACATTGAAACAAAATCCCCACGGAACAGCTTCTCTCCAATCTCAGCGACAACTAACCCACCTTCTCCACCGACCCCAGCGACGCAGCCCTCAGCCTCAATCATTGGATCACCAACTGTGCGGACAACCTCACACCCCTCAGACACCTCCCAAGACAGACCAGCACCAGGAAACCTCAATGGTTCACAGACACCCTCAAGGAATCCAAAAAAAACTGCCGTACCCTCGAGAAAGCCTGGCGCAAGGACCACACCGCAGAAAACATGTCTGCCCTCAAAAACGCCACCTGCGAACACCATCAGCTGATCCGCGCCACCAAAAGAACCTCCTTCACAGACAGACTGGACAAGAACACTCACAACAGCAAAGAACTCTTCAACATCATCAAAGAGCTCTCCAAACCTAACGCCAACTCCAAATCCATCATGCCCTCACAGGACCTCTGCAATTCCCTCGCTACCTTCTTCCATCGTAAGATTACCGACCTACATGACAGCTTCGGACACCAGACCCAGCCAACCACCACAGAACCTACAACCCCAGCCATCACCCTCAACTCCTGGACTCACATCAGCGCGGAGGAGACCAAAGCTACCATGAACTCCATCCACTCCGGTGCACCCTCGGACCCCTGCCCACACTTCATCTTCAACAAAGCCGACAACATCATCGCCCCGCATCTCCAGACCACCATCAACAGCTCGTTTGCTTCTGCCACCTTCATCGAGAGCTGGAAACACGCGGAAGTCAACGCCCTTCTGAAGAAACCTATGGCGGACCCCAGCGACCTGAAGAACTTCCGCCCCATCTCGCTCCTCCTCTTCCCTGCCAAAGTCATCGAGAAGACCGTCAACAAGCAACTGACCAACTTCCTTGAAGACAACAACCTACTCGACCCCTCTCAGTCCGGATTCTGAGCCAACCACAGCACAGAAACCACCCTCATCTCAGTCACAGACAACATCAGAACTCTGATGGACAACGGAGAAACAGTCGCCCTCATCCTCCTCGACCTCTCGGCTGCCTTCGACACCGTCTGCCACCGAACCCTAACATCCCGCCTGCGGTCCACCGGTATCCAAGGACTGGCCCTGGACTGGATCACCTCTTTCCTCTCCAAATGCTCCCAAAGATTCTACCTCCCTCTATTCCGCTCAGACCCCACGAGATCATCTGCGGCGTCCCACAAGGCTCCTCGCTCAGCCCGACTCTCCTCAAAGTCTAAATGAGCCCCCTGCTGACATTGTACGCAAACACAACATCATCATCACCTCCTACGCCGACGACACTCAGCTGATACTTTCCCTCACCAAGGACCCAACTGGCGCCAAGACCAACCTGCAAGATGGAATGAAAGACGTCGCAGAATAGAGGAAACTCAGCCGCCTGAAACTGAACTCAGAGAAAACGGAAGTCCTCATCCTCGGAAACACCCCGTCCGCCTGGGACGACTCGTGGTGGCCCACGGCCCTAGGCACTGCATCAACCCCCTCAGACCACGCACCCAACCTCGGTTTCATCCTGGACCCGTTTCTCACCAAGACCAAACAAGTCAACTCCGTATCATCTTCCTGCTTGCTCACTCTCCGCATGCTCCGAAAGATCTTCCGCTGGATCCCCGCCGACACCAGAAAAACTGTGACCCACGCCCTCATCACAAGCCGCCTGGACTACGGAAACACCCTGTACGCAGGAACCACCACTAAACTCCAGAAACGTCTGCAGCAAATACAAAACGCCTCCGCCCACCTTGTCCTAGACATACCCCGCAAAAGCCACATCTCCGCCCACCTGAGACACCTGCACTGGCTTCCCGTCAACAAAAAGATCACTTTCCGGCTCCTCACCCACGCACACAAAGCCCTCCACAACAAGGGACCCGAATATCTCAACCGTCACTTCAGTTTCTACACACCCACCCGTCAACTTCGCTCTGCCAACCTCGCATCCGCCGCACCACGGCAGGTTGGAAATCCTTCTCCTACCTGGCAGCCAAGACATGGAACTCCCTCCCCACCAACCTCAGGACCACCCAGGACCACCCTTCATTTCGGAGGCAGCTCAAAACCTGGCTCTTCGAGCAGCAGTAACCCCCTCCCCCTAGCGCCTTGAGACCCTCACGGGTGAGTAGCGCGCTTTATAAATGTTTTGATCTGATTTGATTTGAAAGGCACCACTGGGTATAAAACTTAACATCTAACCAAACCAAATCCGTACACTTCTGGACCTAAGGACATTCTCCAAGGAGAAAGGACTGCTGTGCTGCTGATGGATCTGGCACTCTGCTGTCATTTTCTGGACTCCTGCTTTGCTTTGCCTGCCCTGCTATTCGCTGCCCTCTTTTCCTGGGAGTGAGAAGGACTGAACCTAAATCTCTACACCCCCAGAACCAAAGTGGCTCTAAGGGTTTCCTGGATTGTCTCCTGTTCTGAAGTCTCAAGAGCACCAAAAACTTCACTCACTCTTGCTACGGGCTCTGGACTCTGCCAACTGTGAATCCTGCCTTGCCAAGTAGTGCCAACCCAGTCGTCCTGGGCCTTTGGAAGTGGCTTCAGTAACTGTTTCTACAAAACCCCAAACATCACCGTCACTGAGTGGATGAGAACAGCTGCATCTCTCCTCGAAGCCAATGCATCACCACTGCCACTGAGGACAAGGACATCGCAGTGTCGACTGTGCGGCTCAAAATCAAAGCATTGACCTCAACACTGACTCATTGCCTTCACGTAGCAGGCTGTGCGGCTGTACATCAATGCTTCATCTTCATTGCTCTATGTGTGGTGTGTTCTTGTACATTCTACTGGGCTGGAGAGAATGCAACAACTGGCAATGAGCAGGAGATACATGCACAGAAGAAACAGAAGTACTATCCCTAAGAGTTTGCAAGAAATAGCAAACTGCTTGTATGTGCTATGTGCACCCAAGCTGAAACAAAGCTGTTCCTTCCTGCACAAAAACAATCCTGCCTGTAATGCAGCACTAAGCAGCAGTTTGGGTGCCAGCACTGGGAAAGAGCAGGAATGCACCACTTCTTGATAGATATGGTGCATTCCTGACCTCTCTCTTTCACACAGCCAACAGCGCAGCAAGGTGTCTTGCTGATTAAGTTGAGCGAAATGTTAATAAATAGTGCTAAGACCAAATGAGGGAGACTAATCTGGAACTATAGGCAGTACCTTGAACTCCGGACTTTGGGGTTCAGGCCCAGCAGTTGTGGCTTAGTAGCCACTGCCTCTTGAGTAGGTTCCGCCATATATATGAATAGAGACTTAGGTCCCATTACCAGTTTGGAAGTTGGACTGCCCAACTGCCATGCTGGCAGTTTTTTGGACCACACCAGGTGGACTGTCCCCAGACTGCTGGGTTACAAGTTCCCCACGGGACTGGCGTGACTAGCAGAGGAAGGCAGGGGGCAGTAGAATGGAGCTACTGCATGCCATGCATCCCTATGTGTCAACAAAACTGCCTAACTGTGCCCATGCACTACATCATGTATGGGACCCAATACACCTTTCAATCTCAAATTTTCTGGGAGGTCACATGTGTCCCCGGCTCACCCACCATGGGGATGTACATCAGGAGGTCCCCTGTTTTGGACCCCTTACCATGCTTTCCGTGGCGGTGGGTTCACCATTGAAATCTTGGTGGTGCTGCAGGTCATAATGGGC
Organism: Pleurodeles waltl; assembly: GCF_031143425.1. Classification (NCBI taxonomy): domain Eukaryota; kingdom Metazoa; phylum Chordata; class Amphibia; order Caudata; family Salamandridae; genus Pleurodeles; species Pleurodeles waltl. The sequence goes on from NC_090438.1 coordinate 409,092,747, forward strand.
ATGGCTGTCACAATGCCCAGATCTCTAACATTGGTCCCTGCAGTCAGGATCACTGTGGTCCCGACAGCAATGACTATGGTAGTACCGGTAGTCCTCAGACAGGCATCTGGTGGTCCAACTCCCAAACTTGTAATCAGGTGCTCCGACCGCCTGAGTTTCAGAGGTTACACTGCTACCATGGCAGTCCACGGACTGGCAAACTCGTAATGAGGCCCTTAGAATTGAGAAGGATTCCCACAACACATTAATTTCTGAATATTTAGTAGCATCCATTTTGCCATTGAGAACACTTATCCTGGGTTCTTTCCATGTTGGTTTTGGTACCTTCTTTATCAGCCTCACTTTTGCTCCCAACTATAACTAAGAACCATCATGATTTCAAGGTTTTCTTTCCTCCTTACTAGGACCATCTCAAATAGATACCCATACTGTTAATGTTTGTTTCCAAGTGCAATTTAATACACACACTACTGGGAGAAGTCACCCTTTGTTCAGGCTGAAAAAACAGATTGTTCCAAAACTTAAGATCTAAATATTTGAATGAGTGACTTCAGACTCACTCCCATTTGGTATGGTGAAGGATTTAAGGATGAAAGCGTTTCCTGGAATGCAGCAATCTGCTGGGTTAGCATGGCATACATGACTAGTAAGTAAATGTCCACATGACCATACAAAATGTATCTACTAGACATGTATACATGAATTCATCTCTACTCAACCGTCAGCTACTACAGACCACTGCATCCCTAGGAAAAATGGTCATGTTTATGCATTTTCTAAAACGTATGTTCAGAAAACCTTGTAGCATACTTCAAGATGTCAAGCAAATAGGCAAATAGGCTGAGGTATGATATGTATGAACTGAAATTTTCAAAATTGTTTACTTAAAGTGGGTGAAGCTGCTGAGCCTCAGCATGCATCCACTACCGACCACTGACATACCAAGGTTTTTATACCACCTATCCCCCATGGGTCGTGGTTATGGTCACTGTGTTTTGGAGGGAACGGATAGGATCTCAAGGGTATACCCAAATGTTATCCCCAGGTACTGCCAGTATGAACACCTGCTGTTACGTTGTACTCAAGTTTAAGTTACTGTTTATGACATACATAGGTCATTATTGCAATAATGGGAGAGCTTCTTTTTTTTGTTTTAGAGACACTTAACATTCAGACCCCATCTTAGTTTAGTTTCATGAAATGTCTTGTCTAGGTCTGTTTCTTAGTTGGTGGATCAGTTCCTATTTCCTTAGAATTTGATGTATGACGTTTTTCTGGGCCTCGTCTGCTAAGCTAATCTCGGAGGTCTAACAATGCATTACAGTTGATCAAGACGTTCTGTGTGTTTTCCCCCATAAACAAGACTCTAGTTCGGTGAGTAGTGAGTACTGATGTTCTGGTTATTGTTCATGAATTTCATAGGTCATTATTGTGACAGCATCTTATTTTGTTTTTTCCAAACCCTCAGTATTCACACTCCATTTTCTTTCTGGCTCAGGAATCACATTGCATTTCACTGCCATTCTTGTTTCTTGATCAGCTCTCTGCTTCATGGTTTTGCATGCTTGAGATCAACTCAGCATTCTCTCAGCTCTCCTTCTAGCATTCCCCTAGTAGACTCTGAATCAACAATTTCAATAGAGGAGTTAATTACTTTGCATTTTCTTTCAGAAAAAATCCAAGCCATGTTTTATTTTGACCATGACATCATCTTCTGTTACTTCTCAGAAATGCCTTTCCTAATTCAAGATTGTGGGAAGGTATTGTAAGCAGTTGTGGCTTGTAGGGGTTACAGGGGGTGGGGCGGCGTGTGGAGTGGTGGGGGGACATTAATAACATCACAAAAAAAAATCATCTCTGCGCCGCTGATCCTCCGTCGTCTCTGCACCAGGCCTGGCAAGCACAGGCTCCCAGCCTGTCCTGCGGCCAATCCTGACCCTGCTCAAAGCAGCATTAGGATTGGCTGGGAGTGCCCAATCAGAGCGCTCCCTGGCAGACTAGGAGCCTGTGCCTGCTCTTTCCAGCCTGGAACTGTGCATGTGTGTTTGGCCGGCCCGAGGCAGCACATGCCCTCTGAGGGGAGTGAACAGTGCACTCCCCTCAGTGTTCGTCATCCCACATGCCCCACCCCTTTAACAAGGAAAGGATAATAAACTTAGTTTCTTGTTCTTTCGTTGTTAAAGGATTTTCAGCAGTTGCAGCTGGAGGAAGAGCCGCCACTGACTCTAAGTAAAAAAAAACGAGGTGATAGAAGCAGATTCTCAAGTGAGTTGCAGTGCGACACAATAGTGTTTCCTTCTTTGATCACTCTGAACCAGTTCAAGCTGTTTATTTTCTGCTGTAATCAGATTATTGTGCATCTGTGAACTGGAGTTATAATTTCCAATGTGCTGATTCTAGGTTGTGAGCCACGTTATAATTACATTTGGACTAGTGACAATCTTCTATAAGCAACAGGCATTTTGTTAAAGTCAAAAGAAGACCTTCAACATTACTAAGCAAAACAACAGTTCTTGGCAAATGTATTCACAACAGCTAGAAATTCACCATGAAGCTTATAGATCCAGTTTCCTAGGCCAGACCAATTGTCACCTTTCATGTTAGAACACACACCTGGGATTTAGGATGCACTTCTCTGGTGCACAATATGTGTATCAAGATTAGAGCTGTAATGACTGTAGCATTGGAAAAAGACACAAAAGAAAAGAAACAAGAAACACTGGGGCATTTTTACAATAAAGTGACGCAGCGTGGCACTGCACCAAAATTGGAAGCACTGTACTGTGTCACTTTAGAAAACCGGGGATGCAACATATTCACAAAAATATGGTGCATCCTTGTGTTTCCTCCTGCGCCAGTGCAAAATTTGCTGTTGAGCGCCAACGCAGCCACCCTTGCGCCATGGTGCAAGGATGGCTGCGTTGAGAGGGAGATTGTTTTTGCCCAGGAAGGGACACCTTCCTCCACAAAAACAATCTTCAATGGTGATTTCCTTTTTCTATGTGTGCGAAAGAATGCTACACACATAGAGCAAAAAATGAGGAGAGCTGAAATCACTCCGTATCTGCTGTCTCAGTCTCTGACACTACGTCAGAGGTGTCCTCTATAACCCAAGTGAGGGCGTGAGCAGCACTCATCCAACGAGATGCCATCTCTGCTACTGGGTAAACTGTTGCTATAAAACACCAGCCTACGTAGACAGTCACAAAATTGCTGGTGGGTGTGTGTGTGATGTGTGCAACAGTAGAGGTCACCTTACCTTTGCTTCTTCCCTCAATCAGCAAGTTCTTTAAAGGCACTCAAAAAAAGACACATTATTACTTCACCTTGTCACAGTCTTTAGCACCTCTAGCACCCAGTCCAACAATCATTTTTAGTGATCCCACTCCCATGACCTCCTCCTCGGATTCGCTCACTACCACCCAGCAAAAGTGCCCTTCATTTCTTTATAGCGTCCCCGCACATACATTTAATTTGTATTATAACGCAGGTAATGGCCGACTTTACTAATGTAGCCAGCTATTTACATAAAATACAGATTTGATCTTTGCAGTAGGCATATAAACCTTCAGCGATACTTTATGGCATCAAAACTGCCACTAGACAAAAGTCTGATCCCTTTGTAGCAGAAACATAATCACAAGACTTACCTGACTTTTTTATTGCTGACTAAAAGCTACAGTTGAAATGCGTCAGTTGAAGTATGTGCATTGCTTTGAAGATGCAAGCTGCAAATCAAAAGACAACTGGTGGCGAATATATACATATATATATATCACTTTTATACGTGGGTCTGGTTTTCCTGGGAGCCGATCGCAGCCCCCAGGGAAACCACACACACACATTGACAAAAGTGATTTTTTTATATATATATATATATATATATATATATATGCATATATATATATATATATATATATATATATATATATATATATATATATCCTCACTTTCGTCTTGTCATCAAGAAGTAAAGCACTCTACATGAGAAGGATAATAAAATTAAATTTATTGACATGCAGGAACGTGTTTCGGCATTTCTGCCTTTGTCAACCTGACAGTCGCCATATTGTATTTCCTTTAAATATCACATGATATGACTTAATGTCGCTAAATACGCATATCGGAAAGGTTTTTTTCTTTTTAACCAAACACTAATATTTGGCAATTTCTATTTTCCTTAAATTAATATTTGCATCATTAACACTCATTTTTAATTGTTTTACCGCAAACAATATAATACATAAAAGCACCCGATCTAAAGACATAGGCAGTCATTCTGACCGCGGCGGTCGGCGGTCGCCGCCCGCCAAGCGATTCCCGCCGAAAGACCGCGGCGGCCATTCCGGCTTTCCCGCTGGGCCGGCGGGCGACCGCCAGAAGACCGCCGGCCGGCCCAGCGGGAAAGCCCCTTCAACAATGAAGCCGGCTCCGAATGGAGCCGGCGGAGTTGAAGGGGTGCGACGGGTGCAGTGGCACCTGTCGCGATTTTCAGTGTCTGCAAAGCAGACACTGAAAATCTTTATGGGGCCCTGTTAGGGGGCCCCTGCACTGCCCATGCCAGTGGCATGGGCAGTGCAGGGGCCCCCAGGGGCCCCACGACACCCGTTCCCGCCATCCTGTTCCTGGCGGTAATTACCGCCAGGAACAGGATGGCGGGAAGGGGGTCGGAATCCCCATGGCGGCGCTGCAAGCAGCGCCGCCTTGGCAGATTCCCTGGGCCAGCGGAAAACCGGCGGGAAACCACCAGTTCCCCTTTTCTGACCGCTGCTTTACCGCCGCGGTCAGAATCGCCCAGGAAGCACCGCCAGCCTGTTGGTCATGGACCGCCAGGGTCGGAATGACCCCCATAATGATGTAGACAGTCACATAATACCCATACTACATCTATCTCGCTTGCATTGTGATAATTTCTTGACCAATTAATACTAATAAAACTTCTCTCTAAACTTGAATTATATCTTTAGTCACTATGGTACTTCTGCTTATTACATATGTATTCAACATTTATAAATCATGATATCTATAGTATGTATTTTGTTGACTGTCAACACATCTTAATTAAATTCAATACTGCTATGTATTTGCCATTTCATTTTGTATCATGTGGCCTTTCCATAAATATAATAGATATTAATGTAATCATATAACCTACTACATAGTTGTTTAAATTGATTTCCCAGAGACATAAAATGTAAAATGTGAAATAGGTGATTGCCGAATAAATTCCTAATCTTTATCCATTCGCTTACCTACTCTTCACTTCATTTAAAATTATGTTAGTCATTGCAAATGTATATACAGCTCCTCACTACTATACAGTCCATTCGGTTCTTTAGAATCAAAGGCTATTATGTATCTTGATTCCAAGGTCCTCACTTTTTTCTCTCTATCTCGTCCTCTGATATCTTTAGCTATACCATCTATCTCAATATACTTTATCTCATCCACCTTACCATCATGAGTTTCAAGGGTGTGGTGCGTGACTGGACAGGTCTCATCCTGATTTTAAATAGCTCTGAGATGTTGTAAAATACATTTATGTGCATGTAACTTAGTACTACCTACATAGATTTTAGGACAACTACATCTCTGAATGTATATTACAAATCCACTTTTACATGTATATTGTCCCCTGATCTTATGGACTGTTTTTTGTCCTATCACCACTGATTTAATGTTCTCTCCATGTTTACATGCTTTACATTTGGAGCATTTATAAAATCCATTTTGTTGTTTTAGCCAAGTGTTTTCTGTTTCCTGTTTTCTGATGTCACTCTTTACCAATACATCTTTCATAGATTTACCTTTTCTGTAAGTCAACTGTGGTCTTTTCGTTATTTGTGCACCTATCACAGGATCACTTTTCAAAACATGGCAATGTTTTTGTAATATCCTTCTAATTTGTACATGTGCAGTATTATATGTTGTTATAAACCTATAACTTCCTAGTCCCATCTTCCCACCTTCCCCTTTTTCCTTTTATTTTCTTGTACATTGAATAAAAGGGAATCTCTGGGGTGTAAATTCACTTTTCTTCTAATGTTGCATCAGAGTAACCTCTCATTTTCAATCTCATCATCATATCTTGTTGTAATGTATTGAAATATATTTTGGTACTGCAGATTCTCTGAGCTCTTAATAGCTCTCCTAAAGGGATACTGTCTTTCAGTGGTTGGGGGTGAAAACTTGCTGCATGTAATATACTATTCCCCGCAGTGGGCTTTCTATATACTGTAGTTTCCATTTTTCCATTATGTATCCGAATTTTAACATCTAAGAACTCTGGCCCTCATTACAACTTTGGGGGACGGTAACCACTGTGCGGCCGCCAATGTGGCCGCACTCCTGCGGTGGCCATTATGACATCCCCGCCAGCCCAGCGGCGATGTGGGCCGCAACATTGGTGTTGCGGCCGTGCAACGGGTGCAGTTGCACCCGTGACGCTTTTCAAGCTGTGTGGGGCTGTGCCAGGGGGCCCCGCGATTCCACTTTCCACCAGCCTTTCCATGGCGGTTCCTACCGCCATGAAAAGGCTGGCGAGAAGGGGACTCGTAATCCACTGGGCAGCGCTGCAAGCAGCGCTGCCCTGGCGGATTACAGTAAATCCGTCGGACGACCGTGGCGGAAAACCGCCGGTCCCGGCGGTGCAACCGTGGCGCTTCCGCCGCGGTCTTAATACCCGATTTTGCACCCCCAGCCTGTTGGCGGTGCAACCTCCAAAACAGACCACCAGGATTGTAATGAAGGCCTCTGTCTCTTTTGTGTGTATATTACTCGTAAATTTCAAATTTAAATCATTCTCATTTATATCACAAATTAAATTTTTTGCACTCTCCACACCACCTTTCCAAATGACAAAAATGTTGTCAATATACCTCAGCCACATTACAATATAATTGTTCCATATATCTAAAGGAGGACTATTGAGGACCTCCCACCAACCCATATATAGATTCACATAACTTGGGGCAAAACAGGTTCCCCTTGTCGTTCTGCAACTTTGTTCAAAAACTTCATTGTTGAAGAAAAAAATATTATGCTTCAAGCACCAATTAATCATGGTAATCCACATTTTACTATATTTGTAAAACCTTATGGTTCTTGTCCTCAAAAAATGTTCAACTAATCTCACTCCATCTTCATGCGGAATGCTGGTATATAAAGTTGTAACATCCAGAGTCATAAGAATCATATCTGTCTCCCAAATCACATCAAACACCCGTTGCAGGAACTCTGTAGTGTCTTTCAAATGCGAAGGTAAGTTGAACCCTAGTTGATGTACAAATGTATCTATATATTGTGACACAAATTCAAACAGACTACCTTGTATTGCACAATAGACCTACCAGGAGGTTTTCTTTCATTTTTATGTATTTTAGGGATCAGATAAAACACAGGAAGTTTAGGATGGTCCACCCTTAAATAACTATATTCTTCACTGCTGATTAAACCTTGATCCTTCCAATACATAAGATCTTTATCAAATTATATTTTTATATTTTCCACACATTTCATATCTACTTTTTTGCAACAAGTTTCATAATTTAATAGATTTTATTATCCTTCACATGTGGAGTGCCGTACTTCTTGATGACAAGAAGAAAGTGAGGGTACATAGATGCAGTGGTGCGCAACAGATACTCAGCACCACCAGCAGCCGGTCAGGTGCGGTAAGGTTACGCCGTAGAGAAGTGACTATATATATACATATCTATCTATATAGATGTATCTATCTATATAGATAGGTGCATCTATCTATATTTTTCTTAGTAGCTGTATGGTTTCCCTGAGGGCCATAGTGGCCCTCAGGTAAACCATATAACAACGAAACAAAATTATTGCTGCCACAGGGGGTCACCCTGCTCACGGGCGACCCCCTGTCAATTTCTTTATTTTTCTTTAATTTAGCCCCTGGGGGCACCTACTTTAAAATATATATATATATATATATATATATATATATGCCCGGGGGGGGGGTGCGGGGCAGGCCGCAAGCTGCAAGCTGCTTCCTGGTCCAATGGAGAAACAAAACAGTGATGTCAGTGCGCCTCGGAGCATGCTGAGATTACAAAGGGGAGGATGGGGGGTTCGGGGGGAGACACGAAAGATCTTCCATGTCTCCCAGGGTAAATTTGAATTAAAACAAAATCTCGGGTGCGACGCATCCAAGGATTTTTTAACCCCCTCCCTGGTGTCACCCACTGGTCATGACCCGCACCAGGGGTTAAAAGGAAGACATGGAAAAGTTTAATGTTAAACATGTACTTATAGTTAAAAGGACTCAAATACTCTTTTCAGTGCAGAAGGGTTGTCTGTTCCATTAAAAGACAAAATCAGAAGCTTTCACATACAAGATCACATTTAATAATGGTGTCTCCAGTTATGAAACACCAAGAAATGTGATTTGAAATATTTATTAGCAGCCAAATTCACTGTTTTATTGGGATTTGTAATAAATATTTTCAATTGGGTAATTGTAGAAAAGTTCCTTTTCCCCGCCTACAGTTTCTGAAGGCCCATTTCCTTGAGCTCCATCTATCCCCTGGCTGCTGAATAACCCCCTTGATGAGTTGTGAAAACTTTTCCCAGAGCACAATAAAGGTCATGGGTGTGGGGAGGTGTTCTGCTCCTCTAGCATGATGACCAACTTGTCTGTACCCTGTAAATTGATAACTTCAAAGAGGGCTACTGTGTCACAGTCGAATATTAGCTGACTCCTGAGTGGACCCTTTCCCGGTTCCCTTAACCAGGCAGGCACCAATCCCAGTTCGAGAGGAACTGTCCCTAGCACTGGTTTAAAGTGTCCACAGAATAGCGGATGCTCATTTTCCTTTTCACAACTCTGGGGTGGGAACACAGGCTCTGCACAAGGGGATAATGGTTTTACTGTCTTGAATTTGGACAGAAAGGGGTGCTGTGGGGTTATTTGCAGTAGGACACACAGGAACTGCTACAAAAGTGGGTAAAGTTGTCCATGGGAACATTCCCCTATTTGTTGGGAAGGGGGCAGAAGTCAGGCCCATAGGCATAGTTTTCAGACACTACTGGACCCGTGGAAAATAGAAGAAGGACTGCACCTGTTGCTGAGACATTGGAGTAGACCTGAAAAGCTGGACGTGTTTTCACTTTTATCTTGGACAAAGAAGTGGACTGCAAGGGTTAGTTGGCGGCCTCCTTTCAAGCTACAGAGACATATGGAGCTGCAAGATGCCGCTTTTCCTGAAGAGCACAGCTGACAATTTCCAAATGCACCATAAACTAGAGTGACCAGAATTTTGAGGTAAAAAAACCAGGACATTTGTGAGAAGCTTGCCTGGTTTGTAGTGGGCACCAAAGGTACTTACACCTTATACCAGGTCCAGTGATCCACCTTAGTGAACTAAAGGCAGTGTTTAGGAGCTTAGGCTGTCTCGGGGTAGCTGTAGCCGAGCAGCCAAGGCTGAACTAGAAGACATGCAAAGCTCTTGCAATATCACTGTATTCACAGAGTACAAATACACAATAAAAGACAATACTCATTGTTACCAAAAATAAAGGTACTTTATTTTAGCGACACTAGGCCACAAATATCTTAGAGGCAATACTCCTACTGGAGGTAAGTATAATCCACAATATATACACAAGTAACCAAACTCAGGTAATTAAACAGTCATAGAATGGTGTAAACAGTGAAAAACACAATAGATTGCAATGGGCCTAGGGGCAACATAAACCATATACTAACAGAGGGGAATGCGAAAGTCTGGGGAAATTGCCCTGAACAATGTGGGGGCACCTTGGCTAGTGCCAGGGTGCCCTCACACTTAGTACCTTTGCACCCAACCTTCACTAAGTGAGGGTTAGGCATATAGGTAACTTATAAGTTACTTAAGTGCAGTGTAAAATGGCTGTGAAATAACGTGGACGTTATTTCACTCAGGCTGCAGTGGCAGTCCTGTGTAAGAATTGTCTGAGCTCCCTATGGGTGGCAAAAGAAATGCTGCAGCCCATAGGGATCTGCTGGAACCCCAATACCCTGGGTACCTAGGTACCATATACTAGGGAATTATAAGGTTGTTCCAGTGTGCCAATTAGAATTGGTAAAAATGGTCACTAGCCTGCAGTGACAATTTTAAAAGCAGAGAGAGCATAAGCACTGAGATTCTGGTTAGCAGAGTCTCAGAGACACAGTTAGGCACCACACAGGGAACACATTTAGGCCACAAACTATGAGCACTGGGGTCCTGGTTAGCAGGATCCCAGTAACACAGGCAAAAACAAACTGACACACAAGTAAAAATGGGGGTAACATGTCAGGCAAGATGGTACTTTCCTACAATGATGTCCCCGCACTCACGAAGTCCGGGAAATTGGTCCTAGACAACGTGGGGGCACCTTTGCTAGTGCAAGGGTGCCCCCACAGACAGTAACTTTGCACCTAGCCTTCAGTAACTGAAGGTTAGACATATAGGTGACGTATAATGTACCTGGTGCAGTGTAAATAGCTGTGAAATAGTGTGTGCACTATTTCACTCAGGCTGCAGTGGCAGTCATGAAAGAGTGATTGTATGAGCTCCTTATGGGTGGTAAAAGAAATACTGCATCCCATAAGTATCTCCTGGAACCCCAATGCTCCGGGTACCTAGGTACCATTTTCTAGGGACTTATAAGGTGGCTCCAGTGTGCAAATCTGAATTAGAATCTGGAGTCACTGAACTATAGTGACCAATTTGGTAAACAGAGAGAGCATAAACACTGGATTTCCAGTGACACAGTCAAGCATACTGACAACACAGTAAAACACACTGACATATAGGCCACAAACTATGAGCACTGGGGTCCTGACTAGCAGGATCCCAGTGAGACAGTAAAAACACACTGACAAACAGGTCAAAATGGGGGTGACCATGCTAGAATTAAGCCACCTTCCTACAACGTTCCACCAAAGATAGAAGAAGGACTACAATTGTACTTCGACTGAGTGCACAGAGTGACAGCGCTCATCAGCAGAGAATTACAGAAGAGGCACTATAAAGAGGAACATAAATAAAATGCAATTTTTAAAGCAAGTATAATGCATGATAATTAAATTGTTTTCTAATATCACCTTCTAACTATCTCTTTTTCACACACTGGCTGTCCTAATAGATACTGCCAACTATGCAAAAGAATTTTGTTTTGCTCAGGACAATAGGTAATCTTTGACTTTCTCTAGCTAGTAACAGTTTTTTAGTGGATCATTCTGTAGCTTTTAATCACAATATCCTGATGATACAACGCTGATAATATCAATGAAGAAGTGATGTGACTGAAATAGTTTCTCAAAAATAAACCCTAAATTGTTACATTTCTTCTGTATTCTTCAAACACAATTGGCTTTAATCCTGAACATTTTTAATGTCTCCCCGTGCCTTCTAACCAGATTAGTTTGATCTTTTGGGTTAAAATTTCAGAACAATAAACAGGACATCAAAAGAGTTTTGGAGTTCAAAACATTGTCCACTCCTTCCAGTAAGCCCATTATGCATCAGTGTATCATTCTATCTAAACAGCTTCTATCACATACACAACAATATTGATATCTGCCCAAACACACGTAGGAATCACACCCACAATCTCCACTTTGGTGAGCAATCTTTACCTACTAAAACAAAAAAAAATTTTTTAAATTAGCTATGGTACAGCCCCAAACAAGAATACACTACCCATTTCAATTAGGGTCCTTGCCATTACTGAGTCAGACAACTGCAATAGGTCCAAAATATAGATGAGAGAACTATAACTGGCATAACAGACATAAATTGTACAAAAACAGAGCTGGTTGCATGTGAAAAAGCAAAACAAAAATCAATGTTTCTGTTAGAAATGGGGTCTCTAGTTGGCAGTCAGTTTACACCCTGTTCAAGTAAAGACCCTCACTCTAGTCAAGGTAAAGGAGTCACACTCATAAGATAACCCCTACTCACTTGGTAGCTTGGCACGAGCAGTCAGTCAGGCTTATCTCAGAGTGTGTAAAGTATTTGTACACACAGACACAATAAAAACACCACAAAAGTACTCCATACTAGTTCACAAGAATAGCCAATACTTATCTAAGCAAAACAAGATAAAAACGACAAAAATCAAACATACACAAGCCAAGATATGACTTTTTAAAAATTAAATCCCAATAAAGCGCTTAGAAACACCATAGTTCCAACTGGGCTATCATGACATCATTGATGGAGTTGTTCCCAGCAGGTTGATGCCAGTCGTGAGGGAGTGGGGCACCGGTCACAGAGTCACACTGACCCCAGGTACAGTACCTTTAGAAACAACAAAAACAAAAGACATTGCAAGGAGTCAGAGAGGTGAGGCGTTGCTGGATCTGGTGCGGTGTCGGTAACTTGCTACTACCAGGAAAGTACAGCATTGGTTCCTTACTGGGAGGCTGGAGAGGTGAGGCATTTGTTCCTTACGATTGCAGGGGAGGTGATGCGGCATCGGTGGCGAGGCATTGGTTCCTTACATTCCGGCGGTGTCTATGAATCCAGCTGGTCAGGACATGATAGGATGACCTCACGGGGTTGCGGTCACACCACGGGACCAGAGTTGCTGCGGCAGAGTCGGGTGTCACGGATGTCAGTGACACAGCACTCAGTACTCATGATGTCCTGGGACTTCAGAGGCACTACAGCCGCTTGGGGCCAGCAGCACCGGATCTGAAGCATCTGTTGCGGTCATTGCACTGCAGCAGGGACCATGGCTTCACATGTAGGTAGCGGTGCAGAGTCTAGCAGCAGAACCGCTGCTGGAGTTGTCTGGAGTCGATGTGCCAGGTTCTCCTTGTTTTTCACCACAGCTCACTCCCAAGGGCCCAGGAACTGGATTTGCACCATTTGGTAAGTCAGGACTCTTAGTAAGAAAGCGCAGGTGCTTGCAGATGTAGTCTTTAATGTCCCTGAGACTTCTAACAGGAGGCAATCTCAGTTCAAGCCTTTGGAGAATCTTGGAAAGCAGGATGTAGAAAGCAAAGTCCAGACCTTTCACTCTCAGGGCAGAAGTAGCAGCAGCAGGCCAGCCCAGCAAAGCAACAGGCAGAGTGGCAAGACCTCCTCAAGCATCCAGCTCTTCTTCCTGGCAGAACGTCCTCAGTCCAGAAGTGTTTTAAAGTTATGGGGTAAGCACTCCAATACTTATACTTATTACTGCCTTTTAAGTAGGCAAGCTTCAAAAGGAAAGCCTATGTAGTGTACAAGACCCTGCCTCGCCATGTCCTAGCCCCAGACACACTCCAAGGGGTTGCAGACTGCTTTGTGTAAGGACAGGGGCGTCCCTATTCAGAAGAAAGTGTCAGCTCCTCCCTCCAGTCTAGCCCAGAAAGACCCCTCAGGATATGCAGGACACACCTCAGCTCCCTTTGTATGACTTTCTAGACTGATTTCACAAACAGCTCAACTGTCAGTCTGACCCAGACGTGTATTCACTGGCTAAGCAGAGGCACAGAATATGTAAGCAAGAAAATGCCCACTTTCTAAAAGTGTCATTTTCAAATTTACAATAAAAAAAAACAACTTCACCAAAATATGTAACTCTATCTGCTCTCAATGGGAAAATACTTTTAAAGGATATTTTAAGGCAATCCCCATGTTATCCAAGGGAGAGATAGGCCTTGCACTAGTAAAAAACAAATGTAGCATTATTTCAATATCAGGACAGGTAAAATACACTATTACATGTCCTACCTTTCATGTACACTGCACCCTACCCATGGGGCTCCCTTGGGCCTACCTTAGGGGTGACTTACATGTAGTAAAAGGGAAGGTCTGGGCCTGTTAAGTGGGTGCACTTGCCAGGCCAAACTATTAGTTTAAAACTGCACACACAGACACTGCAGTGGCAGGTCTGATACATGTTTACTGGGCAACTCATGGGTGGCACAATCAGTGCTGCAGGCCCACTAGTATCATTTGATTTACAGTCCCTGGGCACCTCTGGTGCACTTTACTAGGTATTTACTGGTAAATCAAGTATGCCAATCATGGATAAACCAATCACCAATACAACTTAGACAGAGAGCATATGCAGTTTACCACTGGTTAGCACTGGTAAAGTGCCCGAGTTCTAAATCCAACAAAAACAGGTCGGAAAAAATAGGAGGAAGGAGGCAAAAAGTTTTAGGATGACCCTGCAACAAGGGCTAGGTCCAACAGTTTCGAAAACCACACTCAGTCTTTTCTAGGCAAAAGGATCCTGACCTATGTTCGAACCATGCTAGTGGGATGAAAAGTTACAATCTGGAGCATGATCTGTTATGGTCAGGCTAATTTGGACTGCTTGACCTCCATCAATGGACACTAACCAAGTGTGTTTTAAGAAACAGAGAAAATCCTGGTTGTTTTAAATCTGTCAGTATGGAACTAGACCAGACAAGTAATTGCCAAGAGAACTCTGAGTGAACCTATGCTAATAAACTCCCATTCAAATCACGGAAACCTAATAATTTTAGGAACGTAATTACAAGAAGAGGCTAGAACTAAAAAATAAAAGCCATGTTTGTAATGTCAGATTCACGCTGCAATTGGAAAAATGTTGCATTGGCTACTCTGGGACTACTTTTCCTGTCCAAAACATTCCTTCAGGAGATATAGCCCACCATTCTTTTTTGTATAGCCCAGAATGATATCCTGGTATGGGATACCACTCCATCTGATCACATTTGGTCTGGTGTTCCAACAATCAATCCCCCCTCCCCACCCACCCCACCACCACCACCGCCACCACCAGCCTTCAGGTTACTGGAACACTAGGCCCTATTTTACCAGCCAGAAAATTTGACCAGTAAAATCAGCTAAGTATTTGGAAGGAGCTGTGGGTACAAAGGTAGCCCCGTCCATGCCCGACCCCTTCTGTAACATGGTAGAGAATACAAAAGTCTTGCCAGCCAAGGCATAGTCTGGGTTCCCCACCCATTACCATCACTACCCTTCACACGGCCCTGGTTCACATTTATTAAGCTCTCACAGGTGGTAGTAAATGAGAGTTTTAAACTCACAGAATTGGCAAGTTGAAGCTTTTCATCTGATTAAGTTGGTTCTACACAGGTATTCCCCATTTCGTGGGGTTTTACTTGTAATTGCCTGGTACTAGTGCAGTGTAACTTTAAGGTACCGTACTTGTGTGGAGTTTGCGCCCTGCTTCTATAATATAATTTGTAATCATGGTCATAGTGAGTGCAGTTAGAGAGGGATACATGCTGCATCACACTGTGAGATATGTACTTTACTACTGGGCATATTATTCTGCAATGCTCAATTAGTGAGTAACCACCCATGCAGGGTTATAATAATTACATATACAAATAACTATACTGTGACCCCCTGCCATGGTCCTTTACCTCATTTTTCTTTGCTGCCTTTCCTTGCTCTAATGCAGAATCATTCGGAAAGTATGAGTAAATAGAATAAATTAAAAATAGTAACAAAATGCGATGGGTTTACTTAGTTACCAAAGTGGTAAACCTTAAAACAGAATACACAGGGGACGCGCCAGAACTTCTTCGCATCGGGCAGGAGCCCTTTAAATTTCACGTAGCGCGCCCCGTTGCTTGGGACGCGCCAGAACTTCTTCGCATCGGGCAGGAGCCCTTTAAATTTCACGTAGCGCGCCCGTTGCTCGGGACGCGCCAGAACTTCTTCGCATTGGGTAGGAGCCCTTTAAATTTCACGTAGCGCCCCGTTGCTCGGGACGCGCCAGAACTTCTTCGCATCGGGCAGGAGCACTTTAAATTTCACGTAGCGCGCCCCATTGCTCAGGACGCGCCAGAACTTCTTCGCATCGGGTAGGAGCCCTTTAAATTTCACGTAGCGTGCCCCGTTGCTCGGGACGGGCCAGAACTTCTTCACATCGGGCAGGAGCCCTTTAAATTTCACGTAGCGCGCCCGCGGCTGGCTGATGCTGGGCTGGGCCACCCCCCTGACATCTACCACCCAAGTAGGCCTCATTGGACTTAGCCCCATTTGCTATTGCCAACTCTGTGACCTCAGTAAGCTGCTCTACTAAATGTGACACCTTATAGATCAACCTTCCACCAACATCAACACCAGATGGGCAAAAGGAAAGCAATAGAGGCTGGGGCCGGGGTCGTGCTAAAAGCCAAGTGAAAAAGGCATAAGCATGCAGCTAGCAACTGCGTCATGGATAGAATCAACTTTCTCCTGGGTGAATGCAATGGAATATTAACTAGCCCCCAGGGAAATAATTCTATTGAAACAGGGGGGGAGCCCACACCAATTAACAGGAAGGATGGCCCCATGAAAATCGCTGAGATTTTCGTGAAACGTGGACAACAATTCACTGACACTACAGGGCAGGGCGAGAGTAGGAACGTTATCACCCATACCGCCCCTTCTCTAGTAGAAGACCCACCACTGGCCACCAACGATTTCATCCAGCTCAGTAACCGTTTTAATCCCTTAACGAACATCCCTGAATTACATGACGACATCAATCCAGGCACCCTGGCAGATGGGCCAGCAGCCACAAATATGCATTTTCCTCACGTAACCCTACAGCATATTGAATGCATACAAGTTCTAAAGAAGGAAGTTACAGAACTCAAGCACATGGTTAACTCCTTAATTACAATAGTAAAACAGCTAACTCACGCAAATAACACGGCCACCACAAACCTTGCCCAAAACCCGACCCTATCAGGCATCTTAACAAACCCGCCCAACTTCTCAGCTTCTAGCCATGTCGGCCCCCTCCCCATCGGAGATAAGACCACGAATTCTTACCAGACACCCTTTTTCCACAATTCAGGCATAGGAAATCCCCTAGACATCCATCATAAAACCCCCAAACCCATGAGCAACACTGCCTCAAAATACTCTGCACAACCTGCCACTGATTGGTCCCATTCAGGTAATATAGTTCTAATGGTTAACGTTCCCAAGTTAACCACATTGTCACGCAAGGAAGGGGCAGACTCTATTAAAAACAAGGCAATCCACTGGATTCGCCATGTTAGAGGCTGACGATCCATAATACGCAAGGACTTAATTAATGTAGTACGACGGCCAGACCCGGGAACTCATTTTGACATCCTAAAACTGACTCTCAAGGATGGGACCATAGTGAACAACCTGGTGGCCCTTGATGCAAGAACAAGCCCACCAGCACACTCACGCATCCAGTTTAAATACCCCAGGCCACCTACGCACCACAAGGAGTGCTCGAGTTACCACCCAGTAGAAAATTTATCCACTCTTGGTAAAAATGATTGACTCACAGCCTCACCTAAAATCTATGCAGGCAAACCTTGCAACTTTCTAACATCTATCACCCCCAGATCTACCTTTTACCCCACCACTGTCTGTCCATGTATTCTCTCCCCTACCCATGACACTAAGACCACTGTCAGTCCACTGAGCAATCATGACAACGATGCACCTTTCATCTTGCAGGCGCATTGCCCACCAAACCAAGTGCTGCTGGCTAGGTCTGCAAGCACTTCCCGGATCAGTCCCAACAGAGGAACATCACCAACCACCCCAGGCCCCACAGGTAAACATTGGTATCAACCCACTTCTGTTCACTCAACCACATCTGCCAGACCAACCCCCGACAGCCAACCATACAAACCCCAGGCATTTAGACAGGATAGTTCAGCCACTGACTGGGGTACGACTTGTTTCATGGAATGTGGCAGGTTTGAAATCTATTCTTCCCCTTCCTTCCTTCTCCTCCTTTATTGACGAACATGACATATGTCTCCTCCAAGAGACATGGTCACTCGACCCACTTTTTCGAACAGGCTATACAAACTTCCACGTCCCCGCTGTGGCCAGCACGAGAGGCAGGCCCTCAGGGGGTCTGACCATCTGGATCAAAACATCACTTAGCTGCCATATATCACAGCTACCTACCGACTCTCCCGACCTATTAGGCCTTCGTCTATCCTTAGGGCCTGACTCTGTGGTGAACATCTTTAATATCTACACTTGAGGGGTCGGGGGGGTCAAGTCTCCAAAACCCTCTGCGCCCTCGTAGCCCTCTTACAAAACTATCCCCGCCATCACAAAACCATTGTGGCTGGGGACTTCAACGTCACATTCGAACCCCTTGACTGGGACGATCTCAGGTCCACTAACGAGGAGGATCAAGCCTGGTCTATCCCTGCCCTGTAAATCCCACCCATCAAGAGATGGACGCAGGTCGCTATCCAGGTCAAATCACTGACCATGGAGTTCGGGCTCAGGGCGTTAAATGGCAGAACCAAATCAGACACCTATGGCAGTCACACGTTCAACAAAACCAACCACACCAGCAGAATCGACTATTGTTTATTCGATATAAGACTATGGCCTCTAGTCATCGACATGACGATCGTTGAAAGGATTGAAAGCGATCACAACCCTCTCTCTGTCCACACATTAGCTCTAGGTAATCTCCCATCCACGTCTAACACCCCAGCAGTAGCACCCGAGGGTATTAGCCTGGCCAACAATAAACAACACTTAAAATGGGACAAGGTCGTGGCTCGGCCCGCACTCATCAACGCTGCCAATAACACCCTAAAATCCACACTAATGGGCCTAGAGGCAGGTCTTGCATTTCCCTACCAGGAAATAAGCTTAATTCACACCTCCTGCTTTAGGGATATCGCAGCCCATTTCTCAGTACCCCCAGCCCACGACAACAAACGACCCATAGGTAGGCACCGCTGGTTCAACAAAACGTGTCGGTCCCTAAACAAGCGCTTAGTTCAAGCCATTAAATCCAAGGACCCCACCGCCATCCGTAGCCAAGCGTGACCAAGATAATAAATGGTGGACAGCACTCAGTGACGCTGTGCGCGAGAGGAACCATAGTCTGTTCTGCTCCCTGGCAGCGCGAGGCCCAGAAACCATGGTTTGGACATCACAACCAATATTGCCCCGAAAGACTGGGTAGTTCACTTTAGTAGCCTGTACTCCACTGATCATGATAGCCCCATCCCTGTTTGCACGGGCCCCAACCTAAATCACTCATTAGCACCCACCACCGCAGCACCCCTGTTGTTTTCCCAAAGTGACATAACCTATTCTCTAAGCACCTTAAAACGTAGCAGGGCCCCTGGATCAGACTGCGTCCCAGCAGACCTGTTCTCAACAGACCTAGCATCCTGGTCAAGATACCTCACCATTATAGCTAACACAATAGCATCTGGGGCGCCAATTCCCGAGTCCTGGAAAGCGGCTATTGTTATTCCAATCTTTAAAAAGGGCGACAGATCACTTCCTTGCAACTGTAGACCTATCAGCCTAATTGACTGTGTTCAAAAAGTCTTCTGCCACTGCCTCCTAGGAAAGATCGAAGAATGGATGACTGAACGCGATATCCTTAGCCCCCTCCAAGCCGGTTTCCGGAAGAAAATTTCCACCACTGATCAAGCCCTCAGATTCCTATTATTATATTGGAAAACAGTGTTCATTGGTAAAGGCAGCCTTTATGTAGCTTTTGTGGACCTCAAATCTGCTTTTGACCTAGTACCTCGCAACAAACTATGGGACACTCTCTTTCGGATGGGAATCCCGGAGCACATTCTTGCCATTTTGATACGACTCCACGAGGACAACTACGCACAAGTCAGGTGGGGCAACAAGGGCCAATTAACTGATAGAATCCACGTTTCCCGGGGTGTGCGGCAAGGGTGCGTACTTGCCCGACCCTATTTTCCCTGTATATCAATGAAATCGTCCCCTCCCTCCTCAGACTGCAGGCTGACGCACCTTCACTTGGCACACAAAAAATCCCAGTCTTACTCTTTGCCGATGACACTCTTCTGATATCCAAGACCCATAGTGGTCTAAGGAGACTCCTTGCATGCTTTGAGCATTTCTGCTCATCACAGGGACTCGAAATCAACGCCTCGAAAACAAAACTAATGACCCTCAATCCCCACAGATCTTTTAAAGGGAAGTTTACTTTAGAGGGCTCCACACTTGAGAAGGTGGGCATTTTCAGCTACCTGGGCATAACATTCACTGACAACATGTCTTGGAAGCCACACATAGGAAAACAAGCCCTAAAACTAAAACAAACAACAGGGGTACTACTAAAAAACTTTCACCTCTCACACACAAAACCAATTCGCCCTGCATTACAGTTATACGAAGCCCTGGCCGTTTCCTCAGCGCTTTTCGGGGCTGAACTGGGGCTATACCAAAACCCAAGACTCAACCACCACTGAAAACAATTTCCTAAGAAACCTTGTGTCCCTTCCGCAAAGCACCCCACTGTTCCCCCTTTTCAAGGATCTCGGTATCAAACGCATTGGACACAAAGCCCGCCTGCGACCTCTGCTGTACTGGCGGCGTCTCTGGACCACTCCGGAGCTCGACACCTTCACCGAAGCTCTACAGGTCATCCTAAAAGCCGACCATCTTCACAGAATCCCCTGGCTACGATGCATCAAGCGTTCACTGTACTCACTTGGGCTTGATGATCTCTGGAACTCACCAACCACGTCAGTCTTCCCCTCGAAAAGCGAACTAAAGAAACTATACTGGCAAATGGCAAATTACGAAGACACAAGGGCTGCACCCCACACTACACTATCTTGTGACTTTGCCAACCTAAAAGAGTCATGCAAGAACAAAGCTTTTTGGGACCTAATCACGGCCCCAAGGGAAAGGACACTGTACTTCCAGCTCCGCATTGGAACACTCCCATTAAGACTTCTCACCAGTAGCTGGTCACACAATGATTCAACCGTATGCCCAGCTTGCAAAGCCCCTGTTGAGAATCTCCCTCATGTTCTTTTTGCCTGTCCCGCGTACACCGCCCCCTGTAGGAAATGGCTGGCCCCGGCATGCAGACTACTGGGAGTCCGCAGCTCTGCGGTAGCCCTGCAAATCCTCAGATCAGACACTAGGCCAACGCTAGTGATCGCCGTCGCCAAATTCCTCGGAGCTAGCTGGCTTGTTAGAGGGAAAACCCCTCTGGATAAAGACTCCAACTCAGACTGTCCCATCGTCCTGTGCAAGCGCATTTTATCCCATTTTTATTCCATTTTATTCCATTTTTATTCCATTTTTTCTTATCTTTTACTCCCTTTTATCATTATATTTACTTGTAACTATCATTATGTGTATTTATTTGTATTTATTACTGCTTGCGCTTTTTTGGCTCCTGTAGCCGCAATAAAGCTCCTTTGAAATTGAATACACAGAGCTGCCGTGTTTGTGGGACCCAGTTTAATTACTGCCAGGATTATCATTTATCTGATCTGTTTCACAATTTTTGCACATGAACTGTTATATTCAAACTTTGTCGTGAGCAGTTTTAATTTTGAGGTGTATTAAATGTTTTCCAGCTATATGCTAATCTTTCTCATACATATTTCTCACTTCGGTTTTAGCTGCTTTGGTGAGCAAACAGCAAGTCATATGCACACTTTTATTTTTTCAGTGTGTATTAAGGTCTCCTTCGATTTAGCTTTCGGTATTTTATATCACTGTAACACTGACATCTGAAGACGTCTTTGCGACTTACAGTATATCATTTTCAGGTTTTTAAATATAATATATTGAATGTTGCAGGTTTTACATTTCTAAAGTGCAACTTTCTTACCTTATTGTGGTGTATTGTTGCTGTGCAGAACAATCATTCCAATTTATCGATATGCAGATTTTACCAAATACATACCACACTTAAGTGAACGCTAAAAGGTTCATTTAAACTTGAAGGCGTGAACTACAACGCACGTTTGTGGTCTCAAATCTGGTATTGGCTAAACTGTATGCTTTGGTAAAGCAAAACGTCTCGAGGTAGAATGGAAGTTGAAAATGGATTTCTGACTCACAATATATTCTTGGGTATTCGTTGTACTGTAGAAAGAAGGGCATAAAAGCGGATTCGGCTCCTCCTTCCAAATCTCATCAAATGTTAAATTGAGAGTCCCCAGTTACCATTTAATGCAAGTAGACTATCGGTACTGAAAGAGACAGAGGTGGACTACTGCATGCTTTACCTGTGGCATTCATAGACTGCTTATTCATTGTTTTGATTGCAGCCTCTGTCTCTTTAAGGTCCAGTGGACATCTCCGTCTCCCCCAATGCCATTCACACTATGCTTATTTTACGTTTTGATTGAAGCACCTTACAGGGGCTAGAATCAAAGATATTGGTGGTGATTACAACCCTGGCGGACGGTGTTAAAGCGGCGGTAATACCGCCAACAGGCCAGCGGTAAAAAAATTGGAATTACAACCATGGCGGAAACCGCCAACAAAGACAGCCACTTTAACACTCCAACCGCCACGGCGATACAAACAAACAGTGCGGCGGTCACCGCCAACAGACAGGCGGAGGACAATGTACCACCCACACTATTATGACAGGCCAATCCGCCACCTTTTCCGGGGCGGATTCACCGCGGATAAATACACGGCGGAAACAGGAATTTTGAAGGGAAAACGCTCACCTCTACACACTCCACGAGGAAGGAGGACACCATGGACCCAGAACTCCAAATCCTACCTGCGATAGTCTTCCTGCTCCTGTACCAGGAGCACGAATGCCGGCGGCGAAGACCACGGTGAGTATGCACCTACGACACAGGGGAGGGGGGAGGCAAAAAACAGGGACACACACACGCGACACCCCCACCACCACCCCCACCCTCACCCACTACAACACACACACTAATACATATCTATACATTATAGATACACCCCCAAACCCCCCGGAAGAATGCAAAGACAAAAGGAAATTAGTGTAACCATTGTAAGCTATTAAAATGCAGTAGGCAAAAATATACATATATACACTATTAACAAAATATACACCAAGAATAGTAGTCCAGGTATTGCACCATTCATAGTCCGTGGACCACTGGGCCCAAAATGCATGGGCGAGGCCCACGCTCAATACCAGATCAAAACAGAGAGAACACTGCAGGGGCATCAGATAGAAATACAACAGGCACCTCAGGGGGAAGGGAAGGGGGGGCACCTCAGCCGGATGAGTGCACAACGCCAGATCCAGGAGGGGGCTCCATGCCCATTGATGTATCCTGGGGAGTGCAAAGCCACAGTCTCTCAAGTCTCTACAGTGGGTGGCTTGCCCACTGCATTATCCTGGGGAGTGCAAAGCCACAGTCTCTCAAGTCTCTACAGTGGGTGGTTTGCCCACTGCATTATCCTGGGGAGTGCAAAGCCACAGTCTCTCAAGTCTATACAGTGGGTGGCTTGCCCACTGCATTATCCTGGGGAGTGCAAAGCCACAGTCTCTCAAGTCTAACAAGTGGGTGGTTTGCCCACTGTATTATCCTGGGGAGTCCAAAGCCACAGTCTCTCAACTCTATACAGTGGGTGGCTTGCCCACTGCATTATCCTGGGGAGTGCAAAGCCACAGACTCTCGAGTCTATACAGTGGGTGGCTTACCCACTGCATTATCCTGGGGAGTGCAAAGCCACAGTCTCTCAAGTCTAACAAGTGGGTGGTTTGCCCACTGCATTATCCTGGGGAGTACAAAGCCACAGTCTCTCAAGTCGCTCCAGTGGGTGGTTTGCCCACTGCATTATCCTGGGGAGTGCAAAGCCACAGTCTCTGAAGTCTATACAGTGGGTGGTTTGCCCACTGCTGCATCCTGGGGAGTGCAAAGCCACAGTTTCTCAAGTCTATACAGTGGGTGGTTTTCCCACTGCTGCATCCTGGGGAGTGCAAAGCCACAGTCTCTCAAGTGATAACAGTCTCCACTGGTTCTGGAGGGGGACTGGTGCCCAGAGTGCTTCATCCTGTGAAGGACAGAGGTAGTGGATGCATGTCTCCACTGGTTCTGGAGGGGGACTGGTGCCCAGAGTGCTTCATCCTGTGAAGGACAGGGGTAGTGGATGCATGTCTCCACTGGTTCTGGAGGGGGACTGGTGCCCAGAGTGCTTCATCCTGTGAAGGACAGAGGTAGTGGATGGATCTCTCCACTGGTTCTGGAGGGGGACTGGTGCCCAGAGTGCATCACTCACCCCGTGACGGTCCCAGTTGTGTCAGTGCACTTGGCGCTTATGGGCTAGCGGTGCTTGATTTGGCGGGGCCCTGTTCAGCGGTGCTTGCCCTGTTCAGCGGTGCTTGAGTTGGCGGTGCCCTGTTCAGCAGTGCTTGAGTTGGAGGTGCCCTGTTCAGCGGTGCTTGATTTGGCGGTGCTCTGTTCAGCGGTGCTTGCCCTGTTCAGTGGTGCTTGATTTGGCGTTGCCCTGTTCAGCGGTGCTTGAGTTGGCGGTGCCCTGTTCAGTGGTGCTTGCCCTGTTCAGCGGTGCTTGATTTGGCGGAGCCCTGTTCAGCGGTGCTTGATTTGGCAGTGCCCTGTTCAGCGGTGCTTGCCCTGTTCAGCGGTGCTTGATTTGGCAGTGCCCTGTTCAGCGGTGCTTGAGTTGGCGGTGCCCTGTTCAACGTTGCTTGAGTTGGTGGTGCCCTTTTCAGCTGTGCTTGATTTGGCGGTGCCCTGTTCAGCGGTGCTTGAGTTGGCGGTGCCCTGTTCAGCGGTGCTTGAGTTGGCGGTGCCCTGTTCAGTGGTGCTTGATTTGGCGGTGCCCTGTTCAGCAGTGCTTGCCCTGTTCAGCAGTGCTTGATTTGGCGGTGCCCTGTTCAGCGGTGCTTGCCCTGTTCAGCGGTGCTTGAGTTGGCGGTCCTTCATGGCCCAGTGGGTCTTGTGCTGGCGGTCCTTCATGGCCCAGCTGGGCTGCGGCTGGCGGTCCTTCGTGGCCCAGCTGGGCTTTGGCTGGCGGGGCCCTCCTGGGCAGCTGGGCTGGGGCTGGCGGGGCCCTCCTGGGCAGCTGGGCTGGGGCTGGTGGGGCCCTCCTGGGCAGCTGGGCTGGGAATGGCGGGGCCCTCCTGGGCAGCGGGGATGGGGCTGGCAGGGCCCACCTGGGCCGCTAGGCTGGGGCTGGCGTGGCCTCCTGGGCAGCTGGGCTGTGGCTGGCGGTGGCCTCCTGGGCAGCGGGGAGGGGGCTGACGGGGCCCTCCTGGGCAGCGGGGATGGGGCTGGCGGGGCCCTCCTGGGCAGCTGGGCTGGGGCTGGCGGTGGCCTCCTGGGCAGCAGGGATGGGGCTGGCGGGGCGCTCCTGGGCAGCGGGGATGGGACTGGCGGGCCCTCCTGGGCAGCAGGGATGATGGCAGTCTTCTCCGCCGTGCTGCTCTTCCCAGACTTGCCAGGTTTCTTGTGGCCCTTTCCCACCTTGGGAGGTGTCACAGCTGAGTCCACACTCCCACCGGGACACCTGGGAGCGGCTTGGGTGGCTGGAGTCTTCCCCCTCTCCCGCCGGGCTCTGGCCAACTTCTGGTGCCTCACAGGGGGGGGGGTTGGCTGTGCTGTGGCTCCGTGCCACACTGGCTGTCCTGGTGGCCGGTGCACTCAACATACCTGTGACTACAGGCACCACTGGTCCCGGAGATGTTGTGGCTGAGGTGCTAGTTCGGGACCTATGAGATGGACGGGGGGAGGTGTGGGAAAAAGGTCAAGGCTGGACAGGAAAAGTTTTTTTGTCACACTGGGACAGGTAGCTGGAGGGGGTTTGGGAGTGTAGGAAGAGGTTGTGGTAGTAGGAGGTGTACGTTTGGTGCCTTTGGGTGCAGGTGCATGCGCTGGAGGCTGTCGTGAGGTGGATGGCTGTTGGGTGGGTGTGTGCGTGCATTTGTGTATCTTGGGAGAGGGTGTCACAGACACACTGGGAGAGGACACAGGGGACGTGTGAATGGTAGTGGTGACTGCACATGAGCGGGGTGTGCTGGTGGGTGTGCTGGTGAGGGACGTAGTGGCTGTAGAGGTAGTGCATGCAGGTGTGTGTGTAGACGAGACTAGGAGGGAGGAGGGAGACGACGAGGAGGGGGACACAGTGGAGGCAGTGGATGTTGGTGTGTCTGCATGTGTGTGATGCTTGAGTGAGTGCCTGTGTGATGTGTGGTGCTTATGTTTGCCTGAGCTTCCCTTGTGTGGTGAGGTGTGTGCAGGCTGGTCTGATGGTGTGCTTGGGATAGGCAAAGATACAGGGGATTGGGTCTGAGAGGTGGAAGTTGGAGGGGGGAGGCTAGACACAGGGACAATTGCTGCCATCAGTGCTGAGGCCAGAGTTTGAAAGGCTCGGTGAAGGGACGCCTGACTAGAATGAATCCCCTCCAGGAATGTATTTGTTTGTTGCAACTGCCTTTCTACACCCTGGATGGCATTCAAAAAGGTAGACTGCCCAACAGTGAGTGACCTGAGGAGGTCAATGGCCTCCTCACTGAGGGCAGCAGGGGTGACTGGGGCAGGGCCCGAGGTGCCTGGGGCAAAGGTGATGCCAACCCTCCTGGGTGAGCGGGCACAGGCGAAGGTTGAGGTGCTGCTGGGAGGGTGGTGCTGGTAGGGGGGTGGCGGCTGTACCTGTAGATGCGGGGGGCACAGATGTTGCCGCCACCACAACGGAGCTCCCATCAGAGGACGAGTCTGTGTCGCTGGTCTCAGCTCCTGTCCCCACCGTGGAGCTCCTGTTGCCCTCCGTCCCACTGGTGAATTATGAGTCCATAGTGTGGCCCTCCATGGCCATGTGGGATGCAGCTCCCTCGTGCTCCAGTGCCACTGCTCCTCTGCCTGATGATGCTAATGCACACAAGAACAGGGAGACCACAAAAAGGGGGGGAGAACAGAAGAAAGACATGTTGAGTGCATGCATTTCCACTACCGTTGGCGGACAAGACAGACTTAGAAGCCCCCTGCACTACACCGCGCTCTTGGGCTCTACAGTGCAATTTCTGCAAAATGGCCTACAAGGCTATGGACGACATCTGCACACATAGATGACACAGGGGCATGAATAGTTGTACTTGGCACTCTACAGAGGTGGGGTGGGGGGCCACAGGGCCATGCCTTACAGAGGGGCCTAGTCTACGGAACTCGCCCTGGCCTAGGGAAACCCACAGCCCTCCTCCCCCACCCAGACAACTCCACTGCGTGCAAAGTCAGCTGAATGAGAGTGTACTCACCCCCTTGTGTCTGCTGTGATGCCTTCAAGCGCCCATCCAACTCCGGGTAGGCCACCGCCAGGATCCTGAACATCAGGGGGGTCATGGTTTGACGGGCACCCCTTGCACGTTGGGAGGCCATCCCCAGCTGAGCCTCCGCCGTCTTCTTGCTCCAGCGGCGAATGTCCTCCCATCTTTTCTGGCAGTGGGTGCTCCGTCTGTGGTAGACCCCCAGGGTCCGGACGTCCTTGGCGATGACACGCCAAATATCTTTCTTCTGGTGGGCGCTGACCTACATGAAATGTACAGGGGAAGAAGAGTAGTCATTACCAACTGCACCGTCAAAGTGAGTGGCCCCCATCCCTACCCTTGCCATGTGGCACATGCACCCACCATCTTTCATGCACGCAGAACTCTGCCCCCTTCCTTCTTACATCCAGCCCTCTCCACACAGGCATAGCCCATACAACATGCTCCCAGTGTACTTACCTGTTTGTCTGGAGGACCGTAGAGTAGCGTGTACTGGGGGAGGACCCCATCGACGAGCTTCTCCAACTCCTCCGATGTGAAGGCAGGGGCCCTTTCCCCAGATGCACGAGCCATTGTCTCTTCCAGACCGAGGTCACAGCAGCACTTGTAGTGTAGGTCCTCTCCTGTCGAAGATCAGGTATCGAGTGATTAAACAGATAGAAAATGGCGGTCACGTCCGCAGCGGTCACGTCCGCGGCGGTGCGTACCATCACCGCCGGCGTACATCGTTATAGGCTCCTGGGACCCTTAGGGTCCAATGTTAACCAATGCAGCATTGTGCTGCGGTCTCCGACCGCCTTCCGCGACAGTGTACAACGCCAGCGCAGTTACCTCACATCCCATTGTCCCACTTTAGAGGTCAGGCAGCCGCCATTTCAGGGGCCCACATGGCCTAATTTCCAACTGCGTCACACATACTTAGGCCTAGTCTCAACACACATACAGGCCACATTTTGTGTATGATTGGTGTTCTGTGTAAACTGTGGGTACGTACCTCTGAGTTGTTTGACTCTGTGATCGCTGTTGTCCTTCATAGGCACTGTCCGCTGGGACATGTGAGGAGATGGCGGAATCCTCCGGTGTACCGAGCGCTGGTGGACCTGTCGACAATGGAGGAAAGACATTTGACAATCACCTACAGGTTTGACCGTGCAACAATCCAGGAACTGTGTACCCAGTTGGAGCCAGACCTGATGTCAGCAATCCGCCATCCCACAGGAATCCTCCCTCAAGTGCAGGTGCTATCAGTGCTCCATTTCCTTGTAAGTGGGTCTTTTCAAACAACTGTGGCCATGGCATCAGGGATGTCCCAGCCTATGTTTTCAAACGTATTGTCCAGAGTGTTGACTGCCCTGCTGAAACACATGCGGAGCTACATCGTTTTCCCTCAGGTGGAGGATTTGCCTACAGTGAAAGGTGACTTCTATGCCCTTGGACATATCCCCAACATCATAGGTGCCATTGATGGGGCCCATGTGGCTTTGGTCCCCCCCCCACAGGAGTGAACAGGTGAACAGAAACCGGAAGAGTTATCATTCCATGAATGTACAGATGGTATGTTTGGCAGACCAGTACATCTCCCATGTGAATGCCATGTTCCCTGGCTCAGAGCATGACGCCTATATCCTGCGAAATAGCAGCATCCCTTATGTGATGGGTCAACTCCAGAGGCACCGTGTGTGGCTATTAGGTGAGCCCATGGAAGCAAGACAGTGGGAATGGTTGTCTGGGTCTGTAGATATCCCTACAGATTAGTGTGTGTCTAACAGTTGTCCCTCGTCATTTGCAGGTGACTCTAGGTACCCCAACCTGTCATGGCTACTGATCCCAGTGAGGAATCCCAGGACCAGCGCAGAGGAACGCTACAATGAGGCCCATGGGCGAACTAGGAGGGTGATCGAGCGGACCTTCGGCCTCCTGAAGGCCAGGTTCAGGTGCCTGCATATGACAGGTGGATCCCTATTCTACTCACCAAAGAAGGTGTGCCAGATCATCGTGGCCTGCTGTATGCTTCACAACTTGGCTTTGTGACAACAGGTGCCTTTTCTGCAGGAGGATGGTCCAGATGGCGGTGTTGTGGCAGCTGTGGAGCCAGTGGACAGTGATGAGGATGAAGCAGAGGAAGAAGACATGCAGAACAGGGACTCAGTGATCCAGCAATATTTCCAGTGAAACACAGGTGAGAAAACATTCCTGCCTACTACATGTACTTTTACACTACTACCTCTATCCTGTCTGTCGTTTTCACCCAGTGTATGGTCACTGAGTTGTCACTTTCCCTTACAGTTTCACAGATGTGGGCCCCAACGTGTGTCATCTGCTTAGATTCCTCATGGACTAGAGCTGTGTGACATAGGTATGTTGACATTACTATTTCAAGAACATTTTGTCACTGTAATTGCAAATACACTATTTCGAAATCACAGACTCAAGATATATTTGTGCTTTAGGTGTGTTTATTTAAATGCAAAATATTGGAGGGGGAAGTTAAATGGTGAGGGGTGATGGCGGAGGAGTGTCCATGGCAGAGTCCAGTCTATTAGTTTCACAGGTGCATTGCCCATATGGGCATAGGAAGTGGAGCTGGGGCAGTTTAATTATGGACAGGGTGACAAAGTGGGACTGAGGGATGACAATCAGGGTGGTCTCATTTCTTGGCGGGGGTCTTGGCATTGTGCTCTGTCTTGTTCCTGGATCTCAGGGACTGTTTGCAGGGTGGTTCTCTGTCTGCAGGGGTTGGGGTGCTGATGTGGTGGTCCTGTGGCGGTGCCTCCTGTCAACTAGCGTCGGCGGAGGTGGTGGGCAGCTCATCGTCCATGCTAGTGTCAGGGGCCCCTTGTAGTGCCACAGTGTCCCTCCTGGTGTTGAGTACTTCCTTCAGCACCCCTACAATGGTGCCCAGGGTGGAGCTGATGGTTCTGAGTTCCTCCCTGAAGCCCATATACTGTTCCTCCTGCATGCGCTGGGTCTCCTGAAACTTGGCCAGTACCGTTGCCATCGTCTCCTGGGAGTGGTGGTATGCTCCCATGATGGAGGAGAGGGCCTTGTGGAGAGTGGGTTCCCTTGGCCTGTCCGCCCCCTGTCGCATGGCAGCCCGCCCAGTTCCCCTGTGTTCCTGGGCCTCCGTTCCCTGGACCGTGTGCCCACTGCCACTGCCCCCAGGTCCCTGTTGTTGGAGTGGTGGGTTATCCTGGGTTCCCTGTAGTGGTGGACACACAGCTGATTGACGTGTCCGGGGGATGGGCCCGCTGGGTGGGTGCTGTGCTGGTGTTTCGAGAGGGGGGAAGGTCTGTAGTGGCCTGTGCCTGTGTGAGGGGAACTGACTGTCCTGAGGCCCACGATGGTCCGGGCTGGTAATCTAGATCCAGTTGGACAGAGGTGCTGTCATCACTGTGGGCCCCCTCTGTGGGTGGAGTGGACATGTCTGGACCCTCCTGTCTGGTGACGTTGGGTAGTGGTCCTGCAGGGGTGGAAAGGCATAATTATTGCATCTGTGTGTGTCATGGTGTGCAATGGGTGGGTGACCGTGTACCCCAGTGCTGGCATTTCTGTGTGTGAGCTTGTGTGATGATAGTTTAGGATGGGGGTGTATGGCTATGTGCAGTGGGCATGCTTTAGTGATGGGTGTCCATGCTTTGTTGCTGCATGCAGGGCTTGGTGTTGGAATGTGTGGTTTGTGATAATGGTACATTTGTGAGGAGTTGGAGTGACAGGGGTGAGGGCGAGGGTGGGGGTATGTGATAGCATGCAGGTAGGGTGGGGGATGTAATAGTTAAGATTTGACTTACTAGAGTCCATTCCTCCACCAACTCCTGTGAGGCTCTCAGGATGCAGAATCGCCAAGACCTGCTCCTCCCATGTTGTTAGTTATGGGTGAGGAGGTGGGGGTCCGCCGCCAGTCCGCTGAACCGCCTGGTGGTGTCTTGAGACCACGGAACGCACCTTCCCCCGTAGATCGTTCCCCCTTTTCCTGACGTCCTCCCAATTTCTTGGGTGTTGTCCCACTGCATTGACCCTGTCGACTATTCTTCACCATAGCTCCATCTTCCTTGCAATTGAGGTGTGCTGCACCTGGGATCCAATTAGCTGTGGCTCTACCTGGATGATTTCCTCCACCATGACCCTGAGCTCCTCCTCCGTGAACCTGGGGTGTCGTTGCCGTGCCATGGGGTGGTGTAGGTGATGTGTGAGGTGGTGTGTGTGGTGATAAGTGTGGTGATATGTAGTGGTGTGTTGTGTGAGGTGCGTGGAAGTTGCATGGGTGATGGTGTTGTGTGCCTGTGGATGCTAGTATTGTTGATGGTGGTTTTCTCTCTCTGGCCTTTGTTCGTGATTTTTTGTCGTAGGGGTTTGTGGGTGATGTGGGTGTGTGTTTTATATAGTATTGGGTGTGTGGGAGTGGTGTGTGTATGTGTATCAGGTGTGTGTATTTCAAATTGTCCAATGTGGCTGTGTTTTGTAAGAGTGTGTGTATTTTGAATGTGGCGGTGTGTACCGCCAATGGAATACCGCGGTTGAAAGACCGCCGCGTAGATTCGTGTGTCGTGATAGTGTGGGCGTATTTCTGTTGTCGTGACGGTGGCGGTTTTGTTTTCGACAGTTTATCACTGACCTTTGATGTGGCGGACTTGTGTGGGTGTCTGAATTTTGGCGGATTCCGAGCAGTGGGTCATAATGACCGTGGCGGAATTCCGCGTTAGCGGCGGTGTGTTGGCAGTCTTCTGCACGGCGGTAAGCGGCTTTTACCGCCAATGTTGGAATGACCTCCATTATTAGGTATTGTGTGAGAGCAAATAGAGGTCTGCTGTCCATTGGATCTCTGCATTTACATGCCCTTTGACGAACTTTGTGGATCAGAACCTGCCTCATTAATATTAGGCAGGATTGTGTAGCTGGGACTTAAGCCCTCATTATGAGGCCGCCTGCCAAACAAACCGCAGAGAGACTGCCTGTGCGATCCAAACACCACGGCCCTATTTAGAGTTCACCGCAGGGCTGACGGGTAAAAACAGCATTTACGTCCTCTGGTCCTGCGGTGAACAGGACCTTAACATTGGAGCCGGCTCATTATTGAGCCGTCGGCAATGTGGCAGTACAGCAGCACCCGTCGCGCATTCCACTCCCCGTAATTCGGGCAGTGGAATGCGTAATGGGGCTGTGCATGGGGGCCCCCGCACTGCCCATGACAAGTGCAATTTTTTGTGCAGACTTAACTCCGAAGTTGTAAATGAATGTGCACCAACGTCTTATGGTACATATGTTGCAGGCTAATTATGTGCTTTTCTGTATTTGGTCAAAATCCATTCAACAGTTTTGGATTCAGAAGACAACATCTGAAATTTCCAGTATCACAACACAGTTGTGAATGCCCGATATGGCATCAACACTTAGGGGACCCCAGTGCTCATGAACAACATTCTATACTTGCAAGCTAAACATTCAGAGCTGTTTTCCTACCAACATTTAAAAACATTGGAAGGAAAACAAAAGAAAAAAATGAGAAACAGAACTCAGCAAGACTCGAAATCTGATGCTCCAGTGTCCATAAGTGGGGAGAGAAACCTACTCGTTTGCATATACCCCAGGCACGGAGATGAAAAAGAGGCCTTTAATCTCATCTCATGAACTGGGCATTAAAAGCGGGATTATTCACCTTGCACAAGGGCAGAAGGAGTTAATTTCCTACATGGCCTTGCCTAAAAGCCTTAAAGCAGAGTTGTTCTATGTACCCCCAATTTAGCAAACAGCATAGGGTGCAGTATAATAAACCTCCTATCATTTTGCCAAAGGGTGGGAAATGACATCCTCCTCCCTCACCTTGCCAAAGAGCGAGGGTGAGAAATAAACTCCCAGAAGTGAGGGGGGTTGTATGGTAAGTACCCCTTGGCTCGCCCAATAGAAAGGGGGAGAGGGCTAATACCTTTCCTCTCAACTTTCCAAATGAAAGGGGGAAATGTTCTTCTCTAGAAATTACACCGGATGAGGAGGGGGTTTACAAAGAATCACCTTGGCTTGCACACATGTAAGGAGAGTTTAACAATAACCCTGCTTCCTCTCTTGTCCAAAGGTAACGGGTAAATTAACCCACTGACAATCTTCCTGTTTTACGTGCGATGTAGAAACAGCTCCCTGCCCCAATCCTATTTACAAAGAGAAAGGAAAGGTTTAAGAACAATTAGCTTCAACTTATTCAGAATGATAGGGAAAATTATTCCCTTCCTCTTTGTTCTACCCAAGGTTGAAGTTAGCCAACCAGCTTCATTGTACTTTTCCCAAATGGGAATAGGGTAAATGTGACATTATCAGGGGGCAGCTAGTCCACAGACCCTATTATTGTGTTGGCTACAGCGGAACGTGTTTACCTGCCAACTGAGCCCAATTCAGAAGAGGATGCTGTGGCAGATGCCATGCCTGCTGACCTACTCCTCTGAAGCTTAGAATATTGTGCCATATTCCCAACTGGTAACAGGATGAAGGGACAGATATCCACCAATCAGCTCTTCCGTGGCCTGCTGCACTGTCAGGCCACAAAGTAGGGAATCCTAAGCAACCTACATTTGAAAATATTGTTCAACCCCCCCTCAAGTTTCAGCGAGGCAAAGCAGGGGATGGGGTCAAACACTATTCCCTATCCTTGACCTAGGTGGAGGTATTTAATTTGAGAACCCCATTGCCTGGGGGACAGGCAAGTACTATCCTATCACTTTAGCAAAGCATGGCTAGTAATCATTATACAGACCACCTGCCCTTGGCCATGGCAAGGGTTATAAGTATGTAATGCCCCCCCTTGGCCAAGACAAGGGATGTAAGCATGTAATGCCCCTCCCTGGAGGAGGGACATCATATTGCCCTAGATATATTTCAGTGTACATTAACAAAGGGACATTTGAAGAAAATTGAGCCTGTGAGTTGGGGTGTGTCAAAGAATCAGCCCATTGGGCTAAATGCATAATCTTTTATGAACCCCTACGGTGCCTGGGAGGATCTAGTCTTGCACTCAACCAGGGTTCCCGTGTGCCGGGGACGAGACCAGCTCTTCGTGCATCAGGCCCACAGTGGGCCTCCCAGCCCCCCTGTCATGGATAGAAGGGGAATCACTTCCCCTTCCATCCTGACACCCCAATCCCCCCTGTGACGTCATCATAGGTCACCTCCCATCCCGCTGGAAGCATGCGGAAGAGAAATGCTAAGCATTTCTCTTCCGCTCAGGAGGAGGGGGCAGGCAGAGACATCAAAAGAAAGGAAAGGCTTTTCCTTTCTTATGATGTCATTTTGAGCATTTCTGCTGCCCGATCGCAATGAGATCGGGCAGCAGAAATGTCCACTAGACACCAGGGAGTTTTTTTAATTTACATATAAATCAAAACGACCCCTTGGACAAGGGTCGCTTCCTTGGGGGGCATTTAATTATTAGGCCTTTTCTGCACCCCCCTGGGTGCATATCAGCCTATACTGATTAGGTCGATCTGCCCCCGGGGGCAGAAGGCACTAGATACCAGGGATTTTTTTTTGTTTGTTTCATAAAGGGAGCGACTCCTTAGGCAAGGGCCTCTCCCCAGGGGGCAATCATTTTATTAGGCCTATTCTGCCGCCCCTGGGGGCAGATCAACCTATATTGATTAGACCGATCTGTGCCCAGGAGGGACAGAAGCCTCTAGACACCAGGATTTTTTTTATTTTTATGAAATTGGCATAAGGGGAGTGACCCCTTTGGCAAGAGTTGCTCCCCAGGGGACATTTTTTTAATAAGGCCTTTTCTGCCCCACTGGGGGCAGATCGCCCTATATTGATCAGGCCAATCTGCCCGAGAGGGGGCAGAAGCCACTAGACACCAGGGATTTTTTTTTTATTTGTTTACATTGATAAGGGGAGCGACCTCCCCAGGCAAGGGTCGCCCCCCTGGGAGGCAAATTGTTTTTAGGCCATTTCTGAACCTCTTGGGGGCAGATCGGCCTATTTTAATTAGACCAATCTACCCCCAAGGGGGGCAGAAACCACTAGACACCAGTGATTATTTTTGTACCAATTTCATGCAAGGGCAGCCACCCCTTAGGGAAGGGTCGCTCCCCTGCGGGACAAATTTATTTTAGGGAATTTCTGCCCCCCTTGGGGGCAGACCAACCTATTTTTGTAAGGCACATCTGCCACCAAGAGGGGCAGAAACCCCACTAGACACCAGGGAATATTTATTTTCAAAAAAGAGGGTGGGGGTATGGCCATAACAGTCTTTCAGCTCTCCTCTGCACACTAAAACATGTTATTCCACGGCAAGAAAGAGGACATTTGAATATTTTGGGTTTTGGTTTTACATTTGGGCCATGAGATCTTGGCTAACTCTCAAAATCGTTCCACTTGGAATGGTGAGGACTGCACTTTTTGGACTTTGGGACGCTGCTATGTAGAAAAATCCACAAAACCTAGACACATCTGTACTGCCATTTGATAAAGTTTGTTTTGACCAATGACTTTGTGTTTCACCACTGCGCATATTAGTTGCTCAATGTTCACCAGTAGCACATGGTATGTTTTGTTCAGTTGAGCCGCCTATTGACTTTGACATGCTATTAGATATTCTGCCTATTGGCTTTGACATGATATCATATATTACATTTTATATTCAGCTCAGCTGCCTATTGGCTTTGACATGATATTAGACATTGCATTTTGTATTCAGCTCAGCTGCCTATGGGCTTTGACATGATATAAGACATTGCATTTTGTATTCAGCTTAGATGCCTATTGGCTTTGACATGACACTAGACATTGCATTTGATATTTAGGTTAGCTGCCTATTGCCTTTAACATGACATTGCATTTGATATTTAGGTTAGCTGCCTATTGCCTTTAACGTGGAGTTAGACATTGCAGTTGAGAATCCAAGCTGTATTTTTCCAAGCTGTGTTTTTGAACCAAGATGTTTTTCTCACAGTAGACTAGACATGATAAGAGAGAGTACATGGGTGTTGTTTTTTCTTCGCTTGAGCTTGGGAACAGGAGTAGTCTTGGAGACCTGGCCAGTCTCCAAAAGGCTTGCTCAGTTTCCCAGGTCTGAGAGGAGGGGGCACACCTTTGTAACGAATGTAACAGGCTGCAGAGAGTCAGATTCGAATCTGCCGGACCTCGTGCTGGAGCTTGGCGCCAGCTGCCAGCAATCCCGTGTGGGTAGATGAATCTCTTCCTCGCGGCTGACAGGGGTCATCAGCTTGCAGACCTTAGAAAGATGAAGCTGTAGATAGTTCCCACACGATGAAGTACTTGTTTTGCTTTACATTCAATATCTTATAAATATAACCTGCTGTGTATATTGCAAACTGATATATTTTGTTTGATTAACGCGGACTTGAAAGCTACTAATTCGTCATACATAAATATTGTGGTTGGGGAAGAATTAACAACAATAAAAGTCTTCTTTGACCTCAGAAGTGCATTTCTGTTGTGTTATGTTAGTGCTTAGAAACTAGATAAGAGGAAAGCACTACAATTGGTACCAGGAGTCGTGGGGTCGGTCATTAAGAGGTGATTAAGAGGGTGTTGACGAGTTGGTAGATTTCTAAGTGCACACTTTAAAAGTGTAATTGTTTTTTTTGTTGTTTGGAGAATTACAGAAATTGTTTTTTTGGGGGAATCACAGTAGCACGGCAGACCATGTCTGAGAATTCATGTGTTGATAAACTGCCTGATGGTGCTACGAAAAACTGTGAATTGTTTTCTGTTTGGGGAATTACAGAAGAAAATGCATGTGTAGCTAAAAGGCCTGATAATGCTTTGAGAAATAATTCCTGTTGTACATATGTAGAAAACGTGTCTTTTGGAAGTAATGATGCGGGAAAGGTCTGGATACCTTTATCTGCTTACAGAGAAATGCAGGAGAAATGTAGGAAGTTGGAACATGAAAATAGGAATTTACGTGAGCAAATTAGCCCGACTGAAAGTTATAAAAAGGCTGTTTTTGAAGAATCTTTCTTGTCCCATTCCAGTAATGAGGGGGTTAAGACAGCTCCGAGCTGCACTGAGTTTTCGTGTGAGCCAGGGTTTTTGGCAGACAAAATGCATTCCTTAACTGATAACACGGACGAGAGAGACCAGAATGTGATTTACGAGTTACCGTTGCAAAATGCACAAGTAAAACGAAGGATTTTAGAGCAAGACACCCCGAGTTTCATTAGCTTGTTTGATTTTTGGAAAAAGAATAGCCCTCATTTGAGAGAAATCCTAACACTTTTGTATATGGTCACTGTGAAAAATTATATGCAGCTGCGCGCTTGTGATTTGGCAAATGAAATAATGCAGACTTTAGGTTTCTGCGCAGTGCAAGAAGGAAATACTTATGTACATGTAACTCAAGAACAAGGAAAGAAAATAGTGCCCCTAGCTAGAATCATACAATGGATCTGGTACTTGCAAGACAGGGCTAGAGTACCACAGGTAAAAGAATTACCGGTGAAATTGTGTGCACCATTTGAATTCGTGTCCACTGAAGATAAAAAGCATGTTTGTTTTACTAATGATTCATTGACTGAAATGTTGTTTTCTGGCACCGTAGAAGGAACAGCGTTGTATAATGTGTGTCAGATTTTAAAGCAAGAACTACGTGAGATGTGTCATTTTTACACTGATTTTTGGTTCATTGCTAATGTTTTAGCACCTAACTGGTTCAATTACCTTGCAGATGTTAATGAGAAAAATTCAGAGAGAGAAGTGTACACCCAGAATTCTGCCTTAGTGGGGATGGCTAAGTGGGTGCCCCAGAAATGTGAACAGCTGAGAGAAAAAGCCACTTACAGGTGGGCAGAGATGAGAGAGATGCCCATTCCCCTAGATTTGATAAAAAACTGTGCAGTACGCACAAAAGCAATCTGTCATGCAAGCAGTCACAGAGCAGTTGGGGAGAGGAAAGTTACCAGATCAGAAATGGCAAATTGATCAGGTTTTAGGGAGAGTGATTGTTGCAAATTACCAAGGAAAAATCGAAATTATGCTGATACCTAGAAAAGAATCTGATTCATTCATACAAATTGGAGACAGAATGGCCCAAATTGACAAAAATGCAGTGAATGGAGGTTTGGTAAAGAATGAGTCTGCCCCAGCCCTTCTGACAGTGCAAGAAAAGGGAAGCTGTGGCGCAGCAGATAAAAACCTCAGTGCTGATGTGTGGGCTGAAGCCCCAGGTGATCCTCCAGAACCTGCAGAAAATATAACAAAGGGCCCCAAAAACGTCCTGCTGATTATAAAACAGGGAAAGAAAGAGGAAGGGTGCAGTTTAAAAGAAAAATGTTATTTGCAAGAAAAGTCATACTTGTTTCTTTTGCAGATCCTACCACGTTTCGCCACTGTCCCTGAGTGTGCTGTGTGGTCCCCCTTCCGGTGTGTGCGTGTGGGGTCGGGGAAGGGACCGAATCCCCAACCTGAACCTGGCTGAGTAAAGTGCCAGCACCATGGATCCATTTTGCGCAAACTGCGCCATCAGTTCAAGTTCAACTTGTTTGATTGCATTCTTCCACTGGAACTAAGCTCTGTTTTTTTTTTTTCCCTTCTCGTATGGAACTCTGACTTTTGCTTATCTTCCAGCAAACCTTTCAGGTGGACCGTGCCCCTTTACATGAGCAGAACTCATGCCACATCAAATTGCTAACACTGTTGAATTAGAGACTCACTCAGAGTATAAAAATTGCCCAGTCTTTTCTATGTAGATGTATCTGATGTGAAAGGTTATGAAATCAATGTGTTAATTCACTTCTATTGCTTTACAGGGATTGCTTTGATCATTCATATCTGATTTGCTGATAATATTTTTTTTTTTTTGTGCTGATGTTTTTTGTTTTTGTTTGAAACAGGAGATATGTGAAACAAAAATTCATTGGTCAAAGGGCGGAATGTACTGCCATTTGATAAAGTTTGTTTTGACCAATGACTTTGTGTTTCACCACTGCGCATATTAGTTGCTCAATGTTCACCAGTAGCACATGGTATGTTTTGTTCAGTTGAGCCGCCTATGGGCTTTAACATGGCATTAGCCATTACTTTCTGTATTCAGTTGAGCCGCCTATGGGCTTTGACATTGCATTAGCCATTACATTCTGTATTCTGCCTATTGGCTTTGACATGCTGTATCCAGTCTAGCCGCCTATTGGCTTTGACATTGCATTCCTATTGGCTTTGACATGATGTATTCAATTTAGCTGCCTATTGACTTTGACTTGCTATTAGATATTCTGCCTATTGGCTTTGACATGATATCATATATTACATTTTATATTCAGCTCAGCTGCCTATTTGCTTTGACATGATATTAGACATTGCATTTTGTATTCAGCTCAGCTGCCTATGGGCTTTGACATGATATAAGACATTGCATTTTGTATTCAGCTTAGATGCCTATTGGCTTTGACATGACACTAGACATTGCATTTGATATTTAGGTTAGCTGCCTATTGCCTTTAACATGGAGTTAGACATTGCAGTTGAGAATCCAAGCTGTATTTTTCCAAGCTGTGTTTTTGAACCAAGATGTTTTTCTCACAGTAGACTAGACATGATAAGAGAGAGTACATGGGTGTTGTTTTTTCTTCGCTTGAGCTTGGGAACAGGAGTAGTCTTGGAGACCTGGCCAGTCTCCAAAAGGCTTGCTCAGTTTCCCAGGTCTGAGAGGAGGGGGCACACCTTTGTAACGAATGTAACAGGCTGCAGAGAGTCAGATTCAAATCTGCCGGACCTCCTGCTGGAGCTTGGCGCCAGCTGCCAGCAATCCCGTGTGGGTAGATGAATCTCTTCCTCGCGACTGACAGGGGTCATCAGCTTGCAGACCTTAGAAAGATGAAGCTGTAGATAGTTCCCACACGGTGAAGTATTTGTTTTGCTTTGCATTCAATATCTTATAAATATAACCTGCTGTGTATATTGCAAACTGATATATTTTGTTTGATTAACGCGGACTTGAAAGCTACTAATTCGTCATACATAGATATTGTGGTTGGGGAAGAATTAACAACAATAAAAGTCTTCTTTGACCTCAGAAGTGCATTTCTGTTGTGTTATGTTAGTGCTTAGAAACTAGATAAGAGGAAAGCACTACAACATCTGAAAACTAAACATCTGGGTGAGTCCAGGGTGGTGTGCTTCACTTGCACCCTGCACAATTTTCTTACCCGCAATGGCCTTCAAACCTCCAATTTTGCTGGAAATCACACATTTTTGTGATGGAACCTTCCGGAATCTGCAGGAATCCACAAAATTACTACCACCCTGCATTATCGCATCTATACCGATAAAAATTCTGGCCCACTCGTCAGCCCAATTTTTTTTTTTTTTTAAACTGCCCTTTTAGATCCGCTTTCGTGCCCCCTCAATTTCAACATGTTTTTGGCTCTTTCCTGTCACAGGCACTTGGCCCACCTGCACAAGTGAGGTATCATTTTTATCGGGAGACAGAGGCAAATGTTGGGTGGTTGAAAATTTGTCATGGTGCGGTGATTCCACGTAGAAATGTGGGAAAAATTTGATTTTTTTTTGCTAAATTTGAGTTTTGCTGAGGATTCTGGATAAGAAAACAATGGGGGATCCACGCAAGTCACAGCTCCCTGGACTCCCTCTGGTGTGGTTTTCAGAAATGTTTGGATTTGGTAGGTTTCTCTATAAAGCTTCAGAGCCCAGGACCAAAAACGCAGCCCCCCCCCTGCAAAAACATGTAGTTTTGCATTTGATAATTTTGATGTATCCAGATAGTGTTTTGGGGCATTTCCTTTTGTGGGCACTTAGCCTATCCACACAAGTGAGGGACTATTTTTATTGGGAGTATCTCGGGAACCCTGGGTGGAAGGTAATTTGTGGCTCCTCTCAGATTCCAGAACTTTCTGTCACCGAAATGTGAGTAAAAAAAATTTGGGGGGACAATTTTAAGGTATGCAAAGGATTCTGGGTAATAGAACTTTGTGAGAGCCCCATCTTGGATTCCCGTAGGTGTCTACTTTTAAAAAATGTACAGGTTTGGTAGGTTTCCCTAGGTGCCGGCTGAGCTAGAGGCCAAAATACACAGCTAGGCACTTTGCAAAAAACTGCTCTGTTTTCTTTGGGAAAATGTGATGTGTCCATGTTGTGTTTTGGGGCATTTCCTGTCACTGGCACTAAGCACTAACAAGAGCAGAAGGGCTCTTATTGGGAGACTTAGGGGAACGCTGGGTGGAAGGGAATTTTTGGCTCCTCTCAAATTCCAGAACTTTCTGTCACCGAACTTTGAGGAAAAAGTGTTTTGTTGCCAAATGTTGAGGTGTGCAAAGGACTCTGGGTAACTGAACCTGGTGAGAGCCCCAGAAGTCAACCCATTCTGGATTCCCCTAGGTGTCTAGTTTTGAAAAATGTACAGGTTTGATATGTTTTCCTAGTTACCTGCTGAGCTAGAGATCAAAATGCACAGCTAGCCACTTTCCAAAAAACAGGTCCATTTTCAATGTAAAACTGTGATGTGTCTATGTTGCGTTTCCTGTCACGGGCATTAGACCTACCTATGCAAGTGAGGAACTATTTTTATCAGGAAACGTAGGGGAACACAGAATAGCAAAACAAGTGTTACTGCTCCTTGTCTTTCTCTGCATTTTTTCCTTCCAAATGTAAGACAGTGTGTAAACAAGACATCTATTTGAGAAATGCCCTGTACATGACATGCTAGTATGTGCACCCCGGAATTCAGAGATGTGCAAATAACTACTGCTTCTTAAGACCTTATCTTGTGTCCATTTTGGAAATACAAAGGTTTCCTTGATACCTACTTTTCATTCTTTATATTTCAGCAATTTAATTGTTGTATACCCGGTATAGAATGAAAACCCATTGCAAGGTGCAGCTCATTTATTGTTTTTGGGGACCTAAAGTTCTTGATTAAACTACAAGCCCTATATATCCTTGCAACTAGAAGCGTCCAACAGACGTAACCGTATATTGCTTTAAAAAATCTGACATTGCAGAAAAAAAGTTACAGAGTAAAACGTGGAGAAAAATGGCTGTTTTTTTCACCTCAATTACAATCCACCTTGTAGGATCTACACAACTGACCCCTTGCTGAATTCAGAATGTTGTCTACTTTTTAGAAATGGTTTGCTTTCTGTGATCCAGCACTGAGTTCACACCCATTTCTGTCACTAACTGGAAGGAGGCTAAAAGCACAAAATATAGTAAAAATAGGGTATGTCGCAGTAAAATGGCAAAATTAAGTTAAAAGATGTGGTTTTCTGATTCAAGTCTGCCTGTTCCTAAAAGCTGGGCAGATGGTGATGTTAGCACCATAAACACTTTGTTGATGCCATTTTGAGGGGAAAAAAACACAAGCCTTCTTCTGCAGCCCTTTTTCCCATTTGTTTTTAAAAAATGAACATTTTGCTGTATTTTGGCTAATTTCTTGGTCTCCGTCAGGGCAACCCACAAACTCTGGCTACCTCTAGATTTCCTAGGATGTTGGAAAAAAAGGACACAAATTTGGCATGGGTAGCTTATGTGGACAAAAAGTTATGAGGGCCTAAGTGTGAACTGCCCCAAATAGCCAAAAAAAAGGCCTGGCACCTGAGGGGGAAAAGGCCTGGCAGCGAAGGGGTTAAAAACACTCTCTATGTTTGCAAACATGTGGAACTATTTTTTTAAAGCATTGTCAAAGTTTAAATGTATGGCTTAGAACTTTACTTGCCATTCAAACCTATACACGTTAATAATGTTTAATCCAGGGGGCTGCACTGGCAGGGCAGAGCAGCACACG
Organism: Pleurodeles waltl; assembly: GCF_031143425.1. Taxonomy (NCBI): domain Eukaryota; kingdom Metazoa; phylum Chordata; class Amphibia; order Caudata; family Salamandridae; genus Pleurodeles; species Pleurodeles waltl. The sequence continues at coordinate 409,135,459 of NC_090438.1, forward strand.
TTTGCAAGGTGACAAGAGCACATATAGGTTTTATGAGATTATGACAGGGGAGTGATGCAGAGGCCAGAGGATGCACAGAAGGGCTTCGGGGTGGGTTGCAGCACTTACTTGTTGAGGTGTGCCAGAGAATGCAGAAAGGTTGTGCAGTGGTGTAGTGCACAGAGAGGGGGAATGCAGGACATATGGGATCACCTAGATGTTTTCCGGGAGGTGCGGTTGATGAATAGAGGGTCTGCAAGGTTGAGGCAATAGCCATATGGAGAGGAATTAACAAGGTGGGGATATACACATCTGTAAAACTTCAACACAACATCATATGCCAACAGAACCACCATCATACTAGGCCAGGGTTAAATGTTCATTTTTCTCCCAAAAATTGTGTAATTACTATATTTTGTGAAAGTTCTCATTAGGCACTTTTGTGTAATTTTTGTACAATAGAGATTCCTTCACAGATTTATGAAAAACATTTCTAACACTAGTGTAACAGATCCTCAACTACCAATGTATTCAGTGTGGATGACCAATGGTGAATTAATATGTGGTTGGAAAATTCTGGTGACAAATTCCCCATAAAAGCCACAGTCAATGACATTTCACCGAGACCTCACCCACTTCTATCCTAGTCCTTCAGCTAAGGTTGGCTGCTGTACCAAGTTTCACAGCTTTTCCCTAGGGGTACAGCTAGTCTTAACTTGGAGGGTGTTCTCTTTGTAAGAGACCTCCATTGAAGGATCACTTTTCCTCTTCTCTGAGATATCAAAATGTAGTTCTTCTGTTCATGCGTCTGCAACTACTTAAAAAGGGAGTATCCATGCAGTTTGGTCAGGGAAATCCTAACACCATCCCGCAAATTGACTTTATATCCTAAAGATGGAAACTTGCATATACTCCTGTTGTTCCTCAGTCATGTTGATCTATATCTGATGGTCCTGGGCACTAAGAATGAGGTACTAATACTAACACAGCCTATCCCATTCAATAATCTCCCCCTGCGATAGGGCCTTTGTCCTTAGTTATAGCACTTCCACAATTATATATGTTGAGCTTGTAGAACTAGTGCACGGACTTCCAATTTAGTATGGTATGCCCCAATTCTTCACAAGAAGCCTGGATACTCCTCCTGATAATTATATGGTTCCTTGTACTCTGAGTCTATTGCAGCTGACTCCTTCTGAAAGTCTACCATAGCCCTCAGGACAAAACTGGAAGGTCCATACTGAGCAAATGTTTCTCCCTTGCTAGGCAGGTATTGTTCTTGTGGAATCCCCAGTGACAACCATAAACTGCACCCTGTTATTGTAGGATAGTACCATCTTGCCTGGCACGTTACCCCCATTTTTACTTGTATGAATGTTTGTTTTTGCCTGTGTCACTGGGATCCTGCTAGCCAGGACCCCAGTGCTCACAAAGTGTGCCCTGTATGTGTACCCTGTGTGGTGCCTAACTGTATCACTGACACTCTGCTAATCAGAACCTCAGCGTTTATGCTCTCTCTGCTTTTAAAATTGTCACTGCAGGCTAGTGACTAATTTTACCAATTCTTATTGGCACACTGGAACACCCTTATAATTCCCTAGTATATGGTACCTAGGTACCCAAGGTATTTGGGTTCCAGGAGATCCCTATGGGCTTCAGCATTTCTTTTGCCATCCATAGGGAGCTCAGACAATTCTTACACAGGACTGCCACTGCAGCCAGAGTGAAATAACGTCCACGTTATTTCACAGCCATTTTACACTGCACTTAAGTAACTTATAAGTCACCTATATGTCTAACCCTCACTTATTGAAGGTTAGGTGCAAAAGTTACTTAGTGTGAGGGCACCCTGGCACTAGCCAAGGTGCCCCCACATTGTTAAGGGCAAATTCCCCGGACTTTGTGAGTGCGGGGACACCATTACACACATGCACTACATATAGGTCAATACCTATATGTAGCGTCACCATGGTAACTCCGAACATGGCCATGTAACATGTCTAGGATCATTGAATTGTCACCCCAATACCATTCTGGTCTCTAGCACAGAGCCCGGGAACTGCCAAACTAACTTTCCGGGGTTTTCTCTGCAGCTACCGCTGCTGCCAACCTCCAGACAGGTTTCTGCCCCTCCGGGGCCTGGGCATCACAGTCCCAGGAAGGCAGTACAAAGGATTTCCTCTGAGAGACGGTGTTACACCCTCTCCCTTTGGAAATAGGTGTGAAGGGCCTGAGAGGAGTAGCCTCCCCTGGCCTCTGGAAATGCTTTGAAAGGCATACATGGTGCCCTCATTGCATAAGCCAGTCTACACCGGTTCAGGGATCCCTCATCCCTGCTCTGGCGCGAAACTGGACAAAGGAAAGTGGAGTGACCACTCCCCTGACCAGCACCTCCCAAGGGGAGGTGACCAGAGCTCCTCCAGTGTGTCCCAGACCTCTGCCATCTTGGATGCAGAGGTGTGAGGGCACAATGGACACCTCTGAGTGGCCAGTGCCAGCAGGTGAAGTCAGAGACCCTTCCTGATAGGTGCTTACCTTTCTCTGTAGCCAATCCTTCTCTGATAGCTATTTAGGGTCTCTCCTGTGGGTATCTCATCAGATAACGAATGCAAGAGCTCACCAGAGTTCCTCTGCACTTCCCTCTTCGACTTCTGCCAAGGATCGACCGCTGACTGCTCCAGGACTCCTGCAAAACCCCAACAAAGTAGCAAGAAGACTATCAGCAACATTGTAGCACCTCATCCTTCTGGCTTTCTCAACTGTTTCCTGGTGGTGCATGCTCTGAGGGCTGTCTGCCTTCACCCTGCACTGGAAGCCAAGAAGAAATCTCCCGTGGGTCGACAGAATCTTTCCCCTGCAAACGCAGTCACCAAACATCTGCATCACCGGTCCTCTGGGTCCCCTCTCATCTTGAGCGTGGTCTCTGGAACACAGGAGCTGTATCCAAGTGTCCCCGACAGTCCAGTTCTGTCCAAATTTGGTGGAGGTAAGTCCTTGCCTCCCCATGGCAGACAGTAATCCTGTGTACAGCGTGAACTGCAGCTGCTCGGGCTTCTGTGCACTTTTGCAAGACTTACTTTGTGCACAGCCTAGCCCAGGTCCCCAGTACTCTCTCCTGCATTGCCCAACTCGCTGAGTTGGACTCCAACTTCGTGGGACCCTCTTTTGTTGTGCTGAGTCGACCGTTGTGCTCAGATCTTCTGAATGCCTGTTCAGGTGCTTCTCCAGGTGCTGCCTGCTTCTTCATGGACTGAGCGCCCCCTCTGTCTCCTCCTCCAAGGGGCGACCTCCTGGTCCTTCCTGGGCCCTGGCAGCACCCAAAATCCTCAACCGCGACTCTTGCAGCTAGCAAGGCTTGTTTGCAGTCTTTCTACGTGGAAACAACTCCACATCCTCTAGCACGCCGCAGGACATCTTCTGACCAAAGGAGAAGTTCCTGGCACCTTCCGTTGTAGCAGAATCTTTGGCTTCTTCCACCCGGAGGCAGCCCTTTTGCACCTTCATCTGGGGATTAGTGGGCTCCTGCTCCCCCCTGGACACTAGCGTGACTCTTAGACTTGGTCCCCTTCCTTTACAGGTCCTCAGGTCCAGGAATCCGTCAGCAGTGCTTTGCAGTCCATTGTTTTCTTTGCAGAATTCCCTATCTCGACTTTACTGTCTTTCTGGGGTAGTAGGGTAACTTTACTCCCACTTTTCAGGGTCTTGGGGTGGGGTATTTTAGGCACCCTTAGTGTTTTCCTACACTCCCAGCGACCCTCTACACACTACACTAGGGGGGTCATTCTGACCCTGGCGGTCATTGACCGCCAGGGCCAACGACCGCGGGAGCACCGCCAACAGGCTGGCGGTGCTCCCAAGGGCATTCTGACCGCGGCGGTACAGCCGCGGTCAGAAACGGAAAACCGGCGGTGTACCGCCGGTTTTCCGCTGCCCTGGGGAATCCTCCATGGCGGCGCAGCTTGCTGCGCTGCCATGGGGATTCCGACCCCCATACCGCCATCGTGTTGAACAGGATGGCGGTATGGGGTGTCGTGGGGCCCCCGTAACAGGGCCCCACCATGATTTTCAGTGTCTGCCATGCAGACACTGAAAATCGCGACGGGTGCAACTGCACCCGTCGCACCGCTTCCACTCCGCCGGCTCCATTCGGAGCCGGCATCCTCATGGAAGGGTGTTTCCCGCTGGGCTGGCGGGCGGCCTTCTGGCGGTCGCCCGCCAGCCCAGCGGGAAACCCAGAATACCCGCGGCGGACTTTTGACCGTGCAGCGGTATTCTTGCGGCTCCCGCCGGCCCTGCGGTTACCGCGGCCGGCGGGAGTCAGAATGACCCACTAGGTCTGGGATCCATTTGTGGTTTTTGCACTACTTCTCTAACTGTTTACTTACCTGATTTTGGTCTGTGTGTATATTTTGTGTATTTTACTATCCTCCTAAGGGAGTATATCCTCTGAGATATGTGGGCATTTTGTCACTAAAATAAAGTACCTTTATGTTTAGTAACTCTGAGTATTGTGTTTTCTTATGATATAGGGCTAAGTAATATGGTATAGTAGGAGCTTTGCATGTCTCCTAGTTCAGCCTAAGCTGCTCTGCTATAGCTACCTCTATGAGCCTTAGCTGCTAGAACACTTCTAATCTACTAATAAGGGATAACTGGACCTGGCTCAAGGTGTAAGTACCACTAGGTACCCACTATAAGCCAGGCCAGCCTCCTACAGTTATGTTTGACAAATTAAGCATCTGATCTAAGAGTTTTGCATATAGGACACTCCTAAGGGTCATTTGTTACAAAGCCAGGTCAGCACTATTAAAGAAAGTCCAAAGAAATAGCCCTCATTACAACCCTGGCTGTCGGTGTTAAAGTGGCGGTAATACCGCCAACAGGCCGGCGGTTAAAAAAATGGAATCACGACCATGACGGTAACCGCCAACATAGACAGCCACTTTAACACTCCGACCGCCAAGGCGGTACAAACAAACACCGCAGCGGTAACCATCAACAGGCAGGCGTAACACAATGTACCGCCCACTATATTACAAGGCACCAATCTGCCAGCTTTTCCGGGGCAGTACCAATGCCATCAAAAGCACGGCGGAAACAGTCTGTGGAAGGGAAACCACTCACCTCTCGACACCTAACGAGGAACCAGGACACCATGGAGCCCGAACTACAGGTCCTGCCCATGTTGGTTTACCTCCTCTTCTACCAGGAGCAGCAAAGACGCCGGCGATGAACACAGTGAGTACTGCACCTAGCACAAAGGGGAGGGGGAAGAAAAGAGAGAGTGACACACATACACGCAACACCCCCACCCTCACACTCACCCTCAACAACATACACACAAAGACATGCAGCAACTTGACATTTACACCCCGTCACCCTCTGAAGAACGCAAGGACAGAATTAAATGATTGTAATGAGTGTAATCATCAAAAAATCGGATACTCCAAAATTTAAATCATCAGTATGTACAAATATGTACACCAACTACACAAGTCCGGATAGTAATTAAATCATTGTCCATGGACCAGTGGTCCAGTGGTCCCAAATTGCATGGGCGAAGCCCACACATGATACCTGACTCGAAACGGAGAGAACACTGCTGGGGCATCGGATCGAAAATAAACAGGCACCTCAGGGGGAGGCGAAGAGGGGCACCTCAGCCGGATGAACGGACAACGCCACTGCTCCACAAGGGGGCTCCATGCCCCCAGTTTGGTCCTGGGGGGTACAATGCCACAGTCTCTTAAGTCTCTCCAGTGGGTGGTTTGCCCACTGCTTTATCCTGGGAAGTGCAAAGCCACAGTCTCTCAAGTCTCTCCAGTGGGTGGTTTGCCCACTGCTTTATCCTGGGGAGTGCAAAGCCACAGTCTCTCATGTCTCTCATGGGGGTGGTTTGCCCACTGCTTTATCCTGGGTAGTGCAAAGCCACAGTCTCTCAAGTGGATGTCATTCTCCACTGGTTCTGGAGGGAGCTTTGTGCCCAGAGTGCTTCATCCTGCCAAGGACTGGGGTAGTGGATGCTTTTCTCCACTGGTTCTGGAGGGGGCTTTGTGCCCAGAGTGCTTTATCCTGCCAAGGACTGGGGTAGTGGATGCTTAGAGTGATTCATCCTGCCAAGGACTGAGGTAGTGGATGCTTTTCTCCACTGGTTCTGGAGGGGGCTTTGTGCCCAGAGTGCTTATCCTGCCAAGGACTGGGGTAGTGGATGCTTTTCTCTACTGGTTCTGGAGGGGGCATTGTACCCAGAGTGCTTCACATGCAGTGTGGCAGGTCCCATTCCCTCACCTGGGTGTGTGTGCCACAAGATTGCCTGGGAACAGGTAGCATGATACTCCATGGAGGCAGAGACACACTCCACCCTGCTGTGACTGCGCCTGCCACCTGCAGGTACAAACAGTGCTGGGTGTTGTGCCTCATGTACGCTGTGCAGGGTCCAGGACGTTTCCTGCAGCCTCGGACGGCTGGCCACTGGGGATGATAGCCATGTCAGCTGTGGTGGCACTGTCTGAGCACGTCGCGGGGCTGATGGCGGTGGTTGCAGTGGTGTCTGTGGTGGAGATGCTGGCGGTGGTGCTTGTGTCAGCAACAGTGGAGGGACACAGCAGGACGTCCCCTGCAGCCTCTGACGGCTGCCCACTAGGGATGATGCTGGGGACTGTTGCTGAGGTAGCAGAAGTGCAGGTGGCGGTGTCCACCGCCATACAGGTTGCTGTTCTGGTTGCCAGAAGGGGTGACTCTGGTCCCTCAGCCGGAGGCTCCGTGCCCTGTCCTGGCTTTGCCCGGGTAAGATGGAGGGGGTTTGGGAGTGGAGGAAGAAGTAGTGATTGTAGGAGGTGTGTGTCTGCTGAATTTGGGTGAAGGTGCATGGGCCAAAGGCTGTTGTGAGGTGGATGGCTGTTGGGTGGGTGTGTGCCTGCGTTTGTGTACTTTGGGAGGAGGGCTCACAGACACACTGGGAGAGGACACAGGGGATGTGTGAATGGTAGTCGGGGTGCTGAGTGCATGTGAGCGGTGTGTGGTGATGGGCATGCTGGTGATGGAGGTAGTGGATGAAAATGTAGTGCATGCAGGTGTGAGTGGAGACGAGACAGGGAGGGAGGAGGAGGACGTGGAGGAGGGGGACACAGTGGAGGCAGTGGATGTTGGTGTGTCTGCATGGGGATGGTGCTTGTGTGAGTGCCTGTGGGATGTGTGGCGCTTCTGTTTGCCATGTCCACTCTTGTGTGTTGATGAGTGTGCATGCTGGTCTGATGGTGTGCTTGGATAGGCTGAGTTACAGGGGATTGGGTCTGGGTAGAGGAAGTTGGAGGGGGGAGGCTGGACACAAGGACAATGGCTGCCATCAGTGCTGAGGCCAGAGCCTGAAATGCTCTCTGTTGGGCCGCCACGCCAGAATGAATGCCCTCCAGGTATGCATTTATTTGCTGCAAATGCCTCCGGACACCCTGGATGGCATTCAAAATGGTTGATTGCCCAACAGTGAGGGATCTCTGGAGGTCAATGGCCTCCTCACTGAGGGCTGCAGGGCTGACTGGGGCTGGGCCTGAGGTGCCTGGGGCGAAGGAGATCCCCACCCTCCTGGGTGATAGGGCATGGGAAACTCGATGTGGGGCTGCTGGGAGGGCGGTGCTGGTAGGGGGGGGTGGCAGCTATACCTGTTGTTGTGGTGGGCACAGAGGTGCCCACCACCGCAAGGGAGCTCCCATCAGAGGAGGAGTCGCTGTTGCTGGTATCTGCTCCTGTCCCCGTCATGGAGCTCCCCTCACCCTCCATCCCACTGGTGCCTTCTGATTCGGTAAATTCACCCTCCAGGGCCATGTGGGTTGCAGCTCCCTCCTGCCCTGGTACCAATGCTCCTCCGCCAGATGATGCTAATGCACACAAGGACAGGGTTACAAAACAAAAAGGGGGGAAAGACAGAGGAGACACGTGATCAATGCCTTCAACACCACTACCGCTGGCAGACACAACACACAGGGAGCAGCCCTCTGCACTAAGCCATGCACTAACAGTGCAGGGGAAAAGCACATGCCCATGGGGGACTCTATCTAGACCCATTTCATGCACAGCTGGAACCCATAGGAGCCTGACTAGGTGTAGAGGGCAACTACCACCTTTAGGGTTGGACTGGGACTGAGCCTGCAAATCAATGGATCTACCTTTGCATGCCTGCCCTGGCCTAGGGGAACCCACAGCCCACCTCCCCCACCCAGACACCTGGTCAAGCGCGCAGAGTCAGCTGAATGAGAGTGTACTCACCCCCTTGTGGCTGCTGTGACGCCCTCAAGCACCCATCCAACTCAGGATATGCCACCAACAGGATTCGGTACATCACAGGGTTATGGTGCGACGGTCACCCCTTCCACGTTGGGATGCCATCCCCAGCTGGTCCTCCGCCGTCTTCTTGCTCCAGCGGCGCAGGTCCTCCCATCTTTTACGGCAGAGGGTGCTCCGTCTATGGTAGACCCCCAGGGTCCGCACTTCCTTGGTGATGGCACGCCAAATACCCTTCTTCTGGTGGGCGCTGACCTAGAGGAATAGTTAAGTAAAAAAGGATGTTACTCCCCATGCAGTTCTTCTCACACATTTGCCACAAACCTCCCACCCTGGCCCAGAAAAACATACACTCACCATCCTCACATGCTGGTTTGTCCTCCCGTCTCTTCCATCCACAACACTCCATAAAATCATGTCCCATCCACCATGCACACGGTTGACTCACCTGTTTGTCTGGAGGACCGTGGAGTAGCGTGTACTGGGGGAGGACCCCATCCACCAGTTTATCCAACTCCTCCGCAGTGAAGGCAGGGGCCCTTTCCCCAGACCCTGTAGCCATTGTCGCTTCCAGTTGCAGGTCACAGCAGCACTTGCAGTGTAGGTCCTCTCATGTTGAAGGTCTGGTATCAAGTGAGGGAACTGATAGAAAATGGCAGTCACGTCCACGGCGGTGCGTACCGTCACCTCCGGCATACATCGTCATTGGCTCCTGGAACCCATAGGGCCTAATGATAACCAATGCTGAATTGCGCAGCAGTCTTCGACCACCTACAGCGATGCTGCTCAACGTCAGTGCAGTTACCTCATTTTCCCTTGTCCCTCCTTACAGGGCAGGCAGCCGCCATTTCAGGGGGCCACATGACAGGCCAACTAACTGCGTCACTGCTATTTGAGCCAGGATAGACAAAGGCACACAGAGATTATTTCACGATTGTGCAAAACAGCCTTGTGAAACCTATGTGATGTATGACCCTCTGTTCACCCTTCTCCTCCATAGGACATGTCCGCTGGGGCAGGTAATGAGATGGCGGCATCCTCTGGTGTACAGACCCCTGGTGGACCTGTCGACAATGGAAGACAGACACATCATTATCACTTACAGACTTGATTGTGCCACAATCCAGGAACTGTGTGCCCAATTGGAGCCAGACCTGACGTCAGCTATCTGCCATCCCACAGGTATCCCCCCTCTAGTGCAGGTCCTGTGAGTGCTCCATTTCCTGGCAAGTGGGTCCTTTCAAACAGCAGTGGCCATGGCATTGGGGATGTCACAGCCAATGTTCTCTAACGTGTTGTCCACAGTGTTGTCAGCCATGCTGAAACACATGCAGAGCTACATCGTTTTCCCTCAGGTGGAGGATCTGCCCACAGTGAAAGGTGATTTCTATGCCCTGGGACATATCCCCAACATCATTGGTGCCATTGATGGTACACATGTGGCATTTGTCCCCCCACACAAGAATGAATAGGTGTACAGAAACCGGAAAAGCTACCATTCAATGAATGTGCAGATGGTGTGTTTGGCAGACCAGTACATCTCCCATTTGAATGCCAAGTATCATGGCTTAGTGCATGACGCTTACATTTTGAGGAATAGCAGCATCCCTTATTTGATGGGACAAATCCAGAGGCACCATGTGTGGCTAATAGGTGAGCCCAAGATCCCCACACAGTTTAAATAGGTGTCTGGATACGGGAGATTCCCTAATGGTTGGAGGATGTCTAACAGTTGTCCCTTCATATTTGCAGGTGACTCTGGTTACCCCAACCTGTCATGGCTACTGACCCCAGTGAGGAATCCCAGGACAAGGGCAGAGGAAGCATACAATGAGGCACATGGGAGAACTAGGAGGATAATAGAGCGCATCTTCGGCCTCCTGAAGGCCAGATTGCGGTGCCTCCATCTGACAGATGGCTCCCTATACTACTCACTGAAGAAGGTGTGCCAGATAATCGTGGCATGCTGTATGTTGCACAACCTGGCTTGGCAATGCCAGGTGCCTTTTCTGCAGGAGGATGGGCGTGATGCTCGTCTTGTGGCAGCTGGGGAGGCTGTGGACAGTGAAGAAGAGGAGTCAGAAAAAGAAGATATAGACAACCGAAACAACATCATCATGCAATACTTCCAGTGAGACACAGGTAAGAGGATGGCACTGCTTCACACATCTCATACTACTGTAGAACACAGCATAAATCTGCCTTTTAACCTCTGTGTATGGACCCTGACATGTCACTTTGGCTTTCCATTTCACAGATCTGGGTCCCACTTTGTGCCCTCTGCTATGTTTACTGCTGCCCAACAACTGTGTAACGTTGGTATGTGAACATGAACATTGACATTGCTAGATTTCCGAAAGGTTGCAATTACACATTTGTGAAAGTACAGACTGAGTCCAGATTGATTTGTGATTCAAGGGTGTTTATTTCTGTGCTAATAAGTGTAGGGGTGTGTGCAATGGGCTTGGGTGATGGTGGAGGAATGTCCATGGTAGAGTTCAGTTTCTTGGTCTCACAGGTGCATTGTCCATGGGGGCATAGGAAGTGGAGCAATGGCAGTTTAAGGTGGACAGGGTGACAAAGTGGGACAGAAGGGTGACAATCAGTAGGGTCTTATTTACTGGCGGGGGTCTTGGCAATGTTCTCTGTCTTGTTCATGGATCTCAGGGAACATTTGCTGGGTGGTTCTCCTTCTGCAGGGGGTGGGGTGCTGGTGGCTTGTTGGTCCTGTGGCGGGGCCTTCTGTCCATGAGCGTCGGTAGAGGTGGAGGGCTGTTCATCGTCCAGGCTAGTGTCAGGGGCCCGTTTGTGTGCCACTGTGTCCCTCATGGTGTTGGCCAGGTGTGCCAGCACCCCTGCAATGGTGACCAGGGTGGTGTTAATGGTCTTCAAGTCCTCCCTGATCTCCAGGTAGTGTTCCTCCTGCAGCCTCCATGGTCTCCTGGGAATGGTGGTATGCTCCCAGGATGTTGGAGAGTGCCTCGTGGAGAGTAGGTTCCCTGGGCCTGTCCTCCCCCTGTCACACAGCAGTCCTCCCAGCTTCCCTGTTGTCCTGTGCCTCTGTCCCCTAAATCGTGTGCCCACTGCCACTGACCCCAGGACCATGATTGTCTTGGGTTGGTGGGTTTGCCTGGGGTCCCTGTAGTGGTGGACACACTGCTGATTGACGTGTCATGGGGACAGTGGCATGGGCCCGCTGGGCGTGTGCTGTGCTGGTGTTTCTTGAGGGCGAGGGTCTGTGGTGGCTTGTGACTGTGGCAGGGGAACCGACTGTCAAGAGGTCCCGGATGGGCTGGGCTGGTCATCTTGATCCAGGCGTGCAGAGATGCTGTCATCACTGCGGGCCTCTTCTGTGGGGGGACTGGATATGTTTGGCACCTCCTGTCCGGTGACGTTGGGTATGGGTCCTATTGGGGTGTAAATGCATAGTTTTAGTATCTGTGTGTGCCATCTTGTGCATTGGGTGAGTTACCCTCTACTCCTGTGCTTGCCTTGTTGTGTTTGCCATTGTGTGATAGTGTTTTGGGGTCTGTGTGGGTATTTGTACTGGACATGCTTTGGCAATGGGTGTCCATGCTTTGGTGTTGCATGCAGGGCTTGGTATTGGGATGGGTGGGTTGTGATAGTAGGGCATATGTAAGGTGTTGGAGTGATGGGGTGATGGGGGGTGGGGGTATGTGATGGCATGCAGATAGGGTGTGGGGGATAAATTAGTAAAGATATGACTTACCAGAGTCCAGTCTTCCTGCTACTCCTGCGAGGCCCTCAGGATGCAGTATTGCCAAGACTTGCTCCTCCCATGTTGTTAGTTGTGGGGGTGGAGGCGGGGGTCCACCGCCAGTCCTCTGTACAGCAAGCTGGTGTCTGGATACCACTGAACGCACCTTCCCCCGTAGGTCGTTCCACCTCTTCCTTATGTCATCCTGTGTTCTTGGATGCTGTCCCACTACGTTGACCCTGTTGACGATTCTCCGCCATAGCTCCATCTTCCTAGCAATGGAGGTGTGCTGCACCTGTGATCCGAATAGCTGTGGCCCTACCCGGATGATTTCCTCCACCATGATTTTGAGCTCCTCCTCAGAAAACCTTGGGTGTCTTTGAGGTGCCATGATGTGGTGTGGGTGATGTGTGAGGTGATGTTTGTTGTGCTGTGTGAAATGTTGTGTTGGTGTGTGTTGTTTGAGGTGCATGGCTGTTGTATGAGTGATGGTGTGGTGTGCTTGTGAATGCTGGTGTAGTGTTGGCTATTCTCTCTCTTTGCTTCTTCGCCAAAATGTCGGTGTAAGGGTTTGTGGGTAATGTGGGTTTGTGTTTCATAGTGTTGTGGGTGTGTGGCTGTGGTGTGTATATGTGTATCAGGTGTGTGTATTTCAAATTGTCAAATGTAGTTGTGTTTTGTAAATGTGTGTGTATTTTGAGTGCGGCGGTGTGTACCACCAATGGATTACTGCGGTTGAAAGACCGCTACGTTGATTCGTGGGTCGTAATAGTGTGGGCGTATTCTTATTGGCGTGACGGTGTGGGTTTTTATATCGCCAGTTTATCACTGACTGTTGGTGTGGCGGACTTGTGTGGGTGTCTGTATTGTGGCGGATTACGGGATGTGGGTCGTAATACCTGTAGTGGATTTCCACCACGGCCACGGTATGTTGGCGGCCTTCAGCACGGGGGTAAGCGGGAGTTACCGCCAGGGTTGTAATGAGGGCCATAGTTCCTTAATATAATATCAACCCCATGCAGTACTGAAATAACTCTGGTAACTTTGTCTCTGAACTGCTACAAAGTACTGTAAAGTTTGTACCCAGCTGGTCTTATCAAGCCACCGGCTGTTCCATTTAAGGGTCTTGTCACTCTTAAGCCATCTATAAAAACTATTTGAATAAAAGGAATGTTTGTCATCAGAAACTGTATGTCCACCAGCCCTGGATCCTTAGGAACAACAGTGGTTTATTCACCCGTGTGGAACATGTGGAAATGAGCCAAGGACAGTTATTGACAAAATAGGCATTTGTTTGGGAGCAGAGGTGAGCTTAGTTAAAACACAATTCTGAGAGAATCCCTGCTCAACCCCTGATATCTATAGCACAAACACCAGGCAATCCCCAGGATAGTGGGTGTTCAAGCTGAAGAATCAATTGTAAAGCAAAGCCAGAACACAATAATATTATCAAACCAATTTGGAAAAAAAGAGAAAATTGAATGAGCAAAAAGAAACCAAGATGATTGTGAGAAAGTGGATTATTAGTTAGTGTGGATGGGGCTCCACCACAACTAACAATGTTGTGTCCAGTGAATGTTACAGTAATTTAAACATGAGTTCAACCCCTGGTAGCTATGGTACAGAGCAGGCAGGCTTAGGTTAAGAAAATGTGTGATGGATTTAGAAGTACCAAAACAGTTAAACTGTCAAAAACACAACACAACAAAAATCAAATTTTTTTAACTTTAGAATAATTTTATAAACACAATGACACCAAAACAGCACAAATCAATTGTAAAGAACCACAGATAGGAGTTTTTAAGATTTTAAATAAAAATAATGCCAAAAAGTGTTCTGTGCCAATACGGGTAACTGGCTTCAGTAGTCCGGGCCCTGAGTGTGCTATGAAGCCAACCGCATTGGCCATGGGTTTGATACACCAGCCAGGTTGGACCTGGTCAGAGGTTTTTACCTCAGGACTTGTCCCAGATATATCATAGGATTTCATTGCCCTTGCATCACGCAGGGTGATGTTTGGGCAACACAATTCTTAAGTCAGATTTAACAAGCCACGCAAGGCCACAAAGCAGCACAAGTTGCTATCTTACATTGCTCTGCACTGGGAATGGGTTACAACGGTGGAGATTGAGTGTTCCCATGCATTCACCAATGTGTTTTGGTGCATTCCCAGATTTACCAAGGGAGGTAAATCTGGGAATGCATTAAAATGCTACGCCTTCCAGGTAGAGGAGAAATAGGTTTATTTAGTTTTGTTATTCCCTCTTTCTAAGTGTGCTGAACTTGGCAGCACACCTAGGAAAAAGAAAACACCTCTAAGCATTGTTTCTGTGCATGAAGGTGTCCCTTCCAGCACCAAAACAATCCTGCCTACAACACAGGCACCTTAAACCATGGTGTAATGGTGCCTACATTGGCACTAGGCAGCACTTAGGACCTGATTACGAGTTTGGGGGGTCTGAAAAACCCGGCAGAGTAGAGAAAATGTCTAGAAATTATGTAGGTGGTAGAAAAAAGTTTGTCCCCTTCCAACAGGCTAGCAATAGGCAAAAAAGTAGACCTCACAAACCTCTTACAAGAATGCTCCTGGACCTCTGAACTATCAGAAGAGACACTGCCCTGCTGTCTGAAACCTGATGGACGACCAGAACTACTTGCCTTGAACCCAGGACTCCAGAAATGTTTCAGAGGGTTAATTGGCTGACCGTCCATTTGAACTACCGGGACACAACCCGCTTTCTAGAAGCCTTTTCCTGCAACTGCCCTGTTAACCAGTACCAACTGGACCTGCCCTGGACCTTGCTGCTGGCCTCTGTTGAAGTGAGTCCTGACATCCAAGTGGTACCCCTTTAGTCCTTGACACTGGTTTTAGAATGAACTCCTCCTGTCCACAAACGTGATTAAGTGGGACTTAGAAGCTTTTTTCCAACTTTCTGCATGGAGAATCAACATAACTGAGATATTTGTCTTATCACATTGAATCACTGGTCAGCCTTAGCTTATTTGTTTGCCCTTGTAAAGGAGTTGTGGCTCCCAGAAAAGTTTCTAAGTCCAAACGTCGAGGGCTGGGACTGACATCAAACAGCAGCTTGAGTGACTTTTGCAACTTTAGTGGTTCATCCTGAAAAGGATTGTGATTATTACTTGAGGTGGGTTCTCACCCCCTTCAACTAATACTCCAATTTCTCATAGTGTTTCACTGCATTCCTTTAGAGTTGAACAAAAACAAAGGAGTAGGTGTGAAAAATATAATTTGTCACCTCATACTTTGCAGTGTGGCAGGATGGCAACCATGATGGACAGCATTTGGGAAATTAGTTTTGGAGCAACACTGAAACAGTGTCCAGCATGAAGTAGGAAAGCACTGCTTTTTATACCCATCATATTCTAAGTGAATAATTAAGAGTTCGTGCCACCTGTTTCAAGTAACACTTCTGTAGATAGACAGAGTGGGTGGCGAATGCGCCACAGTCATAATATTGCAGCAGAACACCGCCAGCCTGTTGGCAGTATTACCGCCGGAGTTCCACCGTCCGCCAGGGTCATAATGACCCCCTACGTTTTTTATCCTATAGAGAGGGAGCTCCACATCAAATTAACATGAAACTAAGTACCACTTTTTCGCCAGAAATACTGAATCGTTTCCATGTTTCTGGAAACATTTTTTTATTGACTTCGGGTGCATAATATTGTCTCCTGTTATTGTGCACACCACACATTCTTTTAAAAGGACTGTTTGTATTTTCCGACCTAATCTTGTGATTTAAATCAAATTGAAATTGCAAGGAAAAAACGAAAATCAAATAATGAATCAATTAATTGTCCATCAACTGCCAATTAATTAGCTAGTGACTGCCTTGTCATCAAAAACATGCTTTATGTTTCAAAAAGGCATTGAGTATCATTTCCTATCACGGAACAGTTGCTGAATGGCTGGGCGGTGCAGGCATCACTTCTCCAGTCCAAACCGACACTGACCTAATATATTAGGATTTATTGTTAGTTCGGTGTTTTTTTGTTTGTTTTTTTCACCGAAACAGGTCCTGCTTTTATGGGAGAAGGTACTTCATACTCAAAACAAAAGCAACTGATTAGCCATGCTATGTTGGCTTGACAGACCCATCAGCCCTTTTTTATTTATCAAATAAGTTCCCAATTCAGGGATCCGTTTTTGGAAAATAAAACACTAACAGAGACCATGATGTGCTCAGAGCTTTTTACCAGTATGTTGTTAATAAATGTGTATTTCCTTACCTAATGTGTGTACGTGGTGGCGTGAACAGATACAAAGACTAGGAGACTGATATCGGAATGACTATCCTAGATAGCGTGCCTCTCCTGGATTGTATGCACACGATCACACACTCGAAGCATTTCAAATCATATCGGTTTCTTATTCCAGAACTATAGCAATAACTTTAGGGTCAACAGATTCATTATTGATTTTGTATAATGACATGAAAGAAAGTAGGGCCTCATTTAAGAGGCCCTCAGCACAGGGAGGTGCCGCAAGGCTTGCTGCACCGTCCTGCGCCTCCGAGAAAGGACAGAAATGTGCTATCTCTACAAGATATGGCACATTTCTGTACTCTTTTCTTGCGCTGGCCACAAATGCTGCCTACCACCAATGCAGGTACCCTTGCACCATGGTTCAAGGATTCCTGCTTTGTGGGGATGATTGTTTTGTACAGGAAACAACACCTTTCTGTACAAAAACAATCACAAGAGGTGTTTTCCTCTTTCCATGTGTGCTGCAGAATGAGTGGCCTTGCAAATATGGGCTGGCACCCTGTGCCACTGGAGCATCAAAAAAATGTAGACTCTGATGGCATAGTGTGCTGCTAGAGCCTCATAAATGAGGACCTAAATATCTAATACTTTCAGTTGGCAGATTTAGCTTACACAACAAATATGGTATTCACCATTGTTGGCTTCCCTACATGAGATATCCACACATTTAAGTTAGCTTATTATATGCAAAGGAGATACGCATCATGGGGAGAAGGATGCCTGTATTTGCAGGGAGTGTGAAAAGTTGGTTGCTAGCACATTAACTATGGGAAACGCTCAGGTTAGGGAATCTTATATATTGACCCATGTATTGGACAGATGATCAGCAAATCATTGGTTATTACTGGTAATAAAATACACAATTGTGTATGTGATGTTATTTTTATAGCACACCACCAGACATGCTACATCAAAGGAATGTTTGAGGTGACCAGATGTTTAACATCTAGGGTGATTTAAAAATGTTTGCAATTCACATTATTTTATGTATATTTCCATATACAAGCCATCTGTATACTCTCTATTTCTAGTGTGTTGACATCTGGAATACCATGTTGACCAGGATTTCGTCACAACATCTCTTTTTTAAATATATAGTAATTTTCTTGGAAGTTGCCATAGGTCACACTTTGGTCAAAAGATTTAGCACACTTATGAAAAGATGAGGCCTTGCATGGCTTGATAAATTTAGAGTAACGCAACACAGCACCAATTGCTGTATTGCATTACTCTGCCCAGGGAAGGCATTCCATGGGTGAAGTGTGGGTGTTCCCACACATCCACCGAAGAATTTTGGCATAATCCAAGATTTACCATTACTGGGAATCCACCAATATATTAAGGGGCATATTTATACTCCGTTTGCGCCGAATTTGCGTCGTTTTTTTGATGCAAATTTGACGCAAAACTAACTCCATATTTATACTTTGGCGTTAGACGCGTCTAGCGCCAAAGTTCATGGAGTTAGCGTCATTTTTTTGCGTGAACACCTTCCTTGCGTTAATGATATGCAAGGTAGGCGTTCCCGTCTTAAAAAATGACTCCGATGCATATGCGTCGTATTTATACTCCCGGGCAAAAATGACGCCCGGGAGTGGGCGGGTCTAAAAAACCTGCATTAGCGCCGGATTTTAGCGCCTGGGTCAGGGCAGGCGTTAAGGGACCTGTGGGCTCAGAATGAGCCCAGAGGTGCCCTCCCCTGCCCCCAGGGACACCCCCTGCCACCCTTGCCCACCCCAGGAGGACTCCCAAGGATGGAGGGACCCATCCCAGGGACATTAAGGTAAAAAAAATTGTGGCATAGGGGGGCCTGATTTGTGCCCCTCTACATGCCACTATGCCCAATGACCATGCCCAGGGGACAGAAGTCCCCTGGGCATGGCCATTGGGCAAGGGGGCATGACTCCTGTATTTGATAAGACAGGAGTCATTTCAATGGGGGATGGGCGTCGTAAAAAAATGGCGCAAATCGGGTTGAGGCGATTTTTTTGCCTCAGCCTGACTTGCACCATTTGTGGACGCCCATACGCCATTTTCCCCCTACGCCGGCGCTGCCTGGTGTACGTCGTTTTTTTTAACACTCACCAGACAGCGCCGGCGGCTAACGCCGGCTAACGTCATTGAATAAATACGGTGCCCGCATGGCGCTTCAGAATGGCGTTAGCCGGCGCTAATTTTTTTGGCGCAAAACTGCGTTAGCGCAGTTTTGCGTCAAAAAGTATAAATATGGCCCTAAGCCTCCCCAAGTGAAATATCTTTATTTCTCCTCGTTAATTCCTCTTTCTTTGAGTACTGCATTCTGCAGCGCTTCAAAAGAGGAAAATGCCTCTCAGGATTGTTTTTGTGCAGAAAGGTGGTCCTTCCTGCACAAAAACAATCCTGCTTACAACAGAGGCACCCTTGCACCATTGTGGCACTAAGCAGCACTTTGTGCACCACTGCAGGAAAAAGACAATATAATGTTAGATATAACACATTCCTGCTCTTTTTCTATCACACAGCACAGCAAGGTGACTTGCTGCGGTGCATGATTTTTTTTTTTTTTTTTTTTTTTTTTATAAATATGACCCTATGTTCTTTAGGAATCTTAGAGCCTGATTGCAAGTTTGGCAGCCACACTGCTGTTCCACGATGACGGCAGTCCCAAGAAGACCACTAAGCCGTCTCTCTTCTGTCCAACATGTTAAGATGCAGGCAAACTGAACCGCCAACCACATTGCCGAATGGTTTGCACCAGCGTAGCAGCGTACTGCAATTTTGGAGATGCATACTTTGTCACCATCAGGGACGTGGCTTCCTGCTGAGCTGATTACGAAAACACAGTTTTACTGGCGGCCCCCTCACTGTGGTAGGCTGTCTTTATACACTCTCAGCAAACCACCAGAACAGTGTCCACTGGATGGATGCAAAAACAACATAGCTGATATCCATTGGCCAAGTGAACACACTTGCAAATCGGACCATAAAACACACCCCATCCCAGACTATGAATGTTTCCTCTCCACTGCAGCACAGCAAGACAGAGACCACACTTTCTTTTTGTTTGGTGAGATAAGGTAGCCATTTTTCCCCTATCCCATTTAACACTTTCCACACACTTTTGTTGCATTTTGTTTTTAATATCTCTTGCAATCTTTTTAGTCATTGTCACTCACTTTACTTTAAAGTTGACATACATCAAAAAAGTCACTGCTTTTGAGAGGCTGAGTTCTCAGTCATGGTGAATAAATTCATAAAGGTAGGGCCACACTGTTTAGACCCCAAATCAACATACTCCTCTCAGTAGGAAAAGGGAAATGTGGGACAGGATAGTTGACAGAGTGAATGCTCTAGGTACCACCCTGCACACAAAGGATGAAGTTAGGAAGGGGTGGAATGACTTGAGGGGGAAGGTGCATTCCCTGGCCTCCAAGAAACACCTGGAGACCTAGAAGCCTTGGAGTGGTCCTCCCCAGTGTCCCATTACAATTGTTCCCCTGGGAGAAGAAGGTCTTAGCCATCCTGCATTCTGAGGGCTTGATAGGAATAGCAGGGAGAGATGAGTCTGGTACTTTACAGGCCGCTGACTGCCATAACACTTCAATGTCCTCTATGCTCTCTTCTCAGCTTACCTAACATGCAATACTCAAAGTACCATAGATGTTTGATTGTCAGTGCAAATGTGTATTATTGTCTATAAGATCACGTGTATGAATCTCCATTACATGCCACATGTTAGAATTGTGTCTGTAAGTGTATTACTAATAAATTATTATCTCAGGACCCATGATATGTGTTATTATCTAAATGTATGGTCCAGCCCAACTGCAGTTTGGTGACAGGTATGTAAGACTAACCATTTGTCAAGTGTTGGGAGGTAGAGAGTGAAATGACTACAACTACCATTAGGCCCAGTTTCTGTTTCGGAAAGCAAGATGCAATTGTGATTTTGCCCATTTTCACTTGTCTGACTTGTTACAACTGATGTTCACTTCACACGGACAGCAATCTACACACAAATTCTCTACTCAGAGATATGTCTGCCTATGTAGCTTGATGTTGTCCTCGTCTCCTCAACTGAAACTACTGATGGCATGAGTGACACCATACCAAGTGTGTACATCAAATATTTGTAAGGTGTTAAAGTAAGTCAGCTGATTAGAAGTGGCAGATGACCCATTGACTCTGCACTTTTCACATGATGAGTAATGCTACATCTACAACCGAGTTCACCTGTATTGTACACAACTAGGCCTTAGAATGGTTAAATACGCATGTTACTTCTCCACTGTGTTGGCTTCAATGTTTGTGAGATGTTATGTTCATTCCTCAATCCAAATTGCAACATGTCAGCACATCTAATGAGCTGCTCAATTCTAGTACATGTTTTAAATGTCTTTAAATGTCTTGTTAACAAGTCTACTACCATGGAAATATATCACAATAGTAATATCTACCTATTTTGTTTTTCCTGGGTCTTTACTTACTGTGACACAACACATTTGGATGTAGATACCAAAGTTCCACCACTAACAATGTTCTCTATTTCACAACAGGTCAATCTGGCTCAGTACCTGGGTAGAGCTTGGCCACCAAACAGAAGCCCTCAGTGATGACAAGACTCCTGAAGAGATGGATATGGATGACAGTCCTAGCACGTCTGTTCAGCCTGAGCAGACAACAACAGTGAGTTTCACTGTGCCCACACCAACACTTCCTACCCCAGCTGCAACACCTCAGCCAACTCCAGTCCCCCCAGCCTGTGTACCTAGAACAGTTACTACCATCCTGTGTCCCCCAGTCCTGGATTCTGAGGTGAGAATCACCAGTCCCATCACAGAAACCTGGACCCAGTGAGAGAGGGCACCTTGGCCCAGGGGCATAGGCTTGTGGGAGTAGAGTTCATGGGAGGGATTCTGTGGGCCGGCAGAGTGAAACCACTGGGGCCACTCATACCCAGGCCACAATCGACCACGTCTTGGGAGTTTATCATGAGTCCCAAGACATGATGGGCCAGGTATTGATGGAAATCTGGGTGTAAAGCAGCTGCAGATGGACATACAACAGGAGCCTGCCACCCACAACACCAAAATAGCCTCCATAATTGGGGTGCTGCAGGACATCAATAAAAGCATGCGCAGGGCTTTACCACCACCATCTTCCTCTTCCTGCAGGCCAATTACATCAGGGCCATCTACATCTGCAGCTGCCACAGAAAGGGATGCTGTGCCAGATGAAGACTCACCCACAGACAGTCTCTGCAGCAATGGACCCTATATTGGCAAGCAGGGAGGTGCATGCAAAAATCCAGGAGATGCAGGTGGTAAAACACCCACCACCAGCAGCAAGAAACCTTGACCTTAATTTCCTCCAGTGTGAGTAACATATTCACTCTGCAGACTATTACTGGAAACCTTTCCCTTTCTGATGCGAGTAACATTTTCTACGTTGGATTTCACACAATGAGGCTTCTGCAACCATGGTTTCATTTACCATGACTGACTACTTCAATGATTTTTTTAATGTTTGTTTTTGCACACTGTGGGCATCATTACGGCCCTGGAGGAAGGCGGAGAACCGGTGGTTAGACCGCCAACAGGCTGGCGGTCTTACCTTGTGGAATTATGACCATGGCGGTTACCGCTATGCTCATCCGCCGGTTCTCCGTTCCGCCCGCCAGGGCGGAGACGACCGCGGGGCTGGAGACTTGGGTCTCCAGCCCGGCGGCTGTCACTATACCGCCGGCGGTATTTGGACCCAGCTTACTGCCGTGGATTTCCAGCGGTTTGAACCGCCATGAAATCCATGGCGGTAAGCACTATCAGTGCCAGGGAATTCCTTCCCTGGCACTGATAGGGGTCTCCCCCACCCCCCACCCCCACTCCCTCCCCTACACCGCCCACCGCCCCTGCCACCCCCCAAAGGTGGCAGGGCCCCCCTCCCCACCCCGACCCCCAACATCACATAACTCACACACACCCGACACGCATGCAGGCACCACCAACACACACACGCACACACCCCGACATTTATGCCAACATCCACACACACAGTCAGACACGCAAACCCACATTCAAACATACACGCACACATCCATACAGACATACACGCACTCATTCCCAAACATGCATCACCCCCACAAGCACACACGCACTCACACACCCCCTCTACATACTCAGACGCACACCCCCATGTACGCGCACAACACACAAAACCCCCCACCCCCTCCCCTAACGGACGATCAACTTACCTGGTCCGTCGATCCTCTGGGAGGGGACAGGAGCCATGGGGGCAGCTCCGCTGACACCACACCGCCAACAGAACACCGCCACGGCGAATCACAGGACGTGATTCACTGGGCGGTGTTCTGTTGGCGTGGCGGTGGAGGTGGAGCAACCTCCACTTCCCCGCCTCCCGCCAGTATGGCTGTTGACGGCTCTCCGTCCGTAAAGGGACGGAGAGCTGCCAACAGTCATAATAGGCAGAGCGGCAAACCGCCTGCACTGGCGGTCTTCCGCACGGCGGTCCCTCGGCGGTCTTTAAAAAAGACCGCCGAGGTCAAAATGACCCCCTGTATCTCTTCACCTTTTCCACTTTAATACATACACAAGCCACAAACTTTTTGTCTGCTGTAGTAACTCTCATATCTAGAAATGTATATATGTACTACTGTGTGAAATGTACAATGTCAAATCAAGTAATCAAGCTACTTGTGTAAGTATGGACATGTTGCATGTACACAATATTTAGCTCAAGATCACAATCATGTCACACCAACACATACATACACGTGTCTTTTCTGATAACATCTTTATTCCATTGTTCCAATCATGAGCTGGCATGATGTCAGAAACATAGCACATCATAAATGACTCAAATATTCCGTCAGTGATCACATTTTCAGATCACAGACCTTAACAACATGGAAGGAGAGGATACATCAGACAATTTCCTATTGTCTTTTACAATAGGTAAAATAGAATTGGTCTATGTCATCAGCTGGAGCCATATCACCTACCCCACAAAAGAAATCCATTATCATTTATACCAAGAAACAGACACATGGCAGTACAAAGGTTTCTGATCACAAGGTCATTCCAATTCAGTGTTTCTGCATCTGCTGGAATGTCACAAGCAAATGTCAGTGATGTGCCACAAAAACATTGGCCTGCAATCAGGAGACACATCACAGCTACATACAGTTTATACACAACGAGGATTTAGTCAATGTGAAGGGAGACTAGCATGATTTGGTCCCACAACAATATTTTGTCAGAGCACATAATGGCACACATATTACATTAAGGCCACCACAGGACAAGGAACAAGTCCAATGGATTCTTCTTAAATTCCATCCTATCACTGTGCAAACTGTCTTGGTACAGATTGTATACACCAAAAGACTGTGACATACATTGCCAGGAACAATCCATGTCCACTTCATCCATCAATACAGCATTATATACCTGATAATGCCACAATTCTGAAATGTCCAACTGAAGATGCCATGGTGGAGGAACCTAAAGCAAACCAAATCGAATAGATTAGCTATGAAACCATACATATAATGTGTTAGACCTGACAGCTTTAGGGGGGTCACCCCTAACTTTTTGCCTGCCTCCCTCCACTCATGGACACTGTTTTTGCTTGTTTTAGGATTCTGTGCCCTTTACCCCTGCTAACCAGTGCTAAAGTGCATATGCTCTCTCCCTTAAAACATGGTGACATTGTTCATACCCAATTGGCTTATTTAATTTAATTGTAAGACCAGTAAAGTGCACTACATGTGCCCCGGGCCTGTAGATTAAATGCTACCAGTGGGTCTGCAACACTGATTGTGCCACTCACATAAGTGGCCTCTTGACCATGCCTCAGGCCTGCCATTCCAAGGCCTGTGTGTGCACTTTCACTGCCACTAAGGTAGGCCTTAGGTATCCCCTTGGGCAGGGTGCTATGTAAATAAAAGGCAGGACATGTACCTGTGCAGTTTATATGTACTGGTAGTGGAAAACTCCTAAATTCCTTTCTTCACTGCTGTGAGGCCTGCTCCTTTCTTAGGGTAACATTAGGGCTACCCTCATATACTGTTTGAGTAGTAGATTCTGATATGAAAGGAGTAACAAGGTCATTTTTAGTATGGCCAGAATGGTAATACAAAATCCTGCTGACTAGTGAAGTTGGATTTAGAAACGCCACTTTTAGAAAGTGAGCATTTCTTTGCACTTAAAACCTTCTGTGCCGTACAATCCATGTCTGGCTAGGTTACTTGACAGCTCCCTTCTGCATTTCACTCAGACAACCCCAAACACAGGATGCTCAGTCACACCTGCACACATCTGCATACTGAATGGGCCTTCTTGGGCTGGGAGGGTGGAGGGCCTGGCACTTACATTTGAAAAGACAGTGGCCTGCCCTCACACAATAGACTGCCAAACCCCCTACTGTGACCCTGGCAGACAGGATGTAACTGAAAGGGGACTGGGTGCACTTCTAAGCCACTCTTCTCTTTGAAGTCTAGCCCACTTAAAAGGCACATTTGGGTATTTAAACAGGGCCTCTGACCCTACCACCTCAGACACTTCTGGATAAGATATCACTGGTGAAGGAATTCTGAACCAGACCCTGCAACCTGCCAAGAGGAACTGCCTGGCTGCCCAAAGGGCTCATCTGACTGCTGTTCTGCAAAGAACTGCTGCCCTGCTGCCTTCATGCCCTCTGGCTCTGCTGGCTGAGAAGTGCTCTCCAAGGGCTTGGATAGAGCTTGCTTCCTGTTCCTTGAAGTCTCAGGCGAAAATACAGCCTGCCAGAAACGAGGCACAGCCTGCACTGCGGTGAGAAAATCACTGCACGCCGAACCGGAACGACGCAGCCCAGCTCCCCGAGAGAAGATTGACGCAGCACCAGCATTGTGACCGGAAGTTCGATGCATGGCCCACTGGATCGACTCAAAGCTGAGTCGGAATGACGCAGCCTGACTTCCTGCAAGAAGAATCGACACAGCGCCTGCTGTGTGACAGAAATTTCCACGCATCGCCCACCGGATCGATGCAGCTCCTGTGACTTCGTCCTGCACACCCAGGATTTCTCCGCATCATCTCCGGGGCATCCAAATACCCCGCTACCTGAGGAGGATCCAAGTCTTCGTGCAAGAAATCGATGCAAAGCCTTCTCTGCGTGAAAACTTATTGACGCATCATGTGTGTGCACCGAAGAAATCAACTCACTCCTCCCTGTTTTCAACACATCTCCCCCTCTACGGACCCTTGCAGAGATTTTGAATGCAAACCAGGTAGTTTGTGCTTGCAAGAGACACTTTTTGCTTTTTGAGACTAAAGACTCTTTTTATCATTCTCTGAAGTAATATTTCAACATGTACTTATTGGATCTTGATCATTTTGACCTGCAATTATCCAGATGTATTTTCTATATTTTTCTAAACACTGTGTGGTGTATTGTTGTGGTGCTATACTGTATTATTTCATGATTTTTTGCACAAATACTTTACACATTGCCTTCTAAGTTAAGCCTGACTGCTTAGTGCCAAGCTACCAGAGGGTGGGCACAGGATAATTTTATTTAGCCTGACTAGAGTGAGGGTTCTTGCTTGAACAGGGGGTAACCTGACTGCCAAACAAAGACCCCATTTCTATCATGATGCAATTCACATAGTTAGCTTCTAGAAAACACAGTCCATGACATAAATCTAAGCTAAATAAAGCAACACTAACAACATGAGCATGTGTCAAAACCTTCCTCCACAAACACCTTTCACCAGAATTTGTCAGAGCTTCAGCTCCCTAATATTATCCACTAAATATACTCCTCACATCATCATAACAAGAGTTGCTTTAACAGTCAAAGTCATGACATAACACAAAATACTTGCAGCGATGAGAAGAAGTTGTCAATGAGATGTTGACACACGTTAGCTCCTTATTCTTTACCATTATCATCATCATTTGGCATTTCAGGATCCTCAACCGTTGGCACTTCATGGTCTCTATCGTTTGTGATATGAGGCATGTTCTGTCACAGGGTGATGTTGTGGAGCGTCCAGCAGGCCACAGTGATTTGACACACCTTCCCAGATGAGTAGAGAAGAGCTCTCCCAGTCTTGCCCAGATATCTGAATCTGGCCTCAGGAGCCCAAAAGCCTGCTCCACTGGCCGCCATGTTCTCCCATGAGCCTCTTTGAAGCAGACTTCCTTTGGCATGGTTGGATTCCTCAGTGGTGTCAACAACCATGGACGGTTGGGATATGCTGAGTCTCCTAGTTGGAAGACAGACATAAGTGCTACAATAAGTCTCACAGTTTCTGATTGCACTGTCTGAAGTTACCCACACAATGTTATGACAGATCATACTTAACAACAAGCTAGGCTTTCTCCGGCTGTGGTTGTGACATCAACTGGGGTATGGTGCTTTTCTACAGTATGACGAAATCATGGACTGATACTGGGAACTGGTTACATGGGTTTTAGATATACAGATTTGGTAAGCAGACAACTTGCACGTTGATAGAATGGAAGTTCTTCCTGTTCCGATAAACTTGTCCTCTGGCTTGCAGATGTATTAAGACGATATGAGTGTCATCAATGGCTCCAACCAAATGTGGGAGGCGACCAAATCCATAGACGTCAACCTTCACATTGACTAAATCCTCATGTCTGGGGAATCAAATGTAGTGGTCAATGTGTCTCATCATTGCTGAAAGCACATCTTGTATTGCACTACTGAACATTGGTTCTGACATACCACCAGATATAGCCACAGTGTAGTGAAAGGAACCTGGGGCCAGAAAATGCAATACTGTTTCAAAATTGGTGGAATGCATGTAGTATTAGTGTTTTGAGGAAGGAGATCAGGCTCCAACTGATGACATAAATCCTGTATTGTTTACCTATTCGAACAAAACTTCTTGATGACATCCCTTTCTTCCATGGTCTCAAGGTCTGGAAAAGGGCGGTACACTGGAGGCTGACATCTCCTCCCCCTCCCAGGGTGCCTATGTGTGATTTGAAAACAGTTTTTTAACATTGGCCCCAATGTCCTCAGAAACATATGTGAAGAGTCACCCAAATGTAATGTGACATTACATAACTGGTTCAAAAAACATAACACATCATACACATGATAATTGTCTACTGAACAACATCCACCAATAATCCCCATTGTGGCCTTCACATGTGTTTGTAACATAAAAGTGCAAATTATACATTCTGTCATGTATTCTTAGCACAATACTATTAATGTTTCATATTTAAGGTCAAAAACTGTCAACAACAGTGTACAGTGCAACGCACACATTTCACCTACAGTGATGCACTACACAAATGAGTCTATATGTAAACATCTTAGCCCTCATTTGAAGTGGTGGTGACACACTTAACAGTCACCAGTACTTTACTTACAACTACTAAAATGGTGGATGCCTGACCTCACATATTGGACATTCAGAACCTGCCACTGCTTATGGAAGTCACCCGCACGGTGGGCAGTTTCATCCGTGACAAACACAGCCATAGACTAACAATGGTGATTGTGATGGTAGAGGACCAATGGCTGTGTTCATCTACGCTGATGACCGCGTATGTGACGAACACGTATGCTGTGGTTTGAAAAATAACTCACTTGCCTCCCGACACTGCTGCTATCAACACCTCCTCCACTTTAGCTCATGTTTGCCACCCCTGGGAGCAATCATGCAATGGCCAAGCAAATGAGAGGGCCTGTGCCTTCTCTCCATAGAAGCAGGAGCTAGTGGTAGATGAAGTGCTTTCCCTGTATGGCCAGCTCTATGGTTCACCAGAGGATCAGGTACCTATCTTACATAGAGTTTTTATTCTGCTTCCCTCCATCCTTTCCATTCTTACATCCTACAATGGGCCTCTGAATCCCAGAGTGAGTCCTGATTACTCTTATACCATTTGGATGGCCACAGGATGTACTTTTATGTACTGAAGTGGTGAACATGTGACGTTTGTGTGGGATCAGTATGCTCAGCCTGCAGAGAGCAAGGCTTTACAATAAGTTTTGCCTATTATGGGCAATGGCCCAGGCCTGGGTAAAGTTACTGTGGCAATACAACTGATGCACAGGGTACTCTCCCTGAAGACCTGCAGATCCCAAATTGAGCTTTCTGAACCAATAGTAGCCCTGATTGCTTTTATATGGATTACAATTGGAATGGTGAATGAAGTAACACCCTGACCTGTTACTTCTTTCCATTTACCCACATTGTCAATGTGTGTCATTTACTTATGTCAGGCCCCTTACTCCCACAGGTCTGTTGTCACTTTTTCATTATTCATGCTTGCACTGCATAGATCTATTGCACATGTAGCACAATAAAGTGCACCAGCTTAGTTACATTACACCACACAAACGTTAAATAGAATGGTATGTTGATGTGATTCCTGTAACGGCCACATATGGCAAAATGTTTGTTCTGTGATGGCAGTAGATACTACACAAACTCAATATGACGTAGTATGATATTCCATTAGGTAGTCCACATGTCCACACATTACCAGAGATGAATCCCTCAGGGACACACATGCCAGCCCTTCCATTGTGACTTAAGTCTTAGGATGTAGTCTATACTTTGGTACCAGGCTATATGGACCGTATGCATCAGGTCAATGGGCCTGTCTGTAAAGGTGTCTGTACAATCATGTGTGTTGTGTTTCATAGTAGCTCACATCACAGTACAGGTAGGATAGCCCTGGGCTACATGATGTTAGCGGGCTGGCTTAGTCAGTGTAGGACATGAAAAGGGTTGAGGCTAGTCAGCAGATGAATCTAAAATTGTGTATTCATGTCTTTCTACTACTCAGCATGTGAGAACTATAAATGTATCGAGTGCACTATTGATTTAGGCATGTGCCAGGTATAAATAAAATGTGTCTTAACCAAATAGCTATCCAAAAACCTGCATTTAGAATCTCTGTATTCATCTATTGTATCCATGCAGGGCAACGCTCATCAAAAGCTATTTATTTGGAAAACCATAGCCCGGACATTGTGGACCCTGGGGATCTGTCACCGGTGCAGCATCCATTGCAGGAAGAGGTGGGAGGACCTCAGGTGCGGGACCCAGAATATCATGGAGGTCCAGGTGGGGATGTCCTCCGAACATGGATGGGGCACACACCAGACTCTGAACACCCTATTGGCCCACATAGTGGCTGTGGCCTACCCGGAGCTTGATGGGCATTTGAGGGCCCAATAGAAGGTACTAGGGGATGAGTCCTGGCCAGATTTATACAAGTTACATTGTCAAGATTGTGTATAACAATCACACATTTCCCAATCAACAATGAGGGTGGTCCATGTGTGACGTAAAAGAAGAGTTACTGTTTGTATTGGTCTGGTAGTAGGTACATGCTGATGTGCTGTGCCTATTGTCTTTATGACCAGGAACAGAGCAGAGTCCAGTCCACTTGTCTTGAAACATGGTGGAGTGAACTGATAAATTATCTCATGTTCCTTGATGTTCTGGGTGACAATTGTACTAAACAGCCCACTTGTCTTCCTTGTGTAAGAGGTGATGTTCCCTCACCACTGTGTCTCATGTGATGGTGGCCCTATTACATGTGACATGGCATAGCGTGCACTCCTTATGCAGTGACTGGACAACACTTCCTGTTGGTATATTGGGATTCAACAGTGACATAAATGTGTAAACATCTCCGGTGCCAACAGCATAAGTGCCTACATGTTGCCCAGTGTACATTTCCCTGCTGTTATTTCAGCTGCAATAGTTTTCAAAATTAATTCACTGACTGGCGACATACATGAGTGAGTGAGATGTAGAAATGTAGAGATCATATGTATGTGCCTACATTCATCCTTACAATGTAATTTGTGTTTGCTGTACCAAATAGTGCTGTGATGTGCCATCCCTTTAGGACTATAGTGATCCCACATCTTCATGTCATAGATATTCATGGACACAAGCAACAACCTTCAAAGGTGTATTGGCCTTTAGGAATGCAATCTATGAATGGTGTTATCACCTTTACCAAGAAAGATTGGGTATCTTCATATGGCTCTGAATAGTCTTATGCTGTGTGCATATGGAGTATCTATCTTCCAAAACTTTGGCCCTCAATGTCTCCGGGCTACTTTTCTATGATACATGTGATACACAGCTATACTACTACAGTACACCTTTCATTAGACATTTTTGGAAGTGGAGATGTGATGAAGTTTCAAGCTAAGAGAGATGTTTTCAGGCCCCGGCCTCCTCACTCACTGCAACCTCCCATCTACCCCAACCTTGTGTTCCTCCCCTGGCTTGTACCCATCCAAATACCCTATTACAAAACCTGCCCAAAGCACACACACACATTCCCATGCATTCACCCATTCAGACCCAAGCAGCACAAACACACAAATGCACTGCCACACAAAAAGAAATTACAAGCATCGAAATGCATGAAACCACACCAACCACTAACAACACCACATCCATGCACTCACACCACTCCCCCATTACATCTCCACACAGCATAGGAGACAACAAACATGCATGCACACACCACACCCCCCACCACATCCCCATCCAGCACAGAAACCTTCACATCCACATGCATCACCACAACCACCATCACATCCCTATAGACAACACAGAAAACCACACCCACATCAGCATTCACAAGACATACACTCTGCACTTCCACTGCACCAACATCCACAGACACATCACTCACACTATATACACCTAAGAAATTCAGACTGAAACAATCACGTACTGAACAGACACCTGAGGAACAACACACACCTATACTTGCAGCACATACACCTGAAACACATGCACCTGAAATTGCAACAGTCCCAACCGCATCAGACTCTAATACTCCCTCTGACTCCAAGACCTCACTCACTCCCAAAGCCCTTCACAAGTTTCCTATTAAGGAGCCAACCAGTTACCTGGCCCTCTGCCCTCCCAACCCACTCACCACCCTTTCCACAAAAGTTCTAACCACTGCCACACCCAAATGCACTCCTTCCAGATCCAAATCTACCCTAGTCTAAACCCATCCACCAATTCACTTGCCAGGGTCCCCCTTCAAAACGTCAGTCCAGCCCATCCAACCACCAACCCCCCCTCCTAAATGTCAATCCACCCTTCCTCTTCCAAATCGCTACCTTCCAAACCTAAGAACACCCCTCATAAACCCAAATGTCCCCATCTCACGTAGCATCTTTGAGGTACCTGCCATGCCCAATGGATTCCCCTTTGTGAGGAGTTTCCCTGGCAGTGTCATCATTGTTTATCGGCACAGCAGTGTGCTGGGCCACACAATGTGGAAAATGACTGCCCATTGGCCTTTGGTTTACTACATCTAATTGGCTTTGCTAAATTAAACATTTTAGAACACATTAGTCCTGTCATTACTTTTCTAACTATTTGATGTTATTGACATTTGGTGATGTTTGACTACAGTTGTGTTTGTTTCATCCTTAATTGCCAATCCATTTGAAGTGGTTAGTATGAGCTGACCTTGGAGTCAGTGCTGGAGTTACACAGGACACGTGGAAATGTTTAATTGATGGATATCTGGGATGAAATCCAATTGGGCTGGATATTGCATTGAGTGGTATTAATTTGGTAAGTATTTCAGCTTGATCTGGCCAATGTCAACATTGTTTACGTTGCAGTTCTCTGTATGATGTAGGTTGGATATGTGTTTGATGTGTGCAAGTTAGTTATTTGTCTATCCACACATTAATACCTTATTAGGAATTTTATTTGACATGTGTCCATTTTTGGGTGTGTATCTTACACCTACATTATATGAATGTGGGATAAATGCTGTTACTGCTTAGTTTACTTTCATGACTTGCACTTACTCAATGCCCACTTGGTTATGCTGTTGGTTGTCCCTGATAAACTTCAAGCCACGCGTTCTGTCAAATATATGTTTTCAGGCATGTGAAACATGTGGTGTGGCTTAGGGCTCCAGCCTACCAGGGGTCTCCCTGGTAGAAGCAAACCTAATCTGCTGAGAGTCTTTACATTGTGACCTTTGAAATGTTCTCACACTGATTAATTTGATTCTGTTAGCAATGGGGTCTCTAGTTGGTAGAGATATACACCCTTGTCCAATTAGGTACTACAATTCTAGTCAGGGTAAGTCACAGCACAAGCCAAATTATCGTGTTCTCACCCTATGGTAGCTTGGCACCGAGCAGGCAGGCTTAACTTAGAATGCAATGTGCAAAGTATGTGTGTAATAACTCAAACAGTAACACAGTGAAAACACCACAAAACTACTCTCCACTAGTTTAGAAAAATAGATAATATTTATCTGAAAGAATTAGGACCTAAACAACAAAAATCTGTATGCACAAGTTAAGATCTCACTTTTTAAAGGTTTCAAGAGTCTCAATCCTTAAGAATCAATGGATGTATCCTTGTAACATTACACAAAGGGAGAGTATGTGGGAGCGAAAAAGGACACACACCGTACTCGACTCCCAAAACACAATACTAAATCACAAATGAGAGTACGGGGTTCTTGTAACGTAAGTAGGTCGATAGTGTATCAACTGTGACACTAGACCACTCGTATACCTCACTAGAGGTGAAATGTAAGTGAGCTGTGGAGTGGTGTAAGGTCTGTAAGGGGGATTTCCTTTACGGACTAGGTGGTCTCTCACACACATGATGAAGCATGACACTATATAGTGTGTGAGACCACGTAGTCCGTAAAGGAAATCCCCCTTACAGACCTTACACCACTCCACAGCTCACTTACATTTCACCTCTAGTCGAGGTATACGAGTGGTCTTGTATCCTTGTAACACACAGTATCTGGGATGCATCAAAAATAACAATGCACATGGTCGCAGAGGAGGAGATGATTTGAAAAATAAGGTGTTGCATTGGACTTTCCGGTGCAGCACCGACGAATTGCCATTTGTTTCTTTGCCACAAGGTGATGAGTCGATTTATAGGAGTACAGCCTTGGTTCCGAGGATATGCACTGAAAAATAAGGTGTTGTGTCAGATTTTCCGGCATGGCACAGACGATGCATCATTTCTTTCCACACTGCAAGGGGATGCATCAATTTCCAGGAGTGCAGCATTGGTTCCTCACTGCAATACAGGAATCTGGTAGGCAATGTGGTGATATTTCAGCCGCTAGGCAGGCACTGCATCAATTTCTGCAGGTGTTGCATTGATTTTCCGAAGCACAGGGATTTTCTCCTTATTGGTGAAGTCTTTGTAGCCCTGAGAACTCAGAACAGGAGGCAGCTCAATCCAAGCCCTTCAAGAGCACGTGTGGGGAAGGCAGAGTCCTTGCAGCACAGCCAGGGGCCAGAAGGCAGCAGGAAAACAAGCAGGGCAGCAGTCCTTCTCAGTAAAGCAGTCCAGAGGAATCCTTTGGGCAGCCAGGCAGTCCCACTGACAGAGTCCATGTGTAGGTCCAGAAGTGTCTGATTTGGTGGGGTCAGAGACTCAGTATAGATACACAAAAATGCCTTTGAACTGAGAGAAACTTCAAAGAGTGGTTTGGAAGAGCACACGTTCCCCTTTTCTCCCAGTCCTGACTGTCAGGATCCCTGTCGGGGTTATCAGTCCTTTGTGTGAGGGCGGGCCACTGGCCTTTGAAGTGTGAGGGAGAGCCCCTCTACCATTCCTGCCCAGGGAGACCCATTCAGCAAGCAGATGAATACGGTTGTGACCAAGTATCCTGTGTTTATGGCTTTCTGGGTGGAATGCACAAGGGGAGTTGTCAACCAACATAGCCCAGATGTGGATTAGAGACAGGCTATAAGGCACAGATGACAGTAAGTGCAGATAAATGCCAACTTTCTAAAAGTGACATTTCTAAAGTGATAATATTAAATCCAACTTCACCAGTAAGCAGAATGTTCTATTACCATTCTGGCCATATGTTAGAAATGGGGTCTTTGGTTGGCAGTCAGGTTATCCCCTGCCCAAGCAAGGACCCTCACTCTAGTCAGGGTAAGTTACCACACAATCCAAATTATCTTGTGCCCACACTCTGTGGTAGCTTGGCACTGAGCAGTCAGGCTTAACGTAGAAGGCAAGGTGTAAAGTATTTGTGCAATAAATCATGCAATAACGCAGTAAAACACCACAAAAATACACCACACAGTGTTTAGACAAATACATAATATTTATTTGATAAGATGCAGGTCAAAACGATCAAGATGCAATAAGTATATGTTGCCACTGTAAAATGATATAAAGTGTCTTTAGTCTCTTAAAAATCAACACGTGTCTCCTGCAAGAACAAAGTACATGGTTTGCGTTCAAATTCTATGCAAGGGACTGCAGAGGAGGAGTTGCGTGGAGGTGTGCATCGATTTCTCGGGCAGCACACAGACGATGCGTCATTTATTTTCTACATAGTGAAGACTCTGTATCGATTTCCACCATGCAGACTTGGATCCTCTTCAGGTTACAGGGTTTTCGGACGCCCTGGGGATGATGCGTTGATATCCGGCGCTTGCAGGACGAAGTCACACGGGCTGCGTCGATCCAGTGGGTGATGTATGGAAATTTCTACCTCATAACAGCCACCTCGTCGATTCCTCTCAGGAATTCGGGCTGCGTCATTCTGGCTCAGCTTTGCGTTGATCCAGTGGTCTGTGCGTCACATTTCTCGTTGCAATGCTGGCACTGCATCAATCTGCTCCTTGCGAAGTCAGGCTGCGTTATTCTGGTTCGGTGTGCGGTGATGTTCTCACCACAATGCAGGCTGTGCATCATTTCTTGCAGGCTGTGTGTCGATTCCCACTGCACAAGGAGTTCTTTTGCAGGAATGAAGTATTTTTGGTTGTGAGACTTCAGGGAACAGGAGGCAAGCTCTATCCAAGCCCTTTGAGAGCAATTCTCAGCACAACCGGAGAGCAGCAAGGCACTAGGGCAACAGCAAGGCAGCAGTCCATCTCAGAAAGCAGTCCAGGTGAGTCCTTTGGGCAGCCATGCAGTTCTTCTTGGCAGGTTGCAGATTCTGGTTCAGGGTTTCTTCTCCAGGAAGTGTCTTGTCCAGAAGTGTCTAAATTGGTAGGGTCAGAGACCCTGCTTAAATACCCAAATGTGCCTCTGAAGTGAGGGAGACTTCAAAGAGTGGCTTAGAAGTGCACAAGGTGCCCTTTCAGTTCCATCCTGTCTGCCAGGGTCCAAGTAGGGGGTGTGGCCATCCTATGTGTGAGGGCAGGCTACTGTCCTTTGACATGTAAGTGTCAGGGCCTCCACCCTCCCAGCCCAGGAAGACCCATTCAGTATGCAGATGTATGCAAGTGTGCCTGAGAATCCTGTGTTTGGGGTTTGTCTGAGTGAATGCACAAGAGAGCTGTCAACGAAACCTAGCCAGACGTGAATTGTAGGGCACAGAAGGATATAAGTGCAGAGAAATGATCACTCTCTAAAAGTGGCATTTCTAAAATAGTAATATTAAATCCAACTTCACCAGTCAGCAAGATTTTGTATTAAAATTCTGGCCATACTAAATATGACCGGGTTACTCCTTTCAGATCAGAATCTAGCACTCAGATAGTATATGAGTGTAGCCCTAATGTTAGCCTACGAAGGGAGCAGGCCTCACAGCAATGTACAACAAATTTAGGAGTTTTACACTACCAGGACATGTAAACTGCACAAGTACATGTCCTGCCTTTTGTCTACACAGCACCCGGACCATGGGTTACCTAGGGCCTACCTTAGGGGTGTCTTATATGTAGAAAAAGGGGGGTTTTAGGTTTGCCAAGTACTTTTAAATGCCAAGTCGAATTGGCAGTGAGACTGCACACACAGGCTTTACAATGGTAGGCCTGAGACAGGGTTAAGGGGCTACTTAAGCAGGTGGCACAATCAGTGCTGGAGGCACACTAGTAGCACTTAATCTACAGGCCCTGGGTATATGTAGTGTACTTTACCAGGGACTTATAAGTAAGTTAAATAGGCCAATTGGGTATTTTTCAATGCCACCATGTTTCAAGGGAGAGAGCATATCCACTTTAGCACTGGTTAGCAGTGGTAAATTGTACAGAGTCCTAAAAAGTCCACAAATTGGAGGGAGGGAGGTAAAACGTTAGGGGTGACTATCCTAAGGCTGTCAGGTCTAACATGTGTCCCCCTAGCTGAAAGTAGGGAGAGCTACCCAACCTACTGGGAGCTCTCGTCGCTAAGGCGGAAGTATCTGGAGAGACCACCAGCATTGACGTCGTCAATCTCCGGGTGATGCTCCACCATAAATTCCATCCCCTGTAGGGAAATGGACCACCTCAAGAGTTTAGGATTATCACCCCTCATCAGCATGAGCCATCTGAGGGGCCTGTGGTCTGTCTGAACCCAGAAGCGAGTCACAAACAGGTATGGTCTCAGGTTCTTCAGTGCCCAGACGACAGCAAATGCTTCTCTCTCAATAGCACTCCACCTCTGTTCCTGTGGGAATAGTCTTCTGCGAATAAAGACTACTGGTTGGTCTAGGCCCTCTACATTTAGCTGTGCTAGAACAGCTCCTATGCCATGCTCTGAAGTGTGTGTCTGCACAATAAATTCCTGGGAGTAGTCAGGGGCCTTGAGCACAGGGCCATGCACATGGCTTCCTTCACGGAGTTAAAGGCTTTCTGACAAGCCTCTGTCCAATTCACCAACATAGGTTGCTTTTTGGAAATGAGTTCTGTCAAGGGTGACACAATGGTTCCATAGCCCTTGACAATTCTACGGTAATATCCTGTGAAGCTTAAAAAGTCTCTCACCTCTGTTTGTGGTGTTCTAGGTAGTTGCTAGGCCTTGATAGTTTCAATCTTGGCCTGGGGGGGCTGCACCTTGCCACCACCTACTAGGTGTCCCAAGTGCACCACTGTACCATACCCAATCTGGCACTTACTGGCCTTGATGGTCAGGCCTGCCTGTTGCAGGGCCTGAAGCACCTCCTTGAGGTGGAGCCGGTGTTCCTCCCAGCTGGAACTATAGACAGCTTGAGTGGTAGCGGGGGCATTTTTCAACCCAAAGGGCATTACTCTGAACTGGGAATGGCCCTCAGGAGTGGAGAAAGCAGATCTCTCTTGAGCCCCTTTAGTCAAGGTGATCTGCCAGTACCCTGATGTGAGGTCAAAGGTACCAAGGAACTTGGCAGCGACAAGCCTGTCTATGAGCTCATCAGCTCTGGGGAAGGGGTGAGCATCTGTCTTTGTGTCTTTTGTCTACACATCACCCTGCCCTATGGGTTAGCTAGGGCCTACCTTAGTGGTGTCTTGTATGTAGAAAAAGTGGAGTGTTAGGCTTGGCAAGTACTTTTAAATGCCAAGTCTAATTGGCATTGAAACTGCACACACAGGCCTTGCAATGACAGGCCTGATGGAGGGTTAAGGGGCTACTTAAGCGGGTGGTACAATCAGTGCTGCAGTCCCACTAGTAGCATTTAATCTACATGCCCTGGGCACATAAGGTGCACTTTACTAGGGACTTATAAGTAAATTAAATAGGCCAATTGGGTATGATCCAATGTCACCATGTTTTAAGGGAGAGAGCATACGCACTTTAGCACCGGTTAGCAGTGGTAAAATGCGCGGAGTCCTAAAACCAGCAAAAACAGTGTCTAAAACGTGGAGGGAGGCAGGCAAAAAGTTAGGGGTGACCACCCTAGGACTGTCAGGTCTAACACCATATTAACCACGACAGGGCTACTCCTTTCAGATTTGAACCTACCACTTAAAAGTATATAAAGACAGTTCTAATGCTGGCCTATGAGAGGAGCAGGCCTCACAGCAGTGGAAAATGAATTTGTGAGTTGTCCACTATCAGGACATGTAAAACACATAAGAACATATCCTGCCTTTTACTTACATAGCACCCTGCTCTACTGATTACCTAGAGCCTACCTTAGAGGTGACATATATGTTAGGAAAGGGGAGTTTAAGGCTTGGCAACTAGTTTTAAATGCCAAGTCAAAGTGGCAGTGAGTCTGCACACACCGGCCTTGCAATGGCAGGCCTGAGACATGGTTAAGGAACTACTTATGTGGGTGGCATAATCAGTGCTGCAGGCCCACTAGTAGCATTTAATTTACAGGTTCCTGGGCACCTCTAGTGCACTTTACTAAGGACGTACAGACAAATTAAATATGCCAATTGGGTATGAGTCAATGTTACCATGTTTAGAGGAGAGAGCACATGCACTTTAGCACTGGTCAGCAGTGGTAACATGTGCAGAGTCCTAAAACCAGCAAAAACAGGGTCAGAAAAATGGAGCGGGTATGCAAAAAGTTAGGGGATGACCACCCTAAGGCTGTCAGGTCTAACAGAATCCCATTTACCTAACATTACCTTTAAATGTGGGCGGTGTGTCCATTACAAAGATTTCACAGAGAAGGTCTGTTTCGGTTTCATCATACATCCATACAGATGTATCTTTGATATCACAATGGGACCTAACATCTGGGTAATGTGAGGGTGTCACAGAAATTATCAGCTGTGTTGAGGAGGTGCTGTTGTAAGACACAATTTAATTAATGCACACATCACTATCCCTGATTATGAGATGTAAACACATGTTGACTTTTGTAGGTTGTGCCTGTGCCCAGCCTAAGAGGACATCTTAGAGGTGTAATTGGATCATACATTGAGAACAATTCCAATCAGAGTCCCACAAAATATTTTTGGTCCAGGGACCACAAACTACTTGACAGGTCCATGGCGGGGTATCTATTTGCTGAGGAGTCAATGGAAACGGGTAGCAGATTAGCATACTGTTGGTTGCATCAACGATGGGTCTGTTTTTGAACATCATCAAACAGGAACAGCAGTGGCAGGACATGTAGGATTGGCTCCATTGTGGCAACAGGATGTGTGAAGCTGAGCATAGATGAGTTTCAGCCTTATATCTCTCCCTTTCTGCCAGCTCAGATGTGATAGTGGATTGCTAGTCACGTAGGTGTGAAGGCACTTCATGATTGGGCTGGCAGTATCACTGGTGGTCCACCCTCCAACAGACACATTGGCCTGTCCCACCACCGCTGCATTAAAGATTTCCTTGCAGCAGTGGCAGGACTGCAGCCGCCTTTCGTCTATGTAACCGCACGCACTGTAATAGGGTGGGAGGACCGCTAACGTGCAGCGGTGATTGTGACACCATTTTAACAGTAGTACCATGACCACCAAACTTGTAATTAGGCGATAAGCTATCAGTATTGCTTTAAACATTGTTTTAATCTTTGTTATGATTGAAACAGCTTACAGCATAATTAAATAACAATAGAGTTGATAAAAATTCAAGAATGTGCCAATGTTTGGGTGTTGTTATCTAGAGAAATGTTGCATCTTTTACAATTCAGTCATTGCCGTTTATTTTGTTCAGGCTACTAATATTTTCATTTGAATGTTTCCAGGCTCCTTCTATGTGCTAGGCAAGGAGCAGTATGACAGTATCAATGCCTTTTGTTTGATGTCTGGACAAGGTAGAAATAAGTGAGAAAACATGTTTCTTTTAAGGTCTTGAACTGTTACATATGTAGTACATCCCCTTCATCTTCAACTTCCATCAGTTTTAGTGCATTTTTAGTGCAGTTTTAGTGCATTTTTAGTGCAGTTTTAGTGCATTTCCTAGTGCCTATTTTTTTAACAACCCAAACTTTCTGCCTTCTCCCCTATGGTTTGTTGAATTATATTTTTGTTGTCTGTAGGACTGTGCACTTTACTACTGCTGGCTAGTGCTCACTCTTTAAAATATTGTAAAATGGGCCTAAATCTGATTGACACATTTAATTTACTTCTAACTCCCTAATAAAGTGGTACTGCCTGTACTCAATAGCTGTAAGTTAAATGATACCAGTGGACCTGCAGCACCTATTGTGCCACCCACTTCAGTAGCCCTTTAAAATGTATCAAGCCTGACATTGCAGTCTGGCAGCAGTTTTAAACTGCCAATTCAGCCTGGCAAAATAAATCTTTTGCCAGGCCTAACCCTCAGTTTTAGCACAGGTGTTACCTCTATGATAGGCCCTAAGCAGCCCTTAAGACAGGGTACAGTGCATTCAAATGTTGGACATGTATTTTTAAATTTTACATGTCATGGTAGTGAAAACCTCCTAATTTTGTTTTTTACTTCAAGGCCTACCCATCCCATGGGCTAGCATTGGTTTACCATATTACATCGATAAGTGTTAACTTGTGATTGGGAACAGGTAGACATTTCATGTTTGGTCTCAAAAGAATTATAATTTGAACTCCTCGTTAAGGTCAAGGTCAGTTTCTAAGTCAAAGTTCTGAAAATGACACTTTTAGGGCCAGATGTACGTAGATGCAATTTTGCATTTCCTAAATTGTGACTTCAAAGAAATCGCTATTTAAGAAATGCAAAATGCTGTGTACCAAGATACAGATTTCCTAAAAGCAATTCCTACAAAGTTGAAATCGCTATTAGGAAATCAGAAATAGGAAGTCCCATGCCATTTGTGACAATGGGCCATTATTACATTTCCCAAATAGTGATTTCCTACTAGGAAGTAGCTATTTGGAAAATGTAAAACCAAGGACGGCTAAGAGCAAAAGGCTCGCGAAAACGCACACCAAAAATAGTGGTGCACATGTGGAGCACAGATATGCCCAAGGGTCATGTGTGTGCTCTATTGGACTTTAGAAAAAGCATTTTGGGATGTTTTTTTAAATTGAACATGATTATCATCGACTTGAATTTAATGGTAATTGTATTTCCTAAATGCGCAATTAGCATTTAGGAAATGCTTTGAACATCTGAATAGGAATTGCAAATAGGTAATCCCTATTTTCTATTTCCTATTCAGTGGATAACAAGTTGCAGTTTCTACTGGATAGAAATTAAAATGTGGGATTCCCCAAAGGGCTTTCTACATCTGAATAGCCCATTTTGCTTTCCTTAATGGCCCAAAATAGCAATTCATACCATTAAGAAATGCAAAATGGCTTTGAACTTTTGGCAATTTCTTGTTCTAACAATTTGAGACCTTTGCGTATTCCTCCCAGACAGTAAGACAAAGGCATCTAGATATTAGCAAGTTGAGGCATCATGTCAGGTTGGGTGAGGCAAAGTGTTCTCTATCCCACTTGCATTTCAAAGGTCTGCCTCTAACCTACTCAGAAAGGAACTTGACAACAAACATTTGCCACCCTAGAGCACTCAGTGCCTGGGCAGGGGGAAGGAAGGACATTTCCAGAACCAGATGTGGGGATAGCCTTTACATTTCTCCCACATCAAAGGATGGCATCAGGTATAAATATTGGACCCTCAGACCAACTCTCCTGTACACTCCTAGACCTGTTGACATTACAGAAGAA
Source organism: Pleurodeles waltl (assembly GCF_031143425.1). Taxonomy (NCBI): domain Eukaryota; kingdom Metazoa; phylum Chordata; class Amphibia; order Caudata; family Salamandridae; genus Pleurodeles; species Pleurodeles waltl. The sequence continues at coordinate 409,177,001 of NC_090438.1, forward strand.
GGACTGCCTTGTTCCCCAGAGAACTGCCCTGATGCTTGAGGCCTGCCTTGTTCTTCAGAGGACTACCCTGCTGCTTGAGGCCTGCCCTACTCTTTGGGAAGAAGGACAGGACCTGCTCCCTTCATCACTGGCTAACCTGAGTGACTCCAAGAGTCACTTGGCTCACCTCCCATTCTGAGCTATAGGAGCATCCCCCCAACTGCCCAGCTGTCCTGCAACTGGCACTACCTAGACCTGCAAATAGACACACCTAGACTGAAACTGATCCTTCCTGATCCTTCCTGATCTCTGCTGGCCTCTGCTGGAGTGACTTCCTGATCCTCAAGATGTACCTCCCCAAGACCTTTAACCTTGGTTGGCATCAGTTGAGCTCCTCCTGTGAAATGTAAAATTGTTAAACTTCACAATCAAGACTTTGACATGCTAACTTTTTCAGCAGAATGAACCCGGTCCCTGGATCCAGCCTGCATGCCATTGCAATCAGCCTGAACTTTTGATTTTGTCCCATTCTAGCATGACCAGATACCCATAATTAGTTCTTTCTGCTTCTTGGTTCTATTTTTACTAAAGTCTATAAAATTGCATACCACCGGTGTTGGGATATCTCTTGTGTTTTTACTTTATTACAGTTTGTGTGCTGCATAAACACTTACCACAGTGCCTCTATGTTAAACTTGACTGCTTTTGCAACAGGCTACAAGTGGATTAAGCATGGATTAATTCAGTGAAGTTTGTGGTATGCCCTGACAAGGACTGTGGTTGTTGCTTGAGAAGGGTTTTCACCCACTCAGTGTCACAAACAGATTTCTCACAATTCCAATTTGAACACTTCTGCACACAGGTAGGGCTATTGCAAAAACACATTCCTTCCAATTGCCAAGTTCAGCAGAAAGAAAAGACCAGTACCTGACATTGATGATGTGTATTCTCACTTTTTGCTCCTGGCACAATTAAATGTGTCTTTAATATTCTACTCTGTCTATCAGTGGTGGCTGCCGCAAATCTCACGTGGTAGGGCAGAGGGGGTGGGAAATTAGGCAAATAATTTAAAAAATCATACCTGTCCTGCTGCTGATGCTGCCAGCTGCCTCACTCCTCTTCTCTCCTGCTGCTGTTAGTGTCCCAGCAGTCCCTGGCACATCACCACAGGTTTTCCATGCAATCCTGGCATTGCACGCATGCTATACCCTGCATGAGAACAGTACCAGGATTGGTCTAAGACGCTTGGTCTGGTGCTCAGACATGCATGGGAGTCTGTGCTGTTTCTCCAACCCGGTTGTGCAACACAGCTGGGTTGGAGAAACCTAAGGGTGCATGTCTTTTTGGCCACCCTGAGACAGACGGTCAAACTGACATGTGCACTTTTAAGTACACTCTGGTGACTCCACTCCACTTCTCCTCTCCCCTCCCATTACCCGACCCCGCCCCTCCCTGCACAAGCTGGCTCAGCCAGCAGCTGAAAAATAAAATGATAATAAAATTTTGTTTTCTTTTTCCACGGCTGGCTCTGAGCAAGTGGGGTGACGCTCCTCCACCATTCCAGAGAAGCAGCCACTGCCCTCTATGGAATATGGGTCTGGTTTTTACAAAACAACTGCTTTGATCCCCACCAGAAGCCGCTGGTTGCATGACCTATTAGGAAAAACAAGGTTGCAGGGAGACGAAGGGGCATATTTATACTCTGTTTTAGCTGAATTAGCGTAATTCCTTCGATGCTAATACAGCACAAACTCAATGCCATATTTATATTTGGAAACCAGAGAAAGCTAGCGTCAAAATATTGGTGTTAATGTCATTTTACAGATGCGCTATAACCTCCTTGCGTCAATGAGATGCAAGCTATGCATTCTCGTCCAAAAAATGACTCAAACCCCTAGCGTCATATTTATCCACGCGGTCAAAAATGATGCACGGGTGGGAAGCGGACCTAAAAAATTACGTTAACACTGATTTGCATCAAAATTTAACACCTGGGTCAGGGCAGGCTTTTAAATGAGGCAACTCATCACTACTTGAGGAGAACACACAGAAACAACTTTACCAAACCACAGGAGAAGATAGAGGTGATATTGATCCAGCTTGCCAGATGACGCAGAGGACAGCAACAACTACAGCAATGAGCACTACTACAATGTGGTCAACAAAGGCAACACAGAAGGCAGGAGAGGGTTTTCAGAACAAGGACAACACTCCTTGGTCTAAGGGACCAGTACATTATTGGGTTCTACAGACTGAACCGGCAAGCCATACTACACATGCTGCACCACATTAAGCCACAAATCACAGCTAGCCTGCATACCCCACACAACATACCACCTGAGTCAAAGCTGCTAGCTGTCCTGCTCATGCTGGCAACTGGCTCATTCCAAAAAACAGGTGCCCTGGTTGCTGGTGTCTCACAGCCATCATTCTCTGCATTGCTGCCAAAGGTGTTAGACGCTATAATCTCCCTGACACCCCACCACATCAGCTTCCCCAACAACCAGCAAAAGCAGCAGGAGAACAAACAGTGGTTCTATCTAATCCATGGCTTCCCGCATGTGCTCTGTGCAATTGACTGCACCCATCTATGGCTCGTACCACCTGCAGCAACTGAGCATTTTTACCCGAATCACAAGCAAACACATTCCATTAATGTGCAGGCCATAGTGGACCGCCGAGGACTATTCATAAACACGTTTGGCCAAGCATGCTGGAGTGTCCATGATGCCTTCATATTCTGGCACAGCAGGATCAATGAAGAATTCCAGGTTGGACAATATGGAAATGGCCTACTTGTGGGTAAGTCAACAAATCTACCAATATACACACAACACATCAACCCTGTAGGAAGCACAAAACATACACCACTACATTAACACATGGCCAGGGTAACACAGATGTGCAGGTAACAACGTATATGTACCATGCCGCAGTACAGCACACTCAGAGCACACCACAAACCTGGTCAGTGCATTGCTATGCCTCCCGTGGCTCCACCCTCTAAGTAGAGCCCTTTTTCTGGCTCCTCTGAACTCCTGACCTCTGTCAGGAGTTTCAGGTCCTCTTCCACCCGCAGGATTCTGCCTGCACCTTATCCCTGGTGTCTAGTGGGAGAGCTCTGCTTTCCTACTGGGCTACCTTCTACCTCTCTCCTCTTTTTGCTTTGCTCTGCTCTTTGCTACACTACTGACCCTTAGTACTCCTTTTCCTCGTTTCTCTCTCACTCCGCTCCCACTGACCTTCACTAATCTAAGCAAAGCTGGCGAACACTCGAAAGAAAGTGGCGCTAAGATCAGACTCTGGACAACCATATAGCCTTCAAAAACACCATTCGCAGACACCACCAACTCATCCAAGCCGCCAAAAGAACAGCCTTCAAAGACGGAATCAATAGCATCACACAGCCACAAGGAGCTCTACAATGTTGTGAAGGAACTCTCCAACCCCAGCTACAACACCAACGACATATCGCCATCCCAAGACCTCTGCGACTCCCTAGCTTCCTACTTCAACCGCAAGATTACAGACATCCATGACAGCTTCAGCACCCAGACCCCCCAGCAACCACCAACACCACAGATTCACCTCCGACCAACCTCCTGCTCTCCTGGCCCCCCATCAATGACAACAACACCATCGAAATCATGAATACCATCCACTCCAGCTCTCCATCTGACCCCTGCCCTCACCACATCCTCAACAAAGCAAGCTCCGTCATCGCACCTTAACTATGGAAGATCATCAACAGCTCCTTCGAGTCTGCTAACTTCCTGGAGAGCTGGAAACACACCAAGATTAACACCCTCCTCAAAAAACCCAAGGAGGACCCAAAGGACCTCAAGAGCTTACAGCCTATCTCCCTGCTCCCCTTCCTGGCAAAAGTCATCGAGAAGGCCGTCAACAGACAACTAACCCGCTTCCTGGAGGAGAACCGCACACTGGACCCTCCCCAATCCAGATTCCGCAGCAACCACAGCACCGAAACAGCCCTCGTCGTCGCCACCAACGACATCAGAACCATACTGGACAGCGGTGAAACCGCGGTCCTCATCCTCCTGGACATCTCGGCCACGTTCAACACCATCGCTAACATCGCCCGATCTCACAACCTCAACATCATCTCATACGCCGACGACACTCAGCTGAGAGGCAAGCCCATCTGCGCCCGTCCGCACCTGGAATGCGCCCAGTGCCAGAACCCCTGGCTCCCGTCCCCCCCACCGCCACCAAGCATGTCTTCACTATGATGCCATCACCCTCTGCGCCCTCAACACCGGCCACTCTCCTGCCCGCCTCATTAACATTGCCCGATCTCACAACCTAAACATCATCTCATACGCCGACAACACCCAGCTCATCCTCTCCCTCACCAAGGACTCCGCCAAGACCTACCTCCACGAAGGAATGAAGGCCATCGTTGAATGGGTGAAGAGCAGATGCCTCAAACTGCCATGCCGCAGCTTCCCCTGGTCCGACCGCAGTGGGGGCCGCAGTCCAATTTTTGGATCGCAGGGACCGCTGTGGCCCTTTTTTCTGACCGCGGCCCGTTTTCTTGCACACGGCGAGGCCGGAGGCCCAGGGTTGGGCATCGGGCTGCGCTGCATTCAATGCACGGCGTGGATGTTGAGCCGGAGTGCCCGCGCCCCCCCAGCTCCATCACTTACCTGGTGCCCTGATCTAGTGCTTTCTTCTCTTCTATCTTTTTCCTGGTGGGGCCCTTTTTTCCTTTCCCAGCATACCATTCTCATTTCTTCCCCTTCCCTGCATGCATCTGTTCCCCTTACTAAAAATTGTGCTTTTCCTGCCTTGTTCTATAGCCTCTTTCCCAATCCAACTTCTTCCTGCATGTTACTTCCTGCTAAGGGGTATATAAGTGGTCAGATTCTTGTTCTCCTTGCGTTGCAACACTTCTTCCCGTGGTGGTCACGCTCCAGCTGGTTTTCTCTCTGATTCCAGTTTTGGCTTCTGTTTTTTCCAAGCCTTTCCAGTTATAGGTGGTCATTCCAACCTTGGCGGTAAAAGCCGCTTACCGCTGTCAGAAGACCGCCAACATACCGCCGCGGCCGCGGTAAACCGCCACGGTCATTCTGACCCACTCCAAGAGTCACTTGGCTCACCTCCCGTTCTGAGCTATAGGAGCATCCCCCCAACTTCCCAGCTGTCCTGCAACTGGCACTACCTAGACCTGCAAATAGACACACCTAGACTGAAACTGATCCTTCCTGATCTCTGCTGGCCTCTGCTGGAGTGACTTCCTGATCCTCAAGATGTACCTCCCCAAGACCTTTAACCTTGGTTGGCATCAGTTGAGCTCCTCCTGTGAAATGTTAAATTGTTGAACTTCGCAATCAAGACTTTGACATGCTAACTTTTTCAGCAGAATGAACCCGGTCCCTGGATCCAGCCTGTATGCCATTGCAATCAGCCTGAACTTTTGATTTTGTCCCATTAAGCATGACCAGATACCCATAATTAGTTCTTTCTGCTTCTTGGTTCTATTTTTACTAAAGTCTATAAAATTGCATACCACCGGTGTTGGGATATCTCTTGTGTTTTTACTTTATTACTGTTTGTGTGCTGCATAAACACTTACCACAGTGCCTCTATGTTAAACTTGACTGCTTTTGCAACAGGCTACAAGTGGATTAAGCATGGATTAATTCAGTGAAGTTTGTGGTATGCCCTGACAAGGACTGTGGTTGTTGCTTGAGAAGGGTTTTCACCCACTCAGTGTCACAAACAGATTTCTCACAATTCCAATTTGAACACTTCTGCACACAGGGAGGGCTATTGCAAAAACACATTCCTTCCAATATCCAAGTTCAGCAGAAAGAAAAGACCAGTACCTGACATTGATGATGTGTATTCTCACTTTTTGCTCCTGGCACAATTAAATGTGTCTTTAATATTCTATTCTGTCTATCAGTGGTGGCTGCCGCAAATCTCACGTGGTAGGGCAGAGGGGGTGGGAAATTAGGCAAATAATTTAAAAAATCATACCTGTCCTGCTGCTGATGCTGCCAGCTGCCTCACTCCTCTTCTCTCCTGCTGCTGTTAGTGTCCCAGCAGTCCCTGGCACATCACCACAGGTTTTCCATGCAATCCTGGCATTGCACGCATGCTATACCCTGCATGAGAGCAGTACCAGGATTGGTCTAAGATGCTTGGTCTGGTGCTCAGACATGCATGGGAGTCTGTGCTGTTTCTCCAACCCTGTTGTGCAACACAGCCGGGTTGGAGAAACCTAAGGGTGCATGTCTTTTTGGCCACCCTGAGACAGCCGGTCAAACTGACATGTGCACTTTTAAGTACACTCTGGTGACTCCACTCCACTTCTCCTCTCCCCTCCCATTACCCAACCCCGCCCCTCCCTGCACAAGCTGGCTCAGCCAGCAGCTGAAAAATAAAATGATAATAAAATATTGTTTTCTTTTTCCACGGCTGGCTCTGAGCAAGTGGGGTGACGCTCCTCCACCATTCCAGAGAAGCAGCCACTGCCCTCTATGGAATATGGGTCTGGTTTTTACAAAACAACTGCTTTGATCCCCACCAGAAGCCGCTGGTTGCATGACCTATTAGGAAAAACAAGGTTGCAGGGAGATGAAGGGGCATATTTATACTCTGTTTTAGCTGAATTAGCGTAATTCCTTCGATGCTAATACAGCACAAACTCAATGCCATATTTATATTTGGAAACCAGAGAAGGCTAGCGTCAAAATATTGGTGTTAATGTCATTTTACAGATGCGCTATAACCTCCTTGCATCAATGAGATGCAAGCTATGCATTCTCGTCCAAAAAATGACTCAAACCCCTAGCGTCATATTTATCCACGCGGTCAAAAATGATGCACGGGTGGAAAGCGGACCTAAAAAATTACGTTAACACTGATTTGCATCAAAATTTAACACCTGGGTCAGGGCAGGCTTTTAAATGAGGCAACTCATCACTACTTGAGGAGAACACACAGAAACAACTTTACCAAACCACAGGAGAAGATAGAGGTGATATTGATCCAGCTTGCCAGATGACGCAGAGGACAGCACCAACTACAGCAATGACCACTACTACAATGTGGTCAACAAAGGCAACACAGATGGCAGGAGAGGGTTTTCAGAACAAGGACAACACTCCTTGGTCTAAGGGACCAGTACATTATTGGGTTCTACAGACTGAACCGGCAAGCCATACTACACATGCTGCACCACATTAAGCCACAAATCACAGCTAGCCTGCATACCCCACACAACATACCACCTGTGACAAAGCTGCTAGCTGTCCTGCTCATGCTGGCAACTGGCTCATTCCAAAAAACAGGTGCCCTGGTTGCTGGTGTCTCACAGCCATCATTCTCTGCATTCCTGCCAAAGGTGTTAGACGCTATAATCTCCCTGACACCCCACCACATCAGCTTCCCCAACAACCAGCAAAAGCAGCAGGAGAACAAACAGTGGTTCTATCTAATCCATGGCTTCCCGCATGTGCTCTGTGCAATTGACTGCACCCATCTATGGCTCGTACCACCTGCAGCAACTGAGCATTTTTACCCGAATCACAAGCAAAAACATTCCATTAATGTGCAGGCCATAGTGGACCGCCGACGACTATTCATAAACACGTTTGGCCAAGCATGCAGGAGTGTCCATGATGCCTTCATATTCTGGCACAGCAGGATCAACGAAGAATTCCAGGTTGGACAATATGGAAATGGCCTACTTGTGGGTAAGTCAACAAATCTACCAATATACACACAACACATCAACCCTGTAGGAAGCACAAAACATACACCACTACATTAACACATGGCCAGGGTAACACAGATGTGCAGGTAACAAAGTATATGTACATTGCCGCAGTACAGCACACTCAGTGCGCATCACAAACCTGGTCAGTGCATTGCTATGCCTCCCTTGGCTCCACCCTCTAAGTAGAGCCCTTTTTCTGGCTCCTCTGAACTCCTGACCTCTGTCAGGAGTTTCAGGTCCTCTTCCACCCGCAGGATTCTGCCTGCACCTTATCCCTGGTGTCTAGTGGGAGAGCTCTGCTTTCCTACTGGGCTACCTTCTACCTCTCTCCTCTTTTTGCTTTGCTCTGCTCTTTGCTACACTACTGACCCTTAGTGCTCCTTTTCCTCGTTTCTCTCTCACTCCGCTCCCACTGACCTTCACTAATCTAAGCAAAGCTGGCGAACACTCGAAAGAAAGTGGCGCTAAGATCAGACTCTGGACAACCATACAGCCTTCAAAAACACCATCCGCAGACACCACCAACTCATCCAAGCCGCCAAAAGAACAGCCTTCAAAGACGGAATCAATAGCATCACACAGCCACAAGGAGCTCTACAATGTTGTGAAGGAACTCTCCAACCCCAGATACAACACCAACTACATATTGCCATCCCAAGACCTCTGCGACTCCCTAGCTTCCTACTTCAACCGCAAGATTACAGACATCCATGACAGCTTCAGCACCCAGACCCCCCAGCAACCACCAACAACACAGATTCACCTCCGACCAACCTCCTGCTCTCCTGGCCCCCCATCAATGACAACGACACCATCGAAATCATGAATACCATCCACTCCAGCTCTCCATCTGACCCCTGCCCTCACCACATCCTCAACAAAGCAAGCTCCGTCATCGCACCTTAACTATGGAAGATCATCAACAGCTCCTTCGAGTCTGCTAACTTCCTGGAGAGCTGGAAACACACCAAGATTAACGCCCTCCTCAAAAAACCCAAGGATGACCCAAAGGACCTCAAGAGCTTACGGCCTATCTCCCTGCTCCCCTTCCTGGCAAAAGTCATCGAGAAGGCCGTCAACAGACAACTAACCCGCTTCCTGGAGGAGAACCGCACACTGGACCCTCCCCAATCCAGATTTCGCAGCAACCACAGCACCGAAACAGCCCTCGTCGTCGCCACCAACGACATCAGAACCATACTGGACAGCGGTGAAACCGAGGTCCTCATCCTCCTGGACATCTCGGCCACGTTCAACACCATCGCTAACATCGCCCGATCTCACAACCTCAACATCATCTCATACGCCGACGACACTCAGCTGAGAGGCAAGCCCATCTGCGCCCGTCCGCACCTGGAATGCGCCCAGTGCCAGAACCCCTGGCTCCCGTCCCCCCCACCGCCACCAAGCATGTCTTCACTATGACGCCATCACCCTCTGCGCCCTCAACACCGGCCACTCTCATGCCCGCCTCATTAACATCGCCCGATCTCACAACCTAAACATCATCTCATACGCCGACAATACCCAGCTGATCCTCTCCCTCACCAAGGACTCCGCCAAGACCTACCTCCACGAAGGAATGAAGGCCATCGCTGAATGGGTGAAGAGCAGATGCCTCAAACTGTCATGCCGCAGCTTCCCCTGGTCCGACCGCAGTGGGGGCCGCAGTCCAATTTTTGGATCGCAGGGACCGCTGTGGCCCTTTTTTCCGACCGCGGCCCGTTTTCTTGCACACGGCGAGGCCGGAGGCCCAGGGTTGGGCGTCGGGCTGTGCTGCATTCAATGCACGGCGTGGATGTTCAGCCGGAGTGCCCGCGCCCCCCCCAGCTCCATCACTTACCTGGTGCCCTGATCTAGTGCTTTCTTCTCTTCTATCTTTTTCCTGGTGGGGCCCTTTTTTCCTTTCCCAGCATACCATTCTCATTTCTTCCCCTTCCCTGCATGCATCTGTTCCCCTTACTAAAATGGTGCTTTTCCTGCCTTGTTCTATAGCCTCTTTCCCAATCCAACTTCTTCCTGCATGTTACTTCCTGCTAAGGGGTATATAAGTGGTCAGATTCTTGTTCTCCTTGCGTTGCAACACTTCTTCCCGTGGTGGTCACGCTCCAGCTGGTTTTCTCTCTGATTCCAGTTTTTGCTCCTGTTTTTTCCAAGCCTTTCCAGTTATAGGTGGTCATTCCAACCTTGGCGGTAAAAGCCGCTTACCGCTGTCAGAAGACCGCCAACATACCGCCGCGGCCGCGGTAAACCACCACGGTCATTCTGACCCACAACAGGCAAACCGCCAAAATACAGACATCTACAAAAGTCCGCCACACCAAAGGGCAGCGAGAAACTGGCGATGACCAAACCTCCACCGTCACGCCAACAGAAATACGCCCACACTATCACGACACACGAATCCACGCAGCGGTCTTTCAACCGCGGTATTCCATTGGCGGTACACACCGCCGCGCTCAATATACACACACACTTACAAAACACAGTCACATTGGACAATTACAAATACACACACCTCATACACATACACACACCACTCCCACACACCCAACACAATATAAAACACACACCCACATCACCCACAAATCCCCACTGCTACAGAATCGGGACCACCCACTGAGAAAAAGAGAACTGAGCACCCAGACGCAAATTTTACTTTCACCCAGCAATATTTCCACGCACTTCACACAACACACCAATACACATCACCACACAATCCACCCCACACATCATCCACACCACTCCATGGCACCGCAAAGACACCCCAGGTTCTCCGAGGATGAACTCAGGGTCATGGTGGAGGAAATTGTACGGGTAGAGCCACAGCTCTTCGGGACACAGGTACAGCACACCACCATTGCCAGGAAGATGGAGCAATGGAGCAGAATAGTCGATAGGGTCAACGCTGTGGGACAGCACCCAAGAAATAGGGACGACATCAGGAAGCGGTGGAACGACCTACGGGGGAAGGTGCGTTCAATGGTATCCAGGCACAACATCGCGGTGTAGCGGACTGGCGGCGGACCCCCACCTCCTCCCCCAGAATTTACAACATGGGAGGAGCAAGTCTTGGCGATCTTGCATCCTGAGGGCCTCGCAGGAGTAGGAGGAGGAATGGACTCTGGTAAGTCAAATCATCACTACTTCATCCCCCCCACCCCACCAGCATACCAACTCATACCCCCACCCTCACCCTCACCCCATCACATCCTGCTCCTTGCAAATGTCTCACCATCACAGCCCACCCATCCCAACACCAATCCCTGCATGCGACCACAAAGCATGGACACCCATCACCAAAGCATGCCCACTGCACATACCCATCCCCCACCAAATCACCGTCCCAAAAGCCCCCACACGGGAATGCCAGCACTGGGGTACAAGGGCACCCACCCATTACACGCTATGGCACACACAAATGCAATAACCATTTTATACCCCTGCAGGACCCGAACGCCACGTCACCGCGCAGGAGGGTCCACAAATGTCCACTCCACCCCCAGAAGAGGCCCACAGTGAGGACAGCACCTCTGTCGACCTGGATCTAGATGACCAGCCCGGCCCATCGGGGACCTCGGGACAGTCGGTTCCCCTCACACAGCCACAGCCCATAGCAGACCTTCCCCCCTCTTGGAACACCAGCACAGCACCCACCCAGCGGGCCCATCCCTCTGTCCCCAGGACACGTCAATCAGCGGTGTGTCCAGCACTACAGGGCACCCAGGTTAACCCACCACCCCAACAACAACAGGGATCTGGGGGCAGTGGTAGTGGGCACACGGTGCAGGGGACAGAGGCCCAGGGAAACAGGGGAACTGGGAGGGCTGCTGTGCGACAAGGGGGGGACAGGCCCAGGGAACCCACTCTCCACGAGGCCCTCTCCTCCATCATGGGAGCCTACCACCACTCCCAGGAGACGATGGCGACGGTCCTGGCCAGGTTTCAGGAGATCTAGCTTCTGCAGGAGGAACAGTATTTGGGGTTCAGGGAGGAACTACGAAACATCAGTTCCGCCCTGGCCACCATTGTAGGGGCTCTGAATCAGGTAGTCACCACATTGCGGGACACTGTGGCAGGACAAAGGGCCCCTGACACTAGCATTGACCAAGAACTGCCTACCACCTCTGCCGGCGCTAGTGGACAGGAGGCCCCACCACAGGACCAACAGGCCACCAGCACCCCACCCCCTGCAGAAGGAAAACCACCCCGCAAGCGGGCCCTGAGATCCAGGAAGAAGACAGAGTAAGATGCCAAGACCCCCGCCAGGAAAGGATACCTCCCTGATTGTCATCCCACTGTCCCACATTGACACCCTGTCCATTCTTATACTGTCCAAGCTCCACTTTCCACAGGCATTTGGACAATGCACCTGTGATACTAATAGTCTGGACTCTGCCATGGACAATCCTCCACCATCACCCCTCACAGATTTGCAATCACCCACCAATATAGAGCACTGAAATAAACACAGTTATTGCACAAAACAATCAGGAGTCTGGCTGTGATTTTGTACTAATGTATTAGACATTACCGTCCCAAAATGCATATTTACATTGTGATGCCAACATACCACTGTCACACAGCTGTAGTCCATGGGGAAACAAAGCAGATGTCACGCAGTATGCCCCACATCTCTGAAATTGGAAGGGAAAGTCACAACTCAGTTACCATACACTGGGGGAAAAGGTCGGACAGTAGAGAGGTAGTAGGGGTTAAGTATACGTAATATGCCGGGTTGGAATCTTACCTGTGTGTCATTGAAAATACTGCTGTATTACTGTGTTCCTGTTGTCTATGTCGTTCTCTTCAGCTTCCTTGTCTTCACTCTCCACAGGCTCCACAGCTGCTGCAACACCACCATCTGGACCATCCTCCTGCAGAAAAGGCACCTGGCGTCGCAAAGCCAGGTTGTGAAGCATACAGCAGGCCACGATGATCTGGCACACCTTCTTTGGTGAGTAGAATAGGGATCCACCTGTCATATGGAGGCACCTGAACCTGACCTTCAGGAGGCCGAAGGTCCGCTCGATCACCCTCCTAGTTCGCCCATGGGCCTCATTGTACCGTTCCTCTGCCCTGGTCCGGGGATTCCTCACTGGGGTCAGTAGCCATGACAGGTTGGGGTAACCAGAGTCACCTAATAGCCACACACGGTGCCTCTGGAGTTGACCCATCACATAAGGGATGCTGCTATTCCGCATGATGTACGCGTCATGCACTGAGCCAGGGAACTTGGCATTAACATGGGAGATGTACTGGTCTGCCAAACACACCATCTGTACATTCATCGAATGATAACTCTTTCTGTTTCTGTACACTTGCTCACTCCTGTGGGGGGGTACTAAAGCCACATGGGTCCCATCAATGGCACCTATGATGTTGGGGATATGTCCAAGGGCATAGAAATCACCTTTCACTGTAGGCAAATCCCCCACCTCAGGGAAAACAATGTAGCTCCGCATGTGTTTCAGAAGGGCAGACAACACTCTGGACAACACCTTGGAAAACATAGGCTGAGACATCCCTGATGATATGGCCACTGTTGTTTGAAATGACCCACTTGCTAAGAAATGGAGTATTGACAGCACCTGCACTAGAGGTGGGATCCCTGTGGGTTGGCGGATGGGTGACATCAGGTCTGGCTCCAGCTGGGCACACAGTTCATGAATAGTGGCTCGGTCAAGCCTGTATGTCAGTATGACATGTCTTTCCTCCATTGTCGACAGGTCTATCAGCGGTCTGTACACAGGAAGATTCCTCCATCTCCTCGCATATCCCAGCGGACGGTGCCTATGAAGGACAACAGCGAGCACAGAGTAAATCAACCCACAGGTACGTAACCACAGCTTGCACATAACACGATTCCCAATGCATTGAATGGTTTGTATTAGTGTTGATGCAAGGCCTAGGTATGTGTGACACAGTTAAAAGTAAGCCATGTGGGCCCTTGAAATGGCAGCTGCCTGACCTGTGAAGTGTGACAATGGGATGTGAGGTAAATGCACTGCCGTGGCACACCGTGGCGGTAGGGGTCGAAGACTGCGGCGCAAAACAGCATTGGTTAACATTGAACCCTATGGGTCTCAGGAGCCAATAACGATGTGCGCCGGCGTTCGCGGTACGCACCGCCGCGGGCGTGACCGCCATTTTCTATCTGCTTAATCACTCGATACCTGATCTTCGACAGGAGAGGACCTACACTGCAAGTGCTGCTGTGACCTCGGTCTGGAAGAGACAATGGCTCATGCGACTGGGGAAAGGGCCCCTGCTTTCACTGCTCAGGAATTGGAGAAACTCGTGGATGGGGTCCTCCCCCAGTATGCGCTACTCTACGGTCCTCCAGACCAACAGGTAAGTACACTGGGACCATGCTTTGGGGGCAATTGCTGTGTTGAGTCGGGTGGATGAAAGATGGTGGGGAGGGGAGCGAATGAGGCATGCATCAAACGACGGATGACAGGATGTGCCACATGGCAAGGGTAGGGATGGGGGGCCAATCACATTGAGGGTGCAGAAGGTGATGACTCTTTTTCTCCCCCTGTACATTTCACATAGGTCAGCGCCCACCAGAAGATCGACATTTGGCGTGCCATCGCCAAGGATGTCCGGGCCCTGGGGGTCCACCAGAGACGGGGCACCCACTGCCGGAAGAGATGGGAGGACATCCGATGCTGGAGCAGGAAGACGGCGGAGGCTCAGCTGGGGATGGCCTCCCAACGTGGGAGGGGTGCCAGTCGGACTTTGACCCCCCTGATGTCCCGGATCCTGGCGGTGGCCTACCCCGATTTGAATGGGCGCGTGAGGACATCACAGCAGGCACAAGGGGGTGAGTACACTCTCATTCTGGTGACTTTGCGCGCAGTGGAGGGGTCTGGGTGGGGGAGGAGGGCTGTGGGTATCCCTAGGCCAGGGCGATTTCTGTAGGCTAGGCCCCTCCGTAAGGCATGGCCCTGTGCCCCCGCCCCCCACATCTGTAGGGTGCCAAGTACAGCTATTCATGGCCCTGTGTCATCTATGTGTGCAGATGTCGTCCATAGGCTTGTAGGCCATGTCACACGGATTGAGTAGTGGACCCCAAGTGCGCGGCGTAGTGCAGGGGGCTTCTGTGTCTGTCCTGTCCGCCAACGGTGTCGCCAATGCATGCACTCAACATGTCTTTATTTTCTCCCCCCCCTTTTTTTGTGGTCGTCCTGTTCATGTGTGCATTAGCATCATCAGGCGGAGGAGAAGTGCCATCGGAGCACGAGGGAGCTGCATCCCACATGGCCCTGGAGGGCCATGCAACGGATTCAGAAATAACAAGTGGGATGGAGGGCGAGGGGAGCTCCACAGCGGGGACTCGGGCAGACATAAGTGACACGGACTCGTCCTCTGAAGGGAGCTCCCATGTGGTGGCGGCAACATCCGTGCCCCCCGCAACAACAGGTACAGCCACCACCCAGCGCACCAGCACCGCCCTCCCAGCAGCCCCTCAGCGTTTGCCCCCTCACCCAGGAAGGTGGGCATCTCCTTCTCTCCAGTCACCCCTGCTGCCCTCAGTGAGGAGATCATTGACCTCCTGAGGACGCTCACTGTTGGGCAGTCTACCATTTTGAATGCCATCCAGGGTGTCGAAAGAGAGGTGCACCAGAGTAATGCATACCTGGAGGGCATTCATTCTGGTCAGGCTGCCCTTCAGCGATCGTTCAACACTCTGGCCTCAGCACTGATGGCAGCAATTGTCCCTGTCTCTAGCCTCCCCCCTCCAACTTCCTCCACCCATACCCTATCACCTGTACCTCTGCCTATCCCAGACACACCATCAGACCAGCCTGCACACACCTCAACCCCCAAGGGAAGCTCATCCAGACATAAGCACCACACATCACACAAGCATTCACACAAGCAACATCCACATACAGACATACCAACACCCACTGCCTCCACTGTGTCCCCCTCCTCCTCGTCTCCCTCCTCCCTCCCTGTCACGTCTCCACTCACACC
This sequence comes from Pleurodeles waltl, assembly GCF_031143425.1. Lineage (NCBI taxonomy): Eukaryota > Metazoa > Chordata > Amphibia > Caudata > Salamandridae > Pleurodeles > Pleurodeles waltl. Next base: position 409,192,713 of record NC_090438.1, read on the forward strand.
TGCATGCACAACATCTTCAGCCACTACGTCCATCACCAGCACACACACCAGAAGCCCCCGCACACGTGCAGTCACCACTCCCACTACCATTTACACGTCCCCTGTGTCCTCTCCCAGTGTGTCTGTCACCCCCTCTTCCAAGATACACACGGCAGCCACCCACCCAACAGCCATCCACCTCACAACAGCCTCCAGCCCAAGCACCTGCACCCAAAGACACCAGACTTAAGACTCCTACAACCACAACCTCTTCCTCCACTCCCATACCCACTACACCTACCCGTCCCACTGGTCCTAAATTGCTATTCCTGTGCAAACTTAACCTCTTTCCTACAACACCCCCACCCCGTCCATCTCAGAGGACTCCAGTCAGCACCTCAGCCACCACAAAACCGGGCCCTGTGATGACAGTCTGCCATGGACTGTGGAGTCCCCCACCCTCAAGGGCAGCCAGTTCAGTACGGAGCCAAGGCACGGGCAGCCCACCCCCGGAGAAACACCCAAAGATAGTCAGCGGCCGGCGCGAGAGGGTGAAAACACCAGGCACTAAAATCCCTACCATGGCTCCGGCACGAAGTGTGGAGACAGGTGGCACACCGCCCAAGGTGGGGAAGGGCCACAGGTGAACAGGGAAGGCTGGGAAGGGCAGCACGCCCGAGGAGAGCGCCATCAGCTCAGCTGGCCAGGAGGGCCCCGCCAGCCCCATCCCAGGTGGGCTGGAGGACACCAACAGGCCCGGTACTGCAGACCAGGAATACCCCGCCAGCCACCCGACAGATGGGCAGGAAGGCCCCGCCAGCCACAGCACAGGTGGCAAATGACCTGCACGCCTTGGCCTGATCCGCTGAACTATGAAGGACAACAGCGAGCACAGAGTAAATCAACCCACAGGTACGTAACCACAGCTTGCACATAACACGATTCCCAATGCATTGAATGGTTTGTATTAGTGTTGATGCAAGGCCTAGGTATGTGTGACACAGTTAAAAGTAAGCCATGTGGGCCCTTGAAATGGCAGCTGCCTGACCTGTGAAGTGTGACAATGGGATGTGAGGTAAATGCACTGCCGTGGCACACCGTGGCGGTAGGGGTCGAAGACTGCGGCGCAAAACAGCATTGGTTAACATTGAACCCTATGGGTCTCAGGAGCCAATAACGATGTGCGCCGGCGTTCGCGGTACGCACCGCCGCGGGCGTGACCGCCATTTTCTATCTGCTTAATCACTCGATACCTGATCTTCGACAGGAGAGGACCTACACTGCAAGTGCTGCTGTGACCTCGGTCTGGAAGAGACAATGGCTCATGCGACTGGGGAAAGGGCCCCTGCTTTCACTGCTCAGGAATTGGAGAAACTCGTGGATGGGGTCCTCCCCCAGTATGCGCTACTCTACGGTCCTCCAGACCAACAGGTAAGTACACTGGGACCATGCTTTGGGGGCAATTGCTGTGTTGAGTCGGGTGGATGAAAGATGGTGGGGAGGGGAGCGAATGAGGCATGCATCAAACGACGGATGACAGGATGTGCCACATGGCAAGGGTAGGGATGGGGGGCCAATCACATTGAGGGTGCAGAAGGTGATGACTCTTTTTCTCCCCCTGTACATTTCACATAGGTCAGCGCCCACCAGAAGATCGACATTTGGCGTGCCATCGCCAAGGATGTCCGGGCCCTGGGGGTCCACCAGAGACGGGGCACCCACTGCCGGAAGAGATGGGAGGACATCCGATGCTGGAGCAGGAAGACGGCGGAGGCTCAGCTGGGGATGGCCTCCCAACGTGGGAGGGGTGCCAGTCGGACTTTGACCCCCCTGATGTCCCGGATCCTGGCGGTGGCCTACCCCGATTTGAATGGGCGCGTGAGGACATCACAGCAGGCACAAGGGGGTGAGTACACTCTCATTCTGGTGACTTTGCGCGCAGTGGAGGGGTCTGGGTGGGGGAGGAGGGCTGTGGGTATCCCTAGGCCAGGGCGATTTCTGTAGGCTAGGCCCCTCCGTAAGGCATGGCCCTGGGCCCCCGCCCCCCACATCTGTAGGGTGCCAAGTACAGCTATTCATGGCCCTGTGTCATCTATGTGTGCAGATGTCGTCCATAGGCTTGTAGGCCATGTCACACGGATTGAGTAGTGGACCCCAAGTGCGCGGCGTAGTGCAGGGGGCTTCTGTGTCTGTCCTGTCCGCCAACGGTGTCGCCAATGCATGCACTCAACATGTCTTTATTTTCTCCCCCCCCTTTTTTTGTGGTCGTCCTGTTCATGTGTGCATTAGCATCATCAGGCGGAGGAGAAGTGCCATCGGAGCACGAGGGAGCTGCATCCCACATGGCCCTGGAGGGCCATGCAACGGATTCAGAAATAACAAGTGGGATGGAGGGCGAGGGGAGCTCCACAGCGGGGACTCGGGCAGACATAAGTGACACGGACTCGTCCTCTGAAGGGAGCTCCCATGTGGTGGCGGCAACATCCGTGCCCCCCGCAACAACAGGTACAGCCACCACCCAGCGCACCAGCACCGCCCTCCCAGCAGCCCCTCAGCGTTTGCCCCCTCACCCAGGAAGGTGGGCATCTCCTTCTCTCCAGTCACCCCTGCTGCCCTCAGTGAGGAGATCATTGACCTCCTGAGGACGCTCACTGTTGGGCAGTCTACCATTTTGAATGCCATCCAGGGTGTCGAAAGAGAGGTGCACCAGAGTAATGCATACCTGGAGGGCATTCATTCTGGTCAGGCTGCCCTTCAGCGATCGTTCAACACTCTGGCCTCAGCACTGATGGCAGCAATTGTCCCTGTCTCTAGCCTCCCCCCTCCAACTTCCTCCACCCATACCCTATCACCTGTACCTCTGCCTATCCCAGACACACCATCAGACCAGCCTGCACACACCTCAACCCCCAAGGGAAGCTCATCCAGACATAAGCACCACACATCACACAAGCATTCACACAAGCAACATCCACATACAGACATACCAACACCCACTGCCTCCACTGTGTCCCCCTCCTCCTCGTCTCCCTCCTCCCTCCCTGTCACGTCTCCACTCACACCTGCATGCACAACATCTTCAGCCACTACGTCCATCACCAGCACACACACCAGAAGCCCCCGCACACGTGCAGTCACCACTCCCACTACCATTTACACGTCCCCTGTGTCCTCTCCCAGTGTGTCTGTCACCCCCTCTTCCAAGATACACACGGCAGCCACCCACCCAACAGCCATCCACCTCACAACAGCCTCCAGCCCAAGCACCTGCACCCAAAGACACCAGACTTAAGACTCCTACAACCACAACCTCTTCCTCCACTCCCATACCCACTACACCTACCCGTCCCACTGGTCCTAAATTGCTATTCCTGTGCAAACTTAACCTCTTTCCTACAACACCCCCACCCCGTCCATCTCAGAGGACTCCAGTCAGCACCTCAGCCACCACAAAACCGGGCCCTGTGATGACAGTCTGCCATGGACTGTGGAGTCCCCCACCCTCAAGGGCAGCCAGTTCAGTACGGAGCCAAGGCACGGGCAGCCCACCCCCGGAGAAACACCCAAAGATAGTCAGCGGCCGGCGCGAGAGGGTGAAAACACCAGGCACTAAAATCCCTACCATGGCTCCGGCACGAAGTGTGGAGACAGGTGGCACACCGCCCAAGGTGGGGAAGGGCCACAGGTGAACAGGGAAGGCTGGGAAGGGCAGCACGCCCGAGGAGAGCGCCATCAGCTCAGCTGGCCAGGAGGGCCCCGCCAGCCCCATCCCAGGTGGGCTGGAGGACACCAACAGGCCCGGTACTGCAGACCAGGAATACCCCGCCAGCCACCCGACAGATGGGCAGGAAGGCCCCGCCAGCCACAGCACAGGTGGCAAATGACCTGCACGCCTTGGCCTGATCCGCTGAACTGGGCCCTTCATCTCAAGCACCGCTGCACTGGGCACCGGCGTCTCAAGCACCGCTGAACTGGGCACCGCCGTATCAAGCACCGCTGAACCGGACACCGTCGTCTCAAGCACCGCTGCACTGGGCCCTTCATCTCAAGCACCGCTGAACTGGGCACCGCCGTCTCAAGCACCGCTGAACTGGGCACCGCCGTCTCCAGCACCGCTGCACTGGGCCCTTCATCTCAAGCACCGCTGAACTGGGCACCGCCGTCTCAAGCACCGCTGCACTGGGCCCTTCATCTCAAGCACCGCTGCACTGGGCCCTTCATCTCAAGCACCGCTGAACTGGGCACCGCCGTCTCAAGCACCGCTGCACTGGGCCCTTCATCTCAACACCGCTGCACTGGGCACCGCCGTCTCAAGCACCGCTGAAATGGGCACCGCCGTCTCAAGCACTGCTGCACTGGGCACCGCCGTCTCAAGCACCGCTGAACTGGGCACCGCCGTATCAAGCACCGCTGGCCCATTAGCAGCAGGGGCAGGCCCGCATCTGTGTCGGGCAGGGCTGCACGAGCACTCCGGGCACCAGTCCCCCTCCAGAACCAGTGGAGACATGCATCCACTTGAGAGACTGTGGCTTTGCACTCCCCAGGATGGCACAGTGGGCAACCCACCCACTGCAGAGACTTGAGAGACTGTGGCTTTGCACTCCCAGGATGGCACAGTGGGCAACCCTCCCACTGCAGAGACTTGAGAGACTGTGACTTTGCACTCCCCAGGATGGCACAGTGGGCAACCCACCCACTGGAGAGACTTGAGAGACTGTGGCTTTGCACTCCCCAGGATGGCACAGTGGGCAACCCACCCACTGCAGAGACTTGAGAGACTGTGGCTTTGCACTCCCCAGGATGGCACAGTGGGCAACCCACCCACTGGAGAGACTTGAGAGACTGTGGCTTTGCACTCCCCAGGATGGCACAGTGGGCAACTCACCCACTGCAGAGACTTGAGAGACTGTGGCTTTGCACTCCCCAGGATTGAACAGTGGCCATGGAGGCCCCTCGTGGATCTGGCGTCGTGCACTCATCTGGCTGAGGTGCCCCCCCTTCCCTTCCCCCTGAGGTGCCTGTAGTTTTCCTATCTGATGCCCCTGCAGTGTTCTCTCCGTTGGAGTCAGGTATCCTGTGTGGGCTTTGCCCATGTGATTTGGGCCCAGTGGTCCACGGACAATGCCTGCTACAATGCTCGGACTTGTACATATATGTATATAAGTGTTTTTGATGTGTAGATATATATATATATATATAATTCTGCCAGTAATACAATATATTCCAATGTTTAGAATCATTTCCTTTTGTCTTTGCATTCTTCCGGGGGGTTTGGGGGTGGTAACTGTGATGTATTACTGTGCATTGATGTGTGTGTTGTAGTGGGTGAGGGTGGGGGTGGGTGTGTCGCGTATGTGTGTCCCCGTAATATTTTCTCCTCCCCCCTCCCCTGTGTCGTAGGTGCAGTACTCACCGTTGTCTTCTGCGCCGGCGTTCGTGCTCCTGGTAGAGGAGCAGGAAGACAATCGCTGGGAGGATGTGGAGTTCAGGTTTCATGCTGTCCAGATTCCTCGTGGGGTGTATGGAGGTGAGCATTTTCCCTTTGAAATGGCTGTTTCCGCCATGTTTTTATCGGCGGGGCTACCGCCCCGGAAAAGGTGGCGGATTGGTGTGTTGTGATAGGGTGGGCGGTACATTGACTCCCGCCTGTCTGTTGGCGGTGACCGCCGCACTGTTTTTTTGTGCCGCCGTGGCGGGCGGTGTGGTAATGTGGCGGTCTCTGTTGGCGGTTTCCGCCAGGGTTGGAATTCCATTTTTTTACCTGCCAGCCTGTTTGCGGTTTGGCCGCTGGTTTAACACCGACCGCCAAGGTTGGAATGACCCCCATAGTCTTCCTGGTGTTTAAGTTCTGATTTTCACGTGTCCTTTTTTCCTGTTCCAGGGAGTTCCTGTCTAGAGGTTTTTTCCCTTTGGGGTTTTTCCTCTGGGACTCCTTCTGGAGGGCACAGACTGTGGTGGCGTACTATTGTCAGCAGCACCGGCTACCTCGGCCAGAGCAGGACCTAGAAGAACTAAGGTGGCACTTCATCTCCATCTGATCAGGAAGGTAAGCGAAAGGTAAATCGTTACACAAACTCAATTCTGACAAGACAGAAGTCCTCATCTTTGGCTCCACCCCCTCTGCATGGGATGACTCCTGGTGACCTGCCACTCTTGGAACCGCTCCAACTCCCACCAACCATGCACGCAACCTAGGATTCATCTTGGACCCCTCACTATCCATGACCCAGTAAGTCAACGCCATCTCATCCTCCTGCTTTAACACCCTCCACATGCTTCGAAAGATCTACAAATGGATACCACCCAAAACCAGAAGAACAGTCACCCAAGCCCTCGTAAGCAGCAAGCTGGACTACGGCAATGCCCTCTATGCATGAACCACAGCCAAACTCCAGAAGAGGCTGCAATGCATCCAGAATGCCTCTGCATGCCTCTTCCTGGACATCCCGCCACTGCCACATTACAGACCACCTGAAAAACCTGCACTGGCTCCCAGTCAAAAAGAGAATCACCTTTAAACTCCTCACCCACGCTCACAAAACACTGCACAAAACTGGACCAGAATACCTCAACAGATGACTCTCTTTCTACACCTCGACCCGGGATCTCCGCTCCGCCGACCTCGCCCTCGGAACCGGCCCACGCGTCTGCAGAACTGCAACAGGCGATAGATAATTCTTGCACCTCGCCACCAAAACGTGGAACACTCTTCCCATCCACCTGTGCCAGACCAAAGACCTCCTTACCTACAGGAAACTTCTCAAGATCTGGCTCCCCCTGCCTTCACCCCCCCCTTCCGCGCCTTGAGACCCTCACGGGTGAGTAGTGCGCTTTGCAAATCCCTCATTGATTGAAACACATACACCCACATGTACACAACACACTCACAAACTGACAGGCACACCACGTGAAGGACAGGTACAGACATGTAACCTTTGCTAACAGAAGAACTGCACAGACCACTGCAAGTGCCCACGGGTTGCCTACTATGTACACTTCACACACAGTACACCAAACAAAGAATAGCAAAGCCATGTCAACGGCATGCACCATGCCCATGTCATGTAAGTTCCATATAGGCACACATCCCTCAAGTCATGCCGTGAAAATCATTTTCGGAACAAACATCAAATACCAGACAACTGCTGCCTATACCAACTACATCTCATCAACACATACCTGACTTACCTGTAGTGTGCAGACACATCTGCCTGACACATTGGCTCACACACATAGGAATACAAGATTATCACATACCATGTGCCAGATGTGCGATAAGGGGTACCACACCTACTGTAGTGCCACCTCACATGCACCACTTACTGACTCACAACACCATCATGTCTGTATCAGATACAATAAATGGCACACCATGGGGCAGAGTCACTATCAAACAGTGCAGATCATGGATGCCATAGTGGGACCCTGTAGGAGAATACAGAATATCACTGACCTCACATGCAGTGTGCCAAGGGACACATTTGCTAAGTAGCTGAGCTCCATCCAATAGCCTGCACTGTGAATGTGTTGACAGTATAAATGCTGATTCATGTGTTGGAAGATAGGAGAGACACTGGTAGTTATGTTGATCATCCTGTAACAATGGGATACACACCCTTGGACACCTCATGGCTGCCGCAAACATTATCTGCCACTCTGGCTCACCAAGGGACCTATGTAAAAGCCCACAGTGCCATTGTCATGGCCTGCATTATATGTACAACTTTGCAGTTGACCATTTTTTAATGACTTGAAGCCACATTGTAAATATGACACCCTCTTATGCAGTATGTAGCGTGGAAGGGGTGTGCAATGTGTGTTGCTGCAGGTCTGTCACCATCAGATACATAGCATGATGATGCTGACTCAGATGTCAGTGTCACATAAAACCTGAGGCAGTGCCAACAACAAACACCACCCCAGGGGTGCTATTTGCAGGTTGCAATAAGGAAGTAGACTGTGCTTTGAACTCAGATCATTTTGCCACCAATGCAAGCTTTATACTGCTGCACACACAGAAAGAGCCAATTGGCCATCAAAACAGCATATGTATTGGGTGGTGTCCCTTCCTGCACAGATACATCCACCTCCACAAAGCAGCTAGCCAAGTACACTGGTGCTAGGAAGGTAGTGTTGGTTCACGGCTGCATCTGAGCAACTGGCACAGAAGACAACAAAGGGTTGCCTAGTAAGATGTCACACATTGGGCATTCTTGCATAGTCTAAATGTTGCAGGACAGTGCAGCCAATCTGGGAGATGTGTTGCACATCATCTGCAATGACACATGTCAAAATGGATGGGATATCCAGGCTCTGTAGTGCTACCATGTTGCCACCACATCTGACCCTATTGTGTTGTGAGGATGTGTCATGTCTCCTCCAGTGTTAGCACACTGATACAAAGGTGCACTACACAACGCAAGGTACATACATACTAACTAATGGACCTGGCCCATTTTGCAGGGTCATTCCCAAACTTTTTGCCTCCTTCCTCCTATTTTTCCTGACCTGTTTGTGCTGGCTTTAGGACTCTGAGCACTTTACCACTGCTAACCAGTGATAAACTGCATATTCTCTCTCTGTAAATTGTACTGTTGATTGGTTTATCCATGATTGGCATATTTGATTTACTAGTAAGTGCCTAGTAAAGTGCACTAGAGGTGCCCATGGCCTGGTAATCAAATGCTACTAGTAGGCCTGCAGCACTGGTTGTGCCACCCACATATGTAGCCCTGTAATCATGCCTCAGACCTGCCACTGCAGTTTGTGTATGCGTAGTTTGAAACTGTAAATTTTAGTTGGCAAGTGTACCTACTTGCCAGGCCTAACCCTTCCCATTTCCTACATGTAGGATACCCCTAAGGTAGGCCCTAGGTAGCCCCATGGACAGGGTGCAGTGTATGGTTAAGGTAGGAAATATACTAATGTGTTTTATATGTCCTTACAGTGAAATACTGTCAAATTCGTTTTACACTGTTGTAAGGCCTGTCTCTCTCATAGGTTAACCTGGGGGCTGCCTTTAAACATGATTGAAGCGTAGATTCCATTTTGGAGCAGATAGACCTATGGAGTTTGGGACCTCTGAACTAACAATTTAAAATACATCTTTTAGTAAAGTTGGTTTTAAGACTGTGGCCCTCATTATGACCCTGGCGGTGTTGCACCGCCAGGGCCAACGGGGGCGGGAGCACCGCCGACAGGCCGGCGGTGCTCCCTTGGGCATTCTGACCGCGGCGCTTTGGCCGCGGTCAGAAATGGAAAACCGGCGGTCTCCCGCCGGTTTGCCGTTGCCCATTTGAATCCCCCATGGCGGCGCAGCTCGCTGCGCCGCCATGGGGGATTCTGACACCCCCTACCGCCATCCTGTTCCTGGCGGTTCGCCCACCAGGAACAGGATGGCGGTAGGGGGTGTCGCGGGGCCCCTGGGGGCCCCTGCAGTGCTCATGCCAATGGCATGGGCACTGCAGGGGCCCCCGTAAGAGGGCCCGCTAGTATTTCACTGTCTGCATAGCAGACAGTGAAATACGCGACGGGTGCAGTAGCACCCGTCGCACCTTCCCACTCCGCCGGCTCGATTACGAGCCGGCTTCATGGTGGGAAGGTCGTTTTCCCCTGGGCTGGCGGGCGGCCTTTCGGCGGCCGCCCGTCAGCCCAGGGGAAAAGTCAAAATACCCGCCGCGGTCTTGCGACCGCGGTACGGTATTTTGACGGCGGGACTTTGGCGGGCGGCCTCCGCCGCCCTCCAAGGTCCGAATGAGGGCCTGTGTGTTTGAAAATGCCACTTTTAGAAAGTGGCCATTTTCTAGCTTGAAGCATTTTTGAGACTCTGCCTGTTTGTGGATTCCCTGTCTGGGTTAGTTTGACAGTTGGGCTGTTTGCACCTCTCTCCAGACATTGACACAAAGGGGGCTGGGGTGTAACCTGCATATTCTGATGAGCCATCTGTGCTAGGACGGAGGGGAGCAGTGGTCACTCGCACCTTAAAGGGCTGTGCCTGCTCTCACACAATGCAGAATCCAACACCCTGCTGTGTGTCTAAGGCCTTGCCTGGGCAAGGCAGGATTTCACAAACAAGTGAGACTTTCCTTTAAAATAAGCGTACTTCAAAGGCCAAAATGGGTATAAGAAGAGCACCCAAAACCACAGACTTAAGACATTTCTTTCGGTAGACTCCTTGTGCTGCGAAATTCGACGCACAGCCTGCCAGAAACGAAGCACAGCCTGCACCGCAGTGAAACTTTTACTGCACACCGAAACGGGAATGATTCAGCCCGACTTTGCAACGAGAAGATCAATGCAGTGCTAGCATAGTGACTGGAAATTTGACGCACGGCATACTGGATCAACGCATTGCCGAGCCGGAATGACGCAGCCCAACTTCCAGGGAGAAATCGACGCAGTGCCTGCCATGCAGTAGAAAATTTGAGGCAACACCCACCGGATTGACGCAGCTCCTGTGACTTCGTCCTGCCAGTGCAGGAAATCCACGCATCATCCCCGGGGTGTCTGAAAACCCCCCAACCCGAAGAGGATCTATGACCGAGTGCCGGAAAGCGATGCAGAGCCGTCTCTGTGTGAAAACTAAACAACGCATTGCCGTGTGCGGCCCAAGAAATCGCCGCACACCCCTTTGTTTCCACACATCTCCTCCTCTGCGGTTCTTTGGGGAGATTGTTCACGCAAACCAGGTACTTTGTGCTTGAAAGAGACCTTGTTTGTTTTTAAAAGACATATAACACTTTCTATCACTTTTCAGTGATATCTCAACATTTACTTATTGCACTTTAATCATTTTGACATGCATTTATCCAGATAAATATTATATATTTTTCAAAACACTGTGTGGTGTATTTTTGTGGTGCTATATGGTGTTCTTGTATGATTTATTGCACAAATACTTTACACATTGCCTTCTAAGGTAAGGCTGACTGCTCAGTTCCAAGCTACCCAAGGGTGGGCACAGGATAATTTGTATTGTGTATGACTTACCCTGACTAGAGTGAGGGTCCTTGCCTGGACAGGGGGTAATCTGACTGACAACCAAAGACCCCATTTCTATAACTGACCATCAGTTTGGAATCCAAATCATATGTCCCAGGTCCTTGAGCCAAACACAAGATTGTCATGTCCAACAACCCAGTGCTAAGGAGACCTTACACAACGATAGGAACTCACAACCTACCACAAACACATATGAGTCAATACGAACTCAAAATATCAACTGCCATGCTACATGACAAACCTGTTGCAACCCTTCACAACAAGTTTGCTCCTTTAATCTTTTGCAGGGGATCAGGGTTACGGCTATAGATAATGACCCTATTTCCCAACCCAAGCACAGTAGCAGTCAGTGCATATAATGAGTGACATCGGAGGATGCAGACTATTGTGGAGACAACATTTGGCATCCTGAAGTCCAGATTCAGGTGCCTGGACACATCAGAAGGCATCCTCCTATATGCCTCATACATTGTCTGCAAGATCATAATGACATCTGCTATCCTGCACAACATATGTGTGCGGATGAACGCCCCCTTTTATGAGCAGGTTGATGACCTGCCTGAGGAGGAGGAGGAGGATGGTGTTGAAGAAAATGGGTGGAAACAGTATAACACAGCTGCTGGGATACGCCACAGACTGCACATCATTGAGAACTTCTTCCCTTAATATTCACATAACTCACCTTACACATTTTGTCAATAAACACCTCACTTATTTACACAATATGGCTTTGGTCTCTTCAATCTCAACAACATATACCTAAGAATTGTGAATCTATCCTCAGCAAGCATGTTACAAACACTAATCTAAAAAGTACTGTAGCTACATCACATGTGATGTGTACGATTGTACTGCTACCATCACACACATCACAAATAGCCTCATCATTTGAATGTGACAACCGATTGACACAATCTATGGACCACAACATTTGAATTGCATCCACGTTGCCAACTTGTGAAACAATAGCTCATCACACAGAACTATAACATGTCCAAATAGGAGGTAAACAAGTGCTCCACACATGAGGCAGTGGATGACAAAATTTGTGAGACTGTAATGTTTGAACAAACCACTGTCACAACTCAGTGTGCGAGTTGCAATGGCTGCATGGAGCATGTGTGACAAGGGGGGGGACATCATTGGTAAAAAGGTCATCAGGAGTTTCTCAGGTATGAAAAGCAATGGAAGAAGTTAGGCCTGTGCAGTACATCCATGGAAATCAGTCCTGCCACTGCCATAGGGCCCAAGCCTAACAATACACAGATATACTTAAAATAAAGGTACTTTATTTTTATGACAATATGCCAAAGTATCTCAGTGAGTACCCTCAGTATGAGGATAGCAAATATACACAAGATATATGTACACAATACCAAAATATGCAGTAATAGCAATAGAAAACAGTGTAAACAATGTATTGTCACAATAGAATGCAATGGGGGCACATAGGGATAGGGGCAACACAAACCATATACTCTAGAAGTGGAATGCGAACCACGAATGGACCCCAAACCTATGTGACCTTGTAGAGGGTCGCTGGGACTGTAAGAAAACAGTGAGGGTTAGAAAAATAGCCCACCCCAAGACACTGAAAAGTGGGTGCAAAGTGCACCTAAGTTCCCCAAAGAGCACAGAAGTCGTGATAGGGGAATACTGCAAGGAAGACCAACACCAGCAATGCAACAACGATGGATTTCCTGATGAGAGTACCTGTGGATCAAGGGGACCAAGTCCAAGAGTCACGATCAAGTCGGGAGTGGGCAGATGCCCAGGAAATGCCAGCTGTGGGTGCAAAGAAGCTGCCACAGGATGGTAGAAGCTGTGGAAAGACCGCAAACAAGCCTTGCTAGCTGCAAGGGTTGCGGTTAGGGTTTTTGGATGCTGCTGTGGCCCGGGAGGGACCAGGATGTCGCCAATTGCATGAGGAGACAGAGGGGGCATCCAGCAAGACAAAGAGCCCACTCAGAAGCAAGCAGCACCCGCAGGAGTGCCGGAACAGGCGCTACGAAGTGGAGTCAACTGGAGCTCACCCAAAGTCACAAAGGAGGGTCCCATGACGCCGGAGGACAGCTCAGGAGGTCGTGCACTGCAGGTTAGAGTGCCGGGGACCCAGGCTTGGCTGTGCACAAAGGAAATCCTGGAAGAGTGCACAGTAGCCGGAGTAGCTGCAAAAGATGCGGTTCCCAGCAATGCAGTCTAGCGTGGGGAGGCAAGGACTTACCTCCACCAAACTTGGACTGAAGAGTCACTGGACTGTGGGAGTCACTTGGACAGAGTTGCTGAGTTCAAGGGACCTGGCTTGTCGTGCTGAGAGGAGACCCAGAGAATCAGTGATGCAGTTCTTTGGTGCCTGCGGTTGCGGGGGGAAGATTCCGTCGACCCACGGGAGATTTCTTCGGAGCTTCTAGTGCAGAGAGGAGGCAGACTACCCCCGCAGCATGCACCACCAGGAAAACAGTCAAGAAGGCGGCAGGATCAGTGTTACAAGGTCGCAGTAGTCGTCTTTGCTATTTTGTTGCAGTTTTGCAGGCCTTTAGCGGTCAGCAGTCGATTCCTTGGCAGAAGGTGAAGAGAGAGATGCAGAGGAACTCTGATGAGCTCTTGCATTTGTTATCTAAGGAATTCCCCAAAGCAGAGACCCTAAATAGCCAGAAAAGGAGGTTTGGCTACTTAGGAGAGAGGATAGGCTAGCAACACCTGAAGGAGCCTATCAGAAGGAGTCTCTGACGTCACCTGCTGGCACTGGCCACTCAGAGCAGTCCAGTGTGCCAGCAGCACCTCTGTTTCCAAGATGGCAGAGGTCTGGAGCACACTGGAGGAGCTCTGGGCACCTCCCAGGGGAGGTGCAGGTCAGGGGAGTGGTCACTCCCCTTTCTTTTGTCCAGCTTCGCACCAGAGCAGGGCTGAGGGATCACTGAACCGGTGCAGACTGGCTTATGCAGAGATGGGCACCATCTGTGCCCATCAAAGCATTTTGAGAGGCTGGGGGAGGCTATTCCTCCCCAGCCCTGACACCTTTTTCCAAAGAGAGAGGGTGTAACACCCCCTCTCTGAGGAAGTCCTTTGTTCTGCCTTCCGGGCCAGGCCTGGCTGGACCCCAGGAGGGCAGAAACCTGTCTGAGGGGTTGGCAGCAGCAGCAGCTGCAGTGAAACCCCGGGAAAGGTAGTTTGGCAGTACCCGGGTCTGAGCTAGAGACTCGGGGGATCATGGAATTGTCTCCCCAATGCCAGAATGGCATTGGGGTGACAATTCCATGATCTTAGACATGTTACATGGCCATGTTCGGAGTTACCATTGTGACGCTATACATATGTCGTGACATATGTATAGTGCATGCGTGTAATGGTGTCCCCGCACTCACAAAGTCCGGGGAATTTGCCCTGAACAATGTGGGAGCACCTTGGCTAGTGCCAGGGTGCCCACACACTAAGTAACTTGGACCCAACCTTTACCAGGTAAAGGTTAGACATATAGATGACTTATAAGTTACTTAAGTGCAGTGGTAAATGGCTGTGAAATAACGTGGACGTTATTTCACTCAGGCTGCACTGGCAGGCCTGTGTAAGAATTGACAGATCTTCCTATGGGTGGCACAGGAAATGCTGCAGCCCATAGGGATCTCCTGGAACCCCAATACCCTGGGTACCTCAGTACCATATACTAGGGAATTATAATGGTGTTCCAGTATGCCAATGTAAATTGGTGAAATTGGTCACTAGCCTGTTAGTGACAATTTGGAAAGAAATGAGAGAGCATAACCACTGAGGTTCTGGATAGCAGAGACTCAGTGAGACAGTTAGTCATAACACAGGTAACACATACAGGGCACACTTATGAGCACTGGGGCCCTGGCTGGTAGGGTCCCAGTGACACATACAACTAAAACAACATATATACAGTGAAATATGGGGGTAACATGCCAGGCAAGATGGTACTTTCCTACACTAGGGCTGTAGGTCCACCACACAAAAACCACAACTGTTGCTAAATGTAATGAGTTTAATCAAAGATTTGTGTTCAAAACATGATATGGCTGGAATGTAGGCAGAGTATGCCAATCACAACATGTACCAAATATGTACACCTCAGACATATGTGCAGTCTACACACAAGTCACCATAAAGTCAAGATCTACATATGGAGACAGTTGTCGGGTAACATTCCTAGATAGCATTCATCAGCCATCATCAACAATGCCCGAGCTGTGTATGTCGTCTGAAATGTTATGTTCTATAAGACAACTACACACATCACATAAGTAAACACAATTCACAATCACCACCCAGAACTGTTGCATAGTACTGTCTGCCATACATATGTGGATACACTGTTGTCACACATGCATACAGATGTACGACATGCAAATATTTGCATGCTGTTGACTCTGTAACACACACATCGGTGTAACAGACCAATCACACCCAAATCACATTGTTGCATGGACTACCACATGTGGCCATACACAATATGTAACACAGCAGCACAGCCCATTCCATTTGTATGTTGATACAGGGTGCATCCATAGACAATGGAACAAAATCACACAATTTGGAATAGAGTCAAAAAAATCCGCAAACGCAAAGTATATGACCCATGGGCCCTTAGCGTGAATTTCACCTTCGCACTCATCTCAATGATGATTTTCTGTTAATTCAATACATAAAGGTAATGTGTAAAAAAAAAGACGCAGGTAGGTCATGAGTCTGAAATACTCACACAAACATCACATGCAACAAATAAATAGATGCATAACAGTAAACATGACGCAAGGGGACAGGAAGTGATATATTAGGAAATCCTGATTACAGGCATGGTACAGTGGGTGTACTTTCACTTTCTCTTTACAGTCTGCACCTCCTTTGACTGTGTGGTTGTGTCCTAGAGTTGGTGGTGTGTTTTTGCTCAGGATTGTATCTTGCGGTGTCCCTCCGGTTGTGTTTTTGATATTTTTGACTGTACTTTGTCCCAGTGTCATTAAATTTGTGTGTTTTTTGTGTCTATCATTGTACTTGTACTGTGGGGTGTCTGTCCGGGATAGTTGATAAGTTGGGTTATTTGGGATTAATTTTTGGTCCTTAAGTTTCCCTTCTATTCATTTTTTTATTTTTATTATTGTCGTCAACCTGTACCTGATAGATATGTCTGGTAGGCAGAGGTTGACAAGGATGGGGGAGTAGGAGCTGGGAGGCTTCATGTAGCTGGTAGCCCATTACCTACCATTAATGTTGGAGATGGGAGGCCGTGTAATCCAAGGTAACTGGACAGAAGTGAGGTGGCTGCGGGGGGGGGAAGGAGTTCCACCACCTGAAGAGGGTATTTCGCAGCAGCCGCAACGAGCACCAGCTCAAGCATCTATGGGAAGATCTGGTGGCCAGGGCGCAGGATCTGCTTGACCATCTTGGTGTGGTAATCATGTTCATGAGTCTCCCATTGGCATACTATTTATTTTTCACTGCTATTGAATGACAATATCAGATGTGCTGGAGTGCTGCATGCAATGCTTGTAGACAGTTTGCATGCAACCAGAATGAAGTCTAACTGCGCCAGTCTAGACGTGAAGTTTACATGTCCTACCATTTTACCAACGCATGTCAGATGTTTGATGAGTCATGTAAAACCATCACTAAGTCACACATTTCAGGGGCCACCTGTACCCCAGCATAGGGTCATGTATGATACACCAAGACAGCACCAGCATAATACATTTAACTGAATTGTGTCAACAAAGTAGGGAAATCCATGTATAGCTATACATTGTCATAATTTCTCACACATGATCCCTGCCATTATGTTAGCAAAGGGGGCTTACCTGCCTTAGGGGGCACTGGCAATGGGGCATTTGATGCCATCAGATAACAACAGTCATGGATTACTCAATGCATGATCATTGCAGACTAAAAATTGAGCCGCATGTCCATCACAAAGCGCCTCTGGGTGCCTTGCAGGACAAACCATTATAACTGCGTCAGTTGTCTTGCAGAGCACCAGGGTAGAATCATGTATTTGTCACCCAACTCCCTCTCATACCATGGAGTTCCATCTTCTATAGATTGGCCACATATGGTTGTTGCAGGGTGTAGCACATCAGGACCAGTGTAAGTGTGTAGATGTGTAGCTCTTACTCACCTGAGTGTCCGTCTCATCGTGAGTTTGCAGTGGTGTGTCTGTTGCACTGTCTTACACCAGGATAACTAGCTCACTCTTCTAAACTAGTGCACACTGTAATATGTTGTCCATTAGTAGTCATAGTGATATGACACTAAGCATGGTTTTCCATCCATATCTTCCAGGTGGACCTGCCCCCTCCACCATCGGTGAAGTGGCAAGATTTGAAGACACAGATGTATCCAGTAAGTGTGATAATGTCTGTCCTGTGTAGTGGTTGAGTGTTTTGTGAGTGAGTCATGTGTGTTGCTCACAATGCTAGAAGTGATGAGCTGTCAAATGATCAGATATCAAAGTAGGCTGGATGGTGACATTGTGTCCCATTTAAGGGTTGCCCATGCACCCAGAGAGAGTCATATCCTGTGAGGCTTGTGGTGCTCAATGGGCAGCATCATGTAAGCAAGGTGATGACAAACCACATGTAGGCTATATGTGACTAAGAAGTGCACAGCTGTGAGGATATTGGCACTAGAACACACAGTCCTTCTCACAACACAGTGGTGCACCATTTTTAACACAAATTGGTACATCCCTGAATTGTAATGTATGTAGGACTGTCACGACTCACGTGCTGCTTGCGCCTGGAATTTGCAGATCTGGTGGCGTGGATCTTCAATGTTCGACTTTGGCCCAAAAAGGGGCGACTCTTTCTGGTAGCCACGGTGCTGTAGGCAATGGAGACGCCAAGAACAGACCGTGCCCTTCAGAAAATAGCGCCAGAGGGAAAAAAAACCTTAGAAAAAGGGGAAAAACCTCCAAACAGGAAGATTCCTGGAAAAAACAAGAACAAACAAACAGGAATCCAAAAGGAGCAAAAGTCAGGAAACACAGAATGCTGAAATCCAGAACCAAAAGGTGAGGAAATCAGGAGTGAAGACACTAACTGAGCAGAAAGTGTTGCAGCGCAAAGAAAGAGGAAAACACAGCCCTTATATACTAAAAAACAGGAAGTGACCCACAGGAAGTAAAAGGACACCATCTTAGACAGGGAAACAACACATAGAACAGAATAGAACAGGAACCATAGAGAATAGGGAACAAGGAATGCTGGGAAAGAACAGGAATCTGGGAAGGGGGAAAAGACATAAAGAAAGGCACAACAAAAGATTGCAGAAAAGAAGAAAAAGAAGAAAAAAGGGAAAGAAACGAAAAAACAGGTAAGAGGGGTCATAGACCCCTAGTATGGTGGAAAGCAGAAGGTAGAACGAGGCCCCATGCAAGTCTGGGGCCTCGAAATGCGCAGGAGAGGCTGGGGGCGCGTCGCGTCCTAGCAACGCGGTGCGCGGCCCGAGCCGAACGCCCGGCTTGAGTCGAGCTCTCGGCTCGCGCCGCACCGCGCGGCGCAACAGTAGGTCCCCCTCCCGAAGGTCCAGGTTTGAGAGGAAATAAACAGTGAAAGCGTTGAATCAGGAGAGGTGCGTGAACGGAAGATGCATCTTCCCAAGAGCATTCACTGAGAGGATAACCCTTCCAATGAATCAGATACTGAAGGCGTTTGTCAAAAAGACGAGAGTCACAAATTTCCTGTACTTCATATTCAGGAACATCATCCACGAGTACAGGAGGAGGACAAGGAAACTGACGTGAGTAAGGGTCAGGCACATAAGGTTTAAGCTGAGAAACATGAAAGACCGGATGAATCTTCCATGTATGAGGTAAGTGAAGACGGACAGTGACAGGATTGACCAACTGAAGAATACGGAAAGGCCCATAGTAACGAGGTGTGAACTTATTTTGAGAAAGACGTGAGGGTAAGAATTTGGAGGAGAGCCAGACTTTATCTTGCGGATGATAGTCTGGATTGGTTGCACGTCTCTTGTCTGCAGCCTTCTTCATATATCTCTTGGTATGTAACAAATTAGATCGAATTAGTCTATGGATTTGGAGAAGGCGTTTGGAGAAATAGGTAATAGCGGATAGAGGAGAGTTGGATTGTGGAGAAGTAGGAAAAGAGGTAGGATGAAAACCATATGAACAGAAAAAGGGAGTGACCTTGGAGGCACTATGGACTGAGTTATTGTAGGAAAATTCATCTATAGAGAGGTAAGTGTTCCAGTTACTTTGGGTAGAATTGCAAAAGCATCGAAGATATTGCTCTAGTCCTTGGTTCAGACGCTCGGTCTGGCCGTTGGTCTGAGGATGGAATCCTGAAGACAGGGCTCTATTAATATTTAGTGTTTTACAAAAATGCCTCCAAAATCGGGAAATGTACTGAGGTCCTCTATCAGATATTATGGTATGTGGAAGTCCATGGAGACGGAAGATATGATCAATGAATATTTGACTTCTTGAGAAGTAGGCAGCCTTTTCAGGGCAGTGAAATGAGCCATCTTCGTGAAAGAATCCACTGTGACCATGATGACCCGGTTTCCTGCTGATGGTGGGAGTGAACACATAAAATCAGTAGAGATGGGGCCGGTGGAACAGGCAAAGGCTGTAGTAATCCTGCCGGTCTGGTATGGGGTATCTTGATTTGGGCACATATGGGACAGGCCTGAACGTATCTTTCCACATCCAGCTTCCAGGTAGGCCACCAGAAAAATCGTGAAAGAAGTTCTTGTGTGGCCTTGATGCCTCTATGACCAGCTACAGGTGAATCATGGCACATTTGTAATGCCTTTTCTTGCACCTTGTTAGTAGGGAGGAATATCAGGTTTTGATAATAAAAATATCCTTGTTTCTTATGTATTAATGGTCTGAGTTCTTCAATGTCGTGGTCCGATAGGTTGGCGTATTCCAGTTGTACTTCTTCCAGGAAAGACTGAGCCACTCCAATGATCTTGCGGGGTTCCAGAAGATACTGAGATGAGGAAGGAGTACACTCTGGATATCGGCGAGACAGAGCATCAGCCAGAATGTTTTGAGATCCAGGAATATATGTGATGAAAAAATCGTACTGACTGAAGAAAAAGGCCCAGAGGGCCTGACGACTATTCTGGCATACAAAATTTCGTAAACATTGTAGGTTACGGTGGTCTGTCCTCACCTGAAATGGTTCCTTGGAACCCATCAGAAACTGTCTCCACTCAAGGCAGGCTGTTTTCAGAGCCAATAATTCCCTTTCCAGTACAGAATAGTGTTGTTCAGCTGTGGAAAGGATATGAGACAAGTAGAAAACAGGATGTTCAAGACCATCATCCTCTTGTCGTTGGAGTAAGACAGCTCCGATGGCTCTCTCCGAAGCATCAGTTACGACTATAAATTGTTTGGTGGTATCTGGATGTCTCAAGATGGGGGCTTGGGTGAAGACTCTCTTTAATTCTTGAAAGGCTGCTTCAGCCGCCTCAGTCCAGACAAACCCTTTCTTTAAATTTTCCTTTTTTAAGGTGTGAGTTATGTGGCTAGTCAGTCTGGCAAAGTCTAGAATGAATTGTCGATAGAAGTTTGCTAACCCTAGGAAACATTGTGTTTCTTTTATGGAAGAAGGAGAAGGCCACTCTAGGATAGCTTGTACCTTTTCTTGATCCATAGCTATGCCGGTGGGACTTAAATGATAGCCCAGATATTTGACTTCCGTCATGTCGAACTCACATTTTTCTGGTTTGCAAAATAGTTGATGAGCACGAAGTCTTTGAAGAACTTGTTTCACATGGGAAGAATGGAGTTCAAGATTTCTAGAATAAATAAGAATATCATCTAGGTAGATCACGACTGTCTGATTCAGAAGGTCTGAAAACACTGAGTCCATAAATCTCTGGAAGATTGCGGGGGCGTTAGTGAGACCAAACGGCATAACCCTATATTCAAAATGGCCAAATGGAGTCCTGAAAGCTGTCTTCCATTCGTCGCCTTCTTTTATGCGTAAAAGGTGGTAAGCTCCTTGTAAATCTAATTTAGTAAAACGTTGAGCCCCTCTGATAGCTTCTAGTATGTCCCTGATGAGAGGCAAAGGATAACAATCTTTAATTGTTATTTTATTCAGACCTCGAAAATCCAGGCAAGGACGAAGATCCTTTGTCTTCTTGGGCACAAAAAAGAGAGGAGCCCCAGCCGGAGACGACGATGGAACAATAAGACCACTCTGTATATTTTCGTCCAGATACTCTTTTAGAATTTCCCTTTCGGGTTCTGTGAGAGAGTACATCCTCCCAAAAGGAACAATTGTGCCGGGTTCCAATGGAATAGCACAATCATATTCTCGATGTGGAGGTAGCACAGGTTTCGACGGTTTTTGGAAAACATCCTGAAACTCCAAATAGTGGTCTGGGACCCCTTGGACCGTATTAATGGACATACCAGTGGCAACTTCAGTATCTAAGGATCTTTTCGGAGACCAATACTTGTCGGAAGTAAAACAGTTCTCATGACAAAATTGCGAAGACAAAGAAACTGTCCGGGTTACCCAATTTATATACGGGTTATGTCTGATGAACCACGGAATTCCAAGAATGATGGTATGGTTGGGGGACGTGATAAGATCGAAGGAAATGTGTTCTTGATGGTTTCCCACCTGTAGACTTAACATCAGGGTAGTGGTGTCTACAGGACCCGAGGATATCAAAGATCCATCCACGGTGTGTACCTGTTCGGGTACTTCTTTTGCTTGTGTAGGAACTTGGTGAGCAGCAGCCCACGTCTTGTCCATGTATATACCACTAGCACCACAATCTAGTAATGCCATAGTCTTTTCTTGACGACCGTCAGGAAGTTGTAACAGGACAGGAAAAATGAACAAGGCGGTTGTATTGTCATTAAAGGAGCTGATGGAAGGAATAGCTGTAGATCCCGTCCCCTCCCTTCTTACAGAGGACGGGAGGTTGCGTTTCCCGAAGGCCTGGGCGGACGTACAGGACAGGTACGAAGCATGTGACCAGCAGAACCACAGTACAGGCACAACCCTCTCTTGCGTCTGTCTTCTCGTTCACTAGCAGAGAGCGGACCTCGGGTAGTATCCACCTGCATGGGTTCCCCTTCGATGTCTCTAGCAGGAGTGCGAGGTTCCTCGGAACGCTGCAGGCAAGCTCGTGAGCTACTTGGCTGGGAAAACCCTCTACTCCTTTTCTTTTCCGATCTCCGTTCCTGAAGACGATATTCGATGGACAGTGCTTGATCCATCAGGCCACGAAGCTCTTCCGCTCTGGTAGAATGTACTAGTTCATCCTTTATTTCTTCTTTGAGTCCTCTACGAAATAAAGTTACCAGAGTACGTTCCACCCAAGTGGTCTCTGCCGCCAGCTGACGAAAACGGGTTATATATTGCAGAACGTCTTGCGAGCCTTGTTGGATGTCACATAGGGCTTCTTCAGCAGAGGCTTCCAATCCAGGACGGCTAAACATCTGTTTGAAGCGACTCACAAAGGTGGAATAGTCCGACAATACAGGGTCGTTGGAGGACACCATCGGGGTTGCCCAGGCCAAGGCTGGACCGGATAAGGCACTGATAAGATAACCCACCTTGGTCCTGTCGTGGGAGAATTGGGTAGGTCGGAAGGCGAAGTACACTGTTAATGCATCCAGGAACTCGCGAAGCTTGGTTGGTTCACCAGAGAAACAAGGGGTAGAAGCGGAGATAGTTGGAACATCACTGGTGCGGAGAGCCAAAGCCTGTCGTAACGCAGCATTTTCATTGCGTAGTTGTTGCAATTCCTGAGCTTGTTGCTGAATCGTGGTCAAAAGAGATTGTTCCGGATCTGCAGCAGCCACCACTGAGTCATCCATGGTGTTTGAGGACGTCGGAATGGTTAGGCGCTGCAATCTGTCACGACTCACGTGCTGCTTGCGCCTGGAATTTGCAGATCTGGTGGCGTGGATCTTCAATGTTCGACTTTGGCCCAAAAAGGGGCGACTCTTTCTGGTAGCCACGGTGCTGTAGGCAATGGAGACGCCAAGAACAGACCGTGCCCTTCAGAAAATAGCGCCAGAGGGAAAAAAACCCTTAGAAAAAGGGGAAAAACCTCCAAACAGGAAGATTCCTGGAAAAAACAAGAACAAACAAACAGGAATCCAAAAGGAGCAAAAGTCAGGAAACACAGAATGCTGAAATCCAGAACCAAAAGGTGAGGAAATCAGGAGCGAAGACACTAACTGAGCAGAAAGTGTTGCAGCGCAAAGAAAGAGGAAAACACAGCCCTTATATACTAAAAAACAGGAAGTGACCCACAGGAAGTAAAAGGACACCATCTTAGACAGGGAAACAACACATAGAACAGAATAGAACAGGAACCATAGAGAATAGGGAACAAGGAATGCTGGGAAAGAACAGGAATCTGGGAAGGGGGAAAAGACATAAAGAAAGGCACAACAAAAGACTGCAGAAAAGAAGAAAAAGAAGAAAAAAGGGAAAGAAACGAAAAAACAGGTAAGAGGGGTCATAGACCCCTAGTATGGTGGAAAGCAGAAGGTAGAACGAGGCCCCATGCAAGTCTGGGGCCTCGAAATGCGCAGGAGAGGCTGGGGGCGCGTCGCGTCCTAGCAACGTGGTGCGCGGCCCGAGCCGAACGCCCGGCTTGAGTCGAGCTCTCGGCTCGTGCCGCACCGCGCGGCGCGACAAGGACTGGGTGGGCAATTGTCCCACAGCATGGTGCTCCATATTTTCTACTCCATTTATGTGACACTTATGTGGAATGTAATAGGCATGAATGCAAAGCAAGGCCAGACGTGTGCTAGCATGGATATGGGTGTGTAAGGAGTAGTATTGGCAGATCAGGTATTGATGGGTGTCTACACCTGGACACATGAATGTAGATGTGATAGACCTGTAGATTCCAGCTTCCTAGTTGGCAGCCCCTTTAACATATTTTCCACTCCCTGACTCCATGTATGAGTGGGCATAACTTGGTGGATAACCTGGACAGTTGAGATGATGAATTGCACGGCCATCCCCCCGACACACAGTGGGGAGGAACAACACATTTGTAGGTAGATGTGATGCTCACAGTGTTGGTGACAGTTATTTTGATCAGGCTTGCATGTGTACACTGACCACTTATGGTTACCAACTGCAGAATATTGGCCCTGATCTATGTGAAGTTGACACTGCCTTTGCATTGTTACACATGGCACAAAATCAATGCACACCTAATTTGGTTTGGTTCCTACACTTGTTGTGTGTTGCTTTGGTGCAAATGAATGATTCTAAGGTGGCGTTGCCATTGTATTTATCAGGGCCATTGTTTTATCCAGAATGTGAGTTGGAATGCATGTGCAATTAGATGTAGAATGTCAGCTAATAATCTGTATATACTCCACAAAATGTTGACACCAATGGTTGCCTATCTCAACTTAACAGCTGCCAACATGAACAATGAGGAACTGTGGGCATTTCAGAAGAGGACAGTCCGCTATAGGCACATCCTGGCAGTGGAATCTGGGTTATGGAGGATTGCACACAACTATCGCAGGGAGCAATCCACTGGGGAATGGCGGGAATTCACCCAAGGAGGACCGACAGTGGCTACACGGAGAGGACCAAGGTCCACAGCTGTGCAGGGTGGCACAGCTGCCACCATCACTACAGCCCTAACTGCTACACCCTCAACATCTGTGCCACAGCCCACCCCACCTGCTGCCATGGACATGAATGTAATAAAGGAGCTACATGGGGGATCAGACACTGGTCCTTAAAATGTTGGACAGTCTGGAAAAGGAGGTAGAGAAGAACACTAAGAAACTGAAGTTCATAAAAATAAAACTCAAAGGGCCAATCTATAAGTGGCTTAACAACTGTCACCCCCAGTTCTGTCCTCTCCCTCCTCATTTGTTGTAATTTTTTATGGTGGTTTTAGAGGTTTACTGTCAGGTTAGATAGGGTTAGTAGTTTATTTAGGATAAGTGACTTTCGAGGGTGGGTTTTCTACTTTTCACATGTTACTTTGTGGATGGGTGGGTGTGGGGTAATGTTGGGGCATTTATGTGTTGTATAAAAAAAAAATATATATATATATCTACAAATTAAAAAAAATACCAACACAATATATATTTGTTTAGATATAGGTAGAATATGTGTAGTTTAGTATATGTTATCCTTCAAGTGTCTCATAATATTAGGTGGGGCAATGTTTAGAGTGTGTTGTTAAATGTGTTAGGTAAGTTTAGCATAGGATAGTTAGGGTCAGTTGTTGGTTATGTATAGTTGGAATGGATTAGGTTAGGATAGGTGTTCTTCATTCTTTTTAGTTTAGTTTAAATCTTATTAAAAATATTTGGGTACTCCCTTACTTCATGCATCACATGCTTGGGTCTCAGGGTCTTCCCATGAGTGTTCAGTGAAAATTGTGTGTTGTTCTAGGGACTCCCTCCTGCCTCCAGATCCCTCTCTTGACATGTTCATCACCCTCTTACAAGTGAGCTGTCACATCGGCAGCTACAACACATCTATTTGTCTATGCATATGTCATCCAGTGTACGCACCACTCAAGGTGACTATGTTAACCATGTATTGGGCAGGTAGGTGTGGTAATTCAGCTGTCATTGTTTGGGTCCTGTGTCAGAATGCTGGACAATGTGGGACATCTGACAATTGGCTACATTTCATATCTATACTGCTAAACTGACCAGTGGCAATTACAAATGAGGTTAAGTACCTCTGTTTCACACCAATGTGTTCTACTGGAACTCCCAGCTGACGATATTGCCCGAAAATTGTTTCACAGCCATTCCTGCCGTATGTAATGGGTGAAGCATACATGTGTTCAACATCTTTGACATAGTCAGTGAATTGCTTATAGGGGATGAGATCAGCATCGATGTTCATCATGTAGGTACCTTGCGCATAGAATGGGCTCACATATTCCTGCACTCTTGTACTGACACGCTGTGACTAAAGACATGTTACACACATCACAGTTCCGAAGCGTAGTAGATGTGTCACAATACACAAATAAATGCTGGTTGTGTAGGTGGTGTTTATCTACAAGTGACATAGTGCAATATTTACAATGTCCAGGTCTGTGATCCCTATTAGTGAAATCTATACAATCGTGACACAACACAAGTCCAGGATTGAGGGACATGTCATGGGACATGCTTGGGTAAAGTGTCATTCAGTGCAGGGGAATATTAATTGCCAATTGATAAGTGAGAGACAATTGCAGTCCATAGCAGAAAGGTCAACAGTGTGTCGGTGAAGAGTGCATCTCTCCAACTGTGCTAACAATGGCATGATGTCAAACACAGGACAAAGGAAAACACTGCCCATTTCACTTGGGCTGGTGCTACCGGGAACTCCTACTGTTGAAGATGATCTGTTCCACATCTTCATTCTCTGATGTGCGTGGTGTCTCCTCTGCCCTTGATGGTGGTAGTGGGAGGAAGAAGGGGCCACACACACTTCAGTAGTCAGAGATGTGGACTCCCAATTCCCGGCAGCTGCCATCTGTGGAACAACATATGGCATTGTTGCAACAAGGAGGAACTACTGAGTTTTGAGTAAGGCAGCAACATCCCAGTGGTAGGCAAGCCATGTCTGCCTTGAGGAAGACCATTTCCTGGTGTATGGAGTCCATCTTCTTCTCAAGCATGCAGATGCCAGTTTGGGAGGGCAGTTGTTGTGGCCTCTCCCTCATTGCAGCAGCTATGTCACTCAGACACTCCTGGACTCCATGCATTGGGGAGCATGTGCCTTGGTTGGCTGCCATTGTTTGCATCCCCACCCACACCTTCTTGGCCAGCTCCTGCTGGACTCCTACCACTGTCCTCTCAAAGGTGCTCCATGGGTCCTCGGAGTACTCAGATGTGGCTCTCCTGTGGATCTGCCTTTCCTGGAGTACCCTGATGACCTTGATGACTAGCTGACAACCATCAGCTAAGAGACCCTCCAGGAAGTCCTTGTAAACCTCCAGACAACACCTCCAGTTGCAAGGAGGAGTATTAATGTAGCAGCCATCCCACATGCCCCACCTAACACCCCAATAGTATGACCTGACAGATGTCCTGTAACACCAGACCAGCATTAAGTTCAACGCTACCTTCAAGGTCTGTTTCCGCATTTCCACCAGCCTTTGCATGGCAGTGAAATCACCATGCAAACGTTATTGGTGATGTTGTGTGGTGTGCCCCTGGGTGCCTCTGCACAGCCCATGCACTTGGCACAGGCAGTTCAGGGGGTCCCATGCTCTTGCCCGTTGCCCTTTTCGCTGCCTGATTTGCTGGGCTGAGTGCAGCATGTCCTATCACACCAATGCACTCCAAAACTGGCACTGAGTCTATTTGACCTATCAAGAACGCTGTACTAAGTGCCCCACAGAGCTACCATGAGCAGACAGATTTCCAGCCGTCATCCCAACGTGTGACTCATTCTACCAACCGCAAAGGGACACTGCACTGGCAGTCTTATCAACACCAGACTTGCCCATGCATCATCCCCTGCCTGTCGCTGTGGAATTATACACTATTATGTTCACAGTCATACCCCATATGTTGTATGTGTGTGTTAATTTCCCCATTCATGTGTCTCACATGGTTGTGTTAGAGTAGATGTGGGCTCAGCCTGTGACTGTTGTGACCTACTGTTTGCTATCTGTGGTACATATTTTCTGTAGTGGCACATTTCATTTCAGCATCAGGATGTGTGGTTAAACACTACTGCAGTTTAGTTTGTCTGGGTAGTGGCATGTTACCAATGATACAGGACCAGCCTGTTATTCCCCAGTGCCTGTTCAGTTCATTGTTCCCTGCACCCAGGGGGCAACCTGACTGCATGATGGAGTGGTGGCTGCCTCATGTGGAAGTGTTGTCAATGTGCTGTGTGGTGGTGCTTCCGGCACATGTCTGGGTAATGTTGGGACAGTTGCAATGACTTGTGTGCTGTGAGATGTAGCACACATGCGCTTGGGCAATGAGGCAAGACATTTGCAAGGTGTTAATGCAAGGGACACCACCATGATGTTACCCCAAGAATGGTATTGACTGACTACCTAGTCTCAGAGGTCTTGGTCATGTTGGTAGTGTTGATATAACTATGTGCAAGAGATGTTTTGATGACACAACCAGTGGCAGAGTGATTACCACCCATCCCATGTGCTGCATTTGAACATGGAAGTATTTAGGCCTGGTGTTCAACACATGTCCAGGCTGTGTATGTGTTATGGTGCATGGAACTACCAAGGTGTAAGTACATGTGAAGCCTACATCAGCATGGTGTAACTTACTTAATGTGCATTGTGTCCCTCTGCACTCCTTTGACATGCATTGTGCGAGTCCTATATGCCTCCCCCTTCTTGCACTTGAAATTTTAGCATACATTTGTCCCATGCAACTTACCCTGCATTTGTGGTTTTTCCTGGTAGTCTGTGCTGTCCTGCAATTTCTGTGATGATTTCCTCTGGGAAGAGCGCTGCAACCATCTCCTCCATCTCGTCCAAGTCCTTTTGTGGTGCTGGACTCCCACCTTCAGTTTGCAGTGCTGTCTTCCTGTTCCTTGCCATTTTTTTTCTTTGCCCTTCACTAGCAGTCATGCCAGCGTTTCTTGCACTCAGTTAAGGTCCTCCTGACCTCTGCCACACTGTTAATCTTGTCCACTATCTGCTGCCAAATTGTCTCTCTCCTTCCAATTGGCAATTTGAGGTGACGAAAAGTTGAGCTTGATGCTCTGTCACCCCTCTCACCAGTATTTTGTGCTCCTCTGCACTGAAACAACACTTTGGTGGTCATTATGAACACAGGTAATTACCGCCACGGGCATGGTGGTCTGGACCACCATATAATGTTCATCTGGAGACCGCCACAGGCGGACCTCCGCCAACGCCAGGCTACCGCCGCCAGGCAGCCTGACGATGGCAGAGTTCCTCATCCGACAGAGCAGCGCTGCTCGCAGCAGAAAGAACCTGTGTTCCCCCAGCCTTTCCCTGGCGATTTCCACCACCAGGGAAAGGCTGGCAGAATGGGTGCCCCTGCCATGCCCATGCACTGTGCGCAGCCTCGTTGCGCATGTTACTGCCCGATTTACAGGCAGTGATATGTGCAACAGGTGCTGCTGCACCTGCGGCACTGCTACATTGATGACGGCTCCATGTGGAGCCATCGGCAATGTCCAGGCCTAGCGGAATGTTGTTTATTGGGCAGGCTGGGTCCTCAACAGGCTGGCGGTCTGACTTGGACCGCCAGCTCAGAACTCGGCAGGAAATCCCACCGAGTTCATAATAAAGGCCTTTGTCTTTTTCTTCTCCCTCCCCTGGGTCTTGTCTGTGTCCTCCTGGCTGGTTCCTGGTTGAATGGGGCCTCCCTCGGGTCTCTCCTGGCTTTCTGGGTCCATTTTGCCTCTCTTTTGCACTGGTTTCTCCGTTAGCGTCTGAATTTGATGCTATTGCAGGCAAAAATGGTGCATTTTTGTTTTGCGACATGTTCACATGTTGTAAAATGGATTAGAGTAATTTTTCCTCCGTTAACATCATTTTGCTTTACGACAAGGCACAATGGTTAACGTGGGGAAAAATGACTCTAACCTATTTTTAGTACCACCCAGCATCATAGATAGCGTTAGCGCAGTTTGGCACCAAAAGGTATAAATCAGGGCCTAATTTTGGAAAAGTTTGAGAACTTCTTCCTTCAATATCTGACATTAACATTATGAATATAAAGTCAAAGTAGTACACTTTTTAGCATGCATGACTGTCTAGTATCTGTGAGATATATTTTGTGCAGTTTCAGATAAAGTGAGCACTGGTCTCAACCACAGTTTTAGACTGACTGGAGTGGCATTGCAAAGCAACACTGCAAGTGGTAATTTAACACGTAATCCCTTCCACAGTATTGAACTGACTGGTGTCTTTAACAGTTGAAAAGCTGGAGCAGCACTCTTTTACCACCTTAGATAGTGTTAAATCTTGTTTGCCATAGGAACTTTGAAGACAGGTGCTGCTTTTGGCTGGAAACATTGCAGCATTTGATGACACATCTAAAGTAAACCTAATGCAATAACTTACACAAAGCAACATAAAGAAAATATGTACATAGTGTGGAAAACACAAAACAACTTCCAAATGGGACATAACACATCAATCACAGTACAACCCAACTACATAACATTGCAGTGATTCAACGGCACAAAAATCAACAGAACACAACACCATCGAAAAATGGCAGACAACAAATATGCATAAAAATGTCGTCACACATTTCCACCTTCAGAATTCTGTTTTCACAATACAATAGTAAAAGTTGTTTCCACTAAACTTATTAGCAAGGACATCAAATAGTATAAGTCAAAAATGTTTTGTGATCACACCCATTGTCTGTCTCTCCCACAATTTACTCTGAGTAGAGCCTTATGTAGATGAAGAACTAGGGCAGCACCATTTTACTGCCTTTAACAGTTGTATATAATTGCTTCTCACATGATGTTTAAAACCATCTCATGCATTTTCCTGGAAATGTAGCAGTATTTATTGAAATATTTAAAGTAAAGACAATAAAATAAAACAGAAAGCACTAAAAACACTATAAAAATAACAGGGTCCAAAACAACAAAACGTTCAAAGCAAAATGCACCACCATTTCTAGAGAGCAACACAACATTGTTAGACCTTACACCCTTGTGTTGTAGTCCCCCACACATTTAGCCTTCACCTCTTCTAGTTTGCTGAATTTGTTTTTGTTGGCCTTAGGGCTCTTTGAACTTTACCACTATTAAACAGTGCTAAAGTGCTTGTGCCCACATCCTAAAACATGCTAAGATTAGATTACATCTAATTGACATATTTAATGTACTTAAATGTCTATAGTAAAGGTGCTGCATATTCCCCGGGCCTGTAAATTAAGTGCTAGAAATGCTACAAGTGGGCTAGCAGCCCTCAATGTGGCACCCACTAGTGTAGCACTTTACAACATGTCTCAGGACTCCCTCTGTAGCCTGAACAGCAGTTTTGAACTGCTGTTTCAACCTGAAACCTTCCTTTTTAACACTAATGAGTCAGCCCTGAAGTAGGCGCTAAGAGATCCTATTGAAGGGTACATGGTATTTATAAAGTAGAACATGTGAGTTCAAGTTTTACATTTCCTAACAGTGAAAAACTTCTAAAATTGTTTTTCACTGTTCCCCGGTTTTACATTGCCCAACAGTGAAAAGCTCCTAAAATTGTCTTTCACTGTTGCCTAGCTACCTCTTTTATTGACTATCACTAGAGTAGTGTATCACATTTAATAAATTGCAACTACAGATTAGGAGCAGATAGGAACATATGTATTACATTCTTATGAATTGTAATTTAACATCCTCTTTAATGGTAAAGTTGGGTTTTAAGTCACAATGTTTGCCCTTGCCCTCTGGATTTTTGCCAACCTGCTGCCCTGCTGTCTGAGAAAGGAAGACTGTGCCTACTCCTTGAACTCAGGATCACCAGAGGGAATCCAAGGGCTACCTAGATGTGTGAGCTACAAACACACAGCAAGCTGTAGAGCGACTGCAACCTACCTGTCTGCTGCTGGGTGCTGCTGGGATGAGCCCTATCCCCCACTTGGTGCTCCTCACAGGTGCAAGACTCTTGGTTTGATTCTAAAGTGGCCTCTTCCTACCAAAAATCAAAACCTGGGATTAAGAAAACTTTTCAAGAAAAGCTGCTCTGAGGCCCTCAACCCTCTGGAGTAATCCAAGCTTCAGGATACCTTCTTTGCCTGGAGTTAGAAACCTTCACCATGCTCGACCCCAACCAGCACCTCATCAACAGCGACAACCTCCTCGGCATGAAAATTCAGCTTTCTCGGCTTGGAGCTTTTCCCATCAACATCAACCCCTTCACCAAGACTTTCTCCAGTGACTCCCTAGTGTTGATGGCCTCCACTCAACTACAGCCTGCTGCCTGGCTCCGCTGAGGACTCTACATTCCCCAGGAAATCTTCAGAATTTCTTCGAAGCCCGAAGGTAACTCTCGACCAGCGTGAACCTGGTACTTGATTCTGACCTATGCTCCATTGTAGTTGGCATTTACTTCTGACTTTGTCCTGGTCTCATGCAACCAGATACCCGCAGTGGCCGCCTTGTACTTTTTGGTTCTGTTTTGCAGTAAAAAAATAAAATAAATAATAACTCTAGTTCTACTGATTGGATTGAATTTGTTTTTTTTGTCATTTTATTTATTAAAATATGCTCTATTTTTCTACATTGGGGTGGGATTTTTCTTGTGTTGATTTTTTACTTTATTACTGTTTGTGTGTTGCCTAAATATTTGACACATTATCTATAGGTTAAACCTGACTGCTTTTGTGCCACGTTTTCAGTGGTTTCAGCACAGGTTAATTTAGTGAGCTTTTGTGGTTGACCATAAAAAATGTTGTGTTTACTATTTGAGCTTCCATCCGTTTCTACTCATAACCCAATTTCTTACAAACATCATACAACAATAATGCACCACAAAAATAGGGCAGTACAAAAAAAAAATAACACACATCAGCTCCACAAAAAATTACAACACAGCAAATATGTCCAAACATTTTGATCCCATATTTATCATCAATAGAAGTCTGCTTTGTTCACCTAGTAGGAGAACATTTTTGCATCAAGCTTTGCCTGAATTTACCACCAATCAAAAATTACCACTAGTCAAAAATATTTGTGATCCAGCCTTTGATATGATAAACATTAGAAGAGCTGGAGCAGTGTGGTGTTACCACTGTAGGCAGTGATAAATTGCTGTTTGTCTCTGGAATTGTAAATTATTATGTTTGTTTGAATAGGATTTTTTTCAGGATTCATTGATATTTCTTTTATAAACAACAAAACAAAGCACAGTAGCATAACACAGCATAAAACCACAATGACACAAAAAACAATACAGCACATCAGCACCACAAAAAACATAAAACAACAAATATGTATAAACATTTTAGTCACAAATTGCCACTTACAGAAATCTGCTTCTGTTAAGGGGTTTACACCAAGTTCTGCCTTACTTACCACAAGGACCAATCAGTGCCTGTTGGAAAATGGCCCTCTCTGAAGGATCACCTCAAACTTTTTTCCTTCCTATTCCTATTTTTCTGACCTATTTTTTGTTGGCTTTAGGACCCCGGACACTTTTCCACTGCTAACCAGTGGTAAGTGCATGTGATCTCTCCCTTAAAACATAGTAACATTGGCTCATACCCAATTGGCATATTTAATTTACTTGTAAGTCCTTAGTAAAGTGCAATACATGTTCCATGGGCCTGTAAAGTATATGCTACCAGTGGGCCTGCAGCACTGATTGTGCTTCCCACATATGTAGCCCCTTAACCATTTCTTGTGTGTGCAGTGTAATTACCACTTCGACTTGGCATTTAAAACTACTTGTCAAGCCTTTATCCCCCCTTTTTACATATACTTAAGTATTTTACATGTCCTGGCGGTGAAAAATGCACAAATTTGTTTCTCACTACTGTGAGGTCTGCTCCTCTCACAGGCTAGCATTAGAACTGCCCTTATATACTTTTAAGTGGTATATTCCGATCTGAGAGAAGTAACCCTGTCATGTTTAGTATAGTCAGAATGGTAATAGAAAATCCTGCTTGCTGGTGAAGTTGGATTTAATATTACTATTTTAGAAAAGACACATTTAGAATGTGGGCATTTCTCTGCACTTACTGCCATCTGTGCCTTACAGCTTGTCTCCAATCCACGTCTGGCCTGTGCTGGTTGAGAGCTCCCCCAGACAGCCATTAACACAGGACACTCAGTCACAGCTGCATTCATCTGCTTACTGAAAGGGGCTCTCTGGGCAGAAAGGGTGGAGGGGCTCTCTCTTACACTTCAAAGGCCAGTGACAAGAGGACGGTATCCAGATTGGCAATCCACTCACTGCCTGGCTCGCCTTGTTTTAGCCTGATGTAAAATGTACTCTCTGACGGAGAGCTGTATTTTGAATAACTGAAGTAAAAGCCTCCATTACCACGTCTTCTTGATTATTAAAATGAGCTGATTTCGACATTTTTATGAAGCTTTCAATGCTTTCCTCTTGTCTCATATAACGAAGCTTGTAAACCATCAGTGCAAAACTATTGTGGACTTTTTAAGCACAGATCGGAATCTAAGCGTAATCTGTACTTTGAAAAATATTTTGACTATTAGCTCTTAGTAATTGATATGGCTATAGGACAGTGTTGGAATTGAAAACAAATTACTTCCAGAACCCATAAATTCGAGGTCAAGGTGTGGCAGAGGAAAGAAGGTGGTGTCATGAAGGCTGGAGTTTGAAAAGCAGAGTTTAACAGTTAAGGTGGATATTTAGTAAAAAAAAAAAAAAAAAAGACCTGTTGCAAAGAAATCAGCAAAGAGGAATCAAATAGGTATTTTGAAAAATCTTACAGGGTTAAGAAGCCTGCTGCAGAAATCTTTGGGCCAGTAGTACAGAGCATTTTGTCTGTGCCCAGATGGTCCAATTCACAGAATTTAGCTGTTCCTGCACAGAAAAAAAAACATTTTTGTACGTACAAATGCTATTTTGCTATTCAGTAATCTATTTACCGAATCGGAAAATAGGTTTGTGAGTCACAATTAGGAAGGGCCGTGTCATGGATGTCCCTTCCTAATTGCTAGTCACAGTGCTATGTATGATTGTTTTGTGACCGTGAATGCGGTCGCAAAACAATCACAGTTAACACCAATTTCAAATTGGCACTAACCCATTTTCAAATGTGAAGGATTCCCCAAGGAACCCCTTCCCCTTTGTGAATGCATCAAAAATGTTTATTAAGACATCTCACAGACCACTGCCTGCTCTTAAAAAGCAAGCATTTGCAAAGCAATAGGTAGTGCATTTGAGAGAGTTAGAGCGTTTGGCATTGTAAATGACAGTGCCTTTTACCTATGTAAATTGGTTTTAAATGTGGTGGATGTAATGTGGGATGGAGTTGAATTCTGTGGGTTGTATTGGAATTGTTAGTTGAGGAAATGTGTGGGGTGGAATTGTGTGGTGTGGAGTGTATTTGTGTAGTGGAACTGTGTGGCATGACAAATAGGGATGAGACCTGCACAGAACAGACAGAAATAAAGACAGTGAGGGATAGGTAGTTTGTTTAGGTGGAAAACAGCACATACAAAAAAGGCAAAACCCCATAATCAGGATTAAATGGCATCATGTTTGATAAACATATCCTGGGTTTAGTACTAAATCATGGAACAGTTGCTACAGAATGGTGTCAATATTGCCAGAATTGCTGTAAGAGGTGCTCTCTCTTTCAGGCTAATAACCATTTTTATGCCAGGGGTTAGGCTTTTCATCACTTTCAATGACTGCTGACCAGTTTAATGGTGTGCATGTTGCAAACATCCTGAATAGAGCCACAGCCTGGCTGTTGTACAGTGCACAACACCAGCTGCATTTTGGATTGGTTTGAGGAATACTGAACATCTAGGGTCCAGATGTCAGAGATTTGCACCCTCTTGTCCCAGTTTCCAAAAGTATACTGGCTCAATGAGTAAATTTGCTCATGCAAAAATCTTCGTGAAGATTCTATGCGCTTTTTAACTTTTTTCCAATGGGGAAATATTTTTCCCTTGGGGAGAAACTTCTACCCTTATATTACTATGTATTCATCATGCCTTATTTCGCACAGATTTTGGGGTATTTTCTGCCAATTGCATCCTGAAAGTGTATTTAATTCAGCCTTGAAGTTGGAGTAAATCTCCATCTGGGTGAAATGGGTAGTGTTTGTTGATAACCAGATACACGTTACTTTAAGTATGTGTGCAAAATGTCATGGCATTAATGTCCTGAAACGTTCATGACCCCAAACCCCTAGAAGTGGTTTTTCTCATAAAACGATAATTGTGTATCTAAGGACCTAATTCATAAAGCCATTTGCGCTCGTATCCCACATTTACAAGCATTTACAGCTGGGTTTACAGCTTCTAAGCATTCACTAAAGGTAATCTAAAGCACTAAAGCAAAAGATACTTAGAAAAAGGAAGAGAAAAGGAAGAGAAAAGTGAAAAACGTATCAAAGGGATAAAGCATAAAGCTGTAACAGTGAGCTGAAGGGGCAGGCAGTGGCAGTAAATGTTTTAAAGAGGCCCGCGGTGGTTTTAGGATTACGCTGCCTCATCATTCAGTGCTCGCACATTTAAATGAAGCAGCCGTGTGTTGCCAATGAGATCTTTTGGCACCGAGATGGTTCTATTTACATATGAAGCACTGAGTACTTTTTAAATCCCGCTACCTTTGCATATTATTACCTCACAATACAATATGACGCTGGAGAGAATCTGATACTACTATCGGGATGGATGTTCAATTCTGCATTGAGGAAATTCTAATGCAAAACACAGAAATATCGGTAGGTGCACATTTGCATTTGTTTTCTTTGTTTTATTTGGGTTTAGATATATTAATTAGTGCAAACTCACCTTTTGTGAATACGAAACCACAGTTATACTGGAAAAAAAGTATCTATTTTTAAATGTGAATTAAGCGTGAAGGGGCAAATAGCTTTGAGAATACCGCCACCATAGGTCGTTAGTGAGACAGAATGTTTAGGTACAAAATTGACAAACGCTCTCCTGCAAAAGCGACGTATGCAGGCCACCACTTGAGAATCACAGGCGGGTTTCCTGCAAAAAAAGTTGGAAATGTAGTTTTCACCTTCACTTGCTCTTGAAAGGGATGTTTAACAATAACGATAAATACATATATATGAAAAACCCTGCTTAAGTATTACACTAATCAGTCCTTTGGGGGAATAATGCGGTGAAGTATGTCTTCCTGATGCATGTGCAGGGAACACAATGGCGCCTGCTTTCATTCAAGCTGGAATTACTTTTTGGGAGTGGTCTAATCAAAATCGTTTTTGTCTTGGATCAGAAGAATGCGTCTGTGGCACTCTGTGATTCTAAATACATTCACTGTAGCCCACAGTAAGCACTGCTACATTATAGTGCAGGTAAAATAACTTAGAAAAAAAGGTGGCCACATCCTTTGTTCCAACGACAAATTAACCCTTCAAAACCAAAAAGATCCGCCAAAGAGTGTAGACCAGTGTGAACGTTCTCAATAGTGTTAAAATGTGTTCCCAAAATAAACAGCAACAGAAAAATAAAGTCAAAATTAGCCTTGTTGTAGCATATCGTCATCATTTTTTATAAATTATTTTATAGACGCTACAGTGTAGTAGCGCTTTCTTGTGAAGTTCCCTTTAATGTATCTACTCGTCCATCGTGTTTACTTTGTGAGCAACCGAGCGTCAATTCTGTTTTGAAGATTAGGGAGAAATTGCAAAAATGAAGCTACAGACTAATTAAACAGAACGCGGCCAGAGTAGGATTAGGACATCAAATCCCAATGAACTGCCGAAAAGCAAAATGAGCCACTTGTGTTTCCGCCTGCTGACCCCGCGGTAAATTTCTAATGGGCATGGCAGGGAGGCTGCCACACTGGCGGCAACCTACCCGACGGGATTTCGGTGGAAAGGCTTTTAGGTCTGCAGAAGTCATAATAAGCCCCTTATTGTTTCTTCTCAATCTGTTGCTATACTAGGATTGCAATGAAGGTCGCCTCTTGGAACAAATGACCCAATCACTGTATTACTTTTTATATCCTGTGTTCATACTTCTCCGACTGTTCACTCTCAAAACTTAGGCCCGTATTTATACTTTTTGACGCTAAACTGCGCTAACGCAGTTTAGCGTCAAAAAATTTTGCGCCGGCTAACGCCATTCTGAAGCACCATGCGGGCGCCGTATTTATTGAATGGCGTTAGCCGGCGCAAGCAGACCGGCGCTGCCTGGTGTGCGTGGAAAAAAAACACGTACACCAGGCAGCGCCGGCGCTGGGAAAAATGGCGTTAGGGCGTCTTAAAATGGCGCAAGTCAGGTTGACGCAAAAAAATCGTCTTAACCCGATTTGCGCCATTTTAAACGACGCCAAGACGCCATTTACATGACTCCTGTCTTAGTAAAGACAGGAGTCATGCCCCCTTGCCCAATGGCCATGCCCAGGGGACTTCTGTCCCCTGGGCATGGTCATTGGGCATTGTGGCATGTAGGGGGGCACAAATAAGGCCCCCCTATGCCACCCAAAAAAAAAAAAAAAAAAAATTAAACTTACCTGAACTTACCTGAATGTCCCTGGGATGGGTCCCTCCATCGTAGGGTGTCCTCCTGGGGTGGGCAAGGGTGGCAGGGGGGGTCCCTGGGGGCAGGGGAGGGCACCTGTGGGCTCATTTTGAGCCCACAGGCCCCTTAACGCCTACCCTGACCCAGGCGTTAAAAAGTGGCGCAAATGCGGGGTTTTTTGACCCGACCACTCCCGGGCGTGATTTTTGCCCGGGAGTATAAATACGACGCATTTGCGTCGCCGTAATTTTTTTAGACGGGAACGCCTTCCTTGCATCTCATTAACGCAAGGAAGGCGTTCACGCAAAAAAATTACGCTATTTGCCCATACTTTGGCGCTAGACGCGTCTAACGCCAAAGTATAAATATGGCGTTAGTTTTGCGCCGAATTTGCGTCGAAAAAAACGACGCTAATTCGGCGCAAACGGAGTATAAATATGCCCCTTAATGTCTACAAGTATGGACGATATGTGATTCCTACAATTTATAACCTTCATTGTCTTAGGTAACATTTCCTGTGCACTGATTTACACACATGAATGATTTACTGTGGCTCTGTGTGTGATGTAATGAAGCTCTACAATGGAACAGGAAGTGCTATGAAATGGCTAAATAATAAACAAATTACATCATTATTCGTTTACTTACTCAGAAACACTGATAATCTTGCATACTTACATTGCGTAGACATATCTTAGGTGGAGAGATGAGCTAAGTCAAAATACTGCTTTCAAGTCATGGTTTCTCTAAAGTACTTGTGAAGTCATAAACTGTGTAACCAGGTTTTCATTCCATTGCTTTGGCATCTAGGTGTGGGGCACCAGATGACTCCAAACCAGGATGATACTTTAGCAAAAGAAGAGCTGGTGGCCTTTGAAACAGGCCTTTCTATGTGCCCAACTGGAGGTGATTGTAAAAAAAATGCGTAGATGGTGCAGAATTGTGTCCCATTGTCAGAAAATGACACCAGGTCAAATTTAACATATTTCCCTAGGTCAACCGGATCCCAGATCAGACCAGAAATAACTGCTGGAACTGAGATCCAGTGTGATCCGCCTACTTTCCAGCATTATTATGTAATACCCAGTGAGGTATACCTATGCTTTAAACTTTACATCTTTCCCAAGTGTAACAACTGTATTGACTGAAGTTAGTGAGTGATATAATGAAATGTTCTGGCTACACAATACATTCCTGCAGCTACATGTTTAGTATGTTGTGGTTTTGTAAAGCACAGTCAGAAGGACCTACTTAGACTCCATTTCCAGTATCCAGGCATGAAGAGACAAAGGCACTTTTAACCTAAAGCTTATGTGAAAATAATTGGGGTGGACAAATTCTCTTTTGATGTTTCAATTGAAAAAAGAGCTTCTTGAGCATGATGACTGTTGGTCCTGGCCCTTTCAGCAAGGACAACGACCAGACCTATTGCCTTTCGCCTTATTTTTTTGCTGAATTTGTTATTGTGGCCCTATGGCTCTGAGCACTTTACCGCTGCTAAATATTACTAAAGTGCATGTGCTCAGTGCTTACAAACATGGTAACTTTAGGTTATTCACAACTGAAATATTTAAGTCCCTATTAAAGTGCACTACCTATGCACATGGCCTGTAAATTGAATGCTAATTCTGGCCCGCAACCCTCACTTAAGGAGCCCTCCACATGTCTCAGGCTTACCATTGCAGAGCCTGTGAGGGCAGTTTTGAACTGCCATGTCCAACTGGCAAGTTAACCTCTTGTCTGGATAAATCCTTCATTTTTAGTACATATTAATTTATAAGCTATTGTAAGCCCTGAACAGCCCAAGGACAGGGTGCAGTGTATTTAAAAAGTAGGACATGTATTTTTAGGTTTTACATGTCGTAATAGTGCAACATTCTTAAATTTATTTTTCAATACTTCAAGTCCTAGCTATCCCACAGGATAACATTGGGATTACATTATAACATCTTCCAAGTGTCATTTCCAATTGGGAATGGATGAGACCCCCAAGTTTGATGTCTTTTGAATCACAATCTAAAACCACAACGTATGGTGAAACCGGATTTTAAAGTGTAATTTTGAAAATTCCACTTTTAGAAAATGGTAATTTTTTTATGTCATCCATTTGGTGCTTTCTGTCTGTCTTTGAATACACGTCTGGGGTTGGTGACAGCTGGGCTTTTTGGATTCCCTCTAGACAGCCACACACGAAGGGAGCTTAGGTGTGACTTATGGGCCACCAACAGCCTGATGGGCGATCCTGGGCAGGATGGTAGGGAGGAGCTGACACTTACAACTGAATAGGTTATCCTGTCCCCACAGAAAGGGCAGCATACCCCCTGTAGTGAGTATGGGCAAAGGAAGGAAGGACAAGGACTCTGTGCACTTCAAATGCCTCTCTTTGAAGTCTCCCCCACTTCTAAGCCACAACTGTGTTTAAGTACTGGGCCTCAGACCCCACCAACTCAGTACACTTCTGGACGTGTGGATACTCTGCCAAGAAGAAGGACTGCTGTGCATTAACAAGGACTGCTATTCTTCTGAACTACTTCTCTGGAACAACTGCTTTTCTGCTGTGCTGACCTGCTGCCTGCTGCCCTTTTGACCTGGTAAAGAAAAGCTGGACCTACATCTTCATCTTGAACCCAGACCACAGAGAGACTCCAAGGGCTTGCCTCCTGTTCATCTGAAATTTGAGGGACACAAAAAGCTTCCAACCCATCACTCACAGCTCCTGGACCCACCTTTAACCAGATCCTGACCCCCAAGAGGTGCCTCTCAGCGCCTGGGCCCTGGGAAGTGGATTTTTGGCTTCTGAAATCAAGCTTTTGGTCTCTTCGAGACCATGAAAGGGTCCGTTTGCTTTGGAGCCGCGGCACTTACCAGAAAAATCAAAATGATCTATGGCAAGATCATATCCTCACACAGCAAGCATTGCCACTCAAAACCACGAGGATTCAATCTGCCTGTCCATGCTGCCCGTCTAACTCTTCATTCCCATGGACCACCTTCAGTGGCGCTTTCCTTACCCCAGTTGAAGTTCTTCTCTGCAAAAGGGACTCTTGGCTCAGTTCTTGAGAAGTTAAGTATCAGCGGGTCTTGGCTGGGACTATCTAGGACCCACGCTTCATTGCGGTAGGCCCAAACTAATCCTGGTCGAGCGTGAACAGATTGCCCTGATTGGTGCTTTATGCTTTTAAGCACCTCATTTCTGCTTTGTCTTTAAAAATTCAATCTCAATTACTACTTTTTCAATTTTTGTTGTTTTTGTTTGCTCATAAAATGAAGTTCTATTTGTCCAACCAGGTGTGGTGTCTTTTGTGTGGTATTTTCACTGCTTTACTGTTCAAAGTGTTGCACAAATACTTCACACATTGTCTCTTAAGATAATCCTGCTTGATCTGTGCCAATCTACCGGAGGGGGAGTGCAGGGTAATAGGTGGCGTGCCTCTGACTTCCTGTGACTAGGATTGTGGTTCCTGCTTGGACAGGGTGCATACCTCTGCCAACCAGAAACCCAGGGCCTCTTTAACAAAGTTTTGGAAGCATTGTAAGCCATTTTTCTGTACTGCATTCCTGTCTTTTTCCTCTGCACTGGCACACAAATTGCTGTCTTGCCCCAATGTAGGCACTTGTACCATGATGCAAGGGTGCCTGTGTTTTTTGGGGATGATTATTTTTGTGCAGGAAGACAAACCGTCCTGCACAAAAACAATCACAAGAGACATTTTCTTCCTTCCATGTGTGCTGCAGAATGCATAGAAAGAGGGAAAAACAGGGAGAAATAATGTTATCTCTCCCATTGAGCCACCCTTATGGTACCCCTTGGGTGGCATAGGAAACTGATGCATTGTCAGGTTTACGAAACCTTGTAAGTCTGGGACTGTGTCAAATTCTATAGGTGTTGAATGGGAACACCCACAGCAACACCCGTGGAACGCCCCTTTCACACAGAGTAATGCATGCAAGGGGGCCATATCTACAAGGCCATGCAAAGCCACGCAAAGTGGCATCACATGGCCTTGTAGATATGGCGTTGCAGCCTGCACCGCCGGAGCATCAAAATAAGTGATGCACCAGTGGTGCAAGCCAGTTGTAAATGAGGCCCCTAGTTTCTAACATAGACACTCATTACAATACCAACCAATAACATAACAGGCAGACCATATAAGAAATTAGCTCATACATACAACTAAGTTGTGTTTGCATTTCCTGTATTGGTGAATGTTTTTGAAGTTTTGCTTCTAATTTAGAGGAACAATTATGTGAGAAGGAGAGAGATTGTTTACAGGCAAAGGATGACATCTTTAGCATGTCCAGGAAAGCAGTCATTCACAGATACTGCTTCTCACCTGAAGTGATCCTTGACATAGTAGCACACTAGTAACAGGAGCTTGATTCACCTACAACCCACTTACACAGTATCACTGCCCATGTCAAATCTTGGCTGTACCCCATTTAATAGCCCCTGGGCCTTTCCAAATGGACACATTTGACAACTTGTCCGACTCACAGGCAAACCAATCTCAATGCTTGTGACAGGTACTTAGATACATTGATGCATCAACAGAAAGTGCACCCATTTATCACCATGCCACAGTCACTGGGGGAAAGGCAAAAGGCGAGCTTGTGAATTATATACCTTTGTGCACTTTCCTTGTATCTTCGGTATTTATTGATGGCACCCATGTAGCACCTCAGCCTCACGATCTACAGAAGCTTTTCTGCAGCAGACACCACTGGTATTCTCTCAATGTGCAAGCTGTCTGTGATTCTTGCTTCTTTCATGTGTGTGCTGCCTTTGAAAGATACACACCGGAAAGCTACATCTTCCATGAGTCATCTGTTGCACATTGGTTGGTTGCTGGGGGTTTACATGACATGTGGATCAAAGGTAAGATATGCCATTTCAAAGTGAAGCTGAAATCATAACTGGGGAACGGCATTTCGATCATACTCACTCATTGCTCACTACAACACACTAGACCTATGTAAGAAGACTGGAATCTTTTTGCCTCCTTTCAAAACCCCTAAATGCCAGTTTTTCTACTTTGATAGTGCACTGTGACCTGCTAACAAGGCCCCTGTTAATGTGTTCTCTCCTAAATTGTTATGTCAACACAGTGAACTCCTGATTGGCAAAGCTTCACCCTTTTGTAAGCCCATAGTAAA
Source organism: Pleurodeles waltl (assembly GCF_031143425.1). Taxonomy (NCBI): domain Eukaryota; kingdom Metazoa; phylum Chordata; class Amphibia; order Caudata; family Salamandridae; genus Pleurodeles; species Pleurodeles waltl. The sequence goes on from NC_090438.1 coordinate 409,235,972, forward strand.
TGGTACCCATTGTACCGATGGCATAGGTGGTAAAGGAGTCCCAAGGGTTGCAGTACAAGGCTGTGCCACCCTAGAGGACTCAGGCAAACTACTAATGGCAGGCCTGGCACTGCAAGCTGCCAGAGCAGTGAAAACTGCTGGAGTTTGGCTGCACACTCACCATGAGTGGCGCAGTCCCATGCACCGCCTTACAAATATGTCGGACACCCGTATGGAAGGCCTCTGCAGCCCAGGAGACAGGGTGCATTGTATTTGTGGTGCAGGCATGTAAGCATGAGCTTATTTGCCACTATAGTGTCCTTTCCACTAATGTACACTATAAGTGCAGGGTGGTCCATAAACATGGGACTTACGACCCAGTTGGCCTGGGCTGCTGGCTCCACCTAGTTATGTTGAGTTTGGTGTCAAACGACGTGCCTTCTCTCCCCCAACATGAATCTTGTGTCAAGGAACAACTGGCATGCACCCAAGTGGCACACCAGAGCTTGCCCGCCTGTTTGCTACCTTTCTTTTTGCTCTGGCAGGCAGCCCACAATTCTTTCCGCCCTTGCTGACGCCAAGACAGAGTTCTCACCTCCTGCATGGCAGCCTGGGTGCTCCCATAGGTCAGAACAAAGGGCTGAGGGGGGGAAGGAGGTCACACTTCCCATCCGCCAGCTGGGTTACTGAATAAAGCTGTCAAGGCGGTGAGCTTCAAAGGGTTCAACAGCATTATTAGCCACCAGTGCTGTCCTCTAGAGAGAAAACAGCCCTCCACTGCCCCACGCACATTTTCTCATGGACAGGTGAGAAATTAAATATGCAGGACTGTGCACACCCCAACAGGCTGATGACACCTCTAGGGTGAGCAACCCATTCTGCGCAGTAAATGTTAGTTTCTGTCATCTTAGAAGTGGCAGAATAGGGGGCTCTAGGTAGCTAAAGGTGACCTGTTCCACCAGATGTGGTCACCTCAGTGGTGGATTATCGGTAGGAGTTAGCTACCCATTGGCCACAGTTTCCACACCCCTAACCCCACTAAATCTAGGATTTAAGGGGCACTCAACATCAGAACCTTAGATCTGATGGACTAACTTCAAAAAAGGACACCAAGAAGCTCTGCATCACCAACAACAGGACTCTGCCTACTGCTCCAGAGCAAAAGAGGGAAACTCTGTCCCTGAGGCAACAGACTAGGAACTGTGCAATGAACCTTTGTCCTTGGCTGAAACTCTTCAATCCCGACCAGAACGACACCTATGGAAGCCAGAAGTACCCTCGCTTTCCCTTAGACTGGTGGCACAATTCCCCAACAAACTGCAGGTAAAAAGGCACTCTGGAGACAAAGAATCGCTTGCCATCAGGCCCTCTGAAGGATCATCCGGATCCAGTTGGTGAAGTGAATTTTGGGATTCTTAGTCTGACCTTCTACAAAGTTACAGGCCGCTGCCACACTCCCCCAGACCTCCAGATATCTCAAAGGCATCTTGCTGTGCTTACCGCTACCAAGGCTTGTTGGCCACCAGCCACATGACTAACCCCTTAACTCGATGCTGCAAAAGGAAAGCACTGCCCAGCTCCTGTGTTAGAATCAGCACCAGTGCAAGCCCCGTTCAGCACCATTGACAGCCAGGACAACTCTGCACCCGGACCCGACAGACCTGGTAGAGGTGAATTGACTTTTGTGGCCGGGCCCAGGGTATGCACTAGCTTAACCCTGCAAGGGCTTCCAGCAGCTCTACCATGAGTGGTCTTTTGTCATTAGTGGCATCCCTACCACTAACTTCAACACAAGTCCCATTCAGCACCATAGGCAGTTGTCAGGATAACTCAGCACCTGGGTTCCATGGGTCAGGTAAAACTGCTCTGACTATTGTGTTCTGGTTCCAGGGACTGCATTTGCTTAGCTTAACTCCCCAAGGGTTCAATGCAACTAGGCTTTTAAGTGCATTTTCGCAACATATAAGATTTTCCTTATTGACTTCAATGCAACGTTTAAATGCCATTTCTGCAGTAGTTTACTATGGCTTCTAAAATCGATATATCTGGTTCTCCCAAATCTATACTATTCATTTTGGTGTCGAAATTTATATAAAAATAAACTCTATTTGTATAAATTGGAGTTGGATTTCTTTTGAGTCATGTCAATTACTTATGGCCCATGTTTGTGCTGTGAAATGCTCAACAGATGTTCCTCTAAGGAAAGCCTGACAGCTCTTTGTGCACTAACAGGACAGGGCAAAGGATGTATTTTTGGAAATCCAAGGACCATCTCTGAAGTATTGTGAGAGTATTACATGTTGAGGACTAACCACCACTCCTCATAACACTACCCTTTCCTACAACATACATGACATTTACAGCCACTGCATGTAGGCATACATAATTCAGTATGTTTAGAATATAGGCACATTAAAAAAATACACGTTTCTTCATTGTAGTTGGTGCCAGAAATGGTCTCTAACCAATCTCCTCACACCCTTCATATGGCCAACTACACTATCTCAAGAAAGATATAAAAGAGAACACAGAAACCCCCCAAAGTTATCATCAATTTTGTATCCTTCATTATGAAGTTTTTTTTACCATACCTTGTGTGTGCTGGTGTGCTCCCAGAAGTTGTGTACAAGTAAGTACTAGCCTGTTGTATCCTGCACAACATTGCCATGCTACACAACTTGCATTACCCATGATCTGCAGTCACATCGAGGTTCCCAGGTGGGGGTATGCAGGTTCCGGACCAACTAGTTAACTCATTTTTCACTTTGATCAGCTAGTTTTCTGCTGCATTTATGTGGCTAGATATGACGGATGATGGACTACTACACCGTCCACATATACTGTCCTGAGAAAGTACTATTTATTATCATAATGTTGCAATCATACATGTAATGCTTTGTGTCTTATTACAGGTACACTCCCCTTTCACAATTATTTTATCACTTTTACCTTTAAACATTAGTGTTAAATCATCCATAGACATGTGCACAAGTATTTCAAAATACACTTTACCACCTTAAATTATTAGTACCTCAAATTGCAAAGTGCCCCCTTTATAATTAATCTTCTTCACCAATATTTTTAGCATTTTCAGCAGCTGGAAGACTCTCCCCATGCATGCTTGAGAGGTCTCCCCCATATGTTGAAGTCTCCACCCTGCATCTGGGGCAGAACCTTCAAAAGCAGGATATAGACCACCATCCTCAGATTTCGTCACCTACTGCTACAAACAGGAGGTTACAGAAACATGAAGATGATTTTTAAATCTTTCTCAAACATCCTCTCACCACAACGCCATCTTTTCCATCCTGCTGCTCCTTCGCACATCAAATATAAATCTTGCCATAATGGAAATGTTTTGGAGCTTCATATTTGCTTTCCATATTACATTTTGTATCACATTTGTAAACATGATAAATGTAAAATGTTCATTTGACAAAAATATGTATGGCTGACATTCTGCAATTTTTTCACTGTACACAAGATTATATGATATTTTTTTAATGATCCAGTAAAACACTAAAAAATACATAATTTCTGTGATAGCCAGTGTACTAAGAGAAATGTTGCCTTAACTAACATTGTTTGCCAGGATAAATTACTGCACGTGTGTCTGTATTCACAAACATATGTCCTACCCAGGAGGCCTGAAATGAAATTACTACTAGTTTTTCAAATTACATCAACATTTTTGTGATCTTTGCCTTACATTTTCTTCAGCAAACGTTTGTGGAAGGTGAAACCATTGTCAGCCTTTTCCTTACTTTGTTGATGTAACATCCTTAGAAAGTATGTGTGTCTCTGTGTGTGTATGAAGTAGTGATCATATGTACCCAACATTTCTTAGTTTTTTCCTCATTCCTTTTCAGTGGTCAGAGCTGGCTACCACCATCTCAGCATGACCCACAGCAAAAATCCAGATCCTTTACTGTGTGACAGGCATGACAACTGTCATCCACCAGCGAGGAGGAAAAACTATCTACTAGCAGGAAGAGTGCACTCTCCCAGACACAAAAATATTCAATCACCAAAGAGACTCTGGGTGAGGCTGCCAAACTCACTGTGGTGTTAGGGGATTTCAGCACCACTAGCCTGGAGGAGATAGATAATGAGGCCCCTACTGGCACTGACTAAAACCTTTCAGTGATGTCTGATGAGCAGGCCTCCTCCTATTTCAAGTTGCTGGCCAGAAAATCCACAGCGTCAGTTGAGGATCACTTTTACCCCTGAGATGTCTGAGCCCTCATGTGTTGCCCTCTCTCTTCCTTCTGATTATTTTACTGTGACTTTTTTTCAAGGACTATATGTATTATTCAATTGCTGATCTCTTAGGACCTGTAGGAATTAATAGGTATGGTTCACCCACTTCAAGGGATGAAATCCAAACAATATTCTACTCTATGCAGCCTCATAACCTCCTTGATAGCAAGCACATCATCTGATTTGCCTTCACTACCCACCCCATCTCCAGTAGTGCCATCTCCCAGTACATCTGTTTTATTTATTTCCCATCTACCACTGTGTATCACATTTCTCAGGGGTGTAGAGTCCCTACATGGCAAGTCATTTAACATTCACCTCAAAGGAGGATATCAATGTTGAGATCGTAAAACATGAGCCTGAATATTACCAGGAATGTTTTCTCCCAAGGCAGGAAAAAAGTGTCTTTGGATTGGGGAGGGACTTTATTCTTCTTTTGAACGTCTGACTTTCTGTTGATAATGTGATAGTATTTTATGTTTTTTTCTGAGTCTTTATGTAGTGTTTATGTTATACACTGCTTCACACATATATTTTTGTACTTTTTCTCCCCTAGATTTGATCTGTGGCATTGCTTGGCAGACCTCGTCCACGTTTACTTTTCCCCTCTGAGCAAATACATTTTTTGTTTTCCTTTTTCCCAATTCTGAGGAGTCTATAATTTATGTATTTGCATTTTCATTTATGATTATAAAACATGTAATTTTTTTGATATTTTGTGATTTTGTGAGTGTTTTTTGACGAAGTATGTATCCAGTTGCTGGAGTGGTTTTGAATTAACAATTCTAAAGATGGTGTTTCACATTTGGTTCATGCAAATCTACATCAATAATGATTTAAATGCTAAATATTAACTGAAAATATACATTATTTTAGGTTTGTATTTCTTTTAAAAGATGCTCACAGACTGCTTCCACATGCAGGGAACATTTTAAATGTTGTATACCATTTTTACTTTAGCTCTGTGTTTGAGAGAATGCATTGTTAACCCAGTAGTGAACATGAAAATGGGTATAGTCAATGATGCTGTCTCCTTAGAAATGATTGTGTTTGAGCTTACTTGTGTTGGTTGAGTTCATGGTGGCAAAGTGAAAGTGTTTGAGTTGGTGATAGTGAAGGAGGTATGGTGGACATAGTGGTGGTGCCATTTGATATATCATATATCATCTTCATGGTCAAGGCATATTATCTTGCACTCTCTTCACTCAAACTTTGAAGATGTTCATGGTGCATCTTTACTATGGCTTAGTTATATTTCACCTTATCAAAGGCACATATCTGCTTGCCAGTCATCTGAGTGAGTCCTTTAAGGTGGTCCACAATCTCACTTAGAATTGTCCCCATTGCAGGAATATCCCCTGCAGAGGGGCTTGCTGGAGGAAAAATTGATCCTCCCAGAGGACAGAATTTCGGTTATGCCAACCACCTACATGGCGAGAAGGTAGATATTCATAAAAAAGTTGTAATTTGGGATATTGTGATAGAGAAGGTTGGAGAGCGAGAGCAGCTCTTTGCCAGGTGTGTCCTCTCCCTCATGTGATTGAAACAACCAAAAATGTACCTGCATGTGAGGAGCTTCTAAGTGACACTACTGAGGTACTTTTAGGAGGGGAGTCCTGCATGGCTGGGCAAGTATTTGTGCCTGCTTAGCTTGTGGCTTGAGACTGACAACCCTCAAATGAAACCTTAGAGAAAGACAGATGGCTGGCCATGTGGAGGTCATGTCTGAAGATTACAGTGTAGGCATAAACATGTCCTCTTCCTTATTCCCTTCCTCATCCTTGTCCTCAACCATGTCCTGCCCTTTTTCCTCTGCTTTTTGTACAGATCTCACTGCTAAGATAGCTGCTTAGATTGGCTATCATTCTCTGTTTGTGAATGGCACCTCGTCTGGCTTAGTGTCCACTTTACCTAAAAGAGGAAGATTAAAAAAGTTAAAATACTCTTAATAGATCATTGTCTCAATACTTACAGAGACTACTTTAATGAACAAGTTGAGAAATAAATTAAAATTTCAGTTATTAACATGATAACTGAAATGACAATATAAAGGTAAGGGCCAATTGTTGCATAGAATTATTACATATATACAGCGAAAACTATGTATATCCCACAATGAATGTTTCCTTTCTGCTTACACAATTGATGTCCACTTCTGAAGCAGTGTCCTTGAAGTTGGAGTTGTTAAAGTATCCTATGATCCAGCAGGTAGAGAGGAGATTTATGTTAAATGTTGAGTAAACATTTATGAATAAAAATTTAAAAGTGAGGTTCAACAGACGCAATGTTGAAATTGGAGCAAATAAACAAACACTATGGAATAAAGTATAATATACTAACATCTAAAATACATTCTACATTTCACTTTACATAAGAAGGAGGCTGACCTGGTGTGTAGTGGGTACCTAAGGTACTTACACCTTATACCAGGTCCAGGTATCCCGTAGTAGTGTAGTGTAGACTGTGTCTAGGAGCCAGGCTCTTTAGAAATAGCTGTGGGTGAGCAGCCAAGGCTTATCTAGGAGACATGCAATGCTCATGCAATATCACTGTAGTCACACAGTACTCACAGACATGAAAAAAAAACACTCAGTGTTACAAAAATCAAGGTACTTCATTTTGGTGACACAAATACCCAAAATACCATAGAGGCTATACTCCTTTAGGAGGTACGTAATACACAAATTATGCACATGAGTATGCAGAAATAGGCATAAAACCAATGCCCTGGGTACCTAGGTACCATATACTAGAGGTTTAGAAGGTGGCACCAGTATGCCAATTGTGGGTGAAATACAGAGTTTTGAGAGAGAGGGCATAATCACTGGGGTGCACATTCAAGCACCATGACATCAGGCAGAAAAAGGGGGTAACCATGCCAAGAAAGAGGGTACTTTCCTACAACATACAGTTGATGTTTGATGCAGCGAATGGAAAAATATGAGACATAGAAGCAAAGATCATATGTTCATAGATTAACCTGATTGATGAATGGTAGGGGATCTAATTACTGCTGCCAGATTGTCCCTTAATGTCACATGTATTTTTGTTCACAACATGAAGAACAGAGGCTGTTGTCTGATTGCAGCTGACACAAGAAAGACAAAGTTACACATCCAAAGTCATACATGATGATAGTATAGAAGTAGGTTGGAATTAACATCTCACACATATACTCACACTTACACACACACAAACATACACAAATTCTTCTCCTGGATGTTAACACAAGGCACAGCAGAAATATTTTTGTGCTATTACAATTTAATGTGTCTGCCACTACAATACCAAGTCGAAGGATAATTAAAATTGACTAAGTATATCACAATCTAAGGTCAAATTAAATATGAACATGTGTGGAAATAGCAATGTGGAGCACTTTATACACCTGTATCCTGTCATTTACAAATAGAATCAAATCCAAAAGTATTGATGCTAGACTTACGGATATGTAATATCCATTTGCTCTGTGTAGCTAGTCCAGAATTCCTTGCAGCAACAGAAGCAGAAGATTAGGCAGTGGCAGGTAGTGAATGGCAAAGAAGACAAGTCTTTTAAGTGGAATAATAAGTGTGTGAGCTTAATAGTTGAATTGAAGTTTAGTGCAGGTATTAGCCAAAATAAAGTGTCAATAAATAGAAATGTAATGGTACAACAAAAATGGTATAGTAGTGCCCTATTTTATGCTAGGACATACTTGTGTGTGTTAAAAGGTTGTGTTTAGAACAGGCCCTTTGTAGAAAGTGCCTCTCCCCCAGCTGTAGCAACCAATTTGTTTGGAAATACTGACTGTATGAGAGGATGCAAAAATAATAGGAAATTAATATAAACATCAGCCTATAAAAAGGGTATGCATTAGAGGCTGTGATTGAGGGGTATGTATGAGATCTCTGCAAGGCAGTGTAGGTTTGGGTAAGGGCAGAGTTGAGTGAGTGGCTGGAAGAGACATTTTAGGGATAAAGAGTGGTTTTAGTGCTTTTTTTAAATTTGTTTTTCATCAAATGTAAACTAACACGTACAAACATACAGCAACAGTTACTCGCAGCAGTACAGACTGACATGTCTAAATAGTAAAGACATGAGTTTTCATTTCTGATACATCTAACCTTTTCTACGTATTGTGAGGTATGTGTTACTTCCAAAACTACAAGATTTTTGGACTGATCCCTTCTTCTAAATAGATAATTTGTAAGAGGGGCCCATATGTCTTTCTGTTGAGATGCTGCGGGCAGTTCCTCAGCATAAATATCTAGTGTGTCCCTGCAATATACAAGGTCCTCCAGCCATATTGTACTTGTAGGGTAATAGCGCCTTCCCCAGTGAATATCCACCAGTCTCTTTGCTATCATGAGCACCACCACAATGATTCAGTGTCCCTGTGGTGGGATCAATTTCATCAGCCTGAGCAGGCACACCTGGACAGTTCAGTGTACGGAGAGCTCGGTCATAGTACACAAGTCAGCCACCACCACCCTCTAAAACCTCTGCACACAAGTGCAATCCCAGACCAGGTGAATGAAGTCAGCCCTCGTCTGCTCACAGCTGTCTCAGCATGCATTCCCTCTGAACCCTTATCTATGCAGTCACAAAGGTGTATAATACACTTTGTGAAGGTACTTAAAAAGAATAATCCAGAATTGCAATTGCAATTGCAATTGGAGGTGAGGTACCCCATTAAGGAGCAACAATGTTGCCAGACCTCTTGCGTCAGGGGCAATGGGAGTACGGAGGTCCACAGCTCACAGCTCCAGTGATCGGTCAGCTAGCAGAGGTATACATGTCAGTGTGGCTACGTCTAGTTTGGTGATCAAAAGTTCTAACCTGTGCTTGTGCGGTCAGTGTCGGGGGCTCAGTGGGAAATGTAGGGTAGAAGTTCTGTATGGCATGTGTTAAACAATGGTAGTAAAAGGAGAAGAGTGTTGTGGCATTCTGAATGTGCTGCAGATCTGTGAGTGTCCGAAAGATTCCCTCCTTATACAAATCACCCATTGTGGCAATTCCATCTAATCTCATCAGCGTCCTTGACTTGGTCTCATGTGTGATGGACAGTGCCGGGTGATGTCCAAGCGGCATCGCTGGAGCATACAGGAGCAGCCTGATTGGTCGAATTCCCAGTGCTTGCCACATTGCTGCATTGTCGATTACCAAGTGTATCTCTGCACTTCTGGGGTAATATGTGACATAGCGGTATTGGGTGCAAGTCTTCTGCTTCAATTGCTAAGTGTGGTATGCTATTGTGTGGCTTATATCAGTTGTATGCATGCTGCGTCTGTGCAAATAGATAGTAGATCTGGAGATCGGGGGCTGGGAAGCCTTCTCTTTAATAGGTCAGCAGTTGCCATTTCAATTGGGGCTGCTTACCTGCCCAGACTAGCTTGATCAGTTGTGTTCTGAGGTGCATGAAGAATCTGCTGTGAAGAGACATGGGGATGTTGTTGAATAGGGAAAGTGAGCATGGCAGCACTATCATCTTAATTATTGCCAGTCTGTCTGTGAGTGACAATGACATCTTGATCCAACTGTCTATCATTTCCTCTAGCTTCGATATGGCAGTGCCGTAGTTAGCACGCAGCACTTCATTGGGAACTTTGTGTGCCCTTAGCCCTAAGTATTTCACTGCCTCAGTACTCCATTCTAGTGGGTACTCTAGTGAGAAGAGCACTCTACAAGGCGTTAGAGGGAGTATCACTGACTTTTCGCAGTTTATGCGCAGGCCTGAGTGGCACGCAAATCGGATGTATTCCCGGAGCAGTGACTCAAGGTGGGAGGACGGATTTCTGACAAAAACCACCAGATCTTCAGCCTATATTGACACTCCAATCAGGTGCTGCCTAAATTGTAGCACAACTGCCACAGGTCTCTTCCAGATGATAGATGCTAGGTGCTTCAGTACCAGCGGGAATAGGAGGGGAGACAGGGAACAACCCTGCCTTGTCCCACGGTAAATGCACATTGGTGCCAATGTGTGCCCATTCACCTGCATAGGCGATGTTGGACTGTTAAATAAGAATTTTATCCAACTCAGGTAGGCACAAGGCAGAGCCATACGCTCAATGTGTGCCCATTCACCTGCATAGGTGATGTTGGACTGTTGAATAAGAATTTTATCCAACTCAGGTAGGCACAAGGCAGAGCCATACGCTCAACCATTTGATATAATCAAAGGCTCTGGTGGCATCTAATAGCACGGCCACTGCCTCCAGCTGGGGGTTTAGGCAATGAAGTAGGACAAAGAGCGTTCGGAGAGTGTGTGAGGTGGAGCAATCTTGACCAAAGCTGGACTGTTCAGGGAGCACTAGATTCGGCATTAGATGTGCAGGCGATTAGTCAATATCTTTGCCAATATCTTAAAGTAATTATTTATGAGTGATAAGGGGCAGTAAGATCCACATTGATCTGGTGCTTTATCTTTTTTCAGGAGTACAACAATACGGGCCTCCCTTGGAGTCTCTGGAAGTGCCTGCTTTGCTTTGGCTTCCACATACATAGTGTGTAGATATGGAGCAACCCACCCTGCATATGCCTTAGAAAAGTTCCCCCTTCAGCCCGCCTGGGCCCGGTGCTTTGCCATTGGGAAGCACCTGTAGTTCTCTCGCTCTTCCTCCAATTTCTATCGGCCTGGAGAGATACTCCCTCTGTGTGGCAGATAGCCATGCTATTGCTATATCCTCTAGTAAAGACCCTATTTCCTGTGGCTTGGACAATGCTGAACAGATGTACAAAGCCCTGCAATATTGTGAGAAAGCATTCAGAATTTAGGTTACATCCCAGTGGTACCTACCTGCCAGATCTAATGTGGGTCACTTGCTGAGTATTTCTAACAGACCGTACTTTTGCCCAAAGGAAATGTCCAGGCGACCTCCCTCCCCATAAGCCTGAGCCACATGGCAATAGGATATATAATGCAGATCTCTGTTTGCCTGCTCCTGATAATTAGTGATATGGGATCTGATGTGGGCTAGCACATGTGGGATTTTCGTGCTTTCCTATTCCTGTTCTAGTTCTTGTATTACTCGCTTCACCTTGCTCTGCTGAGCTCACGTCTTTAAGAACCGCTACTTTTGTGCTGATACACATTCCTCTTACTGTAGCCTTGAAGGCATCACAGAGGGGGCCAGCTTCTTCCGCTGAGTCTTAATTAATTTCAAAATATTTGTTTGTAACTTGACCAATCTTGCCTTTGTAGACCTGATCCAGTAGGGCTCTACTCTGAAAGAGCTAAGGGAAATGTCTGAAGGGGGGTGTGGCAATAACAATATCCAGTCTAATTGACTTGTGGTCCGACAGCGTATGAGCCATGTTTTGCACATTTGTGGCTCAAGTGCTTAACTCCCCCAACACCAGGCAGTAGTCCAGACAGGCCCAACTAGCATGCACAGGATTAATTATAGGTGAGTTCCCACTGCAGAAATTACAAATAGTAAGCCCAATGCTTAAATAATTGTTTAATGCATCAGAATGAAAAGTTCAGGTCCATAGGTATATAATCCAAATACTAAATAACAGTCTTAGAGTTGAAAATAGGTTCCAAAGGTCAACAAAGTCGTAGTCCAATCAAATAATAAAGCGATCAAACTAAAGTTGAGAAAGTAATTGAGTAGCGATATTTGAAGGAGGAACAGCCAACACGTGTTTCGCCCCTTTGGCGGGTAGGCGGGGGCTTTCTCAAGGCTGTGGAAGATATATGTGCAATATGAGTTACATGTCCAGCTAGAGCATTTCTAGTATATAAGTATGCTGTCCGTGCAGGTCATGCAGGGCCTATTGTGCTCCCACGCAGTGAAATCTATGATTATAGAAATATGGTGCATAGAAGAATCCCCAGTGTAAACTGTGCTTCGGTTTAGGAAAAATTAAAAGAGAGGAAAAAAGGAGTACGAGAAATTAAGCAAGTGATTGTGGTCCTATTCATTAGGTGGAAAAACGAGTACATACTGGCACTCGCGTAATGATGATTCGTGCTTCAAGGAGATATATAAATCAACAGGTATTTTTAGACACATGCAATAAGAGATATTAGTGTGGCCAAGGTAAAAGATCCTAAAAGAATAATTACATACCCCAGTTCAGAGCTAAATTGCGAACTTCTGACACCAATTGTCACAATTTGAGAGCAAGGAATCTAGACATGAAAACAAGTTTTGGAAACTCTCATATACATTCAGTTTAAGCTGGATAGCACAATGATGAAAAATACCCAGACATTGGTGGTATTTAAAATCTCCCCCTTGAAGAATCATAGCACAACTAATGTCAAACAAAGCAGTTAAATTAGTTATCTAACCAAATAGGTAGATGGAAAATATCTTGATGTGACAGAGAGATATGAATAGTGTGATCGTAGTTCACTAAGCCGTAATGACAAGTAAATATGAGCAACATGCTCTCAATTGTGTAAACCTATTACTCATAAGAAAAATGCTCCCTGTCAAAATATACCACAAACGTATCTAAGAATCGATAATTTCGCTAAGTATAAGGATGCAAAGTTCTCAGTTAGTACATAATTAGCAGAGTAGAGTGAGAATATTTTTACCTGTCATTACGGTGAAAAAAGAAAAGAAAAAGCCTGTCGGACAATCCAAATGAGAAATCTCAAGCGCGTCCTGCGATAAATCGTAAAGATGCCGTCTGGAAACGAAGCGGTAATTATACCGAGGGCGTCCTTCCTCTGTCTCGAGTTCAGCGAGACAGAGGAGGGACACAGCATTCGGCATGCAATGAAACTGTGGCGGCCATATTGAAAACGGTTTAAGACTGTAGATCAGGAGGAGTCCCACTGAACAGTAACGTGGGTGATAGAAGAGGGAGAGAGGGAAATTTAAATAATTCAACTACTCAGGACTGATGCCTCAAAAAAAAAAATAATAGAACAGAGGAAGAACTTTATTATAGAGTAGGAGGGAAGCGGATAGAGTGGGAAGCACTTTTTGAAAGTAATTGTTATGAAAAGAATTGTTTGAGAGGAGGTTTTAAAACATAGAAATAATAAGTAAAAATAGGGAATTGGTGGATATTGAAGCAGAAATGAACTAAGGGTGATCAAGAAGTGAGAAAAGGAGAGGAATAAGCGACAGTATAAAGAGTAATAAAAGAATAATGAAAAACCCATAGTATGGCCAGCAATTTGGAGAGGAAGAAAAAATAGTGGTGGTAGGTCAACAGCGAACTTAGACTACAGCTAATTAGAACAACTGTAACAATACAACAATTACAATAGCCAATAGTGCCATTCGTAGTCCTGATTCAAACCATTCTTCACTGTATCATATTGGATGATCATCCTGCTTTCCTCTTGTCGTAGTCGTAACTGTAAGTTCCCACCCCGTGGGGACGATGTAATTCGGTGGATTCCACTGAATTTGAAAAATCGTTCATTGTGTCTGGAATGTTTTGTAGTGCTCCACTAAAGGCGCCTTATTCTCCAGTTTGAGAATGTTCCGAAAATGTTCTTGAATTCGAAGCTTTAGGGGGCGAATTGTACTGCCTATGTAAGCCTTGTGGCATGGGCAGAGAATACTTATATACTAGAAATGCTCTAGCTGGACATGTAACTCATATTGCACATATATCTTCCACAGCCTTGAGAAAGCCCCTGCCTACCCGCCAAAGGGGCGAAACACGTGTTGGCTGTTCCTCCTTCAAATATCGCTACTCAATTACTTTCTCAACTTTGGTTTGATCGCTTTATTATTTGATTGGACTACGACTTTGTTGACCTTTGGAACCTATTTTCAACTCTAAGACTGTTATTTAGTATTTGGATTATATACCTATGGACCTGAACTTTTCATTCTGATGCATTAAACAATTATTTAAGCATTGGGCTTACTATTTGTAATTTCTGCAGTGGGAACTCACCTATAATTAATCTAGTACTATTACTATTGGGAGGCATAGAGTCCAGGCCTTCCGGTTTAGAGTTCTCACACTTACCTCATAAATAACGGCATTCTAAGGAAGTCAACTGGCTGGACCCAACTAGCATGCACAGATGACGTGAACGTGCCCTCTCGTGCTGCTGCATTACGTAGTTTCCAGACCTCCACAGGCTGTAATTCTTCCATACCCTCCCGTAGCACCTGGCGGAGTGTCATTCATGACTTGGCCGTTCTGTTGATTGTGCTTGTGCTAAGTCAATGGTCGTATTTAGATCCTCCCAGAGGATCTCTGCTGGTGGCATATGGTGCAGTGCATTCCAGAGATTTGTGTAGAATGCAAGATCATCTATGTTCGAACCATACACATTCATCATCGTTACCTGTGCCCCCCCAGTGCGTCCTGTTCGTCTTTTATGGTGTAAGTGGCGGTGAAGAGTGTGCGCTTTTTAATCAGTATCATCCCCCCAGACTATGAGGACTATGACGCTGCTGCCCTTACCACCACCCGCAAACGCCAATTGCCCTGTCCCAATAGCATGACAAGTGGGTTTCCTGGTGGAAAGCTATCTGTATATGGTGTCGGTCAAGTTATGCAAGGATCTGACACATTTTGCTGGGATTGTTAAGGCACTGCACGTTCCAAGTCAGTAGCTATATTGTTGTAACTCTATGGGATTGTTATTCCTGCATACCGGTGTTAAATTGGAAGGTCATTCTGCACATGTGAGTGATAGTGGGCAATGTCATAATTGTGTATGGTACAGCTGCAGTAAAAACTTAATACAACTTGAACTTCACCCCTCTCCCACTTCAGCAGACTAGTAGTCTCATCACATTTACCTCCAGAAAAGGTAGCATCTCTAACGAGAGGCCAGTTACAGTTCAGCTTGGGGAACACACTCTAGAGGATGCCTAGAGTCCCATTGTCTCCCGTTGTTCTGGGTGTCCTTTATATATTATAGGACTGGCGCAGCACCTTTAGCAGAGGCTAGATGGTATGTTGCGGTCGGGAAAGATCATGGTGTCCACTGCATGTTCAATTTCAATCCATTCACTTGCCACTCTGCCTAGCTTCCCCAGTCAGATATCTGATCTCACCAGAACAATTTGTTGCCTCAGTGCAGCAGGTCTCAGGGCTTCAACTGACTTTCTCAGAAGCTGAGACCAGATGTTTACTTCATCATGATTCCTTATCAGGAAAGCTTAAGCCCAGTTGGTGCTCAATTTAGGAAGAATACGTTGCAATGTCGGTTTCCAATGGATGGTGCACCTAGTGTCTCCGGAGCAGTTTATTGACAGTTTCCATTGTAGATTGCGGTGAGTTGAAGACTTTCATTTTACCCTGATGACTTTGCTGGGTATAACATGGTGTATGTGATTCCTGCACACTGAAGTTTCTTTTTTACCAGGAGATATTCTCATTGGGCAGCCTGCACAGAGGACATAAAATCAGGAAAATAAGATAGGTTGTTTCCTTGGTAAGTGATTTCGCCCCCTCTCCCTGACCAACCGCAAGACAGTGTCCCTATCCCTGCAGTTTAGTAATCTAGCTTGAATAGGGTGTTGGGGAGCCATCGGGGGAGGGTAGGAGGGCGCACCCCCGAAGACCTGTGGGCACACTCCACTATTAGCATCTGAGATAGGGGTTCAGATCCAAAGATGTTGGTGAGAAGACACTCCATGTATGTTTCCATAGTGCCCGTATTAGTTGATTCCGGGACCCCCGTGATTCTCAGGATGTTGCACCATAATCACACCTCTAAGTTCTCATTCTTTGATTAGATGAACTCCAGGATCTTTTCTGTATCTGGCATTTGTCTGGATATGGTTTTGTTAGAAATGGGAATTCTGTTTGGCTAGGATATGCACTGAAGCCAGACAGAACCCAACCACTCTAGTCAGGGCGAGGATAACCCCTGATCATCAACATCTTGCACCATTGTGCACATGGATTACTAACACTCCGCATGTAGGGAAGGGTGCCCCAGCGCTGCTTTTATAGATAGGCAGTACTTACCTTCACCAGGAAGAATAAACACAGCTGCCCACCTATTGGGGCAACTACGGAACCAGTACAAGCCAGGGAATTCACCCTGCTGGGACTCCCATGGTGACTTCACTACGAGCCACCACCATCAATCGGGTCCCTTCCTTATGGGACTGTCTCCCCTTCACAAAGATACAGCCCAAAACAATGGGGGAGTGAACACCACTATTATCTTTGGGAAGACATCACAGGGTCTTCTCCCGTGCTGCACCCGAACCCGATCAGCCACCCGAGAATGGCGCATGGCAACTGTTAGACCTGACAGCCTTAGGGTGGTCACTCCCAACTTTTTGCCTGCCTCCTTTCACTTTTTAGACACTGTTTTTACTGGTTTTATGACTCTGCACACTTGACCACTGCTAACCAGTACTCAAGTGCATATGCTCTTTTCCCTTAAACCGTGGTGACGTTAGATCATACCCAATTGGCTTATTTAATTTACTTATGAGCCCCTGGTAAAGTGCACGTCAGGCAGATTGCAATCACTCTGCTGGGCTTCGAAAGTGTGACAAGCTTGTGTTTTGTCTGTTTTGTCCATGTCATCACCACTCAGCTTCGTGCATACTTGTAATCTCAAAAGGGAGAAGTGACAGGGAGGATGGATCAGTAAAAATGCTCCACCGGGCTCTGCACCTACAGTGCATATGAATATACCAGCAGTGTGCTCAGTGCTAGTGTGGATCCCTGCAGGCGCCCCTCATGTATGTTATCAGGCTAGGGTCCCACTTTCCCATCATGGAGGGGCAACATCCATAGGCCTAATTACCAGCTTGACTCTCCTCAAACCACGGCTGTTGCCTACCTTAGTGATTCCTACGCTGTAGCGCCCAATCAGGCATCATAAATGCTCTCCGATCCACACCGTGCTTTGGAACCCCCATTGGCCCCTGCTCCACCCTCTATGATGTTGCAGTTCAGTCTTACATGCTCCCCCGTGCATGCTCCACCACAGGTTGGATACTCTTGCCTCACTGCATCCACCACTCAGCCAGAGTCCAATGCGGTGCTGTTATTGCTCGGGCTCCACTCCAGCCCGATGGTTTACAACCAGACCATATTTTATTTCAGGCAGGCCGTCTGTCATAGGAGCAGGACAGGCGATTCCCTCGCTGTGGCTTGCTATTCCTTGGTTAGCGTGCTCCTCAGCACCAGGTACTGCCCTGCCAAATTCCCCACCTACTGCCATAGCTGCATCATCTCACAGCATCTCTCGGTCCTCGATTCCGCCTCTCCTCTCTGCCACACAGCTCTGTGGCAGCCGTGGTCTTGCAGGGGCATGTCACTCACCCAGAGCCTTCAGTGCAAGATAGGTTAGGCCCTTCGAGGCGAGGGTCCATCTTTGGCTCTCCCCAGACTCCATCCCACTCACAGCGGCACCATTCACATGGTGGATGTAGTTGACAGGGACAATAACCCAGGCAGGTAGGTCCAGATGCTGTTTCACATTCTGGTGGCTCAAATGGGTATAGCGCAGGGCCGTCCATTTCCCCAGTCAGTCTGCCACTCCGCCCACCATTTTGATGTGCGAGCATGGCCGGTCCAGTTTCTTTCGGCACATCTTCTATAGCTCTCCTCACCGCTAACAGTTTGAACGGCAGGAGTGGGGCTGTGCCGCTAAGGTCTGCCCTGTATTCTACTGATTTTTGTGCACCAGTGTTCAAGATTGTACCTGATTTTTGACTCATGGCTTGCAGAGCTGCCCTAAAGTGCAGCCATCTTTCAGTGGGATCTCTATCACCCCTGTGGTTTTAATGCCTATGTGAAAACATTAGGGTTGTCATTGTGAGAGGGCAGCCTCCTGGATGGATGGGTGTAAGATAGAGATAGAATTCAGGAACAGTTTGTGCCAGCTGAATCATTGCTCCTGGCCTCTATCATTGTGCTATTTCTTCTTATAATCCCCATGGAAAGGGCTTCCTACCACAATGCATTGACAGAGTTTGTGTGCCCCTGCCACAAGGATCTCTTCCATGCTCTACTAAGAGTGTAATTTTTTGTAGTGTTGTTTCACAAATTTCACTAAAAGGCAGACTCTTTCTGAATGAAATTTCCTTTACCCTTGAGAGTGGTTGGTATCCCGGGGGCTGATTGTGGTTTCTGTTGGTTTGAGAGCTATGTAGTTCAAAAAGAAAAAGAGCGATCCTAGGGTGTTTTTGGTGCCAGGTGTGTGTTTTGGGCCATCGCTAGAGTGTTTGCACATTCCTGACCATTCAGAGGTCTCCATTGCTGTTGTTGATCTTCCCATCTCCATGGCAGAGGCTTTGCCCCCTCATTTGGAGGTTACTTGCACAGTGTCGGATATGTCCACCAAATAGGTAGAATAGAATATGGTCATAAAGTTACTGGAAGTGACTTTATGGTTGTAAATTCTGTTATAGGAGTCTGCCCTCGCACGTTAAAGAGGATGCAGACATGTAAGTCTAGGTGTAACTTTACACTTGGAAATGATTAAAAACAAAGAAGTGCATAGTTACACCTAGTTGAAGTACTAAATATTCATGTGAGTAAATATAGACACGTATATGTACCTTTGTGAGTTGGCACCTAATAATGCTGTACATAAATGTTTTCATGGTGTTCTCTGCAGCTAAACTCAAAATGGATTATAGTAGATGACAAATACCTACTGTGTCACTAAAAATAACAACACATTATTTTCATTAAATATCTAAGGTTTAAACAGAGGAATTTCCAGCTTATTCATGGGCATTGTGTTTGTAAATCTTCAAAGCTGATGTTGTCATCAGTCTTTCTTTTATGTCCAAAGGACAAATAGCATTTGCTAATCATGTTTTTATT
This sequence comes from Pleurodeles waltl, assembly GCF_031143425.1. Lineage (NCBI taxonomy): Eukaryota > Metazoa > Chordata > Amphibia > Caudata > Salamandridae > Pleurodeles > Pleurodeles waltl. Next base: position 409,254,938 of record NC_090438.1, read on the forward strand.
TACTGGCAGGGGCCGCATTATCAGAGTTGGGTGTGGTGCAAGCAAAGTGTACTGGAGGTCTGGGGAGACTACAAACTGTCAAAGGACAGGAGGCTTTTGTTTCAAATCTGGCTTTCCAAGTAGCAGCTGTCCAGCTCCAGAGCAATGTGTGCCTGACTAAGCCACCCACATAACAATAACTTGAGCTTTTCTATGTACATTATTGCTTCACAAATGGTATTAGTGTGCAGCACCAATAAGCATGATTGAGTAGTAGTCACTCAAAGTGCCACTCCGCACACCCAACCTGCTCTGAAGGATATTCCCCCTTTCCTCCCACTTTCTTCCAAAATACAATGGATACAAGAGGAAGGTGGGTGGCTTCTTTCTCTCTTTCACTTCTTAAGCTGCTTGAGCTAAGCAAGTTGCAGTGTGCGCTGATTTTCAGAGCTGCTCACGCTACCGGGCATACATTTCACGACAACCTATTTTCCACCCCTTGGCCAAATTCTGGAGAATCTCACAAAGATTTTATATAACTCTGTAGAATTCCATGGAATGAAACTCCACAAGTTCTTCCCACCCCTGATAGATACTGATAGGTCACTCACAGTATGTGGCTTTTTTCAATGTTGTTTAGATAAACTGAATTGTAAAAGCAAACAGATGCATGGAACAAGCCAATCCAAAGTATATTGCAAACAGACAGCCACTCATTGGAATAGAAAAGCAAGAAAGCAGGTCATGATGGATCAACTCTTTTCTGAATTGAACAGGGAAATGTTTCCTATACTCTGGTGGGGGGCTGGCATATCACGATATTATTGATCTACCAATTTACCAAAGGAGGGCTAGATTTAAAGTCTATCTCAAGTAATCTAAGCCTGCTCCTTAATCATTGCTTCTAAATTTTAATGAATCAGGCTGTATTTTGCGATGGTAGTTCATCGCATATTTCACTCTTGGTGTGTGGAGATGCCACACTTTACACTCTGTTGCTCTCTGTGTCCAGCTCCATGCCAGTAATACTTTATGTTTTTGGACTCAAAGAATGAGCTCAGAAATATGCCCACACAAGTCCTCGATGCCATGCTGGATGGTCGGCAATATCCTCTGACAAGTGATACAACTATGTCCTGGGATGAGACAGAAACATAAATCCAATTCCGCTAACACTGTGTCAGGTTAGTGTCACATATGTAAGGCAAACTGTGACAGACACATTTGCTAAGATTTGCCATAGTTGCTGCAGTGCATTGCATTGAAGAGGGAGAGGAGAACCGCTCACATGTACTAAGGTATGGCGCTGTTCATCTCTCTCCGAGGGCAGGTGCTCTTTTGGTTGCCTTGCACAGAGTCCACACTTTTGCAACATAGTGCAGGGTTCTAGTGTGGTGTAGTATCAAGTATGAAATCACAAGTTACCTAAATATCAAAGCCAGAATATCAAGGAGGAAAGTGCATATAGGTAAGTACAGCTTTTCTATTCTTTACTTATCTTAATGTATTGTTAATATATTTACGCCAGCAAGTTACATACAGGAGGACTTAAATGTAACAAACCTATACATAACTACACATATTTACCTGCTGGTGTTTTTATGCCGGATATTTTGGCTTCAATCTTCTGGAAACATGAGATTTCAGACTTAATGTTCCCTACTTACACCTAGTGCAAGAGTGCAATGTTTAGTATATATTTTTTTATGGGAAGGTTACCCTTTCAGTTCAAAATACTATCCTTAAACAAAGTTTGAAAGTTTTCTTGTTTGTATGTGTGCTGCACATTACAGTACACCTTCAAAACTTAGAAACGTTTTATGGAAAGGAAACTTTTCTCACACTTTATGCCTGCCTGTGAAAGCATAATTGTTGACACAGATAGCTGTTTATCTTTTTTAGTACACAATTATTTGTCTGAAAAAACATGGGTGGCTGCATGGGAACACCCATGTGCCAGCCATGATATGGCCCCATGAAGTAATGTAGCATGAAGTAGTGAATATATTTTCTTTGTATAATTTTAGCGATACTTAACAGCATAATGCTTGGTTTGCACTGAAAATTAAATCTCAATTTAACACTTTAGCCCAGAACAAAATCCCCAAAACAACAGTTTGCCCTGGTTTGTGTCACTTTTTTCTTTTAGTAACTCTGTCCAAAGTGTTGAATGCAGTGCAGATTTCTTCATCATAAGGAGCATTTTCCCCACCTTCAGGACATTGTGAAGGCTCCTTACTTTACACAGCAGTTTACAAAATTGAGGAGGGGTAACAGGGCATCTCCTTGAAGAGATTTAATAACTAATGATTAATTTAATGTAAATAGTCTGTAGCCTAGAGTAATAAAAGGATGCAGTATGGAAGCCTGAATGGCTATGTGGGCCCAGAACCTACTGATCTTCTCCCTTGGGGAAGAAGTGAGTGTTGGTGTTGCATTTATGGATCAAATGGTGGATTGGACAGTCTTGAAGAGAACTGATTCTCTGCATGATGGCCTTGAAAAGTGCTTTATTTTGGTTAACCTCTTCAAGGATGGTATTCTTGTGGAAGGTGATTCAGTTTGAGACTATGGGATTTGCAGTCACAGTGGAGTGCTCTGAGTTGGATGAGTTCATCAAAGGCTTCAGTCCATCACTATTTCTTCTATTCTATGCAAATGGCTCACTTCTTCTCTGGGATATGGGTTGGAGCTTTTTATAGTCTTTGTATTGGCATTTTTATACTCATTGTATTAGCCTCCTGCTTCCCGCTACACAGAGCCTCTTCTTCCCCGGCGACCTACTCAATGGAGGCCACAACATGGCTGTCTAAAGGCAAGCCCGTCTGCACCTGGACCGGGCCCAGGGCCAGGAAACCTAGCCCTCTGGCCACCCACTGTTATTCCTCCACAGAGCTCCTGGTCCTGGACACCAGATGCTGCAACACCAACTGCTGCATCTCTTCTCCCCGATCAATGGAAGGACTCTTCACCTGCTTCCACTTTATGTGCAACTCAGGACCTTCCGCCCTCACAGAAACTTCACCACACCCACTCCGCTATCATGAAAATCCAGGAACTATACCAGTGCATTCTGCTCAATGCCTGATCCCCCTGCAAACATGGCACCAAATCTGGGACATCATCATTGACCTAACCTCGATGCTGTCTTCATCACCAAGACCCCTCCTCAACCCCGACATCACCACTGCAACACCAGATGGCTACAAGGTTATACACCAGGACCACTCCATCAAGCACGGAGGAGGGATCACCATTATCCACAAGGAAACTCTCCACTGCATCCCCTCCAATGACAATACCACACAGTCCATGGAACATCTCAACTTCCAGCTCCAAATCAGTGCTTGGAGGACCATCAGAGGCACCTTCGCCCAAAGACCCCCAAGACCATGGCCTGGCTTCAGCAATGCCATTGCTGAATTAATCACCCCTCTAGCCATCAATTCCAGGCACTACACCTTCATCGGAGACCTAAACTTTCACCTTGATGGCCTCAAAGGCACCAACTCTGCCAACCCCCTGGAAAACATGAGCAACACCTGCCTCACCCAGCTAGTACCCAAACCCACACACAGCTCAGGACACAAGCTGGATCCCGATCTTCAAAGCCACCAACACAGTCAAATACAGCCAGGTCACCAAACTCACCTGGACAGACCACGCCATCGTCCACTTCACCATCACAGGTTCCCGGGCACCACCACCGGGCCCCGAGTTCCTCCCATCACAGCTAGAAAAAGTGACAGAGACCCAAATGATTGATGCCCTCTACTCCACCAGGCCAGACACTGCAACCAGTCTTGAACAGGCCATATAAAACATCTCCCCCTGGATCACCAACTGTGTCCTCTTAAAGACAACCAACACCAGAAGATCCTCCATACAAGCCAGTTGGTATACCACAGAACTTAGGACCACAAACTGCAACTGCAACTAGAAAGATGATTACGCACCACCAGAGACCCCTCAGACAGAGCCACCTTCAAATCAGCCCTTAACAAGTACCCCCAATTCCTCAAGGGCACTAGAAAGAGACATCATGACAGACCACATCAAAGCAACTAAAAACGACATTAAGGAAATCTTCAGCATAGTTAAGGTTCTCCTGCCTGTTGACCATGGAGAACATGATCTGCAATACCAGGAACTCTGTGTCACACTGTTGAACCACTTCCACAACAAGATATCCACCATCTACAGCAACTCCTAATGACAATCAACAAACCTCCACAACCTCCTCACACCAGGGTACACCACACACAGCCACCCGCTCTTCACATGTTCTTCACATGGATTCTGCTCACCACACAAGACACCACAGCCATCATGTCCTCCCTCCACTCTGGAGCAGCCACGGGCCCCTGACCCCACCACATTTTCAGCCCTGGAAACGAATAAATCAGTGGTGAACTCACCTCCATTCTCAACGCATCCCTGACTATGGGCACCTTCCCTAGTGGAAGGAAACACGCAGACATCAGACCCTTCTGAAGAAAGCCTCCGCCGATGCCAGTCAACTCACAACCTACTATCCAATCTCACTGCCTCCATACCCCGGCAAAGTCCTGGAGAAGGCCCTCAACCACCAGCTCAGTGAACACCTAGAAAGAAACAACCTGCTTTATGCCTCCCAATCTGGCTTCTGTCTCAGCCACAGTACTGAGATGGTCCTGATTGCCACCACCAACTACATCAGAACCTCACTCGACCGGAGTGATACAGCGGCCCTGATCCTTCTCAACTTCTCAGCAGCGTTTAAAACGGTATCCCACCACACCCTCTTCAAAAAACTCCACCACTTCAGCATCCAGGGAGAGACCCTCAAATGGATTGCATCCTTCTTCACAAGACACATCCAGAGAACAGGCTTACCGCCCTTCACCTTGAAGTCCAAAAGCATCATCTGTAAGTTCCCCCAAAGCTCTTCCCTTAGCTCTACCCTTTTTAATGCCTACATGACACCTCTGGTTGACATCCGCAGAAACCACAGCCTCAACATCATATCCTAGGTGGCCAACACCCAGCTCATCCTCTTGCTCATGGAAGACTCTTCCACCACCAAAACCAAGTTCCACAATGCCACGACGCGTGTCGCTGATTGGATGACGACCAACTTCCTGAAGCTCAACACCTGGAAGTGCAGATTTTTTGGGAAAACTCATACTCGTGCAACAATACCTGGTGGCCACTCGAACTTGGACTCACTCCAACTGACCCCGCCCACAACCTCAGCATCATCCAGGACAACAAATTCACCATGCAGCACCAGATCAAAACAGTTATCTCTGCCTCCAAGTCAGTGGCCAGACTCATCTTCAATCTCCCCAAACGGACCCACATTACCCCCTTCTCAGGAACATCCACTGGCTCTTCATCTAAGTTCAAAATGCTGAAACACACCTACAAGGCCCTTCATGGCCAGGTGCCAGCACACCAACCAATGCCTGAACTTCCACCAACCCCAAGATACATGGGCTTCTTCTCCCTTGCCATCACACAAAATCCCCACATCCACGAAAGTGACAGTGGGGTTTTTTTCTTCTCTTAACTCACCTCCAGGTCCTGGAGTGATCTACTCCTCCACCCGCATACATCACCTTTTCTTGCAGAATTCAGAAGGGGACCCAGGACCTGGATGTTTGACTGAGACTAGTGAGATCCCAGTGCCTGGATACCCTTATGGGTGAATAGCCTATCTCAACAAATACTGTTTGATGATTGACTGACAATGTTCAAAGACTCAGGGGAATGTTGGGTGAGTGTGCTGAATGCAGGTGGGTCTGAATCTAGGAATTTTTCACTGTGCTTGGGGATTTTGAAATGTTTTGCAGGATGCTGAACGTGACGCAGTAGGGGTAGATGAGCAGCTTGACTGACTTGCGATTTGGTTAGAGTACAGAGCAAGAAGACTTGTGGGTGATGATGAGACCAGCTCCTGTTTTCTATGCGCAGCCTACCTATTGATTGACGTAGTCTTCAGGGACAAGGATGTCAAGGATGTGTATGGAGTAGGCTGTACCCCACATTTCTTTGAAGAGGAGATCATTTACTTTGGGTTGTGATGGAATAAGCTATATCAGGGGCATGGGTGACTGCAGAATCTGCATTGACGACCATTACTTGGGAGGTTTTTGCTGATGGAGGATGTGTGCATTTATGAGTGGCAAGTGTACTGTTGGTGTTTTTGTGAAAGAGGTGTCACTGTTTCCATGGTTTGGGTCTCAGTGAAAGTATGTTGAGTACTGCATTGTATGACAGGCAAACAGTAATGACTTACCTTACGTTCAGAGTTTCTTACACTCCCACTAGGCCTTTCCTAGCCATAAATGTCCCAAACAGGCTACACTCTTGTCTTAGTCTGCGTTTTTCTAAAGCTGTCCGGACAAAGAAACACATTGAAATAAGTTGGAGAAATGTTGATTAGAGATCGGTTCTGTCGGCAGGTTACTTAAATGGATCTGGTTCACTGGGGCAATTGGGGTAATTCTGTAAGCTCTATTTGGTCAATTTTGAAAGCCAGCCTTGGCATGAAAGAGCCTCATGATCTGATATTAACTCTAAGGGCTGATAACACCACAGGTCTGCTACATCGTTGTTTCTAGGATGATGCCACGAGCACAACTGTTATGCGACTTAAACGAGGGGCATTTCCGTTTATGGTCCTAACAGGCCCTAGCTGCCAATGCCCTTGTCTTAGTCTGCCCTTTGCTGAAGATTCCAGATAAATTAAATTTGCCTGTTAATGGAGATTGGCTCTGGGAGCTCCATACATCCCGGGAGCTGCTGCATGAACGTTTTTCGGATGGTCCTGTGAGCAGGACTTCTCTGGTTTACAGGTTTGAAACAGTATCTTAGCAGGAAAAGGCGAAGCCATAGGGGTCAGCTTCAGTGCTTCATTTGTAAATAAAGAGGTGCCGGTGCCCAAAGCCCTCCTCTTAAACAAGCGCCTGCTGCAATTAAATTTGTGAACACGGAATACAGAGGCAGCGTAATCCTGAAGCCTCTTCAATCCATATGAAGCCACTTCAGCTCACTCTTGCAGCTGTTTTCTCCCTTTGTGACGCTTTTTTGTATTTCCCTTCCTCCGTCTTTCCCATATGTGTTTTTTGCTCGCAGCGAATGATTGAGGCAGAACAGGAAGCCCCGGCCCTCAAAAATAAGTGCTGGTGCTCAGCACCGGAAACAACAAGCACAAATTAAGCACTGGTCAGTTTCCCTCACAGCAGCGGTTCTGGAGCAATCCTTTGAAAAAAAGCTGTAGAGAAAATTATGAGCGTAAACCAGCACCTAAAATAGTGGCCCTTACAAAATCATTGAGATTACATTATTATGATTTCTGCAAAAATGATTGCTTCATCTGTATTCACTTTATGGACTCTTCAAATTGTTGAATTGCTCATATTAGATGTACAGTATTTTTTTTTTATATTGTAATGGCTTTTATGCAGAAAGACAAACTAAACTGACTCTTGCATATTTCATTTTTACCTTCTCAAATAATCCAAAAATCTTTGAATGGATGTATGCCCGACCACCATGGAAATCCCTCTCTCAGGGATTTCCATGGTGTCAGTCTTTTCTGGAACACTCGTGAGAAAATTCCCCAAAGGATTTTGAACAAGAAAAAGCAACTACCTCCACCCTCCATTCTGCATGACATTTTCCATGGACGACATTAAGTGGATTGTATTTATTTTTAAAAAGTTTGTGCAGACGTATTAAATACATAAATAATCAATACGTACATAGCTGCGATTACCAAGTATATATACCAATATTAATACATAAGCCAGTGCAGCGGTTGATTTTGAGTAAAGAACTGATATTTTTAGCTTGCGATTTATTGACTGAATGTAGTCTACGGAACTTTAATTAAGTCAAATTAACGCTGTGCTGACTGTGACAAAAAATCATTACGAGCTGCCTCATTTGTATGCGGCCACTTTAAACACACACTTGCTCTAAATAAATAATCACTCACCGTGATAATATACTTGAAGTTGAAATAAAATAAAGCAAGCCAGCTGGCGCACGAATATGAAAAACTAATCAAGGGATTTCATGCAGAAGTATGAGTGCCATATTGGAATTGGAATTGTTTAGCATAATTGATTCTTAGACGTTAAATACATGTACCTAATATTTTGCATGTCATTAGTAAATTTTTAACCCTTTAAAGGTACGTCTGTATATGGGATGTATTATTTGGGCATTATAAAAGTTAATGTGCCTCATTTAGAGTGCGTTCCCTGCGTTGCTTCGTCTGCCTAAGTCTCATGTTCTCTACTTGATTAAGAGTGGTGGGGAACCACTGAGATTCCAACAGCAAATCATCGTCTGGCTCTTCAACACTAAACAACTTTCAAGTGAGCAATCTGCTGCAGGATCATGGCCTTACTTGCACATGACAGCCCACCTAATTAAGGCAGGGATTTTAAAATGTGGTGAGCTTAACGCTGCAGGGCTTGAGCAAGTCAGCATCCCCTGCCCACATGAGGGCACGCATAGTTTAAAGGCAGATTGGTTGCCACAGGCTCCTATCACTCCAGTTGCTTGGTGGCATGCCGGTCCTCCGCTAAATGATGCTCAATGTCTAGAAATCAGGCTTCCCTTAACCCTCCTAATTTCAAAGCTATTGTTCTCTTGATTGTCACTGTAACACTCTACAGGTCATTTTCACCTGTAAAGCACCAGTTTCATGTAATTCTAGTTTTAGGGTACCACAGAAAGAGTTTACATGGAGAACTGAGTTTAGGCACACAACATAGATGCAAGGAACGGTTGGTGGGACTGCGAGAGAACCAAAAGATACAATATATGCATAGTGAGGCCATTTTATTCATTTCGGATACAGGATTCTTAGGAAATGCACCAGGGAAGAAACAAGGCATGCTTGTGATGAAAACAAGCAGTTTATATATATAGGGATCATTTTCCTGCAGCAAAACCAGATTCCGTTTTCTCTCTCTCCCTCTCTCCCCCTTCCCTTTGCCCTAGTGTCTTGCTTTAGCTCCCAGTGTCCCATCCTGCAATGAGAGGTGGCGGTTTGGAGTGTGAGAGATCACATTTTAATAATAAATTAGTGTCATAAAAGTTAGCATATGGTGAATTATTGACCTTCAGTTTAAAAATCTAGCAGAAAAATGTAGAATGCACATATTTCAAATATGGTGGACAATGTGGTCACCATTCGTATTTCGACATCACATTGAAAATGAAGATATTGTGCACTTGTATTTGACTAAGCTACTGACATGAAATAATGCAAAAAGTATTTATTAGATGAATATTAGAAGTGAAGTATTAAATGACTATGAATTCATCAGTTAAGAATATTAGAGAATCTGAGGAGTGTGTTTTATGAGTCGAAACCCCTTCCTAGACCTGCACAATTTGAAGCAATTGCAATTTGGGAATTAGTTGCAAGACAGAAAGAGGCTCAGAAATTTGAAAGAAGAATGAGGAAAGCAGAAAAGACGCTAACAGACGCCAGATAGGATGAGGAGCCGAGAATGCAGAGAGCAAATACATGCAGTAAAGTTATTCCCAGCAATTACACAGGAAGATGATGGAAGTATTAAACCTAAAGCCAAAAAGAAATCTGAAGAAGGTACAAAACCGAAGTTAGGTAAAAATAAAAAGGTAGCAGGCACCAAAATTGATTTAGTGGCTGGATTTATAACTCAGTTTTTGCAGAATTGTCCCCCACCGTACAATGCAGTTTAATCAGTAAATCAGAATATAGTTCCTAATATGGCCCCAGCCCCAGCTGCGCAATGCCAGTTTCATATAACTCCAAATGCACCTACTGCTAATATGGCACAGGTGCCAGTGGTTTATCCAGCAGTTACAATTGTTAATACAGCTCAGAATGACATAGTTCCAGTTATGCCACAGCTAATTCAGAATGCAGGAATGATTGAGTTTGAGTCCACACGTAATGTACGGACACCTGCACTGACTATGATTGTGATCACTGATCTCCACTCCACAGGGGTTTTTAGAATCACCTACCATTTTAAATTAGATTTTGAAGAAGAACTTAGAGTCTTTGATCATGCCGTTTCAGTCTGCTTTAGTGCAATACATTGATGATCTCATCGTTGCATCTAATACACATGAAGCATGCAGATAAGATACCATAACATTATCAAATAATTTGGGTAAAAACAGACATAAAATTTCCCCAACCAAGTTATAGTATTGTCATAAATAAGTACAATTTTTGGGTCACCAAATTGAGAAAGGTGCTAGGAAAGTCTCCAGAAAGCATGGAGGAACAAACAGACCTGTGGCATAGTTTTCCACCACAATGGATCATGTTGCTTTGCCTGGCTATTTTAAGGCAGTGGCGGCTGCTGGTGTAAGCATAGGTCAATGCAAAGGTATTGCAATGACATACCCTTTAACTGTTAATTTCCCACATTTAGTTAAAGTTCTTTTAACTAGAACTAAAACCCAATATTTTACCAATGCCCGTCTCACCTGTTATGAGTTATTGATTCTTGGATCTGCTAATTTGATTGTCAAGAGGTATGCTGTGCTAAATCCAGCTAAATTATTGACTGTTAAAGTTAATGATCCAAATGATGCTAATGAAAGGGAATTTGGCTGCCTCGATGTCACAGAACTGTGCATCAGACTCAGGCCTGATATTCAGGGTACTCCTTTAGAGGAGAAAGATCAATTTGTATTTGTTGAAGGCTCTTGTATAAGAGATAACAAAGGTACTCTTAGAGCTGCTTATGGAGTCTGCACCATCTCACAGGTAGGCAAAGCGTCATGGCTTCAAGGAGGCGTTTCTGCCCAAGTAGCCAATTGGTTGCTTTCACAAGAGCATGTTGTGTATCTGAGCAGATCAAAGTGACAATAGTCATGGATAGTCAATGCAGATTTGGTGTTGTGCATGACTTTGGGCAGTTATGGCACCAGCGACGTTTTATAACCTCATCAGGATCACCCATGTTAAATGCTTTGCAGTTACCTGAGGAGATTGCAGTTGTGAATTGCACGCCCATCAAAAGTCAAATGATTATGTATCATTAGGCAATGCCTATGCTGAGCAAATTGCCAGATATTGTGCACCTTGTTGTGTCACCTTCAACAATGAGTGGGGTGGTGGAAGTGACTCCGGTGTGACAAATCAAAATTGCTTGATGTAAGTGGTTGATACCTGGGATGAAATTAAGAGATTGCAAGAAGAGGCAACAGTGGAAGAACACAGAGGTTGGACAAAAGCAGGTTGTGTTCAAAGGGAGGAAGATAATGGCTGGAATTCAAATGAAGGAAAAGTTGCATTGCAGATTGTTTGTTGAATTTGATGGCTAGATATTACCATGGTTAGGTTCATCTCAGCAGAAATGTTATGATTCACACATTCAAACAGACATGGTACAACCCCAGACTATGGTTTATTGTGGAAGTTGTTTGTCACAGATAGGTTACCTGTCAACAAATGAATGTAGGGAAACGCTCAGTGGTTAATTTGAGCCACATAGGCAGATCGGGAGGTCCATTTAAAAGAATGCAACTTGATTTTATTGAGATGTTTGCCTGCAAAAGATTGAAGTATGTACTGGTTATTGTGTGCATGTTTTTCTACTAGATAGAGGCCTATCCAAGACTTAGGAATGACAGTCTTACTGTAGCTAAGCTGCTGCTCAGGGAACTAATACGAGATGTGGGTTCCGGACTTCTTTGGAATCAGATCGAGGAACTCATTTTAATAATGAAATCCTAAAATTGGTGTGCGAAGCACTGAACATTGAGCAAAAATTGCACTGCAGTTACAGATTGGCGGAACAAATGAATGGAACACTGAAAGCTTGGCTGGCAAAGGTTTGTGCCACTACAGCGTGGAAATGGGCCGATGCATTGCCACTTGTCATGATGAGCATTCGTACCACCCTTGACAGGAAGACACGACTGTCTCCCCACAAGATTCTTATGGGGCGTGCAATGAGGTTACCAGCAGTATCTGCAAATGCACTTTGAACATAACAGATGTTTTGGTGCTGAATTATTACAAAGGTCTGGCTGATGTGGTTTGCTGTGTCTCATCAGGTTGAAGTTGAAGCAGCAACAGTTTGAATGGCTCAAGAACAGTGTCATAGCTTGAAAGTTGGAGATTGGACTGTTTAAAAAAATCATGTAAGGAAAACTTGTCTAGAGCCAATGTGCAAAGGACTGTTTCAAGTTATCTTGGTGACAACAGCTGTGAAATGTGCTGGTTTTCCGAACTTAATTAATGCAAGTCACACATGCAAAGTTCTGTGTCTTCTTCAAAAACTCAGAGTCTGATCCTGCAAGAGCAAATGCTGATGAGAAGGGGTTCAGCTCAAACAGTGAAGACTGAACAAGTGACTGAAACAGAAATCATGCAAAGTGGACAAAGTGCAAGCAGACTGAATGCAGACAAAAGTGCAGGAGAGCAGAGTCAAAACCAACTGACTCCTGCCAGCACAGCAAACTTTGTAAACACGGTTGCATCTGAAAAAAGAGCTGTGAAAAGAGGTCAATGGCATGCAGCTGCATATGAACTGGTTACTGATAAACTCCCATCAATAACGGAAGTAGTTGAAGAGTCAATTCAGAGTGAAGATGAAGATGGTGCTGTAAGGAGAACAAAAAGGAAAAGAGTGCCAAGCCGCAGATACTCTTCACCTGAATGGATCCATTGTGCCACAAACGAATGGGAGAAAAAGTTTATGGTCTTTTGTTTTGACCATGAGAATTCAGTTTAACCTTCTGGAACTTGAAATCGCATTCCAATTGGGTTTTGAAATGACCTTGCCAATTGATCAACAAAGACATTACACTCTGAAAGTGAACATAAGTGATCATCAAACTGTGTTTATTGAAAATGAACTATTAAATTATTTTTTGGAAATGTTTAGTTGGAACTTGATGGACTTTTTTTGAAGATAAAGAACTGCTGTAAATAGTGGAAAAAGACTTTGAAGGCCATTTTAGTTTTGATTTGTGCTTGTTTTCCTTGAATCTAAAAAAGCCTTGAACCCATGAGAAGGTAAAAGCAGTAAATCTAAATATGTGTACATTAGTTTAGCTATAATGTGTAGGTTTGCGTGCACTTTATAAATTGCTGGGATGAGTGTTTCAATGAAAGGAGACATGCAATATACAGCAACTCCAGTACAGAGAATGACAATATCTAAGCAGGATATATTTTATAAAGATGAGGGATTGCTTCAATTAGATGACACAAAGGGAGATGTGTTTTCCAATGTTTATTATAATTTGCTGTATGAATATGTGGACACAATATATGTGTGTGATTGTTATGTGTGTACACACATTCTTTCATCAGTGCATGAGGGAAATCACCTATCACAGCTTACCACTGACTTATGGAATTAGTTGAGGTTTATTATTAACCCACTTGTACAACCAAGAGTACATTCAGTACCTCTATTCTAACTATAATTTAGTTTTGTTCCCATTAATCAGCATTTGAGCAGCATTGAAAAGGCTAAGAACATAAATATATATTAGGTGGTTTCTTTGCATCTACACTAATATTTGGCACAGCAAATGCACACCGAAATAATATAACATGTCTTTTTAGGCTTGTAGAAAAGGAATTTGTTAATCAAGTTGATGACAGTAGAAAAGCAGTGAAAGAAAAGCTAGATAAGGGTATTGTTTCCAAGAAGAAAACAGTGCACAACACACCTGATAGACACAGACGCCTAGCTTTAGATTGGCAACATGTAGGGAAGCTTTGTATCTATAGGCAGCAATAGAAAACTGACAATAAATGTGTGGGAACAAGTGAATGCAGACATGTGTTTTTGTTTAAAAAAACATGGGATTTTATGTTAAATGGGCAAGACCCCGCTGTGTCTGGTGTATATTACATCTGTGGTAAGAACTCCTAGGTTGCTGACGTCATATTGAATTTCCTATTGTGTTGAAGATGAAGAACAAGTTTAAATGATAGCCATATAACAGTATTTGTTCTAGCTGTTGAACAAGACAGGAAACTCATAATTTCCATGTGGGAAATGTTTAGTCCATCCTGTGTACTGGGTGAAAGAATTCTGAAGTAACATCAACTAGAAAATTAAATATTTTGTCAGAACTATATGAAATCATTCAAATGACATCACAATTTCTCTGAGATGATCCAGAATAGTTGCAAACCATTTGTTTGTGCTGTTCAGCACTAGTATGCCCAAACTACTCTGAACTGCTGATGTCCTATGTGTGGCCCATGGTTTGCACTGTCTTGATGCTGCTGTCAACTGAGGACAGGAGAAGGTGAACATTCTATCTGACGAAGTATTGCTGTCTGCTATCCCATGAAGAAAAGTATAACTAAAAGTTTTTTCTAGTTTCTTTTCCAGCTTAGATAATTACACCAGCACATTTATATAGAGAGTAACCCCAGTTAGATGAGTTTTTCAAATTATTTTTGTCCTTTTCTTTTTGCTGCACGTGTTAGCCTGTTCCCACACATGCAAGTCTAAATTCATGTTAGAAATGAGGATGGCCCAGCCCTGAAATTGATTGTTAAAAAGGGAATTTTGATGATTTACTGATGTCACATCATCTGCTTTGAAATCTGATATTAAGGTGCATATTGTGGTTTTGCTAATTTATGTTATTCTTTAGGAGTGTTTAGCAGTGATGATCTTTAGTGGCATAAATATCTTTAGAAGTTTTGGTCAGCCAATGGTTTTCATGTATGTTCATAACTTAGTTTTGCACACCATGTAGGTGACATAGATTTTGGGATTGTAATAAAGCTTGGAACCTTTATTCATTTTGGAGTTTGATTGTGTTTAAATTGTTCATGGTGTCCCAATTATTTATGGTTTATTGTCATTGATTTGTAACTGAATGAGTCTGACTACTGCACTCTTCACCAAGTCCCAAGATCTAGTCGACCTCTAGTGGTGGGAATAGCGATGATGTCTCACCATAGTGTTTGTGGTTTCTGAACCCAAGGGGGGAAGAAGACCTCTGCAAGCACCTCAGCAGGAGAGAAGTGAAATTATACATTACAAGGGATGTGACTCCAATGGATATACAGATACCAAATACAAACTGACACAGGGTCATCCCAACTTGTCCTCCAAAAGGAAACATTTATGGAATATATCAGTCAGTACTTCAGTCCAGATTTACAGATGATTCATGCAGCACAGCTGTAGCAGGGATGTTCGCCAAATAACAAAGAAACGCATTTAAAGTTGCGTGCAGGTGAGTTTATTAATACCAAAAGGACCCACGCACGTAGCTGCCTCTCTGTCCTGTAATAACGGTCAACTCAAGACCGAGCCGCTCGCACTCCAGAACGAAGAGAAGCAACCAATGGAACAAGGGTTCCATTGGAACCACGCGCGTGAAACATACAAAGGAATAACAGAGCACATCTCCCTCCTTTATAATAAAAAACAATAAAACACTAAGACAGAATAAAATCTCTAAATTTATCAGGTAAGTTAACTTGTCTCGAACTTCTAGTAGTAACACATTTAGAATGAGCCTCATTCATGTATTTGTCACTATCAGGATTTGAACCATTATCAACAGTTTGATGATCAGAATTCAAATTCAGAACCTCAGAATTATACAAATGATTTGAATCCAAATTATTAGATTTCAAACACCCATCACATTCAAATTCTTGTAAATCTGTCGACAACATTGACCCCTCGTCATGTTTTAATTGAGACATGCTCCTGAAAATCTTTAATTGCTCCAAATTAATAGGAATTACACAACTTCTGCTCCACCAACCTCGTCCATCTAATAATACAGAAGCTTTGGTAACCTTGAGAACTTTAGATGGAAAATGAAACTTAGATTCTCCTTTTCGTACCCTAAAAGGTTTTTTAAGTAAGACCCAATCATTGACTTTTAAATCAACTGTTTTTGTGGGAAGTCTGTGATCAAAATTACATTTCTGCTTAAGTTGTTTATCAAAAACAGAACATCTCATGGAGTTATTAACCAACTGAGATTTTTTGTCAACATCATTCAAGACATGAAACATCCATCTTGGTACAAGTTTGGTTCTGGGATCCCTTCCCCTTAGTAACTTGAATGGAGAACAACCTGTAGTTGAATGAGGAGTAGAAAGATATGCCCAAATCTTCTCTTGCAGAAATTCTGCAACATCAACATTTGATGCTAAAGCAGTCTGAATTCCTTCTTTAAGAATCCGATTGACCCTTTCTACTAATCCATTCGCCGATGGATTGTGTAGTGCCACTCTGAGGTGTTTGATATCATGCAGAGTCAAGAAATCTGAAATTTTTTTAGACAAAAAATGTGAACCATTATCAGTAACAATTGTATTGTCAGGCCCTTCTGATCTAAATAATTTGCTCAAAAAACTGATACCTACATCAGAATCAGTTTCAGAAGTGAAGGAATAATAAACCCATTTTGAAAAATAATCCACCACCACCACAAGATGTTTCATGTGCCTTGGTAACAAATGAAATGGCCCAGAAAAATCCAATGTGACTTTATCCCAAGGTTTCTCCGGCAAAGGAACAGGATATAAAGGCTTAGAGACAGGCCTCCAATGTTTATCAGAAAACAATACACTCGCGACACCTGTTGATAAAAGAAACAATTTGCTTATCTAAGCCAGGCCACCAATATGACATTTTAAGTTTTCTGGATGTAGCTGAAATACCCAAGTGACCTTCGTGGGCAAGTTTAATAATCTTGTCCCTGATGTTGGTAGTAGGAACAATGAGATCACCCCTCAGGCAAATACCATTCTCACATGTGAGCTCACTTGACACATGATAATAAGCTCTAAGCTCCCATGACAAACTTCTCTCAGCAGGCCATTTGGTTTTCAAAAATTCTGCTACTTTAGACAACGTAGAGTCAGAGGACGTAGCTGACACCCATTCTTGCTCCGAGACATGATTGTTAAATACAGCCAAAACATCCAACAGGGCTACCACACACTCTTTTTCAGCATCAATCTCATCTGAGGCTTCATAGGGTAAAGGCAAACGAGACAAACAATCAGCACGAAAGTTCATGCCTCCTTGCACATACTTCAGCACCAGATTGTATTCTTGCCACTTGGATAGAATACGAACTAAATGTGCCGATGCCTTACCTAGACCATTTCCATTCAACAAATGAATCAAAGGTTTGTGATCAGTGAATACTTCACACCTGTTGCCCCAAATATAAGTTCTAAACTTCTGAACTGCCCATACACAAGCTAAGGCCTCCCTTTCGATAGTGCTATAATGTTTCTCTGCCTCTGATAACATCCTAGACGCAAAAGCAACAGTGTTTTCACCACCATTCACCCACTGACCAAAAACAGCTCCAATACCAACTAAACTGGCATCTACCATGACAAAAGGAATATCTGCAGGGTCAAAAGTTTGTAACGCAAGAGCCTTGATAACTAAATCTTTAACTCTATCAAATGTGGAGTTTAATTCCTTTGTCCACTCAAATTTAGTTCCTTTTTTAAGTAATGATCTAAGAGGTTGTACTTCCATGGCATATCCCGGAACAAATCTAGCATAGTATTCACAGAGTCCTAGAAAGGATTTTAACGCTTTTTTTTTTCAGAAGGAGGACATGCCTTACTAACAGCTTCCACATTGCTAAATTTAGGTCTGATTCCCTCACCAGAAATGACATGACCAAGATATTCCACCTCGTTTACGAACAATTTACACTTGCCAGGTTTTACTGTCATACCCTTCTCTTTTAGAATACCCAAAACCTTTTTTAAAACTAATAAATGTTTTTTCTCTGTTACTGTGTGTATCAAAATGTCATCTTGGAAAGCCAACACCTGAGGTAAATCAGAAAATAAATCATCCATCAATTTTTGAAAAACGCTTGCTGCTGAAGCAAGTCGAAACGGTAAGCGTAGATACTTGAATACCCCAAGGGGAGTTACAAAAGTGGTTACATCTTGAGAAGATCCGCTTAATGGAATTTGATGGTATGCCGAGTGAAAATCTATGGTAGAAAACACCTTGGAGTTACCCAGACTCGTAATCATTTCTTGAATACGTGGAAGAGGATGATTATCAATCACAATGTTTTGATTAACAGACCTCAAACCCACACATAACCTCAATTCGCCATTTTGTTTCTTGGTAATTACAATGGGTGATACCCATTCTGAGGCATCTGCAGGAGCAATTATCCCCTGAGATTGAAGTTTATGTAATAAGGCCTTCAAATCCGCTCTTACACTCAAGGGTATGGGTCTTACTTTGTGTTCAACAGGAGTTGCACCCTTTTTTAGTTTTATGCAATGCTCATATCCTTGCACTCTCCCAATTTGGTCTTGAATACTTCTGGAAACAAATCGATAATACTTTGTGTGGTGTCTTTACAAATGCCCACACTGGCTACCAAATCTGATAGAAATAAATTAGGTAATTCACCTAGAATCACTGGAACATCATGGCCAGGATGCAGTATTATTCCCAAACGTGCTAAATCCTTCCAACCCACAATATTACATCCTTTGACAGCTACATAAAGTTTTGTTACAATAGTTCTGCCAAGACATTGAAGATCTGATACAAAATAACCCAAGAGGTTAATGTCTTGTTCTCCAAACGCTTTAGAAGCAACATCAGGATATTGTAATTCAATGGAACCCTTCCACAACTTAAAAAATGTGTGATCTGCTAAGATAGTGATGGGGGCTCCTGAATCAGCTAGAACAGAAATGGTTTGAGAATGAATAACTTCATCACACACAGCCCCTTTAATGACTTTCTCAGTTTTCCGGCAGTGACCATCCGAAACATCAATGGTTAGTAACATATTCGAAAATTGGTTAGACGTCTGTGAGATTTTGTCATCAACGTCAACACTGTTGATTTTGACTTTGCTATAAGAGCCTCTGTTTGCAGGTTGTGCCTGACAGACTATTTGAAAATGTCCCACTTTCCGACAATTATTACATTTCTCACCATGTCCCGGACAAGAAGTGTCATTACCAATATGAAATTGTGAGCCACACTGGAAACACTGTTTTGAAAATTTAGCCACTTTGATCTTTGGCTGTTTGCTCAGTTTGTTATGAATGTCACAAACAGTTTCTTTCTCACTAATAAGATCAACAGTGCTGTTCTGATTAGCTAAAACTTTGGAAGTATTTATAGACCTTTCAATCCCTTTAGCTAAAACCATAGCTTCTTCCAAAGTTGGGTTACAACATGACAAAAGTCTTTCTTGAATCTTTTTGTGAAAGCAATGAGGCAAGGATCGCTCCCCTGGGGGGCAAATTGTATTTAGGCCATTTCTGCCCCCCTGGGGGGCAGATTGGCCGATTTTAGGTCAATCTGCCCCTAAGGGGGAAGAAACCACTAGGCACCTGGGATTAGTTTTTTGGTGCCAATGTCACGCAGGGGGAGCGACCCCGTAGGCAAGGGTCACTCCGGGGTGGGGAGGGGCGGGTGGGGGTTAGGGGGGCAAATTTATTTTAGGCCATTTCTGCCCCCCCCGGGGGCAGATCGGCCTATTATTAGGCCGATCTGCCCCCAGGGGGGGCAGAAACCTCTAGGCGCCAGGGGAATTTTTTTTTTTTTTTTTTTTTTTGTTTTTTTAGAGATGGGGCGCGACCCATCAGGCAAGGGTCTCTCCCCTGGGGGGCAAATTGTATTTAGGCCATTTCTGCCCCCCTTGGGGGCAGATTGGCCGATTTTAGGTCAATCTGCCCCCAAGGGGGCAGAAACCACTAGGCACCTGGGATTTGTTTTTTGGCGCCAATGTCACGCAGGGGGAGCGACCCCGTAGGCAAGGGTCGCTCCAGGGGGGGGGGGGTTGAGGGGGCAAATTTATTTTAGCCCATTTCTGCCCCATCGGCCTATTATTAGGCCGAACTGCCCCCAGGGGGGGGGCAGAGCCCTCCAGGCGCCAGGGCACATATTTTTTTGTGTTTTTTTTTTTTTTTTTTTTTTTTAGCGATGGGTAGCGACCCATCAGGCAAGGGTCGCTGCCCTGGGGGGCAAATTGTTTTTAGGCCTTTTCTGCCTCCCTTGGGGGCAGATTGGCCGATTTTAGGTCAATCGGCCCCTAAGGGGGCAGAAACCACTAGGCACCGGGATTTGTTTTTTGGCGCCAATGTCACGCAGGGGGAGCGACCCCGTAGGCAAGGTTCTTTCCCGGGCAGGGGGGGGTTGGGGTGGGGTGGTGGGGGTCAAATTTATTTTAGGGCATTTCTGCCCCCCCCTCCCGGGGCCGGCTGAGCTAGAGGCCAAACTCCACAGGTAGGCACTTTGCAAAAAACACCTCTGTTTTCTGTGAAAAAATATGTTGAGTCCACGTTGTGTTTTGGGCCATTTCCTTTCGTGGGCGCTAGGCCTACCCACAGAAGTGAGGTACCATTTTTTTCGAGAGACTTAGGGGAACGCTGGGTGGAAGGAAATTTGTGTGTCCTCTCAGATTCCAGAACTTTCTGCCACAGAAATGTGAGGAACATGTGTTTTTTTAGCCAAATTTTGAGGTTTGCAAAGGATTCTGGGTAACAGAACCTGGTCCGAGCCCCACAAGTCACCCCATGTTGGATTCCCCTAGGTCTCTAGTTTAAAAAAATGCACAGGGTTGGTAGGTTTCCCTAGGTGCCGGCTGAGCTACAGGCCAAAATCCACAGGTAGGCACTGTTTTCTTTCAAAAATGTGGATGTGTCCACGTTGCGCTTTGGGGCGTTTCCTGTCGCGGGCGCTAAGCCTACCCACACAAGTGAGGTATCATTTTTATCGGGAGACTTGGGGGAACGCTGGGTGGAAGGAAATTTGTGGCTCCTCTCTGATTCCAGAACTTTCTGCCACAGAAATGTGAGGAACGTGTTTTTTTAGCCAAATTGAGGTTTGCAAAGGATTCTGGGTAACAGAACCTGGTCCGAGCCCCACAAGTCACCCCTCCTTGGATTCCCCTAGGTCTCTAGTTTTCAGCAATGCACAGGTTTGGTAGGTTTCCCTAGGTGCCGGCTGAGCTAGAGGCCAAAATCTACAGGTAGGCACTTCGCAAAAAACACCTCTGTTTTCTTCCAAATATTTGGATGTGTCCACGTTGCGCTTTGGGCCGTTTCCTGTTGCGGGCGCTAGGCCTACCCACACAATTGAGGTATCATTTTTATCGGGAGACTTGGGGGAACGCTGGGTGGAAGGAAATTTGTGGCTCCTCTCAGATTCCACAACTTTCTGCCACAGAAATGTGAGGAACATGTGTTTTTTTAGCCAAATTTTGAGGTTTGCAAAGGATTCTGGGTAACAGAACCTGGTCCGAGCCCCGCAAGTCACCCCATCTTGGATTCCCCTAGGTCTCTAGTTTTCAGAAATGCACAGGTTTGGTAGGTTTCCCTAGGTGCCGGCTGAGCTAGAGGCCAAAATCTACAGGTAGGCACTTCGCAAAAAACACCTCTGTTTTCTTCCAAAAATTTGGATGTGTCCACGTTGCGCTTTGGGGCGTTTCCTGTTGCGGGCGCTAGGCCTACCCACACAAGTGAGGTATCATTTTTATCAGGAGACTTGGGGGAACGCTGGATGGAAGGAAATTTGTGGCTCCTCTCAGATTCCAGAACTTTATGCCACAGAAATGTGAGGAACATGTGTTTTTTTAGCCAAATTTTGAGGTTTGCAAAGGATTCTGGGTAACAGAACCTGGTCCGAGCCCCGCAAGTCACCCCTCCTTGGATTCCCCTAGGTCTCTAGTTTTCAGAAATGCAAGGGTTTGGAAGGTTTCCCTAGGTGCCGGCTGAGCTAGAGGCCAAAATCTACAGGTAGGCACTTCGCAAAAAACACCTCTGTTTTCTTCCAAAAATTTGGATGTGTCCACGTTGCGCTTTGGGGCGTTTCCTGTCGCGGGCGCTAGTCCTACCCACACAAGTGAGGTATCATTTTTATCGGGAGACTTGGGGGAACATCGATTATCAAAACAAGTGTTATTGCCCCTTGTCTTTCTCTACATTTTTTCCTTCCAAATATAGGAGAGTGTGTAAAAAAGACATCTATTTGAGAAATGCCCTGTAATTCACATGCTTGTATGGTCACCCCGGAATTCAGAGATATGCAAATAACCACTGCTCCTCAACACCTTATCTTGTGCCCTTTTTGGAAATACAAAGGTTTTCTTGATAGCAATTTTTTACTCTTTATATTTCAGCAAATGAATTGCTGTGTACCCGGTATAGAATGAAAACGCACTGCAGGGTGCAGCTCATTTATTGGCTCTGGGTTCCTTGGGTTCTTGATGAACCTACAAGCCCTATATATCCCCGCAACCAGAGGAGTCCAGCAGACGTAACGGTATATTGCTTTCGATAATCTGACATTGCAGGGAAAGTTACAGAGTAAAACGTAGAGAAACATTTATGTTTTTTCACCTCAATTTCAATATTTTTCTTTTTCAGTTGTTATTTTCTGTAGGAAACCCTTGTAGGATCTACACAAATGACCCCTTGCTGAATTCAAAATTTTGTCTACTTTTCAGAAATGTTTAGGTTTCTGGGATCCAGCATTGGTTTCATGCCCATTTCTGTCACTGACTGGAAGGAGGCTGAAAGCACAAAAATTTGCAAAAATGGGGTATGTCCCAGTAAAATGCCAAAATTGTGTTGAAAAATTGGGTTTTCTGATTCAAGTCTGCCTGTTCCTGAAAGCTGGGAAGCTGCTGAGTTTAGCACCGCAAACCGTTTGTTGATGCCATTTTCAGGGGAAAAACCACAAGCCTTCTTCTGCAGCCACTTTTTCCAATTGTTTTGAAAAAAACGAAAATTTCACTGTATTTTGGCCAATTTCTTGGCCTCCTTCGGGGCAACCCACAAAGTCTGGGTACCTCTAGAATCCCTAGGATGTTGGAAAAAAAGGACGCAAATTTGGCTTGGTTAGCTTATGTGGACAAAAAGTTATGAGGGCCTAAGCGCGAACTGCCCCAAATAGGCAAAAAAAGGCCTGGCACAGGAGGGGGAAAAGGCCTGGCAGCGAAGGGGTTAAAAGCACTGCTACGTTGAGTATGAAGAGCATGACGAATCGGAGAAAAAGAAGAAAGAAAAAAAAATGTGTATCCGTTGCTAAGGCAACCTTAGAAGCGCTGCCACGCAGAACTTGTAGAATAGGAAACCGTCACCAGCCTTTTTTTTTTAATAAAAAAAATCTCAGCTGCGCAGCGCATGAAGAGCGCGAAGAATCGTAATCAGTTTCCAAGGCAACTACAGGCCTAACTGAAGCGTAGCATATAAGGCCAGTCCAATAGAGGCAAAAAATAAAAAAAATATGCCCCTCCTACTCACACATTTACGTGCAGCCAATCAGCTTCAAATATCTTCTTTCCAGGAAACAGAACAACCGAAGTGAGCACAGCAACAAGAATCAGCTCACAAATGCCAGGAAACGGAACAGCGCAAAAACTGACACCAACAAGGAGCAGCTCACCAATGCAGCACCGATGTCGGGAAGCGGAACAGCGCCAGAACTGACACCAATAAGAAGCAGCTCACCGATGGGTCCCTTCTATGAAGTAGCTCTTTCTTCACCCCACTCCTGGTACCAAATATGTAGCAGGGAGGTTCGCCAAATAACAAAGAAACGCATTTAAAGTTGCGTGCAGGTGAGTTTATTAATACCAAAAGGACCCACGCACGTAGCTGCCTCTCCGTCCTGTAAGAACGGTCAACTCAAGACCGAGCCGCTCGCACTCCAGAACGAAGAGAAGCAACCAATGGAACAAGGGTTCCATTGGAACCACGCACGTGAAACATACAAAGAAATAACATAGCACAATACAATATTTGAAAGTAAACTAAAAGTAAATTACATATTTACATCAAGTAAAAATGTATCTTCCTGTACAAGAACCATGGCTTACGACATTTCTCTCCTTGCATTTGTACAGTAGAATGCAATACACATGCAAAGATGGAAAGAAGAAATTAAAATTTTTCTTCTCATTACACCTGCCTCAGAGAGGAGCAGACTTTTGCCAGGTATTCCTGGCTGCAAGTTTTTGTAGATAGGGATTTGTACAAAACCTATGGGTGGTTACATAAGAACGCCCATGCACTACCCAAGGCACTACACCTGTGTAGTGTCTCACCGGTGACGTAACTGGTCACAGGCACTACCACCTGAAAAGGTGCGAGTAAGGGGAGGTGTTAGAAATGGGGTCTTTGGTTGGCAGTCAGGTTACCCCCTGTCCAAGAAAGGACACTCACTCTAGTCAGGGTAAATGAGAATCACACTCAGTTAACCCACGTTTTTCCCCCCTTGGTAGCTTGGCACAAGTAGATAGGCTTAACTCAGAGATAATGTGTTAAGTATTTTTAAAAACGCACACAAATACTGCAAGTTGGTATTATGCGGCATCGTGGCGGAGTAATTTCCCACAATGCGACGCCAATGGCGCCGTTTACGGAGTCGTTCGACCCCCAGGTACAGTACCTTAAGAAACAAGTAGAAAACAAGGCCTGGGCACGGTGTCGGTGAGAGCAGCTTTGCTGGGTCCGATGCTGCATTGTTTCCGGTGCCATGGGGCAGAAGGACTCACTAAACGGTGGTGGAGATGAAGCGGCATCAGATGCAAAGTCGGTCCCATGGTTCTGGCAGATGTGAAGTCCGGCAGAGTCATAATGCTTTGGTGCAACCTCACAGGGTTGTAGTGAAGTCACAGGGCCACAGGTGCTGCAATGGCGCTGGGTAGTCACAGAGGTTGGACTTACAACACTCCAATGTCAGCGAAGTCCGGCGGGATCAGTAGCTGCAACAACGGAGGCCTAGAGGGTCATCGAACTTTTTTTAGGTCCACGGAATCGGGCAAGTGGCACTGTGGTTCCAGGCAGCGGCGTCCTTTGCGAAGTCGCACAGCATGTTCCGCCGTCATTAGACTGTTTTTTCTCCAGGAATTCACTTCCAGGGGTCTAGGAATTGAAATGGCAAACTCTGGCAAGCTGGTGTCCACAACAAGTAGACTCAGGTCTGGTTGGTGAAGCCTTTGCTGTCCCTGAGGCTTCAAAACAGGAGGCAAGCTCTACAGCAAGCCCTTTGAGTCACTTCTCAAGCAGAAGTGCAGCAAAGTCCAGTCTCTGTCCCCTTGCACAGGCAGAAGCAGCAACTGCAGGATAGCCCAACACAGCACAGTCACAGGCCAGGTCAGCACTTCTCCTCAGCTCTTCAGCTCTTCTCCAGGCAAAGGTTCCTCTTGAATCTTTGAAGTAATCTAAAGTCTGGGGTATTAGGTCTCATACTTATACCCCTTTTTGCCATTGAAGTTGGCAAAGTTGAAAGTAAAGTCTCATGTGTCTGTAAGATCCTCTCTTGTCCAGGCCAGACCCCATCCACACACCAGGAGGTTGGAGAATGCATTGTGTGAGGGCAGGCACAGCCCATTCAGGAGTGAGAGACCACTCCACCCCTCCATTCCAGCAGAGATGGCTCATCAGGATATGCTGGCTACACCCCAGCCCCCTTTGCATCACTGTCTAGAGAGAGGTGCAAACAACCCAACTGTCAAACTGGCCCAGACATGGAATCCACAAACAGGCAGCGTCACAGAATGGTTTATGCAAACAAATGCCTACATTCTATAAGTGGCATTTTCAAACACAGAATCTAAAAACCAACTTCACTAAAAGATGTATTTTTAAATTGGGAGCTCAGACACCCTAACCTCCATGTTTCCATCTCTCTCAAAGGGAATCTGCACTTTAATAACATTTAAAGGCAGCCCCTATGTTAACTAATGAGAGAGACAGGCCTTGCAGCAGTGAAAAACAAAGTTGGCACTATTTCACTGTCAGGACATGTTAAACACACAAGTACATGTCCCACCTTTAACATACACTGCACCCTGCCTATTGAGATACCTAGGGCCTACCATAGGGGTGCCTTAGAAGTATAAAAAGGGAAGATTTAGGCCAAGCAAGTGGTACACTTGCCAAGTCGAATTGGCAGTGCAAGACTGTACATTCTGACATGGCAGGGGAAGGTCTGAGACATGTTTACAGGGCTACCCATGTGGGTGGCACAGGCAGTGCTGCAGGCCCACTAGTAGCAGTTGATTTACAGGCCCTGGGCACCTCTAGTACACTGTACTAGGGATTTACTAGTAAATTAAAGGGGCCAATCATGGAAAGCCAATTACATATACATTTTACATAGGAACACTTTCACTTTAGCGCTGGATACCAGTGGTAAGGTGCCCAGAGTAACAAAAACAGCAAAAACAGAGTCCAGAACACATCAACTACCTGGGAAACAGAGGCAAAAAGTTAGGGAAGACCACGCCAAGGATGCTAAGTCTAACAGGAGGCTAGTCAGCCTCTCCCTTTTGTGCATCGCGTAATGTTGTGGACCCGTGTCACGTGGGGGTAAAGTTATCAAATAAAGGCAGCCAGCAGACAGGTTCAAGAAGGTGCTCGCGGACGGAAGCAAGAAGGTTGATCCGCCGGCTGGCCAAATGACGAAGAGTCTACTGTGTCCGGTGTGTTTATTTGGGTACTCCCAGAACGTTGCGACTGCCCAGTGACACCGGGTTAGTAAGGCGACAACATCAAACCCTTGGTTGCAAAGTAATGAAAGGCAGTGGATTGTGCAGCTTTGGTTATTTTTGGTTATAATCCAACACCACTTGCAATTAAAAGATTGTAACCAAACCTTTATTCTTTTGTTATCATCTCGACTCTGATGGGACCTGTGCACTGCTGCAAGAAGAGAAAACACAATGGATGACACCAGGGGTTCTCCATGATCTCCATTCCCCCTGGAAAATTTGCCTACTTGTTAGAAGCTTGCAGACTCATCCTGCTTCTCTGACCTGAGGAGAGAAGGAGAAATTACATGTCTGCTAATAAGCTGACTTTACATGTCAGCAAGGGTCACCATATTTTTTGAAGACTAGCACAAGGCCTAGCAACTGCAAGACCTACATGTGACTATCTCAATGCACTGAGAATGCCCAGAATCTACGATGTCATCACAGTATAACATCTCAAGAAGAATCAGAAGCAAGAATTGAATTATTTGTTTCCAGGAGTTTCTTTACTGCGTTCTGATATACAAAACGGTGGGCTTGCACCATTCACGACCGCCTTTTTGTATCTTGCGCTTCAATATGCAAGTATACACCAATCTGCTTTAGCCATGAAGGACCAAGGAGGAAGCTGGCCTTTAATCCACTGCAATGGGCCCAGTGCAAATACAGCTCAGGTATCAACATATGTCATAACGATAACAAAATGTAAGCAAAATCTTGTATGCAGTACTTAGCAGCTACTGCTAGATGACTTTCATCACAACAACGCATGATATGGGGCCATGGATTCAGTGAATACTCTCTTCTTATGCAGTCTTCCACGGAGCAAGCACTTCCAGAGAATCACTGCGTCATGTGAAAAACAAGGATACATGGTACACATGAGTGATGGTAAAATCTGCATTACATGTTCTCTGAAAAATCTTCAGCTATAATTCCGTTGGTTATGGAAGAACTCCTCACTGACCTATTTCTTATACCAATTGAAGGTACCAATTCAGTGCGGGGACTATCAATAACAAATGATCATGGAAGTTAGCTATGGTGGGAACACAGCCTTTACATGGTTCGATATTTTGCTTGTCAGTAAGACATGTAATTTGGCACCACACTTTCATTAAGAGGCCATTTGCTACATCGTTTTAATTGTATTTATGATTTGTTGACATCGTTGCATAGAAAGTATAAGCGTGTTACTAGAAATAAGTATATTCTGTTGATATGGTCTTCAAACAGAAAAAATAAAAACAAATTTAATTGCAGATTCACCTCAACAAGTCAATAAAACTACGATGCACTCATTAAAGTACATACATTTTAAAATAGTATCACATCGCAGCATCGCATTCCATCAAAAAAATAAATTGAAGCACTTCATGATTCGACCTCTTGTCGTTTCAACGTAAAATGGGGGTCTACAAGAAATGTTCGAGGCATACTGCACATAAGAAATAACAACTTTATGAATTGTCCCGTGATTTTGCTAAGGAGAGGTTTGTTACTAATGGCACAGTAGTGCTGTACTGTCAGCAGCCTAAAAAGCTGTGTTATTATATTCATGCATATGTTTTCCTACACGTATTCGGTACTGATTACCATTAGAAACAGCCTAAGGACCATATTCAAACCATATTTATTCATATTCGCTGCGTTGAAGCTGATATGATTGATAATGGCCATCCTTCTCAAATTTCTTTTGCTTTTGATAACTTTCCCTGGCTGATATCATGTTATTTCCTGTTGTCCACCGTGCAACATAATCAGTAGAATGTCCTGAAGGGCCAGTGTAGGAAAGTACCATCTCGCCTGGCATGTTACCCCTATTTTTTAATGTATGTATGTTTGTTTTTGCCTGTGTCACTGGGATCCTGCTAGCCAGGACCCCAATGGTAATAAAGTATGCCCTGTATGTGTTCCCTGTGTGGTGCCTAACTGTATCACTGAGGCTCTGCTAACCAGACCCTCGGTAATTATGCTCTCTCTGCTTTTAAAATTGTCACTGCAGGCTAGTGACTAATTTTACCAATTCTGATTGGCACACTGGAACACCCTTATAATTCCCTAGTACATGGTACCCAAGTACCCAGGGTGTTGGGGTTCCAGGAGATCCCAATGGGCTGCAGCATTTCTTTTGCCACCCATAGGGAGCTCAGACAATTCTTACACAGGACTGCCACTGCAGGATGAGTGAAATAACGTCCACGTTATTTCACAGCCATTTTTCACTGCACTTAAGTAACTTATAAGTCACCTATATGCCTAACCCTCACTTAGTGAAGGTTAGCTGCAATGTTACTTAGTGTGAGGGCACCCTGGCACTAACCAAGGTGCCCCCACATTGTTCAGGGCAATTTCCTCAGACTTTATGAGTGCGGGGACACCATTACACGCGTGCATTGCATATAGGTCAATACCTATATGTAGCGTCACCATGGTAACTCCGAACATGGCCATGTAACATGTCTAGGATCATGGAATTGTCACCCCAATACCATTCTGGTATTGGGGGGACAATTCCATGCACCCCCGGGTCTCCAGCATAGAGCTCGGGTACTGCCAAACTAACATTCTGGGGTTTTCTCTCCAGCTATCGCTGCTGCCAACCCTCAGACAGGTTTCTGCTCCCCGGGGCATGAGCAGCCCAATCCCAGGAAGGCAGAACAAACGATTTCCTCAGAGAGAGGGTGTTACACCCTCTCCCTTTGGAAATAGGTGTGAAGGGCCTGAGAGGAGTAGCCTCTCTTGGCCTTTGGAAATGCTTTGAAGCGCACAGACGGTGCCGTCCTTGCATAAGCCAGTCTACACCGGTTCAGGGATCCCCCCAGCACTGCTCTGGCATGAAACTGGACAAAGGAAAGGGGGCTGACCACTCCCTTGACCAGCACCTCCCAGGGGAGGCAACCAGAGCTCCTCCAGTGTGTCCCAGACCTCTGCCATGTTGGATGCAGAGGTGTGAGGGCACAATGGACAGCTCTGAGTGGCCAGTGCCAGCAAGTGACGTCAGAGACCCCTCCTGATAGGTGCTTACCTTTCTCTGTAGCCAATCCTCCTCTGAGGGCTATTTAGGGTCTCTCCTGTGGGTATCTCACCAGATAAAGAATGCAAGAGCTCACCAGAGTTCCTCTGCACTTCCCTCTTCGACTTCTGCCAAGGATCGACCGCTGACTGCTCCAGGACGCCTGCAAAACCGCAACAAAGCAGCAAGAAGACTACCAGCAACATTGTAGCTCCTCATCCTGCCGGCTTTCTCGACTGTTTCCTGGTGGTGCATGCTCTGAGGGCTGTCTGTCTTTACCCTGCACTGGAAGCCAAGAAGAAATCTCCTGTGGGTCGACGGAATCTTCCCCCTGCCAACGCATGCACCAAACTTCTGCATCACCGGTCCTCTGGGTCCCCTCTTATCTTGACGAGCGTGGTCCCTGGAACACAGGAGCTTGATCCTAGTGTCCCCGACAGTCCAGTGGCCCTTCTGTCCAAATTTGGTGGAGGTTAGTCCTTGCCTCCCCATGCCAGACAGTAATCCTGTGTACTACGTGAATTGCAGCTACTCGGGCTTCTGTGCACTATTGCAAGACTTCCTTCGTGCACAGCCTAGCCCAGGTCCCCAGCACTCTGACCTGCATTGCCCAACTCACTGATCTGGACTCCGACTTTGCGGGACCCTCTTTTGTTGTGCTGAATTGACGGTCGTGCTCAGATCTTCTAAATGCCTGTTCAGGTACTTCTGTGGGTGCTGCCTGCCTCTGCATGGGCTCTCTGTCTTGTTGAGTGCCCCCTCTGTCTGCTCCTCTAAGGGGCGACCTCCAGGTCCTTCCTGGGCTATGGCAGCACCCAAAACCTTCAACCAAGACTCTTGCAGCTAGCAAGGCTTGTTTGTTGTCTTTCTGTGCGAAAACAACTCTGCATCCTCCAATGCACTGTGGTACATGTTCTGACCAAAGGAGAAGTTCCTGGCACCTTCCTTTGTTGCAGAATCTTTGGCTTCTTCCACCCGGAGGCAGCCCTTTTGCACCTTCATCCGGGTATATTGGGCTCCTGTCCCCCCTGGACACTAGCGTGACTCTTGGACTTAGTCCCCTTCCTTTGCAGGTCCTCAGGTCCAGGAATCCATCTTCAGTGCATTGCAGTCAGTTGTTGTCCTTGCAGAATCCCCTATCTCGACTTTACTGTCTTTCTGGGGTAGTAGGGTAACCTTACTCTTACTTTTCAGGGTATTGCGGTGGGGTATCTTGGACACCCTTAGTGTTTTATTACACTCCTAGCGACTCTCTACACACTACACTAGGCCTGGGGTCCATTCGTGGTTCGCATTCCCCTTTTGGAGTATATGGTTTGTGTTGCCCCTAGGCCTATTGTCTCCTATTGCATTCTATTTTGTTCTGCAGTGTTTGCACTACTTTTCTAAGTGTTTTACTTACTTGATTTTGGCTTGTGTGTATATTTTGTGTAGATTACTTACCTCCTAAGGGAGTATATCCTCTGAGATACTTTTAGCATATTGTCACTAAAATAAAGTATCTTTATTTGTAGTAACTCTGAGTATTGTGTTTTCTTATGATATAGTGCTAAGTGGTATAAGTGGTATAGTAGGAGCTTTGGATGTCTCCTTGTTCAGCCTAAGCTGCTCTGCTATAACTACCTCTATCATCCTCATCTGCTAGAAAACCTCTAATCTACTAATAAGGGATGACTGGGCCTGGCACAAGGTGTAAGTACCACAAGGTACCCACTATAAGCCAGGCCAGCCTCCTACAGCCAGGAGGCATGTTCCTTCTTCATTTCATCCATAGTCAAAAGACGGTGATTTTCATCATGCCACAATTGTTAGATGTGAAACAACAGTGTCTGATATTTTACCTGTAATTTAGCATTGTAAGCCAAAGAATCACCAATGTTATTAATGACATGAGTAGTTAACCTGCATTATTCTCTATATTTTGATGCAGTGAAAATGTATTTTGATTTATTTTAAATGCTTACTATTGTCTTGGATTCATTTTAGCATCTTGCTTGGACACATTTATTTTAACTTCAGGCCTGGGGCTTGTACCCTTTTTTCCCAGATATATATGTTATTTAATGTATTAATTTTGTTATATTTTAGCATGGCTTGCATTTAGCAGGGATGTTTTATTTTTTAATCAGGTACTTTTCAGTGAAAATTACCTGAAAATATGTCAGTTTCTTTGCACAAAATTTCATTTTGTGCCTCTGCTCAAGGCTATACATGATAATTTACTTAATATTGCTGGCCCAAGGTTATGGAGCCAACCTTCCAAACCTAGTCATAGTGTTATGTCAGGCCTGTTCTCCGAACACCACATGTTTTATTAAAACTCCACACAGGCTCCAGTTCCAGTCAGCCATCTTACGTTGTGTGCCAATCCATCACAGCTTTGCTGATCTTGGAATTGTGTCTCCTCCAAACTGAGAGGACAGCCAGCAGATGACAGGCAGTCCCCTGCATATTCTCCAGGTATGGGGTCAGGGTGGTTTCCTCCAAGGGCTAGTGTGGGCAGAATTGCTAACACTGCTATGGTCTCAAGTTAAATGCCAGAAGTGTAGGTAGGAGATCTTAGACTTATGGTTGTTTCAGAATGCTGGGACTGGTTTGTATGTTTTTCTCTAATGCTCACAAGTATAATGGCATTATGTTTCATCTTCCTAAGTATCGCAGCTCGTGCCTTTTTTTACATAGAATGCAGTTGCTTCAATAAAATATATTGAAACTTGCCCTTCATTTCCCCGTATTTCTTTGTATGTATGAGACCTGATCAGATGAGAGAAAGGTGCAAAATCTGTTCTGCCACGACTTTCCCTGGGGGTTTGAGTGTCATGTGCCAGGCTGCCACAAGTCCCTTTTGCTTTCTGGGTTTGGGTGAAGTGCTGCTAGCTAGCTGAGAAGGCTAATTCCACAACTTCAATTCAGTGTGGGACTGACCCAGTCCGCACGCACTGGGTGGTGCTGCCACCCAAAACCAAGCAGTATTACCCCCATGGTAAGAATCCTGTGACATGACGCTACCAATGTTGGTCAGGCACTAACTTAACAGATCTTCCCAGTATATCTGTCTTTTGCATGCTAAAGGCGTCCTAATTGCCCTATACAGAGACATCTGTGGTGTAAGTGAAATGTCCTCCTCAGCTAAGTAGGTAGTACCTTTGTTAGGCTGTAGGTCATTCAAGATTTCCCCAAATTGGTGTTTCTATCTCTGAACCTACCATTCAATATGGTGGAACCTTACTGGGTTGCAATTCCAGTAAATATGAGCCAACCTCTCACACAACATCTGTTAGCTCATGGAGTCAGTGAGGAGGGTGGGGATGTTACATGTGTGGTAGAGGCACGATGCCTACAGAACAAAATTGTTCTATTCTTGGGTCACCTTTCCAGCAACAGATGGAAACACAACCTCTTTCTAAAATTACACAATAACAAACATACCTGCAAAATACAGACCATATGCATATTTAGAAATACCACTATATTATCAAGAACACCAAAATTGGTTTGAAGGCGCACTCCCACACGTTGTACAAAATGTTAGACTAGATCCCTTTAGTAATGAACAACCTACATGGCCAGAAATAGCCACATAAACACCACACCCCAATGTAGCAAATTTGCCAATAGCAGATTTACACCACTTATCTAATAATTAAGTAGATATATATAGACACTTAATACAATTTGTAATGCAGACCTTAAACACTGCACCAGCAAGGGCTGCTCCAGCAGCACCACATTTGGCTAAAACCGGGATAAAGTCCGTGACTATGTATTCAATTATGGGTGAAATACCCACCAAACAGGAAATTCAGTTTTGGTTAGCACAAAAAATAAACGTGCTGAGAGACTGTTTCCCCATACGGGACCCCAAAACAATCATAGAATGCTCACAATGTGCTTGCCCTTTTTGAATGGTTCCCTGAGTGGAAATGTCCACAATTTAGAGTTGCACTCTTCAAATGCATCACACAGGGATAGAATAGTTTATTATGAACCACCAATGGCTACATCTACCAGTTCCCTTTTACCAGCACCAGATCAAATGTTTGTACAGACTGCTTTTGGTTACTTTGCTGACATCGACAACTTTTCTTCAACTTCTTCAGCACCATCTATAAGTGCCTGTTTTAAAAGCATGTAAGCTCTAGATGTGGCTCAAATATACCTTTTTGGTTCGTCCATGGTATTATCTGTGGATACTTCTGACTTTGCTTTCCTTTCTGCTTTTGATTGGCTTTGTCATTGTTTTCTTTCTGCTATTACATGGTCATAATGTTCCTGAATCCTCTGCTGTTGAAATGGTGGATGAGGTTTTAAAACCTTGCCTGGTACCTTGTGAACATTTCAGCTGTTCCATTTCCTGATGGTATTGTTGGGGATAAAGTACTGTGTGATATCTTTGGCCCAACTAAGTGATTTAAATTCCAGATGTATTTAAAGTAGCTATGAGTGATATTATTATATCTGGGGTTATTGTGATGGCTGGGATGTACAAAGAGTTGATTCTATGCTTTTCAAGCTTAAATATTACACTATATTTGAAAATGAAAATGTTAATATGACAACAGCAAATTATAGGGAAATGTTCTGTTATCACCATTATGGACACCATTTTCTGCATCAAGCTGGTTCCCCAAGAATAGCTTATAATTATACACAATGGGAACATTGCCCAACCTCACCAGTAGGGAGTTCAAAAACATATAGAGAAACATTTTCTTATTTTACTGGGCATGATGATAAACATGCTGAGTCTTAATATTTCTAATTGCCACCTACAAAAGCAAGGATTTTTTTTTCAAACAGACACCAAATTGACTAATTCTGATTACTTTGTTTCCTAGTTGGCTATAGAAGGCTATGAGTATTGTATGATGTTGATTGACTAAAAAAGTGTGTGGGGAACAAGAAATTGTCAAATACAGGGTAGGGAGCTTTATTTAGAGCATGTTTTATTCTTCTACAAATTACATTTCTGAATAACACTATACAACAAACAAATTGTTTGGGATTGGTGCAAATAAAATAAATTAATGCACCTACTGTTGGCTAACCAGCTAAATCTGACACTTAGCAAAATATTCTAAATGTCACTGAACAACAGCTCAATGTTGGGTTCAGAACTGCACCTTTAAGTCAACACTTTCAGATCCCAATGGGTGGTTATTATGTCCAGCTGACATGAATGGTTGTCATGCACGTTTTGTTAACTCCACATGGGGTTTCAGAGCGAGCAGACTTGACCCTTGTTCTGTCACCACACAACACTCTGGTATTGTCACCACATATGGCATGGGCAATCTTTAGCAACAATGGTTAAAAGATTCCACATTAACAGCTGTAAAAGAATACCCTCGTCTCCTTTCAAAAGATGTAGATTTACAATACTTCTTGTTAAGTCCCAGAAAACCAAGCTCAAAGTGTTTCATATGTGCACTATACAATAAAATATGGAAGTTTAAAAAAAAAGGAGGCTGCAGCCCGGTTAAGGCAAATAGATCAGAAAAAGTTGGAGAAAGGGCAAGCCATTGTCAATAATGGTATGAGCATGTTGTCCAAACATAGTTACACTTTAAAATAGCATTGTGTCATCTGAAATTGAATTAATCAAAATGGCATGTCACTTTTACATCATGGAAAGAGTCAACTTAGGTCCATTATGCAGTTAAGCTGGATGTTACAAGTTCTTAAAAATGGCTGCATGCACAGGCAGCACATTAAATCTAAAGAGGTGTTTGCCGCATTTAATTTGTCAAGGAAACAACAAATAATGGCTAAGGAAGAATTTAGTTACGTCATGCTTAACACTGAAAAGTTAGAAAAGTTGCCTTTTACTGTGGTGGAAATTCCATCAACACTGTGGTTAATATACAGAGAGATGAATCTGTCCATTTCAACATTCCAATTCACTTTGTGTTTAAAACATTTACTTGTAGGCAGATTTGACAGCTTGGAGACAGATACATCCTTGGGGCGTGGGGGCTACCTTTTGATTACAGATATTTCAATAGAATGAAAGTGGTGATTCTTAGTAGTTGTGCATGCACAACTTCTGTAAGCCATTCGATGATTTGTAAACAGATGTTCTTGCAAGTAACGCTTCAGTTGCAAATTTGACTTGCTATCTGAAGGTTATTCCTGTGCCTTTGATTCTCCCGGTTTTTCAGTTGCTTTTGGATGGTAGTTACCTAATGCTGAGTGGTCAAGGCAGCTTTGGTATGAGGCTTGGGGTTCCTAATGTGATTTTGGTCTCTAAAATTGTGAGATAAAAGTGGCAGACATATATCCTCATATTTCTACTTATAATGTAAATTTTGACAAGCAGGCTGAAAACTCTTTTTTTTTCAAAAACACAGTACCTTGAAGGTACATATATTGTATAGGTGCAACTATGTTGATTGATAAAGTGTGGATTACATAATCTATAGTTACCTGTCGATAATTTGGATTATTCAGTATTCTGTGCTCAATATTCGATGACATCGATATTCTAGTTTCGATATTCAGGGTTCAATGTCATTCTACATGAAGGATTATGTGGATTTTTCAAGTAAAGTATTAAAGCACATTCAATTAACTTTCTACAGTAAATATTAATTATTGTCAATGGTCCAAAGTTGTAAAGTTAGTTGACTTGCAGCTTTGTGTGTTTTCTAAACTGTTGAAGTTTTGTGAAATGCAATGGTTATAATGTTATTATTTTTTAAATAAGCTGCTCTCTACTCAAAACCCTCACTCCCACCTCCTCTTTACTGGTTGCAGCCTCCACACTCAATATTTTGTTACTGGAGGATTTCCTACCTGGGACTTTCTGCATCAGCAAATCATCATAACTTTAAGTCCTGAAATGATAAACCTTACCTTAACTAAAGTTAGGAAACATAAAGGCATATTTATGTGAGGCTTGCTCTGTCATTGTGCCAAACGTTTTAATGCAACAGTGGTGCAAGCACTACTCCATATCTATTAGACAATACATTTTTCCAAATGGTTAGTTTTTTAACGCTTGCATCAAACAAATGCTGCTACTAAATTAGGCAAAAATTAAAATATGCAGGATAGGTATGCTCCTGTAAAATATAAAACAGAAATAACACAGTGATATTTATGGGCTTTTGTAGGAAAGTAGCCTCTTTCTAGGATGGTTACCCCCACTTTTGGCCTGTTTGTGAGTGTGTGTCAGTGTGTTTTTACTGTCTCACTGGGATCCTGATAGCCAGGATCCCAGTGCTCATAGATAAAAACCTATATGTCAGTGTGTTTTGCCTGTCTCACTGGGATCCTGCTAGCCAGGACCCCAGTGCTCATAGTTTGTGGCCTAATGTGTATGCCTGTGTAGTGCCTAACTGTGTCACTGAGGCTAATCAGAACCTCAGTGCTTATGCTCTCTCTGCTCACTGTAGGCCAGTGAGTTCATTTACCAATTTCAATTGGCACACTGTACTCCCCTTATAAGTCCCTAGTATATGGTACCTAGGTACCCAGGGCATTGGGGTTCTAGGAGATCCATATGGGCTGCAGCATTTCTTTTGCCACCCATAGGGAGCTCAGACAAACCCTTACACAGGACTGCCATTGCAGCCTGTGTGAAATAGTGCACACACTATTTCACAGCCCTTTTCACTGCACTTAAGTAACTTATAAGTCACCTATATGTCTAGCAAAGGTGCCCCCACATAGTTCAGGGCCATTTCCCTGGACTTTGTGAGTGAGGCGACACCATTACACGCGTGCACTACATATAGGTCAATACCTATATGTAGCTTCACAATGGTAACTCCGAATATGGCCATGTAGCATGTCTGAGATCATGGAATTGTCCCCTTTTCCAAATCTGGTATTGGGGAGCCAATTCCATGCATCCTGGGGGCTCCACCATGAACCCCCAGTACTGCCAAACCAGCTCTCTGAGGCTTGCACTGCCAAAACAGCTGATGCCACCTCACAGACAGGGTTCTGCCATTCTGGGGTCTGGGCTGCCCAGTCCCAGGAAGGCAGAACAAAGCATTTCCTGTGAGAGCAGGGTGTGACACCCTTTCCCTTTGGAAATAGGTGTTACAGGCTCGGGAGGGGTAGCCTCCCCCAGCCTCTGGAAATGCTTTGAAGGGCACAGATGGTGCCCTCCTTGCATATACCAGTCTACACCAGTTCAGGGACCCTTTCACTCCTGCTCTGGAGGGAAACGTGACAAAGTAAAGGGGAGTGACCACTCCCCTGTCCATCACAACCCCAGGGGTGGTGCCCAGAGCTCATCCAGTGTGTCCCAGACTTCAGCCATCTTGCTTTGCAAGGTTTGGGGGCACTCTGGAGGGCTCTGAGTGGCCAGTGCCAGCAGGTGACATCAGAGACCCCTCCTGATAGGTCCATACCTGAAAAGGTAGCCAATCCCCCTGTCAGGGTTATTTAGGGTCTCTCCTGTGGGTTCTCCTCAGATTCTGCTTGCAGGTTTCCTTCAGGAATCCTCTGTAACAACTTCAGCATCCTCTGAAGTCAGATCAACCGCAGCCTGTTCCAAGAAACACTGTAACTGCAACAAAGTGTGTACAGGAGACACTTTTCTTCAGCAACCTCAGCTCCAATTCAGCAACTGCAACAGTTTCCATGGTGTGCATGCTCTGGGGACTCCCTGTCTTCATCCTGCACTAGAAGGACCAAAGAAATCTCCCGCGGACTGATGGAGTCACTCCCCTGCTCCAAGCAACCTTCCATGCCCACCAACATTCCTCCCCAGATGAAACTGATGGCTGTGTTCCACATGCTGGCCTCTGTGTCATTCTAGATCACAACAGCAAGAGTGGCAGGACTTTCCCATGAATCATTTTCTGCCTTCTTACCCAATGTCCTTGATGCCATCCTGTACTGCACATCCAAGGACCTCAGCTTCCCAAGACCCACCAACAACAGGTGGAGACCACACAAGGCTTCTGTGCCATTGCATGGTTTTCAGATGTCTTGGGTGCTATGGATTGCACACACGTCCAATTGATTACCTCAGAAGAAACTGCACTCCTGTGCCAGAATAGAAAATATACATAGTCTATCAACATCTAGGACATTGTGGACCACCTGGGGATGTTCACCAATGTGCTGGCCAAGTTCCCTGGAAGTGCTCATGATGCCGACATCTTCTGACATAGTCTTATCAATGAGTGCTTCCAGAATGGCTTCCAGAATGGCTGATTTGGGAATGGCGTACTTGTTGATAAGTAAATCTGAAGTACGCAACATACCAAAAAACATGTTGAAACATATGGCATAAGCCATCTCTATGTCTGTTGGTAGAGCTTGGGGCATATGCAAGAGTGGTGTGTCTCATACTTACACTATGCAGTGTGGTACATATGTGATGCAATCTCATAAGTCAGATACTTTCGGACATGCTAAGCCACATTGTGTGGTTAGGAATTTTGGGCCATATGTACAAACACATTTTCCCATAGACACAAAATGGGTAAAACCCTTTGCTGCATCTGGCCCTTTGTGCTAAATCTGGAGTCATGCAACATAGACACAAATGCTATGTTGCATTACTGTGGATAAAGGAGGTGTTCTATGGGCATTTTGTGTGTATATCCATGCAACTCCCATGGTTGATGGGCAAAATAAAAGTGCCTTCTCAGGTGATGCGTAACAAGGATAAATGACGTAAGTCATCCAAGTCACTTCCTATGTGTACTGCATCCTGTGGCATACATAGAAAGAGGAATATGCTTCTAAGGTTTGTTTATGTGCCAGAAGATGCCTCTTCCTACACTAAAGCAATAATGTATGCAAAACAGGCACACTTGCACAATGGTACAAAGGTGTATTTTTTCCTGCTTGACAGACCTTTGTGTGCCATTGCACAATGAGAGGACAAAAATGTACTGTGTCACTTAAATACTATGCTTTTCTTCCCTTTGCCAGTGAAGCAATGCAGCACAATAAGGTCACTTGCTGTACTGCACCACATTGTCAAATATCTGGCCTCTAGTGTCATATGTACATAGTGAGAACAACTTACAGAAATGTGTAGGCAATGATTTCCCATTCTGCCATACCCTCATTAATCCTGTAAAGGCAGTATCAACAGAACATCTGTGTGTAGTATTGTCTCAGCTCACACTGTCTGAATGGACTGAATCACATCATCAACAATGGCTGACAAATCAAGATAATAATCAAGTGGTACACAAGACAACTTAATAAATGTACAAACTGCACATTTTCTTGGTATCAGTTAAACTTCAGAAAAAGTAATGATGTGTCAACTAATCCTGTGTTCATAAGTAAGTGTGTCACACATTGCTGAAGACTTGTATGTTGACCATAGTTCCTGAAGCAACTTTGAAAGAACTAGTTGTAAATCCCATTTGTGCCATGCAATGAAAGTGTAGGCCACAGTCATGAGTAAAAGTCAATTTAGTGTACCAATGTGAAAGTCATCATGACAAAACACACATGTCTTTGTCATACTGACAGTCTAGGTATGGACACATAAATATGTATCAAACCACATTGACATATGTAACCAATGTGATACATCACCAGTGTATTTTGTATCTATGCCAACTTCCCAGCATATGATAATTTAAATCTTCAACTCACAAACACAATTCTGTCAAATGTTGTATACCAGTAACTAAATTAGAAAAGAATGCAACCAGGGCAAGGTATCCTAATGTACCCAACATCCCAATCTCTACATACTCAAGCCACATCAATGATGGTGGAATCAAGCCATAGAAGTGCAGATTTCTCTAGGAGGTAGAATCATATACATACATTGTAAATGTTAGAAGTAGGGTCTCTAGTTGGCAGTCAGTTTGCACTCTGTTCAAGCAGAGACCCTCACTCTAATCAGGGTAATGGAGATGCATACTTAAGATAAACCCTGCTCACTCAATTGGTAGCTTGACACAAGCAGTGAGGCTTATCCCTAAGGCAATGTTTAAAGTAATTGTACCAAAGCAAACAGTAACACAGTGAAAACACTACAAAATGGACACCACATCAGTTTAAAAATATCCAATATTAATTTAAAAATAGACAATATTAATTTAAATCAAACAAGACCAGAATGACAAAATTCCAACATACACAAGTAAAGTTATGATTTTTTAAATTAAAAAGAGTCTTACTCCATAGGAAACAATGGATGCGTTGATTTTACACAAAGTACCTGGTTTGCATAAAAAATAAAGCTGCACGGGCGAGCGTGCATCAGAAAAGTCAGTGATGCATGGATTCCTTACTCACAAGTGAGGCCGTGCATTGTTTCTTCACCTCTCGGGTAGGCGATAAGTAATTTTCTGCTCTCGCTAGAGAGTGATGCGTCAATTCCTGGATTGGCAGTTCAAATCTGGGAAGGTTTACGATGATTTTGACACCAATAGATGATGGTTGCGAAGTCCGGCTGCACTCTGATGTGGAGCTGCCCTGCGTGAGGCTTGTATCCATTTCAGCAACCGCAAGCTGGTGTTGTGTTGTTTCTCCAGCAGCGATGCAGGCGGTGCATCGATTTCTTAGCTACGATTCCGGTGGTGCATCATTTTTATAGCCGTGTTTCAGGTGGTGTGTCAAATTTTTCCTTGCACGACTCTTCTGCGTGGATTTCCGCCTTAATTCCACCAGCTTCACCTCTCAAACGCCCAGGGACTGGAGTGGGCACCACTTGGCAGGGTAGGATTCTCAGCAAAGAGTCCAGGTGCTGACAGAGAAAGTCTTTTATGGCCCTGAGACTTCAAAACAGGAGGCAAGCACAGTCCAAGCCATTGGAAACACTTCATAAAAAGTCCAGTCTTTGTTCTCTTTCAGGAAAAAGCAGCAACTGCAGGGCCACTCAGAAAAGCACACTCACAGGCAAAGGGCAGTATTCCTCCTCCAGCTGTTCTCCTAGACAGAGGTTCCACTTGAATCCAGAAGTAATCTAAAAATCTGGGGTTTTGGGTGCACCACTTTAAACCCCCTTTCTGCCTTTGAAGGAGGCAAACGTCAAAGGAAAGTCTATGTTGTTCACAAGATCCTACCTTGTCCAGGCCAGGAACGACACACACAAGGCGGTTGGAGTATGCATTGTGTGAGGGCTGGGACAGCCCATTCAGGTGTAAGTGCCAGCTCCACCCTCCACTCTAGCCCATGTGGCCCATCAGCATATGCAGGTTACAACCCAGCTCCCCTTTTGTCACTGTCTAGTGGAGATTCACAAACAGCCCAACTGTCAGTCTGACCCAGACAGGGAAGACACAAGCAGGCAGAGTGACAAAATTGTCTAAGCAAGAAAATGTCCACTTTCTAAAAGTGGCATTTTCAAACTGATAATCTAAAAACCAACTTTACCAAAAGTTGTATTTTTAAATTGTGAGTTCAGAGACACCAAGGGCCAAATCCCTGTCTGCTCTCAAAGGGAAACTCGACTTAAAAGTTACTTAAAGGCAGCTCCCATGTTAACCTATGAGATAGATAGATAGGCCTTGCAACAGTAAACAATTAATTTAGGAGTATTTCACTGTTAG
The DNA here is from genome assembly GCF_031143425.1 of Pleurodeles waltl. NCBI lineage: Eukaryota > Metazoa > Chordata > Amphibia > Caudata > Salamandridae > Pleurodeles > Pleurodeles waltl. Next base: position 409,296,932 of record NC_090438.1, read on the forward strand.
GACTTTTAAAAACACACCAGCCCATGTCCTGCTTTAGCATACACTGCACCCTGCCCATGGGGCTACCTAGGGCCTAACTTAGGGGTATCTTACATGTATAACAAGGGAAGTTTTCGGCCTGGCAAGTGAGTACACTTGTCAGGTTGAATTGGCAGTTTTAAACTGCACACATAGACACTGCAGTGGCAGGTCTGAACCATGGTTAGAGGGCTACTCAGGTGGGTGGCACAAGCAGTGCTGCAGGCCCACTAGTAGCATTTGATTTACAGGCTCTGGGTGCCTCTAGTACACTTTAATAGGGACCTACAAGTAAATCAAATATGCCAATCATGGAAAAGCCTATTACACATACAATTTACCCAGGGAGCACTTGCACTTTAGCACTGGTCAGCAGGGCTAAAATGCCCAGAGTACCAATGCCAGCAAAAACAAAGTCCAACACACAGTCCAAACATAGGAAACAGAGGCAAAAAAGACATGGGAGACCATGCCAAGGATGTCTAACAATAAAAAATAAAGTTTTGTATCCTGGTCTGTAGTACAAAGCTACTTGTATCTACATCAGTGTGTCCTATATACTAATGACCTACATTTCCAGATCTATACATTCATCTAAGTTCAGCATTACTTGTCTGACAACAAGCATTAGCTGAAGGCTGACAACAAAATGTATAACTAACCATGTCACATGTTGCAAATTAAAAACATGTCTGCAGCAATTCGCAAAATTAAATTAAGGAAACAAATCAAAGACCTGGTCAAAGTCACGTAGCCAAACAACAACATTCAGAAATTACAAGAGAACATATCAAATACGTTGCTATTGTCCAAACCCGCCTAGTATTGAATATATGAAAACTGGATCACTACTTTGTCTCTGTGCACTTGTAGTAAGTGCAAAGAACATAGAGTTGTCCACATTTTCAAAAATACCAGTCACACTAATCTACTGCCTCTAGATGAAAGTCAGCATGTGGAAGTGTCCAAAGTATCAGGACATGGACAACACTAGCATTGACACAGGTAACTGGTAGAGACATGTGACAAACCATGGCCAACTGTATTTATAACCCATGAAGTTCTATACTGTAAGAAATATCTATGAGTTAGTCAGTTTATATAACTCGCATGTACAGGTATGTCTCTGTAACAATGTGTATAATAACTTACATTTTATTCTACCTTCAGCTGAGGAAGGTTATGGTCTACAGCCATGGTTCATGACCCCATTTCTCTATCCCCAGACAGAGGCCAAAATATGGTACAACCAGGCCCAGAGGAGAGAGAGCCAATGGAGGAGGAGGTGGAAAATGTCGGAGACCTTTAATACACAATGGTAGGAGTCGGCGACGCAATACCATTGTGTTGAGTAATTTTTCTTAATCAATTTCCACAATGGACAAAATATCAGACAAAATCTTTAATGTTCAACATGAAATAAAATGTTTGAACTCATTCATTGTGCTGTCAGTATATCACAATCAATGTAAACATCAAGTCAAACATATCTTCTCAGATAGGAGTAGGCCTAAAAATTCAAATCATTTTTTCAGACCTGTTAAGCAACATGAGGCCATGGCTCTAAATATTCAGTCAACCAACACAGCAATGCAGTGTACTGCATGTAAGGGACAGGCCAGGCTTTCCACATATCCACATCTAAATAGTAAATTTCTGTCCTCGCTCTTCAGTAGAGTAGTGCGTCACAGCTAGCAGTCTTGCTGTGTTCAGCAGCAGCAAAGTGTGTTTCTTATGGTACTCAGTGAGTGTTGCAACACATATCACCCAATGTGTCAATAACTGTGACAAACCACTCAGTACCATGTATCCCCCCACTGTGATAGCATGTACAATGACAGCTCTTTGCAGGAGCAAATGGTGTAGCACACATCTTCTCGGTCATGATTGCCAGGTGTCATGGACAAAGTGCAACCATGATGTGTACAAGTAAAAATTTTGTTTGTACAGAATGCACTCATGCTTTTTTGTGGATCCTCAACATACCACACAAGACACTTCCTGGCCACATTGTCATATGTACCACTTCACGCCACAGTTGTCTAAATACACATTACACAGGCATTACACAGCAATGTGATGAAACTCAAAGTCCTGTAACAACAATATGAGCAGATGACGTTGCAATGTGAGTGATTTCCCTGAGAATTATGACAATGGAGATGTTTTTTGCAAACATGAAGAATACAGAGTTGTCAAGAATGTGAATTGTACATGTCAATAGTCCCACAAACTGTATGTGTACACAAACTAACTCTGTGAAGATGGTGTGAGGTAGGTATTTGGATGCAAACTTACCTCTGCATGACAAGAATAGTTTACCTCTGGCCTGAGTGCACAAGTGCATAGTTGAGGGGATCATAAATCTTGTACATCCCAAAGTGGAAATGTGAGTTGAGTGTGTGTCATTAAATAAGCATGTGTCAGGGAATGCAGTCTTCTTGGCCAAGGAGGGCCACACAAAGACATGCTTTCTGAGTAGATATACTGCTACTAACTTTGACAGAAGTAAGACAGAGATAACAAGTGTTTGACAGCATTAAGTTGATTGAACATTAGCAGTGAAAATGAGTATGTGACCCTGGTTTGCTGTAGTGAGACATAATGGCCTACTCACCAATTCCAATTGTCTGTTGCTGTGTGCCACGCTCACCCCTGCCCAACATCATGTTGTGAGAAATATGTGTGCATGATAACACAATGTGCAAAAACATGTGCCTGTGCAAGACAGACAGAAAGGAAAGGTTACAATGTTGAACACTGTGCACATGATGGGAGTGTGTATGCTGCAAATGTCTCCACCTTCAGGCACTCTATCATAGTCCAAAGGAAGTGTAATTTGACTCATGGTGTGTGCTGATAGTCATTATGTTTATTTTTGTTCTACACATGTGGATCATAATATAGTTTCCATAATGTCCTATGACAGTAAACAGTGGGCCACATAGTGCAGCACAATTAGTCTTCTTACTGCACAGCTCTATGCGAACGCATGTTGCAAGTAATGTTCTGCATCTAACTTAATACAAAACAAACATACCTTTTCCACTGTGCCAGTGGTGTTTTAGCTGCCTAGGCTAACTCAGGCACACATGTATCCATATTACAAGTTTGCTACCATCACATGCAGAAATGTATGTGTGCCTGAAGGTGCATTTTTCTGTTAACCAATACATCTGGAGAGACATATTTCACCATATATGTGTGCTGCTGAATACAGCACACATGGAAAAATGAGGTAATGAGGAGAATGTAAGGTCTAACTCCATGTAATGCCACTCCTGTGAAGTTAGTACTTACGGGTGCATTTCCAGGTATACGTAGTGTTCTAGGTTTGGTAATGCATACATAATCATCAGATATGAATAGCTACCCACATGCAATGGTCAAGGAGCCTCTAACTAGTGCAGAGTTAGACACTGCAGTGGTTTGCAATATATTGTGTCTAATGACACTTGTCTGGGCTACTCAAGCTGGCCTTGCTAGGCCCAAACACTAGACATATAGATTTGTATAGCACATTTACCGCTGTGCATTGTGCAAGTGGCTCACACATTGGTTCTGATATAAAGCCTTGAGTCCAGAAGTGTCATCACCACCACATTACATGTTGGAACTTGTCTAGCTTTGTGTGCAAATACATTATTGCCTGACAAATACATGTGCCATATTAGAATTACACCATATCTTAGAGAAAAATTCAATAAATCTGTAAGCTGGCTGGCACATACACTGTAAAATGGGTGATCCGACCTGTCTCTGTGCTTCCCTGTGTGTTTGTTTTATCCATAACACATTTTATGACAGGAATATTAACAGTTTGACTGAATAAAGATATTGTGCAGCATAGGGGATACAATGGGGTTGCACAGAGGCATATTAACTCATAATGTTCATATCATTTCTGCATCATATCCATCCAAACCTACTGCAAACCACAAAAGGTAGATAAACTTGGAAATGACTCAATATATATCAATATTTACTTTGTTTCACACACAATAAATTGTTACTAAGTATGTCTCACCTAATAAGGTAAAATGTCACACATAAGCACTCCATGATTACTGAAAAGTCAGCAATTTTTTACCAGCCTGGTAAAAATCCAGGATCAATGAAAGTGTGTCCAAGGTTTGTTTTCCTACATTTTACAGACCTCTACAGTTGATCCAACACATGAGGCTAGTTGTGTGTATCAGAACCCAACCATTGACCCAGTTGTGCAGTGCTCTACTTGCACCAGTCGTAACCCAAGTATTGATGCAAATTTGTGATAGTGACTGCAGAAGTAATCTAATGAGCTGTGTGTCCATCATGCATTGGACATTTTAGTCGTGATGTGTAAAAAAAAATGACACAAACATCAGAAACAGGCGGGATGCACCCAGGAAATTATGCGATGGGCGTGACAAGGTGCAAATTAGGAGGTGTGAAGTTACTTTTACTTTCTCTTGCTCTCATTTAGTCTGTGCTAGATGTAGGAGGTGTTTTCGGAAAGCAGCTGTTGTTTTGTGCAAATATTGTCATTGTTAGGGTGAGGGCTGTCCATGTATAGTACAAATTGTGTGTCTTTTTTGCCTTTTTTGTTGTTAGCTGTATCTGTCTTGTCAATGTTTGGTTGGGTGTCTGTTGATTTAGGGATTTAATATTTTAGGGGTAGTGTTTAGGGTAAGGGATGTTTGTTTCGTTTATAGGCACTTTTGCTCTTTGGCCATTTTGGGAAAGGGTAGGGCCTAGAATTTGTCTGAGGATGAGTTGTGGTGCCTGCGATGGCTCTGTAGCCGTTACCTTCCAAACATGCCAGCACGAGGGGGCTGGGTCAGCCAGGACTACCCTGTCAAGGAGCAAAAGGAGCACTGGGAGATTGTGCGTTGGCACATGTCAACAATGTTTGGCACAGAGCACACCGTCCACCTGCTACAACACTGCTGGCTGATATGGTGGCCTGAGAGGGTGATCTGGTTGACCACATATGATTGGAGATTGGAGAACCCGTAGGTATGTATGTATGCACCATCTGCATATAAATATTTAAATATCACATTTGAAACAATGCAAAGATGTCAAATATTCCATTGAAATGCTACGCAATTGCCATGCCCTGCCCGAGGGGGCAGTTCAATGGGTTACACATGTGATTCTTGGATTTAACATCCATGTCTTTGGAAACATTACCTCGACTTACATACATGCTTGAACCAAACATTTTGTAACCCAAAACAGGTGATGTGAAATGAGAAATGTCATGTTCATTCTTCTCTAGTGTGAACCTTTCCATGTGTGTTGCATTCTTCAGCAAACGTAGACATATGAAAAAGCTTCTGGCAATTGTATTTTGTAATGTAGATGGAGCTTACATGAGAAATCCTTTACACATCCTTCCAAGGCAGGTAGCCTTAAACCAGGTTGCAAGATAGCATTGTTTGCTGCTCGCCAGCATTCTGTGCACCAGGGCCATGAATAGTCTGAATTGGTCCTTACCATGTTACATACAGTGTAAATCTGTCCTTTTCCATTGCTGCAGTACTTTGGCCTGCCTAGAGCTGATCATTCCCCCTTGTATCATGGTGCACGAGGGGCTGAGATGTTGCTGCCCACCAGTACACATATCATCACATGCTTGAGGCATGCTTCTGCATGTGATGTTAGCTATATTTGAGCCTCAACATCCAGCCACCTCTGCCATGCAAGGTGACTTGCTGCCTCCCCTATTCTGACATATACATATGTGTGTTCAAAGTGTTGGATCTCCTGATTCACTGAGATGTCATAGTACTGTTGATGGAATTAGAACTGTGTTTATTTGCACCATTTACAGTGTAATATTTCAACTTTTGTCTTGTAGGTGGACCTGCCCGATACACCAGGGGCAAGGTAGACACCTTCCAGGATCCTAATGCTGCCAGTAAGTGTGATAAGTACATAGTTGTAGCTTTGTAAGGCTTACTTGTGATCCATGATAGTGGTAAGATTGTGATGTGTAAGTGGATGTATCAATCGCTTGCCAGCAAAATTACACTCAGTGTACCAACCCAACTGAACTTGCACAAAGTAGAATGTTAAAAGGCCAAGGACATAAGTCAATGTGCATCTATGGCCAATGTCTGCAGTCACACAGGTAACATGCATGTTTAACCATTGTGGTAATTTTTGCTCAACTACAGTTTTGATGCTTATGGCACATGTCCCATTATCTGGAGCTTACTCAGCAGATGATCAACAGAATCTAATTTCAACATCAAACATGTGGCATAGACATTACATACAATCTATCAACAGATGTTGCATAAAAGAGGAATGAGCTAGGCTAAGCTTGCCCGGGCAGGGTTTGGCAGCCTACGTCCATATCTGAATATGACACTGGTGCTGATGAGGTGCAGTACATTAGCCAGACAGCATTACCAAGTGTTAAAGAATATCATCCCATGATATATAATTTAGAGTATGTGTGTGTACAAATGCTGCATATGTTGTGTCAATTTCCATCATACTATGCACATACATGCTGCATAAATTAAATCTATCCTGCATTGTAGATGAATCCATTTTTGGTCAGACATTCATGCTGGAAAATACTGAAAATATCTGGTGACACACCCCTGTTTGAGCATGTATGTGTAAAATCAAATTACAACTTGTTAAATCTTGTATGACAGTGTCAGCAGGCTAGTCATCACAACCAAACCATTATTCCAATGATACATGTTGCAAATATTGGTGTAATAGGCCAAACTTGCTTATAATCATGGATATGAATCATGACAGATGCCATATGACATCTCAACATGTGTGTCTGTAAGAGTATGAGTACATTATCAGTAGTCTATTGGTCACATCATTTACTTAACTTAACCTGAGGTATGGCTCCTGTAATCCAGCCTCAGGGAACCTTGAGCATCCCTTAGAGTCATACATGTCATTGTATGTGAATAACAGTGACAGAGGAACATTAACAGAGATGTCCTGGAGGAAGCAAGGATGTAGGCCTGTTACCGTTATTTACAATGGTGTTGGACAAAGAATTACCACACTGCCTGACTGCAGACGTTGTGAAGGTAGATATCTAGATGGCAGGGCTATAGATATATGGCATGTCAGGTCATATGAGGAAGTCAGAACTTCTAGCTCAGTGCAACCAGAATAATATGGAACACATTAGGTAAAGGTCCCTGGTCTGCACATGGATTTCCATTGAAATGCAAAACCCACTTCCTTATACACCCTGTGTCCCAATTCTAAAAGGCATTCATCTAATGCAAGGTATATAGTAATGTTGCTGCACTGTGTAAAAATTCACATGCAGGGATGCACCATGTCAGCAGCATACAACCCATTATAGTGCTAACCTACTGGTGGGGTAACTTGTACTGGCTAGCAACAGTGCAGTCACCCTTACCACATGGTGAACAGTTCCCTGCATCATACCCCACATAGTTCTTGAACAGATGGGTACTCCAGCATACATACACACACTACTGAGATTGTTTGGGCAAATTAAAATCATCCTTGGAAGAATGTGTGTAAAGATATTTTGAAATGTTTAGCTCATCATGGTATTGCTTCAACTGTATACTAGAAGCTATTTGTGTGATTCCCTAAAATTTGCTGTTATGTCTTGCAGGAAGTAGCCAACCCCACTCTTTCTGTGTATTCAGTATCTAACATTGAGCAAATGAAGACATCAGTCTCTCTTCTCTTGTGTTACTCCAGATGAGTATCGCAATGCAGAAGTACACAATCTGGACTTGCTTAATTTAACACATTTCACATATGTTAATGCGCAAATTACACACCCACTTGCATTATGCAATAACAATAGCAATGTTTCCAGATTTTGAGCATGTGTACTACTCCCTATGCAAAAATCATAATGATTGCAAATCACTGTCATAAATGATATGCAATTGGAAAATTGTGACATTTCAATATCATGGTTAGCACTTAAGTCAGTTTGTGTTTGATTTTGAGATACAATTGTTCAGAAAGTATATTGTCCAGATCCTGTTCACCATATTTGTGAATGGCCTGGCCTGCCACATATAATTGTATGACAGTGTAAGTGTAGTCTTGCAGACATCATGTAAATTTTCAATTTGAGCTGATATGTAGTTTCTTTACCGCCGTAGATAACATGATAGCAGAGGAGGAAAGATATTGCTCCTTGCAACTAGAGCCCTTCCTCCACATCAGGCATGTAGACAAGGCTTTGTGCAAGATGTGTGTGCGATATGAGAAGACCAAGTGGGTGGTTACCTAGCATGCAGGAATGCGGGCACACAATAGGAGAGAGCCCAACTGCAGGTAGACACTAACCACGCCCCACTGCAGGCCCATCTACTAGCTCTCATGTGCCAGGCCATCATCCCATGCAGACCATACCTGCAAGGGACTCTATGTTCTAGGACAAGACCCTAAAGGACTTAACTGAACTTTACATATTTTATTAGGTAGTTACATTTAAGTGTGTTTTTTAAGTGTTTCCTTTTTAGGTGGGTGGGTGGGGGAGAGGGGTTATGTTTAGAGAGTTATGAAAATAAAATACCAAAAAGTATATATTTGTTTAGGATTACATGTTTAGGTAGCATATGTTTAGGATGTGAATGTTTTATGTATTATACTTATCTATGTGTATTAAGGAAGATGGTGGGTTTGTCATTTGTGTTTAGCAGTTAGGAGTTTTAGATAAGTTAAGATAGTGTAGGCTAGAGGCAAGGTTAGTTAAGATAGGCTGATAGGTGTAGGTGGTATAAGATCAAGTAAGTTAGTCTAAGGTTGTTTTAAGGTTAGGTTGTCTAAAGTAGCTAGAAGTAGTTTATATTTAATAAAATTCAGTGGTGGTTTGTTCATAGGGGCACGGGGCATTGACCCCCTACTGCTGAAAGCCACTACCTCCCAGGCTCATTTTGACAAATTAGCCCTGTAATGCCATCCAATTCATTTCCTTATGGAGCAGGGCTACAGAGCTCTCTTTGGGTGGGTCGAGCAGCTCAAGATTAAACTGAACTGCACATGTCAGATTCACCAGTATTTTTTCTCTGGCTAGCCTGATATGCGCAGTTCAGGCTTCTACATTGAAGTACACCATGGAGCTTCATGAGCAAAGACACAGTCCTAATGGTCTCCAGTGGAGTGTTTTGCTTGCATGCCCCAGCCAATCCTAGCACTGCTCCTTTGCTGCTTAGTATTATATGCAGCAGAAGAGCAGTGCTTGGATTGGCTAGGGAGCTCTGGCTTAATTTTACCCAGCCAGGAGTAGAGAGAAGTGGTGTCCTGATTGAACTGCCAGGAACAAGCCAGCACGTGGAGGTCCCCTCTCTTTCTGGTCCTGCTTTTGGCCTCTAGTATGCCAGGTCAGAAGGAATCTATGCCCTCTGGTGGGTGAAAAGACAACACCTTGACCTTTGAACTCTGGGCATCAACTAGTAAGGACACAGTCCTGCCCATATAGGCAAAATGGTGAAACTGGAGGGAGACACTGAAAGCATCTGACGGATCCTGCGGTGCTTCTCAAATGCTGAACTATCTTAGTCCTTCGTATTAATCACTTATATATGTACATAATGTTTGATAAAGGAGAGCCTCTTCCACATTTTTAGCTAACACGATCGCTGAGCAAGATCAAAGTAAGTAATTTTGTGTCTGCTTCTGTTTGTGAGTGTGCAGGCATGGTTGTGTTTATGCTTACCTGTGATTGTGTTTCCATGTGTGCAGGCATGTGTGTTTTTGTGACTCCTTTATCCTGAGTCACTGAGTCATTTGAAAGGTAGTGCCCTCATGTGAATCCAGGGGTGTGGCAAATTGACCTATTCTTCTTTAACTGGCACCATCCGACTAGTGTAGTGGTCACTGACCTTTATTGGCTAGTATTCTAATGGGAAAAACTAGGGGGGTAATTTTGACCTCGGCGGTCTTTTGTCAAGACCGCTGAGGGACCGCCGCGCTGAAGTCCACCAGTGGTGGTGGTTTTCCGCTCAGCGTATTATGACTGTTGGCAGCCCTCCGTCCTTTTTCAGATGGAGAGCCGCCAACAGCCATACTGGCGGTCGGCGGGGAAGTGGAGGTTGCTCCACCTCCACAGCCACGTCAACAGAACACCGCCCACCGAATCACGTCCTGTGATTCAGCGTGGCGGTGTTCTGTTGACGGTGTGGTGTCGGCGGAGCAGCCCCCATGGATCCCGCCCCCTCCCAGAGGATCAACGGACCAGGTAAGTTGATCGTCCGTTAGGGGATGGGGGTGGGGGAGTGTTGTGTGTTGTGTGCATGCATGGGGGTGTGCCTGTGTATATTTAAAGGGGATGTGTGAGTGTGTGTATGCTTGCAGGGGTATTGTGTGTTTGGAAATGAGTGTGTGTATGTCTGTAGGTATGTCTGTATGTATGTGTGCGTGTATATTTGAATGTGGATGTGCGTTCTGACTGTGGCTGTTGGCATGTATGTCGGTGTGTGTGCGTGTATGTGTGTTGGTGGTGCCTGCGTGCGTGTCGGGTGTGAATGAGTGATGTGATGTTGGGGGTAGGGGTAGGGGTGGGGAGGGGGGTTCTGCCACTTTTGGGGGGTGGCAGGGGTGGTGGGGGGTGTAGGGGAGGGAGTCAGGGTGGGGTAGGGGAGACCCCTATCAGTGCCAGGGAAGGAATTCCCTGGCACTGATAGTGCTTACCGCCATGGATTTCATGGCGGTTCCAAACCGCATGAAATCCATGGCGGTCAGCCGGGTCCAAATACCGCCGGTGGTATAGTGACGGCCGCCGGGCTGGAGACCCAGGTCTCCAGCCCAGCGGGCGGAACGGAGACGAGGCGGATGACCATGGCAGTAACCGCCATGGTCATAATTGCAAACTTCTCCGCCGTCCGCCAGGGTCGTAATGACCCCCTATGTTTTTTCATTTTGTGCAGTGCCTGCCGCCAGGGAGGCAATTGGTGCCTCTCAGGTCCATATAGTGCAACCATCATGGTATGACTTATAGGGTCCTGTCAGTGCAGGCAGGATATTTTTAATTTCATTTATGCTGCAGGCGCAACCCCCAGGAAAACAACTCTCTATGAAGTCGCACATGTATGTGTGTGGGTGGATGGGGATTCAAATTTGCTTGTTTGGTCATAATGAGAGCAGGAGCTGACAGTGTCTTTAAAATGTACAGGGCATAGCTCTAAAGGCAGCGTGGCACATCATGATGAACAGCTCTCACCACAACTTACAGAGCTGCACTGCAGGGAAAAAGCATAATCTGTGTCAACCTGACAGCTGAGCTGCCCTGGACCGATCATGTCTTTTTAACTCATATGTAAGGCCTGCCAAAGGCAGACGATCAAGAGGCGCACCCATTGGAATCTATGGTACACCTGTGTTGTGATGCACTAGTGCCACAACTCATGGAGCTAATGTAGTACAGCACGACAATAGTACCATAAGACATGAGGCCACTGTAGAAATGTGCATCATGGTGCACCATATTGGAAATATGGGGCTAACATGGTGTCAGCCGTTGGGGCAAAGGGGGTGCAAGGAAAGTGTTGCATTGGGAGCAAACCACTAATGTTGTGCAAATTGTACCCAAAGTGTAATGCACAATACAAAAAAAAAAGAAATCTCGGGGCACCCCCTTGTCACTCCTATACCACCCTTGAATCACTGGAAAAAACTGTAGCAAATAGAAATTTGACAGATCTGGAAGCCTCCAGAAGCTGGGTAGGTAACACATGTGTTGCATGGAAATACCTCCAGAAATACACATGGAATGCCAACTACATGCGGTGTCAGGTGTGGGGGGACCACATAAATTACCAGGCCGTGGTAAGGCATGCAAGGTGCCTTTCTCTGGCATGGTTAACATGAGCTACTACACAGCATCACTGGAGCAGAAAGTAACAATATGCAGTGGTGGAGCACTATGATGCCCGTGTTTGGAAAATGTGGCACATATGCACCCATTTATGATCAAATAATGTTGTGCAGTGAAACAGTCCAGCTTGCTGTGCTGTGCTAGCTGCATCATTTCAAATGAGTAGGGATGTATAGCAGTCACTGACAACCAATGCATCCCTGACATACCCTTGGTGATGGCCCAAATATATCATGGCCAACACCAACACAGCATGGTGAAGGGGTATCTGTGTTGCAGGTCCAAAATCACATCTGCAGGAAGGGACCCATCCTGCAACATCAACAGACAGGAATGCTGCCTGCAACTAACAATGACTGTTGATGATTGCAACACATTGGAAGATGCAAAACCTTGGCCAATAGCAATGTCAGTCCTTTGTAGCAACCCTACAATGACACCCCTGAGGTGGTGTTGCAAGCTGATGCATACGCTCATCAACAAGTATGAAAATGTATTAGGTCCCTATACCACCCCCAAGTGTGTTGTAAGAGTGGTGGAAGGGGTGAGTTGTCCATATGCATCATACTCCTCACTTTGAATCATCTGTTGTGCATCCTGAACCACCATTGTGAGGATCATACACATCCTATGTATGTGTTCAAACAGGAAGGTCTCCCTTCCTGCACTAACAATCAGCCCTGAAAGGCAGGCATGCATGGACCCATGCTGCAAGGAGACCTGAGTAGCAAGTATGATTGTTGTTGTGAGAAAGGGATACCTTCCTGTTTGAACACATACATAATTGGTGGTTGATCGTTTGGTCATTGTAAACTTTCTCGGCATTGGCCTGTGGTTTACCATATGGGATCATAACCCATGGCTGGATCCCGTTACCTTGGTCCACTGAAATGGAAGGGGAGATACAGTGGCAGATTTGAATTTATGTATTTGTTTCAAACTGACCTGCCAACGTATTTGTCGGTGGAGTGGATGATCAGACTTGCATCTGCCATTGTGTGTGTTCCTGTTTGCATGCAATGTTGTTTGCTGTATAGTGATGCACTTTAAAGTCACGGGCCAAGCCTCAGGAGCATGGTTATTGTGGGAATTGGCTGACATGTCAGTTCACCCATGCAGGATATGTGTGATGTTTAAGTAAATAATCTTTTAGTACCATGACATTTGACCTACAAAAATCCATGTTGTGTACATTTGTACCAATGTTGTGTGTTGTCTGCCATGATATGTGTGTTGTGGACTGTATCTTGCACTTTACCCCAGCCCCTTGGACATTGTACTTCTCCCTTCCGCACAGAGCTGTTGTAGCAATTTCCTGGCTAGCATGCATGTGTAAATGTGCAAATCATGCAAAGTGTGTCAGAGTAGCTAGAGATGTCTTGCCATGTATGTGACAAGTTTACCTGTGGTGCAAGTTTACCTGTGGAACTGGACAGGGAATAAGCTGGTTTTCTGCACTGCCCTATGCCACCAGTAAAGGCCAACAATGTACCTTGTCTCTGTGATATGTTGGATGTTTGACCTCAACCACTGCACTGGGAGTAATTCAGCTGCCATATTCCACTGAAAGCACCCTTGTAACATGGGAGGGAGATGGGTGCTTAGCATATTTTTTGTGCAGTGAGATGTTCCTTCCTACACATGAACAATCACTGATGGCAAGTTCCAATTTGGATGAGTGGTGCACTATGCACCATACATGGTACATGTGTACAGAATGAAAGTATCAGTTATAGTACTTGATGGGACTATGGTGGGGCCACCGCTGGGGTGGCATCATTTGATGCTGCTACCTCAAGATTCAAGGTTGAAGTAAATGTGTGGCAGTGCCAATATGCACATTTTTTTGGAGGTTGTTTGCTCAATGCAAAACCAATTGCTGACCACTTCCACACTAAGTGATAGGTTTGAAAGGGCCATCTTTTTGATGTAGTGTCATGACACATGTCATGTCTTGAATCCACCTTTGAACTGCAGAGAAAGCATTGTTCCACCAGGGCTTCATTACATGTGACAGTCCAGTGGTGGAAGGACGTGTACATGTGGTAATATGTGAGGGTGATGTGCATTGAATGTGTGGAGTACTGCATATTGCATATATGTTGTTAAACGGTCATCTGTGGTTTCCTGTCCATGCGTGTCGTGTCGTGTATGCATTGCTTGTCCCAAATGTTTAGTATGTTGTATGTATGATGTTGTGTATGCTTGTTTACCTACAAGTAGGTCATTGCCATATTGTCCATCCCGGAAACATTGGTTGATTATTGATTATCAGAAGATGTTTGTGTCATGGACGCTGCCTGGAATTTTTTTGCAAGGATGTTTGTGAAGATCCCGAGATGGTCCGCAATGGCCTGCACAATAATTGAGTGATTGTGTTTCCTGTTCCTGAACAGGTGTTCCGTTGCAGCAGGAGGGACAAATTGGATGTGTGTTCAGTCCATTGCAAGCACATGCGGGAACCCAGCAACATGGTAAAATCCTTGTTTGGTGCCCTGCTGAGGTTGCTAGGTGTTGGGGAACAGGATCTGACAGGGAGTGAGGTGGATGATGATGTCCAGTACAATAGGGAGGAAGGCAGAATATCCCACCCACTTGTGCTGCAGTGGTCTGGAATGAGCCACAGGCCAGCATTTGGAGCACGGCTGGGAGCTTGGTCATGGGCGGTATGGTTGTCGGACTTTGCACTCTTATGGTGATGAATGGAGCAATGTGGTGGAGAAGGCGTAAAATGGACTCCCGCTTGAGACAGTAGAGTCTGATGAAATCTTGTTCCCTGAGGCCAGGGATGAACGTGCTCAGACGGAGTATTCTCTCCCTCCTTCTGTGCTGCCTTTGTGGCAGCTGTTGTGGTGGTTGAGTGTACTGAGGTGGTGCTGGTGGCACTTGGTGTCATTGCTGTCATCATCTAAGGGTGCCAAGCTGTAGCAGTAACAGATCCATGTTGCGTCCATATTTTTGTTATTTATTTTTTTGATCCTCATTTACCTCCATATTTCCCTCACATGACCGGGGGTAGGGGAGGGGGGGGAGTGAAGGTTCTCACACAACTGCTCACCGCCCATCTCCGACCTCGTCACCCCTGTCTGGGACAAACTTTCCACCCAAGCTCCAGTGTGGAAGGCAGAGGAAAGAGTATAATCATCGGATCACATCCGACCTATTCACACCTCACCACTTCCCAACCATTGCTTCAGCGGATTCCAAAATCTGATTCTCTTACAAACTTTATGACAGTCTAACTTAAGATGGTAAATTAGAGAGTATTTCCAGTCAACAAAAGTAGGGGGAACAGGGCTGATCCATTGCCTACAAATCTCCCTTCTTGCTACAAGCGTCATATAAAACAACAATTTAGCTCCATCTCTACCCATCTTCTGCGCCTCATATGAACAGCCAAGCATCACTATCAGAGGTCTTACCTTCGGGCTTGTGGGAAGAATCTCCTTAATTGCATCGCCCACCTCTTGCCAAAACTTACGGAGTAAAAGACAATCAATAAACATATGTAGATTGTCAGATGATGCAGAACCACACTTCTTACATCTCACCACGTTACCCTGTCTCAGCCTAGACAATTTTTTGGCAGTCCAAAAGGCTCTGTGAAAAGAAAATAGATGATTTCTCCTTAACGCAGCAGGTTTAACAGTATTATACAGAAGTGTAGTGGATGCTTGCCAAAGGTCTTTAAGCTGCGGCTCCGGCAAGCACTCCCTCCAGATTTCTTCTGGGAGGTTAAATTTACCATCCACAATGTCCATCATCAGCCAATACCATCTAGCCACTTCTTTCTTCATCGGATTATCCAGCTGCATCTGGTCCACAAGTCTGTTAGTACTTCCCACTTCCTCTGTCACATTGCCAACCCAAGTCTTCATCTGAAGGTATTTAAACTTAGAGATCCTTCCTCCTACCTCCATATTAAGGTTATCAAACTCCTTAAGTTCACCATTATAACAGAGATGTCTCCATTGCACAAAACCTTCCTCCTTCAGAGGAATAGCCAGGGCGTCTTTAGTTCACTCCGGGGAGCCAGGAGAATCCCAAATCGGCGCATACTCATTATAATATGACAACCTCGTGATCTTCCTCACCTCATACCACAACACTGCCCAATCATGTAATATCTTAAATCAATTTTTTTTTAAAGAACTTCGGATCCCCAAACTTATACAAAAAACTTATCTGGACCTCCTGACCTTCCATCATAGCAATTAACACCTGCCCCAGCTCTGATTAATCTAATGCATTAAAACTCTGTCTTACATTTTTTAACAGATAAGCCCATGAGTAGTACTGCATATCAGGAGCCGCCAGACCACCTTTTTCATTCTTCCTCCTGAGCTTTTCCCATGATATACGAACACCTTTAGATGCCCAAATAAAACTGCAAATTTTCCCCTGCAATTTCTTTAAAACAGCTTTGTTAAACATTAATGGCAATGCATTGAAAATAAAAGTTAATTTGGGAACAATCACCATTTTTACAACATTAATCCGATCTATTATAGTTAGTGGAAGATTAAGCCATTTTCTAAGTAAAAGGTCCACCTCCCTCATAACCTGAGCAAGATGTGTTTCCTCCATTTTACATATATCATGTCTTACAGTGATCCCCAAATATTTAACTTCTTTCTTTACATTCACTACATCATTTCGTTCCATATTCCATGCCATAATTTTGGTCTTTTGATTACTAACAGCATAACCAGAAATTCCCCCCAAATCCTCCAGTAACTCTTGCAAAACTGTTTGGTCTAGCTTAAATTCGCTGTATAAATCATTAAATCATCTGCATGTAAAGAAACCTTCCTGACCAGATCTCGACACCGGAAAGAAAGCATTCTCTTGTCTCTCCTAATTCTACGAGCTAATGGTTCAATATAAAGGTCAAATAATAATGGGGATAATGGGCACACCGACTCTTTCTATTTTCACCGGAGGAGTGAGCATACCATTAACCAAAATTCTTGCACTTGAGTCATGATAGATTTTTTGTAATGATCTAATAAATTGGCCTCCATTTTATATGATTCACATATCGTAATCAAATAACTCCAATTAACCCTGTTGAATGCTCTTGTTGAATCCACCTTTACCACCGCCAAAGGCATATGCATAGAAGTGGCTAAATCAATCGACCCTACCAATCCCTGTGTCAATTCATGCATATGCCTACCCTTCAAAAACCCTTTCTGGTCTGTGTGTATGAATTTCCCCATAACCATCCCTAGTCTATCAGCCAGAAGTTTAGCAAAGATTTTATAATCACAATTTAACAGTGAAATTGAGCGGTATGAATCACACTTCCTGGGGTCTTTGCCGGGTTTTAAAATTAACGTAATAATCACCTCTTTCAAAGAAGGAGGAAGATTCTCATCCCCCCATTATATTATCACATAAGAACTTTAGAGGTGCTACTACACAGAACTCGATAAACCTCCATGGGTAACCATCTGGTCCTGATGCCTTCCCCAATTTTCCAGCTAAAATGACCCGTTCTACCTTGCTCTGCTGAAACGGATCATTAACCGCACTTCTCTCCTCTTCATTCAAAGTAGGTAAATCTAATTCCCCAAGCCACCCCTTCAATACCTTCAAAGGTTGCTTCAAGTCTTCTGTATATAAGTCCTTAAAGAAATTGAAGAAACCTTCTTCCACCTGCTCGACAACTTTTCTAATGTCACCCGTGTCTTCATCTCGAATTTCTGTCACCCGATTCCTAACCCTATCTGATTTTAACTCCCAAGCCAACAATTTACTGCTGTTCTCACTGTACTCAAAATGTATCACCCTATTAGTTTCACATCTCAGTCTAATCCTGCGGTCCAAAAGAGATGCCAACTCCAAACTAGCTGTCTGACATTGCTTATATAAATCGTCAAATTATTCACCCTGCTCCTTACTTAACATTCCCTGCTCAAATTGTCGTATTTGACTCTCCAACCTTCTTATTTCTTCATTATATAATTTCCTCCTGTGTGCAGCTATCCTAATCAGACATCCCCTCAAAAAGGCCTTTAATGTATCCCAAACTATCACTAATGGAGCTGAACCCAAATTTATCCTAAAAAATTCCTTTGAATCCGCCCGCAATTTCGTAACCACCTCATCTTCCAAAAGCAGATTTCTGTCTAAAGTCCACCTTTTGTCCGTCCTTTTCGTTGGCAACCTAAGATCTAAACTGACCGCCGAGTGATCTGATAAATGGGCCCCAATATGTACTACTGACTCAACAAAGTCCCTCAAAACCAAATCCAAAAGGAAGTAATCAATTCTGGACTGATGCCGATACTTCTTCTTAATATAAGAATAACCTCTCTCTGACCCCCTCTTATCCCTCCAAACAGCATATAGCCCCCATTGGGACATCATTACCCGAATCTGACCCTGCATTTTCTCGTTTATTTTGGACCTACTACTCGCTGATCTATCTAATTCGTAATTCAATACAACATTAAAATCACCTGCCCATATTATTGGATCTAAATATTGCAAAAGAAGATCTGAAAGTTCCCTTAATGGGCCTACATCATTCCTATTAGGACCATAGTATCCTATCAAGGTAAAGACATATTCAAAAGCAGACAGCTTCCCCAACACCCACCTCCCTGAGTTATCTATGGGACCTTCCAGAAAAGTAATATTGGCATGATTCTTGGTTAGAACAACCACCCCTTTACTACCATTCAAACAATTTGAGCTAGCTATCTGCTGAACCCACCCGCATGACTTCAAAACTTCAAAACATTCCTCCCTAGAAAGATGGGTCTCTTGTAAGATCAAAACATCAAACAGGGCATCCTTCAAATATTGCACCAACCTTCTCTGCCTACTCTTTACCCTAAGACCATTTACAATCCAAGACAGGAGTCTCAAATTCTTTACTACCATTTTCCGACATCAAAACCACCTACCTTCTTACACTCCGCCACCCATCACTCCACTGCCCCCAGGTCTACCTACCACAATGAGAATCTTTTTTTTCCCTATTATGCTCCCCACCCAGTGCTCTCCACCACCCTCCCCCTTCACCTCGCCCATCTCCCCGCATCCCCAGGGAACCCACCCAATCATTAACCTGACCAAAGTCAGAGGAGGGTTACCGTACCTAACTTGGGCCATTGCCCATAAAAATAAAAAAATCTCCTTACTGGGAAAAACAACAGAAGCTTAGGTCAGACCTTTCTCACTCCCGCTCCCTTTCTCAATTTTCCTGATCAACTCATCCACCTCCTTCCAGTCTGTAAAATTATACATTTTGTTATTCACCATAACCCTTAATGAAGCAGGGAATTTTAACTGAGCTGTTGAACCAAGTTTTTTCAACATGTCTATTCTTTTACCCAACTCCCACTGTTTATTTAAAGTCACAGGCGCTAGGTCTGACCTAATTTCAAATGGGGATCCGTTTACTGACAATGATTTCTTTTTTAACGCCAGAGCCAGAATATGTTCCTTCAGTGAGTATGTTTGAAAATAAACAAACATTTTCCTTGGTCTATCCCTGGAAGGCATTTTTGCTGGGACCCGATGTACCCTCTGAATATCTTAAGCAATGTCCTCCTCTGATTCTTCCACATTCACCTCCTGCTTTATCAATCGGACCATGAAGCCTTTAAAATCACCTTCTTCCAACCCTTCCAGGACCCTGAGAAACCTCGGATTACTCCTCCTCTGATTATTTTCTAGGGATTCCATTTTAGCCATTACCCCTGCTTCCCCTTCTTTTAAATATCTTATTTGCTCTTTATTTTCTTCCACCACCATCCTTAACTTGCGCACCTCCTCCTCCAAAGCAGCTGTCCGGCCCGCCAGGTCATCAATTTTCTTCCCTAAGTCTTCACAGAGACCCCTAATCTCCGCCTGGTTGGCATTAGAAGTCTCAAAGCCACCCTTCGGTTCCACAGATAATGCTTTCAACATATCCACAATTGAGTGCCCCTGATCTTCTCCGACAGGTTGAAAATCTTGTACTGCATTTACCTCCTCTTGCCTCTCTACAGATCTCTCAGAAAAGGAATACTGCGAAACACCTCTCCCATCCACCTGGAGGTCTGGGATAATGCCCTCTGAACTAACAGCAGACTCTAACTTGTCGATGTATCCACCTCTTGCATACTCGCACCCCCGGTTGACATTCTAGGTGATCCTGGCAATACTCGAAAATAACTCCTTACTGAAGGGGTAACCCTGACTTTTCTATAGTTCAAACCTTCAACACTCTTCACAACCAGTCTCTTTGTAGCGGAACTATCATCGTATTCCGCCTTACTTCTCGCTGTAGAGGGTTTCTGGAGGGGGACTAGACTCTCAACTTCCACTCTTTTCTTACTTTTTTAGTGCTGCGCAGGGAATACGCTACTTGTCCCAAACTATTTTTAGATGGCACCTTCCCCTTTACCCTGTCCACCATATGGTCTGAATGAATTTCTACGGTGCTTATACCAAAAGAAGTGTGTCCCTGGTGCACAGAACCTTTAAACCCTTTAAAACTTGTTTTTTTCCCTCCAGTACCTGAAATCACCAAGTCCTTGATGTACTGAGGGATCCTCAAAATCCTTCTCTTGTTTCCTGAAGAATCTGGCCCTGTGATGGCCCTGCCCTGATTTCCCCGGTAGGGAACACGAGCTGCCACCTCCCTGACCCAAAAGAGCTCCAGGGAGGCTCTCAACAATGGCACCACCCCCTGAAGCGTCCCGTGCTCCAGCAAGCTCTTTTGCCTCCCTTGCACCACCGTAAAACCAAAAACGCAAAGCGAACCCCCACTGCCGACCCGTCAAACCTTCACATTTCCCCGGTGAGGCATAATTATTTCACCACGTCATTCACGGAACGGAGCCCTCCGTGACCGGCTCCTTTTAGACGGTCGCCATGCTCCCTGAACCACTTCGCCTCCCTATGAACTCCAGAACTAATAAAGCACAAAATACAGCTGAGACTTCACCGCTGTTGCTGAAATGTGATCATACACTCCAGTACACTCCTTAAGGAATTCCCACATTCACAACAATGTCTAGGGTTGCCACGTGACAGGTTTTCTCCTGGCACCACCAGTATTTTAATGTCCTGGTCGCTACAAAGATAAGGAGAATTATCTAAAGCCACTAATTTTAACCTTTACCTGTACATACTTTAACAGAACATATAATTAGAAAGTACAATTTTTAAACCTAACAGAGGAGAAATGGAATCCGATGCTCACCTCTTTCACATATAGCACATTTTGGCTCCGCACACACAAAGTATGGCGGACTCCTGTTTTTGAAACAAAGCGCAGCGCTTACATAAATTCAAAATGTGAGGAGGCGGCAAAAAAAATAATCACACCGGCTTCCCTTCCAAAAATAGCAATAAAACAGAGCAATGGTTTCTTCTCTCCCTCCCTAGTGAGCTCAGCCTGAATCTGCACAGTGTCCGTGCAGCAGGACTTCTCTTTACTCCTCCGTCACCGTGCTTCAAGCCGTGCTTTTTACCACTCGGCTTCCGCTTCCTGTTCCAAGCCAACTGCCGTGCCTTCTCCTGTGATTCCCAGAGCTTCTGTGTGTCTTTGCACGCTGCAGCCGGCCACCACTCTCACAAGTGGCAGAAAAACAGCAAATCGATCACCGAACAGCCTGGCAATGCTGGCCGCCACCAGGAGCCCCCGGCGCCCGAACACGCTCCCCCCACTGCCACCCTCCAGCCGGCACCTCAGGCAGCAGACGCGGGAGACGCGGGAGCACGATCAGCATGGTGCACAGCTCTCCGCAGCCCCCGCTAGAACAGCGACAAGTGCCGCTGGGGAGAGCCCTCTAGAAAGAGCAGTTTCAGTTCCACTAGCCCTTGGTAGGATGCAACTCCCCCCATTGCGCGTCTTGACTGAGGGAAGCCAGAAGCAGCGTCGTCGAAACTGCACTTCACCCACAGCACACAGTCGCTTTACTGTACCCCTCAGCAAGTATCCTCACTGCTCATTTTATGAGTAGATATCCCCACGCTATGCTGGAAAAAGTGTCACTGTACCGCGCATATGTCTTTAACACCACTATTATATGCCCAGCAGTAGTACTTCTTACCGGAGTACTGTGCGCAACAGGTTAAAGCCAATCCTCCCAGATGGCCTCCTGAGTCCCAGCAGCGTCGGAGGGGGAGCTGGTGCTTCACAGGCGATTCGAACAACTGAAAAGCGGAGACTGCTGCTGCTTCTCAGAATCCAGAGGTGGCCAATCACGCCGAACACTGCGCCGGATGGGGACGGTGCTCGGAGAGCAAGACACCTGGTGAGGTAGCGCTTGCAGTACACACGCCGGAGGTGCAGAGACTTTGCTCTGGAACCGGAAACGCCGATATTTCCTTCAGTAAATCTTCTTGTTTGTTCCTTAAAACAATTTTTTTATACCCAGTGTATCTTGAGCAATGTTTTGTGCAATAGTTAATTTGCCCTCGGTTTCTCTGTCCGTTTAATCACTCCCCCATTACCTGTGGTTAGTGCTGCTTGTAGCCGTTATGTTGCCGTGTTTATTTGCTTGAGTTAAGGTGCTGCTAGGAAGATAAAGGGGCTGCATGAGCGAGGAAGTTAGTTACAGCACATTAAGTGCATTAGATTTGCCTTATGGCAGCTGTCGAACGTGCCACGTAGTCTCCTCAATCTCCTACCGATACTATGGCTGTTACTATGGCCGCGAATTGGTGTCTGGCCAATCTGCTTCGCCTCCCGAAGAGCATAGAGGCTTCATGTTGCGTCCATGTTGCTTAGTTGGTTGCCAGTGTTCCTTCTCTGGCTTTACCTTATATACATGTGTCTGTGCATCATTTTAACACCTGGTCTGACCAGGCATTGTTATTTTGACACTAACCAGAGTTAGAGTAATTTTTGGTGTGCCATTTTATGTGTGCATCATTTTTCTAATGGGACATAAATATGGTGCTTGCGGTCTAGCATCATTTTTTAGGAGGGAACACATACTTTGCATATCATTGTTAATAAATGACGCAAGGTTTGGCGATGCTCCAAAAAATGACGCTAACTCCAAAAAAGTGCCCCTAGATTGTTCTCACTGCACTTTGTAAATATAGCGCTGCGTTAGCACCTCTTTTGCGTAAAACAAAATGGCCCAAACACAGTGCTAACTTTTCATAAATATGGGTCTTTATGTACTACACAATCTCTTCAATGTGAGCATTGAAGCTAACATATGTGCTTGATCACTCTATCATATTCCCTGAGCTAGATATATATGGAAGAATGAAACTTTAGCCCCATTTTTAGCAAGGGCTTTTCACTGTATGCCAGTCAAGTTACTGAAACGTATTGTCACACCATGATGTACATTTGTGAGACAAGATATTCAGCACATTGCCATCTCAGTGGATGTATATGACGTTGGTGCTTATACAAATAGTGCAGGTGATAAAGAAATGCTAAGAACTGTGGCCCTCATTCTGACCCTGGCGGTCGGTGATAAAGCGGCGGCCAACCCGCCAACAGGCCAGCGGTCCAAAATATGCAATTCTGACCCTGGCGGGAACCGCCAACACAGCCCGCCGCATTAACACTCCGCCCGCCACGGCGGAACAGCGCGGCTGTCACCGCCAACAGCCAGGCGGCAGACAATGTACCGCCCACCCTATCACGACCCACCAATCCGCCACCTTTTCCGGGGCGGGAGCACCGCCGATAAAAACACGGCGGAAACAGACTACGAACGGGAAAACGCTCACCTCCACATACTCCACGCGAGATTCCGGCAGTATGGAACCCGAGTTACAGGTCATCCCCGCACTCCTATACCTGCTCCTGTACCAGGAGCACGCCCGGCGGCGCGGAAGACATCGGTGAGTACTGCACCTACGACACAGGGGAGGGAAAAGATTACCGGCACACACCCACCCACCCACACCCACTACAACACACACATCAATGCATTCCCACAGATCACTGTCACAACCCACAAACCCCCCCCCTCCGAAATAATGCAAAGACCAAAAGAAGAGATCTTAAACGGGCAGATATATTGAAAAATGGACAGCAGTAATCCAAAAAAATAAATAAACTATGTACAAAATATATACATCTACTATATGTAGTCCAACCACTGTCCGTGGACCACAGGGGTCCTGAGCAAAGGGGCAAGGCCCAGTCCCACGACAAGAAATCCACGGAGAGAACACTGCAGGGGCATCAGAAAGAAAAAAGGACAGGCACCTCAGGGGGAAGGGAAGGGGGGGCACCTCAGCCACTTGAGTACACAACGCCAGATCCACGAGGGGACTCCATGACCACTGGCCCATCCTGGGGAGTGCAAAGCCACAGTCCATACAGTCCATACAGTGGGTGGCCTGCCCACTGGGCCATCCTGGGGGGTGCAAAGCCACAGTCCATACAGTCCATACCGTGGGTGACCTGCCCACTGGGCCATCCTGGGGAGTGCAAAGCCACAGTCCATACAGTCCATACCGTGGGTGGCCTGCCCACTGGGCCATCCTGGGGAGTGCAAAGCCACAGT
The DNA here is from genome assembly GCF_031143425.1 of Pleurodeles waltl. Classification (NCBI taxonomy): domain Eukaryota; kingdom Metazoa; phylum Chordata; class Amphibia; order Caudata; family Salamandridae; genus Pleurodeles; species Pleurodeles waltl. Next base: position 409,321,280 of record NC_090438.1, read on the forward strand.
CCATACAGTCCATACAGTGGGTGGCCTGCGCACTGGGCCATCCTGGGGAGTGCAAAGCCACAGTCCAAACAGTCCATAACAGACTCCACTGCCACTGGAGGAGGCATGTTGGCCAGAGGACATCCTGCAGCCCTGCCCGAGACAGATCCTGCCCTGCCACGTCTGCCAAAGGGCCAGCGGTTCTTGCGTGGAAGGGCCCAGTTCAGCGGTTCTTGAGACGGCGGTCCCCAGCGGAGCGGTGCTGGAGACGGCGGGGCCCAGTTCAGCGGTTCTTGCCTTGAAGGGCCCAGTTCAGCGGTTCTTGCCTGAAGGGCCCAGTTCAGCGGTTCTTGCCTTGAAGGGCCCAGTTCAGCGGTTCTTGCCTTGAAGGGCCCAGTTCAGCGGTTCTTGCCTGAAGGGCCCAGTTCAGCGGTTCTTGCCTTGAAGGGCCCAGTTCAGCGGTTCTTGAGACGGCGGTCCCCAGCGGAGCGGTGCTGGAGACGGCGGGGCCCAGTTCAGCGGTTCTTGCCTTGAAGGGCCCAGTTCAGCGGTTCTTGCCTGAAGGGCCCAGTTCAGCGGTTCTTGCCTTGAAGGGCCCAGTTCAGCGGTTCTTGAGACGGCGGTCCCCAGCGGAGCGGTGCTGGAGACGGCGGGGCCCAGTTCAGCGGTTCTTGCCTGAAGGGCCCATTTCAGCGGTTCTTGCCTGTAGGGCCCAGTTCAGCGGTTCTTGCCTTGAAGGGCCCAGTTCAGCGGTTCTTGCCTTGAAGGGCCCAGTTCAGCGGTTCTTGCCTGAAGGGCCCAGTTCAGCGGTTCTTGCCTTGAAGGGCCCAGTTCAGCGGTTCATGCCTTGAAGGGCCCATTTCAGCGGTTCTTGCCTTGAAGGGCCCAGTTCAGCGGTTCTTGAGACGGCGGTCCCCAGCGGAGCGGTGCTGGAGACGGCGGGGCCCAGTTCAGCGGTTCTTGCCTTGAAGGGCCCAGTTCAGCGGTTCTTGAGACGGCGGTCCCCAGCGGAGCGGTGCTGGAGACGGCGGCCATTCTATGGCCAACTGCTCATTGCCTGGTGGTGCCCTCCTGGGCAGCGGGGATGGTGCTCCTTCAATGCCCACCTGGGCTGTGGGTGGTGGGGCCCTCCTGGCCAGCTGGGCTGGGTCCTCCCTGGGCAGCGGCTATGGGGGTGGTGGGCTCTCCCTGGGCAGCTGTGACGGTTCCTCCCTGGGCAGCGGCTATGGGGGTTGCGGGCTCCTCCTGGGCAGCTGTGACGGGTCCTCCATGGGCAGCAGGCCTGCTGCCTGACTTCTCCGCCTTGCTGCCCTTGCCCTCCTTAGTCGGGAGTCTGTGGCCCTTTCCTCCCTTTGGAGCTGTGGCTGTTGACGGTGGCTGGCTAGTGTCCTGGGGGGATATAGAACCCGGGCTCCTGCGGCGGCCCTTCCGCCTTCTGCTCCTCTTCCCAGGGGGTGGGCTGGCAGTCCCCTTGCTGCTGGGCGAAGATCCAGACCTGCGGGCTGGTGGGCTCCAATACCCCTGCACCCTTGTCAAGGGGGCTGCAGGGCTGGTGGTGGCTGAGGTGCTCTTCTTACCCCGACGAGAAGGAGGGGGGGGCTCAGGGTCAGGAAAGAAGGTAGCAGTAGAGAGATAGATTTTCCTGGGACAATGGATCGTGGTAGGTACAGTGGGTATGGGAGTGGAGGGAGAGGATGTGGTTGTAGGCGAGACAAGTTTGCTGTCTTTGGGTGCAGGTGCAGGAGCGGGAGGCTGTCGTGAGGTGGATGGCTGTTGGGTGGGTGGGTGGCTGCGTTTGTGTGGTGTGGAAGAGGGGGTGACAGACACAGTGGGAGAGGACACAGGGGACGTGTAAATGGCAGTGGGGGTGGTGACTGCACGTGTGCGGACTGTACTGGAGGGTGTGCTGGTGATGGAAACACTAGCTGATGGTGAGGTGAATGAAGGTGTGAGTGTAGACGTCACAGGGAGGGAGGAGGGAGACGAGGAGGTGGGGGGCACAGAGGTGGTAGTGACTGTTGGCATGTCTGCATCGGAATGTTGCTTGTGTGAATGTCTGCGTGATCTGTGGTGCTTATGTTTGGATGTGCTGCTCTTGGGTGTTGAGGTGTGTGCAGGCTGGTCTGATGGTGTGGGTGGGACAGGCAGAGGAACAGGAGACTGGGAGGAGGGAGTTAGTAGAGGGAGGCAGGAGACAGGGACAATGGCTGCCGTCAGTGCTGAGGCCAGAGCCTGGAACGATCGCTGATGGGCAGCCTGACCCGAATGAATGCCCTCCAGGTACGCATTGCTGCGATGAACCTCCCTCTCCACCCCCTGGATGGCATTCAAAAGGGTAGTCTGCCCAACAATGAGCGTTCGGAGGAGGTCAATGACCTCCTCACTGAGGGCAGCGGGGGTAACAGGGGCAGGGCCTGAGGTGCCTGGGGCGAAGGAGATGCCCGGCTTCCTGGCAGAGCGGGCACGGGGCGAACGCTGAGGGGCTGCTGGGAGGGCGGAGATGGTGCGCTGGGTGGCGGCTGTACCTGTAATGGCGGGGGGCACGGATGGTGCCACCCCCGCAAGGGAGCTCCCTTCCGAGGACGTGTCCGTGTCGCTGCAGGGTCCAGTCGTCCCCGTTGTGGAGCTCCCCTCGCCCTCCGTCCCACTGGTCCAGTCAGACTCTGTGGCATGGCCCTCCTGGGCCATGTGAGATGCAGCTCCCTCCTGCCCCGATGCCACTTCTCCTCCGCCTGATGATGCTGATGCACACAAGCACAGAAAGACAAACAAAAAGGGGGGGGGAGCGAGAAATAAAGAGATTTTGAGTACATGGATCACCGGTACAGTTAGCGGACATGACAGACACAGATGCCCCCTGCACTAAGTTGCGCACTTGGGGTCCGCTACGCATTCCGTGGAACATGCCCTACACGCCTAGAGTTGACAACTGCACCCATGGATGACACGGCCCAGGGATGGCTGTACTGGCACACTACTGAGGGTGGTGGCTGGGGACACAGGGGCTTACGGGGGTGCCCAGCCTACAGATATCGCCCTGGCCTAGGGGTACCCACAGCCCTCCTCCCCCACCCAGACACCTCCACTGCGCGACAACAGAGTAGATTATGCTTGTACTCACCCCCTTGTGTCTGCTGTGCTGCCCTCACGCGCCCATCCAAATCAGGGTAGGCCACCGCCAGGATCCGGAACATCAGGGGGGGTCAGTTGACGGCAGGCACCCCGCCTACGTTGGGAGGCCATCCCCAGCAGAGACTCGGCGGTCTTCTGGGTCCCGCGGCGGATGTCCTCCCACCTCTTGCGGCAGTGGGTGCCCCGTCGATGGTGGACCCCCAGGGTCCGGACTTCCTTGGCGATGGCACGCCAAATCCCGATCTTCTCATGGGCGCGGACCTATGTGACACGTACAGGGAGGGAGAAATACCACGTTCAAGTTTGTCTGCATTTTCGTTGCCAGTGGCCCAACGCCCCCCATCCCCGCCAGGCCCCCCGCCATGCCCCCCGCCAGGCCCAACATGCCCCCCATCCCCGCCAGGCCGCCCGCCAGGCCCCCCGCCAGGCCCAACATGCCCCCCATCCCCGCCAGGCCCCCCGCCAGGCCCCCCCGCCAGGCCCAACATGCCCCCCATCCCCGCCAGGCCCCCCACCAGGCCCCCCCGCCAGGCCACCCGCCAGGCCCCCCGCCAGGCCCAACATGCCCCCCATCCCCGCCAGGCCCCCCGCCAGGCCCCCCGCCAGGCCCAACATGCCCCCCATCCCCGCCAGGCCCCCCGCCAGGCCCAACATGCCCCCCATCCCCGCCAGGCCCCCCGCCAGGCCCCCCGCCAGGCCCAACATGCCCCCCATCCCCGCCAGGCCCCCAAGCCAGCCAGTGGCCCCAAATCCATATTGAATTAAACTCACTTGTTGGTCTGGAGGACCGTAGGGTAGCGCATACTGGGGGAGGACCCCATCCACAAGTTTCTCCAACTCTTCTCCAGTGAAGGAAGGGGCCCTTTCCCCAGGCGCAGCAGCCATTGTCCCTTCCAGACCGAGGTCACAGCAACACTTGCAGTATAGGTCCTCTCCTGTGAAAGTTCAAGTCGCGAGTGAATAAGTAGATAGAAAATGGCGGTCACGCCCGCGGCGGTGCGTACCGCGGCGGTGCGTACCACCACCGCCGGCGCCCTTCGCCATTGGCTCCTGAAACCCATAGGCTTCAATGTTAACCAATGCGGCTTCGCGCCGCGGTCTTTGACCGCCGACCGCCGCGGTGTGCCACGCCAGCGCATTGACCTCACATCCCATTGTCACACTTCACAGGTCAGGCAGCCGCCATTTCGAGGGTCCACATGGCTCAATTTCAACTGCGTCACACAGGCCTAGGCCTTGCATAGCCACTCAGACACGCCATTCACTGCATAGAGAATCGTTTACTGTGCAAGCTGTGAGTACGTACCTGCGGGTTGCTTGACTGTGTGCTCCATGTTGTCCTTCCTAGGCACCGTCCGCTGGGTTTGGCGAGGAGACGGATGAATCCTCCCGTGTACAGGCCGCTGGTGGACCTGTCGACAATGGAAGCACGCCACATTATCCTGACCTACCGGCTTGACCGTGCCACTATACATGAACTGTGTGCCCAGCTGGAGCCCGACCTGATGTCCCCCATCCGCCAACCCACAGGGATTCCCCCTCTGGTGCAGGTCCTGTCAGTACTCCATTTCTTGGCAAGTGGGTCATTTCAGACAATAGTGGGAATTGCTTCTGGGATGTCTCAGCCCATGTTTTCGAAGGTGTTATCCAGAGTGTTGTCTGCCCTGATGAAATACATGAGGAGCTACATCCTTTTCCCTGAGGTGGGCGAATTGGCTACAGTGAAGGGTGATTTCTATGCCCTTGGACATATTCCCAACGTCATTGGTGCCATTGATGGGACCCATGTGGCTTTGGTTCCCCCAAGAGACAGGGAGCAGGTGTATAGGAACAGAAAAAGTTACCATTCCATGAACATCCAGGTGGTGTGTTTGGCTGACCAGTACATCTCGCATGTAAATGCCAAATTCCCTGGGTCAGTGCATGACGCCTACATCCTAAGGAATAGCAGCATCCCTTACGTGATGGAACAGCTAGAGAGACACTGTATATGGCTATTGGGGGACTCTGGGTACCCCAACCTGTCGTGGCTACTGACCCCAGTAAGGAATCCCCGGACCAGGGCAGAGGAACGGTACAATGAGGCCCATGGGCGTACTAGGAGGGTGATCGAACGCACCTTCGGCCTCCTAAAGGCCAGGTTTCGGTGCCTGCATATGACAGGTGGATCCCTAATGTACTCACCTAAGAAGGTGTGTCACATCATCGTGGCCTGCTGCATGCTTCACAACCTGGCTTTGCGCCGCCAGGTGCCTTTCCTGCAGGAGGATGGTCCAGATGGTGGTGTTGTGGCAGCTGTGGAACCTGTGGAGAGTGAAGAGGAGGAAGACGACGGGGATGAAACAGACAACAGGGACAGAATCATTGCACAGTACTTCCAATAGGACACAGGTAACAATTCAAACATAATTTAGTAAATGTAAAATACTCTCCTGCATCTCTGCTGCCTGTCTATTTGCCCCAGTGTATGATGACTGAGTTGTGGCTTTTCCCTCCCTATTTCAGATCTGGGGTCCCCACTACGAGTCCTGTGCTTCGTTTCCCCATGGACTACAGCTTTGTGGCAGCTGTTTGTTGACTTCACTATGTACAAGGACATATTTGCACTGTCATGTCAATTACAATATTTTGAACTCACAGCCAGACTCCAGATAGTTTTGTGCAAAATAGGTGTTTATTTCAGTGCTCAAAATGGGATGGGTGGTTTCAAGTGGGTGGGGGCTATGGTGAAGGAATGTCCATGGCAGAGTCCAGAGTAACAGTCACACAGGTGCATTGTCCATAGGCCTGTGGAGAGATGGAGCATGGGCAGTTCAAGGATGGACAGGGTGACAATGTGGGACAGTGGGATGACATCAGGTGGTATCCTTTGCTGGCGGGGGTCTTGACATCCTACTCTGCCTTCTTGCGAGATCTCAGGGCCCTCTTGCGGGGTGGTTCTTCTCCTGCAGGAGGTGGGGGTCTGGTGGGCTGCTGTTGTGCGGGGGCCTCCTGTCCACTAGCGTCGAAAGAGGTGGTTGGCTGTTCTTGGTCCAGGCTAGTGGCAGGGGCCCTTTGTTGTTGTTGAGTGTCCGTCCTGGTGTTGATGAGTTCCTGCAGCAGCCCTACCATGGTAACCAGGGTGGAGGTGAGGGCTCTGATGTCCTCCCTGTACCCCCGATAGTGTTCCTCCTGCAGTACCTGGATCTCCTGGAACCTGGCCAGTACCGTCGCCATCGTCTCCTGGGAGCGGTTGTATGCTCCCATGATGGTCGTGAGGGCCTCGTGGAGAGTGGGTTCCCTGGGCCCGTCCCCCCCCTGTCGCACAGCTGCCCTCCGAGTTGCCCTGTTTCCCTGGGCCTCTGCCCCCTGGCCGGTGTGCCCACTACCACTGCCCCCAGGTCACTGTTGTTGTTGGGGTGGTGGGTTATCCTGGGTGCCCTGTAGTGGTAGACACACCGCAGATTGACGCGCCCTGGAGACAGAGGCTTGGGCCCGCTGGGTGGGAGCTGTGCTGGTGTTCCCAGAGGGGTTTGGGTCTGTAGTGGCCTGTGCCTGTGTGAGGGGAACCGACTGTACAGAGGTCCCCGATGGTCCGGGCTGGTCATCAGTGTCCAGGTCGACAGAGCTGCTGTCATCGCTGACGGCCTCTTGGGTGGGGGGTGTGGAGAATTCTGGGCCCTCCGTGGCGGTGTGTTGGCGGTCGGGTCCTGCAGGGGTATAGAGGTATGGTTATAGTTTCAATGTGTGCCATATGGGTGTATCTGTGGGTTCCCGTGTTCCCAAGTGCTGGCATTCGTGTGTGGGGGCTTTGGTGAGGGTGGCTAGTGGGGGGGATGTGTATATGCATTGGGCATGCTTTGGTGATGGGTGTCCATGCTTAGTGGACGCATGCAGGCCTAGGTTTTGGGATGTGTGGGTTGTGATGGTGAGACATTGGCAGGGAATAGGTGTGCTGGGGGTGGGGGTGAGGATGGTGGTGGGGGTGAGGATGGTGGTGGGGGTGAGGGTGGGGGTGAGGATGGGGGTGGGGGTGAGGGTGGGGTTCGAGGATGGGGGTGAGGGTTGGGGTATGATTTGGCATGCAGGTGGGGGGGAAGCAGTATTGAAGCTTCAACTTACCAGAATCCATTCCTCCGCCGACTCCTGCGAGGCCGTCAGGATGCAGGATGTTCAAGACTTCCTCCTCCCATGTTGTAAATTGTGGGGGTTGAGGTGGGGGTCCTCCGCCAGTCTTCTGCACGGCGATGTTGTGCCTGGATACCATGGAACGCACCTTCCCCCGTAGGTCGTTCCATCGCTTCCTGATGTCTTCACGATTTCTGGGGTGCTGTCCCACAGCGTTGACCCTGTCGACAATCCTCTGCCATAGCTCCGTCCTCCGGGCAATATTGGTGTATTGGACCTGTGTGCCGAAGAGCTGGGGCTCTACCCGAACGATTTCCTCCACCATGACCCTGAGTTCTTCGTCTGAGAAGCGGGGGTGTCTTTGGGGTGCCATGGAGTGGTGTGTATGATGTGTGGGGTGGAGTATGTGTAGTTAAGTGTGTTGAGTGTGGTGGTGTGTGTTGTTTTGTGTGTGGATATTGTGTGGGTGATGGTGTAGTGTGCCTCTGTGTGATGGTGTTCTGTGATCGCTGCTGTGTGTCTCAGTGCTTCTTTTTGGATTTTGGTCGAAGGGGTTTGTGGGTGATGTGGGTGTGTGTTTTATATTGTATTGTGTGTGTGGGAGTGGTGTGTGTATGTGTATCAGGTGTGTGGAATTCAAATCGTCCAATGTGGCTGAGTTTTGTTCGTTTGTGTGTATTCTGACCGCGGCGGGGTGTACCGCCAATGGAAAACCACGTTTGAAAGACCGCTGCGTGGATTCGTGGGTCGTAATGGCATGGGCGTATTTCTGTTGGCGTGACGGTGGAGGTTTGGTCACCTCCACTTTTCTGCGACCGCTGGTCTGGCGGTCTGTTGTGGCTGTCGGATTTTCGGAGGTTTGGCTGCTGCGGGTCAGAATGACCGTGGCGGGTTACCGCGGCGGAATTATGGAGGATTTCTGACCGGCGGTAGGCGCCTTTTACCGCCGAGGTCAGAATGACCACCTGTGTTTGGTATATACACATTGTAATGGTATAAGTAGTACTTTCTGTAGCAGACATGCAACACTTAGGCTTACAGGAGTAAATTTATTTACACATGTGAGTTGGTTAGCATGATCAGTTTTGCATTGTTTGGTGCCACAAAACCATTACTGAAAGAAAGCAAGGGATGTCCTGACAGAGTACATTTGGTAGACATGTCATGCAACATGCACATGTGATGGGAATTTCAATGAGGAGATACATGTTGCCATTAGGGAAGGTAGGCCACTTCAATAGTCCACAAGTAGATAAGATAAACAGGTGCACAAACAAAAAGTGGAAGTTCTGGATAAGAAAAGAGGTGGCATGATGGTAGACACAGGACCCATGGGGAACTGTTCAATGGGCATGAACAAATGTTACCTGACAGTTTTCCGATGGAAATTTGAGAAGTCCACATCCTCCTCCTCTGATGGGTGTTGTGCTTCACTTGCAGTTGGTGGTATTTGTGTGTGATTCATCTAAGGCAAACACAGATCAGGGACTGATGACATGGCTACCCTGTCCCCGCCAGCACTTGTCTGTGCCAGCAAGGAAGGCAGCACAATGTTGACAAGGGTCTGCCACCTTCTCAGCAATGCAACAACATCTCTTTGGAGGGCACCAATTGTGAATATGTAGGTGTCTAACTTCCACTCCATAGATTCCAGGTCCCCAGCAGCATGGCAACCTCACTGGTGTCAGATGTTGAGGCCTGTTATTCTTGCCTCTGCCTCATGACCATCAATGCCATCTAGGGATGCACCCATACTTAGGAGGCAAGTGTAGGTGTCTTTTATTGCCTCAGATGTATCCTTATTGGGACTGAGGCACCTATGGACTTCCGTCTGGGGTGCCCTCCATGGTGTACACCCACTCCCACATCTCATAAACCAACTGCTGCTGGACTCCTACCACTCACCATTGACAGACAACTTGGGGCTCCTTGGAGTCCATAGCTAGACTTGGACTGGCAGATGAGGAATTTTCTGTGGGTGATGATTCATCTGGAGACCCTACATTGCTGTCATTCATTGCCATGTCTGTAGAAGGAGATTCTATGGTGTCCAGGGTTTGCTGGAATGTGTCATCATTCATGGGGGGCAGGATGTTGTCACCAATAGGTTGGTTTCCAGGACAGGCTACGGGACAGGAGGTGTTGTTTGTAAATCTGCAATGGAATTTTTTTATATTTTAATAAAGAACTATGATACATTTTTACTAAAATCTGTATCTGTAATAGATGTTGCCAATAGTAATTTTGCTGAAAACAGACATTATTATCATTCACTTTATGTTACACTAGATGTGTTGAACATATGTGACGAGTAGTAAATGAGGACAAGGTACTCTATTTTTCCTTTGCAAATGACAATATCTGTACCTTGTTTGCACCACCACTGTGTGACCAGGGGGTCATTTTGTGAAATAGCATAAATAGCAAGGGAGTTCCGCAGCTTGCTAGCCTGCCCTGGCTGAAATGGGTGAGTGCATGTAAAGGCCTACTTAAGCATGTTGCTAGACTTGTTTTCATATCAAGGCTAAATTGATGTATGGTTCACTTATTGACACTACTACTGAGAACACTTCACCATGTCACCAGGGTGCCTTCATTCCCTCTAGCTATTACTTAGCCCACAGCTCCTGACAAAGTGATGTTAGTTTGGTCATCAATATGTTTCAGTCCATCACTCTGCCTTTCACATGGTACACCACACTAATCTGCCTTGCAGTGCTTTATTGAATGCAGTTTGTGCATTCATGTGGCCTAAGGCTCATACTTGGCACACATCCACACAACTGTACAAAGCAAGCAGCCTTGATATGCTGCAAGAATGAGTATGGGCATGTACTTAACATGGTTTACTTATTTGTGTGTACTCATGTGATTTCCTAGCACACACAGTCATCTCCAGAGTCAAGACTGTGAACCATCTCTGAAGGAGATAAGCACCATCATACCTGTAAATATGCAAACACCGACTCACCCCATTTTGTCATTATCCAAGTTGGCCATCTGCATTATGTCACATATCTCTTCACCCAGCCTTGCTTACTTTTACCTGTACATGACTCCTCTGTCAATCATCATTTGAACCCAGGGCCAGGATTTACTCTCACACACAGATGACACCCAGATCATATATTAAATCTCCGGAGACACGAACACAACTTACATTAGTTACAATATGCAATTGTCCATCATGCCTACCTGCACATCTGAGCTATGGCTCCTGCTGAACCTCGCAAGAGAGTTGTGATGATAATCTGTAACATGTTGCTACCCTGGTTGCCCACACGACTAGGCCCAGGAATCTCAGCCTTTAAACATCCCCTGCCCATTGTCCTGGACACCTGGATCATCCTGTCACTTCACAATTCCCTGTTTATCATCCACCTGCTTTGACTAATGTAGCATAGTCAGACTTTTATGCTTACATCTCTCTCCTGACACCTGCTACACCTTCTGCCAAGCCCACCTCACATGTCAGGTGTAGTAATCTAATGCCCGTTTGTATGTCATTCCTTCACAACTATTATGCAAGTGCAACACTATAAAAAAGAAGCAGTGCATGACTGTCACTCAGGCTACCTTGTCGCTCCTCCCTGAGATCCACTGGCTCCCCATTCAGACACATTGCCAGTTCAATTTGCTCAGCCACACCTACATGGCACTACACTACCTGGAACTCACCAAGCACACACACCAGCTGTGCTTCAGACAAACATATATGCATTCACCGCCACGCCCAATGTTAATTTGCACAGGACAGGAAGTAGTGTGGTTGCTATCATAGCAGGCAACACCTGTGAAATCTGACCCAGCAAATCAGGACATCTGTGTGCAATGTGGTATCATGCTAACGACGGTACATATGGCTTTTCACATGACTCTACATGGAGATACTCCACATGCTCACACCCTGGATTCCGCATATTGTCTCAGCTGAAAAGTTCATCCTGTGGCAACTCCATTCCATTCCATTAATTCACACTACACTTTTCACTGTACAGCCCCAAGACAGACACATTGGTCTCATGGTGCAAGGGGTGTGTATTGTCACAGTGAGTTTGGGCAGGTTTCACATGTCCATGCATGATGTGCTGCTCCAGTCTAGGTTTTTTGCTTTGTGTTGTGGGAGTTGTAGTACTAGGCACTCATGTTAAACATCAGACCACAAGTTGCAGTATTCAAAGGACAACCTGTGCTGGGGCAGCAAATCATGCATGGACATGAGAAACGTGGTAAAGGTGGCTTGGACCAGAGAAATTGTCGCTGGCCAAAACATCTAACATCTGCGTGATGTACTGGTTGACAGGTTAGACATTCTTGCCCTTTCCCTTACACACAGTACAGTGCAGCAAAGTGTGTTGCTGTATATCACTGCATGACATATTTAATGGTATTTGTCCTTGATGACATTTACCCTTTAGATCATCCTGGTACTCAACCACAGCACTGTCCTGTCTGGCAACTCATGTCACCAACTCAGTTGAGATGTATGATGCCACCTGCTTCTCCAATGGGGCAAATCTTCCTGGTCCTCTGGTCCTCTGGTCCTCTGGTCCTACTCCAGTCCGCATTGTTGCCCTCGGGTTATTGGCAAGTTTCTCCATGGTACTGCGCTTATAGTCATGCCACTTTTTGTCAGCTCTCACACTGTCCATTTTGTTTGGCAAACACTGTTGATCTTCTACCCTATGGACTCCTAAATGGCTTCCTTCTTCCCTAATGGCAAATTGACAAACCTCAGTTATTAATGTTTGGTTCCTCTTTTGACATAGTCAGCCCTCCACTTTTTGCCTGGAACATGATGTGGTTTCGAACTGTAAGTCCCCTTGGCCCCTGTTAAAGAATACCCAACGGTCAGTTCTCTTTCCCCAACCTGTACTGTGATTGGCAACTTCAGCCACCCTTGTAAGTCCCTAATAGATGGTACCCCTTGCACCTACGGCATGTGTACTGAAGAGGGCCCTCCAGAGCTTCAGCATCAATTGTGCCACTCTGAGAGGCCCTACAACAGCCTTATGCAGGTTGCATGACAAGGTGTCCCCAAAATTGCAAACTGGACAGTCCCCTAACACTATATGCAATATAGATAAGTCACCACTCTAGCAGGCCTTACAGCCACAAGGCAGGATGCACTATATTACATGTGAGGGGCATATGTGCATGAGCAAATATGCCCCACTGTGCCTATGTCTATTTTTAGACATACTAAGTGTACAGGGAGCCATAGTAAGTGAATGTGCTGGACAATGGTCAGTAGTAGCATCCCACCTACATGATGACCTCTCTGAACCCTGAGTTGTTTACTATCAAACTACCCAGCATAATAAATCCTCACTGGTGTCAGTGTTGGATTTATTATATAATGTACCCAGTGGGCATTTTAGAGGTGCCCCCTGAAAACCGTTCAGTTCTGTCATGGTCACTGACTGGCCTTAGCCAGCCTGTCACCACCAAACATGATTCTGGACTCCTGGGGTGAGAGTCTTTGCTCTCTGGAGCAAGAAGACAAAGCCTTTCTTGGGCGGAAGTGTCACTCCTCCTTCACCGGGCAGGCACGCTGCTCAGGCAGGAAGCTTTAAAGGCTATAGCATCTTTGAAATGCGACCAACACACCTTTGTTGCTACCAGCAGATTGCAACCCCCGGGTCAACCCCCACTTTAGGCTGGAAAACTAGCAAGAAAACTAGGAAGAATAGGAGGAGTGGCTACCTCAGCCAGCACCACCCCTCGGATCTGGCAGGCGAGGTGACTCCTCCATTTCATTTTCCTCCATCTTGGATGGAAGGAAAAATAGTCAATTAGGGTCAGGGTTGTGTCCCCCTCCCAAAGGAGGTGGTCACATAGTGGGTGTAGCCACCCTAAGTTAGGTAGCCTATTGGTAGAAATTCAACTTTGCCCTAAGGTAACTATAACATGCACAGTTTTTTCATAAAAAATGTTACTGCAAATATAACATTCACAATATCAATGATATTATCAAAGATGTCATAATTGCCATAATTTGTGGAGTAATTAGCAGTGCATGGCGAGGGCACAAATTATAGTTACCTTAGGGCACGAGTTATAGTTACTTGAGATATCTCTAACTATAACAGGTGAATTTCTATGGTTTTGTGCATTTAAAATGGGAGCCTAACTATAACGCTAATGTTACTTTTGTTTTTAAGTGAATTTCTATGTTTTTTTTTTGTTCAGTTTCCTGACTATAATGTCCTTGTAACCTTTGGTTTTTTCAGTGATTTGTTTTATTTATTTTTTTATTTTTGTTATAGTAATTTTCAATACTATATGTTAATCCAACCACCTCAACACACGGCATTTGGTTGTGCATAGCGGGAGTTGTCCGCAGGGCCTGGCCTGTAGCCAGTTCCTGCGGCCAATCCCGATAGCAACCCAACCACGCATGCCACCTCCCCTGCTCAGGCCGATATCGGCCCCAGGGACCCCATGCCCCAGGGCCCAGAGTAAATATTGAATTTATTTTTTGGGGCGGGGGACTGCGAGGCCCCTCTCAGGCGGCCCTGAGGATCCTAAACCCCAGCGCATGGCCTAAACATATAATTTTTGGGGGGGGGAGAGTGTGGCCATGTGCACCCCTCCCTCCCCAGGCTGAACTCACTCCTGTGACCCTATATCCCAAAGCCCAGCCTCAAAATTTAATTTTTTGAGGGGGAGAGGGGCTGTGTGGCCCCCTCCCTAGGCTGATGTTAGCCCTCAGGACCTCAGCCTAATTATTTCTTTTTTGGGGGAGTTGGACGAGCAGCCCTCTTCCCCAGGGCCAATATCGGCCCTGGGGACCCCATTTTTAGGGCCCAACCATGTGACCTTGGTGTCCCCTGGTCCACCCATTCACAATGTTGGGGACTGTGGTGGAGCCTGAAGGCCCTCACGGTACCAGCTGGCTCCCCATCTCCTACAAGAGCCAACATTGCTCTCACAGAGAGGAAGTTGCAAAAGTCGGAGTGGGTCTGTGAGTGTATGTGTGAGTGTCTGAGTGGGTCTGTGAGAGGGTGCATGAGTGTCTGAATAGGTCTGTGAGTGGGTTTGTGAATGTCTGAGTGGGTCTGAGAGTGGAAGCATGAGTGTAAGTGTGGGTGTGTGAGGGTCTGAGTGGATCTGAGTTTGTGCATTGGTGTCTGAGTGTGTCTGTGAGTGGGTGTGTAAGTGGGTCTAAAAGTGATTGTGTCTCTGAGCGGGTCTGTGAGTGGGTGCATGAGTGTCTGAATGGGTGTGTGAGTTGGGTGAATCTCTGAGTGGGTGTATGAGTGGGTGCATTAGTCACTGAGTGTGAGTGAGTGCATGAGTCTCTTGAGTGCATGAGTCTCTTGAGTGCATCTGTGAGTGAATGAATTAGTGTCTGAATATGTACATATTCTACCCAATTGAGGTCCCTCAAAGACCCCTCTATTACAGACATGGCTACAGGTTACATTCAATCTGACCTCTTTTGCAACTTTCTGCCATGTCACTTGAGTGCTGGGTACCCTTCCGATCAACTAAAATGGCGCCCGCAACTCTCTGTTCAGGTTACTTCCACCCAATTACTGCATTTTTATTGGTGCGCATATTCACAAATTTGCTACAATAATTGCAAATTCATTGCAAAAGATCAGGGGCCCTAAGTGTACAAATTTGGATTTCCTTTAATTTTTCAAGAATTACTGAACACTATTTTGCCAATAACAAAAAGCACAATCTGCAGAACAAAATCTAGCTTTCTGCCAAATTTGATGTAATTCCATCTAGCAGTTCAGGCTGTAGCCATGTTTGAAAACTCCTATAGGAATTAACCCCCTTGGTGCCTTGGACGAGGTGGTCTTGTCCCAGCACACGGTTCCCGTGTGCCTGGGACGAGACCACTTCGTCCTGCAGCGGGCCCACAGGGGAAGCGCTAGCGCTCCCCGTGATCCCCCCACCCACACCCCCACGTCAGGGATGAAAGGGACGATCGCGTGCTGACCTCATCAGAGGTCGCCTCCCATTGCGCTGGAAGCATCGGAAGAGAAATGCTAAGCATTTCTCTTCCGCTCGGGACGAGGGGGGCGGGAGAAACATCGGAAGAAAGGAAAGGCTTTTCCTTTCTTTTGATGTCATTTTGAGCATTTCTGCTGCCCGATCGGGCATCAGAAATGCCCACTAGACACCAGGGACTTTTTAAAAAAAAATTTACATGAGGGGAGCGGCCCCTTGGGCAAGGGTCACTCCCTAGGGGGCCAAATAATTTTTAGGTCATTTCTGCCCCCCCCTGGGGTGGGGGGGCAGAAATGCCCACTAGACACCAGGGATTTTTATTTTATTTTTTATTTTATGTGCGGGGAGCAACCCCTTAGGCAAGGGTCTCTCCCTGGGGGGCCAAATTGTGTTTAGGATATTTCTGCCCCCCCCCCCGGGGGCAGATCGGCCTGCCTAATATAATTGGGCCAATCTGTCCCCAGGGGGGAAGAAATGCCCACTAGACACCAGGGATTTTTTGGTGTGTTTTCTAGTAAAGGGAACAGCCCCTTGGGCAAGGGTCGCTCCCTAGGGGGCCATATTATTTTTAGGCCCCTTCTGCCCCCCCGGGGGCAGATCAGCCTAATATAATTAGGCCGATCTGCCCCCGGAGGGGCATAAATGCCCACTAGACACCAGGGAATTTTTTTTTTTTGTTTTTTTGTTTTTCCTTTATGTGCACGGAGTGACCCCTTAGGTAAAGGTCGCTCCCTGGGGGGGCATATTATGTTTAGGCCATTTCTGCCCCCCCGGGGCAGAAATGCCTACTAGACACCAGGGATTTTTTTGTGTATTTTCTAATGAAGGGAGCGGCCCCTTAGGCAAGGGTCACTCCCTAGGGGGCCATATTATTTTTAGGGCATTTCTGCCCCCCCTGGAGGCAGATCGGCGTAATATAATTAGGCCAATCTGCCTCCGGGGCAGAAACCTCTAGACACAAGGGATATATATATATATATATATATTTATTTACTTTATGTTTTTATGACTGGGTGGGCAAATTGTATTTAGGCCAATTTTGCCAAAGTTGTTCAGCCCACCCGTGGGCGGATGGGGCAATTACCCTGATCCACACCCCGGGGGGGCGGAAAGTCTACTAGATGCCATGAAATAAAAAATAAAAAAAAATGACTACCAACCAGTATGGGCCTGGTTATGCCCTCACCCGAACTGATGGGGCTAACTGTCATTCAGCTTTCCCCCGCACACTAAAACATCTTATCCCATGGCAAGCAAGAGGACATTTGATTTTTTTGGTTTTTGTTTTACATTTGGGCAATGAGAGCTTGGTAACTCTCAAAATCGTCCCACTTGTAATGGTGAGGGATGCATTTTTTTTTCACTTTGGGACGCTGCCATTTAGAAAAATCCACAAGACCTAGACACATTTGAAAACTAGACATCTAGTTGAATCCAGGGTGGTGTGCTCCACATGCACCCCACACCATTTCCTTACCCACAATGCCCTGCAAACCTGCAACTTTGCTGGAAAGCACACATTTTTTCCACATTTTTGTGATGGAACCTTCCGGAATCTGCAGGAATCCACAAAATTCCTACCACACAGCATTGTCTCATCTATACCAATAAAATTTCTGCTGCACTTGTCAGTCTAAAAATGTTTTGTTTCAAACTGCCCTTTTGGGCTCACTTTGGTTCCCCCTCAATTTCGACGTGTTTTTGGCTCTTCTCTGTCACAAACACTTGGCCCACCTACACAAGTGAGGTATCATTTTTACCAGGAGACTAAGGGGAACATTTAGTGGTAGGAATTTTGTCCCGGTGTAGTAATCCCACACAGAAATGTGGGAAAAATGTGACTTTTTAGCTAAATTTGAGGTTTGCTGAGGATTCTGGGTAAGAAAACATTGGGGGATCTACGCAAGTCACACCTCCCTTCAATCCCTCGGGTGTCTAGTTTTCAGAAATGTCTGCGTTTGGTAGGTTTCCCTAGATGACTGCTGAGCCCAGGACCAAAAACGCAGGTGCCCCCCGCAAAAACAGGTTGTTTTCTATTTGATAATGTTGATGTGTCCAGATAGTGTTTTGGGGCATTTCCAGTTGCAAGCAGAAGGCCTACCTACACAAGTGAGGTACAATTGTTATCGGGAGACTTGGGGGAACGCTGGGTGGAAGGAAATGTGTGGCTTCTCCCAGATTCCAGAACTTTTTGTCACCAAAATGTGAGGAAAAAGTGTTTTTTTAGCCACATTTTGAGGTTTGCAAAGTATTCTGGGTAACAGAACCTGGTGCGAGCCCCACAAGCCACCCTATCTTGGATTCCCCTAGGTCTCCAGTTTTCAGAAATGCACAGGTTTGGTAGGTTTCCCTAGGTGGCAGCTGAGCTAGAGACCAAAATCCACAGTTAGGCACTTTGCAAAAAACACCTCTGTTTTCGTTGAGAAAATGTGATGTGTCCACTTTGTGTTTTGGGGCATTTTCTATCGGGGGCACTAGGCCTACCCACACAAGTGAGGTACAATTTTTATAGGGAGACTTGGGGGAACGCTGGGTGGAAGGAAATTTGTGGCTCCTCTCAGATTCCAGAACTTTCTGTCACCAAAATTTGAGGAAAAAGTGTTTTCTTTTAGCCACATTTCGACGTTTGCAAAGGATTCTGGGTAACAGAACCTGGTGAGAGCCCCACAAGTCACCCCATCTTGGATTCCCCTAGGTCTCTAGTTTTCAAAAATGCACAGGTTTGGTAGGTTTCCCTAGGTGGCGGGTGAGCTAGAGGCCAAAATCCACAGGTAGGCACTTTGCAAAAAACACCTCTGTTTTCTTTGAGAAAATGTGATGTGTCCACTTTGTGTTTTGGGGCACTTCCTGTCTCGGGCACTAGGCCTAACCACATACGTGAGGTACCATTTTTATTTGGAAACTTGGGGGAACGCTTGGTGGAAGGAAATGTGTGGCTCCCCTCAGATTCCAGAAGTTTCTGTCACATTACTGTGAGGAAAACTTGTTTTTTTTAGCCACATTTTGAGGTTTGCAAAGGATTCTGGGTAACAGAACCTGGTGAGAGACCCACAAATCACCCCATCTTAGATTCCCCTAGGTCTCAAGTTTTTAAAAATGCACAGGTTTGGTAGGTTTCCCTAGGTGCCAGCTGAGCTAGAGGCCAAAATCCACAGGTAGGCACTTTGCAAAGAACACCTCTGTTTTCTTTGGGAAAATTTGATGTGTCAACGTTGTGTTTTGGGGGCGCTTCCTGTCGCGGGCGCTTGGCCTACCCACATAAGTGAGGTACCAGTTATATCGGGAGACTTGGGGGAACATAGAATAGCAAAACAAGTGTTATTGCTCCTTGTCTTTCTCTACATTTTTTCCTTCCAAATATAAGACAGTGTGTAAAAAGACGTCTATTTGAGAAATGCGCTGTAATTCACATGCTAGTGTGGGCACCCCAGAATTCAGAGATGTGCAAATAACCACTGCTCCTCAACACCTTATCTTGTGCCCATTTCAGAAATACAAAGGTTTTCTTGATACCTATTTTTCACTCTTTATATTTCAGCAAATGAATTGCTGCATACCCGGTATAGAATGAAAACCCACTGCAAGGTGCAGCTCATTTATTTGCTCTGGGTACCTAGGGTTCTTGATGAACCTACAAGCCCTATATATCCCGCAACCAGAAGAGTCCAGCAGATGGAACGGTATATTGCTTTAAAAAATCTGACATTGCCGGAAAAAGTTACAGAGTAAAACGTAAAAAAAATGGCTGTTTTTTCCACCTAAATTTCTATTTTTTTTTATTTCAGTTGTTATTATCTGTAGGAAACCCTTGTAGGATCTACAAAAATTACCCATTGCTGAATTCAAGAGTTTTGTCTACTTTTCAGAAATATTTAGGTTTCTGGGATCCAGCATTGGTTTCACACCCATTTCTGTCACTGACTGGAAGGAGGCTGAAAACACAAAAAAATCGTAAAAATGGGCTATGTCCCAGTAAAATGCCAAAATTGTGTTGAAAAACTGGGTTTTCTGATTCAAGTCTGCCTGTTCCTGAAAGCTTGGAAGTTGGTGATTTTAGCACTGCAACCCCTTTGTTGATGCCAATTTCAGGGGAAAAAACACAAGCCTTCATCTGCAGCCCTTTTTTCCAATTTTCTTTTTTTTTAAACGAAATTTTTAGTGTACTTTGGCTAATTTCTTGGTCTCCTTCAGCGGAACCCACAAAGTCTGGGTACCTCTAGAATCCCTAGGATGTTGGAAAAAAAGGACGCAAATTTGCTGTGGGTAGATTATGTGGAAAAAACGTTATGAAGGCCTAAGCGCGCCCTGCCCCAAATAGCCAAACAAAGGCCTGGCACCTGAGGGGGGAAAGGCCTGACAGCGAACGGGTTAACTTGGAAAACACAATTTTTTAAGCCCCCCTTTTTTCCTGGTCCCGCTGAACAGATCACGCAGAAACTTTCAATGTGCATCACAGGCACACTTTTTGGGAAAAGCTCGTGAAGATTCGTCAAACGACACCAAAGAAATAGATTTTTTTCTCTTTTTATATAGTTTTACTACACTTGTGAATAGTCTGTGAGTTCTAACTTGATGTCTCCTTCAAGTTACAGAGAGGTGTGTTTGCTATTTTTAATCAAGCTGTTCTAAAGTCAAACTGACATTTTCTCTGCTCCTCTTTGAAAGATCATATATCCGCAGCCTTAAACGCTGTATTTCTTTTTGACATATCTTGAATCTGCCGTGGCTTTAAAGTTCAGGCAAGAAGAAATATTAAAGTCAGCAACATTACTGCAACCAGAGAAGATAATAGCATCGCTGAGTGCTGCACATGTTTTAAGACTAGTACTCCGTGACTTTCTGGTATTACATATTCCGTTCACATGAAAAGGTCGCGAGGTGAGAAACGACAGGCTGGAGCTTTCTGTTCATCATCCTAACTCACCCAAAGAAGGTCGACGGTTTCCCCTTTAGTAGTATGAAAAGGGCATGCCATTTCTGTTCTGTGATTTTGTGTAGTGACATTAGGTGATTTTAAGCACGCGTTCAAGTGAGTGAATTGGATACCTGACCTCGGGTTCTGCTTTAGTGTGCAATGTCCTATTTTTCACTCTTGCTTCTGTAACAAGACATCTTGCATGATTCGCGCCTCCTGGTTTTCTTCCCAGTATCAAGGTAAACTGGGTTAGTGGCTCCTCCGCAGTTTCTTGTGTTCCAAGCAAGTTAAGCAAGTGTACCAAGCATAACACATTTCTCTGACAGCTTCCATAAATCATTGGCCATTTCTGAGCCCTAAAAACTACACATATGCAAATTGCCGCTGCGCGTTGGCACTAGGTCCCCTTTCCTCTTGATACTTTAAACTGCCCTTGGCTATTTCACTTTGAAACAGAGCTACGTATTTTTTTTACAATTCCTGACTTACTCCGAGGTGGATACAATTTACTGTTTTTGATCCGTAGCAGAAAGGAAACAACCAGGAAAATGAAAGCCGCTTGTATTTCTGTTTTTCATCCGGGAAGCAGGTTTGCTTGTTTAGCATATTAGCACCAGGGATCTCTTCTAGGAGGGCGACAGGAAGACGTGGAGATACATCTGCATGCTCAGGTAAGTATACAGGAACATAAAGACGAAAGAGCAGTCTTAAAAAGTTAAGATTCACAGTATACCTGGAGCTCTTAGAGCATGAGCAAACTCAAATACACCTTTCTTCGCTTAGATTTTTAAAATCACAAATTCACATGGTTCTAACTCAATAAACCTATACCTCCGAATGACGTGAGGCTCTGTACTGTTTTACACTTTTGTCTTTAGAGGTGTTGCTCAAATGAGAATTTACTTTAAAAAACAAAAGACATGAGGTGTCTGGTAAAACAAGTAACGTTGGTTTAATTAAACATTGTGGCTGGAAGAACACTTACAGAACCAAGGTCTGGAGACTGACTTCACTCATTGGATTGTAAAACCATAAATATGCAGAGTTGTCACAGAGTCATAGACACAATTCCAGATAGAGAATGTAGGTGGGCCTCAACTTGGTATGGGCACATGTGGGTCAGTGAGCATGTGTCCAGATGTCTGGCCTGAGGGGTGCATGGTCGCTGCGTCTGCTGTGACCTGATTGGCTAAGCGTACCTAACTACATATGGCATGCAGCTTTATGGTGTTTTGCGAATATACACCTCCCTCCAGCCATGTGTGCTATATTGGGGCCTGTAGGAGGATGGCCCTCTATGTAGTGTGCAAGGCTAGTCACAATGTGCAGGGGGTCCAGGCAACCACACGTTGGTTTATGGAGGTAAAACCTAGACCACCTACTGCTCTAATTTTTATGGTAGCTTGGTCAAGCAGTTAGGATCATCTTGGAGAAGTGCAAAACATTTGTTGTACTCACAGTATCAATAAATCAAGACACACACTTAAAAGAACAACTTGAGACCAATATATGAACATACATCCGAATTTTACCTACATTTAAGACCAAAATGATCCACATCAGGTAAGTGCTTTTTAAGTTATGACTTTTTGAAGTTTTAATAAAGTTCTTGTGTGTAATTACGCACCGTAGAAATCGATAGAGAAATCCTTTCAAAATTCACAGTGAATCAGGCAATGCGTTTACCAGTGTCTCCTTTTGCAGGTATGTTAAGGTCATCGATGGGTACCCTAGACCATCTGGAGAAGTTCAGGTGACTCCTAGTTCTGGCGGGAGCAGCTACAGAACGTTGATGGAGCTGATACCAGGCCACTACGGGAACCACTTGGAAAACCACTGCGCAGGCAGACTTAACTTTATGGTAAGTCTGGTGGGTCCCCTTGGGGTGTCGAGGTCACAATGGGTGGGGGACCCTAAGGGCACAGATGGATCTTCGGTGCAGGGGACAGGGAGGCCAGGTGCAGAGCCAATTGGTGAACCAGGAGCTGTGCACAAAGATGCCCTTGGAAGCAGGAGGTAGGTCACTCTGAGATTTGTTTGCAGGTCAGCAGGGGCACTCTGGTTCCAGGTAGTTTCTGAAGTTCCCTGACTGAGGCTTCCTCCTGGTTTTTTTTTCAGTCTGAAATGGACTGTCCTTCTGGGTGTCTGATGTGAGTTGACAAGTACATGGGGCTATTGCACGATCTGGCCACTGAAGGGCACAGTGCAACCAAAAATGGCAAACTTGCAGGTTTTTTTTGTCGTGGTCTAATGGTCAAAGTTTGGTCTATCTACAGCATCTGGTTCCTTGGTCATCAGCCGGTCAGTGAAGTGGCCTTCACTGGATCGTTGGTTTCTTGGTGTTGCAGGGTGATACCTTCACTCTGTAGGGAGATGTTTGGCAATTTTTGAAGACTGGAGGTCCTCTGGGGGTTTTTAGAGTCTGTCCAACATTCAAGCATCATCTCAGTGGTGATTGTCAGGTCCTGGGTGCAGCAGGAAGGGTTTGGCACCTTCTTCTTGGTGCAGCAGGTCTTCAGCTCCCCATCCTTGGGTCTTCATTGTTGCTGGTCTTCTTTTGTCCTTGGAATCTGATTTCTTGGTCTGGGGATGCCCACTTAATGCTATGTTTAGTGGGCGTCTTAGGGGGTACCTGGTAGTGACCAATGAGTCATCTAAGGTAGGGTGGCTACACCCACTATCTGATCACTTCCTGTGGGCAAGGGTCACTTCGCTACGCCTAATTGGCTAGTTTCCTTCCATCCAAGATGGAGGAAAATGAAACAGAGAGGACACCTCACATGCAACAACTTAAGGGTGGTGCAAGCTGGGGATGACCACATCTCCTATCCTTTGTCTGTTTTCCTGCAGTTGCTCTGCCAAACGTTGGAGTTTGCAATAGAGGTAGCTGTCTGCTGCTATCAGTACGCCTCGGTGTAGTTTTTCAAATGTGGTATGCCCTTTGCAGCTCCCAAGTAGTGCAGTGCACATTCCTGAATGAGGTGGTGTTAGCACTTCCACCCAGAAAGGTCTTTGTTCTGAAACCAAGTGAGCAGGATTTATCATCCCTGGCATTCAGAATCTTGTCTGGTGGTGGGAGGCTGGTTGTGACTGGCCAGCAACCATGCCAGGGTTGATAGCTTTTACAGAGGGCATCTCTAAAGTGATCCTCAGTATATTTTGTAATACATTCAGTCGTGGTGCCAGTTTGGATCTATCATTATGAGTTGTTTGATACCAAACAACCCAGGGTTCTAGGGTAGCCATTATGTAGCTGTGAAACTCCTACTGATCAGTGTCCAACACATGCATTAAAATGGCTTCCCTGTTTACTTACTATGTCCCAGGTTTGGCAAGGACACAGGAGGGGCATATTGCTCATGCATCTATACCCACGCATACCATATAGTGCACTCTGCCATAGGCAGGAAGGCCTTCCAGAGGGGTGATACCTATAGTGCAGGCAGTGTAGAGTGGACAGGACACACAGGCTGCATGCCATGTTGAGTTTGTCTTGTAGAATTGTATGAGAACACTCATCCTGCAATGGCAGTGCTGAGTGCTTCTTGATGCATGGCCCTAGAGGGTGGCACAATTTGTGCTGCTGCCCTCAGGGGCCTACCCTTAGTACCCCATGCCCTGGGTACCTAAGTACCATTTACTAGTGGCTTATATTGGTAACCAAAGGTGTTGCCATTTGTGCCAATGCATCATAACAGTTTTAGGGAAAGAGATCTGGCTCAGGGAACCTGGTGAGCAGGGGCCCTGGGCAGTAATAGCTTTCAGGCTACATCACATACCAGGCAAACTGTGGGGGATAACCATGACAAAAGAGGCCTTTCCTCACAGGGCCAGTCTCTGGGGACCATTGTAGTGTGGCTGCCTATCTGTGGGATCTGATCTAAATTTTCCTGTTTGTGCATTTGGCTGCTGACTAACTGTTACCCCACCTATGACCGGTCAGTCATTAACCTTCAGGACTGGGTCTTAGAGGCTGCCTGACCATGTACCTTGGTACTGGGGTTGACAGAGAGGTCACAACAGTATAATCTAACAGAGGTGATGCAACTTTGTTCGTATATGAAAATGTATGATTTGTATAGAAAAATGTCTTGTTGTTGTGCACATCATCATTGATCAATTCAATATCAACAGAGTTTCAGAAACCAACTTTGACTTGTGGCTGTTCCAGGTGGTATTTGATAATGAATCTGTTACTCAGTAATCCAGGTGGGTAACAAAACTTGAGGGGTGCCCCCTGCAAAGTACATGGAGGTGCCCCTCTCTGGACTTTTTCAGGAGTTCTCAGGCCCTGTTACTGTGCTGAGGGTCCCCCTAAATCTATGTCTCCCTCACAACAGGAGCTTCTGGTGCCTTTTAGGACCACTACAGTAATCATTACCTCTTCATATCCATGTATTCCTCTTCACAGGTGTTTACGGGATGAGGTTCTACTTCCACTACCAATCATGTAATCTAGCCAAGATGTCTATAATCAAAAAATAGGGCTGCTCATGTTGCACTCCTGTTGTTACCAAAGCCCAATATGCATGTTTATATAGCTTGCTGGTTGACCCTTCTCTCCCCTATTGGTGTAAGTGTGGGAAGCTGAAGACTGTGATGAGGAATGCCTAGACTTGGAGTAATAAAGATTACGAGTAAGTAACTGGGTCATTGCCTTTTCACACGTCTTCCTTGTCCCAGTCCTTAACTGAGTGAGTACCTGCTAATGCAAATCAACCAGCAAAGCACCAAAAAAACACATTTCACAGCGACCCAATAAATGTAATTACCCTGACGTGATCGCCTTAAAGACTCTATATAGATTCATGGATGCCCCTTTCAAAAACTCCCTTAATTAGGCCATTTCACGTGTTGATCTTCATTTAATAACCATTTGGTACATCCTTTCCTTCATTCTCATAGGCCAGACCGATAGTTTCCTCCAGCCACTTGGATAAGCTCTTTTAATTAAGGTTTAGTCGTTGTCCTGCAATTCCTCAAGTCATAACTAAGGAATCCACTTTTCTCATGTATCCTATCCTGTCAACATGAGTAAAAAGTCCATGATGAACATCTGATAAATGCAACACTTTGTCCTTTGGATAGTATTTATGGAAAAATGACGGGTCAGGCTTTCAAGCAAACATATTTGAAAATAAATGTAAACCAAGATCAGTGCATATTAAGCAGCCACCTTCCCAATCCCTCACCCTAAGCAATTAGCCTCTAGGAAAAACATTATATGACTATAACTTCAAGCTAACATTAGAGGCTCAAAAGAAGAAGGCTACAGAACCATTAATTAAAAAGGGAGATCCAAAGGGAATGCAAAACTGGTCTCATTCAAATGTCTTGAAACTAAACAATCAGTTAGAAGCAAGTGAGAACACTAGCAGGCCAGCAGAGTCAAATGGCTGGCACAAGTTTGGAACCCCAAGAATCATTCACAACAATGCTGCTTCATCTAGGGAGGGCTCTAAAATTGGGGAAGGATTGATAGAAAAACTCAAATGAGGTTTGAGATAGTGTGTCAGAAGCAGAGGTTGCCAATTCCGATGGGGCCAACACTGAGTTACCAGTAACACCCTAGTATGGTCCTCCTTAATATTTTGAACCACCTTTGGAGCACCCTTGAGATTAGGACAATCAGTGGGAATGCATACAGTAGGCCCTGAAGTTCCAAACGATAAAGGGTGTCTAGTGGCCAGGGCCTTCAAGAGTTTACCAGGCTACAAAAAAATGGTAGCAAAGCATTTTCTTTTTTGCTTATAGTTCCAAATATTGTGTGCCACAACTCTTTATCATCTTGAAAAATGATGGATGAAGAAACCATGTTGTAGAGGATAGAAATGAATTGCTCAGATAAACCACCCAAACTTTCTCACTTCTGGGGAAGATAGACTGCACTGAGTTGGACCTGATCAGCCGCTGCCCACAAACAAATCCTGGACTTGTAAAGATAATTCTAGGAACCTCTTCCCCATTACCAGTTGAGGTAAGATGTGGACACGAAAATGTTGGCACAATTAAGAATCACATGCCCTCTTAGATATTGAATAAATGTTGAGGAGCTAGGAGAACTGTTCTCAGTTGGAAGATATGCACTGATTCTGTTGATCCCATTTGGCCTGTGTCTTGTCTGAGTCAAATATAAGTCCCCAACCCAGACCACTGACATCCATTGTCTTTGGAAAAGGCACCTGCTGTTCAGGTTCTCTGATTGAATTAATCACTGCAGACTGCAAGCAATCTGATCTGAAACAGGCACTGGTTTCTCATACATCTACAATGATGGGCTCCAAAACTTTAACAAGATAAGAGTGGAAGTGAAGACGGGACCAAGTTAACCAGTCCTTGAGAATTCTTTTGATCTGGAAGAAAGAGATCTTTTGCCTCCTTTCTCCATAAGATACTCATAAATTAGAAAAATTGACTTGGGGTCTTATTGCATTTGGCATTGTTTGTGAGAAAACCATGCTAATTGGTGATAGTAATTACTGCCCAAATATCCTCCACGATGAAGGAGAATCAATCAGCCAGTCATCAAGATAAGTAAACCCAAATATTTATAGGTAACACACTCTGCCTACAACAGCCCCTCCTTCTCCAGAACTGATATAACTGCTAGTTTCTTTAGATGATTTTGAATTCCATGCTTCCTCTTATCCCAAAACCTGTGAAAGGGGTGGTTGGCACAAAAACCCTCTTCTGGTTCTTCTGAAAAATGGATCAGCTATCCTGTTAGAACAATTTCTATTGCCTACTTGTCAGAAATGTTCTCTTCCCAGGTATGAAAAAAAAACTTCAACTGAAACACACCAAGAAGAGCTGCTTAAGTCCAGATATAGTTGTGCCTTTGGGGAAGCAGGGGTATTGGCTGCTTGAACTGATTGGAACCAGGCCTTATCAGAGACAGGGTGCCCTGGCCATAAATCCTCCTTGAAAGTGCCATTTTGCCCCCATTGAACAGGGTTTGAATATATAAGAAATTGGCATCCTGGTTGAGGACTGAGCACTCAACAAACCCCAAATTATCCTATGCTCAACCCCCTGGTAGCTTAGCACAGAACAGTTAGGCTTAACCTAGAGGCGGTCTCTAACTGCTGCAGCCGGATGCAGCGGTCTCTAACTGCTACAGCCGGATGCAGCGTTCTGTAGCTGCTTCAGCCGGATGCAGCGTTCTCTAACTGCTTCAGCCAGATGCAGCGTTCTCTAACTGCTACAGCCGCATGCAGCGTTCTCTAACTGCTACAGCCGCATGCAGCGTTCTCTAACTGCTACAGCCGCATGCAGCGCTCTCTAACTGCTACAGCCGCATGCCGCGTTCTCTAACTGCTACAGCCGCATGCCGCGGTCTCTAACTGCTACAGCCGCATGCCGCGTTCTCTAACTGCTACAGCCGGATGCAGCGGTCCCTAACTGCTGCATCCGGATGCAGCGGTCCCTAACTGCCACAGCCGCATGCGGCGGTCCCGAACTGCCACAGCCGCATGCGACGGTCCCGAACTGCCACAGCCGGATGCAGCGGTCCCGAACTGCCACAGCCGGATGCAGCGGTCCCGAACTGCCGCAGCCGGATGCAGCGTTCTCTAACTGCCACAGCCGGATGCAGCGTTCTCTAACTGCCACAGCCGGATGCAGCATTCTCTAACTACCACAGTCGGATGCAGCAGTCCCTAACTGCTACAGCCGGATGCAGTGTTCACTAACACCTACAGCCGGATGTAGCAGTCTGTAACTAATACAACCGGATGCATTGGTTTGTAAGTACTATAGCCGGATGAATTGGTTTGTAAGTACTATAGCCGGATGCAGCGGTCTGTAACTGCTATAGCTCTCCAGTACGCTCAGAATTCTTGCCCCTGGAATGGTGCATCAATGAACACCAGAGTCCATGGTGTGGTACTGGCATCTTTAGTGACCAATGGAACCAACCTCGCAGTATTACTTTAGTTGACACTGCAGGCACTGGGCTACGTGCTCGCCTGCCTTGGAGTCCATTCCTGCAGTCTATCCTTGGTCTTAGCCATGCCCTTATGGCTCCGGTGGGCTAGTCTCACCAGGAGTTCTTTCATGGGTCAGAGTACCTGAATCTGCCTGCCTCTGAGCATAAGGGCTTCACTTGTCACACAGAGCTCCGAGTGCACTCTCCAGAGCCAGGAGGGTGGCCAGTTGTTACATTGGATTGCGTCCCTCTCTCGCTCGCTTGCTCCACACAGCTGTCTTGTTGTGACTCATAGACAAACTCTTTCAGCGAAAGGGCCTGAGGGCAGGCAGTCTGGGTGATCAGTTGGATCTGTGGCTTCAGTCGGCCTTATGGCTTCACTCGCTAGGCAAAGTGGATGCCTCGATTAAAAATAGGCCACATTCTCCTCCCTTACAGTAGGCCTTTGTCAGTGGGCTGAGTGGGTCGGTGAACATAGCCAAATCGTGCATCAACCACCTACAGTACTTCGCCATCCCTAGAAAATGTCTCCCTTCCATGTAAAAAGTTGGTACTCGGGCGTTCCTCGGATCTATGCTGATACTCTCTGATGAGAATATGTAGTGATACAACATGAGGCGTTGGTCGAAGAATGTGCATTTGATCCTGCTAAGTTGACGCCTCAGTCTGACACTGTAGAACTGCTCATATGTGCTGATAGTGCTCATTTTAGGATTTGGAGTATATTAGCACATCCGCTCTGATGTTGATTACCCAGGATAGTCCAGACTGTTTCCCATATGGCATTTTGGGGAAACCTCTGCAATGGAAATGATTCTAAAGTTCAGTAGCTCCAGGTGTGTTGTGATAGTCATTTGTTTGTAGCATTGTAGCTCCTGGTGTGTTGAGAAGGAAGTAAAGTATCTGCTTCCAAGGTGTAAGAATAGTTGGTTGTAACCTGAGGTAAGGTTGACTTTGGAGAATCGTTTGGCTCTGGTGAGATCTGCTACAATGTCTTTTATAATGTGTGTGATATGGTTCTCCCTCCAGATGCCTTGATTGTGGAGGCACATATCTATGCAGAGCCTGACTGCTCCTGGTTGCTTGGGTTTAGGGCGATTACCATTGGAGATACCCAGGGAGTCGGACTGGACACCTTCTTGATTACTCCTAGAATTTGAGTCTTGCAGCTCCTCTTTCACTTGTGTCCTCAGATGAAAAGGGACACTATGGTGCATCAATGCCAGTGACTTGACTCTCTCATAAAAGTGCAGCTTAACGCGATAGTCCTTGAGACTCCCTAGGCCTCTGATCACATGCCCAAATTCTAGTAGAAGGTTTTTCACTTAGTGGGTGTGTACTTGACTGGCGAATGCTATCAGCCCCAGACCCAGATGTTCTGCAGTGCAGCAGCTGATGAGGGTATCTCACCCTCATGGTGACCGACAACCTCACGTTGATCTGCTCTATGTGCCAGACATGCTCTTCAAACATTCCTGCTAGCTGGAATAGGACTGTTGCTCTCACAAACAAAGATTGTTGTGTTTGTAGTGGCTGCTCGGGCTGCATTTCCAAGCATTGGTACGGTGGCATGTCCATTTTATTTACCAATGCCCTAGAGTCTATAAGAGCTGAGATGGGTTGGCCGTTGATCTCAATGCTGCAAATGGGCTGTGGACTCTTGGTTGCTTTACCTTTTGCCGTTTCATCACCTCCCTGTGCATTATGTAGAGTCTAGTCTCTCTCCAGGTAGTGATTTCCCCACCTTTCTCCGAATCTGAGCTCTCCGACGAGGGCACGTGCATCACTCTGTTATCACCATGTCTGCATCTGGTTCCACTTCGGCACACTCTGTGAAGTGGTTCGTCCTCCTACAGGATGATGCAGGGTATCACACAATACTTGAGCGTGGACCTCTTCTTGTGGGTCGTCGTGTACAGGTGCTCCCCATCTCTCACGGTTGCACATAGGACCTCTCCAGTCCATGCAGTGACACATAACACAAACCCAAGGCCTGCTGAGGTGTGGGGTGCAGTGAGGCCTCCCCAGTCCATGCTGTGACGCATAACACAAACCCAAGGCCTGCTGTGGTGTGAGGTGCAGTGAGGCCTCTCCAGTCCATGCTGTGACGCATAACACAAACCTAGCTCCTAGTTTTTGGGTTGTTATACTAGATATCTATGAATTCCTGCTCTCATCTTATCACACTTATCTACTCATCACTCTTATGTCATGTCTCTATCAAACTATCCTCCATTCTCACTCTGACTCATCCCAAATCCCTTCTACCACTTTCAACTCCTAAATATCTCTGCCTAAGCTCTTCCCTCCACCTCCAAATCTAACTCACCAAACCTCACTCTACCTCTGTGACCTCCCACACAACCCTACTAAATTCTCCTGCATTCATCTCACCCTGCTACTATGCTCTCCCTAACCCTTCCACATACTCTTCACCCTCCGCCCCCCTTTATTCATCCCAAGCCTTTGGGTTGAGTAAATGAAGGATATCCTCCCAATTAACACTTCTGGATTTCTTTTCTCCTCCACCCCTCCATTACTCCAGTCAATCTAACTAACAAACTCTCATATCCGCGGCTCAAATTAACTCATAATAATACTAAAACTGTACTCATTATTAAACGATACTAATCCATCACTAATTCATGTTGGGTTCCGGAGTAGCGTGCTACTCATCGAAAAGCGCTTCGATGCCTCGTCAGGGGTAGTAAGTGCTATATAAATACGATTACAATACAATACAATACAATACAATGTGTAAAGTATTTGTGCAACACTTTAATCAGTAAAGTAGTGAGAATTCCACACAAAAAAGTCCCACACCAAGTTAGAAATATAGAGATTATTTGAATAAATAAAACAAGACTGAAACTACAAAAATCCAATTTGTAGAAATGGAGATATTCAAACTTAATGTTTTTGGACAAAGCAGAGCAACTGTCAACATGTGGTCCACCCGGACCGGACAAAGTCACAAGTTTAAGCTAAACATGACAAGGCATGGACTGGCTGCAGGGACCCAGTTAGGCCCGTTGAACAAATTACCTCACATCCTGATTTTTTGGGTGTTGCGTGGATCTGTGTTGAAGATGAGTCGCACAGCCGAAGTGATACATAGGTTTTTAGATATGGCAAGGCTGCAATACAAGGGCCAGCATCAGTGTTGAGGATATTGTCAATGTGCATTGCAATGCAAAGTCCGGCGTTGAGGATGCAGCACAAAGTCGGGGTGATGCATAATTTCCAAAGTGCTGCGAGGCTGCGATGCATAGTCCAGTGTTGTCATTGAGGCTGCCATCAACAAAGTATGTGAAAGCCTGAGCCTAGATTGTGTCAAGCAGTGAGAGTGAGGTGGTGGTTCCGAAGAAATGTCATGCAATGAGGGTCTTTACGATGGGTCCAGTCCACGCAGCAGTGGCGATGTTTCAGTGCTGCAATGCAGAAGAGATGTGCAATGTTTCAGTACTGCTCGGGTTTGTGCTGCAATGCAAAAGAGAGGTGTCGGTTTTGATGGGTCCGCAAAGGCTGGCATGCACTTTAAGCCTTTTTTTAATTGCATTCTTAAACTGAATTCTTCAATTAGAAGGGAATTGTATATATTTTGTAGGTGAGAAGGGGAAAATGAATTACGTTGAAAGGACAGTAGCTAAGAGGTATTATTCTGAGGCAGTGAGAAGGATTATATGATTGTATAGGTCCCAATCAGCATGGGAAGAATACATTTGAGTAGCACTTTAGCATTCCAGAGTATAGACTGCACTTTAACATATATAGTTAAGCAGTACTATAGTATGAATGGGTTTTTCTTATATTAGTATATCTTGTTCCAAAGTTTCTTTTTTAATGTTGATAGTAATGTAGTATATTATGAAGGGGTATATCGCTGCTTATGTTGCGTATTTGGCACATGATCAAACAAGAAATAGATAAATACATAAATAAAAATGATATAGCCATTTATTATATGTAGCTTTTCTTTTGTGTTAAAGCGTATCTTTGGGTAACAGCAATTCAAAGGCGATTACTACCTGCGCTTATTTCCAAGAAGAACCTAATTTTTTTTGTGATGCGAATTCAACATGAAATAAGTGTCTACGCCCTTTATTTCTGAGACGTGTTCGTCTAATAAAACAAAACTAAAGTTAGCCATCACACCAGCTTGCGAATTAGAGGCGACCTGACAGAGATTAAAATGCATTTGTTTATTGTTTGAAAATGGAGAAGTTAAGCAATACCATCTATTGGTAGGTAATCCAGGACGAATAACGGACAACAAATTAAACTATTAAGAAGTGTGCTCGTTTGATTGACTATATTTGCTACATCCTGCACTTCTGTCAAAATCAACCAGGAAATGACTTCTCAGCTGCACGAATATTGTTATTTTTTGTAAAGTGCTACAAACCATTCTGTTTATATGGCATATGATGTGCCAGTATTATCAAATGTAATGCCACTATGTCAACCTCATAAGGATGGGAGGTTGAGGCTCTCGTGCAGGTATTCAAATATATTTTCAAATCACAGTATTTTTTCAGCAGCGAATTTCTAATTCACTGAGCCTTCCTGCTATCATGAAATGATGGATAATCTGAAATTAATAATTAGTTTGCAATTATGTTTTGTTTCTTAGCATAGACTGGATAGCAGGCAAAGCACTGGATCATGCATGCAGTCAAGTGCCTGCATCAGTTAATATTTGGATCTGTATGTGTTATTGACTGGGCTGTCAATATTCCAGAATATCAAATGCCTATTTCTTTAGATAAGAATCAATTACTGGATATTGTCATTTATATAAATTTATAAACAATGAGGAATAAGAAACGCAGATCATATTGTGAACAGGAAACGTGTTTACAAGCACTGATCACTGTGAATTAAATCATTTTGTCTTCA
This sequence comes from Pleurodeles waltl, assembly GCF_031143425.1. NCBI lineage: Eukaryota > Metazoa > Chordata > Amphibia > Caudata > Salamandridae > Pleurodeles > Pleurodeles waltl. The sequence continues at coordinate 409,354,207 of NC_090438.1, forward strand.
CTATTTGAAAATAGTGCATGCTTCAAAAGTATGTTGTGCAGTTAAAGTTCATTAGTTTAAAGCTGGAACTGTTTACTATCAGGAGACGGTCAAAGATTTTCACAGTTTTGAAAGTCTCACTACCCCTAAATTTTAAGGATTAAGCGGCATATTTAGCCTTTTTGATGCAAAACGGCACTAATGCTGTTTTGCACCGAAAAGTTTAGCTCCGACTTGCACCATTCCTGAGCACCAGCCGGGCGCCATATTTATGGAATGGTGCAAGCCAGTGCAAAGGGTTAGCTAGCGTAAAAAAAAAAAAAAGACGTTAGCCGGGTGGGGCTAATGGCAAGGGAGAAGGGGGTTTTGCACCAAAAAATGGGGTTAGGCTGGTTAGAGGCAAACAAAAATGCCTCTAACCAGTCTTGCGTCATTTTCTTGTGCAAAACCATCCATACCACATGACTCATGCCCACCACACCAATGGCCAGCACAGGTGACCAGTGTCCACTGGGCAAGGGCCATTGCACCCTAGCCCATGCAGGGGTACCAAGCTGAGCCCCCAATGGCACTTTCATTTTGAAAAAATTACTTACCTGTACTTACCCGTCTTACCTGGGATGGAGTCCTCCATCCTCTGGTGGCGCTCTGGTGTGGGTGAGGGTGTCCCTGGGGCTTGAGGAGGGCACCTGTGGACCTATTCCATAGCGTTTCACCATGGAAATGGGTGCACAGGTCCCCTAACACCCGGTCTGACACAGGTGTTAAATAATCGTGTAAAGCAAGCTTTGCACCATTATTTTAGCCCCTCCTCCCACCCGTGTGCCATTTTAGCACAGGAGGATAAATATGGGGATTTTGGGTTAGCACCATTTTTTAGTTGGGCACGCCTACCTTGCATCTCATTGACACAAGGTAGGTTTTTGCATCTAAAAAATGGTGCAAACTCCAATATTTTGACGTTAGATGGGTCTAACATCAAATTATAAATATGGAGTTCGTTTTGCACTGAATTTGCGTAAAAAAATAACTCAAATTCAACGAAAATGGAGTATAAATATGCCCCTCAGTTATTCGAATGAGATCAGAGGAAAAATCATAATTTCATAAATGTTCTACTAGGGTATGGGAGTGGGGTTTTAGAAGAGGTCTATATTTTTATGTATAGTAATGCCTGCCCTGACTGCACAGTCTCCGCAGTCATACAATTACTACTAAATCTTAGGGGGTCATTACAACATTGGCGGTATAAGGCGCTTACCGCCGTGCAGAAGACCACCAATACACCGCGGCGGCGGCGGAAGACCATCACAGCTATTATGACACACATCACGGAATCCGCCGAAATTCAGACACCCACACTACCCCGCCACACCAAAGGTCAGCGATAAACATGCGGAAACAAATCCTCCACCTCCATGCCAACAGAAACACGCCCATGCTATTAACTTTCAACCACGGTATTCCATTGGCGGTACACACCGCCACGCTCAAAATACACACACATCTCCAAAACACCGCCACATTGGACAATTCAAAATACACACACCTGACACACATACAAACAACACTTCCACACACCCCACACAATATAAAACACACACCCACATCACCCACAAACCCCCACAACCAGAAATTCTGAGAGAAGGCCAGAGAGAGAGCACAGCTATTGACAACCCCGTCACACAGAGGCACACAACACCATCACCCACACAACATCCACGCACAAAACACCACATACCACTACACTCACCACACTCATCACCACATACACCACCCCACACCTCACACACACCACCCCATGTCACGCCAAAGACACCCCCGCTTCTCCGAGGAGGAGCTCAGGGTCATGGTGGAGGAAATCGTACGGGTAGAGCCACAGCTATTTGGCTCACAGGTACAGCACACATCAATAGCCAGGAAGATGGAGCTATGGCGCAGAATAGTGGACAGGGTGAACGCCGTGGGACAGCACCCGAGAAATAGGGAGGACATCAGGAAGAGGTGGAACGACCTACGGGGGAAGGTGCGTTCCACGGTATCCAGGCACAACATCCCGGTGCAGTGGACTGGCGGCAGACCCCCACCTCCTCCCCCACAACTAACAGCATGGGAGGAGCAAGTCTTGACCATCTTGCATCCTGAGGGCCTTGGAGGAGTCGGTGGAGGATGGGACACTGGTAAGTCAAATCTTAACTATCACATCCCCCACCCTACCTGCATGCTATCACACACCCCCACCCTCACACCCTCCCCTATCACCCCAAATCCTCACTAATGTACCCATAACACAAACCACCCATCCCAACACCAAGCCCTGCATGACACAACTAAGCATAGTCCCCCTCACTAAAGCATGCTCACTGCACATACCCAGAACACCCCCCCAACCATCATCACACAAGCCCCCACACAGGAATGCTTGCACTGGGGTACACAAACACCCACCCATTGCACACCATGAAACACACACATGCAATAATCATGTTCTCATACCCCTGCAGGAACCCGAAGGACCGTCACCACACCAGAGGGTCCAGACAACATCACTCCACCCCCAGAAGAGGCCCACAGTGACAACAGCATCTCTGCCCTACTGGATCTTGATGACCAGCCCGGACCATCGTGGGCCTCAGGACAGTCGGTTCCCCTTGCCCAGCCACAGCCCAACACCGAGCTGCCACCCTCTGGTAACACCAGCACAGCACCCACCCAGCGGGCCCAAACCTCCCTACCCAGGACAGGTCAACCAGCGGTGTGTCCACCACTACAGGGCACCCAGGCTAACCCACCACCCCAACAACAACAGGGACCTGGGGGCAGTGGTAGTGGGCCCATGGTCCAGGGGACGGAGGCACAGGAGCACCGGGGAACTGGGAGGGCTGCTGTGCGACAGAGGGAGGACAGGCCAAGGGAACCAACTCTCCATGAGGCCCTCTCCTCCATCATGGGAGCATACCACCACTCCCAGGAGACGATGGTGACGGTCCTGGACAAGTTGCAGGAGACCCTGCGCCTGCAGGAGGAGCAGTATTTGGGGTTCAGGGAGGAGCTCAGGACCATCGGCTCCGCCCTGGGCACCATCGCAGGGGTGCTGACGGACATTCAAAAGACCTTGAGGGACACCGTGGCACTCCAAGGGGCCCCTGACACTAGCCACGACGATGAACTGCCCACCACCTCCGCCGGCGCTAGTGGACAGGACGCCCCGCCACTGGACCAGCACACCAGCACCCCACCCCCTGCAGACAGACAACCACCACGCAAGCGGTCCCTGAGATCCAGGAACAGGACAGAGCGAGGTGGCAAGACCCCGCCAGGAAATAAGACCACCTTGATTGTCCTCCCACTGTCCCACTTTGTTACCCTGTCCATATTCGAACTGCCCCAGCTCCACTTCCTATGCCCAGATGGGCAGTGCACCTGTGAGACAAATAGACTGGACTCTGCCATGGACATTCCTCCACCATCACCCATCACCATTTTACCACCCCCCTTCATTTTTTGAACACGTAAATAAACACCCTTGAAACACCAACAAAAATCTGTAGTCAGTCTATGATTTGGTACTTTGTATTATCAATCACAGTGTCATAATGGGTGACCCATTGTAAGGCTAACATACCTATGTCACACATCACAAGCCCTTGAAGGATGCAAGCAATTGACACGTAGGTTACCACACTTGTGAAACTGAAATGGAAGGGTACAACTCAATTAACAAATAGTGAGTGAAATGTAGGTACAGGATAGAGGTAGACGTGTGAAAGTAAATGTAATGTTAAACCAGAAAATGTTCTCACCTGTGTGTCACTGGAAATATTGCTGTATGACTGAATCACTGTTGTCGTTTTCTTCTTCCTCAGCTTCATCCTCATCACTGTCCACAGGCTCCACAGGCTCCACAGCTGCTACAACACCGTCATCTGGATCATCCTCCTGCAGAAAAGGCACCTGGCGTCGCAATGGCAAATTATGGAGCATGGAGCAGGCGACGATGATGTTGCACACCTTCTTCGGTGAGTAGAATAGGGATCCACCTGTCATATGGAGGCACCTGAACCTGGCCTTAAGGAGGCCGAAGGTGCGTTCGTTAACCCTCCTAGTCCGCCCATGGGCATCATTGTACCGTTCCTCTGCCCTGATACTGGGATTCCTCACTGGGGTCAATAGCCAGGAAAGGTTGGGGTAACCAGAGTCCCCCAATAGCCATACACGGTGCCTCTGGAGTTGACCCATCATATCAGGGATGCTGCTATTGCGCAGGATGTAGGCGTCATGCACTGAGCCAGGGAACATATCATTTAACTTCGAGATGTACTGGTCTGCCAAACAGACCATCTGGACATTCATAGAATGATAACTCTTCCTGTTCCTGTACACCTGTTCACTTCTGCGGGGGGGACCAGAGCTACATGGGTCCCATCAATGGCACCTATGACGTTGGGGATATGTCCAAGGGCATAGAAGTCACCTTTCACTGTAGGTAAATCCTCCACCTGAGGGAATATAATGTATCTCCTTACGTGTTTCAGCAGGACAGACAACACTCTGGACAAGACGTTGGAAAACATAGGCTGGGACATCCCTGATGCCATGGCCACTGTTGTCTGAAATTACCCACTTGCAAGGAAATGGAGCACTGACAGCACCTGCACGTCAGGGGGGATTCCAGTCGGATGGCGGATCGGTGACATCAGGTCTGGCTCCAACTGGGTACATAGTTCCTGGATAGTGGCACGGTCAAACCTGTAGGTGACGATGACATGTCTTTCTTCCATTGTCAACAGGTCCACCCGCGGTCGGTACATCGGAGGATTCCGACATCTTCTCATATGTCCCAGCTGACGGTGCCTACGAAGGACAACAGCGAAGAACCAGTCATTAATCCTCCAGGTATGTACCCATTGTTACACACAAGACTACACCAGACACAAAACCCTTCCTGTATGTGTGTTGAGTGTAGGCCTAGCTATGTGTGACGCAGTAGTAAATGAAGCCATGTGGGCCCCTGAAATGGCGGCTGCCTGACCTCTAAACTGGGACAATGGGATTGTGGGGTAACTGCGCTGGCGTTGCACACCGTCACGGTAGGTGGTCGTAGATCGCGGCGCAATGCTGCATTGGTTAACATTGGACCCTATGGGTCCCAGGAGCCAATGAACAGGTGTGCTGGTGGTGATGATGCGCACCGCCGTGGACGTCACCACCGCGGACGTCACCGCCAAGGACGTCACCGCCATTTTCTATCTCTTCAATCACTAGATACCTGACCTTCGAAAGGAGAGGACCTACACTGCTAGTGCTGCTGTGACCTCGGTCTGGAAGCGACAATGGCTGCTGCGTCTGGGGAAAGGGCCCCTGCCTTCACTGCACAGGAGTTGGAGAAACTTGTGGATGTGTTCCTCCCCCAGTACACGCTACTCTACGGTCCTCCAGACCAACAGGTTAGTACAGAGAGAGCACGTTGTATGGGCTAGGCCTGGGTGGAGAGGGCTGGGTGGAAGAGGGAAGGGGGCAGAGTACATAGAACAGTTATGCTTGGGAATGAATGGGCCACATGGCCAGAGTAGGGAGGGGGCCACTCACATTGACGGTGCAGCTGGTAATGACTGTACCTCTTCCCTTGTGCATGTTATGTAGGTCAGCAGCCACCAGAAGAGGGACATTTGGCGTGCCATCGCCAAGGAGGTCCGGACCCTTGGGGCCCACCAGAGACGGGGCACCCACTGCCGGAAGAGATGGGAGGACATTCGCCGCTGCAGCAAGAAGACGGCGGAGGCTCAGCTGGGGATGGCCTCCCAACGTGGGAGGGGTGCCCGTCGCACCATGACCCCCCTGATGTTCCGGGTCCTGGCAGTGGCCTACACGGAGTTGGATGGGCACTTGAGGACATCACAGCAGACACAAGACGGAGAGTACAACCTAATTCTGTGGACTTTGCGTGCAGTGGAGGGGTCTGGGTGAGGGAGGTGGGCTATGGGTGTCCCTGGGTCAGGGCGAATTTGGTAGGCAAGGCCCCTCCGTAATATAGGCCATGTGGCACTCTACCCCACCTCACCAGAGTGCCAAGTTGAGGTATAGTTGCCCCTGTGGCATCCATGTGCGCAGATGTCCACCATTGCCATGTAGGCCATATCCCAGAAATTGCATGTGCAGAGGGCAGGAGCACGGCGTAATGCAGGGGGCTGCTGCGTCTGTCTTGTCTGCCAACGGTAGCGGAATGCCATGCACTAAAACTCTCTTTCTTCTGTCTCCCCCCCTTTTCCTGCTCTCCCTGACCTTTTGTACATCAGCATCATCAGGCGGAGGTACAGTGGCACCGGAGCACGAGGGAGCTGCATCCCACATGGCCATGGAGGACCACAGACTCTGAATGCACCAGTGGGACGGAGGGCGAGGGGAGCTTCACGTCGGCCACAGGATCACCAACCAGCGACACTGACTCGTTCGCCGATGGGAGCTCCCCTGTGGTGGCGGCACCATCTGTGCGCCCCACTTCTACAGGTGCAGCCGCCACCTCCCCTACCAGCACCGCCCTCCCAGCAGCCCCTCAGCGTTCGCCCCGTGCCCGCTCACCCAGGAGGGTGGGCATCACCTTCGCCCCAGGCACCTCAAGCCCTGCCGCAGTCACCCCTGCTGCCCTCAGTGAGGAGGCCATTGACCTCCTCAGGTCACTCACTGTTGGGCAGTCTACCATTGTGAATGCCATCCAGGGTGTAGAATGAGAGTTGCAACACGGAAATGCATTCCTGGAGGGCATTCATTCTGGTCAGGCTGTCCTTCAGCGAACCCTGCAATCTCTGGCCTCAGCACTAATGGCAGCCATTGTCCCTGTGTCCAGCCTCCCCCCTCCAACTTCCTCCACCCAGACCCAATCCCCTGTACCTCAGCCCATCCCAAGCACACCTACAGACCAGCATGCACACAAGTCAACACACACAAGTAGCTCAAGCAAACATAGGCACCACACACACCACAGGCACTCACGCAAGCCTCACCCACATACAGACACAGCAAAATCCACTGTCTCCACTGTGTCCCCCTCCTCCTCTTCTCCCTCCTCCCTCCCAGTCTCGTCTACACACACACACCTGCATGTACCACATCTACAGGCACTAGGACTCGCACCAGGACACCCAGCACCACAAGCCGCTCACCTGCACTCACCACCTCCACTCCCATTTACACGTCCCCTGTGTCCTCTCCCAGTGTGTCTGTGACGCCCCCTCCCAAAGTACCCAAACGCCGGCAATCACTCACCCAACATCCATCCACCTCACGACAGCCTCCAGTACCTGCACCTGCACCCAAAACACCTAAAGTGACACCTCCTACAACCACCTCCTCTTCCACCACTCCCAGACCCCCTCCAGCTACCCATCCCAGTGTCTGTCAGAAACTGTCCCTATGTCAAATTGACCTTTTTGCCCCACCCCCCCTCCAATTCATCAGTCCCGTCGTAGCGCCTCAGCCAAAAAGCCTCCAATACCAGTGGTGCCTGTTCAAGGTTTGTGGAGTGCACCGGCCACCAGGGCAGGCAGTAGGACCAGGAGCCAAGGCACTGGCAGCCACCCCCTGTAAAGGCTCTAAAATTGGATAGTGGACGACGGGACTGTGTTAAGACTCCTGGTGGGACAACAAGTGACATGGGTTCCAAGGGGATTGGTGAGTCAGCTGTAACTCCAACAAAGGTGGGGAAGGTCCAGAGGAAGTCTGCCCAGCCTGTTGTGAGTGTCACGGCGGAGAAGTGCGCCATCATTTCCGGCGGTCCAGACACAACCGCCAGCACTGTCGTCACTGGTCCAGAGACCACCGCCACCGCCGGAGTCACAGCCCAGGAGGGACCAAGTATCGTCACTGGTCAGGAGACCACCGCTGCAGTCACAGCCCAGGAGGGCCCAAGTATCGTCACTGGTCCAGAGACCACCGCCAGAGTCACAGCCCAGGTGGGCCCAAGTATCGTCACTGGTCCAGGGACCACCGCCAGAGTCACAGCCCAGGAGGGCCCAAGTATCGTCACTGGTCCAGAGACCACCGCCAGAGTCACAGTCCAGGAGGTCCCAATTATCGTCACTGGTCAGGCGACCACCGCCACCGCCGGAGTCACAGCCCAGGAGGGCCCAAGTATCGTCACTGGTCAGGAGACCACCGCCGGAGTCACAGCCCAGGAGGGCACAAGTATCGTCACTGGTCAGGAGACCCCCGCCGGAGTCACAGCCCAGGAGGGGCCCGGATGCCACAGCCCCGCTGGGCAATGATGGAACGTCATGCCACCCACCAATGCTCATTGTAGAGAACATCATGCCACACACCAATGCCCAGTGTAGAGATCGTCATGCCACACACCAATGTCCGTATCAGAACCGCCATGGCAAAGCACCTCTGAACAGTCCAGAACCGCCATGGCAAAGCTCCGCTGAACAGTCCAGAACCGTCATGGCAAAGCACCGCTGAGCAGTCCAGAACCGCCATGGCAAAGCACCGCTGAACAGTCCAGAACCGCCATGTCAAAGCACCGCTGAACAATCCAGAACCGCCATGGCAAAGCACCGCTGAACAGGGCAAAGACCGCCATGGCAAAGCACCGCTGAACAGTCCAGAACCGCCATGGCAAAGCACTGCTGAACAGTCCAGAACCGCCATGGCAAAGCACCGCTGAACAGTCCAGAACCGCCATGGCAAAGCACTGCTGAACAGGGCAAAGACCGCCATGGCAAAGCACCGTTGAACAGGGCAAAGACCGCCATGGCAAAGCACCGCTGAACAGGGCAAAGACCGCCATGGCAAAGAACCGCTGAACAGTCCATAGACCGCCATGGCAAAACACCGCTGAACAGGGCAAAGAGCGCCATGGCAAAGAACCGCTGAACAGGGCATGCACCGTGTAGGAATGAAAAGGCCGCCACATCAGGCATCCTTCTCCCATGTGCAGCTGGGACAGTGACAGGACATGAACTTTCACGGGGAGACTCATCCAGTCTGGGCACCAGTCCCTCCCAGTACCAGTAGAGAACTGCATCTACTTGAGAGACTGTGGCTTTGCACTCCCCAGGATGGCACAGTGGGCAAGCAACCCACTGAGAGACTGTGGCTTTGCACTCCCCAGGATGGCACAGTGGGCAACCCACCCACTGTAGAGACTTGAGAGACTGTGGCTTTGCACTCCCCAGGATACATCAATGGGCATGGAGCCCCGTCGTGGATCTGGCTTTGCATTCATCTGGCTGAGGTGCCCCCCCTTCCCTTCCCCCTGAGGTGCCTGTAGGGTTTCTATCTGATGCCCCGGCAGTGTTCTCTCTGATTTTGGTCAGGTATAGTTTGTGGGCCTCGCCCATGCATTTTTGGACTGTTGGTGCAAAGACATTGTTGTGTACATATCTGCATTACTTCTAGGATTGTATGTGTAAATAAGAGTGATTTTGAGATATATATATATGTATATTTTTGTATGACATGTATATTGGCACATTACAATGTTTGACCGAATTTCGCATTGTCTTTTCATTCTTCCGGGGGGATTGTGGGTTGTTACTGTGATTTTTGTGAATGCATTGGTGTGTATGTTGTAATTTGCGAGGGTGGGGGTGGGGGTATTTGGTGGGTGTCCCCCTAACTTTTGCCTCCCCCCACCCCCGTGTCATAGATGCAGTACTCACCGGTGTCTTCGGCGCCTACGTGGCTGTTGGTCGTAGAGGAGCAGAAAGACAAGGGCAGGAAGTATTTGTAGTTCGCCCTCCATGGTGTCCTCCTTCCTCGTGAGGTATGTTGAGGTGAGTGTTTTCCCATAGCAAAAGCTGTTTCCGCCGTGTTTTTATCCACGGTGAATCCACCCCGGAAAAGGTGGCGGATTGGCAGGTTGTAATAGTGTGGGCGGTACATTGTCTCCCGCCTGTCTGTTGGCGGTGACCGCCGCGCTGCTTGTCTGTACCGCCGTGGCGGGCGGTGTGTTAAAGTGGCTGTCTTTGTTGGCAGTTACCGCCAGGGTCATAATTCCCTTTTTTTGTCTGCCTCTCTGTTTGCGGTATTTCCGCAGCTTTAACACTGTCCGCCAGGGTTGTAATGACCACCTTAGTTTCTAAATGCCAAAAAAGCAAACTTGTATAAAAGTATATCATTGTAAATCAGGCCCTTGGAGTTTAGAGTCTGATGGTCCACACTGCTTAAAAATAAGGCATCTGCAGTCTCTGGCAAATGCTACTTTAAAATTGGATATACAATTTTAGTTCAAAGTGATTTTTTTTTTTTTAATGTTAAGCCGGGGAATTTATCCTTGCAAGATGATTTTGTTAAAAACCATGCTCTTTCAAAATTCGGCTAAATATGTTCATTGTGTGTAATAGGTGTATAAGATACATTTCATGTTGCATTCATTTGTACATTGAAAAGAAGTAAGGAGGAAGAATGTTGAGAGAAAACGTTTTGAAAAATCATACAAAAATATAAATGACACCATGTTTTTACTGTTTACTCCACAGTCTGTGAGTATTTATGTAAATGCTTTCCAAAAATGTGTAATTCAGGTAATTCATAGAAACAAAATAATTTTGAAAGCAGCTTAGCTTGTTATAATCAGCTTCAGTAATATAGAACGCTGGTTAGAAAAATCTAAAGCTACTTACTACCACAACCATAAAATCTAAAATACTATGAGGGATGTGTTAATTTTGTATAAAAGTATGATGCATCAATCACCACCAGCCAAATAAATTGCCCTTCCTTGGGAGATGTGGAATAGTTTAGCCTACTTCTTCCAAGACAAAACCACAAAACTATTGCAAAATATAGGACAAGTTTGCATGAAGAAAGGCCTGGCCCACAGGAATCTTAACATACCATCGTGGTCCTCTTTTCCATCCATGTCAGTTGAACAGAATAATGGTACTCTGCCTTCTCTGATGTCAGCATCCCCTTTTCAGATTTGTCAAGTAAATCAACAAGAAAAGCTAGGCAGCACCATTACTCCTGCATTGGCTGATTTATGTAACTTCCTTCTCCATTCGGGTATAGTCCATACTACGTGGAAAATTGAAATAGTTACCCCTCCTTTGAATAAGCCCATGCTGGTTTCCACTATCTTACCTAACAATTATCCCATTTCTTTACTGCCTTCTTCACAAACATTGCAGAATCAGTGGGCAACAATCAACTCATGAGTTTTTTGGAACTACATTAGCTTTTGCATCTGGCTAATGTGGTTTTTGGAAAAGTCTTAGGGCCTCATTACGAGTTTGACGGTCAGTGCAGGACATGGGCAGCAGTGCATCTGCCATTGGCATACTGGTTGGACCACTGTATTACGATGTTGGTGGGCGGATAGAGCAAAGACCGTTGCAATCCTGCTGGCCCCGCCAGGCACCAGCGACTGGCACGGTGACTGGCAGGGCAAACAGGCCGACTGAGTCAGTGTTTGCACTGGACACATTCTGATGTTGCACACCGCCAATGTGAGCCTGACGTCCCAACCACCATGTCCCAGCAGGCAGTAACAGAGAGTATAGAGGAAGCAACACACCTGTATGCAGCGTTACATGTCCTGTGCTGCCATGAAGCCCATCACACGCATCCTGTGGCTACTCATCGAAGGTGACCAAAATTCACACCACTGTGGATGCAACCGATGGTAAGAACACACACCTACCTGTGTCCTAAGGCTCAACAATAGATCGTTGCACCGTCATCCATATGATATGAGGGTCATACTACATGCACCAAGTACACGAGTCATTGGCGGTCATTACGAGTCTGGTGGTCTCTTTACTGCCAGGCTCGTGGTGGCGTACAGACTGGCGCCAACTGCGGTGGTCTGACCACCACATTATGACTGCTGCGGTCGTGTCATGGTCGGACCACCAGCACCACCAGGATTAGTTGTCCCAGCGTTCTGGCTGTCATGGCGGTCTTAATCTGCCAGGGCAGAACTGCAAATAGCACTGCCCTGGGGATTACGACTTCATTCTCCGCCAGCGATTTCATGGCAGTAAAACTAGCATGAAAAGGCTGGCGGCGAACGGGTGCAGGGGGCCCCAGGGTTGTCCCTGCACTGCCCATGCACCTTGGCATGGGCAGTGCAGGGGCCCCCCGGCCAGCACCATTGCAAAGTTCACTGTCTGCCTTGCAGACAGTGAACATTGCAAGAGTGCTGCTGCACCCTGCATCCTACAGCATTTTCACTGGCTCTAATATGAGCTGGAGACAATGCTGTAGGTTTTTTCCTGCTAGGTTAGGGGGTGGAAACTCTGACATAGCAGGAACCTCTTAATGGGCCTGGCAGGGAGGCAGACACTATGGTGGCAACTTTCGTGTCAGAAGTTTGGTAGATAGGCAAAACAGTCCTCTAAACTCTTAATCAGGCCCATTGTGTCCACAGTTGGAGTCATTCACAAAGAAGGACACATTCATAGACATAAAATGCCTCTTTTGGGAAGGTCACTGACATTGTACAGCCACACTCAACAAAAACACACATCTGCCCATCTCAGGTACAGTGAAGTTTACATCACATTGTGTCACACAACAGCAACACTACAGCAACATCACACATAATTCAAATGACATCCACACATTGATCAAATTCCGTGGATGGTTGTCAGATTGAAGACACATGTATGGATGTGTCATTTAACCCAAACACCCCTCCTTTGAAAGAGTCCTGCAATGCCCCACACATCATACTCATTGAAACACAATGGAAAGACAATGGGATGCACAATAGTTAGAGAGACAAATATCCAAAGTTCACAATGCAAAAAATAGCTGCACAATAGAGATGAGGGCATCAGGAACACTCATGGAAGGATGCTGTCCTAAGACACATTACACTTTGCACATGCCAACATTTGCACAGGATCTGTACCTTCATATATTTCAGGGACAAACAAGAGTAGAACCAAGTGACATGCCTATCTATATACTGTGTAAATGTAAGTCAAGAAAGCACATACAACAGCAACATCATGAGCCCTACACCTAGATGAAGTGTCTGCAAGGTACATACAGCAAAATGGACACAATCTCAGTCTAATGAAAAGGAAGCTAGCACAATTGAACAAACTCCATGTGTGGACACACAAAACGTGAGCTTTCACACATTAAACAAATGTACAATTCATACCAGGGGGACAAGTCTAACACCATATATACTGACATTGGACAACACAAGGTGAAATACTAATATAACACTATGCAATGAAATCACAATTGAATTAACACCTACACATCCATACAGTCAACACCTATCCTTGTCTTTGGTGACTCCAGCACTGCCCACAAAGTAAAATATTGCAAATAACAGCAAATGGATCAGCAACCAGGGTGAAACACACGCAACTGTAGGCAGAAAACACAAGTTACTCAGGAAGAACATAAAGGTAGAAAACTAATTGCAGGGCAAATGTGTATCCAAAAAAAAACCAAAAACTTGGGTTTATTGAATTGAAATGAAGAAGATCAAAGGCTATTGGCCAGTCTAAGGTGTCCATGCACATTACTGTGCCCACATTCAACTCCAATCACTTCCAGGAAACTTCCACAGGAAGGACCTACAAGTGGGCAGACTGGAACCTCAAGAATCATCCTTGGGTCATGTGGGGTAGGATTTGGGATGGGTGGATTTAGGAGGGGGATCTTTTTCTTTGAAGAAGTGGGCTTCTTCTTGGGGGAGGGATATGAGTGGTTGTGGGGGGGCACGTGTGACGGGGACGATTGGATGTGGAAGGCATGGGTTGGGATTTGGGTGGGGTCCTCAAGTTTGGGAGGGGGTTTAGAGGTAACAGGGGAAAGGGCAAGGTTGAAAATCAAAGTTTATTTTGGGGAAAACAGGCAAGGTCCTCAGAAGGAGTTGGGTTTTTTGAGGTTGAGGGAGTGGTTGTCCTGTGTGTAGGTGTAGATGCATTGGGTGTGTGCATGAGTGAGACATGCTTCTGTTTGGCTGGTGTCTGTTGCTTGTATGAGTGTGGGTATTTGCATGTCTTGGGGGGGTTGGGAGGCAGAGGTGCCGTCTGATGTCAGAGTGGTGGATGTGTGTGTGTGGTGAGGTGGTGTCAGTGGGTATGCTGGAAGTGGTGTATGTGTCTGCGTGTGTTAGGGTGGTGTATGTGGGTATGGCTGATGTGGTGGATGTGGTGGATGTGTCTGTGTGTGTTGGGGTGGTGTCTGCAGGTATGGCTGATGTGGTGTATATGTCTGTTAGTGTTGGGCTGGTGTCTGGGGTATAGTTTCTGAGTTGGGAGGGTCCATGGATTGTGAGCTGTTCTCTGGGTGTAAGGTGGGGTGGTGAACGTGTCACTGGCTATTGTGGTGGTGTCTGTGGGTATGTTGGATGTGATGTGTGTGTGGTGAGGGTGTCTGGTGAAGTGGTGGCTGATGTGTTGTTTTTGAGTGAATGTTGAGTGCCTGCATGCTGGTGTGTCTTGTGGTGTTTGTGTCAATGTGTGCTGCATGTCTGTGTTGAGGTGGGTGGGTCTGGATATGTCTGTGTGCTTGAGACAGGTGGGAAGAGGGAGGTGGAGAGGGTGAAGAATGGGGGTTGACTGACTGCTGTCAGTGAGGAGGACAGAGCCTGAAAATATCTCTTTAAGGCCAGACATGGCACTATAAATGCCTTCCAAGTAAGCATTGGTCTGCTAAAGTTGCTGACCAACTCCTGGATGACATACATAATGGCTGTCTGCCCCACAGAGATATTCCTTTGGAGGTCAATAGCCTCCCTCAGGGCAGCAGGGATAACAGGGGCTAGGACGAGGTGCCTGCAGCAGAGGAGAAGCCCACTCTCTTGGCTTAGCAGGCACTTCCATCTAGGTGGGAAGTAACAGGGAGGGTGGAGATAGGACGGGGGGTGGCGAACAAAGATAGTACAGGAGCAGGTTCTGATGGGTCCATCAACACTAGGAAGTGGCCACTGGAAACAAGGGAAAGTTTTGATCTGTGGCTGCACCCAAAAACAATGTATGCTCTTTCACATGTATGATGGTCATCTACACATGACAGGCAGGAGTGAGGCACCAGCACTCATCACACATCAAAGACGAGTGACCTATAGGGGGCAGATGCCAGTTTACTCATTTGACCAGACACATGGCTGAGGATAGTGATCCATCACTTCTTTTTCTTTGACCTGTTAAAATGCGGAGTAGTGGTCTGTAGAGCAGAATTTACACACACTACAACAAAAAACATTACTTGATTGATCAATGTACACAGGCATGTGTTGTCTCTGGAGAACAAATTGTTTGTGAATTGTACCCAGTTGTGTCCTAGGTCACGGGTCTAATTGGCAAGGCACATCAGTATGGACCACATTACATATCTACACAAACAGACACTCATCTACTGTGCCACATATGACTCATCCCTAATCATCAGGGGGAGATGTCAGAACCTAACACATCAACTTGGCAATGTGACAGATAGGAATATGCCCTGTACTCACCCCCTTATGGCTTCTGTGCTCCCCTCAAATACCCATCAAAGTCCTGGTACCCCACCACCAGGATGAGGGACATTAGGGGGGGTCATGGTCTTCCCACCTCTAGCAACAGTGGGCACTCTGCCAGCTGTGGACCCCCAGGGTCCACACCTTCCGGACGATGGCTCTCCAAATCTCTTTCTGATGGGTCTTTACCTGTGTGGATGCAAGAGACAAATCAAGCTATTACAAACACAAGTTTTTGCCCAAATGGTTGTGTCACATACATGTCAGAACACCAGGCAAAAAATATCAATTTTTCAAGACACCACAAGTGTAAAGCACACATGCCAACAAGTAAATGGACATGACTAACACTTTTGATTCTGCAGACTAACCCACTACCCTGCTCGTGACCTACAATGACTAGGCAAGCCTACTCACATCAGGTAGCCCAGGCGCCAGCAAAATATACTGTTATGTGTGCCACAATGAAACACTACTCATCAATGTAGCTTCTGAAGGGTAAACGCCTTAGGCCTAACTTGACCAAAACATTTACACTCTGCAAGATTGATTCACTGCATACTGTCCCTACAGACAACTTCCACAGTGCAGATTTCACCCTTACACTTGAGTGACAATGAAGGCGCTGACATGGTGGGTTCGGAAAGTGTCTTCCCTGTGCATATGTGGACATGTGGTCTACCAAATGCAGACTCATTTCCCTTCAGAGTGGGCTTCTGTGGTGTGCACCTGTTCCACAGAACACTCCTTTGGACATGTGGCATCCAACAGAAAAAGGTATTCATTGTACACATGTCATTGCCTCCCAGGAATCTACATATTGTCTGCATGGTGGGCCTGTCATGTGTGCAATAAGCCTGTGCAGGACAAATATGACTTCTGTGAAGGTGACAACAACGCTCTGGGAGTAAGGAACCTGTCATGAGTCAAAAACACACTTTGACAATGATGCAAGATACACATATGGACTAGTTCTGGGATTTACCTCTGTACCCGTTCCTAATCTAGTAAATGGACTGAGGCATTCAGGGCAAATGTGACAACTAGAGACTCATATTGACCACATGCCAGGATCTGCTGGTGTACAGGGAGTGGGTACAGTACCACAGTTGCATAGTCACAGTGACTCTCCCACAGCTTGGTTAAGAGCCTATACTGGGAGTTATATTTGTCAGGCCCTGGTCTCTGCAGGCTAAGCATACAGAACCTACATGACACACGCACATTTCCATCACTTCCATGCATGACAGTGGGGTCTCTGTTTGACAGTCAGTTTGCACTCTGACCAAGCAGGGACCCTCACTCTAGTCAGGGCAAGGGGGATACTCAATGAAGATAACCCTTGATCACCCCCCTTGGTAGCTTGTCACAAGCAGTCACACTTATCTCAAAGGCAATGTGTAAAGTATTTGTACCAAAATACACAGTAATACAGTAAAAACACTTCAAAAGAGACACCACACCAGTTAAGGAAAATAGACGATATTTATCTAAATCAAACAAAACCAGAATCCAACTTACACAATTAAAGTTATGATTTTTTTTTTTTTATAATAGAATCTCAATCCATAGAAAACAATGGAAACGTTGTTGTTATACAAAGTACCTGGTTTGCATAAAAAAATAAAGCTGCACGGGTGAGTGTGCGTCAAAAAAGTCAGCGATGCGTCAATTCCTTACTTGCAAGTGAGGTTGTGTGTTGTTTCTTCTCCAATAGGGTAGGCAATGCGTCGTTTTTCTCTCCCACAAAAGAGGGATGCATTGATTTCTGGATGGGCACATCGAATTCTTCCAGGTTCATGTTGATTTTGAGGCCCAGCGATGATGTGTGCAAAATCTGGCTAAATGGTGATGGAAAACTACGCTGCGTGGGGTTAGCATCGATTTTAGCAGCTGCACGCGGGTGTTGCATCATTTCTTAAGCTGCGATGCAGGTGATGCATTGATTGCCCAGCTGTGATGCAGGTGGTGCATCCATTTCAGCTGCGAGGTGGGTGCCATGTTGTTTTTACAGCAGTGTTGCAGGTGGTGCGTCAAACTTTTCCCCGCAGAGCTTCCTGTGCGTGGATTTCAGTTCATGTTCCTACAAGCTTCACCTTTCAAGGGCCCAGGGACTGGAGAGGGCACCATTTGGCAGGGCAGGAGTCCCAGCGGAGAGTCCAGTTGCTGGCAAAGGAAGTCTTTGATGGCCTTGAGACTTCAAAACAGGAAGCAAGCTCAATCCAAGCTCTTGGAGACACTTCCCAAGCAGGAATATACCACAAACCCCAGTCTTTGTTCTCTTTCAGGCAGAACTGCAGGCCAACCCAGCAAAGCACAGTCACAGGCAAAGGGGCAGTACTACTCCGCCAGCTCTTCAGCTCTTCTCCTTGGCAGAGGGTTCCCTTGGTTCCAGAAGTAATCTGAAAATCTGGGTTTTTGGGTCAACTACTTATACCCCTTTCTACCTTTGAAGACCTCACTCACAAGCCTCTCCAGCTTCTCTGGAAAGAATGCAGGGGACCTTTCACCTGCTGGACATGGCATGATTGCTGTCAGAGGTGGCACACAGCAGCTGAAGGAGTAGCGGTGTTGCTGGCAGTAGTGTCAGGAGTCAAGTGACTGATTTTGCAGAACAGGGCGTATACATATGCTACGTACACGGTCATCATGCTAACTGACATAGCCAGTGGACGGTGGCCACCACAGGCAACAACATTTGCCTATGGCTGTGTCCACCACAATTGGAACCACCTACCCCATGGACGATTTACACCCGTGGACTCTGTCGGTTCCTGATGTCCAGTGGAGTACATCAGGCATCAGCCATTCAGTCGGTTTGAAATGCTATACAAGGCCTTGTAAAATGTGTTCCAACAACAATATAAGTTTCACATCATCAGAAACATCCTAAATCTATCTGGTTGTGTAGGTCCGACTAATGACCCACCAGTGTAGTGTGTTGCAGGGCACATATGGCATATTACAGTGGTGCATGGTCCACCCCCCCAACAGAATTTCTGGTGGTCAGAAAATGAAGTCAGATTTTAAGGGGCAATTGTGTAGCAGATAGTTGCCAGAATCCATGTTGTGTATTTGCCCTTGTGTAGTTGCCATCTGTGATGTGTACTGGGTGCCATGTCTATCCAGTCAGAAATGCATTGTCACATGATATTGTTGCCATGCATCATGTATGTTGCTGGGGACACACTGACTAATGTTACAAATCATGTCTTGTCATATATAGGTACCTTGGGAGAGGGAGGATGCAAGAATCTTCTGACTGCCCTCAGCTGCCACACCTTCAGACCATGGAGGAACAGCATGTCATCCAGTTATATCATCTAAATAGGCAAACAATAGTGGACTTATACCATCAATTGGAGCCATATCTGATGCCAGCTAACAGTAATCCAAACTGCATTCCATACATTGTACAAGTCATGTCACTATTACATTTCCTTGCCATAGGGTCCCTCCAACATACAGTGGCCCTATCTGCTAGTATGTCCCAATCTTTTTTTCAGCTGGTGTCCCTATCAGCAATGTTGAAACTCATTTACAGCTACACAGGTTACCCCAACATGAGGATTTAGCTAATGTGAAGGCTGACTTCTATGGTTTTGCCCGCATCCCACATGTAATATGGGCCATTGATGGCACACAGGTTGGCTTGGTACCACCGCATGCCACTGAACAAGTCTATTGAAACAGAAAGAACTTCCATTCCATCAGTGTGCAAGTTGTCTGTTTGATGGATCTCTTCATCTCAAATGTGCTTGCCCTGTATCCAGGATCAGCCCATCATTCCATCATAATGCAGAACACACCATTCCCCAGCAGATGTCACAACTGCAACTAGAAAGAACCTCACTGGTTGGTAAGTCATGTCTGTCCCGATTGTGTGTGAGCAATGTCAGGGGCTTCAATCATGAAGTAAGTGACTTATTGTTTCACTGATGTCCTATTCCTTAACAGGAGACTCAGACTATTCAAATCATCCTTGGATGATGATGCTGAAAAATCTTACTACAGCAGGGAAAGTCCACTTCAATGAAGTTCATGGAAGAACACAGCGGGCTGTGGAATGGGCTTTTGGGCTCCTGAACCAGATTTCACTGTCTGGACAAGACTGGGGGAGCCCTCCTCTACTCACCTGGGAAAGTGTGTCAGATCACTGTGGCATGCTGTATGCTCCACAACATCACCCTGCGCAGGAATATATCATAATCCTAGAGGAGGGTGAGCCTACAGTGCCACTGGTGAGAATTCTGACATGCCAACTGAGGATGACAGTGGTGAAGAGGTAGGAACTGACTTGCAAGAAGATCTCATCCACAGCTACTTCTCATGAGTCTAAGTATGTCATGTTATTTTATGATTGTGACTGTACAATGAACTGTAGTTGTGAGAATGTGTGGAGCTGATTGTTTTGGAAGCACCTAGGGAGCTGATACTTTGCAATAATCAGCCAAAGGCTGATTGACTAGATAACACTTGACACATCCCTACCTTGATGATGTTGCTTTGTTTGTGTCAGTTTCCTTGCAATGTATTTTGTTTTCCAGCTGCTTGCTATGTGACTTGTGTCATATGTATAATTCCAAGACTATGCTCAATCAATCAATCAATATTTGTAAAGTGTGGCTACTCACTAATGAGGGTCTCAAGGCGCTGGGGGGAAGGACCTCATCCGAAGAGCCACGTCTTGAGGTTCTTCCTGAGGATGATGAGCAACGTGCTTTGTCTGATGTGCACGGCGAGGTTGTTCCAGCTCTTCGCTGCAGTGTAGGTAAAAGATCATCCTCAGGCGGTGTTTTTGTGGATGCGAGGGACGGTGTCCAGGGCCATCTAAGTGGAGCAGAGGGATCTGGTGGGGGTGTGGAAGGAGGCGCTATGGTTCAGGTAGTCTGGTCCTGCATTGTGTATGGCCTTGTAAGTGTGGGTAAGAAGTTTGAAGGTGATCCGCTTCTCAACCAGTAGCCAGTGGAGGGTCCTCAGGTGTTGGGAGATGTGTTCTTGGCAAGGGAGGTCCAGAATGAGTCTGGCGGTGGTGTTCTGGATGAGTTGAAGTTTTTTGATGATCCTAGTTGAGGTTCCGTTGTGGAGGGCGTTTCAGTAGTCAAGCTTGCTAGTGACTAAGGCGTGGGTGACTGTCCTGCGACAGTCTGCTGGGATCCATCTGAAGATCTTCCAAAGTTTGCAGAGTGTGTGCCTGTTCACTGTACAGGTACCTTCACCATGAAACTTCATGTAGGCATTTCTGAGTTGTGACCTTAGCAGGTATGTGATGTTGTTCTGACATGAAAAGTGGACATGGATTGTTTCAAGCAATGTAGGTCACAGAGTTTGTGTGTATGAGCCCTGTGCCAAGTCAGCTTGCACAGTGTTTGGGTGGAAGATCAGAAATCTCCATTAGACTTGTTTTGCGTGCTGTGTTGAGAATGATGCATCATCCGTGTTATCATGTGGAAATAGAGTATGTAGTCATAGACCACAACCAAGTAATTTCCCTTCACTTTGGCTCAACACTCTTTTTGTATGACCTGTATACAACTGTAGATGTGTTTCATCATTGTAGGCTGAGTGCCTGTGCCACAACACTGTCATATGTTTGTGTCATATCAACAGATGCATGAGCATTGGATTATGATGGCCCTTTGATCTGGGACTGTTGTACTGCCATCCATCTGGATCTTGGATTATGTGACGTTGAATTACTTTGGTGCGGTATGTGATAGGGCTCAAGCTCTTGACATCAACTCTTCGATGTTTGCCTATTCTAAAGCACAATGTCTGACAAATCCCTTCCTTCCGTGGTTTGGAGGTCTGTACCTGTAAATGTGTTCATTTACTCAGTATGAGTCAATCATTTATGATTTCCAATAGTTCAGACATGTTGACAGCCTACGTGTTGAACACTATAAGAACATTTTACTTTGACCAGACACTTGTATGTATGTGTTTGTGAGGGATGGTTGTAATCCTGAGCTGGACACTGTGTACATGTAACATATCCGATCTTGGACAGGTATCTTGGATCACCATTGTATGGCTCACATGGCCCAGACAAATCTACAGGACTAAATATGAATTCAAAATCAACAGATAATGAGTCAGTGAAGAGTGATTTTTATTGTGAAGCTACGACTAACAGAAAATATATGTGAGATTGCTCAACAAAAATTCAAATATGAAGGGGTATCTGTGGCTTGTTGTTCCTCTGGCAGGGCCTCCCTTCCTATGGCTGGTGCCTCCATCTGTTCATGCATGTCCTTAGGCATGTCGCTCTGTAGCTGCTTAATTTCCTGGAGGTCTCCAGTCAGCACCTGGCCCATCATGCCTTGGGTCTCCTGATAGATCCCCAAGATGTGGCTGGCAAAGAGCAGCCCCAGTGGCCTCAACCTACCGGCCCACAGCATCCCTCGTGTCCACCCTACCCCCACAGGCTTGTGCCCCTTCCACAGGGTGCCCTCTCCAACGTGTTGCTGAACCCTTGTTTTCCAAAGTGTTGTGCTGGGGGCATGAGGTGGTGGACACTGTGCTAGGCACCCAGGCTGGGGAGTGAAAGGTTGCCTATGATGTGTAAGCAACAGGGCTGGGAGGTGACATTGTAGGCACATTTAGACTCACTGTTGCTGTCTGACCAGGTTGCTCAGATAGGCCAGAACCATCCTCCATATTCTGACATCCAGGAGTGTCTTTGTCACTGAGGACTTTATTCAGGGAGGTACTGGTAGTCTGTTCTGTGGCCTCTGTGCTCCCAGCAGCAGATCCACCCATTGATGTAAAACACACATAGGCCCTCATTACGACCCTGGCGGTTGGTAATAAAGTGACGGTAATACCGCCCACAGGCTCGTGGTAAGTACTGCCAAAATATGACCATGGAGGTGATATCTCCAAGAGACAGCCAATGTACCACACAAACCGCCAGGGCAGAAAAAACAGTCACCACGGCGGTAGCCGCCTACAGCCAGGCAGAAGACTAAGTTCCACCAACCATATTATGACATGCCAAACCTCCACCTTTTCCGGGGTGGTACCAACGCCATCAAAAGCCTGGCAGAAACAGAGCTCAGAAGTCAAAGGACTCACCATTGGAGACACAGGGAAGAGCCACATCGCCATGGAACCAGAACTGCACATCTTTCCGATGATCTTCTACGTTATGATCCACCAAGAACACCAATGCCGGTGAAGACAACGACGTTGAGTACAGCCACCTAGCACACAAGGGAGGGAGGGAGGACAATGACACATGACCCACACACACACCGCTCACACAACCAGCTGCAGAAGACAACAGTTTATCCCTGAAAATTGGCTGAATACTACAAGAAAACAGGAATTGATTAAAGTGATTGTAATAAGATCAACATAAAAAATAATAAGTCGATGTGGCAATGCAAAAGATATGTACAAATGTACAAAAAAGGGACACTGCCCAGTCCACAGTTCATAGGGGCCACACGGCCACTGGGAAAAGTCCAAGGCCCCACTCGATCCCTGCACCAATACGGAGAGAACACTGCAGGGGCAGCAGTTGGCAAATAGGCAGGCACCTCAGGGGGTGAGGGGCACCTTAGCCGGATGTGAAACAAGACCACTGGTTCTGGAGGGGGCAACATGCCCTGTGCTTGGTCCTGGGGAGCGATGGGCCACAGTCTCCGGAGTGGGTGCCTTGCCCTCTGGTTCTGGAGGGGGCAATATGCCCTGTGCTTTGTCCTCTGATGGCTGCATTGTGGTGATGGGTGGGGGAGGCTCCTGCTCAGTCCCTGCAACCTCCGATGGCTGCACTGTGGTGGTAGTTGTGGGAAGCTCATGCTCAGCCCCTGCACTCACTGATGTCTGCACAACCATGGCTGGCAGTGGGGGCTCTGTGACAGCTGCTGGTGCAGGCTCCTTACCTTTCTTACTGGCTGGTACATGCTCCTTGCTCTTCTTGATGGCTGCTGCAGCCTCCTTCCCCTTCTTGCTGGCAGGTGCAGGTGCCTTCCCCTTCTTGCTGGCTGGTGCAGGCTCCTTCCCCTTCTTCCTGGCTGGTGCAGGATTTTTCCCCTCCTTGCTGGCTGGTGCAGGCTCCTTCCCCTTCTTGCTGGCTGGTACAGGCTCCTTCCCCTTCTTGCTGGCTGGTACAGGCTCCTTCCCCTTCAGTATTTGTGGCCTGGAATCCTTTCCAGCACAAGTAGGTACTGCTGAAACTGGGCACGTGGACTGTTTGGCTGAGGTGCTTGGTTGGGTCCTTGATATCCTGGCCATATGTGCAGGACGGGGTAGGGGTAGGGAAGAGGTCAATTTGGGAAAGGAAAAGCTTTTTAGGGACTTGGGGTGGGAAGAGGGAGAAGTAATGGGAGTGGAGGATGAGGGAGTGGTTGTTGGAGGTGTTTGCTGGATTTGGGTGCAGGTGCATGTGTTGTATGCTGATGTGAGGTGGATGGCTGTTGGGTGTCTGAGTGCCTGCGTTTGTGTACTTTAGGAGGGGGGACAGAAACGGTGGGAGAGGACACAGGGGACATGTGCATGGAAGTTGTGGAGGTGTCTGCCAGTGAGGTGTGTGCTCTGCTTGGTGTGGTGATGATGCTGGTAGTGGATGGTGATGTAGTGCATGCAGGTGTGAGTGTGGACATAACTGGGTCGGAGGTGGAGGAGGAGGAGGAGGGGGAGACAGTGGAAATAGTGGATGTTGTAGTGTCTGGAACTGAATGGTGTTTGTGTGAGTGCCTGTGGGATAACGTGTGGTGCTTGTGTTTGCCTGTGACACTCTTGGGTGTTGTCCTCTGTGCATGCTCGTCTGGCTGTGTGCTTGGGATGATTTGGGGGTGAGGAGAATGGGACTGGGAAGTGGTAGTTGGAGGGGGGATGGTTGAAACAGGGACAATGGCTGCCATCAGAGAGGAAGCCAGAGCCTGGATCATTCTCTGTTGGGCAGCCAATCCACTGTGAATGCCCTCCAGGAATGCATTTGATTGCTGCACCTGTGCTGCCAGCCCATGGATGGCATTCAAAATGGTTGATTGACCTACAGAGATGGATCTCAGGAGATCAATAGCCTCCTCATTCAGGGCAGCAGGGTTCACTGAGGCAGGGCCTGAGGTGCCTCCTGGGGCGAAGGAGATGCCCACCCTCTTGGGAGAGTGGGCACGGGCAACTCGCTGAGGGGCTCCTGGGAGGGCAGTGCTGGTACCAGGGTGACGGCTGTACCTGTAGCTGGGGTGGTCACAGAGGTGTCCACCACCACCAGGGGGCTCCCATCAGAGGAGGTATCAGAGTCTGTAATGTCCCCTCCAGTGTCTGCTGTGGTGCATCCCTCGCCCTCCATCCCACTTGTGCCCTAAGCGTCTCAGTGGACTCTGCCTCCTGTGGGTTGCAGCTCCCTCCAATCGCTGGTGCCTCTGCTCCTCCGCCAGACGATGCTAATGCACATAAGGACAGGATGACAGAAAGTGGGGGAGAGAGACAAAGGATACACAGGGTCAATGACTGCACCAACACCACTGTTGGTGTACACATCACCCTCATATACAGGAAACAGGCCTATGCACTATGCATTGCACTACCAGTAATATTGCTAGCCATCAAGGAATGAGTAGGAGCACACACCGCCAACTGCAGCTCATCTGGGACCCACGCAGCCCTTACCATTAGTGGAGGCTAACAAGCTAGGATGGCAGTATTTTCCCCTCAGACCCTTAGGCACCAGAGGACCTATCCTGCTATGCCTGGCCTGGCCTAGGGGCATCCACTGTCACACACCCACCGCGCGTATACCACCCCTCCAGCCATTTCCTTCAATGATGCCCATTGTACTCACACCCTTGTGGCTGCTGTGATGACCTCAAGTGACCATCCAGCTCTGGATAAGCCACCACCAGTATGCGGGCCATCAGTGGGGTCAGAGTTTGACAGGCACCCCTTCCATATTGGGAGGCCACCCCCAGCTGGGCCTCCGCGGTCTTCCGTGCCAAGCGTCTCAGGTCCTCCCATCTTTTGCAACAGTGGGTGCTCCACCTGCCATAGACCCCCAGGGTCCTCACCTCCTTGGCGATGGCACACCATATACCCTTCTTTTGATGGGCACTGACCTGCAGAGGCAATACAGACAGGAGAACACCATTAGACAAACAGGCCAGCCTGTAACACGAATGACCCACCATACCCGTTGCCATCACTATTGGCACAGACATAGCCCAGTACTCAACGTTTACCCAGCCAAGAGGACATCCCTCCCCCTCACACGATGCCTTCACATACACCTCTATACATTTAAGCCACATGCATCATGCCCACAGTGTACTCAGCTGTTGGTCTAGAGGCCCATACAGCAGTCTGCAATGGGGAAGCACCCCATCCACCAGTCTCTCCAATTCCTCTGGACTGAAGGCTGGGGCCCTTTCTCCAGTCACATGTCCATGGTAGGTTCCAGACACAGGTCACAGCAGCACATGCAGTGTAGTTTCTCTACTATATAGGGTCAGGAAACAAGTGAGAAACCAGATAGAAAATGACGATCATGTCTGCAGCCGTGCATACCGTCACCGCCGGAGTAGATCACCTTTCGCTACTGGGCCCTATATTAACAAATGAGGAGTTGCACGGCGGTTCCCGACCGCCTCCTGCCACAGCGCACAATGTCAGCGGCATTACCTCACTTCCACCTGTCCCTCCACAAGGACAGGCGGACACCATTTCAGGGGGGTCAGGCCTATGGAATAATGCTGTGTCGCAGTATAAATAGGCACATACTTGGCAAATCACACTGTCCCATGACATGTTTACAGATTACGGACTACTGTTGTGACTCCATTGTTCAGTTTGTGACAGCCTCCTCACTCTTTTGTCCCTTAGACACCTACCACTGCAGATGAATAGGAGATGGAGACATACCCCCTTGTACAGACCAGTGGTGGACTTGGCTACACTGGAGGACAGGCACATTATCCTCACCTATAGACTGGATAGGGCCACTAGCACAGAGCTGTGTGCCCAATTGGAGCCTGACCTGATATCTGCTATCTGCCATCCAACTAGGATTCCCCCTCTTGTACAAGTGCTATCAGTTCTCCATTTCCTGGCAACTGTTTCTTTCCAAGTGACATTGGGGGTGGCAGCAGGAATATCACAGCCAATGTTCTCAAAAGTGCTGACAAGAATGTTGTCTGCCTTATAAAACACATGTGCAGCTACATTGCATTCCCCCAGGTTGAGGATTTGGCCACTGTGAAGGCCGGGTTTTATGCAATGAGACATATCCCCAATATAATAGGGGCGATTGACGGAACACATATTGCATTTGACCCCCCCGCCAGAATGATCAGGTGTTCAGGAATCTTAAGAGTTTCTACTCTATGAATGTGCAGATGGTGTGCTTGGCGGACCAGTATATTTCCAACATCAATGCTAAGTATCCTGGGTCGGTGCATGATGCCTCTGTCCTAAGGAATAGCAGCATCCCAAATGTGATGGCCCAACTACAGAGGCACAGGGTGTGGCTAATAGGTGAGCTCTGGTTCTCACCCAGTATATGTTGTTGTATGCCTATGGTGTTGGCCATATGGGATAGTGTGTGGCTAAATGTTGTCCCTCAATATTTGCAGGTGACTCTGGTTACCCATACCTATCATGGCTGCTGACCCCTGTGAGGAATGCCAGGACAAGGGCAGAAGAACCTTATAATGAGGCACGTGGATGAACAAAAAGGATAATTGAAAGGACCTTTGGCCTCCTGAAGGCCAGGTTCTGGTGTCTCCATCTAACAGGTGGATCCCTGTGCTACTCACCCAAGAAGGTATGCCAGATAGCGGTGGCATGCTGCATGTTGCACAACCTGGCCCTCAGACACCATGCCCCTTTTCTGCAGGAGGAGGAGACTGGAGATGCCCCTGTAGCAGCAGTGAACCCTGTGGACAGTGAGGATGAGGAGGCAGAGGATGAGGATGTGGACAACAGAACATCTGTAATCTGTCAGTACTTCCAATGACACACAGGTGAGACAGTGCAACTTTACATTTCAATTACTTTGCTTGTATTCTATGTGGCATTGGCATGCTGGTATTTCCCACTTCTATGCCCACTTACTGTTACCTCTGGCCATTCATTTTGCAGATCTTGGTGATTTGACAAATACTCCTGGTGTGATCACAACAGCTAGCTACAGGTCATTGATTCTATGCGCATTCTATGTACAGTTCATTTGCACTGGTTGTACCTGTTTCAATCAATACATATTTGAAATACATGACATACTCAAAATCTATTTATATCAAAGGATGCTTATTGTAGTGCTGATATATAGAAGGGAAAGTGCAATGGGATGGAGTGATGATGGAGGAAAGTCCAGGGTATTGTTCCAGTCTGTTCGTAAAACAGGTGCATTGTCCAAGGGGGCGTAAGAAGGGGAGCGATGGCAGTTCAAGGTGGACAGGGTGACTGAGTGGGACACAAGGGGGACAATCAGGATAGTCTCATTTCCTGGTGGGGTACTTGGCAAGTGTCTCTGGCTTCTGTCTGGGTGGCAGGGAACGTTTGTGGGGTGGTTCACCTTCTGCAGGGGAAGGGTTGCTGGTGGCCTGTGAGTCCTGTGGCGGGGACTCCTGGCCACTAGCAGCAGCGGAAGTGGAAGGCTGTTTAGATGACTGGCTAGAGGCAGGAGCCCGCTACTGTGACTCTCCCTCCCTCATAATGTTGGCCAATGCTACCAGCACCCCTGCTATAGAGATCAGGGTGTTGTTGATGGCCTGCAAGTCCTCCCTGATCCTGTCCCTCCTACAGCCGCCTGTTCTCCTGCACATTGTCTAGGATCTGGCCCATTGTGTCCTGGGAATGTTGATAGGCTCCCAGGATCTCAGAGAGTGCATCCTGGAAAATCGGCTCCCTGGTCCTGTCCTCCCCTCGGCACACAGCAGCCCTCCCAGTGCCTCTATTGACCTGTGCCTCTGTCCCCTGAACCGTGTGCCCATTGCCACTGACCCCAGGTCCCTGATTGTCTTGGGTGCGAGGTGTGGCCCGGGGTCCCTGTACAGGCGGGCACACTGCTGAGTGACGTGTCCTGGTGACAGAGGTTTCAGTACGCTGGGTGGGTGCTGTGGTTTTGTTTCCTGATGGGGGAAGCTCTGTGGTGGTCTGTGATTGGGCTTGGGTAACCTGCTGTCCAGTGGTCCCTGATGGACCAGGTAGATCGTCCACATCCTGAAAACGAGAGTTACTGTCATCACTGTGGGCCTCCTCAGTTGGGGGACTGGATAGTGCAGGCATCTCCTCTCTGGTGACATTGGCTGGGGTACCTGTGGGGATATAAATAATGTGTTATGGTTAATGTGTATGACATATTGTACATCCCTGGCTTCCCTTCTATGGTTGGTGTTGCCCTGCCAGCTTTTACTCGTGTATGTTGGTGTATGGTGGGATTGTTAGTTCTCTATGCTCTGCATGCTTTAGTGATGAGTGTCCATACAGGGCTGTGAGGGGTGTCCATGCATTGGTAAAGCATGCAGGGCTTGGCATTGGGATTGAAGAGATGTGATGGTGGAGTGTGTGGTATGTAGTGGAGTGATGTGAGTGAGGGTATGTGATGGCATGCAGGTAGGGAGGTGATAATAGTAGAGAATTGACTTTCCTGAGTCCAGTCCTCCTCCAACTCTGGTCAGGCCCTCAGGATGCAGTATTGCCAAGACTTGCTCCTCCCATGCTGTGAGTTGTGGGGGATGAGGTGGGAGTCCACCGCCAGTCCTCTGGATAGCGAGCTGGTGACTTGCTGCTGTGGAATGTTCCTTCCCCAGTAGGTCATTCCACCTCTTCCTGATGTTGTCCCTTGTTCTGAGGTGCTGTCCCACAGCATTCACTCTGTCCACGATTCTCTGCCATAGCTCCATCTTCCTGGATATTGATATTTGTTGTACCTGTGCTCCAAACAGCTGTGGCTACCCTAACGATTTCCTCCACCATGACCCTTAACTCCTCCTTAGTGAAACGGGGGTGCCTTTGTGGTGCCATGGGTGTTCTGTGATGTGTGCTGGTGAGGGTGCATTGGGTAATGTGTTTGGGTATGTAAAGTGGGGTGCATGAGGGATGTATGGGTGTATGTGGTGTGTGTGTGTAGTTGTAGCATGAATTGTATTCGTAAGGGGTTTTGGGTAATGTGGGTGTTTGTTTTATAGTGGTATGGGTGTGGGGGGGTGGTGTGTGTATGGGTGTCAGGTGTGTGTTGTTTGAATTGTCCAATGTGGTGTTGTTTTGTATGTGGGTGTCCAATGTGAACGTGGCAGTATGTACCGCCAACGGCTTAACGCCATGGTCAATGTTGTTCTTTTGGCGTAACGGTGTGGGTTTTGATACCGCCACTTTATCACTGACCTTAGGGCTGGCGCATTTGTGTCTGTGGCTGAATTCTGTTGGATTTGTGTTTGTGTCATAATATGGTGAACGGATATCTGCCGCTGCGGTGGTAAGTTGGTGGCCGTCAGCGTGGCCGTAAGCGGGATTAACCTCCATTGTCATAATGAGGGCCATAGTTACTGGTTGTATTGTGACATCTACCTCCAAAGGTTTAGTGTTACAGTAAGCAGAGACGTTGGACAAAGTTAGGTTGTAGTTAATCCCATTGTGCCAAGTAACCATGGTATTGGGTGATTTGACTTAACGTGGGAAGCATGCCAACACAATTTGACTAAAGTAGTTGATGAGATGTGCAGATCAGTTGGACTTTGGAGGATCATCTGAAATTACATGTTACCACCAGTGCAGCCAACACAGTGAAAAGGCAAAATATGATTTTGACTATTGTGAGGACTAGTTGAGTGGGATGTGAAGGAAAGTAGTCCCTTTCTAGCATAGTTACCCCCACTTTTGGCCTGTTTGTGAGTGTGTGGCAGTGTGTTTTTACTGTGTCACTGGGATCCTGCTAGCCAGGAGCCCGTGCTCATAGATACAAATCTATATGTCAGTGTGTATTGCCTGTCTCACTGGGATCCTGATAGCCAGGACCCC
Organism: Pleurodeles waltl; assembly: GCF_031143425.1. Taxonomy (NCBI): domain Eukaryota; kingdom Metazoa; phylum Chordata; class Amphibia; order Caudata; family Salamandridae; genus Pleurodeles; species Pleurodeles waltl. The sequence continues at coordinate 409,384,583 of NC_090438.1, forward strand.
AGTGCTCCTAGTTTGTGGCCTAATGTGTATGCCTGTGTAGTGCCTAACTGTGTCACTGAGGCTCTGCTAACCAGAACCGCAGTGCTTATGCTCTCTCTGTTTTATAATTTGTCACTGTAGGCCAGTGACTTAATTTACCAATTTCAATTGGCACACTGGACCACCCTTATAAGTCCCTAGTATATGGTACCTAGGTATCCAGGGCATTTGGGTTCCAGGAGATCCATATGGGCTGCAGCATTTCCTTTGCTACCCATAGGGAGCTCAGACAAACCCTTACACATGGCTGCCATTGCAGCCTGTGTGAAAAAGTGCACACACTATTTCACAGCCATTTTCACTGCACTTCAGTAACTTATAAGTCACCTATATGTCTAACCTTCACTTGCTGAAGGTTAGGTGAAAAGTTACTAAGTGTGAGGGCACCATTGCACTAGCAAAGGTGACCCCACATAGTTCAGGGCAATTTCCCGGGACTTTCTGAGTGCAGGGACGCCATTACATGCATGCACTACATATAGGTCAATACCTAGATGTATCTTCACAATGGTAACTCCGAATATGGCCATGTAACATGTCTAAGACATGGAATTGTCCCTCCATTCAAAATATGGTATTGGGGAGCCAATTCTATGCATCCTAGGGGCTCCACCATGGACCCCAGTACTGCCAAACCAGCTCACTGAGGCTTGCACTACAGCTACAGCTACAGCTGCTACCACCTCACAGAGTCTCTACAAGAGACACTTTTCTTCAGCAACCTCAGCTCCAATTCAGCAACTGCAACAGTTTCCATGGTGTGCATGCTCTGGGAACTCCCTTTCTTCATCCTGCACCAGAAGAACCGAAGAAATCTCCCGTGGAGTGACGGAGTCACTACCCAGCTCCAAGCAGGCACCTTCCAAGGCGATTACCGGTACCCTGGGATTCCACTCCCAGTGACGAGTGTGCTCCTAAGGACACAGAGGGTGGACATCATCGACATAGACTGTCCTGATGTCCTGCTGACACAATTTGGAGGAGATAAGACCTTGTCTTCCCCGAGAAAAACAGTACCCCTGTGTATTGTGCCTTCTTCGCCTCCTGAGACCTCTGTGCACTCTTTGCAAAATTCCTTCATGCACAGCCTGGACCAGGTCCCCAGCACTCCACCCTGCGATGCTCAGCTCGCTGAGTTGTTCTCTGGTGACGTGGGACCTTCTTTTGTTGTGCTGCATCAACCACATTTTGCACCTCCTTTGAACCCAGATCCCGCAACTTCTGGGGGTGATTGCTGGCATCCTGAGTGCTCTCTAAAGTGCGGTGAGCCCCTTCTTCCTCCTCACACAGAGTTTAGGCCCCCAGGTCCCTCCTTGGTCCATCCAGCGCCACTTTGATGAAAAACACACTTTTGCCATAGCCAAGGCTTGTTGGTGCCTTCCAACACGTAATCTCATCTGCCACAATCTTCACTCTGTGGTACATCTTTTGCATCATGCAGGAACCCGCCGGCATCTTCCTAGGGTGCATTTCTACAGTCTTCGACTAACTGGGGACTCTTCTTTTGCACCCTCTTCCGGGTTGGCAGGGGCTTCTGTCCTTCCTGGAACTTCCTTCGACTTCTGGACTTGGTCCCCTTCCTTTGCAGTTCTTCAGGTCCAATAATCCAGCAGTTGTTCTTTGCAGACTTGGTTGTCTGCTGCAAAATCCCAAAAACGAAGTGCAGTGTGTCCTAAGGAAACCTGCAGTACTTTACTCCTGCTTTTCAGGGCACTGGGGTGGGGTGATTTACTTACCTTTACTGTATTCTTACTCTCCCAGTGATTCTGTACACACTACACTTGTCTTGGGGGGAATTTTGTGATTCACATTCCACTTGCCCTGGAATGTGAATCACAGTATAGCCCAGCTGTACTTTTGAACTGACTAGTAATATTACCACCAGTATTGTTATTGCTAGGGGCACTTGGAGTAGGAGTGGTAATAGTAGTGGTAGAGGGCTTGGTGCCTTTCTTAGGACAGGTGCTGTCACCTGCCCTACGGACTTATTGTTTACAAATATAGCACCAAGGCTTCTCATAGGAAGAGGAAGAGGACTTAGACCCACTCCCAGAAGGGTTTTGTGTGCCTGATAAAGACTTGTTTTCTTTTTGTTTGTCCCTACCTTTGTCCTGATGCTTCTCTGCTTCCTTCTTCTTGTGGTCACTCCCTGTGTGAGTTTTTTAACCTACCCTGGTGCAGACCCATTTGTCTGCCTTTTTTTCCAATTCATGGGGAGAGATCAGATCAGAGTCTGCCATGCATTGATACAGCTGATCAGAAATGCAGTGTTAGAAATGGGGTCTCTAGTTGGCAGTCAGGTTACCCCCTGTCCAAGCAAGGACTCTCATTCTAGTCAGGGTAAGTCACACACAATCCAAATTATCCTGTACCCTCTGGTAGCTTTGCACTGAGCACTCAGAAGATAATGTGTAAAGTATTTGTGCAATAAATCATACAGGACCACCGTGAAAACACCAAATAAATACACCACACGTTATTAGAAAAATAGGTGATATTTATAAGAATAAAATAAACTCAAAACAATAAAGATTCAATAAGGACAAGTTGAAATATCAATTTTGCAAGTTTGAAAAGAGTCTTAAATCTTAGAAATCAGCAGTTGTCTCTTGATTACACAAAGTACCTGGTTTGCATCAAAAATAACACACACCGAGACCACAGAGGAGGAGATGAATAGAAAAATATGGTGTGTGTCAGATTTGCCATTGCGGGAAAAACATTGCATTATTTCTTTTCACGCTGCAAGGGACTTGCGTCAATTTTCGGTGCGCAGTTTTGGTTCCTCACTGCGATGAAGGGATCTTTTTGATGCCAAGGGATGATGCAGGGAAATCCTGGGAACGCTGAAGGAAACTGCAGGTGTTGTGTTGATCCGTTGTGTCAAATTTTCTGTCACACATCAGGCAATGCGTTGATTTTCCGTTTGGGGAATCGACTGCGTCTTTTCAGTTTGACTGTATGGCGATCGCATAGGGCTGTGTGTCTAATTTTCTGTCAGAAGGCAGGCGCTGCATCGAATTTCCACGCAGGGAGTCAGACTGCGTTGTTCCGGTTCGGCTATACGGTGATTTCTCGCTCACAATGCAGGTCGTGCATCATTTCCGGCAGGCTCTGCATCGATTTTTGGTGCACAAGGAGTTTATTGAAGAGATGAGGGGGTCATTACAACATTGGTGGTAAAAGCCGCTTACAGCCGTGCAGAAGACCGCCAACACACCGCCGCGGCCGCGGAATACCGCCAATGCCATTATGACCCACAGGTCGGAATCTGCCACAATCTGGACACCCACACAAGTCCGCCACACCAAAGGTCAGTGATAAACTGGCAATAACAAAACCGACACCGTCATGCCAACAGGAATACGTCCACACTATCACGACCCATGAATCCACGTGGCGGTCTTTCAACCGCGGTATTCCATTGGCGGTACGCCGCGCTCAAAAATACACACACATCTACAAAACACAACCACACTGGACAATTCAAAATACACACACCGGATACTCATACACACACCACACCCACACACCCAATACACTATAAAACACACACCCACATCACCCACAAACCCTTACGACAACAATTGCGACAGAAGGCCAGAGAGAGACACCACCAGAAAGAACAATAGCATCCACAGGCACTCAACACCATCACTCACACCAACATCCATGCACCTCACACAACACACCTCTAAATATCACCCCACACATCACAACACACACCACCCCACAAATCACCCACACCACCCCATGGTTCTGCAAAGACACCCCAGGTTTTCTGAGGAGGAGCTAAGGGTCATGGTGAAGGAAATCATCCGGGTAGAGCCACAGCTATTCGGATCACAGGTGCAGCACACCACCATAGCTGGGAAAATGGAGCTATGGTGAAGAATCGTGGGCAGGGTCAACGCAGTGGGACAGCACCCAAGAACTAGGGATGAAATCAGGAAAAGGTGGAACGACCTACGGGGGAAGGTGCGTTCTGTGGTCTCAAGACACCAGATTGCGGTTCAGAGGACTGGCGGCGGACCCCCACCTCCTCCCCCACAACTAACAACATGGGAGGAGCAGGTCTTGGCTGGACTCTGGTAAGTCAAACCTTTAACTACTTCATCCCCCACCCACCTGCATGCTATCACATACCCCCACCCTCGCCTCCATCACTCCAACTCCTCACATATGTCCCAATATCACAAACCATACATCCCAAACCCAAGCCCTGCATGTAACACCAAAGCATGGACACCCATCACCAAAGCATGTCCACTGCACATACCCATACACCTCCCAAACCATTATCACACAAGGTCCCACACAAGAATGGAAGCACTGGTGTACAGGCTCACCCACCCATTGCACACTATGGCACACACACATGTAATAATCATGGCTTTACACCCCTGCAGGACCCGTACCCAACGTCACCGGACAGGAGGGTCCAGACATGTCCACTCCACCCACAAAAGAGGCCCACAGTGATGACAGCAGCTCTGTCCAACTGGATCTAGATGACCAGCCCGGCCCATCTGGGACCTCGGGACAGTCGCCACAGGCCACTACAGAGCTTCCTACTCTGGAAACACCAGCACAGCACCCACCCAGCGGGCCCATAACTCTGTCCCCAGGACACGTCAAGCAGCAGTGTGTCCACCACTACAGGGAACTCAGGCTAACCCACCACCCCAACAACACCAGGGACCTGGGGGCAGTGGTAGTGGGCACACGGTTCAGGGGACAGAGGCCAAGGGAAACAGGGGAACTGGGAGGGCTGCTGTGCGACAGGGGGAGGACAGGCCCAGGGAACCCACTCTCCACGAGGCCCTCTCCAACATCATGGGAGCGTACCACCATTCCCAGGAGACTGTCAGAGTCACCAGATCCTCGGGGTCTGCGCACGTTCCCAACACGTCCACCACTGAACAGCTCCAAGACTCTGATAGATAAATCACAGAGGCTAAGAGAGTTCAAGAGGGGAAGAGGGGATTAGGAAGGGAACAGCTGAGAGGGAGACCTGTAGTAAGAAAAAGGTTAAAACACACAATATGAAAATTACATCTCATGAAATCAATACTAGACTATGGGCCTGATTACAACTTTGGAGGAGGTGTTAATCTGTCCCAAATGTGACCAATATACCACCAGCCGTATTACGAGTTCCATAGGATATAATGGACTTGTAATACGGCTGGTGGTATATCCGTCACTTTACCGTCACTTTTGAGACGGATTAACACCTCCTCCAAAGTTGTAATCAGGCCCTATGACTCTAAGCCTAGTCATTCTGAAAACATGAACAACCTAAGAATTAGGCTTAAAATGACTAAGTTTCAAGATGGGCGGATACCTACAAGAGGGCATGAAGGACGTCGCAGATTGGATGAGGCTCAGCCGCCTAAAGCTGAGCTCTGACAAAATAGAAGTTCTCATCCTCTGCAACACCCCGTCCGCTTGGGACGACTCCTGGTGGCCCACGGCCCTCGGCACCGCACCGACCCCCACAGACCACGCCCGCAACCTCGGCTTCATCTTGGACCCTCTTCTCACCATGACCAAGCAAGTCAACGCCGTGTCCTCCGCCTGCTTCCTCACCCTCCGCATGCTCCGCAAGATCTTCCGCTGAATCCCCGCAGACACTAGAAAAACCGTGACCCACGCCCTCGTCACGAGCCGCCTGGACTACGGCAACACCCTCTACGCTGGGACCACCGCCAAACTCCAAAAACACCTGCAACGCATTCAAAACGCCTCGGCCCGCCTCATCCTCATGTACCCCGCAACAGCCACATCTCTGCACCTGAGACACCTGCATTGGCTCCCAGTCAGCAAAAGGATCACCTTTCGACTTCTCACCCACGCACACAAAGCCCTCCACAACAAGGGACCGGAATACCTCAACCGACGCCTCAGCTTCTACGTCCCCACCCGCCTCCTCCGTTCCTCTGGCCTCGCGCTCGCTGCCGTCCCTCGCATCCGCCGCTCCACGGCGGGTGGGAGTTCTTTCTCCTTCCTGGCAGCCAAGACCTGGAACTCCCTCCCCACCAGCCTCAGGACCACCCAGGACCACTCCGCATTCCGGAGACTCCTAAAAACCTGGCTTTTCGAGCAGCAGTAACCCCCCCCCCCTTTCCCCTAGCGCCTTGAGACCCGCACGGGTGAGTAGCGCGCTTTATAAATGTTAATGATTTGATTTGATTTGATCTGTAAGGGAATCAAGATGGATTAAATGAAACTTTCAAATTCAAGTACTTTCCTTTACATGAGAATCAGGAAAACATTCTGAATAAGTTCTAAACCAGTCATATGAATCCTTTTTTGAGAATGCATACTAGGACCATGCAATAATGCATCTTGAAACTCTGGTCTTCTGTGTTCTCTTGAAATGTTTCAACACAAATTGCGCACATTGCAGATTTTCATGTATATAGTAAACACCATAAAAGGATTGTGCACCATGAATAACACAATATGGATTCAGGAAACAAATCACACAACTTGTCAACTTGAATATTACCTAATAAATGTCTTAGAATAAATGGCATACAATGAACAACATGAATTAAGTTCGAAGAGAGAATCGTGCGTCTTGCTGATTCGAGTGTCACCATGTAAAATGTCAAGAAATGGTAGCATGCAATGAATATCAAGATTAAATCACCATTAAACGAATTGCGCGTCTTGCCGATCCGTAAGCCACAATGTGAATGCCAAAAAATAACAGCGCGCAATAAATAACAAGATTAAAGCACCATGAAACGATTCGCGCGTCTTTTGCCGATTCTTAAGCCACCATGTAAATGTCAAGAAATGGTAGCGCACAATGAATAACAAAGTCAAATCATCATGAAACGAATTGTGCGTCTTGCCGAGTCGCAAGCCACCATACAAATGTCAAGAAATGGCAGTGCGGAATGAATAACAAGATCAAATCAGCGTGAAACGAATTGTGCGTCTTGCCGATTCGCAAGCCACCATGCAAATGTCAAGAAATGGTAGCGCGCAAAGTAATCTGTTAATCATTAAAGAATTAGGTCAAGAATATGAAAGTTCTCGATAACGGCGTCGGGAGGTCAGCCCAACCACCGTCTTACCGCCCAGAACAAGGATCACCAATGAAGAATGAAGGGCAGAGGCCTGGATATCAAATAGACCACTGGGACAGGAGCTCAGGAAGTAGCTGCTGCTCTGTACCGGGACCTCTGAATAGTGAGCACTTGGAGCTGGGCTGGCTCCCTTTTATGGAGTCTTGGCCCAGCCCACAACCACACCCAGGCATGCTGCAGGGAAAGTCTCTGGAAGGCCCTGGAAAGGGACCACACCCTAACACACTCTGAAAGCCTGCAGCAATACATTGCAAATGAACAGTATTTGTAAACACATTAAAAATAAGTCTTCAGGATTAAACTCTGCAATGCAAAAGGTTAAACAACAACATATCAGCACAATGCATAAATTACGTTGTTTTGAGAGTGCTGGGTTTTTGCATTCTAGTCGCCAATAGAGCGTGCACTGCCCTGGTGTTGACAGAGACGATGGCAATGGTACTGGCCAAGTTTCAGGAGACCCAGCGGCTGCAGGAGGAACAGTATTTGGGGTTCAGGGAGGAACTCAAATCCATCAATTCCACCCTGGGCACCATTGTAGGGGTGCTGAAGGAACTAGTCAACACCAGGAGGGACACTGTGGCACAACAAAGGGCCCCTGACACTAGCCTGGACGATGAACTGCCCACCACCTCCGCCGGCGCTAGTGGACAGGAGGCACCGCCACAGGACCACAACACCAGCACCCCACCCCCTGTAGATGGAGAACCACCACGCAAGCGGTCCCTGAGATCCAGGACAAAGACAGAGAACAATGCCAAGACCCCCGCCAAGAAATTAGACCACCCTGATTGTCATCCTTCTGTCCCACTTTGTCACCCTGTCCATCCATCAACTGGCCCAGCTCCACTTCCTATGCCCCTTTGGACAATGAACCTGTGAGGATAACAGACTGGACTCTGCCATGGACTTTCCTCCACCATCACCCCTGACCATATTACAACCCCTCCACTATTTAGCACTTAAATAAACACCTTAAATCACAAAACAGTCTGGAGTGAGTCTGTGCTTTCACAAATGTGTATTTGCAATAACAGTGGCAAAATGCTATATCCAATGTAATATCAACATACCTATGTCACACAGCTCTAGTCCATGCAGAAACAAAGCAGAGGTCACACAGTGGGACCCACATCAGTGAAATCGAAAGGGAAAGTGACAACTCAGTGTCCATACACTGGGTGAAAATGACATACAGAGGAGAGGTAGAAGAATTAAATCAGATGTAGCAGGCAGTGTTGTCTTCTTACCTGTGTCTCACTGGAAGTATTGCTGGATCACTGTGTTCCTGTTGTCTATGTCCTCTTCTTCTGCTTCCTCGTCTTCACTGTCCACAGGCTCCACAGCTGCCACAAGACCTCCAGCTGGACCATCCTCCTGCCGAAACGGCACCTGTTGTCGCAAAGCCAAGTTGTGAACCATACAGCAGGCCACGATGATCTGGCACACCTTCTTTGGTGAGTAGAATAGGGAACCACCTGTCATATGGAGACACCTGAACCTGGCCTTCAGGAGGCCGAAGGTCCTCTCTATAATCCTCCTAGTCTGGCCATGGGCCTCATTGTAGCGTTCCTCTGCCTTTGTCCTGGGATTCCTCACTGGGGTCAGTAGCCATGACAGGTTGGGGTAACCAGAGTCACCTGCAAATCGCAAGGGACAACTGTTAGACACACACTAACTCTTAGGGACATCCCCAGACCCAGACACCTAGTCACACTGTATTGGGTCCATGTCCTCACCTAATAGCCACACACGGTGCCTCTGGAGTTAACCCATCACGTAAGGGATGCTGCTATTCCACAGAATGTAAGCGTCATGCACTGAGCCAGGAAATTTGGCATTCACATGGGAGATGTACTGGTCTGCCAAACACACCATCTGCACATTCATAGAATAGTAACTATTGTAGTTTCAGGACACCTGTTCACTCCTGCGGGGGGTACCAAGGCCACATGTGTCCCATCAATGGCACCTATGATGTTGGGGATATGTCCCAGGGCATAGAATTCACCTTAAACTGAAGGTAAATCCTCCACCTGAGGGAAAACGATGTAGCTGCGCATGTGTTTCAGCAGGACAGACAACACTCTAGACAACACGTTGGAGAACATAGCCTGGGACATCCCTGATGTTATGGCCACTGTCGTCTGAAAAGACCCACTTGCCAGGAAATGGAGTACTGACAGCACCTGCACTGGAGGGGGGATTCCGGTGGGATGGCGGATAGCTGAAATCAGGTCTGGCTCCAACTGTGCACACTGTTCCAGGATTGTGGTACGATCAAGTCTGTAAGTGATAATTACATGTCGCTTCTCCATTGTCGACAGGTCCACCAGTGGTCTGTACTCCGGAGGATGCGGCCATCTCCTCACCTGCCCCAGCGGACGTGCTCTATGAAGGAGAACAGCGAGCAGAGAGTCAACCAACACTGAGGTACGTAAACAACTTAATCGGAAAATGTTTTAAAATCGACATATGGCTGCATTAGTGTTTAAGCAAGGCCTAGATATGTGTGACACAGTCATAAATAATGCCATGTGGCCCCCTGAAATGGGGGCTGCCTGACCTGTAATGTGGGACAAGGGGATATGAGGTAACTGCGCTGGCGTTGTACACTGTCGCGGTAGGCGGTCAAAGACCGCAGCGCAATCCTGCATTGGTTAACATTGGACCCTATGGGTCCCAGGAGCCAATGACGATGTACGCCGGCGGTGACGGTACGCACCACCGCGGACGTCACCGCCATTTTCTCTCTGTTCAATCACTTGATACCTGATCTTTGACAGGAGAGGACCTACACTGCAAGTGCTGCTGTGACCTCAGTCTGGAAGAGACAAGGGCTTGTGTGTCTGGGGAAAGGGGCCCTGCCTTCAGCATGGAGGAGTTGGAGAAACTAGTGGATGGGGTCCTCCCCCAGTACACACTACTCTACGGTCCTCCAGACAAACAGGTGAGTACACTGTGAGCATGCTGTATGGGAAATGCCTGTTTGGAGTGGTGTGGATGAAAGATGGGGGGGAGAATGAGGCGTGCAAGAAATGACGGTGAGTGCATGTGCGTCATGGCAAGGGTAAGGATGTGGGCCAATGACTGTGATGATGCGGACGGTTATATCTTCTACTTTTCTCCTGAACTATTCCTGTAGGTCAGCGCCCACCAGAAGAAGGATATTTGGCGTGTCATCTCCAAGGAAGTCTGGACCCTGGGGGTCTACCACAGACAGAGCACCCACTGCCGGAAAAGATGGAGGGACATTCGCTGCTGGAGCAAGAAGACAGCAGAGGCCCAGCTGGGAATGGCCTCCCAACGTGGGAGGGTTGCCGGTCGCACCATGAACCCCCTGATGTTCCGGATCCTGGTGGTGGCATAGCCGGAGTTGGATGGGCGCTTGAGGGCATCGCAGCAGCCACAAGGGGGTGAGTACTCACTCATTGAGCTGATTCAGCGCTCATTGTAGGTGTCTGGGTGGGGGAGGTGGGCTGTGGGTTCCCCTAGGCCAGGGCGAGTTTAGTAGGCAAGGTCCCTTCTAAAGGCAGGCCCTGTGGCACCCCACCTGTGTACAGAGCCAACTACACCTAGTCAGGCTCCTGAGACTTCCATGTGTGCAGCAATCGGGCATAGCCTTGTAACCCATGTCCCTGTGATTGATTAGGGAACTCCAAGTGCACGGCATAGTGCAGGGGGCTTCTGTGTCTGTAGTGTCCGCCAACGATAGCGGTATTGGATGCACTCACCATTTCCTTCTTCTGTCTCCCCCCCCTTTTTGTGGTCTCCCTGTTCTTGTGTGCATTAGCATCATCAGGCAGAGGAGTAGTGGCACTGTAGCAGGAGGGAGCTGCATCCCACATGGCCATGGAGGGCGACACAATGGAGTCAGAAGCCACCAGTGGGACGGAGGGCGAGGGGAGCTCCACGGTGGGGACAGGAGCTGAGACCAGCGACACAGACTCCTCCTCTGATAGGAGCTCCCTTGCGGTGGCGGGCCCCTCTGTGCCCCCCGCATCTACAGGTACAGCCGCTCCCCCCCTACCAGCACCGCCCTCCCAGCAGCCCCTCAACGTTTGCCCCGTGGCCGCTCACCCATGAGGGCGGGCATCTCCTTTGCCCCAGGCACCTCAGGCCCTGCCCCATTCAGCCCTGCTGCCCTCAGTGAGGAGGCCATTGGCCTCATCAGGTCCCTCACTGTTGGGCAGTCTACCATTTTGAATGCCATCCAGGGTGTAGAGAGGCAGTTGCAAAAGACCAATGCATACCTGGAGGGCATTCATTCTGGTCAGGCAGCCCATCAGCGATCTTTTCAGACTTTGGCCTCAGCACTGATGGCAGCCATTGTCCCTATCTCTAGCCTCCCCCCTCCAACTTCCTCCACCCAGACCCAAACCCCTGTACCTCAGCCTATCCCAAGCACACCATCAGACCAGCATGCACACACGTGAACACACAAGGGAAGCTCAGGCAAGTATAAGCACCACACATCCCACAGGCACTCACGCAAGCATCATACACATGCAGATATGCCAACAGCCACTGCCTCCACTGTGTCCTTCTCCTCCTCGTCTCCCTCCTCCCTCCAAGTCTCGTCTTCACTCACACCTGCATGTACTACATCGTCAGCCACTACCTCCATCACCAGCAAACCCACCAGCACACCCCGGTCACGTGCAGTCACCACCCCCACTACCATTCACACATCCCGTGTCCTCTCCCAGTGTGTGTGTGTGTGAACCCACCTCCCAAGGTACACAAACGCAGCCACACACCCATCCAACAGCCATCCTCCTCACGACACCCTCCAGCCCATGCACCTTCACCCAAATCACCAAACGTACACCTTCTACAACCACTACCTCTTCTTCCACTCCCAAACCCCCTCCATCTATCCATCCCAGTGTGTCCAAAAAACTTTTCTTGTCCAACCTTGATCTCTTCCTCTCACCTCCCCGGCCCCTTCAGTCTCCTAGGGCCCGCATCTCCAGGCCCCAACCCAGCGCCTCAGCCATAAAATCTGCGGGAACAGGGGTGCCAGCAGTAACCGGCTTCTGGAGTGCGCCAGGCAGCAGGGCAGCAAGTGTGCCAAGGAGCCAGAGCACGGACAGTCCCCCACCTCAAAAGCACAAAACGTTGGCCAGTGCCCGGCGGGAGAGAGGAAAAAAAATCTTCCACCAAAGTCTCTCCCAGGGGTACAGTTGGGAGCGTGGAGACAGCTGCGCCACCATCCAAGGTGGGGAAGGGGCACAGTAAAACGGGCAAGTCTGGGAAAACCTGCACGGCGGACAAGACCGCCACAAGCACCGCTGCCAAGGACACCACCGCTACAAGCACCGCTGGCAAGAACACCGCCTCCACCAGCACCGCTGCCAAGGACACCGCCGCCGCCAATACCGCTGAACAGGACACCGCCGCCACCAGCACTGCTGAACAGGACACCGCCGCCACCAGCACCACTGAACAGGCACTGCCGCCACCAGCACCGCTAAACAGGACACCGCCGCAACAAGCACCACTGAACAGGACACCGCCGCCACCAGCACCACTGAACAGGACACTGCCGCCACCAGCACCGCTGAACAGGAAACCGCTGCAACAAGCACCACAGGCCAGTGAGCGCCAAAGATTCCGACGCTACTGAGGCCGCCACGAGCAGGATAGAGCACTCTGGGCACAAAGCCCCCTCCAGAACCAGTGGAGAAAGGCATCCAGTACCTCTGTCCTTGGCAGGATGAAGCACTCTGGGCACTAAGCCCCCTCCTGAACCACTGGAGAAAGCCATCCACTACCTATGTCCTTGGCAGGATGAAGCACTCTGGGCACAAAGCCCCCTCCAGAACCAGTGGAGAAAGGCATCCACTACCTCAGTCCTTGGCAGGATGAAGCACTCTGGGCACAAAGCCCCCTCCAGAACCAGTGGAGAAAGGCATCCACTACCTCTGTCCTTGGCAGGATGAAGCACTCTGGGCACTAAGCCCCCTCCAGAACCAGTGGAGAAAGGCATCCACTACCTCAATCCTTGGCAGGATAAAGCACTCTGGGCACAAAACCCCCTCCAGGACCAGTGGAGATTCACATCCACTACCTCAGTCCTTGGCAGGATGAAGCATTCTGGGCACAAAGTGGAGACTGTTATCCACTTGAGAGACTGTAGCTTTGCACTCCCCAGGATGCAGCAGTGGGCAAACCACCCACTGGAGAGACTTGAGAGACTGTGGCTTTGCACTCCCCAGGATGCAGCAGTGGGCAAACCACCCACTGGAGAGACTTGAGAGACTGTGGCTTTGCACTCCCCAGGATACATCAATGGGCATGGAGCCCCCTCGTGGATCTGGCGTCGTGCACTTATCCGGCTGAGGTGCCCCCCCTTCTCTTCCCCCTGAGGTGCCTGTTGTATTTCTATCTGATGCCCCAGCAGTGTTCTCTCCGTTTTGATCGGGTATTGAGTGCGGGCCTCGCCCATGCATTTTGGGCCCATTGGTCCACGGACTATGATGGTGGAATACCTTGGACTTGTATTCTTGGTGTATATATTTGTTTCTAGTGTAAATATATGTATATGAATGTATATATTTTATTACTGTTTTTGAATAGATTACAAACGTTCAACTCATTTTCTTTTATCCTTGTATTCTTCCAGGGGGAGTTGGGGGTTGTTAATATAACGTCTCAACATGTACTTGTGTGTGTGTTGTAGTGGGTGAGGGTGGGGGTGGGAGAGTTGCGTGTTGCATGTGTGTGTCACTCTTTTTTCCCTCCCCCCTCCCCTGTGTCGTAGGTCCAGTACTCACCGTGGTCTTCGCCGCCGTCTTTGTCGTTCCTGGTAGAGAAGCAGGAAGATAAAGGCTGGCAGTATCTGGAGCTCGGGTTCCATGGCGTCCTGATTCCTCTGGGGGTGTGTAGAGGTGAGAGTTTTCCCTTCCAAGTCCTGTTTCTGCCGTGTTTTTGTTTGCGGTGAATCCGCCAAGGAAAAGGTGGTGGACTAGACTGTTGTAATACAGTGGGCGGAACCTTGTCTTCCGCCTGTCTGTTGGCGGTGACCGCCGCGGTGTTTGTTTGTACCGCCGTGGCGGTCGGAGTGTTAAAGTGGCTGTCTATGTTGGTGGTTTCCGCCAAGGTCGTGATTCCATTTTTTTTACCGCTGGCCTGTTGGTGGTTTTTCCGCTGCTTGAACACTGACCGCCAGGGTTGTAATGACCAACAAATACTTTTTGTCTCTGAGACTTCAGAAAACAGGAGGTAAGCGCAATCCATAGCCTTGGAGAGCACTTCTCAGCGAGGTCAGAGGGCAGCAGGGCAACAGTCCTTCTCAGCGGGGTGGCTGTCTCCCATGTCAATGTCATAGACACACTAGTGTGTGAGCCCAGGGGTGAAGTCAAATCAGGGAGAGGAGTACTGCTCCAGTAACTGGTAGCAGTCCCCTCGCTGGCCAGGGTCAGGGAGTTAGAGAGATTGACACCCTCCACAGACCAATCGCCTTCTTTGACAGAGGATGTCAAGGAGAGGTTCACTTTTCTCCTCCACACCCTCAACTGTCACCAGAAGCATGTTGACCTCAGTCCTCTCAAAATGAGGCGTCAGTATATTCACATGGATCACCCTTAGGGAGTTCCTAGGGAACTGGAGGTCCACTAAGTATGTGCCTCCCCTTTACGCTCCTTGATCTCAAGTTGGCCAGTACAGTGGTCCTGGAGAGCTCCAGGCTCTACTGGCTTGTTAGAAATGGGGTTTTTGGTTGGCAGTCAGGTTACCCCATATCCAAGCAATGACCCTCACTCTAGTCAGGGTAAGTCCCACCCAATCCAAATTATCCGGTGCCTACCTTCTGGTAGCTTGGCACTGAGCAGTCAGGCTTAACTTAGAAGGCACTGTGTAAAGTATCTGTGCAATAAATCATGCAGTAACACAGTATAACACAACAAAAACATACAGCACAGTTTTTGGAAAATATATAATATTTGTCTGGTTAAAAGCAGATCAAAACATTTAAGATTGGATAAGTACACTTTGAATTATCACTGTAAGAAATGATTAAAGGAGTCTTTAGTCTTTAAAAATCAACAAATGTTTCTGCCAGGCACAAAGTACCTAGTTTGCATTCAAGTTCTCCACAAGGGGCCGCAGAGGAGGAGATGCATGGAAAACGGGGAGGTCTGCGTCGATTTTTCTGGCACACACTGATAATGCATCGTTAATTTTCCACACAGGTAAGGCTTTGCGTTGATTTCTGGCGCGCAGAGTTGGATCCTCTTCGGGTTGTGGGGTATTAGGATGCCCCGGGGACGATGTAGGGAAATCCTGGGCGTGCAGGTCAAAGTCAGGGGCTGCGTTGATCCGGGAGGCGATGCATGAAAATTTCTTTTGCAAGGCAGGCGCTGTGTCGATTCATCCCAGACGAAGTCGGGCTACGTCATTCCAGCTCAGCTTTGCATTGATCCAGTGGGCCGTGCATCTAAGTTCTGGTCACAACGCTGGCACTGCTTCGATCTCCTCTTGGGGAGCCGGGCTGCATCGTTCCAGTTCGGCATGCAGTGATTTTCTCACCGCGATGCAGACTGTGCGTCGTTTCTTGCAGGCTGTGTGTCGAATTTGCGCCGCACAAGAAGTTCTTTTGCAGGATGAAGTCTCTTTGGTCCTGAGACTTCAACGAATAGCAGGCAAGCTCCATCCAAGCCTTTGGGGAGCACTTCTCAGCATAGCCAGAGGGCAGCAAGGCAGCAGGGCAAACGCAGGGCAGCAGTCCTTTGTAGAAAAGCAGTCAGGTGAGTCCTTCGGGCAGTCAGGCAGTTCCTCTTGGCAAGTTGCAGGTTCTGGTTCAGGGATTCTTCTCCAGTGGTATCTTGTCCAGAAGTGTCTGTGTTGGTAGGGTCAAGCACCCTGCTTAAATACCCAAATGTGCCTTTGGAGGGGGGAGACTTCAAAGAGCAGCTTAGAAGTGCAGAAGGTCCCCTTTCAGTTCTAGCCTGTCTGCCAGGGTACCAGTAGGGGGTGTGGCAGTCCATTGTGTGAGGACAGGCCACTGTCCTTTCAAATGTAAGTGTCAGGCCCTCCACCCTCCCAACCCATTCAATATGTAGATGTGTGCAGGGGTTGTCTGAGTGAAATGCACAAGGGAGCTGTCAAGTAACCTAGCCAGATTTGGACTGTAAGGCACAGAAGGATTAAAGTGCGGAGAAATTGACACACACCTCCCCGTTTTCCACGCATCTCCTCCTCTGCGGTCCCTTGTGGAGAATTTGAATGCAAACAAGGTACTTTGTCCTTGTAAGAGACACTTGTTGGTTTTTAAGAGACTAAAGACACTTTATATAATTGTTACGGTGATATTTCAGCGTATACTTATTTCATCTTGATTGTTTTGACTTGCATCTTATCAGATAAATATTATATATTTTTCTAAATACTGTGTGGTGTATTTTTCAGGTGTTCTACTATGTTATTTCACAATTTATTGCACAAATACTTTACACCTTGCCTTCTAAGTTGAACCTCACTGCTCAGTGCCAAGCTACCAGAGGGTGGGCACAGGATAATTTGGATTTTGTGTGACTTATCCTGACTAGGGGAGGGTCATTACTTGGACAGGGGGTAACCTGACTGCCAACCAAAGACCCCATTTCTAACAGTAGTATTAAATCTAACTTCACCAATCAGCAGGATTTTGTATTACCATTCTGGCCATACCAAATATGACCTTGTTACTCCTTTCAGATCAGAATCTACCACTCAAACAGTATATATGGGTAGCCATAATGTTAGCCTATGAAAGGAGCAGGCCTCATAGCAATGTAAAACAAATTTAGGAGTTTTACACTACCAGGACCTATAAACTGCAATGGTACATGTCCTGCCTTTTATCTACATAGCACCCTGCCCTATGGGTTACCTAGGGCCTACCTTAGGGGTGACTTATGTGTAGAAAAAGGAAAGTTTAAGGCTTGGCAAGTACTTTCAAATGCCAAGTCGAATTGGCAGTGAAACTGCACATACAGACCTTGCACTAGCAGGCCTGAGACATGGTTAAGAGGCTATGCATGGGGGTGGCACAATCAGTGATGCAGGCCCACTAGTAGCATTCATCTACAGGGCCTTGGCACATGTAGTGCACTTTGCTAGAGACTCCCAAGTAAATTAAATATGTCAATTGGGTATGAGCCAATATCACCATGTTTTAGGGAGAGGTCATATGCACTTTAGCTCTGTTTAGCAGTGGTAAAGTGTGCAGAGTCCTAAAGCCATCAAAAATGAGGTCAGAAAAAGAGAAGGAGGAAGGCAAAAAGTTTGTGGGTGACCCTGCAGAAAGGCCATTTCCAACATGGCTCCATTACTCAAACTTTGGCCCTCATTATGAACACGGCGGGAAACACCGCACCACCAGTGGCGGTGGTAAAAACCGCCAACAGACGTGTAGTCCAGACAGCCAAATAATGAACCAACTGAAACACAGGCATCCTGAAGACCACCCACTGCCAGCAGAGGAGTGCTGACAACGACAGCAGAGGCCGCCCATAGGCGGATGTAAAGGCCATACCCACCCATCAAATAATGAACCACTAGAGTGCCGTCAGTTCTGGGTGGAAACCACCGCCACGTAAGCCAGACGGAAACAAACCAAATATAAGGAAACACTCCCTGGAGGCTAACACAACACACCGAAGCAGACATGGATAGAGAGCTGCAGATCATGCCAGCCCTTCTCCTTGCCATATACCTCCACAACCGAGACAGCCGACGGAGACGATGGCGGTAAGTACCGCAACCTACGAAACAAGGCAAGAAATGGCACAGTTATAGACCCACCCACTCCACCCTCCCTGCAATGCTCCCGCAACCCTTCACAGCAGCACAAGCCATACACCCCACAGCAAGAGGGACTTTACCCAACACAAGGCAAATCCAACATGTCCAAAGTACATACATGTGCCCCACAAACAATGAAACAAGAGACCAGGGATCCAGAGTGTGCCGTCAAAAACACAGGCCAACCATTAACCTTTTATTTTGCTCACTGAGCAAACAAAGTGGATATAAGGCCAATGAGCAGTCCGTCAGAAGACCAGTTCGATGGGCCACAATGGCCCCAACCTGACTCCCACAAGTGCTATGGTACTCCACCTCATAGGGGCAACAATGGGGCATCCAGGGACCTCAGGGAACAGGGGCAGAGGGTGGTGGGGGTGGGGATTTACAATGTGGGTGGGGCTTAGATTTTCGTTCGGAAGGTGGAGGTGGTTTGGATTTGGCCTTGGAAGGTGGGGGAGTGTGCTTGGACTGGGTGGAGGCAGATGGAACAGGCTCAGCACAGGGCTTCTTCCTCTCTGGAGAAGGGGCACAGGAATGTGAAGGTCGGACAGGAGTGGGCTGTGACGTGGAAGGAGTGGATAGGGCAAGGAGGTGTGCACATTGGGGTGGGCCAGTGGGTTGGAATAGGTCAGCACTGCAGAGGAAAAGTTTCTTTGGTGCAATTGGGTTGGGCCAGGAGGAAGGCGTGGGAGTAGAGGTAGAGGGAGTGGTCTTAAATGATGTAGGTGTGCGTGATGTGGGTGCAGGTGACTGGACAGTGTGCTGTGGTGTGGTGGATGTGTGATGGGTGGGTTTTTTGGTGTGTTTGAGTGTCTTGAGAGGAGGGGGTGGACAAGTGGGACAAGACTGGCTGCCAGTGTGAATGTATGTTGTCAGGGTGTCTGCAAGTCTGGTGAGTGTGCTGCATGTGTCAACTACAGTAGTTGTGGTGAGTGCAGGTGTGGTGTCTGGGGTGCATGTATGGATGTGTGCTTTTGTGGTGACTGCAGGAATAGGCTCTGCAACAGTGAATGAAGCTGAAGTGCCTGGGGGTGTGCATGTAGAGGGGACAGACAGGGAGGCGTAAGAGGTGGCCACACTGGGGGAAGTGAACATTGTTGTGTGTGCATGTGTATGTTGCCTGTGTGAACGCTTGTGGTGGGAGGTGTGGTGCTTGTGTTTTGAAGAGTGCTTCTTGTGTGTGCCTGCGTGTCAGAATGTGTGCTTTGGATGGGTGAAGGGAGTGGGGTGCTGGAAGGGATAGAGGAGTTTGGAGGGGGGACAGAATGACCAGGGGCACTGGCTGCCGTCCAAGAGGAGGCCAGAGCCTAAAAAGATCACTGTAGGCCAGACACAGCACCGTGAATGCCATCCAGATAGGCATTGGTCTGCTGCATCTCTGATGCTAGCCCCTGGATGGCATTGACGATGGTTGTCTGCCCTACAGAGATGGTTCTCAGGAGGTCTATAGCCTCCTCAGTGAGGGCAGCAGGGCTGACTGAGGCAGGGGAAGAGGTGCCTGGGGCGAAGGAGAGGCCCACTCTTCTGGGTGAGCAGGCACAGCAAACTCTGTGGGGAGCAAATGGTAGGGCGGTGATGGTATGGGGGTGGTGGAAGATGACCCTGTAGATGTGGGCCCACTAGGTTCCGCCATCATCAGGAAGCCCCCATCGGAGGAGGTATTGGAGTCACTACCTCCAGTGGTAGTTGCCTCCCCCGTGGTACTCCCTCATCCTCCAACCCACTGGTCCCGTTCGCGTCGAATGACTCTGCCTCTGAGGTTCCGTGGGCCACTGCATCCCCACTTGCCAGTGCCTCAGCTCCCTCGCCAGTTGATGCTGATGTACACAGACAACACAAGAGAACAGGGATGGGGAGAGAAAAAAGCAGAGACACTTGTAAATAGCTGAATGGAGTTTACATAGTGGTTCATACATGCACCCACCTAGAAGACCCTCCAACAGGCAGCACCTACCGCTATACCCATGGCTATGCCCCTGACTAGTGGCCAGAACCCTGCTCTACAGCCATTCCCCAAATAACTTAAGGACCCGAAGTGTAGTAGACCTGACTAAAACCGGGCTCCGTATGGGGACCATAGTGTAGATGGACAGCAGTCAGAGTCCCTGCAACTAAGCAGCATAAATCCGAATGCACACAAACACATCCATCTAGGGTCAAACAAATGGTATGTGCACTCAAGCCCTTGTGACTGCTGCGTAGCCTTCAAGCGCCCATCCAGGTCTGGGTACACCACCGCCAGGATGCGTTGCATGAGTGGGGTCAGTGCCCGACGTGCACCCCTTCCCCGTTGGGCCTCACAGATATTTCACGCCCAGCGCCGCAGGTCCTCCCACCTCTTCCTAAAGTGGGTGCTCCACCGGTTGTAGACCCCCAGGGTCTACACCTCCTTGGCGATGGCATTCCAAAGTGCCCTCTTCTGGTGGGCGCTTACCTAAAAGGGACACACATAAATGTAACACAGAGGTCAGGCACTGGCCAATCATATACAGCTGGCTATACATCCACTATGGGACAGACAGTACAAACCGACTAACAGCACATGCACACACAGCATGTCAGGAACCCTGGCCCATCCAGTGTCAGAGGTGCACACATATATTCAGCCAACAGCAATCTTACAAACATCCATGGCCCCCAATCCTCCTACTCACCTGTACCTCTGGCCGACCGTAGAGCTTGGCGTACAGGGGCAGGACCCCGTCCATGAGCCTCTCCCATTCCTCTTGGGTGAAGGCCGGGGCCCTTTCCCCTGCAACACGTGCCAGTTCCATGACCAGAGAAAGGACACAGCAGTACACTCAGTGGAGTACTTGCTTGCACGAGATCAGGGAGTCAAGTGAAGTTGGGGTGATGAGTTTGCGTACGCACCACGGCGGTGTGCACCGTCACCGCTGGTGGCGATCATGATACGCTAGGATTCCCCATTGACATCCATGTTAACCAATGAATTTGTGCACAGCAGTAAACACCGTCTTACGCTGTTACGTCAACCGCTAGCGGTATGAGGTCACTTCCACAACGACAGTAGTGGATTACATGGGGCAGACATTTTGGCAAAAACTATGCATTTATAAAACTCACATCTGCACACTGCAGGCCCTATTGTTCCCCAAACACCCATAGACATGTGACAATTGACATTACCTCACCTGACAAGCCCTGATCTATCATTGTGGTCAAGTTGCTGTTATGTCACACACACTATGCATTTGTGTCGACGGCCAGCAGTGCTCAATGACTGACAATGTGTGCCGATGTATGTGTGTTCCTCACACATGTTTTTGACTCCTCCTAGGTACAGACCCTTGTGGTGAGGAAGGGCCCCATCAGTGTACAGACCACTTCTGGATTTACATACCATAGTGGAGCGCCACATCATTATCAATTACATACTCACCCATGCAACTATTTTAGAACTTTGTGCATTACTGGATCCTACACTGACTCTGGCAAATCGTAATCAGCATGCCATCCCTACTGAAGTGCAGGTGCTTTCTGCACTCCATTTCCTGGCCACAGGCTCATTTCAAATGACAGTGGGCATGGGTGCAGGTTTTTCAGAGACAATGTTTAGCATTATACTGACAAGATTCCTGAATGCATTTGTACGACACCTGCAGTCCTATGTGAGGTTTCCCCAAAGTACTGACCTCCCTGCCATCAACTCGGACTTCTATGCCTTTGCCAACATACCCCATGTGATAGGTGCCATTGATGGTACCCACATAGCTATCATCCCCCCAAGAGTCAGTGAACAGGTGTTCAGAAACAGGGAGAACTTTCATTCCATGAACATTCATTTGGTGTGTACTGCAGACCAGTACATCACACATGTGAATACCATGTTCCCTGGTTCAGTCCATGATTCATTTGTGCTGAGGAACAGTAATGTGCCACACAAGATGGAACAACTACAAGAGGACAGAGGGTGGATCATAGGTAGGTGTTTCTGTGACTTTTTGCCACCTATCAGACAGCCAGGCTGTCTGCCTCTGAGGCTTGTCATTTAAAGTTGTGTTGTGCACCTTTTTCTAGGTGATTCTGGTTATCCCAACTTGCGTGGGCTGCTGACACCAGTGAGGAATCCTGGAACAGATGCAGAGAGGAATTACAGTGAGGCCCATGGATGAACTAGGAGGGTGATAGAGCGCACAATAGGTCTCCCCAGTCCCTGCTCTGGCGCGAAACTGGACAAAGGAAAGGGGAGTGACCACTTCCCTGTCCATCACCACCCCAGGGGTGGTGCCCAGAGCTCCTCCAGAGTGTTCCAGACCTCTGCCATCTTGAATCCAGAGGTGTGAGGGCACAATGGAGGCCTCTGAGTGGCCAGTGTCAGCAGGTGATGTTAGAGACCCCTCCTGATAGGTGCCTACCTCACTAGGTGGCCAATCCTCCTCTGAGGGCCATTTAGGGTCTCTCCTGTGGGCTGTTCCTCAGATAACGACTTGCAAGAATTCACCAGAGTTCCTCTGCACCTCTCTCTTTGACGTCTGCCAAGGATCGACCACTGACTGCTCCAGGATGTCTGCAAAACTGCAACAAAGTAGCACGAAGACTACCAGTGACTACCAGTGACTGCCAGTGACATTGTAGCACCTAATCCTGCTGGCTTTAACTAGACTGTTTCCTGGTGGTTCATGCTCTGGGGGCTGCCTGCCTTCATCCTGCACTGGAAGCCACGAAGAAATCTCCAGTGGGTTGAAGGAATCTCCCCCCTGCTCCAGCAGGCATCAAACTTCAGCGTCACCAGTACTCTGGGACCCATCTCATCCTGAAGAGCATGGTCCCTGGAACACAGTTGGTGGACCCAAGTGACCCAGACTGTCCAGTGGTTCAACTGTACGAATTTGGAGGAGGTAAGTCTTTGCCTCCCCTCTCCAGACAATAATCCTGTGCACCGAATGAACTGCAGCTGCTAGGGCTTCTGTGCACTTTTGCAAGGAATCCTTCATGCACAGCCTAGCTCAGGTCCCCAGCACTCCATCCTTCATTGCTCAACTCACTGAGTTGACCACCGGCTTCGATGGACCCTCCTTTGTAGTGTTGAGACAACTGCCATGCTCATTTTTCTTTAACCTGAGCTCAAGTACTTCTGCAGGTGGTGCCTTCTTGTTCATGGGCTCTCTGTATTGCTGTCTCCTCTTCCAAGTGGCGACCTCCTGGTCCTTCCTGAGCCTGGACAGCAACCTTTTTCTTCAACCAGGTCCTTTGCAGTTAGCAAGGCTGTTTGTGGTTTTTATCCAAAGAAACAATGCTGCATCCTCCAGCACTCTGTGGGACATCTTCTGCACAAAGAAGAAGTTCCTACCACCTTTTGTTGTTGCAGAATCTTCAGCTTCTTCCACATGAAGGTGCAGCCATTTTGCACCTTCATCCGGGGTTTACTGGGCTCCTGCCCCCCCTGGACACTTTTGTGACTCTTGGACTTGGTCCCCTTCCTTTACTGGTCCTCAGGTCCAGGAATCCATCTTCAGTGCTTTGCAGTCTGTTGTGGTCTTTGCAGAATCTTCTTTCATGAGTTTAGTGTGTTTCTGGGGAAGTAGTATCACATTACTCCTACTTTTCAGGTTCTTGGTGTGGGGTATCTTGGACACCCTTAGTGTTTTCTTACACTCCCAGCGACCCTCTACACACTACACGGTTCGCATTCCACTTTCAGAGTATATGGTTTGTGTTGCCCCTAGGCCTATTGCAACCTGTTGTATTCTACACTGTTTGCACCACTTTTCTAACTGTTTACTTACCTGATTTTGGTTTGTATGTATATTTTGTGTATTATACTTACATCAGTTAGAAATTGGGTTTTTGGTTGGCAGTCAGGTTACCCTCTGTCCAAGCAAGAACCCTCACTCTAGTCAGGGTAAGTCACACACAATCCAAAATCAGCTTGTGCCCACCCTCTGGTAGCTTGGCACAAGCAGTTAGGCTTAACTTAGAAGGCAATGTGTAAAGAATTTGTGCAATAAATCATACAATACCACAATATAGCACCACAAAAATACACCACACAGTGTTTAGAAAAATATATAATATTTATCAGGATAATTGTAGGTCAAAACAAATAAAGATGCAATGTGAAATTGTAGAGATATCACTGGAAAGTGATATAAAGTGTCTTAAGTCTTTAAAAAGCAAACACAGTCTCTTTCAAGCACAAAATGCCTGGTTTGGAGTGGAAAATCTCCGCAAAAGGCCGCAGAAGAAGAGATACGTGGAAAAATGGTGTGTGTGTCGATTTCTCCCTAGCACACACGGACTTGTGTCGTTATTTTTCGCACAGGGACGTCTTGCGTCGTTTTATGGCACGCGGACAGTCTCTTTCTGTGGGTCGCGGGGATTACCAGATGTCCCGGGTATGTGCGTGGATTCTCCTGCTTGTTTTCCGGCTGCGCGTCGTTCTGCGGGGCTGTGCGTTGAAGTTTCGCTCTCACGGCAGGCATCGCGTCGAGTTCTCCTCTGGTGGTCGGGCGGCGTTGTCCTTGCGAGGCCGTGCATCGAAGTTCCGGTCGTCCCGAAGGCGTCGCATTGATCAGCATCGGTGTGCGGCGTTTTTGTCACCACGGAACAAGCTGTGCATCAAAAATTGAGGTGCACGAAGCATCCAAGTGAAAAAGAGAAGTCTTTTTGGTCCTGAGACTTCAGGGAACAGGAGGCAAGCTCTATCCAAGCCCTTGGAGAGCACTTTCACAGCCAGACAAGAGTTCAGCAAGGCAGCAGGCCAACAGCAAGGCAGGAGTCCTTTGTAGAAAGCAGACAGGTGAGTCCTTTGAGCAGCCAGGCAGTTCTTCTTGGCAGGATGTAGTTTCTGGTTCAGGTTTCTTCTCCAGCAAGTGTCTGATGAGGTAGGGCAGAGGCCCTGTTTTATACCCAAATGTGCCTTTGAAGTGGGGGAGACTTCAAAGAGTGGCTAAGGTGCCCAGGTCCCCTTTCAGTTCAATCCTGTCTGCCAGGGTCCCAGTAGGGGGTGTGGCAGTCCTTTGTGTGAGAGCAGGCCCTCCACCCTCCCAGCCTAGGAAGACCCATTCAAAATGCAGATGTATGCAAGTAAGGCTGAGCACCCTGTGTTTGGGGTGTGTCTGAGTGAATGCACAAGGAGCTGTCAACCAAGCCCAGCCAGACGTGGATTGGAAGGCACAGAAAGATTTAAGTGCAAAGAAATGCTCACTTTCTAAAAGTGGCATTTCTAGAATAGTAATATTAAATCTGACTTCACCAGTCAGCAGGATTTTGTATTGCCATTCTAGCCATACTAAACATGACCTTCCTACTCCTTTCAGATCAGCAGCTGCCCCTTCAACAATGTATGAGGGCAGCCACAATGTTAGCCTATGAAGGGAGCAGGCCTCACAGTAGTGCAAAAACGAATTTAGGAGTTTTACACTACCAGGACATATAACTACACAGGTACATGTCCTGCCTTTTACCCACACAGCACCCTGCTCTAGGGGTTACCTAGGGCACACATTAGGGGTGACTTATATGCAGAAAAAGGGGAGTTCTAGGCTTGGCAATACTTTTAAATGCCAAGTCGAAGTGGCAGTGGAACTGCACAGACAGGCCTTGCAATGGCAGGCCCGAGACAAGGTTAAGGGGGCTACTTAAGTGGGTGGCACAATCAGTGCGGCCGGCCCACTAGTAACATTTAATCTACAGGCCCTAGGCACATATAGTGCACATTATTAGGGACTTATAAGTAAATTAAATAGTCCAATCAGGTATGATCCAAAGTTACCATGTTTAAAAAGGGAGAGAGCATATACACTTTAGCACTGGTTAGCAGTGGTAAAGTGTGCAGAGTCTAAAAGCCAGCAAAAATGAGGTCAGAAAAAGAGAAGGAGGAAGGCAAAAAGTTTGGGGATGACCCTGTCAAAAAAACAGGTACAACAACCTCCTAAGGGAGTATATCCTCTGATATATTTTTGGCACATTGTCACTAAAATAAAGTACCCTTATTTTTAGTAACCCTGAGTATTGTGTTTTCTTATGATATAGTGCTATATGATATAAGTGGTATAGTAGGAGCTTTGCATGTCTCCTAGGTCAGCCTAAACTGCTTTGCTATAGCTACCTCTATCAGCCTAAGCTGCTAGAACACTACTAATCTACTAATAAGGGATAACTGTACCTGGCACAAAGTGTAAGTACCATAAGGTACCCACTATAAGCCAGGCCAGCCTGCTATAATAGGCCATTGTGTTTCCTTGCAGGGGTGGGTGGATGTGCACAGGGGGAGTGATGTGGGTCTGTTAGTGGGTTTTGTGGCATGCACGTGGAGTGGATTCAGTGCCTGCCGGCTGGGTGGGGTAGTGGTCCTGGTGGGTGTTGGAGGGGTGAGGTGGTGCATGCATTACATGTGATGGATATGGGGTAATTGTAGATGACTTACCCAAGTCCATTCCTCCAGTGAGTCCAGTGAGGGCCTCAGGGTGCAGGATGGCCAGTACCTTTTCCTCCCAGTCAGTGTAGTCAGATGGTGTTGGTGGATGTCCTCCCCCAGTCTTCTGGACTGCAATGTGGTGCCTAGATGCTATGGCCCTGACCTTACCCCGCATGGTCATTCCATCTCTTGCGGATGTGGTCCCTGGTGCATGGATGGTGTCCCACAACATTGACCCTGTTAACTATTGTCTGCCATAGCTCCATCTTCCTGGCGATGGGTGTGTGCTGCACCTGAGCCTTGAATATTTGTGGCTCCACCTTCAGGATCTCGACTACCATGGTCCTTAGCTCCCTTTCTGTGAAGCGTGGGTGTTTGGTGGGGTGCCATGGTGAGTGTCGTGAATGGTGTCTGGTGTGGATCTAGGTGAGGGTGCTGTTGTGTGGTTGGGTGGCAGTATTGTGGACTGTGGCATTCGGTGTCTGCTTCTGGTGTTCTCTGTCTTTATTGGCCTACTTTCGTTGCAAAGGAATGTGTGGTGTGTCTGTGAGTGTTTTATAGTGTTGTGGATGTGTGTCAGGTGTGTGGGTTTCTAATTTATCCAATGTGTGCACTTCTTACTGCTGGGTCCACTTGCTGCCCTTGGCGGTCTGCACCACCAATGGTCGTTCGGCTTCCACTGACTGCCAAGGTGATTTGTGCATCATTATTTGGCGGGCGGGGTGTTGGTGTACTCGGTGGTGGCGGAGTGGGAGGTCCACCATTTCCACTGACAAGGTCCTGGCGGAGACTGGTGGACTGGTGATTTTTGTCGGATTCCGATTTTTGAATCATTATATGGCGGGTTTCTGTTCACCACCAATGGTGGTCTTCTGTTCACCGTCGCCATGGCGGTCAATGGTGTTTACCGCCAGGTTCATAATGAGGGCCTTTGTCTCCAGGCTGAAACTCCACCGGGGTGGCTTTCGGGTAGTACCAGCATTTTATCACATGTTGACTGGCCTCAAGGTTGCTTTTGGCCTTTTGCCAGAAGCGTTGCATCTGGTTGCAGAGGCCCAGCGTGTAGCTGACTACATCCTGAGGGGGTGCCTTGGGACCTTTGTCCCATCCCTCTTTCACAATGCTGATTGGACCCCTGATAGGGTACCCAAAAAGAAGTTTAAAGGGACTGAACCCAACCCCCTTCTGGAGTACCTCTCTCTGTAAGCAAAGAGAAGGCATGGAAAGAGGATGTCCCACTGGGTAGCAGGTGAATAGTCCACCAAAATCAGGATACACCTCTTGCCTTAGGCAGTTTTGGGGTCCAATGGACCAATAACATCGGTGACCACTCGTTGAAACGGGGTCTCAACAATGAGGAGTGGGATCAGGGGGGCCTTGAGCCTTTTCCCTGTCTTTCCACTGGCCTGGCAGGTAGGACAGGACCTGTAGAATGTATCTGAGGCTGTAAGCATTCGGGGCCAATAGAAGCAGGTGACAAGCCTGACAAAGGTCTTGTGTTGCTCTAAATGTCCTGCCAGGGTAATGTCGTGAGCCAGGCCCAGTAACTCTGGGGCACCACCAACACATATGCTGCCCCAGCCTCCAGTTCCTTAAGACTTCCTGGAAACCAGATCATTCTCCCAGTAGATCAGGTGATCACCAGAGGCTTCAACTGTTGCTTGAGCTGAGGCCTGTTGCCTCAAACTCTCAAGAGTGGTGCACTCTTGCTGTGCCTTGCAGAATTCTTCCCTGGCTGGTCTACCCTCAACTTTCCAGCCAGGAAGCTCAGGTAGGTCATGTAGGGCAGCAATGTCCTCCTTGGTTGGATCAGGGACCTTCTCCTCAGGGACCCCGTCAACCAACTCTGGAATTTCTGAGACCGGTTTACCTTGCCCCTCTCCTTGGCAGCTGTCTGGGCCATTCTTCCAGACTCCAGACACACTTGACTCCCCTCCCCAGCAGCCATGGAACTTGTGGTCATGCAGACCAACTCAGGCAATCCCACCGTTTCAAAGTGAGACCTTAGCTCTACCTCCTTCCAGGTAGGGTGCTCAAGGTAATTCCCTAACAGACAATCTACAGGCATGGCATGACTCACAGCTACTTTTAGAGTACCAGAGGACCCCCCGCTCAAAGGGAACCAAAGCTACCGGTAGGTTACCCTGACGATTGTCAGCGTCTATGATTTGGTGGAAGGTGTTCAGGAGGGCCTGCTCTGTTGACACCAGTTCACAGTAGTCATGCTGGCTCCTGTGTCACACAGAGCCCTCACCCATTGCCCATTAATGGTGACCCACTTCCTATACTTGGAAGTATTTACAGGCATGTGGGCTTTTGACACCATCTCTGCATCCCCTCAGGGCACTAGGGTTACCTTTATCTGTTTTCCAAAACAAACTGGGACTACATCCTCCCTGTGTGCTGCACAAGCTAACCCAAGTGTCTGCCCGTTGGTGGGGGGCTGTGCCCTTTTGGGACACTAGGAGCCGCCCTTAGAGTGACCATACTTAGTGCACTCTATGCAGCTGGGTACAAACCTTCCGGTTTTACTGTCAACAACCCTTTCTTTTTAGACTCAGACTGGGACTGGTCACCACTATTCCCTTGGTAATTATTTTGGGGGCCTTTTGAAAACTCCATATTTTTATGTTTATCTCTCCCCTCTTTCTAGTGATGGGAACTCTGACCATCTTTGCAGGTGTCCCCCTCCCCTAGATACCTTTTTGCACCCTCTGGGGCTAGCCCAGAGGTTGGCCTCATCAGCAAGCTTCCTGGGATCAGTCAGCTTACTGTCAATCAGGTGCTGGCACAACTCTGTAAAGCAAATACTTAGCATATGCTCTCTCAGGATCAAATTATATAAACCCATATAATCGCTTACTTTACTGCCCCACACCCATCCATTTAGCGCCTTGCTAGAAGGATCATAAAGGTCTACCCAAGTTTGGTTAGAGAGTTTTGTACTGCCCCTGAATATCTGGCAATACTTTTCAGGGGTCAGTCCAAAGTTGGCAATTAAAATGGCTTTTATGAGCAGATACATCTTCTGGTCCTTAACTTCTAAAGTGAGAAGTATGTCCCTCCCAAGTATTGGCATGTTTTTCCACAAGCCCACCCCCATTGCTCTTCAGGAACCCCATGAGCCCTTAGTGCAAGTTCATAAGCAGCAAACCAGTTGTCAATGTCATCTCCCACCACATAACCTGGAACCACATCTTTGGGTATACAAACCTTTTTGTCTCCAGCAGGTCCTGTGTGTATGCTGCCACCATCACTGCTGGACTCAGAATGTCTAGGCTTGAGCTTCAGCTCTTTCAGACTTAGTTAATGAGTCAGAAGTAGTTTTTTATTCAGCTAAGGCCCTCTCAGCTTCCGCCTCTGCTTGTTTGGCTTCCAACTAATCTTGTTTGGCTGCCTCTCAGCCTCTCTTTCTGCTCTCCTGTACTCTGCCTCTATGTTTAATCTGGCCAACTGCAGTTGAAACTCTCTCTCCTCCCTACTTTCCTCTGTGGTCAGGCCGTGACTTCAGACACTGCTCCCTGGTTTAGCAGGGGGCACAGATCCAGGGGTGTCATCCCCCACTGTTATTGGCAAATCCTCTGGAGAGCCATCCTCTTGGTCTCCCAACTCAACATTCTCTTGTAAACGGGCTTCTGCCCAGGCCCTCAGTGCCTTTTGGTACTCCTTCTTCTTTGAGGCACTCAGGTAGGTACTCCAATCCCCTTGAAGAACCCTTCCAGCTGGCTGACAGTGTATGCCTCCAGCTTAGCTAGGTCAGACACTCCAGCTCCTCCTTGAGACCCAGCCAGAGACATGTTGTATAGGATTAGATTAAAATGTAAATCAGGAAAATTGCGACAAAAAGGGAAAAAATCAAATTGACCTTTAACTGTAGGTAGGTAGTGTACACATAGCTACTGTATCTCACTGCACAAGCACAAGTCCTATCCTCACCGCTGATCACCAATGTAAGAAATGGAGTCTCAATTTGGCAAAGGTATACACCCTTGTCCAAGTAGGGACCACAATCCTAGTCAGGGTAAGTCACACACAATCCAAATTATCAAGTGCCAACCCTATGGTATATTGGCACTGAGCAGTCAGGCTTAACTTAGAAGGCAATGTGTAAAGTATTTGTGCAATGAATCATATAGTAGCACAGTAAAACACCACAAAAGTACACCACACAGGATTAGAAAATTAGTTGATATTTATCTGAAATAAAATAAGGGCAAACAATTAAATATCAATAAGCACTAGTTGGAATATCACTTTTGCAAGTTTAAAAAGAGTCTTAAATCTTAGTAATCAAAAATAACACACACAGAGACCGCAGAGAAGAAGATGCGTGGAAAAATAAGGTGTGAGTCGAATTTTCCAATGTGGTACAGACGTTCTGTCTTTTCTTTCCATGCTGCAAGGGGCTTGCGTCTTTTTTTGGCATACATTCTTGGTTCCGCAGTGCGATGCAGTTAAATTCTGGGCATACTGGAAGAAGTCACAAGCATTTTGTCAACCTGGTCGAGCGATGCGTTGAATTTTCTGTCGCACGGCAGGTGCTGCGTAGATTTTCCATTTGGGAAATCAGCTGCGTCATTCTGGTTAGGCTATGCGTCAAACTGGTAGGGCTGTGCATCTAATTTCCTGTTGCAAGGCAGGCGCTGCGTTGAATTTCCACCTGGTGAGTCAGCCTGTGACATTCTGGTTCAGCTGTGCAGCGCTTTCTCAGTTGCAAGGCAGGCTGTGCATCATTTCTGGCAGGCTGTGTGTTGATTTTTGTCACACAAGGAGTTTCCTGAGGAGGTGAAGACTGTTTGGCCCTGAGACTTCAGAAAACAGGAGACAAGCTCAACCCAAGCCCTTGGAGAGAACTTCTCAGCAAAGTCAGAGGGCAGCAGGGCAGCAGGGCAGCAGGGCAATAGCAAGGCGGCAGTCCAGTTGAGTCCTTTGGGCAGCTAGGTCCTCTTGACTGGTTGCAGGTTCAGATCCAGAAGTGTCTGAGTTGGTGGGGTCAGATACCCAGTTTACACATCCAAAAATGCCTTTAGAGTGGGGGAGACTTCAAACAATGGTTTTGAAATGCACAAGTTCCACCTTCAGTACACGTCTGTATGCCAGGGTCTCAGTATGGAGTTTAGCAGTCCATTGTGTGAGGGCAGGCAACTAGCCTTTGACATTTAAGTGTCAGTGTAGGAGGCTGGCCTGGTTTGTAGTGGGTACCAAGGGTTACCTACACTCTGCACCAGGTCCAGTTATCCCTTATTAGGGTAGAAGAGGTGTCTAGCAGCTTAGGCTGATAGAAAAGGTAGCTTAGCAGAGCAGCTTAGGCTGAACTAGGAGACGTGTGAAGCTCCTACCGTACCACTGGTGTCATATGCACAATATCATAAGAAAACACAATACACAGATATACAAAAAATAAAGGTACTTTATTTTTATGACAATATGTCAAAGTATCTCAGTGAGTACCCTCAATATGAGGATAGCAAATATACACAAGATATATGTACACAATACCAAAATATGCAGTAATAGCAATAGAAAACAGTGCAAGCAATGTATAGTCACAATAGAATGCAATGGGAGCACATAGGTATAGGGGCAACACAAACCATATACTCTAGAAGTGGAATGCGAACCACGAATGGACCCCAAACCTATGTGAGCTTGTAGAGGGTCACTGGGACTGTAAGAAAACAGTGAGGGTTAGAAAAATAGCCCACCCCAAGACTCTGAAAAGTGGGTGCAAAGTGCACCTTAGTTCCCCAGAGAGCACAGAAGTCGTGATAGGGGAATTCTGCCAGGAAGACAAACACCAGCAATGCAACAATGATGGATTTCCAGACGAGAGTACCTGTGGAACAAGGGGACCAAGTCCAAGAGTCATGATCAAGTCGGGAGTGGGCAGATGCCCAGGAAATGCCAGCTGTTGGTGCAAAGAAGCTGCCACCTGATGGTAGAAGCTGTGGATTCTGCAAGAACGAAGAGGGCTAGGAACTTCCCCTTTGGAGGATGGATGTCCCACGTCGAGAAGGAGCTTACAGAGGTGTTTCCGTGCAGAAAGACTGCAAACAAGCCTTGCTAGCTGCAAGGGTCGCGGTTAGGGTTTTTGGATGCTGCTGTGGCCCAGGAGGGACCAGGATGTCGCCAATTGCAAGAGGTGACAGAGGGGATGTCCAGCAAGACAAAGAACCCACTCAGAAGCAAGCAGCACCCGCAGAAGTGCCGGAACAGGCACTACAAAGTGGAGTGAACCAGAGCTCACCCGAAGTCACAAAAGAAGGTCCCACGACGCCGGAGGACAACTCAGGAGGTCGTGCACTGCAGGTTAGAGTGTCAGGGACCCAGGCTTGGCTGTGCACAAAGGAAATCCTGGAAGAGTGCACAGAAGCCGGAGCAGCTGCAAATCAAGCGGTACCCAGCAATTCAGTCTAGCGTGGGGAGGCAAGGACTTACCTCCACCAAACTTGGACTGAAGAGTCACTGGACTGTGGGAGTCACTTGGTCAGAGTTGCTGAGTTCAAGGGACCTCGCTCGTCATGCTGAGAGGAGACCCAGAGGACCGGTGATGCAGTCTTTTGGTGCCTGCGGTTGCAGGGGGAAGATTCCGTCGACCCACGGGAGATTTCTTCGGAGCTTCTAGTGCAGAGAGGAGGCAGACTACTCCCACAGCATGCACCACCAGGAATACAATCGAGAAGGCGGCCGGATCAGCGTTACAAGGTCGCAGTAGTCATCTTTGCTACTTTGATGCAGTTTTGCAGGCTTCCAGAGCAGTCAGCGGTCGATTCCTTGGCAGAAGGTGAAGAGAGAGATGCAGAGGAACTCTGATGAGCTCTTGCATTCGTTATCTAAAGAATTCCCCAAAGCAGAGACCCTAAATAGCCAGAAAAGGAGGTTTGGCTACTTAGGAGAGAGGATAGACTAGCAACACCTGGAGGAGCCTATCAGAAGGAGTCTCTGACGTCACCTGCTGGCACTGGCCACTCAGAGCAGTCCAGTGTGCCAGCAGCACCTCTGTTTCCAAGATGGGAGAGGCCTGGAGCACACTGGAGGAGCTCTAGGCACCTCCCAGGGGAGGTGCAGGTCAGGGGAGTGGTCACTCCCCTTTCCTTTGTCCATTTTCACGCCAGAGCAGGGCTGGGGGATCCCTAAACCGGTGTAGACTGGCTTATTCAGAAATGGGCACCATCTGTGCCCATGAAAGCATTTCCAGAGGCTGGGGGAGGCTACTCCTCCCCAGCCCTACCACCTTTTTCCACAGGGAGAGGGTGCAACACCCTCTCTCTGAGGAAGTCCTTTGTTCTGCCTTCCTGGGCCAAGCCTGGCTGGATCCCAGGAGGGCAGAAACCTGTCTGAGGGGTTGGCAGCAGCAGCAGCTGCAGTGAAACCCCGGGAAAGGTAGTTTTGCAGTACCCGGGTCTGAGCTAGAGACTCGGGGATCATGGAATTGTCTCCCCAATGCCAGAATGGCATTGGGGTGACAATTCCATGATCTTAGACATGTTACATGGCCATGTTCGGAGTTACCATTGTGACGCTATACATATGTCGTGACATATGTATAGTGCACGCGTGTAATGGTGTCCCCGCACTCACAAAGTCCGGGGAATTTGCCCTGAACAATGTGGGGGCACCTTGGCTAGGGTCAGGGTGCCCACACACTAAGTAACTTAGCACCTAACCTTTACCAGGTAAAGGTTAGACATATAGGTGACTTATAAGTTACTTAAGTGCAGTGGTAAATGGCTGTGAAATAACATGGATGTTATTTCACTCAGGCTGCGATGGCAGGCCTGTGTAAGAATTGTCAGAGTTCCCTATGGGTGGCAAAAGAAATGCTGCAGCCCATAGGGATCTCCTGGAACCCCAATACCCTGGGTACCTCAGTACCATATACTAGGGAATTATAGGGGTGTTCCAGTATGCCAAAGTAAATTGGTGAAATTGGTCACTCGCCTGTTAGTGACAATTTGGAAAGAAATGAGAGTAACACATACAGGGCACACTTATGAGCACTGGGGCCCTGGTTGGCAGGGTCCCAGTGACACATACAACTGAAACAACATATATACAGTGAAATATGGGGTTAACATGCCAGGCAAGATGGTACTTTCCTACACAACCTCCACCCCCCCCCAAACGAAGGACAATAAGACTAGCCATGACCTGATGAGTCTTTATTGTCTAAGTGGAAATATCTGGAGAGTCCATCTGCATTGGAGTGGGTACTCCCAGGTCTATGTTCCACTGTATAGTCCATTCCCTGTAGGGATATGGACCACCTCAACAATTTAGGGTTTTCACCTTTCATTTGTTTTAGCCAAAGTAGAGGTTTGTGGTCTGTTTGAACAATGAAGTGAGTGCCAAATAGGTATGGCCTCAACTTCTTCAGTGCCCAGACCACAGCAAAGGCCTCCCTCTCTATGGCAGACCAACGCTTTTCTCTAGGGGTCAACCTCCTGCTGATAAAAGCAACAGGTTGATCCTGGCCCTCAGAATTAAGTTGTGATAAGACTGCCCCTACCCCTAATTCAGATGCATCAGTTTGGACAATGAATTTTTTGGAGTAACAGGGGCTTTTCAGGACAGGTGCAGAGCATATGGCCTGCTTCAGCTCCTCAAAAGCTTTCTGACAGTTTGCTGTCCATAATACCTTTTTAGGCATTTTCTTTGAAGTGAGGTCATTAAGAGGGGCTGCTATGGAGCCATAGGTGGTCATTCCAACCTCAGCGGTAAAAGGCGCTTACCGCCAGACAGAAGACTGCCATAACACCGCCGCGGTCGCGGTAAACCGCCACGGTCATTCTGACCCACACTAGGTAAACCGCCAAAATACCGGCATCCACAAAAGTCCGCCACACCAAAGGTCAGCGATAAACTGGCGATGACCAAACCAAAGGTCAGCGATAAACTGGCGATGACCAAACCTCCACCGTCACGCCAACAGAAATACGCCCATGCCGTTACGACCCACGAATCCACGCGGCGGTCTTTCAACCGCGGTATTCTATTGGCGGTACACACCGCTGCGGTCGAAATACACATACACCTACAAAACACTACCACATTGGACAATTCAAAATACACACACCTGATACACATACACACACCACTCCCACACACCCAATACAATATAAAACACACACCCACATCACCCACAAACCCCTACGGCCAAAAATTTTGGACGAAGACCAGAGAGAGACACCACAGTCAACTACCAAGCATCCACAGGCACACAATACCAATACCCACAGAACTTCCACGCACCTCACACAACACACCACTAAATAGCACCCCACCTATCACTACACACTCCACCTCACACATCATCCACACCACCCCATGGCACCTCAAAGACACCCCAGGTTCTCAGATGCTGAACTCAGGGTCATGGTGGAGGAAATCCTACGAGTAGAGCCCCAGCTGTTCGGGATACAGGTGCAGCACACCACCATTGCCAGGAAGATGGAGCTATGGAGCAGAATAGTGGACAGGGTCAACGCTGTGGGACAGCACCCAAGAAATCGGGATGACATCAGGAAGAGGTGGAACGACCTACGGGGGAAGGTGCGTTCCATGGTATCAAGGCACAACATCGTGGTACAGCGGACTGGCGGCGAACCCCCACCTCCTCCCCCCGAATTTACAACATGGGAGGAGCAAGTCTTGAACATCCTGCATCCTGAGGGCCTCGCTGGAGTATCTGGAGGAATGGACTCTGGTAAGTCTCATCTTCACTACTTCATCCCCTCCACCCCCCTGCATGCCAACTCATACCCCCATCCCTCACCCCCTTCACAACTACCCCTTGCAAATGTCTCACCATCACAACCCACCCATCCCAAAACTTAGCCCTGCATGCGGCCCCAAAGCATGGACACCCATCACCAAAGCATGCCCAATGCACATACCCATCACCCCTCCCCCCAAAACACCGTCACAACAGCCCCCACAAAGGAATGCCAGCACTGGGGTACACGGGCACCCACCCATTGCACGCCATTGGCACACACAGAAGCAATAACCATACTTTTATACCCCTGCAGGACCCGAACGCCAGGTCACCGTGCAGGAGGGTCCACAAATGTCCCCTCCACCCCCAGAAGAGGCCCACAGTGATGACAGCAGCTCTGTCTCCCTGGATCTAGATGACCAGCCCGGTCCATCGGGGACCTCTGGACAGTCGGTTCCCCTCAGACAGGCACAGGCCACAGCAGACCTACCCCGCTCTGGGAACACCAGCACAGCACCCACCCAGCGGGCCCATACCTCTGTCCACAGGACACGTCAATCAGCGGTGAGTCCACCACTACAGGGAACCCAGGATAACCCACCACCCCAACAACAACAGGGACCTGGGAGCAGTGGTAGTGGGCACATGGTCCAGGGGACGGAGGCCTAAGGGAACAGGGGAACTGGGAGGGCAGCTGTGCGACAGGGGGGGGACAGGCCAAGGGAACCCACTCTCCACGAGGCCCTCTCCTCCATCATGGGAGCATACCACCACTCCCAGGAGACGATGGCGACGGTCCTGTACAGGTTTCAGGAAATCCAGCTTCTGCAGGAACAACAGTATATGGGGTTCAGGGAGGAACTGAGAAACATCGGTACCGCCATGGGTACCATCGTTGTGGCCCTGAATGAGTTAATCTCCACATTGCGGACCACTCTGGCACCTCAAAGGGCCCCTGACACTAGCATGGACCAAGAACTGGCTACCACCTCCGCCGGCGCTAGTGGACAGGAGGCCCCGACAGAAGACCAACAGGCCACCAGAACCCCACCCCCTGCAGAAGGAGAACCACCCCGCAAGCGGGCCCTGAGATCCAGGAAGAAGACAGAGTAACATGTCAAGACCCCCGCCAGCAAAGGATACTGCCCTGATTGTCATCCCACTGTCCCACATTGTCACCCTGTCCAACCTTAAACTGCCCCACCTCCACTTCCCACAGGCATTTGGACAATGCACCTGTGAACCTGATAGTCTGGACTCTGCCATGGACAATCCTCCACCATCACCCCTCACCGATTTGCAACCACCCATCCAAATTAGAGCACTTGAATAAACACACTTATTGCACATAAACAATCTGGAGTCTGTCTGTGATTTTAACAAATGTATTAGACATGACAGTGCCAAAATTGTTATTCACATTGTGTTGCCAAAAAAACGCTGTCACACAGCTGTAGTCCATGGGGAAACTAAGCAGATGTCACGCAGTGGGGCCCACAGCTCTGAAAACGGAAGGGAAAGTCACAACACAGTTGCCATACTCTGGGGGAAAAAGTCAGACAGTAGAGAGGTAGGAGTCTTTAAGTAAATGTAATATGCCGGTGTCTACTCTTACCTGTGTGTCACTGAAAGTATTGCTCTATTACTGTGTTCCTGTTGTCTATGTCGTCCTCTTCGGCTTCCTCTTCTTCACTCTCCACAGGCTCCACAGCTGCTACAACACCACCATCTGGACCATCCTCCTGCAGAAAAGGCACCTGGCGGCGCAAAGCCAGGTTGTGAAGCATGTAGCAGGCCACGATGATCTGGCACACCTTCTTTGGTGAGTACATTAGGGATCCACCTGTCATATGGAGGCACCTGAACCTGGCCTTCAGGAGGCCAAAGGTGCGTTCGATCACCCTCCTAGTCCGCCCATGGGCCTCATTGTACCGTTCCTCTGCCCTGGTCCTGGGATTCCTCACTGGGGTCAATAGCCAGGGAAGGTTGGGGTAACCAGAGTCCCCTAATAGCCACACACGGTGCCTCTGGAGTTGACCCATCACATACGGGATGCTGCTATTCCGCAGGATGTAGGCGTCATGCACAGAGCCAGGGAACTTGGCATTAACATGGGAGATGTACTGGTCTGCCAAACAGACCATCTGTACATTCATTGAATGATAACTTTTCCTGTTCCTGTACACCTGTTCACTTTCTCTGGGGGGTACCAAAGCCACATGGGTCCCATCAATGGCACCTATGATGTTGGGGATATGTCCAAGGGCATAGAAGTCACCCTTCACTGTAGGCAAATCCCACACCCCAGGGAAAACGATGTAACTCTGCATGTGTTTGAGCAGGGCAGACAACACTCTGGACAACACCATGGAAAACATAGGTTGAGACATCCCTGATGATATGGCCACTGTTGTTTGAAATGACCCACTTGCTAAGAAATGGAGTACTGACAGCACCTGCACTAGAGGGGGGATCCCTGTGGGTTGGCGGATGGGTGACATCAGGTCTTCCTCCAGCCAGGCACACAGTTCATGTATAGTGCCTCAGTCAAGCCGGTATGTCAGAATGACATGTCGTTCCTCCATTGTCGACAGGTCCACCAGGGGTCGGTAAACGGGAAGATTCCACCATCTCCTCGCATTGCCAAGCGGACGGTGCCTAGGAAGGACAACAGCGAGCACAGAGTCAATCAACCCACAGGTACGTTCCCACAGCTTGCACACAACACGATTCACTATGCATTGAATGGTGTGTATGAGTGTTGGGGAAAGGCCTAGGTATGTGTGACGCAGTAGAAATTAAGCCATGTGGGCCCTTGAAATGGCGGCTGCCTGACCTGTGAAGTGTGACAATGGGATGTGAGGTCAATGCGCTGGCGTGGCACACCGTGGCGGTAGGCGGTCAAAGACCGCGGCGCAAAGCCGCATTGGTTAACATTGAAACCTATGGGTTTCAGAAGCCAATGACGATGTGTGCCGGCGGTCGCGGTACGCACCGCCGCGTATGCACCGCCGCGGGCTTGACCGCCATTTTCTATCAGCTTAATCACTCGATACCTGATCTTCCACAGGAGAGGACCTACACTGCAAGTGCTGCTGTGACCTCGGTCTGGAAGAGACAATGGCTGCTGCGACTGGGGAAAGGGCCCCTGCCTTCACTTCTGAAGAATTGGAGAAACTCGTGGATGGGGTCCTCCCCCAGTATGCGCTACTCTACGGTCCTCCAGACCAACAGGTAAGTACACTGGGAGCATGCTTTGTGGGCAATGCCTGGGTTGAGTCGGGTGGATGAAAGATGGTGGGGAGGGGAGCGATTGGGTCATGCATCAGACGACAGATGAGAGCATGTGCCACATGGCAAGGGTGGGGATGGGGGGCCACTCACATCGAGCATGCAGAAGGTGATGACAATTTTTCTCTCCCTGTACATGTCACATAGGTCAGCGCCCACCAGAAAATCGCGATTTGGTGTGCCATCGCCAAGGACGTCCGGACCCTGGGGGTCCACAACAGACGGGGCACCCACTGCCGGAAGAGGTGGGAGGACATCCGCCGCGGGAGCAGGAAGACGGCGGAGGCTCTGGTGGGGATGGCCTCCCAACGTAGGAGGGGTGGCAGTCGTCAATTGACCCCCCTGATGTCCCGGATCCTGGCGGTGGCCTACCCCGATTTGGATGGGCGCGTGAGGACATCACAGCAGACACAAGGGGGTGAGTACACACTCATTCTGGTGACTTTGCGCGCAGTGGAGGTGTCTGGGTGGGGGAGGAGGGCTGTGGGTCTCCCTAGGCCAGGGCGAATTCTGTAGGCTAGGCCACTTCGTAAGGCATGGCCCTGTGCCCCCGCCCCCCACCTCTGTAGGGTGCCAAGTTCAGGTATCCATGGCCCTGTGTCATCTATGTGTGCAGTTGTCGTCGATAGGCTTGTAGGCCATGTCCCACGGATTGCGTAGTGGACCCCAAGTGCGCGGCGTAGTGCAGGGGGCTTCTGTGTCTGTCTTGTCCGCCAACGGTAGCGGTAATCCATGCACTCAACATGTCTTCTCCCCCCCCCTTTTTTGTGGTCTTCCTTTTCATGTGTGCATCAGCATCATCAGGCGGAGGAGAAGTGGCATCGGAGCACGAGGGAGCTGCATCTCACATGGCCATGGCGGGCCATGCAACTGACTCGGATTTCACCAGTGAGACGGAGGGCGAGGGGAGCTCCACAGCGGGGACTCGTGCTGATGTCAGTGGCAGCGACTCGTCCTCTGAAGGGAGCTCCCTTGTGGTGGCGGCAACATCCGTGCCCCCCGCAACAACAGGTACAGCCGCCACCAAGCACACCAGCACCGCCCTCCCAGCAGCCCCTCAGCCTTCGCCCCATGCCCGCTCACCCAGGAAGGTGGGCATCTCCTTAGCCCCAGGCACCTCAGGCCCTGCCCCAGTCACCCCTGCTGCCCTCAGTGAGGAGGTCATTGACCTCCTGAGGACCATCATTGTTGGGCAGTCTACCCTTTTGAATGCCATCCAGGGTGTAGAAAGGGAGGTGCACCGGAGTAATGCATACCTGGAGGGCATTCATTCGGGTCAGGCTGCCCATCAGCGATCGTTCAACGCTCTGGCCTCAGCACTGACGGCAGCAATTGTCCCTGTCTCTAGCCTCCCCCTCCAACTTCCTCCACCCAGACCTAATCCCCAGTACCTCTGCCTATCCCAGACACACCATCAGACCAGCCTGCACACACCTCAACACCCAAGGGAAGCTCATCCAGACATAAGCACCACACAATACACAAGCATTCACACAAGCAACATCCACATGCAGACATACCAACAGCCACTGCCTCCACTGTGTCCCCCTCCTCCTCGTCTCCCTCCTTCCTCCCTGTGACGTCTCCACTCACACTTGCATGCACAACATCTTCAGCCACTACGTCAATCACCAGCACACCCACCAGAACACTCCGCACACGTGCAGTCACCACCCCACTACCATTTACACGTCCCCTGTGTCCTCTCCCAGTGTGTCTCTCACCCCCTCTTCCAAACCACACAAACGCAAGCAGCCACCCACCCAACAGCCATCCACCTCACAATAGCCTCCAGCCCAAGCACCTGCACCCAAAGACACCAGACTTCACACTCCTACAACCACATCCTCTTCCACCACTCCCATACCCACTACACCTACCCGTCACTCTCTTTCCAAATTGCTTTTCCTTGCCAACCTTAACCTCTTTCCAACAACTCCCCCACCCCGTCCATCTCATAAGACTGCAATCAGCACCTCATCCACCACCAAACCAGGACCAATCAGGACTGTTGTCCAAGGACTGTGGAGTCCCCCACCCTCAAGGGCAACAACTCTGGCGAGGAGCCAAGGCACGGCCAGCCCACCCCCGGAGAACCACCCAAAAGTTAGCAGTGCCCGGCGCGAGAGGCCACGGACACCAGGGACCAAAATCCCTACCTTGGCTGCGTCTGGAAGTGGAGTGCCACCTGGCACACCGCCAAAGGTGTCAAAGGGCCACAGACGACCAGGGAAGGGTGGGAAGGGCAGCACGCCCGACAAGTCCGGCAGCAGGCCAGCTGCCCAGGAGTGCCCCACCAGCCCCCTCCCAGGTGTGCAGGAGGACACCCAGAGGCCCGGTACGGCAGCCCAGGAGGGCCCCGCAAGCCAACGGACAGATGGACAGGAAGGCACTGCCAGCCACATGCCAGGTGGCGAGTGACACCCATGCCTGGGCCGGAACCGCTGAACTGGGCCCTTTCAAACAAGCACCGCTGAACTGGGCACCGCCGTCTCAAGCACCGCTGAACTGGGCACCGCCGTCTCAAGAACCGCTGAACTGGGCACCGCCGTCTCAAGCACCGCTGAACAGGGCACCGCCGTCTCAAACACCGCTGAACAGGGCACCGCCGTCTCAAACTCCGCTGAACTGGGCCCTTCATCTCAAGCACCGCTCCGCTGGGCCCTTCATCTCAAGCACCGCTGAACTGGGCCCTTCATCTCAAGCACCGGTCCATTGGGCCCTTCATCTCAAGCACCGCTCCGCTGGGCCCTTCATCTCAAGCACCGCTCCGCTGGGCACCGCCGTCTCAAGCACCGCTGAACTGGGCCATTCATCTCAAGCACCGCTCCGCTGGGCCCTTCATCTCAAGCACCGCTCCTCTGGGCCCTTCATCTCAAGCACCGCTGAACTGGGCCCTTCATCTCAAGCACCGCTCCGCTGGGCCCTTCATCTCAAGCACCGCTCCGCTGGGCACCGACGTCTCAAGCACCGCTGAACAGGGCACCGCCGTCTCAAGCACCGCTGAACTCGGCCCTTCATCTCAAGCACCGCTTCGCTGGGCACTGCCGTCTCAAGAACCGCTGAACTGGGCCCTTCATCTCAAGCACCGCTCCGCTGGGCCCTTCATCTCAAGCACCGCTCCGCTGGGCCCTTCATCTCAAGCACCGCTCCGCTTGGCACCGCCGTCTCAAGCACCGCTGAACTGGGCCCTTCATCTCAAGCACCGCTCCGCTGGGCCCTTCATCTCAAGCACCGCTCCGCTGGGCACCGCCGTCTCAAGAACCGCTGAACTGGGCCCTTCATCTCAAGCACCGCTCCGCTGGGCCCTTCATCTCAAGCACCGCTCCGCTGGGCCCTTCATCTCAAGCACCGCTGAACTGGGCACCGCCGTCTCAAGCACTGCTGAACAGGGCACCACCGTCTCAAGCACTGCTGAACTGGGCCCTTCATCTCAAGCACCGCTCCGCTGGGCCCTTCATCTCAAGCACCGCTCCGCTGGGCACCGCCGTTTCAAGCACCGCTGAACTGGGCACCGCCGTCTCAAGCACCGCTGAACTGGGCCCTTCATCTCAAGCACCACTCCGCTGGGCCCTTCATCTCAAGCACCGCTCCGCTGGACACCGCCGTCTCAAGCACCGCTGAACTGGGCCCTTCATCTCAAGCACCGCTCCGCTGGGTCCTTCATCTCAAGCACCGCTCCGCTGGGCCCTTCATCTCAAGCACCGCTGAACTGGGCCCTTCATCTCAAGGACCGCTCCGCTGGGCCCTTCATCACAAGCACCGCTCCGCTGGGCACCGCCGTCTCAAGCACCGCTGAACAGGGCACCGCCGTCTCAAGCACCGCTGAACTGGGCCCTTCATCACAAGCACCGCTCCGCTGGGCACCGCCGTCTCAGGAACCGCTGAACTGGGCCCTTCATCTCAAGCACCGCTCTGCTGGGCCCTTCATCTCAAGCACCGCTCCGCTGGGCACCGCCGTCTCAAGCACCGCTGAACAGGGCACCGCCGTCTCAAGCACCGCTGAACTGGGTCCTTCATCTCAAGCACCGCTCCGCTGGGCACCGCCGTCTCAAGAACCGCTGAACTGGGCCCTTCATCTCAAGCACCGCTCCGCTGGGCCCTTCATCTCAAGCACCGCTCCGCTGGGCACCGCCGTCTCAAGCACCGCTGAACTGGGCACCGCCGTCTCAAGCACCACTGAACAGGGCACCGCCGTCTCAAGCACCGCTGAACTGGGCCCTTCATCTCAAGCACCGCTCCGCTGGGCCCTTCATCTCAAGCACCGCTCCGCTGGGCACCGCCGTCTCAAGCACCGCTGAACTGGGCACCGCCGTCTCAAGCACCGCTGAA
Source organism: Pleurodeles waltl (assembly GCF_031143425.1). NCBI lineage: Eukaryota > Metazoa > Chordata > Amphibia > Caudata > Salamandridae > Pleurodeles > Pleurodeles waltl. Next base: position 409,428,237 of record NC_090438.1, read on the forward strand.
CTGGGCACCGCCGTCTCAAGCACCGCTGAACTGGGCCCTTCATCTCAAGCACCGCTCCGCTGGGCACCGCCGTCTCAAGCACAGCTGAACTGGGCCCTTCATCTCAAGCACCGCTCCGCTGGGCCCTTCATCTCAAGCACCGCTCCGCTGGGCCCTTCATCTCAAGCACCGCTGAACTGGGCCCTTCATCTCAAGCACCGCTCCGCTGGGCACCGCCGTCTCAAGCACCGCTGAACAGGGCACTGCCGTCTCAAGCACCGCTGAATTGGGCCCTTCATCTCAAGCACCGCTCCGCTGGGCACGCCGTCTCAGGAACCGCTGAACTAGGCCCTTCATCTCAAGCACCGTTCCGCTGGGCACCGCCGTCTCAAGCACCGCTGAACAGGGCACCGCCGTCTCAAGCACCGCTGAACTGGGCCCTTCATCTCAAGCACCGCTCCGCTGGGCACCGCCGTCTCAGGAACCGCTGAACTGGGCCCTTCATCTCAAGCACCGCTCCGCTGGGCCCTTCATCTCAAGCACCGCTCCGCTGGGCACTGCCGTCTCAAGCACCGCTGAACTGGGCACCGCCGTCTCAAGCACTGCTGAACAGGGCACCGCCGTCTCAAGCACCGCTGAACTGGGCCCTTCATCTCAAGCACCGCTCCGCTGGGCACCGCCGTCTCAAGCACAGCTGAACTGGGCCCTTCATCTCAAGCACCGCTCCGCTGGGCCCTTCATCTCAAGCACCGCTCCGCTGGGCCCTTCATCTCAAGCACCGCTGAACTGGGCCCTTCATCTCAAGCACCGCTCCGCTGGGCACCGCCGTCTCAAGCACCGCTGAACAGGGCACCGCCGTCTCAAGCACCGCTGAATTGGGCCCTTCATCTCAAGCACCGCTCCGCTGGGCACCGCCGTCTCAGGAACCGCTGAACTAGGCCCTTCATCTCAAGCACCGTTCCGCTGGGCACCGCCGTCTCAAGCACCGCTGAACAGGGCACCGCCGTCTCAAGCACCGCTGAACTGGGCCCTTCATCTCAAGCACCGCTCCGCTGGGCACCGCCGTCTCAGGAACCGCTGAACTGGGCCCTTCATCTCAAGCACCGCTCCGCTGGGCCCTTCATCTCAAGCACCGCTCCGCTGGGCACTGCCGTCTCAAGCACCGCTGAACTGGGCACCGCCGTCTCAAGCACTGCTGAACAGGGCACCGCCGTCTCAAGCACCGCTGAACTGGGCCCTTCATCTCAAGCACCGCTCCGCTAGGCCCTTCATCTCAAGCACCGCTCCGCTGGGCACCGCCGTCTCAAGCACCGCTGAACTGGGCACCGCCGTCTCAAGCACCGCTGAACTGAGCACCGCCGTCTCAAGCACCGCTGAACTGGGCCCTTCATCTCAAGCACCGCTCCGCTCGGCCCTTCATCTCAAGCACCGCTCCGCTGGGCCCTTCATCTCAAGCACCGCTGAACTGGGCCCTTCATCTCAAGCACCGCTCCGCTGGGCCCTTCATCTCAAGCACCGCTCCGCTGGGCCCTTCATCTCAAGCACCGCTCCGCTGGGCCCTTCATCTCAAGCACCGCTCCGCTGGGCACCGCCGTCTCAAGCACCGCTGAACTGGGCCCTTCATCTCAAGCACCGCTCCGCTGGGTCCTTCATCTCAAGCACCGCTCCGCTGGGCACCGCCGTCTCAAGCACCGCTGAACAGGGCACCGCCGTCTCAAGCACCGCTGAACTGGGTCCTTCATCTCAAGCACCGCTCCGCTGGGCACCGCCGTCTCAAGAACCGCTGAACTGGGCCCTTCATCTCAAGCACCGCTCCGCTGGGCCCTTCATCTCAAGCACCGCTCCGCTGGGCACCGCCGTCTCAAGCACCGCTGAACTGGGCACCGCCGTCTCAAGCACCACTGAACAGGGCACCGCCGTCTCAAGCACCGCTGAACTGGGCCCTTCATCTCAAGCACCGCTCCGCTGGGCCCTTCATCTCAAGCACCGCTCCGCTGGGCACCGCCGTCTCAAGCACCGCTGAACTGGGCACCGCCGTCTCAAGCACCGCTGAACTGGGCACCGCCGTCTCAAGCACCGCTGAACTGGGCCCTTCATCTCAAGCACCGCTCCGCTGGGCACCGCCGTCTCAAGCACAGCTGAACTGGGCCCTTCATCTCAAGCACCGCTCCGCTGGGCCCTTCATCTCAAGCACCGCTCCGCTGGGCCCTTCATCTCAAGCACCGCTGAACTGGGCCCTTCATCTCAAGCACCGCTCCGCTGGGCACCGCCGTCTCAAGCACCGCTGAACAGGGCACCGCCGTCTCAAGCACCGCTGAATTGGGCCCTTCATCTCAAGCACCGCTCCGCTGGGCACCGCCGTCTCAGGAACCGCTGAACTAGGCCCTTCATCTCAAGCACCGTTCCGCTGGGCACCGCCGTCTCAAGCACCGCTGAACAGGGCACCGCCGTCTCAAGCACCGCTGAACTGGGCCCTTCATCTCAAGCACCGCTCCGCTGGGCACCGCCGTCTCAGGAACCGCTGAACTGGGCCCTTCATCTCAAGCACCGCTCCGCTGGGCCCTTCATCTCAAGCCCCGCTCCGCTGGGCACTGCCGTCTCAAGCACCGCTGAACTGGGCACCGCCGTCTCAAGCACCGCTGAACTGAGCACCGCCGTCTCAAGCACCGCTGAACTGGGCCCTTCATCTCAAGCACCGCTCCGCTCGGCCCTTCATCTCAAGCACCGCTCCGCTGGGCCCTTCATCTCAAGCACCGCTGAACTGGGCCCTTCATCTCAAGCACCGCTCCGCTGGGCCCTTCATCTCAAGCACCGCTCCGCTGGGCCCTTCATCTCAAGCACCGCTCCGCTGGGCCCTTCATCTCAAGCACCGCTCCGCTGGGCACCGCCGTCTCAAGCACCGCTGAACTGGGCCCTTCATCTCAAGCACCGCTCCGCTGGGTCCTTCATCTCAAGCACCGCTCCGCTGGGCCCTTCATCTCAAGCACCGCTCCGCTGGGCACCGCCGTCTCAAGCACCGCTGAACTGGGCCCATCATCTCAAGCACCGCTCCGCTGGGTCCTTCATCTCAAGCACCGCTCCGCTGGGCCCTTCATCTCAAGCACCGCTGAACTGGGCCCTTCATCTCAAGCACCGCTCCGCTGGGCCCTTCATCTCAAGCACCGCTCCGCTGTGCACCGGCGTCTCTAGCACCGCTGATCAGGGCACCGCCGTCTCAAGCACCGCTGAACTGGGCCCTTCATCTCAAGCACCGCTCCGCTGGGCACCGCCGTCTCAGGAACCGCTGAACTGGGCCCTTCATCTCAAGCACCGCTCTGCTGGGCCCTTCATCTCAAGCACCGCTCCGCTGGGCACTGCCGTCTCAAGCACCGCTGAACAGGGCACCGCCGTCTCAAGCACCGCTGAACTGGGTCCTTCATCTCAAGCACCGCTCCGCTGGGCACCGCCGTCTCAAGAACCGCTGAACTGGGCCCTTCATCTCAAGCACCGCTCCGCTGGACCCTTCATCTCAAGCACCGCTCCGCTGGGCACCGCCGTCTCAAGCACCGCTGAACTGGGCACCGCCGTCTCAAGCACCACTGAACAGGGCACCGCCGTCTCAAGCACTGCTGAACTGGGCCCTTCATCTCAAGCACCGCTCCGCTGGGCCCTTCATCTCAAGCACCGCTCCGCTGGGCACCGCCGTCTCAAGCACAGCTGAACTGGGCCCTTCATCTCAAGCACCGCTCCGCTGGGCCCTTCATCTCAAGCACCGCTCCGCTGGGCCCTTCATCTCAAGCACCGCTGAACTGGGCCCTTCATCTCAAGCACCGCTCCGCTGGGCACCGCCGTCTCAAGCACCGCTGAACAGGGCACCGCCGTCTCAAGCACCGCTGAATTGGGCCCTTCATCTCAAGCACCGCTCCGCTGGGCACCGCCGTCTCAGGAACCGCTGAACTAGGCCCTTCATCTCAAGCACCGTTCCGCTGGGCACCGCCGTCTCAAGCACCGCTGAACAGGGCACCGCCGTCTCAAGCACCGCTGAACTGGGCCCTTCATCTCAAGCACCGCTCCGCTGGGCACCGCCGTCTCAGGAACCGCTGAACTGGGCCCTTCATCTCAAGCACCACTCCGCTGGGCCCTTCATCTCAAGCACCGCTCCGCTGGGCACCGCCGTCTCAAGCACCGCTGAACAGGGCACCGCCGTCTCAAGCACTGCTGAACAGGGCACCGCCGTCTCAAGCACCGCTGAACTGGGCCCTTCATCTCAAGCACCGCTCCGCTGGGCCCTTCATCTCAAGCACCGCTCCGCTGGGCACCGCCGTCTCAAGCACCGCTGAACTGGGCACCGCCGTCTCAAGCACCGCTGAACTGGGCCCTTCATCTCAAGCACCGCTCCGTTCGGCCCTTCATCTCAAGCACCGCTCCGCTGGGCCCTTCATCTCAAGCACCGCTGAACTGGGCCCTTCATCTCAAGCACCGCTCCGCTGGGCCCTTCATCTCAAGCACCGCTCCGCTGGGCCCTTCATCTCAAGCACCGCTCCGCTGGGCACCGCCGTCTCAAGCACCGCTGAACAGGGCACCGCCGTCTCAAGCACTGCTGAACAGGGCACCGCCGTCTGAAGCACCACTGAACTGGGCCCTTCATCTCAAGCACCGCTCCGCTGGGCCCTTCATCTCAAGCACCGCTCCGCTGGGCCCTTCATCTGAAGCACCGCTGAACTGGGCCCTTCATCTAAAGCACCACTCCGCTGGGCCCTTCATCTCAAGCACTGCCCTGCTGGGCACCGCCGTCTCAAGCACCGCTGAACAGGGCACCGCCGTCTCAAGCACCGCTGAACTGGGCCCTTCATCTCAAGCACCGCTCCGCTGGGCCCTTCATCTCAAGCACCGCTCCGCTGGGTACAGCTGTCTCAAGCACCGCTGAACAGGGCACCGCCGTCTCAAGCACCGATGAACTGGGCCCTTCATCTCAAGCACCGCTCCGCTGGGCACCGCCGTCTCAAGAACCGCTGAACTGGGCCCTTCATCTCAAGCACCGCTGGCCCATTGGCGGAAGGGGCAGTGCTGCATCTGTGTCGGGCAGGGCTGCACGAAGCACTCTGGGCACTAGTCCCCCTCCAGTACCAGTGGAGACTGTTATCCACTTGAGAGACTGTGGCTTTGCACTCCCCAGGATTGAACAGTGGGCAAGCCACCCACTGTAGAGACTTGAGAGACTGTGGCTTTGCACTCCCCAGGATATGGCAGTGGGCAAGCCATCCACTGTAGAGACTTGTGAGACTGTGGCTTTGCACTCCCCAGGATGGGACAGTGGGCAACCCACCCACTGTAGAGACTTGTGAGACTGTGGCTTTGTACTCCCCAGGATGGGACAGTGGCCATGGAGGCCCCTAGTGGATCTGGCGTCGTGTACTCATGTGGCTGAGGTGCCCCCCCTTCCCTTCCCCATGAGGTGCCTGTAGTTTTTCTATCTGATGCCCCTGCAGTGTTCTCTCCGTTGGTGTCAGGTATTTTGTGTGGGCCTTGCCCATGTGATTTGGGCCCAGTGGTCCACGGACAATGACAGCTAGAATTATCGGACTTTTAATATTTATGTATATATTAGTTTTAAATGTGTGATATTTTTATAAGGCAATAATCCAATATATTCGACTGTTTATGATCTATTCCTTTTGTCTTTGCATTCTTTCGGGGGGCTTGGGGATTGTTACAGTGATGTATTGCTATGCATTGATGTGTGTGTTGTAGTGGGTGGGGGTGGGGGTGGGTGTGTCGCGTATGTGTGTCCCCGTAATATTTTCTCCTCGCCCCTCCCCTGTGTCGTAGGTGCAGTACTCACCGTTGTCTTCTGCGCCGGCGTTCGTGCTCCTGGTAGAGGAGCAGGAATACAATAACTGATAGGATGTGTAATTCGGGTTCCATGCTGTCCAGATTCCTCGTGGGGTGTATGGAGGTGAGCGTTTTCGGTTTGAAATGTCTGTTTCCGCCGTGTTTTTATAGTTTGGATTTTCCCCTGAAGTGGTGCAATCTGTTCTCCACCTACCAGGTGTCCCAGATAAACCACTTTCCCCTGCCCTATCTGGCACTTTGAAGCCTTGATAGTGAGGCCTGGCTTCTGCAGGGCCTCCAAAACTTTCCATAGGTGGACCAGGTGATCATCCCAGCTGGAGCTAAAGACAGCTATATCATCTAGATATGCTGCACTAAATGCTTCCAGCCCTTGCAGGACTGTATTCACCAACCTCTGAAAAGTGGCAGGTGCATTTTTCAATCCAAAAGGCATTACTGTGAATTGGTAGTGCCCTCCAATGGTTGAAAATGCAGTTTTTGCTTTAGCATCCTCTGATAACTTGATCTGCCAATACCCTGCAGTCAAATCAAAGGTGCTTAGATACTTGGCAGATGCCAGTGTATCTATGAGCTCATCTGCCCTGGGTATAGGGTGAGCATCAATTTTAGTTACCTGGTTGAGACCTCTGTAGTCAACACAAAATCTCTTTTCCCTTTTACCATCTTTGGAATGAGGCTTTGGTACAAGTACCACAGGAGAGGCCCATGGACTTTCAGAGTGCTCAACCACTCCCAGTTCAGGCATTTTCTGAACCTCTTGTTTTATGCAGTCTCTGACATGGTCAGGCTACCTATAGATCTTACTTTTGACAGGCAAGCTGCCTCCAGTATCTATAGTGTGCTCACACCAAGAAGTGGTGCCTGGCACAGTAGAAAAGAGTTCAGAAAACTGACCCAGGAGATTTATGCAGGGGTCTTTCTGCTCAGCAGTAAGACAATCTGCCAACACTACACCTTCCACTAGAGCATCTTGTTCTGTGGAAGAGAAGAGATCAGGGAGAGGGTCACTCTCTTCTTCCTGTCCTTCATCTGTTGCCATGAGCAGGGTGAGATCATTCCTGTCATAGTAGGGTTTCAGGCGATTGACATGGAGCACCCTAAGGGGACTCCTGGCAGTGCCTAAGTCAACTAAGTAGGTGACTTCTCCCTTTTTCTCAACAATAATGTGTGGACAACTCCATTTGTCTTGGAGTGCTCTTGGGGCCACAGGCTCCAAGACCCACACTTTCTGCCCTGGTTGGTACTGAATCAGACAGCCTTCTGGTCATGCCATTGCTTTTGGAGCTCTTGGCCAACTATGTCAACCCCTACCCTCTCAAAGGGAACCCCAACCACAGGTAGTGGAATAAGGGGTGCCTTTGGGCTGCCACCTGTTTTGCCACTGGCTTGACAGGTTTCACAGGACTTACAAAATTCCTTTGTGTCCTCTGACATTCTAGGCCAATGAAACAAGGGGACAAGCCTGTCCCAAGTTTTCATTTGCCCTAAATGTCCAGCCAAGGGAATGTCGTGGGCTAGAGTTAGGAGGAACTCTCTGTATTGCTGAGGAATCACCAATCTCCTGGCAGCTCCAGGTTTTGGATCCCTTGCTTCGGTATACAAGAGGTTGTCCTCCCAGTAAACTCTGTGAGAGTCACTGACATCCCCATTTGCTTGTTTGACAGCTTGCTGTCTTAGACCCTCTAGTGTGGGACAGTTCTGCTGTGCCACACTCAGCTCCTCTCTGGCAGGCCCCCCTCCACCCAAAAGCTCAGCAGTGTCTGCTTCCAGCTCCTCCGGTGTAGGTTCTGCACAGGGTGGAAATTCTTCTTCCGCAGAAGTTGAATCCACTGTAGAGGGAGGGATAGTAGGTAGTGTTTTACCTTTACTAACCCTAGCTTTAGGGTGCACTTGGTCCATTCTTCCAGGATCCAAGTCACCCTGTCCTTTTTGCTTTTTGGCCTGAGCCCTGGTTAAAGCAAAAATATGCCCTGGAATGCCCAGCATTGCTGCATGAGCCTCCAACTCCACTTCTGCCCAAGCTGATGTCTCTAAATCATTCCCTAGTAGACAGTCTACAGGTAAATCTGAGGCAACCACAACTTTCTTTGGACCAGTAACCCCCCCCCAGTTGAGATTCACAACAGCCATGGGGTGGCTAAGAGTGTTGTTATGAGCATCAGTTACTTGGTACTGGTGACCAAGTAGGTGTTGTTCAGGGTGGAACAGTTTCTCTATTACCATGGTAACACTGGCACCTGTGTCCCTGTAGGCCTGAACCTCAACACCATTTATTAGGGGAAGTTGCTTGTACTTATCCATATTAAGGGGACAAGCAACCAAGGTGGCCAAATCAATGGCCCCCTCTGAGACTAACACAGCCTCTGTGGTCTCCCTAACAAGACCAACCCCAACTAAATTACCAAAAGTGAGCCCAGCTACTCCCTTGGATTGGCTATTAGTAGGTTTGCTCCCACCACCACTGCTATTACTAGGGGCACTAGGTGTAGCAGTAGGGGTTGTAGTGGTAGGTGGCTTGGTGCTTTTCTTTGGACAACTGGGATCAGTTGTCCAATGGCCTTTTATTTTACATAAATAGCACCATGGTTTCTTTACTTGATTTGAAGAGGATTTGGGCCCACCACCCCCACCAGAGTGTTTTTGTGGGCCTGATGAATTTTTAGATTTGTCCCCACCCTTGTCAGAAGACTTACCATCCTTCTTCTTGCCATCCTTGTCACCCCCTGTATGAACTTTTCTGTTCACCCTTGTTCTGACCCATTTGTTTGCCTTCTTTCCCAATTCTTGGGGAGAGGTCAGATCAGAGTCTACCAGGTACTGGTGTAACAAATCAGACACACAATTATTAAGAATATGCTCTCTCAGGATTAAGTTATACAGGCTTTCATAGTCAGAAACTTTACTGCCATGTAACCACCCCTCCAAGGCCTTCACTGAATGGTCAACAAAGTATACCCAGTCTTGTGAAGACTCCTTTTTGCTTTCTCTGAACTTCATCCTGTACTGTTCAGTGGTTAAGCCATAACCATCTAGGAGTGCATTCTTAAGAACTGTAAAATCATTGGCATCACTTTCCTTAACAGTAAGGAGCCTATCCCTACCCTTTCCACTGAAAGATAGCCATAGGATAGCAGCCCACTGCCTTTGAGGGACCCCCTGTACATTACAGGCCCTCTGAATTGCAGCAAACCACTTGTTAATGTCATCCCCCTCCTTGTAAGGGGGAACTATATTGTGCAGATTCCTAGAATCATGCTCTTTTACAGGATTACTATCTGTAATACTGCTGCTGCCACCATGGGGTCCAAACCCCAACCTCGGTCTTTCTTTTTCTAAGTCAAATGCTTGTCTGTCTAGGTCCAGCTGTTGCTTCTTGAGCTTCAGTCTGGATTCTTCCACTCTCAATCTATTGAGTTCCCTTTCTAACATTCTGTCTTCCGGGAGGGTGGGTTGGGCATGCTTTGACACAGAAGAATGGTGAGAATGAACAGAGGGAGACCTGTCCCTAACAGATGGCACTCTAACAACCTGGCCTAAAGGAGTAACCTCTATACTATGATGAGAACTCTCATCAGTATCAACCCTGCTAGGTGGCCTGCTAAGAGGCAGGTTGGGAAGGTTCCCTTCTAATCCCTTTACTGGGGGTGCCCCAGAATCAGAGTGTGAACCATCAGCCAATCTCTCACCAGAGGTACCAACTAAGGTCTTATCCTGTTCAATGAGCATATTGACTAACAATTCTCTTGAGGGATTCTTCCCTACCCCAATACCTCTTTCAATGCAGAGACTCCTTGCTCCTTCCCAGCTAAGGTGATCATAAGCAACTCTGGTCAGATCAACAGTTTGCAGAGAGGAGGCAGACTACCCCCACAGCATGCACCACCAGGAAAACAGTCGAGAAGGAGGCCGGATCAGCGTTACAAGGTCGCAGTAGTCATCTTTGCTACTTTGTTGCCGTTTTGCAGGCTTCCAGAGCAGTCAGCGGTCGATTCCTTGGCAGAAGGTGAAGAGAGAGATGCAGAGGAACTCTGATGAGCTCTTGCATTCGTTATCTAAAGAATTCCCCAAAGCAGAGACCCTAAATAGCCAGAACAGGAGGTTTGGCTACTTAGGAGAGAGGATAGGCTAACAACACCTGGAGGAGCCTATCAGAAGGAGTCTCTGACGTCACCTGATGGCACTGGCCACTCAGAGCAGTCCAGTGTGCCAGCAGCACCTCTGTTTCCAAGATGGCAGAGGTCTGGAGCACACTGGAGGAGCTCTGGGCACCTCCCAGGGGAGGTGCAGGTCAGGGGAGTGGTCACTCCCCTTTCCTTTGTCCAGTTTCGCGCCAGAGCAGGGCTGGGGGATAACTGAACCGGTGTAGACTGGCTTATGCAGAAATGGGCACCATCTGTGCCCATGAAAGCATTTCCAGAGGCTGGGGGAGGCTACTCCTCCCCAGCCCTAACACCTTTTACCAAAGGGAGAGGGTGTAACACCCTCTCTCTGAGGAAGTCCTTTGTTCTGCCTTCCTGGGCCAAGCCTGACTGGACCCCAGGAGGGCAGAAACCTGTCTGAGGGGGTGGCAGCAGCTGCAGCTGCAGTGAAACCCCGGGAAAGGTATTTTGGCAGTACCCGGGTCTGAGCTAGAGACTCGGGGAATCATGGAATTGTCTCCCCAATGCCAGAATGGTATTGGGATGACAATTCCATGATCTTAGACATGTTACATGGCCATGTTCGGGGTTACCATTGTGACGCTATACATATGTCGTGACATATGTATAGTGCACGCGTGTAATGGTGTCCCCGCACTCACAAAGTCTGGGGAATTTTCCCTGAACAATGTGGGGGCACCTTGGCTAGTGTCAGGGTGCCCACACACTAAGTAACTTAGCACCCAACCTTTACCAGGTAAAGGTTAGACATATAGGTGACTTATAAGTTACTTAAGTGCAGTGGTAAATGGCTGTGAAATAACGTGGACATTATTTCACTCAGGCTGCAATGGCAGGCCTGTGTAAGAATTGTCAGAGTTCCCTATGGGTGGCAAAAGAAATGCTGCAGCCCATAGGGATCTCCTGGAACCCCAATACCCTGGGTACCTCAGTACCATATATTAGGGAATTATAAGGGTGTTCCAGTATGCCAATGTAAATTGGTGAAATTGGTCACTAGCCTGTTAGTGACAATTTTGAAAGAAATGAGAGAGCATAACCACTGAGGTTCTGGATAGCAGAGCCTCAGTGAGACAGTTAGCCATAACACAGGTAACACATACAGGGCACACTTATGAGCACTGGGGCCCTGGTTGGCAGGGTCCCAGTGACACATACAACTAAAACAACATATATACAGTGAAATATGGGGGTAACATGCCAGGCAAGATGGTACTTTCCTAAAGTCAGACTCTCTACCCTTCCAGCCCAGGAAGACCCATTCAGTATGCAGATGAGTGCAGGTATCACTGTGTGTCCTGTGTTTGTGGTTGTCTGGGTGGAAAGCACAAGGGAGCTGTCAACCAGCCCAGATGTTGATTAGAAACAGGCTGTAAGGTACAGATGGATTTTAAGTGCAGAGAAAAGATAACTTTCTAAAAGTGTCATTTCTAAAATAGTAACATAAAATCCAGCCTCACCAATAAGCAGGATTTTCTATTACCATTCTGGCCATACTAAATATGACCTGGTTACCCCTTCCTGATCAGAATCTACCTCTCAAACAGTATATGAGGGTAGTCCTAATGCTATTCTATGAAAGGAACAGGCCTCGCAGTAGTGGAAATCGAATTTCTGAGTTTTCCCCTTGCAGGACATATAAAAAACACACATGTACCTGTCCTTCCTTTATCTACTTAGCACTCTGCCCTTTGGGTTACCTAGGGCCTACCTTAGGGGTGATGTATATATATATATAGAAAAATGGGAGTTTAAGGCTTGGCAACTACTTTAAAATACCAAGGTGAAATGCACACACAGGCCTTGGACTGGCAGGCCTGAGATATGGTTAAGGGGATACTTATGTGGGTGGCAAAACTAGTGCTGCAGGCCCACTAGTAGCATTCAATTTACAGGCGCTGGGCACATGTAGTGCACTTTACTAGGGAATTACTAGTAAATCAAATATGCCAATTGGGAATGAACCAATGTTACCATGTTTAGGGGAGAGAGCATGTGCGCATTTTGCACTGGTGTGGAGAGTCCTGAAACCAGCAAAAACAGTGTTGGAAAATTTGAGGAAGGTACGCAAAAAGTTGGGGAATGACCACTCTAAGGCTGTCAGGTCTAACATGCAGGTATTCAAAATGTGCTCTCTCAGAATCAGATTATACAAGCCCTGGTAGTCAGCTTTAACTGAGCAGTCCACAAAATCTACCCAACCCTGGAATGACTTGTTTTTGGTCTCCCAGAACTTGATCGTATACTGTTCAGTGGTTATCTCAAATCCATCTAAGAGTACATTATTGAGTGAGGTATAAGTATGTGCATATTCTTCTCTGACAGTGAGGAGTTTGTCTCTGCCTTTGTCAGAAAAGGAGAGGCACAAGATTGCTGCCCAGTGTCTATTAGAGACACTGTGCTTTACTGGCTTTCTCTAAGGCAGTGAACCATTCGCGAATATCATCTCCCACTTAGTAAGGTGAGACTATCTTGTCAAGTTCCCTAGAATCATAGGAGACCTCCCTAACCCTGGTGGCCCAAGAGATACGATTGCTGCCACCATGGGGAGCCTGAACCTCAACACCATTTAATAGGGGAAGTTGCTTGTACTTATCCATATTAAGGATACAAGCAACCAAGGTGGCCAAATCAATGGCCCCCTCTGAGACTAACACAGCCTCTGTGGTCTCCCTAACAAGACCAACCCCAACTAAATTACCAAAAGTGAGCCCAGCTACTCCCTTGGATTGGCTATTAGTAGGTTTGCTCCCACCACCACTGCTATTACTAGGGGCACTAGGTGTAGCAGTAGGGGTTGTAGTGGTAGGTGGCTTGGTGCTTTTCTTTGGACAACTGGGATCAGTTGTCCAATGGCCTTTTATTTTACATAAATAGCACCATGGTTTCTTTACTTGATTGAAGAGGATTTGGGCCCACCACCCACACCAGAGTGTTTTTGTGGGCCTGATGAATTTTTAGATTTGTCCCCACCCTTGTCAGAAGACTTACCATCCTTCTTCTTGCCATCCTTGTCACCCCCTGTATGAACTTTTCTGTTCACCCTTGTTCTGACCCATTTGTCTGCCTTCTTTCCCAATTCTTGGGGAGAGGTCAGATCAGAGTCTACCAGGTACTGGTGTAACAAATCAGACACACAATTATTAAGAATATGCTCTCTCAGGATTAAGTTATACAGGCTTTCATAGTCAGAAACTTTACTGCCATGTAACCACCCCTCCAAGGCCTTCACTGAATGGTCAACAAAGTATACCCAGTCTTGTGAAGACTCCTTTTTGCTTTCTCTGAACTTCATCCTGTACTGTTCAGTGGTTAAGCCATAACCATCTAGGAGTGCATTCTTAAGAACTGTAAAATCATTGGCATCACTTTCCTTAACAGTAAGGAGCCTATCCCTACCCTTTCCACTGAAAGATAGCCATAGGATAGCAGCCCACTGCCTTTGAGGGACCCCCTGTACATTACAGGCCCTCTCAATTGCAGCAAACCACTTGTTAATGTCATCCCCCTCCTTGTAAGGGGGAACAATATTGTGCAGATTCCTAGAATCATGCTCTTTTACAGGATTACTATCTGTAATACTGCTGCTGCCACCATGGGGTCCAAACCCCAACCTCGGTCTTTCTTTTTCTAAGTCAAATGCTTGTCTGTCTAGGTCCAGCTGTTGCTTCTTGAGCTTCAGTCTGGATTCTTCCACTCTCAATCTATTGAGTTCCCTTTCTAACATTCTGTCTTCAGGGAGGGTGGGTTGGGCATGCTTTGACACAGAAGAATGGTGAGAATGAACAGAGGGAGACCTGTCCCTAACAGATGGCACTCTAACAACCTGGCCTAAAGGAGTAACCTCTATACTATGATGAGAACTCACATCAGTATCAACCCTGCTAGGTGGCCTGCTAAGAGGCAGGTTGGGAAGGTTCCCTTCTAATCCCTTTACTGGGGGTGCCCCAGAATCAGAGTGTGAACCATCAGCCAATCTCTCACCAGAGGTACCAACTAAGGTCTTATCCTGTTCAATGAACATAATGACTAACAATTCTCTTGAGGGATTCTTCCCTACCCCAATACCTCTTTCAATGCAGAGACTCCTTGCTCCTTCCCAGCTAAGGTGATCATAAGCAACTCTGGTCAGATCAACAGTTTGCAGAGAGGAGGCAGACTACCCCCACAGCATGCACCACCAGGAAAACAGTCGAGAAGGCGGCCGGATCAGCGTTACAAGGTCGCAGTAGTCGTCTTTGCTACTTTGTTGCCGTTTTGCAGGCTTCCAGAGCAGTCAGCGGTCGATTCCTTGGCAGAAGGTGAAGAGAGAGATGCAGAGGAACTCTGATGAGCTCTTGCATTCGTTATCTAAAGAATTCCCCAAAGCAGAGACCCTAAATAGCCAGAAAAGGAGGTTTGGCTACTTAGGAGAGAGGATAGGCTAGCAACACCTGGAGGAGCCTATCAGAAGGAGTCTCTGACGTCACCTGCTGGCACTGGCCACTCAGAGCAGTCCACTGTGCCAGCAGCACCTCTGTTTCCAAGATGGCAGAGGTCTGGAGCACACTGGAGGAGCTCTGGGCACCTCCCAGGGGAGGTGCAGGTCAGGGGAGTGGTCACTCCCCTTTCCTTTGTCCAGTTTCGCGCCAGAGCAGGGCTGGGGGATAACTGAACCGGTGTAGACTGGCTTATGCAGAAATGGGCACCATCTGTGCCCATGAAAGCATTTCCAGAGGCTGGGGAGGCTACTCCTCCCCAGCCCTAACACCTTTTACCAAAGGGAGAGGGTGTAACACCCTCTCTCTGAGGAAGTCCTTTGTTCTGCCTTCCTGGGCCAAGCCTGACTGGACCCCAGGAGGGCAGAAACCTGTCTGAGGGGTTAGCAGCAGCTGCAGCTGCAGTGAAACCCCGGGAAAGGTATTTTGGCAGTACCCGGGTCTGAGCTAGAGACTCGGGGAATCATGGAATTGTCTCCCCAATGCCAGAATGGCATTGGGATGACAATTCCATGATCTTAGACATGTTACATGGCCATGTTCGGAGTTACCATTGTGACGCTATACATATGTCGTGACATATGTATAGTGCACGCGTGTAATGGTGTCCCCGCACTCACAAAGTCTGGGGAATTTTCTCTGAACAATGTGGGGGCACCTTGGCTAGTGTCAGGGTGCCCACACACTAAGTAACTTAGCACCCAACCTTTACCAGGTAAAGGTTAGACATATAGGTGACTTATAAGTTACTTAAGTGCAGTGGTAAATGGCTGTGAAATAACGTGGACATTATTTCACTCAGGCTGCAATGGCAGGCCTGTGTAAGAATTGTCAGAGTTCCCTCTGGGTGGCAAAAGAAATGCTGCAGCCCATAGGGATCTCCTGGAACCCCAATACTCTGGGTACCTCAGTACCATAAATTAGGGAATTATAAGGGTGTTCCAGTATGCCAATGTAAATTGGTGAAATTGGTCACTAGCCTGTTAGTGACAATTTGGAAAGAAATGAGAGAGCATAACCACTGAGGTTCTGGATAGCAGAGCCTCAGTGAGACAGTTAGCCATAACACAGGTAACACATACAGGGCACACTTATGAGCACTGGGGCCCTGGTTGGCAGGGTCCCAGTGACACATACAACTAAAACAACATATATACAGTGAAATATGGGGGTAACATGCCAGGCAAGATGGTACTTTCCTAAAGTCAGACTACCCTTCCAGCCCAGGAAGACCCATTCAGTATGCAGATGAGTGCAGGTATCACTGTGTGTCCTGTGTTTGTGGTTGTCTGGGTGGAAAGCACAAGGGAGCTGTCAACCAGCCCAGCCCAGATGTTGATTAGAGACAGGCTGTAAGGTACAGATGGATTTTAAGTGCAGAGAAAAGGTTACTTTCTAAAAGTGGCATTTCTAAAATAGTAACATAAAATCCAGCCTCACCAATAAGCAGGATTTTCTATTACCATTCTGGCCATACTAAATATGACCTGGTTACCCCTTCCTGATCAGAATCTACCTTTCAAACAGTATATGAGGGTAGTCCTAATGCTATTCTATGAAAGGAACAGGCCTCGCAGTAGTGGAAATCGAATTTCGGAGTTTTCCCCTTGCAGGACATATAAAAAACACACATGTACCTGTCCTTCCTTTATCTACTTAGCACTCTGCCCTTTGGGTTACCTAGGGCCTACCTTAGGGGTGATGTATATATATAGAAAAATTGGAGTTTAAGGCTTGGCAACTACTTTAAAATGCCAAGGTGAAATGCACACACAGGCCTTGGACTGGCAGGCCTGAGATATGGTTAAGGGGCTACTTATGTGGGTGGCAAAACTACTGCTGCAGGCCCACTAGTAGCATTCAATTTACAGGCGCTGGGCACATGTAGTGCACTTTACTAGGGAATTACTAGTAAATCAAATATGCCAATTGGGAATGAACCAATGTTACCATGTTTAGGGGAGAGAGCATGTGCGCATTTTGCACTGGTGTGGAGAGTCCTGAAACCAGCAAAAACAGTGTTGGAAAATTTGAGGAAGGTACGCAAAAAGTTGGGGAATGACCACTCTAAGGCTGTCAGGTCTAACATGCAGGTATTCAAAATGTGCTCTCTCAGAATCAGATTATACAAGCCCTGGTAGTCAGCTTTAACTGAGCAGTCCACAAAATCTACCCAACCCTGGAATGACTTGTTTTTGGTCTCCCAGAACTTGATCGTATACTATTCAGTGGTTATCTCAAATCCATCTAAGAGTACATTATTGAGTGAGGTATAAGTATGTGCATATTCTTCTCTGACAGTGAGGAGTTTGTCTCTGCCTTTGTCAGAAAAAGAGAGGCACAAGATTGCTGCCCAGTGTCTATTAGAGACACTGTGCTTTACTGGCTTTCTCTAAGGCAGTGAACCATTCGCGAATATCATCTCCCACTTAGTAAGGTGAGACTATCTTGTCAAGTTCCCTAGAATCATAGGAGACCTCCCTAACCCTGGTGGCCCAAGAGATACGATTGCTGCCACCATGGGGAGCCTGAACCTCAACACCATTTATTAGGGGAAGTTGCTTGTACTTATCCATATTAAGGGGACAAGCAACCAAGGTGGCCAAATCAATGGCCCCCTCTGAGACTAACACAGCCTCTGTGGTCTCCCTAACAAGACCAACCCCAACTAAATTACCAAAAGTGAGCCCAGCTACTCCCTTGGATTGGCTATTAGTAGGTTTGCTCCCACCACCACTGCTATTACTAGGGGCACTAGGTGTAGCAGTAGGGGTTGTAGTGGTAGGTGGCTTGGTGCTTTTCTTTGGACAACTGGGATCAGTTGACCAATGGCCTTTTAATTTACATAAATAGCACCATGGTTTCTTTACTTGATTTGAAGAGGATTTGGGCCCACCACCCCCACCAGAGTGTTTTTGTGGGCCTGATGAATTTTTAGATTTGTCCCCACCCTTGTCAGAAGACTTACCATCCTTCTTCTTGCCATCCTGGTCACCCCCTGTATGAACTTTTCTGTTCACCCTTGTTCTGACCCATTTGTCTGCCTTCTTTCCCAATTCTTGGGGAGAGGTCAGATCAGAGTCTACCAGGTACTGGTGTAACAAATCAAACACACAATTATTAAGAATATGCTCTCTCAGGATTAAGTTATACAGTCTTTCATAGTCAGAAACTTTACTGCCATGTAACCACCCCTCCAAGGCCTTCACTGAATGGTCAACAAAGTATACCCAGTCTTGTGAAGACTCCTTTTTGCTTTCTCTGAACTTCATCCTGTACTGTTCAGTGGTTAAGCCATAACCATCTAGGAGTGCATTCTTAAGAACTGTAAAATCATTGGCATCACTTTCCTTAACAGTAAGGAGCCTATCCCTACCCTTTCCACTGAAAGATAGCCATAGGATAGCAGCCCACTGCCTTTGAGGGACCCCCTGTACATTACAGGCCCTCTGAATTGCAGCAAACCACTTGTTACTGTCATCCCCCTCCTTGTAAGGGGGAACTATATTGTGCAGATTCCTAGAATCATGCTCTTTTACAGGATTACTATCTGTAATACTGCTGCTGCCACCATGGGGTCCAAACCCCAACCTCGGTCTTTCTTTTTCTAAGTCAAATGCTTGTCTGTCTAGGTCCAGCTGTTGCTTCTTGAGCTTCAGTCTGGATTCTTCCACTCTCAATCTATTGAGTTCCCTTTCTAACATTCTGTCTTCAGGGAGGGTGGGTTGGGCATGCTTTGACACAGAAGAATGGTGAGAATGAACAGAGGGAGACCTGTCCCTAACAGATGGCACTCTAACAACCTGGCCTAAAGGAGTAACCTCTATACTATGATGAGAACTCACATCAGTATCAACCCTGCTAGGTGGCCTGCTAAGAGGCAGGTTGGGAAGGTTCCCTTCTAATCCCTTTACTGGGGGTGCCCCAGAATCAGAGTGTGAACCATCAGCCAATCTCTCACCAGAGGTACCAACTAAGGTCTTATCCTGTTCAATGAGCATATTGACTAACAATTCTCTTGAGGGATTCTTCCCTACCCCAATACCTCTTTCAATGCAGAGACTCCTTGCTCCTTCCCAGCTAAGGTGATCATAAGCAACTCTGGTCAGATCAACAGTTTGCAGAGAGGAGGCAGACTACCCCCACAGCATGCACCACCAGGAAAACAGTCGAGAAGGCGGCCGGATCAGCGTTACAAGGACGCAGTAGTCGTCTTTGCTACTTTGTTGGCGTTTTGCAGGCTTCCAGAGCAGTCAGCGGTCGATTCCTTGGCAGAAGGTGAAGAGAGAGATGCAGAGGAACTCTGATGAGCTCTTGCATTCGTTATCTAAAGAATTCCCCAAAGCAGAGACCCTAAATAGCCAGAAAAGGAGGTTTGGCTACTTAGGAGAGAGGATAGGCTAGCAACACCTGGAGGAGCCTATCAGAAGGAGTCTCTGACGTCACCTGCTGGCACTGGCCATGCAGAGCAGTCCAGTGTGCCAGCAGCACCTCTGTTTCCAAGATGGCAGAGGTCTGGAGCACACTGGAGGAGCTCTGGGCACCTCCCAGGGGAGGTGCAGGTGAGGGGAGTGGTCACTCCCCTTTCCTTTGTCCAGTTTCGTGCCAGAGCAGGGCTGGGGGATCCCTGAACCGGTGTAGACTGGCTTATGCAGAAATGGGCACCATCTGTGCCCATGAAAGCATTTCCAGATGCTGGGGGAGGCTACTCCTCCCCAGCCCTAACACCTTTTACCAAAGGGAGAGGGTGTAACACCCTCTCTCTGAGGAAGTCCTTTGTTCTGCCTTCCTGGGCCAAGCCTGACTGGACCCCAGGAGGGCAGAAACCTGTCTGAGGGGTTGGCAGCAGCAGCAGCTGCAGCTGCAGTGAAACCCCGGGAAAGGTATTTTGGCAGTACCCGGGTCTGAGCTAGAGACTCGGGGAATCATGGAATTGTCTCCCCAATGCCAGAATGGCATTGGGATGACAATTCCATGATCTTAGACATGTTACATGGCCATGTTCGGAGTTACCATTGTGACGCTATACATATGTCGTGACATATGTATAGTGCACGCGTGTAATGGTGTCCCCGCACTCACAAAGTCTGGGGAATTTTCTCTGAACAATGTGGGGGCACCTTGGCTAGTGTCAGGGTGCCCACACACTAAGTAACTTAGCACCCAACCTTTACCAGGTAAAGGTTAGACATATAGGTGACTTATAAGTTACTTAAGTGCAGTGGTAAATGGCTGTGAAATAACGTGGACATTATTTCACTCAGGCTGCAATGGCAGGCCTGTGTAAGAATTGTCAGAGTTGCCTATGGGTGGCAAAAGAAATGCTGCAGCCCATAGGGATCTCCTGGAACCCCAAAACCCTGGGTAACTCAGTACCATATATTAGGGAATTATAAGGGTGTTCCAGTATGCCAATGTAAATTGGTGAAATTGGTCACTAGCCTGTTAGTGACAATTTGGAAAGAAATGAGAGAGCATAACCACTGAGGTTCTGGATAGCAGAGCCTCAGTGAGACAGTTAGCCATAACACAGGTAACACATACAGGGCACACTTATGAGCACTGGGGCCCTGGTTGGCAGGGTCCCAGTGACACATACAACTAAAACAACATATATACAGTGAAATATGGGGGTAACATGCCAGGCAAGATGGTACTTTCCTAAAGTCAGGCTCTCTACCCTTCCAGCCCAGGAAGACCCATTCAGTATGCAGATGAGTGCAGGTATCACTGTGTGTCCTGTGTTTGTGGTTGTCTGGGTGGAAAGCACAAGGGAGCTGTCAACCAGCCCAGCCCAGATGTTGATTAGAGACAGGCTGTAAGGTACAGATGGATTTTAAGTGCAGAGAAAAGGTTACTTTCTAAAAGTGGCATTTCTAAAATAGTAACATAAAATCCAGCCTCACCAATAAGCAGGATTTTCTATTAACATTCTGGCCATACTAAATATGACCTGGTTACCCCTTCCTGATCAGAATCTACCTCTCAAACAGTATATGAGGGTAGTCCTAATGCTATTCTATGAAAGGAACAGGCCTCGCAGTAGTGGAAATCGAATTTCTGAGTTTTCCCCTTGCAGGACATATAAAAAACACACATGTACCTGTCCTTCCTTTATCTACTTAGCACTCTGCCCTTTGGGTTACCTAGGGCCTACCTTAGGGGTGATGTATATATATAGAAAAATGGGAGTTTAAGGCTTGGCAACTACTTTAAAATGCCAAGGTGAAATGCACACACAGGCCTTGGACTGGCAGGCCTGAGATATGGTTAAGGGGCTACTTATGTGGGTGGCAAAACTACTGCTGCAGGCCCACTAGTAGCATTCAATTTACAGGCGCTGGGCACATGTAGTGCACTTTACTAGGGAATTACTAGTAAATCAAATATGCCAATTGGGAATGAACCAATGTTACCATGTTTAGGGGAGAGAGCATGTGCGCATTTTGCACTGGTGTGGAGAGTCCTGAAACCAGCAAAAACAGTTTTGGAAAATTTGAGGAAGGTACGCAAAAAGTTGGGGAATGACCACTCTAAGGCTGTTAGGTCTAACATGCAGGTATTCAAAATGTGCTCTCTCAGAATCAGATTATACAAGCCCTGGTAGTCAGCTTTAACTGAGCAGTCCACAAAATCTACCCAACCCTGGAATGACTTGTTTTTGGTCTCCCAGAACTTGATCGTATACTGTTCAGTGGTTATCTCAAATCCATCTAAGAGTACATTATTGAGTGAGGTATAAGTATGTGCATATTCTTCTCTGAGAGTGAGGAGTTTGTCTCTGCCTTTGTCAGAAAAGGAGAGGCACAAGATTGCTGCCCAGTGTCTATTAGAGACACTGTGCTTTACTGGCTTTCTCTAAGGCAGTGAACCATTCGCGAATATCATCTCCCACTTAGTAAGGTAAGACTATCTTGTCAAGTTCCCTAGAATCATAGGAGACCTCCCTAACCCTGGTGGCCCAAGAGATACGATTGCTGCCACCATGGGGAGCCTGAACCTCAACACCATTTATTAGGGGAAGTTGCTTGTACTTATCCATATTAAGGGGACAAGCAACCAAGGTGGCCAAATCAATGGCCCCCTCTGAGACTAACACAGCCTCTGTGGTCTCCCTAACAAGACCAACCCCAACTAAATTACCAAAAGTGAGCCCAGCTACTCCCTTGGATTGGCTATTAGTAGGTTTGCTCCCACCACCACTGCTATTACTAGGGGCACTAGGTGTAGCAGTAGGGGTTGTAGTGGTAGGTGGCTTGGTGCTTTTCTTTGGACAACTGGGATCAGTTGTCCAATGGCCTTTTATTTTACATAAATAGCACCATGGTTTCTTTACTTGATTTGAAGAGGATTTGGGCCCACCACCCCCACCAGAGTGTTTTTGTGGGCCTGATGAAATTTTAGATTTGTCCCCACCCTTGTCAGAAGACTTACCATCCTTCTTCTTGCCATCCTTGTCACCCCCTGTATGAACTTTTCTGTTCACCCTTGTTCTGACCCATTTGTCTGCCTTCTTTCCCAATTCTTGGGGAGAGGTCAGATCAGAGTCTACCAGGTACTGGTGTAACAAATCAGACACACAATTATTAAGAATATGCTCTCTCAGGATTAAGTTATACAGGCTTTCATAGTCAGAAACTTTACTGCCATGTAACCACCCCTCCAAGGCCTTCACTGAATGGTCAACAAAGTATACCCAGTCTTGTGAAGACTCCTTTTTGCTTTCTCTGAACTTCATCCTGTACTGTTTAGTGGTTAAGCCATAACCATCTAGGAGTGCATTCTTAAGAACTGTAAAATCATTGGCATCACTTTCCTTAACAGTAAGGAGCCTATCCCTACCCTTTCCACTGAAAGATAGCCATAGGATAGCAGCCCGATGCCTTTGAGGGACCCCCTGTACATTACAGGCACTCTCAATTGCAGCAAACCACTTGTGAATGTCATCCCCCTCCTTGTAAGGGGGAACTATATTGTGCAGATTCCTAGAATCATGCTCTTTTACAGGATTACTATCTGTAATACTGCTGCTGCCACCATAGGGTCCAAACCCCAACCTCGGTCTTTCTTTTTCTAAGTCAAATGCTTGTCTGTCTAGGTCCAGCTGTTGCTTCTTGAGCTTCAGTCTGGATTCTTCCACTCTCAATCTATTGAGTTCCCTTTCTAACATTCTGTCTTCATGGAGGGTGGGTTGGGCATGCTTTGACACAGAAGAATGGTGAGAATGAACAGAGGGAGACCTGTCCCTAACAGATGGCACTCTAACAACCTGGCCTAAAGGAGTAACCTCTATACTATGATGAGAACTCACATCAGTATCAACCCTGCTAGGTGGCCTGCTAAGAGGCAGGTTGGGAAGGTTCCCTTCTAATCCCTTTACTGGGGGTGCCCCAGAATTAGAGTGTGAACCATCAGCCAATCTCTCACCAGAGGTACCAACTAAGGTCTTATCCTGTTCAATGAGCATATTGACTAACAATTCTCTTGAGGGATTCTTCCTTACCCCAATACCTCTTTCAATGCAGAGACTCCTTGCTCCTTCCCAGCTAAGGTGATCATAAGCAACTCTGGTCAGATCAACAGTTTGCAGAGAGGAGGCAGACTACCCCCACAGCATGCACCACCAGGAAAACAGTCGAGAAGGCGGCCGGATCAGCGTTACAAGGTTGCAGTAGTCGTCTTTGCTACTTTGTTGCCGTTTTGCAGGCTTCCAGAGCAGTCAGCAGTCAATTCCTTGGCAGAAGGTGAAGAGAGAGATGCAGAGGAACTCTGATGAGCTCTTGCGTTGGTTATCTAAAGAATTCCCCAAAGCAGAGAACCTAAATAGCCAGAAAAGGAGGTTTGGCTACTTAGGAGAGAGGATAGGCTAGCAACACCTGGAGGAGCCTATCAGAAGGAGTCTCTGACGTCACCTGCTGGCACTGGCCACTCAGAGCAGTCCAGTGTGCCAGCAGCACCTCTGTTTCCAAGATGGCAGAGGTCTGGAGCACACTGGAGGAGCTCTGGGCACCTCCCAGGGGAGGTGCAGGTCAGGGGAGTGGTCACTCCCCTTTCCTTTGTCCAGTTTCGCGCCAGAGCAGGGCTGGGGGATCCCTGAACCGGTGTAGACTGGCTTATGCAGAAATGGGCACCATCTGCGCCCATGAAAGCATTTCCAGAGGCTGGGGGAGGCTACTCCTCCCCAGCCCTAACACCTTTTACCAAAGGGAGAGGGTGTAACACCCTCTCTCTGAGGAAGTCCTTTGTTCTGCCTTCCTGGGCCAAGCCTGACTGGACCCCAGGAGGGCAGAAACCTGTCTGAGGGGTTGGCAGCAGCAGCAGCTGCAGCTGCAGCTGCAGTGAAACCCCGGGAAAGGTATTTTGGCAGTACCCGGGTCTGAGCTAGAGACTCGGGGAATCATGGAATTGTCTCCCCAATGCCAGAATGGCATTGGGATGACAATTCCATGATCTTAGACATGTTACATGGCCATGTTCGGAGTTACCATTGTGACGCTATACATATGTCGTGACATATGTATAGTGCACGCGTGTAATGGTGTCCCCGCACTCACAAAGTCTGGGGAATTTTCCCTGAACAATGTGGGGGCACCTTGGCTAGTGTCAGGGTGCCCACACACTAAGTAACTTAGCACCCAACCTTTACCAGGTAAAGGTTAGACATATAGGTGACTTATAAGTTACTTAAGTGCAGTGGTAAATGGCTGTGAAATAACGTGGACATTATTTCACTCAGGCTGCAATGGCAGGCCTGTGTAAGAATTGTCAGAGTTCCCTATGGGTGGCAAAAGAAATGCTGCAGCCCATAGGGATCTCCTGGAACCCCAATACCCTGGGTACCTCAGTACCATATATTAGGGAATTATAAGGGTGTTCCAGTATGCCAATGTAAATTGGTGAAATTGGTCACTAGCCTGTTAGTGACAATTTGGAAAGAAATGAGAGAGCATAACCACTGAGGTTCTGGATAGCAGAGCCTCAGTGAGACAGTTAGCCATAACACAGGTAACACATACAGGGCAGACTTATGAGCCCTGGGGCCCTGGTTGGCCGGGCCCCCGTGACACATACAACTAAAACAACATATATACAGTGAAATATGGGGGTAACATGCCAGGCAAGATGGTACTTTCCTAAAGTCAGGCTCTCTACCCTTCCAGCCCAGGAAGACCCATTCAGTATGCAGATGAGTGCAGGTTTCACTGTGTGTCCTGTGTTTGTGGTTGTCTGGGTGGAAAGCACAAGGGAGCTGTCAACCAGCCCAGCCCAGATGTTGATTAGAGACAGGCTGTAAGGTACAGATGGATTTTAAGTGCAGAGAAAAGGTTACTTTCTAAAAGTGGCATTTCTAAAATAGTAACATAAAATCCAGCCTCACCAATAAGCAGGATTTTCTATTACCATTCTGGCCATACTAAATATGACCTGGTTACCCCTTCCTGATCAGAATCTACCTCTCAAACAGTATATGAGGGTAGTCCTAATGCTATTCTATGAAAGGAACAGGCCTTGCAGTAGTGGAAATCGAATTTCGGAGTTTTCCCCTTGCAGGACATATAAAAAACACACATGTACCTGTCCTTCCTTTATCTACTTAGCACTCTGCCCTTTGGGTTACCTAGGGCCTACCTTAGGGGTGATGTATATATATAGAAAAATGGGAGTTTAAGGCTTGGCAACTACTTTAAAATGCCAAGGTGAAATGCATACACAGGCCTTGGACTGGCAGGCCTGAGATATGGTTAAGGGGCTACTTATGTGGGTGGCAAAACTAGTGCTGCAGGCCCACTAGTAGCATTCAATTTACAGGCGCTGGGCACATGTAGTGCACTTTACTAGGGAATTACTAGTAAATCAAATATGCCAATTGGGAATGAACCAATGTTACCATGTTTAGGGGAGAGACCATGTGCGCATTTTGCACTGGTGTGGAGAGTCCTGAAACCAGCAAAAACAGTGTTGGAAAATTTGAGGAAGGTACGCAAAAAGTTGGGGAATGACCACTCTAAGGCTGTCAGGTCTAACATGCAGGTATTCAAAATGTGCTCTCTCAGAATCAGATTATACAAGCCCTGGTAGTCAGCCTTAACTGAGCAGTCCACAAAATCTACCCAACCCTGGAATGACTTGTTTTTGGTCTCCCAGAACTTGATCGTATACTGTTCAGTGGTTATCTCAAATCCATCTAAGAGTACATTATTGAGTGAGGTTTAAGTATGTGTATATTCTTCTCTGACAGTGAGGAGTTTGTCTCTGCCTTTGTCAGAAAAGGAGAGGCACAAGATTGCTGCCCAGTGTCTATTAGAGACACTGTGCTTTACTGGCTTTCTCTAAGGCAGTGAACCATTTGCGAATATCATCTCCCACTTAGTAAGGTGAGACTATCTTGTCAAGTTCCCTAGAATCATAGGAGACCTCCCTAACCCTGGTGGCCCAAGAGATACGATTGCTGCCACCATGGGGAGCTAACCCCAAATCCTTTCTCTCCCTCTCCACTGCTAAGGTCTCCTTATCTAGGGCTAGCTGCTGCTGCAGTCTTAGCCTGGCCTCCAATCTCACTTTCCTAAGTTCCCTATCTAAGGATTCTTCCCCTTAGTTAGAGCAGTGGGTCCCCTCAGATACTGAGGAGACATGGGTGTTGACAGAGGAGGATCTATCCCTCCTTCTGGGGACTCTCTGAACAAACCCTCCAAGAGTAAAAGTGGGCCTACTTGAGTGATCCCACCTTTTCACTACCTGCAGTGCTCCTAACGGGGCTGTGGTTGTACCCCAGATTCCTCCTGACCCTGCCCAGTGTAGCCCAAGTCTTCGCTGTTTAGGATTGGAGGGTCCTCCTCTACTTCCTCCTCCCCCTGACTAAATAATTTGTCCTGGTCAGCCTGGAGGAATAACCCCAGAAGTAGACTCTTTTTGTGATTTGTTCCTGTCTTCAGCTTCCCGGAAGCACAGATCTCCCTCAACTCTTGGAAAGAACAACTCTCAGTTTGGGACCTAAAGTGTGTTGTCCACTGAAGATATCTTGCTAGAGTGGTGTGGGTGTACCTGATTACTCTAACTAGCCTCCCTGAAAGTATGAACAAAGGGCTATGCTAGACCCCCAACTTACCCAAATTAGGAGACTAGAGATCATATTCACTAAGTGCAATGTGAACATCACAACTAGTAATGGTATTTCCTGTGGGAAGTGACAAAGTGGTAAGGCAATTAAGTTTTATCCCACCGCTGCACCACTGTGGGAAAACAGGGCTGATTGCAGAGGCCCCCTAACTTTTTTCCCCCATTTTCCACTTTATGCTGGTGTTTTCCTGACTCTGATGGTGCCCTGGGTACTGCTAACCAGTCCCAGGGCCTGTGCTCTGTGTAAAATGGATATGCAAATTAGGCTAATTATAATTGGCTAAGTTAACCTACCTATAAGTCCCTAGTATATGGTAGGGCATGTAGGTTTAGGGACCACAGCATAGGTGGTGCACACCTAGGTGCATTGCTGAGGTGTCATTTTAAAAGCAAGCCTGCCTTGCTGGCTGCTTTTAAATTAAAGTTATATGCAAATTCGACTTTGGAATTAAAGGTACTTCCAAAGTCTTAAACTACCTTATTTTTACATATAAGTCACCCCTAAGGTGTGCCCTATGTGCCCCTAGGGCTGGGTGCCATGTAACTATAAGCAGGGACTTTATAAAAATAGATTTATAAGCCCTGGTGAGGTAAAAACAGCCAAATTCGTTTTTCCCTCATTGAAGTAAATGGCCTTCATAGGCTAGAATGGGCAGACTTTATTTTAAATTTTAAAGTCTCCTTAAATGTTGCATACCAAGAATTTGGTATCAAATTAATTGTTGTAATAAATCCTACAACTTCCAGTTGTTGGATTTAATATAACTAGTTCAGGTAAAAAGTTTAGACTTTACCTAAAAAGTTGCCAATTTCAGCTCTGCATTGTTTTTGCTGCTGTGCTCTGATTGGCCAGCCTGCAGCAGCTTCTGCCAGGCTGCCTTGATGAGGTGTGAAGTGGCCAGGCTTCACACAAAGGAATGTGCTTGGGGGAGAGAATCTCCCCTCAGCAGATGGTGAGGCAGGAAGGGGGAGGGCGGCCAAACTGGTCTTCAAAGGCAGAGAAGGACATTTGCAGCACCCAGCAACACCCCCACATCCTGCAACCCCAGACAATTAGGTGCCCCCTTGATTAGATTAGGAGAGGGCAGGAGAGGGGTGTGTTTATGATTTTTAGCCACACCAGTGGGTGGGCTCAGCCAGATGTAACCTCCAAAAATCAGATTCATCCATGTTGGATTTTTAGAGACTGTTGCCTTCTGGGATGGATTTTTGCCACACTTCCCAGGAAGTGGTCATCACAGGGGGACGACCCTGTCCCTGATTGGAGAACCAGGGCCCCCCTGCTTTTCACCCAGGAGCAAGGATAAAACTGGCAGACCTGCACCCACACCTCAGATCCCCTCCAGAATTCAACAAGAAAGGAACTAAAGAAGAAGAAGGACTGCCCTGCTGGACCCCTGGCCTGCACCTGGACCCTGAACTCAGAAGGACTGCACCAGCTGCACACTTGGGCTTCACCACATGAAGGACTTTGCCTGGCTTCAACTGGTTCAAGGAGGGACTCCCTGTTTGCTACAGGTGAAAAATTGCTAACCAGAGTCCCCTGCACCAACTCCTGAAGAAAGCGACCAGCTGACCACTGTCCAGTGGCCAAAAAGGAGTTTGCGCCAGGTGCATTCTGGGAGTTGAAGTCCGCACCCCCCAAGGACCATCACAGAACTTCTGGACCCTTGGGGTGAGCTGTGGACCCCAAAAGAACCTTAAAAGAACATCTGGGTGAAGCCCCAGAAGTTTGTAAAAGATTTGAGAATTTTTGGAAAAAAGCTCCAGAGAGGGACCGACCCGCCGCGGAAATTCTAGCCGGCTTGCCTCAACCGCGACCCGGCCTGACTTCGTGGTTCGTCCCGGTAAAGAAAAACATCCAAAAAAGAGACTAAGGCCCTAATTCTGAGTCTGACGGGCGGCGGAGGCCGCCCGCCAGACTTCCCCCCTCCGAAATACCGCTCCGCGGTCGAAAGACCGCGGAGGGTATTCCGAGTTTTCCCCTGGGCTGGCGGGCGGTCTTCGCAAGACCGCCCGCCAGCCCAGGGGAAAACTCCCTTCCCACGATGACGCCGGCTCGTAATAGAGCCGGCGGAGTGGGAAGGTGCGACGGGTGCAGTTGCACCCGTCGCGTATTTCAGTGTCTGCTTTGCAGACACTGAAATACTTTTAGGGGCCCTCTTACGGGGGCCCCTGCCGTGCCCATGCCATAGGCATGGGCACGGCAGGGGCCCCCAGGGGCCCCGCGACTCCCCCTCCCGCCATCCGGTTCCCGGCGGGAGAACCGCCAGGAACTGGATGGCGGGAGGGGGAGTCGGAATCCTCCATGGCTGCGGAGCGCGCTCCGCAGCCATGGAGGATTCCTACGAGCGGCGGAAAGTCAGCGGGAGACCGCTGGCTTTCCGCATCTGACCGCGGCTAAACCGCCGCGGTCAGAATGCTCGTAGGAGCACCGCCAGCCTGTTGGCGGTGCTCCCGTGGTCGGTGGCCCTGGCGGCCACCGACCGCCAGGGTCGGAATGACCCGCTAAGTCCGAACGTAAAAAGTTGACCGGGACCTCCCAGCCATCGTATCCGAGAAGGGCTCCATGGACGTCGGATCAAGATCCAGGTTTACCCCGGTCGAAGGATTTTCATCTCGAAAAAACGACTAAGTCCGAAGGTAAAAGTCTCCACCGAGGAAACCCACATCGCGTATCCGGACAAGGGCTCCAGGAGGTCGGATTCAACTGGCAGGTTCGTCCCGGTCAAGAAAAACTTCAAAATAAAGACTAAGTCAGAAGGTAACTTTTTAACCGAGGCCTCCCGCGACCTGTAGCCGAGCAGGGCTCCATCGCGGTCAGCCTGAAAGTTTGACTTTGCCCCGGTCGAGGTGCAACCAGATGACCCGATTGGCGCTTTTTGTTTCTAAGCGCTAGAAAAGTAATAATTCTTTAAAAATTCATATCTCCGGTTCCCCTAAACCGATTTTAATCGTTTTTGTGTCATTTTAAAGATAAAAATATAAACTATTTTTATAAATTGGTTTTGGATTTTTAAACTGTTTCCTGTGTTTTATTTAATTACTGTTTTGTGATATTTGAATGCTTTACACTTTGTCTCCTAAGTTAAGCCTTGACGCTCGATGCCAAGCTACCAAGGGTAGAGCTGGGATTAATTTACTGAGACCTAACTGTACCTATGTGGAGGTTAGTGGCTTGTTGCTAGGTGTAGGTACCTACCTGCCCTACCAATAACCCATTTTCCAACAACCACCAATGTAGGAAGCTGGCCTGGTGTGTGGTGAGCACCTATGGTGTTACCTTGTTATACCAGGTCCAGTTATCCCCAATTAGTGAAGTGTAGGGAGTGTCTAGGAAGCCAGAGCTCTCTAAAGATAGCTGTGGATGAGCAGCCAAGAATAATATAGGGAACACGCAAAGCTTTTGCAATATCACTATAGTCACTCCACTATCACACATAAAAGAACCACACAGTGTTACAAAAATAAAGATACTTTATTATGGTAACACAAATACTAGAATATAGTCCCCCCCAACTGGAGGTAAGTAAAAGCACTAATTATATACACAATAGCAATCAGAAATGATCATAAAAACAACAAGCATTGCCAAAAGTATGAGAAAACAGTGTAGGCCCTAGGGAAGGGCCAAATCATATACTAAATAAGTGGAATGCAAGATGTAGTTCTCCACCCAGGATGTGGAATGGTTAGAGGGGAGCTGGAGGAACTAGGAACCCCCAGAGGTGAGTACCAGAGTGACACCCAGCAACCAGGAGAGCAGAGGTAAACACATAGTTGTCCCCAAAACCAACAGAAGGACGTAGGCAAAGGATTTTGCAAGACCCAGATAAGACTGGAAGAACTCAAAGGTGGATTCTTGTAAAAGAGGACCTTCAAAGTAAGGGCACCAGCTCTAGTTCATAATGGAGTGTCCGGTGTTGGCAAGGTCCACCAGCCACCCTCCTGTGCATGCAGGACCAGGTCGATGGGTGAAGAAAACCAGCTGTGCAGCACAAGAGCTGAAGAGGAGTGCCTGAAGTGATGCAGATGGGGTCCCACGTCGGCTGTCGGGTTGCAGTGGGTCAGTGATGTAGGAAGACAACCAACAAGCCTTGGCAAATGCAAAAGAAGAAAAAGAATTGTTGCAAGACTGAAGAGGACCAGCAAGGCCCAGAGGACTCAACCCAAGAAGGGGAGCCTTGGTGACCCTCAGCATCTGGGAGAGTCACCAGAAGAGGAGGCAGCCCCCACAGGAAACCCACTGGCAGCAGATACAGCAAGTCGCAGTGAGGCCCACTCAGCACATCTGAAGGGCAGTCCCATGTCACTGAAGATGCAGAGGGGAGGCTGTGCTTGGCAAGAAGAAGTGCTGGGGGCCGGAGCTATACAAAGCCTGAGGATCCCTTGGAGAAGGAGCAAACAAGCCTTGGTAGCTGCAACAGTTGTGGTGCACAGGGATACTATCCTGCAAGGAGAGACAAGGGCTTACTGTCTCCCAAGTTGGACAGCTGTCAGAGAGGACAAAGAGACCCACGTCAGACCACTACCTGTGATGCAGGATCCACACTGTTCTGGAGGAGAGAAGATCCACACAGCCAGTCATCATTGCAGTTGGTGCCTGCAGAAGCAGGGGAGTGATTCCTTCACTCCAAGGGAGATTCCCTCTTACTTCTTGGTGCAAGCTGAAGTCTCGTTGACCTCAGAGGATGCACAGCTGGGGAAATGTTTCAGTTGCTGGAAGGAGCCAGAGAAACAATGTTGCAAAGCAAAGTCTTTGATGGAGTTGCAGATTGTGGGTTCCCAAAGAGTCCAGCTGCAGTTCCAGTCACCAGAAGATGAAGTAAACATTGCAGAGGAATCCTGCTGGAATTTTGCACATCAAATCT
This sequence comes from Pleurodeles waltl, assembly GCF_031143425.1. Taxonomy (NCBI): domain Eukaryota; kingdom Metazoa; phylum Chordata; class Amphibia; order Caudata; family Salamandridae; genus Pleurodeles; species Pleurodeles waltl. The sequence continues at coordinate 409,459,674 of NC_090438.1, forward strand.
GAGGATCCACCCAAGAGGTAGATGCTAAATAGCCGTGATAGGGGGCTTGGTCACCTACGAGGTGATCACCTATCAGGAGGGGGCTATGATGTCCTCTGCCTGACCTGGCCTTCAAAGCATACCTGCGGCTTGGGGAGGCTATCCCTCCCACGCCTTCTCACACCTATTTCCAAGGGAAAGAATGTTACCTCAGTCTTCCACAAGAAATCCTTTGTTCTGTGCTCGTGAAGCAGCAGGAGGGCAGAAACCTGTCTGATGGGTGGCAGTGGCGCAGGCTGCCTGGAAAACCCCAGAAGACTGGTAGGAGCAGTACTGACGGTCCTCTAAGGAGCCCCCAGAGTGCATGCAATCATACAACCAATACTGACAACAGTATTGGGTTATGATTTCAACGTGTTTGATAAAAAACATAACCAGGTTTGAAGTTACCATTATGCAGCTGGACACAGGTAGTAACCTGTGTCCAGTACACAGGCAAAATGACTTACCCACACTTAAGAAGTCCAGTGTAATGGAACTGAAGGTTGTAGGGGCACCTCTGCTGATGCAGAGGTACCCTCACACACAGGAACCTGCACCCTGCCCTCTTGTCTAGGAGGCCCTACAATAGGGGTGACTCACACTGACCTGGTGGTGTGACCTGTGGTGAAAAGCACCTTTCATTTAGGGTGCAATGGCAGGCCTGCAGAAGCATTTTACATAGGTTCCCATGGTTGGCACAATGCATGCTGCAGCCCATGGGGAACTTCTTGTGCCCCAATATCCTGGGTACCTAAGTACCATATACTAGGGACTTATGTGGAGATACCAGTATGCCAATTGTGGTGTGTACAAAGTCCTAAGCAACCAACTTGAGCGGGAGAGAGCACAATCACTGTGGTTCTGGTTAGCAGGACAGCAGGCAGAAAGAGGGGGGTCACCATGCCAATAAGAGGGTACTTTCCTACAATAAGTAAAACACAAAACACAATAAAAATGCAACACAAATGTATAAAAATAGAGTATATTGTTATCTTTAAAATGATACTAAAATGACAAAAATCCAATAAAAAGAACTGGAGAAATTAATTTTTAAAGAAAAAGGTCCTCATTACGACCCTGGCGGTGAGTGATAAAGTGGCGGTAATACAGCCCACATGCTGGCGGTAAGTACTGCCAAATTATGAACATAGCGGTGATAACTCCCATAGACAGCCAATGTACCACACCAACTGCCAGGGCGGAAACAATACTCACCACGGCAGTAGCCACCTACAGCCAGACGGAAGACAAAGTACCGCCCACCATATTAAGACACTGCAAACCTTCACCTTTTCTGGGGTGGTACCAACGGCAACAAAAGCCTGGCTGAAAGAGAGCTGAGAAGTGAAAGGACTCGCCATTGGAAACACAGGGAAGAACTATGCCGCCATTGAACTGCAAGTGTTCCCGATGATCTTCTACGTTATGCTCCACCTGGAACACCAACGCCGACGAAGACGACGACTGTGAGAACAGCTGCCTAGCACACAAGGGAGGGAGGGTGGAAAACGACAGTGACAGACACACGCCCGACACATACCCAACACACACACACACCATACACACAACCAGCTGCACATGTAAACCAATGGCACACAATACACTGCATAATAAAACACAGAACAGATTGCTGAAGTACTGACAATGTATTAGCATAGCAAAACCCACCAGACAAACCAGATATATTGCAGACGTTCATAAAGGTCCAATGCCCAGTCCAAAGTCATAAGGGCACACAAGGCCACAGGGAAAAGTCCAAGGCCCAACTGTAGCCTGACACATCCGGAAAGAACACTGAAAGGGCATCATTTTGCAAGTGGGAAGGCACCTCAGGGGGATGGAGCGGGGGGGTCACCTCAGCCGAATACGGGAACTTCCCCAGTGGTTCTGGAGGGGGCTTCAAGCCCATTGCTCTGTCTTAGGGAGTGTAAGACCACAGTCTCTCAGGTGGGTGAATTCCTCTCTGGTTCTGGAGGGAGCAACATGCCCATTCCTCTGTCCTGGGAGTGCAAGGACACAGTCTCTCAGGTGGGTGACTTCCCCACTGGTTCTGGGGGGGCAACTCACACATCAGCCCCTGGAGTGTGGCCTACATGGCGTCCGCCGGAAGTGACTGCTGCAGCGTGGTGGTGGATGGAGGAGCCTCCTTGGCAACCTCTGCACTGTCTGATGGCTGCACTGTTGTGGTGGATGGAGGAGCCTCCGGGGCAGCCTCTGCACTTTCTGATGGCTGCACTTCCTCAGCTGGCAGTTGGGGCCCGTGACAGCTGGTGGTGGTGGAGGTGTCAGCCTGACAGCCTGCGCTGGTGTAGAGAGCTTCATCTCCTCCAGTACATGGGGCATGGATCTATTACTTTTACTCTTCCTGGCAGGGGTGGATGGGCTCTTCCGCTCTCTGCCTGTTGGTACAGGCTCCTTCCCCTTCTTTCCTGGTGCTGCTGGCTCCTTCCCCATCTTTCCAGGTGGTTCAGACCCCTTCCTCTTTCTTTGCAGGTGGTGCAGGCTCCTTCCCCTTCTTTCCAGGTGGTGCAGGCCCCTTCCACTTCTTTTCTGGTGGTGCTGGCTCTTTCCCCTTCCTCGATGGAGGTGTGGTATCCTTACCACCATGAGTAGGTGGTGCTACCACTGTCCCCGTGGACTGTTTGGCTGAGGTGGTGGGCTGTGCCCTTCATACCCTGCCCATACTGGCTGGAGGTGGGGAGGGGAAAGGAAGAGGTCAAATTGGGAAAGGAAAAGCTTTTAGGGACGGTGGGGCAGGAGAAAGGAGGAGTAATGGGAGTGGAGGATGAGGGAGTGGTTGTTGGAGGTGTATGTCTGCTGGACTTGGTTGCAGGTGCATGGGCAGTATGCTGATGTGAGGTGGATGGCTGTTGAGTGTTTGAGTGCTTGCATTTGTGTCCTTTAGGAGGGGGAACAGACAGGGTGGGAGAGGACATACAGGACGCGTGCATGGCTGCTGTGGAGGTGTCTGCCAGTGAGGTGTTTGTTCTGCTCAGTGTGGTGATGCTGGTAGTGGATGTTGATGTGGTGTATGCAGGTGTGAGTGTGGACTAGACTGAGAGGGAGGTGGTGGAGGAGGAGGAGGCGGGAGGGGGAGACAGTGGAGGCAGTGGATGTTGTTGTCTCTGCAACTGTATGGAATTTGCATGAGTGCTTGTGTGATGAAGTGTGGTGCTTGTGTTTACCTGTGCCACTCTTGGGTATTGTTTAGTGTGCATGCTCGTCTGTATGTGTGCCTGGGATAGGTTGGGGTTGAGGAGAATGGGACTGGGAGTTGGTGGGGGGACGGTAGAAACAGAGACAATGGCTGCCATCAGAGAGAAGGCCAGAGCCTGAATCGATCTCTGTTGGGCCACCAATTCACTGTGAATGCCCTCCAGGAATGCATTGCATTGTTGCATCTGGGATGAGGTGCCTGAGGCAAAGGTGATGCCCACCACCTTGGGTGAGTAGACACGGGCAACTCGCTCAGGGGCTACTGGGAGGGCAGTGCTGGTACAGGCTGGCGGCTATACCTGTAGCTGGGATGGTCATAGAGGTGTCTGCCACCACCGAGGAGCTCCCATCGGAGGTGGTATCTGAGTCTGTGCTGTCTCCTCCAGTCTCTGCTGTGGTATTCCCCTCACCCTCTGTCCCACTGGTTCCCTCAGCATCGGTGGACTCTGCCTCCAGGGTCCTGGTGGGATGCAGCTCCCTCCGTCATCGGTTCCCTTGCTCCTCCACCAGATGATGCTAATGCACACAAGGACAGGATGACAAAACAAAAAAGGGTGGGAGTCAAAGGATACACTTGGTCAATGACTGCACTGACACCAGCATTGGCATGCACTTCACCATCACACACAGTGAACAAACTCAAGCACTATACATTGCACTACCAGTGATATGGCTAGTCACCAAGGCAAGATGAGTCCACACACCGCCAACTGCAGCACACCTGGGACCCATGATGCCCTGCCTGAAATGGACTACTGACAAGATAGGTTACCTGTATTTGGCATGAAACCATTAGCCTTCAGTTAAATCACACTGCAATGTCTGGCCTGGCCTTAGGGGCTCCCACTAACACACATCCACCACCCGGATACCACCCCACCAGCCAAACAATGTAATACAACCCACTGTACTCACTCCCATGTGGCTGCTGTGATTCCCTCAAGCGCCCATCCAGCTCAAGGTAGGCCACCACCAGTATGCGGGCCATCAGCGGGGTCAGGGTCCGACAGGCACCCCTTCCTTGTTGGGAGGCTATCCCCTGCAGGGCCTCCGCAGTCTTCCGTGCCCAGCATCTCAGGTCCTCCCACTGTTTCCAACAGTGGGTGCTTCGCCTGCCATAGACCACCAGGGTCCACACGTCCTTGGCGATGGCATGCCATAATCCCTTCTTCTGATGGGCGCTGTCCTGCAGAGGTAATACAGACAGGAGAACTCCATTAAACTAACAGTACAGCCTGTCACACACATGGCCCACCATGTCCGATTCCATTACCATTGGCACACACATTGCCCGGCGTACACCATGTACACCACCACATGACATTCTCCCCCATCCCCAATGCCAGAATACTTGCACACACATCTACATGCATCCTTCCCTCATGCATCGTGCCAAATTTGTTCCCACCTGTTGGTTTGGAGATCCACAGAGCAGTCTGTACTGGGGTAGTACCAACAGACAGTCCCCCCACCCTCCAAACCTTCCACAATGTCTTCACACACATCTCCATGCATCCATGCCACGTGCATTGTGACCAAAGTGTACTCACCTGTTGGTCTGGAGGCCCACACAGCTGTCCGTACTGGTGTAGGACCCCATCTATCAGTCGCTCCAACTCCTCAGAAGTGAAGGCTGGGGCCCTTTCCCCGGTCACACGGGCCATTGTAGGTTCCAGACACAGGTCTCAGCAGCACACGCAGTGTAGGTCTTCTCCTGTTGATGGTCAGGAAACAAGCGAGGAATCAGATATAAAATGGCATTCACATCCACGGCATTGTACACCGTCATCGCCGGTGTACATCCCCATTGGCCACTGTACTCCATAGTGCCCAATATTATCCAATCGGGAACTGCAAGGCGGTGCAAGACCGCCTACCGCCACGACGCCCAACGGCGCTGGAATTACCTCACTTCCACCTGTCCCTCCATACAGGACAGGCGGTCTCCATTTCAGGGGGGAACAGGCCTATCGACAATTACTGCGTCACAGGTTAAATAGGCACATACTTCGACATTTACACTGTCCCAGTACATAAGTGCACCATGTGGACTGATGTTGTGGTTTAGTTGTTCAAATTATGACAGCCTACTCACTCTTCTGCCCCTTAGATACCTACCTCTGCGGATGAATAGGAGATGGAGACAAACACCCGTGTACAGACCCCTGGTGGACTTAACTATACTGGGGGACATGCACATTATTGTAGAAGGCTGGTCTGGCTTATAGTGGGTATCTGATGGTACTTACACCTTGTGCCAGGTCCAGTTATCCCTTATTAGTAGATTAGTAGTGTTCTAGAAGCTTAGGCTGATAAAGCTAGCTATAGCAGAGCAGCTTAGGCTGAACTAGGAGACATGCAAAGCTCCTACTATACCACTTATATCATATAGCACTATATCATAAGAAACACAATACTCAGAGTTACTAAAAATAAAGGTACTTTGTTTTAGTGACAATATGCCAAAAGTATCTCAGAGGATTTACTCCCTTAGGAGGTAAGTAACATACACAAAATATACACACAAACCAAAATCAGGTAAGTAAACAGTTAGAAAGTAGTGCAAACAGTGTAGAATACAATAGGATGCAATAAGACACAATAGGCCTAGGGGCAACACAAACCATATACTCCAAAAGTGGAATGCGAACCACAAATGGACCCCAGGCCTAGTGTAGTGTGTAGAGGGTGTGAGAAAGTAGTCTCTTTCTAGCCTTGTTACCCCCACTTTTGGCCTGTTTGTGAGTATATGTCAGGGTGTTTTCACTGTCTCACTGGGATCCTGCTAGCCAAGGCCCAGTGCTCATAGTGAAAACCCTATGTTGTCAGTTTGTTTGTTATGTGTCACTGGGATCCTGCTAGCCAGGACCCCAGTGCTCATAAGTTTGTGGCCTATATGTATGTGTTCCCTGTGTGATCCCTAACTGTCTCACTGAGGCTCTGCTAACCAGAAACTCAGTGGTTATGCTCTCTCTGCTTTCCAAATTGTCACTAACAGGCTAGTGACCAATTTCACCAATTCACATTGGCATACTGGTACACCCATATAATTTCCTAGTATATGGTACTGAGGTACCCAGGGTATTGAGGTTCCAGGAGATCCCTATGGGCTGCAGCATTTCTTTTGCCACCCATAGGGAGATCTGACCATTCTTACACAGGCCTGCCAGTGCAGCCTGAGTGAAATAACGTCCACGTTATTTCACAGACATTTACCACTGCACTTAAGTAACTTATAAGTCACCTAAATGTCTAACCTTCACCTGGTGAAGGTTGGGTGCAAAGTTATTTAGTGTGTGGGCACCCTGGCACTAGCCAAGGTGCCCCCACATTGTTCAGGGCAAATTCCCCGGACTTTGTGAGTGCGGGGACACCATTACACGCGTGCACTATTCATAGGTCACTACATATGTATAGCGTCACAATGGTAACTCCGAACATGGCCATGTAACATGTCTAAAATCATGGAATTGTCACCCCAATGCCATTCTGGCATTGGGGAGACAATTCCATGATCCCCCGTGTCTCTAGTACAGAACCCGGGTACTGCCAAACTGCCTTTCCGGGGTCTCCAATGCAGCTGCTGCTGCTGCCAACCACTCAGACAGGTTTCTGCCCTCCTGGGGTCCAGTCAGCCCTGCCCCAGGAAGGCAGAACAAAGGATTTCCTCTGAGAGAGGGTGTAACACCCTCTCCCTTTGGAAATAGGTGTGATGGCTGTGGAGGAGTAGCCTTCCCCAGCCTCTGGAAATGCTTTGATGGGCACAGATGCTGACCATCTCTGCATAAGCCAGTCTACACCGGTTCAGGGATCCCCCAGCCCTGCTCTGGTGCGAAACTGGACAAAGGAAAGGGGTTTGACCACTCCCCTGACCTGCACCTCCAAGGGGAGGTGCTCAGAGCTCCTCCAGTGTGCCCCAGACCTCTGCCATCTTGGAAACAGAGGTGTTGCTGGCACACTGGACTGCTCTGAGTGGCCAGTGCCAGCAGGTGACGTCAGAGACTCCTTCTGATAGGCTCTTACCTCTCTTAGTAGCCAATCCTCCTTCCTAGGTAGCCAAACCTCTTTTTCTGGCTATTTAGGGTCTCTGCTTTGGGGAATTCTTCAGATACCGAATTCAAGAGCTCACCAGAGTTCCTCTGCATCTCCCTCTTCACCTTCTGCCAAAGGATTGACTGCTGACTGCTCAGGACGCCTGAAAAACTGCAACAAAGTAGCAAAGATGACTACTAGCAACCTTGTATCGCTCATCCTGCCGGCTTTCTTGACTGTTTCCAGGTGGTGCATGCTCTGGGGGTAGCCTGCCTCCTTTCAGCACCAGGAGCTCTGAAGAAATCTCCTGTGGGTCGACGGAATCTTCCCCCTGCAACCGCAGGCAACAAAAGACTGCATCACCGGTCCTCTGGGTCCCCTCTCAGCACAACGAGTGTGGTCCCTGGAAATCAGCAACTCTGTCCAAGTGACTCCCACAGTTCAGTGACTCTTCAGTCCAAGTTTGGTGGAGGTAAGTCATTGCCTCCCCACGCTAGACTGCATTGCTGGGTACCGCGTGATTTGCAGCTGCACTGGCTCCTGTGCACTCTTCCAGGATTTCCTTTGTGCACAGCCAAGCCTGGGTCCCGACACTCTAACCTGCAGTGCACAACCTTCTGAGTTGTCCTCCGGCATCGTGGGACTCCCTTTTGTGACTTCATGTGGACTCCGGTTCACTCTTCTTCTAAGTGCCTGTTCCGGTACTTCTGCGGGTGTTGCCTGCTTCTGTGAGGGCTCCCTGACCTGCTGGGCGCCCCCTCTGTCTCCTCATCCAAGTGGCGACATCCTGGTCCCTCCTGGGCCACAGCAGCATCCAAAAACCCTAACTGCGACCCTTGCAGCTAGCAAGGCTTGTTTGCGGTCTTTCTGTGTGGGAACACCTCTGCAAGCTTCTTCATGAAGTGGGACATCCATCCTCCAAAGGGGAAGTTCCTAGTCCTCTTCGTTCTTGCAAAACACCAAGCTTCTTCCATCTGGTGGCAGCTTCCTTGCACCCTCAGCTGGCATTTCCTGGGGTCCTGCCCACTCTCGACACTGTTGCGACTCTTGGACTTGGTCCCCTTGTCTTACAGGTACTCAGGTCCAGAAATCCACTGTTGTTGCATTGCTGGTGTTGGTTTTCCTTGCAGAATCCCCCTATCACGACTTTTGTGCTCTCTGGGGGTTGTAGGTGCACTTTACACCTACCTTTAGGGGTCTTGGGGTGGGCTATTTTACTAACCCTCACTGTTTTATTACAGTCCCAGTGACCCTCTACAAGCTCACATAGGTTTGGGGTCCATTCATGGTTCGCATTCCACTTTTGGAGTACATGGTTTGTGTTGCCCAAATACCTATGTGCTCCTATTGCAATCTATTGTAACTTTACACTGCTTGCATTACTTCCTTTTGCTATTACTGCATAATTTTGGTATTGTGTACATATATCTTGTGTATATTTCTCATCCTCATACTGAGGGTACTCATTGAGGTACCTTTATTTTTAGTATATCTGTGTATTGTGTTTTCTTATGATATTGTGCATATGACACCAGTGGTATAGTAGGAGCTTTACATGTCTCCTAGTTCAGCCTAAGCTGCTTTGCCATAGCTACCTTCTATCAGCCTACGCTGCTAGAAACACCTCTTTATCACTAATAAGGGATAACTGGACGTGGCACAAGGTGTAAGTACTTCTGGTACCCACTACAAGCCAGGCCAGCCTCCTACATTGGTTGTACAGCGGTGGGATAAGTACTTGTAACTACTTACCACTTTGTCATTTTGTACTTTTCATAAGAGAATAATATACAAAACAAGTTCAGTGTATGTACACCTAACCAAAAGGTTTTGCTTTTCTTCTCTTACACTTTCTGCTAAGTGCTGAAAAGTACTCCTAAACTTCCAAAAAGTTTGAAAAAGTTTGAAAAAGTTATTTTTTCTGTTCTTTAAAAAGTCCTGAAACTTTTTCTCTCTTCTCACTGTCTCTAAACCTTCTTTTATCATGTCTGATGTAGGAACTTCTCTTAAAATGGTCAATACAACTGATGACAATTTAAACTTTAAGAGCCTAAGGAGTCTCTGCATTGATAGAGGTTTAGTGATAGGAAAGAATCCTTCAATAGAATTTCTATTTAACCTGCTCATTGAGAATAATAAGTCCCTAGCTGGCCTTTCAATTGAGAAGTTGGTAGATAGCTCACACTCTGACTCAGGGGAACCCCTTGAGGGAGGTGTAGAGGGTTTGATTCCAAATCCGCCCCTTTACAGACCACCTAGCAATGCTGGTAGTAATAGAAGCTCCCATCATAGTAGGGGTGTCTTTGTTCCTGGAGGCCAGGTTGTTAGAGTCCAAGCTGTTAGAGACAGATCTCTCTCTGTTGGTTCCAATATATCCTCAGTGTCCAAGCATTCCCAACCCACCCTGAAGACAACATGTTAGAAAGGGAACTCAAAAAGTTGAGAGTGGAAGAGACCAGGCTGAAGCTTAAACAACAACAGCTGGCTCTAGACAGGAAATCCCTAGACCTGGAGAAGGAGAGACAGAGATTGGAGTTTGGACTCCATGGTGGCAGCAGCAGTATTCCTGATAGTAATCCTGTGAGAGAGCATGATTCCAGGAATCTGCACAAGATAGTTCCCCCTTACAAGGAGGGGGATTACATTAATAAGTGGTTTGCTGCACTTGAGAGGGCCTGTATGGTACAGGGGGTCCCTCAAAGGCAGTGGGCTGCTATATTCTGGCTATCTTTCAATGTAAAGGGTAGGGATAGGCTCCTTACTGTTAGAGAAAGTGATGCTAACAATTTTACAGTTTTGAAGGATGCACTCTTAGATGGATTTGGCTTAACCACTGAACAATACAGGATTAAGTTCAGAGACACCAGAAAAGAGTCCTCACAAGATTGGATAGACTTTGTTGACTGTTCAGTGAAGGCCTTTGAGGGGTGGTTACATGGCAGTACAGTTTCTGACTATGAAAGCCTGTATAATCATATTCTGAGAGAGCATATTCTGAATAACTGTGTGTCTGACTTGTTACACCAATATCTAGTGGACTCAGATCTGACCTCTCCCCAAGAATTGGGAAAGAAGGCAGTCAAATGGGTCAGAACAAGAGTGAACAGAAAAGTTCATACAGGGGGTGACAAGGATGGCAAGAAATATCAGGATAAGCATGGGGATAAGGGTAAAACCAAAGATCCTTCTTCAAATCATAAACACTCTTCAGGGGGTGGGGATAAATCAAATTATTCCTCTTCTTCACAACATACACACATTAAAAAGCCTTGGTGTTTTGTGTGTAAAAATAAAGGCCATAGGCCAGGGGATAAGTCCTGTCCAGGTAAAACCCCTGAGCCAGCCACCACTAATACATCAAACTCTAATGCCCCTAGCCGTAGTGGTAATAGTGATGGGACTGCTGGCAACAGTCAAAGTAAGGGTGTAGTTGGGTTCACTTATGGGTCCATCATAGAAACTGGGGTAGTCAGTCCCAAGACAGTTTCTGTCACACCTAGTGGCATTGGCCTTGCCTCACTGGCTGCTTGTCCCCTTACAATGGATAAGTACAGGCAGACAGTTTCAATAAATGGTGTTGAGGCCCAGGCCTACAGGGACACAGGTGCTAGTATCACTTTGGTGACTGAAAACCTAGTGGCTCCTTAACAACACATCATTGGATAACAGTACAAGATTATTGATGTCCATAACTCCACTAAGTTTCTTCCCTTAGCTATAGTTCAGCTTAGTTGGGGTGGAGTTACTGGCCCTAAGCAGGTGGTAGTGTCACCTAGCTTTCCTGTAGATTGTCTCTTAGGTAATGACCTAGAGACCTCAGGTTGGGCTGAGGTAGAGTTTTATACCCATGCAGCCATGCTGGGTATCCCTGAGGAATTGTTCCCTCTCATTTCTACTGAAATGAAAAATCAAAGGAGAGAAAAAAGCCTGAAAACCCAGGATCCTTCTCCAACAACAGGTAAAAAGGGTATCACAGTATCCCCTACCCACCCTGCCATTCAGGATACCATTCCTGTGGTGGGAGAAACCTCTCCTGGGGTAGCACCTGTACCAAGGGAATCATCAGCTGACATAGCTATACTCCCTCAAGATGACTACTAGCAACCTTGTATCGCTCATCCTGACGGCTTTCTCGACTGTTTCCAGGTGGTGCATGCTCTGGGGGTAGCCTGCCTCCTTTCTGCACCAGGAGCTCTGAAGAAATCTCCTGTGGGTCGACAGAATCTTCCCCCTGCAACCGCAGGCAACAAAAGACTGCATCACCGGTCCTCTGGGTCCCCTCTCAGCCCAACAAGCGTGGTCCCTGGAACTCAGCAACTCTGTCCATGTGACTCCCAGAGTCCAGTGACTCTTCAGTCCAAGTTTGGTGGAGGTAAGTCCTTGCCTCCTAACGCTAGACTGCATTGCTGGGCACCGCGTGATTTGCAGCTGTTACGGCTCCTGTGCACTCTTCCAGGATTTCCTTCATGCACAGCCAAACCTGGGTCCCTGACACTCTAACCTGCAGTGCACAACCTTCTGAGTTGTCCCCCGGCGTTGTGGGACTCCCTTTTGTGACTTTGCGTGGACTCTGGTTCCCTTTCCTTCTAAGTGCCTGTTCCTGTACTTCTGCGGGTGCTGCCTGCTTCTGTGAGGGCTTCCTGACTTGCTGGGCGCCTCCTCTGTCTCCTCATCCAAGTGGCGACATCCTGGTCCCTCCTGGGCCACAGCAGCATCCAAAAACCCTAACCACGACCCTTGCAACTAGCAATGCTTGTTTGCGGTCTTTCTGCATGGGAACACCTCTGCAAGCTTCTTCACGACGTGGGACATCCATCCTCCAAAGGGGAAGTTCCTAGTCCTCTTCGTTCTTGCAAAACACCAAGCTTCTTCCATCTGGTGGCAGATTCCTTGCACCCTCAGCTGGCATTTCCTGGGCTCCTGCCCACTCTCGACACTGTCGCGACTCTTGGACTTGGTCCCCTTGTCTTACAGGTACTCAGGTCCAGAAATCCACTGTTGTTGCATTGCTGGTGTTGATTTTCCTTGCAGAATCCCCCTATCACGACTTCTGTGCTCTCTGGGGGTTGTAGGTGCACTTTACACCTACCTTGCAGGGTCTTGGGGTGGGCTATTTTTCTAACCCTCACTGTTTTCTTACAGTCCCAGCGACCCTCTACAAGCTCACATAGGTTTGGGGTCCATTTGTGGTTCGCATTCCACTTTTGGAGTATATGGTTTGTGTTGCCCCAATACCTATGTGCTCCTATTGCAATCTATTGTAACTTTACACTGCTTGCATTACTTCCTTTTGCTATTACTACATAATTTTGGTATTGTGTACATATATCTTGTGTATATTTCTCATCCTCATACTCACTGAGATACTTTTGGCATATTGTCATAACAATAAAGTACCTTTATTTTTAGTATATCTGTGTATTGTGTTTTCTTATGATATTGTGCATATGACACCAGTGGTATAGTAGGAGCTTTACATGTCTCCTAGTTCAGCCTAAGCTGCTTTGCCATAGCTACCTTCTATCAGCCTAAGCTGCTAGAAACACCTCTTCTACACTAATAAGGGATAACTGGACATGGCACAAGGTGTAAGTACCTCTGGTACCCACTACAAGCCAGGCCAGCCTCCTATAGAGGGTCACTGGGAGTGTAAGAAAACACTAAGGGTGTCCAAAATACCCCAAGACACTGACAAGTAGAAGTAAAGTTACCCTACTACCCCAGAAAGACAGTAAAATTGAGACTGGGGATTCTGCAAAGGCAACAACTGACTGCAAAGCACTGAAGACGGATTCCTGGACCTGAGGACCTGCAAAGGAAGGGGACCAAGTCGAAGAGTCATGCAAGTGTCTTGGGGGGCAGGAGCTCACTAAACCCCGGATGAAGGTGCAAAAGGGCTGCCTCTGGGTGGAAGAAGCCAAAGATTCTGCAACATCTGAACGTGCCAGGAACTTCTCCTTTGGTCAGAAGATGTCCCACGGTGGGCTGGAGGAGGCAGAGTTGTTTCCACGCAGAAAGACCGCAAACAAGCCTTGCTAGCTGCAAGAGTCGAGGTTGAACATAATGGGTGCTGCCTGGGCCCAGGAAAGACCAGGAGGGGGCGCTCAGCAACAGAGAGTGCCAACGAAGAAGCAGGCAGCACCCACAGAAGCACTTGAACAGGCATTCAAGAAATATGAGCATGGCTGTCATCTCAACACAACAAAGAGGGTCACACGAAGCCGTGGTCAACTCAGTGAGTTGAGCAATGCAGGACAGAGTGCTGGGGACCTGGGATGTGCTGTGCATGAAGGAATCCTTGCAAAAGTACAGAGAAGCCCCAGCAGCTGCAGATCACACAGTACACAGGATTACTGTCTGGCATGGGGAGGCAAGGACTTACTTCCACCAAATTTGGAAAGAAGGACCACTGGAGTAACAGGGTCACTTGGATCCAGCTTCTGTGTTCCAGGGACCACGCCCGTCAAGATAGAGGGGACACAGAGGACTGGTGATGCAGAAGTTTGGTGCCTGCGTTAGCAGGGGGAAGATTCCGTTGACCCACGGGAGATTTCTTCTTGACTTCCAGTGCAGGGTGAAGGCAGACAGCCTTCAGAGCATGCACCAGCAAGAAACAGTCGAGAAAGCCGGCAGGATTAGGCGCTACAATGTTGCTGGTAGACGTCTTGCTACTTTGCTGCGGTTTTGCAGGCGACCTGGAGCAGTTAGCGGTCGCTCCTTGGCAGAAGTCACAGAGGGAGATGCAGAGGAACTCTGGTGATCTCTTGCATTCGTTTACTGATGAGAAACCCATAGGGGAGACCCTAAATATCCCTCCGAGGAGGATTGGCCACCTAACCAGGTAAGCACCTATCAGGAAGGGTCTCTGACGTCACCTGCTGGCACTGGCCACTCAGAGACCTCCACTGTGCGCTCACACCTCTGCATTCAAGATGGCAGAGGTCTAGGACACACTGGAGGAGCTCTGGACACCACCCCTGGGGTGGTGATGGACAAGGGAGTGGTCACTCCCCTTTCCTTTGTCCAGTTTCACACCAGAGCAGGGGCTGGGGGATCCCTGAACCGGTGTAGACTGGCTTATGCAAGGAGGGCACCATCTGTGCCCTTCAAAGCATTTCCAGAGGCTGGGGGAGGCTACTCCTCCCCAGCACTTCACACCTATTTCCAAAGGGAGTGGGTGTAACACCCTCTCTCGGAGGAAATAATTTTTTCTGCCTTCCTGGGACTGGGCTGCCCAGCCCCCAGGAGGGCAGAAACCTGTCTGGGGGTTGGCAGCAGCAGTAGCTGCAGAGAAAACCCCAGAGGGCTAGTTTGGCAGTTCCTGGGGTCCATGCTGGAGCCCCGGGGATAAATGGGATTGGCACCCCAATACCAGGTTTGGCATGGGGGGACAATCCCATGATCTTAGACATGTTACATGGTCATATTCTGAGTTACCATTGTGAAGCTACATATAGGTATTGACCTATTTGTAGTGCGCGTGTGTAATGGTGTCCCCGCCCTCACAAAGTCTGGGGAATTTGCCCTGAACAATATGGGGGCACCTTGGCTAGTGCCTGGGTGCCGTCACACTTAGTGACTTTGCACCTAACCTTCACTAAGTGAGGGTTAGACATATAGGTGACTTATAAGTTACTTAAGTGCAGTGTAAAATGGCTGTGAAATAACGTGGACGTGATTTCACTCAGGTTGCAGTGGCAGTCCTGTCTAAGAATTGTTTGAGCTCCCTATGGGTGGCAAAAGAAAGGCTGCAGCCCATAGGGATGTCCTGGAACCCCAATACCCTGGGTACCTAGGTACCATATACTAGGGAATTATAAGGGTGTTCCAGTGTGCCAATCATAATTGGTGAAAATGGTCACTAGCCTGCAGTGACAATTTTAAAAGCAGAGAGAGCATAAACACTGAGTTTCTGGTTAGTAGACCCTCCGTGATACAGTTAGGCACCACACAGGGAACACATATATGCCAAAAACTATGAGCACTGAGGTCTTGGCAAGCAGGATCCCAGTGCCTCAGGCAAAAACAAACTGACACACAAGTAAAAATGGGGGTAACATGCCAGGCAAGATGGTACTTTCCTACAACTATACTCACCTAGAGACTGAACAGGGCCACAATCACAGAGCTCTGTGCCCAGGTGGAGCCTGACCTGATCTCATCTACCCGTCATCCGACTGGAATACCCCCTCTTGAGCAAGTGCTATCAGTGCTCCATTTCCTGGCGACAGGCCCTTTCCACGTGACAGTGGGCTTTGCAGCAGGAATGTCACAGCCAATGTCATTAATCATGCTGGCAAGAGTGTTGCCTGCCCTGGTAAAACACATGTGCAGCTACATAGATTTCCCTCAGGTGGAAGATTTGGCCACTGTGAAGGCCGGATTCTATGCAATGGGACATATTCCCCATATTATTGGGGCGATTGACGGCACACATATTGCATTTATCCCCCCGCCAGAATGAACGCGTGTACAGGAATCGTAAGAGTTTCCACTCCATAAATGTTCGGTTGGTGTGCCTGGCGGACCAATAAATCTCCCACGTCAATGCTAAGTATCCTGGGTCAGTGCATGATGCCTTTGTCCTGAGGAATAGCAGCATCGCAAATGAGATGGCCCAACTACAGAGGCACAGGGTGTGGATAATAAGTGAGCCATGGTCCCCACCCAATGTATGTTAATGTATGCCTCTGGTGTTAACCTCATTGAATAGTGTTTGGCTAAATGTTGTCCCTCAATACCTGCAGGTTACTCTGGCCACCCAAACCTATCGTGGCTGCTAACCCCTGTGAGGAATGCCATGACAAAGGCTGAAGAACGTTATAATGAGGGACATGGGTGAACCAGAAGGATCAACAGAATATTCGAAAGAACATTCGGCCTCCTGAAGGCCAGATTCAGGTGCCTCCATCTGACAGGTGGATCCTTGTGTTACTCACCTGAAAAGGTCTGCCAGATAGTAGTGGCATGCTACATGTTGTGCAACCTGGCCCTCAGACGCCATGTACCTTTTCTGCATGAGGAGGAGACTGGATATGCCCCTGTGACTGCAGTAGACCCTGATGACAGTGAGGATAAAGAGTCTGAATATGAGGATGAGAACAACAGAACCACAGTTATCCATTAGTACTTCCAGTGACACACAGGTGAGTCAGTGCAACTTCATATTTCTATGACTATTGGTGTATTCTGTGTGGCTGTGGCATGATGGCATTACCCACTTTTTACCTTTGCTTTCTGTCAACCTATGGATTATCATTTTACAGATATTGGTGCAATGACAGCTGTGTACTGATGTGCTGACTACAGCAAGATACAGGTCATTATTTCTATGCTCTCACACTGTACAGTTGATTTGCAACGGATGTAACTGTTTCCAATAATACACCATTTCAACACATGACATACAAGTCTTTGAGTTATGTTCAAGGGTGTTTATTGTAGTGCTAAGAAATTGAGGGGAAAGTGCAATGGAATGGGATGATGATGGAGGAAAGTTCAGGGTATTGTTCCAGTCTGTTTGTAGCACAGGTGCAGTGTCCAATTGGCCATAGGAAGGGGAGCAAAGGCCGTTCAAGGTGGACAAGATGGACAAGGTGACAGGGTGTGACACAAGTGGGACGATCAGGAGAGTCTAATTTCCTGGCGGTGGACTTGTCAATTGTCTCTGGCTTCTGTCTGGGTCGCACGGAACGTTTGCGGGATGGTTCACCTTCTGCAGGGGGAGGGGTGCTGGTGGCCTGTGGGTCCTGTGACGGAACCTCCTGGCCACTAGCGGCAGCGGAAGTGGAGGGCTGTTCAGTTGACTGGCTAGTGGTAGGGGCCCTCTGGTGTGCTGTTTCCTCCCTCATGATGTTGGCCATGTCTGCCAGCCCCCCTGCTATGGAGATCACGGTGGTGTTGATGGCCTGCAGGTCCTCCCTGATCCCCTGATACTGTCCCTCTTGCAGCTGCCTATTCTCCTGCATGTTGTCAAGGATCTGGACCATGGTATCCTGGGAATGTTGGTAGGCTTCCAGGATCTCGGAGAGTGCCTCCTGGAGAGTGGGTTCCCTGGTCCTGACCTCCCCCTGGCACACAGCAGTTCTCCCAGTGTCCCAGTTGGCCTGTGCCTCTGTACCCTGAATGGTGTTCCCTCTGCCACTGACCCAGGTCCCTGATTGTCTTGGAGGTTAGGTGTGGCCTCGGGTCCCTGTACAGGTGGGCACACTGCTGATTGACGTGCCCTGGGGATAGAGGTGTGGGTAAGCTGGGTGGGTGCTGTAGTGTTGGATCCTGATGGGGGATGTTCTTTGGTGGTCTGTGAGTCGGCTTGGGTAACTGGCAGACTGGATAGTCGTGGAACCTCCTCTCCACTGACATTGGCTGGGGCACCTGTGGGGATGTTAGTGATGTATTATGCTTTATGTGTGAGACAGATTGTACATCCCTGGCTTCCCCTCTATCGTTGGTGTTGCTGTGCCATCTTTTGCTTGTGCATGGTGATGTATTGTGGGAATGCTAGTTTCACTCTGCTCTGCATGCTTTAGTTATAGGTGTCCATGCATTGGTATAGCATGCAGTGCCTGGCATTGTGGTAAGTGAAAGGTGTAGGTGCAGTGTGTGGGATGGAGTGGAGTGATGGGAGTGAGGTTGAGTTGGTGTGATAGCATGCAGGTATGGGGTGATAAGTGTTACATTTTGACTTACCAGTGTCCAGTCCTCCGGCTACTCCATCGAGTCCCTCAGCATGCAGTAATGCCAATACTCTCATGTTATGAGCTGTGGGGAAGGAGGTGGGGATCCACCACCAGTCCTCTGTATGGCAACCTGGTGCCTTGCTGCTATGGAATGTACCTTTCCCCTGTAGGTCGTTCCACCTCTTCCTGATATCGTCCCTTGTTCTTGGGTGCTGTCCCACGGCGTTCACCCTATCCACGATTCTCCGCCATAGCTTCATCTTGCGGGCAATGGAAATCTGCTGTACCTGTGCTCCAAAGAGCTGTGGCTCTACCCTGACAATTTCCTCCACCATGACCCTTGGTTAAAGTTTTACCTTCAGACTTAGGAGGTCATTACAGTTTTGGTGGTTCCATGACCACCATGTTAACGGTGGTGGTCATACCGCCAACAGGCTGGCAGAGAAGACTGCCAAATTATGACCATGGTGATATTCACAACAGAATACAGCCAATCCATCTCTGTCACCGCCAGTGCAGTCAGACTGCCACGGATGGCGGGAGGCACTTTCAGGCCGGCGGAGACCATGTTACAGATGGACATATCATGAAGTTGCACACCGCCAAGATTTCCACTGCGGTCACACCACCACAGAAACCCTTGAGGAAACCAATAGTATAAAAGGAGACACCCACCTTCAGGAAGCCACACCCGTCTGGAGCTGCCTTGGAACTTGAACTACACGTCTTCCGGCTGTCCCTGCTCGCCCAATGACCAGCGACAACGACAACGGCAGCAACCGTGAGTACACACACTTACTTGCCACTGTTGCATAATGACAAGGTTGCAATGCACACACAACAGACCCATTCACGTCGAGTGGCGAGGGTGACACATACATATACTCCTACACTGACATGCACATTCACACACAGCCATATACACACATGTAAAAACTCAGGACAAACACCCGCCAACACACACCACCAAAACACATACCAAGCCATAGACACACAGCACCAGCCCTGTCAAACACAACTACACCAGCAAACTATTCAACTAAACAACAACTGCAACAACTCAAACGCATCGTCAATACGGGACAACTCACATCCCCACCTGACAATACATATGTGCAACACAACGTAACACCATTGTACCAAGACACATAATCACACAGCCATACAATGAGGCATACGTCACACCACGCAAATACACCACACAGTGTTTCGGACATACCAATCACCACACACACAGTACAACCACACAAGGACACACCACACTCCAAATAACACTAGCCAACATATGCACAGAATATCAACCTAAATGTATCCCACACACATACATGCCCAGCACACCATACTCTGCCATTGCTGCAGGAGCAATACAAAGTACACATCCACACAAGCAGTTCAGACACAAAAGGTAGCACAACCACCACACACACATAACACACTCACACACAATATGAAGCAGGCAAGTCCATAACAGCCATGAGGAATGAAAGGCAGGGCAAAGATGATAACGTTGGAACCAATAACTGGCTGGCCCAGATGCATGTTTAAAAAATAAAGATAAGAACAGATTAGATTTCAGTATTTATAATTATAAAAGGCCTTAGGCCAGTTCCAAAACCGAAACTGCATCATGCACAACTGGCATGTCAGAATTCCCCAACTTGACTCCTGACTGCTAAATTACCTCCATGGGTAGGGACATAAAGGGGGCAGACAGGCACCTCAGGGATTGGGGGGGCAGGGGTGGTGGTTTTGGCCTAGGCTTGGCGGGGGGGTCTTTGGGCTTGGGCTTGGGAGGTGGGGACTTAGGATATGGCTTAGGGAAGGGCTGGAAATACTTTGGAGGGGTCAACTTCTTGATAGGGGAGGGGCATGGGAACTTGCAGGGTATAGAGGAAGACTTGGAGGTGATAGGGCTGAACTTTGTGTGGTCACACGGGGTGGGAGAGGAGAAGGTAAAAGGTTCAACTCCAAGAGGAAAAACATTTTTATAGACACAGAGGACAGTCATGGTAAAAGGGTTTTGGAGTGGAGGCAGAGGGAATGATTGTAGGACGTCTCTTGCTGGATGTTTTGGGTGCAGGTGTGTGAGAGGAAAGCATGTGTGTGCTGGCTGTCTGTTGGGTGGGTGTGTGTGAGCGTTTATGTTTCTTGGGAGAAGGGGGATTGAGGAGCTGGGAGATGCCATACTGGATGGGTGACTGCAGGTATGTGTATGTGTATGGTTGTGGTGGCTGTGGATGTGGTGACTGGGGTGAATGTCTGAGGATCTGCTATTGTCCTGACTGTGGGTAGGATTGGAGGTGTGACTGGATCTGTAAATGTTGGTGTGGGGTCTACTGGTGTGGCAGGTATGGTGTATGAGAATGTGGGGTGGTAGGGGAGTCTGTGCAGGTAGTGGGTGTTGGTGAGTCTGCAGGTAAGTGTTGTCTGTGTGCATGCCTGTGGTGGGTCTTATGGTGCTTGTGTTGGACTGCGGTATCCTTGTCTGTTGAGGTGGGTGCATGTTTGTCTATCTGTGTGCTCTGGCTGGGACAGGAAAGAGGGGTGTGGGATTGGGTTGAGCAAGATGGAGGGGGACAGAAGACAAAGGGTGACTGACTGACATCAGTAAGGTAGCCAGAGCCTAAAGGATCTCTTTAGGCCAGCAAGTGCACTGTGAATGCCCTCCAGGAAAGCATTGCTCTGTTTGACATGAGATGCAAGTCCATGGATGGCATTCATGATGGTCGACTGACCCACAGAAATGGCCCTCAGGAGGTCAATAGCCTCCTCACTGACGGCAGAAGGCCTGACTGGGACAGTGGCAGAGGTGCCTGCGGTGAAGGAGACAGCCACACTCCTGGGTGAGAAGGCATGGACAAGTGGGTGGGGAGCTACAGGGAGGCGGTAATACCACCAACAGGCCGGCGGTAAAAAAAATTAATTATGACTACAGCCACTTTAACAGTCCGACCGCCATGGCGGTAGCAACAAGCACTGCGGCGGTAACCGCCAACAGCCAGGCAGAAGACAATGTACCGCCCGTACTATTACAACAAGCCAATCCGCCAGCTTTTCCGGGGCGGTACCAACACCATCAAAAGCACGGTAGAAACAGTACACATAAGGGAATCAACTCACCTCTGGACAATCAGGAAACAACCACGATGCGTTGGAGCCTGAACTACAGGTGTTACCCATGCTGGTCTACCTCCTCCTATACCAGGAATACCAATGCCAGCGAAGACGACCACAGTGAATACCGCACCTAGCACACAGGAGAGGGGAGAGGAAAAGAGAGTGGCACACACACACGGAACACACAACACTCCCACCCCCACCCTCAACACCATAAACACAAACAGATGCAATTACATTACATATACACCCCATACTCCTCAGGAATAATGCAAGGAAAAAAGGAATTGAATAAAGTGAGTGTAATAGGATAAAATAGTATAAACATGTGATTCAAAATCAAAACAGTATATACATATATACAAATGGAGGGACACTGCCCAGTCCATAATGTCCGTGGGCCACAGGGCCATATCACACAGGCCAAGGCCCCACTTGACTCCTGCCTCAATACGGTGAGAACACTGCTGGGGCACCAGGTCGAAAATACACAGACACCTCAGGGGGATGGGTAAGGGGGGGGCACCTCAGCCGGAAGATGGCACAACGTCACTGCTCCTGGAGGGGGCTACATGCTCACTGCTTGGTCCTGGGGAGGGCAAGGCCACAGTCTCTCTAGTGGGTGGTTTGCCCACTGCTTGGTCCATGGGAGTGCAAGGCCACAGTCTCTCTAGTGGGTGGTTTGCCCACTGCTTGGTCCTGGGGAGTGCAAAGCCACAGTCTCCCAAGTAGGTGGTTTGCCCACTGCCTGGTCCTGGGGACTGCAAGGCCACAGTCTCTGTAGTGGATGGCTTCTCTACTGGTCCTGGATGGGGCTTTGTGCCCAGTGTGCTTCATCTTGGCAAGGATGGGGTGAGTGGATGGCTTCTCCACTGGTTCTGGAGGGGGCTTTGTGCCCAGTGTGCTTCATCCTGGCAAGGAGGGGGTGAGTGGATTCCTTCTTCCACTGGTTCTGGAGGTGGCTTTGTGCCCAGTGTGCTTCATCCTGGCAAGGAGGGGGTGAGTGGATTCCTTCTTCCACTGGTTCTGGAGGGGGCTTTGTGCCCAGTGTGCTTCATCCTGGCAAGGAAGGGGTGAGTGGATGCCTACTACCACTGGTTCTGGAAGGGGCTTTGTGACCAGAGATGCCGCACTTGGGGATTGCCAGGTCACAGTCCCTCACCTGGGTGTCAGACCCATGAGATTTGCAGTTGGCAGGATGCATGACACTCCATGGAGGCAGGAATACAGTCCATCCGCCGGCGGCTATGGCTGCACAGTGGTGGTAGTGCAGGTGCTGGTGGCAGTGCTGGCAGTGGTGGGGGGAGGCTCCAGCCCTTCCCCTGCAGCCTTGGACAGCTGCCTACTGGAGCTGCTGCTGCTGGCAGGGGCTTCTAACAGTGGGTGCAGTTGGCGCTGAAGGTGGCTGTGCAGCTGGCGTTGCTGGTGGCGGTGCTGGCAGTGGTGGGGGGAGGCTCCAGCCCTTCCCCTGTAGCCTCAGACGGCTGCCCACTGGGGCTGCTGCTGCTGACAGTGGTGCTGACAGTGCTGCAGGTGGCGCTGCAGGTGGCGGTGCAGCTGGCAGTGCTGGTGGTGGTGCTGGTGGTGGTGCAGCTGGCGGTGCTGGTGGCGGTGCTGGCAGCAGTGGGGGGAGGCTCCAGCCCTTCCCCTGCAGCCTCGGATGGCTAAAGTGCCATGGTTGGTGTTGTGCTCAGATCCAGATCCAGCACCAGGCCCCCTATCCATCCTGCCTGCAGTGGCCGGCCCTTTGTCTTTGCCCTTGGCAGCTGGTGGTCCCTATTTGCCCTTGCCAGCTGGTGGTGCCTCCTTGCCCTTGGTAGCTGGTGGTCCCTTCTTGCCCTTGCCAGATGGTGCAGGTACACTTCCAGTGCTGACGGTTGTCTCCTTGGAGCGTCTCACACCTGCAGTAGTTGCCGAAACTTCAATGGAGGTGGACTGGGTGGCTGAGGTGCTGGCCTGGGTTCGTCCTACCCTGGCCCGAAGTGAAGGACGGGGGGAGGGGCAGGGAAGAGGTCAAGGGTGGGGAGGAAAAACATTTTAGGGACACTGGGGCTAGAAGAGGGTGAAGGTTTGTGAGTGGAGGTAGAGGGAGTGGTGGTTGGAGGTGTCTGTCTGCTGTGTTTGGGTGCAGGTGCATGGGCTGGATGCTGTTGTGAGGTGCATGGCTGTTGGGTGTCTGAGTGCTTGCATTTGTGTACTTTGGGTGGAGGGGGCACAGACACAGTGGGAGAGGTCACAGGGGACGTGTGCGTGGATGTGGGGGTGGTGACTGCCAGTGAGGAGTGTGTAGTGATAGGTGTGATTCTGATGGAGCTAGTGGATGAGGATATAGTGCATGCAGTTATGAGTGGAGACGCTACTGCAAGGGAGGTGGACGAGGAGGAGGAGGGGGACACAGTGGAGGCAGTCGATGTCTAATTCTGGATGTTGTTTGTGTGAGTGCCGGTGGGATGATGTGTGGTGCTTGTGTTTGCCTGAGCCACTCCTGTGTGTTGTCTTGGGTGCATGCTGGTCTGATGGTGTGCTTGGGATAGGCTGGGTAGAGGAGAATGGTACCGGGTAGAGGAAGTTGGAGGGGGGAGGCTAGAAACACGGACAATGGCTGCCATCAGAAAGGAGGCCAGAGCCTGGAATGATCTCTGTTCGGCCACAACGCCAGAATGAATGCCCCCCAGGAATGCATTTGTTTGTTGAAAATGCCCTGCCAGCCCCTGGATGACATTCACAATGGTTGACTGCCCAACAGAGATGTATCGCAGGAGGTAAATAGATTCCGCGCTCAGAGCAGCAGGGCTGACTGGGGCAGGGCCTGAGGTGCCTGGTGTAGGAGGCTGGCCTGGCTTATAGTGGGTACCTGATGGTACTTACACCTTGTGCCAGGTCCAGTTATACCTTATTAGTAGATTAGTAGTGCTCTAGCAGCTTAGGCTGATAGAGATGGCTATAGCAGAGCAGCTTAGGCTGAACTAGGAGACATGCAAAGCTCCCACTATACCACTTATATCATATAGCACTATACCATAAGAAACACAATACTCAGAGTTTCTAAAAATAAAGGTACTTTATTTTAGTGACAATATGCCAAAAGTATCTCAGAGGATATACTCCCTTAGGAGGTAAGTAAAATACACAAAATATACACACAAACCACAATCAGGTAAGTAAACAGTTAGAAAAGTAGTGCAAACACTGTAGAACACAATAGAAAGCAACAGGACACAATAGGCCTAGGGGCAACACAAACCATATACTCCAAAAGTGGAATTTGAAACACAAATGGACCCCTGGCATAGTGTAGTGTGTAGAGGGTCACTGGGAGTATAAGAAAACACTAAGGGTGCCCCAGATACCCCACCCAAGACCCTGAAAAGTAGGAGTAAAGTTACCCTACTACCCCAGAAAGACAGTAAAGTCGAGATAGGGGATTCTGCAAAGGCAACAACTGACTGCAAAGCACTGAAGACGGATTCCTGGACCTGAGGACCTGTAAAGGAAGGGGACCAAGTCCAAGAGTCACGCAAGAGTCCGGGGGGCAGGAGCCCACCAAACCCCGGATGAAGGTGCAAAAGGTCTGCCTCTGTGTGGAAAAAGCTGAAGATTCTGCAACAACTGAAGGTGTCAGGAACTTCTCCTTTGGTCAGAATATGTCCCACGGAGTGCTGGAGGATGCAGAGTTGTTTCCATGCAGAAAGACCACAAACAAGTCTTGCTAGCTGCAAGAGTTGCAGTTGATGATAATGGGTGCTTCCCGGGCCCAGGAAGGACCAGGAGGTTGCCCCTTGGAGGAGGAGACAAAAGGGGCGCTCAGCAATAGAGAGAGCCCTTGTAAAAGCAGGCAGCTCCCACAGAAGCACTTGAACAGGTGTTCAAGAAATCCGAGCACAGCGGTTGTCTCAACACAACAAAAGATGGTCCCATGAAGCCGGTGGTCAACTCAGCGAGTTGAGCAATGCAGGACGGAGTGCTGGGGACCTGGGCTGCGCTGTGCACAAAGGAATCCTTGCAAAAGTGCACAGAAGCCTTAGCAGCTGTAGATCACGCAGTACACATGATTACTGTCTGGTGTGGGGAGGTAAGGACTTACCTCCAGCAAATTTGGACAGAAGGACCACTGGACTGTCTGGGTCACTTGGACCCAGCTCCTGTGTTACAGGGACCACACTCGTCAAGATGAGAGGGGACCCAGAGGACCAGTGATGCAGAAGTTTGGTGCCTGCGTTAGCAAGGGGAAGATTCCGTTGACCCACGGGAGATTTCTTCTCGGCTTCCAGGCCAGGGTGAAGGCAGACAGCCCTCAGAGCATGCACCACCAGGAAATAGTTGAGAAAGCCAGCAGGATTAGGCCCTACAATGTTGCTGGTAGTCATCTTGCAACTTTGTTGCGGTTTTGCAGGCGTCCTGGAGCCGTCAGCGGTCGATCATTGGCAGAAGTCGAAGAGTGAGATGCAGAGGAACTCTGGTGAGCTCTTGCATTTGTTATCTGAAGAGAAACCCACAGGAGAGACCCTAAATAGCCCTCAGAGGAGGATTGGCTACCTAACCAGGTAAGAGCCTATTAGGAGGGGTCTCTGACGTCACCTGCTGGCACTGGCCACTCAGAGGTCTCCATTGTGCCCTCACACCTCTGCATTCAAGATGGCAGAGGTCTGGGACACACCGGAGGAGCTCTGGGCACCATTCCTGGAGTGGTGATGGACAGGGGAGTGTTCACTCCCCTTTCCTTTGTCCAGTTTCAAGCCAGAGCAGGGGCTGGGAGACCCCTAAACCGGTGTAGACTGGCTTATGCAAGGAGGGCACCATCTGTGCCCTTCAAAGCATTTCCAAATGCATTCCTCCCCAGCCCTTAACACCTATTTCCAAAGGGAGAGGGTGTAACACCCTCTCTCAGAGGAAATCCTTTGTTCTGCCTTCCTGGGACTGGGCTGCTCAGACCCCAGGAGGGCAGAAACCTGTCTGAGGGTTGGCAGCAGTGGTAGCTGCAGAGAAACCCCCAGAGAGCTAGTTTGGCAGTTCCCGGGGTCCATGCTGGAGCCCCGGGGATGCATGGGATTGGCACCCCAATACCAGATTTGGCTTGGGGGACAATTCCAAGATCTTAGACATGTTACTTGGCCATGTTCGGAGTTACCATTGTGAAGGTACATATAGGTATTGACCTATATGTAGTTCACAAGTGTAATGGTGTCCCCGCACTCACAAAGTCTGTGGAAAATTGCCCTGAACAATGTGAGGGCACCTTGGCTAGTGCCAGGGTGCCCTCACACTTAGCAACTTTGCACCTAACCTTCACCAAGTGAGGGTTAGACATATAGGTGACTGATAATTTACTTAAGCCTGCAGTGACAAGCTTAAATCAGAGAGAGCATAAACACTGAGGTTTTGGTTAGCAGAGCCTCAGTGATACAGTTAGGCACTACACAGGCAACACATATAGGCCACAAACTATGAGCAATGGGGTCCTGGTTAGCAGGATCCCAGTGACACAGGCAAAAACATACTTAAACACAAGTAAAAATGGGGGTAGCATGCCAGGCAAGATGGTACTTTCCTACACCTGGGGCGAAGGAGATGCCCACCATCCTCGGTGAGCAGGCACGGGAAACATGCTGAGGGGCTGCTGGGAGGGCGGTGCTGGTACTGGGGGTGGTGACTGTACCTGTAGTTGGGGTCAGCACAGAGGTGTCTGCCACCACCAGTGAGCTTCCATTGGAGGAGGTATCACTTTCAGGACTGTCCCCTCCAGACTCCGCCGTGGTGCCCCCCTCGCCCTCCGTCCTGCTGGTGCACTCACAGTCTCTGGATTTGGCCTCCAGGCCCATGTGGGATGCAGCTACCTCCGTCGCTGGTGCCTCTGCTTCTCCGCCAGACAATGCTAATGCCAGCAACA
Organism: Pleurodeles waltl; assembly: GCF_031143425.1. Lineage (NCBI taxonomy): Eukaryota > Metazoa > Chordata > Amphibia > Caudata > Salamandridae > Pleurodeles > Pleurodeles waltl. The sequence continues at coordinate 409,486,626 of NC_090438.1, forward strand.
AGACCACCCTTGGCGTACACAGCAAACAGGGGACAACCCTATGCACTAGGTGATGCTCTACCAGTCAAAATGCTAGTCACCAGGCCATGGAGAATAATGCCTAATGCTAATAGCAGCATACCTGAGATCCACATAACCCTGCCCAGTAGTAGATGCCCACGAGCATGTGTGGGGGTGGAGTGCAACAGACCCTGCCCAACATGGAACCTACCCTGCAATGTTCAACCTGGCTAGGGGCACCCACCGGTCCACACCCCCCACCAAAATAACACCCCACCAGGCGCAATTTGCAGAATTGGAAACTGTACTCACCCTCTTGTGGCTGTTGTGATGCCCTCAAGTGCACATCCAACTCCAGATAGGCCACCGCCAGTATGTGGAACATCAAGGGGGTCAGGGTTCGACGGGAACCCCTTCCTCGTTTGGGAGGCCAGCCCCAGCTAGGCCTCTGCCATCTTCCTTACCCAGCATCTCAGGTCCTGTCACCGTTTGCGACAGTGGGTGCTCCACCTGTTGTAAACCCCCAGGGTCCGCAAATCCTTGGTGATGGCACGCCATATACCCTTTTTCTGATGGGCGCTGACCTTCAGGGAAATAAACATAGAATAATGCTATCAGTCATACCGTCCGGCCTGTTACAGTAATGGCCCACCACATCCCTCCCATCCCCTTACACCAGTGATCTCCAAACTTTTTAATGCTGCGCCCCCAGTTGAAAATAAAAAACATTGGGCCCCCCCCTCAGAATTTTTCTTAAATATTTTATAAATATGGCAATGTTTTAAATATATCTAGATGTATTTAAACATTGCAGTTAAGTACTGTTTTCTTTTAAACAAATGCAATAACATGTTTCTGCTTAAAAAATAAAACACAGTTATCTGTCTAATGCTTCTTTTGGTCAGAGCTTGGCACTTCCCCTGGGATCACTTGAGGCCCCTGTAGGGGGGCCCGTCCCCCAGTTTGAAGACCCCTGCCTTACGCACATACATTGCCCACCATACATGCAGCACTCTGCCTAGGACCCCTCAACCAGTCCTCCCCTTTACATGAGACATTCGCACACAGTACTCCATGCATTCATGCCCCATGCATCGTGCACACAGTGTACTCACCTGTTGGTCTGGAGGCCCATATCGCAATCGGTACTGGGGTAGGACCCCATCCACCAATCTCTCCAACTCCTCCAATGTGAAGGCTGGGGCCCTTTCCCAGAGACTCGAGCCATGGTCGCTTCAAGCCACAGGTCACAGCAGCACTTGCAGTATAGGTCCTCTCCTGTTGAGGGTCAGATAGCAAGTTGGTGAACAGATTGAAAATGGCGGTCACATCCGCAACTGTGTGTACCGTCACCGCCGGCGTACTTCACCATTGGCTACTGGAACCCATAGGGACCAATGAGGAGCTGCACGGCGGTTCTCGACCGCCTCCCACAATGGTGCACAACGTCAGCAGAATTACCTCATTTCCACATGTTCCTCCACACAGGACAGGCGTCCGCCATTTCAGGGGAGGGCATGCCATGGCACCTAACTGCATCACAGCCGGCATAAGCACATTTTGGGAATAAACATGAACATACTGTTCACAACATGCAATACATTGCACAATTAAAAACTGTTGAAAAGTGACCAGATGCTCATCGTTTTTACCCCTAGAGTACAAGCGCTGAGGATGATTAGGAGATGGAGACATATCCCCGTGTACAAGCCCCTGGTGGACTTGGCAACATTGGAGGACAGGCACATTATCCTCACCTACAGACTTGATAGGGCCACAATCCAAGAGCTGTGTGCCCAATTGGAGCCAGAGCTGATCTCAGCTGTCCTTCATCCCACTGGGACCCCCCCTCTTGTGCAAGTCCTATCAGTGCTACATTTTTTGGCAAGTGGCTCCTTCCAAGCGACAGTTCATCATCATCATTAGCTTTATTTCGGTAAATATAAATACCATAAAAGCACATCACATTTAAAAAAGGAACAACAAACTACATAATAAACAATTTTAGTCATAAAGAGTTAAAAGAAAAGAAAAGAAAGAGGAAAATATTTGAACATGAGCATTTCCCTACTGTAAAATCACACCTTATAATTTTACTTAAAAGGACATTATGGGTGTTAAGAGGTCAAAATACAAGCCTGGCAAAACATATCAGATAAAAAAGACAATTCTATTTAAAAATATAAAAATATCTAAAAACAAAACGAAATAAGAACAGCAGATGGGGAATAGACCAATTAAAATAGTAGGTTCATACAATAATAGATTCATCAATTGCTGCTCCCCACATTCGTTATTAAATTTCCCTCTGCTTTTTTGAGCGTGTTCAATCTGATACGCCAGATTGAATCTAAATATTTTGCCAGACAACAAACCACTAAAACAGATGAGTCAGATTTAAGTATTCTCAGAGCTAGCAAGCAATTTTTAAAACCCATTATCCTGTATAGAGGAATGATCCAACTGGCTCTTTGTTTACGGTAAGCGGGGCATTGAAGGAGAATATGAGTTACTGATTCTTCTCTGGCACAGCCCATCGGACACATCTTAGAGGAACAACTAAAATTAGACCATTTGTATGTAAGGGAACGCAAAGGAAGGGAGCCCACCCTGAATCTGATGTATAATGCACGAGCAAACGGAGAAGATACTATATCCATATATTGGGCAAATTCATAGTGGCATTTAAAATGTAAAAAATTTCCTGTCATGGATGATGGCGAAACAGCAGACAGTTGTGAAAGTTGAACGTGGAGCCAAAATGCATCCTTTAATGTCTGGGTTGCATTCTTTGGAATGGATGATGGATCCTTCCAATAAGACCCCAAGCCAAGTAGCGAGAGGGTCCGTTCTACATATGCACACCACTTGATTTTGGAGCTGGTGTTATTGGCCATCAAGTTAACTAGCGCACATCTATAGTGGACGAGAGAATCTGATGACCATAAGCGAATCCAATACAACAGGGGCTTAAGTGCAACGATCTGGCTGATGGAAGGAAGATTTAGGTCCATTCGTATTGGAAGCAGTGGGGTGCTGGAAGGATCTCTTAGCAGTGACCTTAAGAAAAAGTTTTCCACTTTTGTCAAGTCATCTAAGCAACAATGGCCCCACAATTCAGCTCCGTAAATTGCTCCCCCTCTTGCTTGTAATTTATAGATTTCTACAGCGGGCGTCATGGCAAAGCTGGGGGATGTAGCTGCGAATCTTACAATGCCACTCGCTCGCTGTTGCAATCGTAGGGTTGCCTTCTGGATGTGGCACTGCCACTTGTGCGAGTCTTCTAATTTTAGGCCTAAATAATCAAAGTTGCTGACTCTTTCCAACGTGGCACCCTCTAAATAAATAGGTCATCGCATTCTGCCTTTCCTATCGCCAAACACCATGCACTTGGTTTTTGATCGGTTAATTTCAAGGCCATAATCATTGCAAAAGTCCATAAATCTTGAGTGCAGAGTTGAGAGGCCTGTGGCTGTTTGAGATACCATCAGGGTGTCGTCGGCAAATAGGAGGCAGGGAATCTTCTGCCCTCCTAATTTAGGAGAGTCGTTGGAGCACTCCATGAGATAAGGGATGCATGCATTTATGAAAAGTAGGAATAAGGTAGGGGCAAGCACACAACCTTGTCTTACACCTCGAGCAGTAAGAAATCTTTCTGTTAATTCACCTTGAGGGCCCCATCTGATTCTTCCATAGTTGCCAGTGTAGAGATCTCTGATAATGTTTAAGATAGGGCACGGGACACCTGTTTTAGACAAAACTTCCCACAGTTTGTGGCGGGGAACTAGATCAAAGGCCGATTTTAGATCTACAAATGCTACATGAAGGTGGCCTGAGTCAACATCAACGACTTTGCATTTGATAGAAGTAAAACGGAATACCTGATCTATTGTGCTAATTTTTCCTCTGAAGCCCGCTTGAAGGTGATTTAAGATTTGGTTTTCAACTAACCACTTGTTCAGCCTGCTCAACAACTGATAACAGAAAATGTTTTGGAGGTTGTCGAGGAGGCTGATAGGTCTATAATTACCCGGAATGTTCCTCTCTCCTTTCTTGTGGATGGGCACTATAATTGCCTCTTTCCATGAGTCAGGATAAATTCTGGTAATCAAGATGGCGTTAGAAAGCCTGTTGATATATGGGCCCCAGGTGCTCTGGTCCACTTTGAACATATCAGAGGGGATCCCATCCAGCCCGGGGGCTTTCGCCGCTTTCTGGGCTGCAATGGCCGACACTGTTTCGTTCAATGAAAAAGGAGGCAAAAAGGACGTGGGCTCGTCAAAAGTTATTAGCTCCCCCGGGGTTATGTCAGGGATATAGCTAGCCAGAGAAGGGCCATACAATTCCTTAAAATAGGAGAGCCAAATATCAGGAGGGATATGGGACTCCAAGTGAGGTGCTCGGTTCTGATCACCGCAGGAAACTAAAAGCCAGAACCGTTTGGAGTCATGGACGGTAGCTGCCTCAAGTAGATTGCTCCATAGCCCCTCTTCATACTCGAGTTTGCTTTTATTACAAATAGAGGCATAATGGCATCTAGCATTGATAATACCTGATCTATCCTTAGTCCTTAGCGCAATGGCCAAAGTGTTTTTGGCCTCCCTACACCTCTTGTTGAACCATTTGGTGTGTGGTTGAATACAGGAGATAGTCAGTGGCCTAGGACGTTTAGTAAGCAACTCTTTCAAGGTAGCAAAGAGGTCCAGGTGAAGAGGCAGTACTTCTGGTGGAGCCAGAATGAGATTAATATCAAATAACTGGTGAGAAGAAGTTAAGGCACGCAGATTTCCTTGAAGCTTGTTTGATTGCACAAAAGAGCCCCACCTAACTGTATGCCTATTACTAGACAGCTCCATAACAGTAGAGGAGACAGGGGGAAGCACGACCCCTGCTAGGAGAGATCTCTTATATGTGATCTGGAGGGGAGCATGATCGCTAGTATGGGGAGTGCCCACCTCTAGATCTAGAATGTAGTGCCAAACTCTTAAGTCGAAAAAGATGTAATCCAATTTATTGCTGTATGAACCCCTGAAGAAGGTTGATCTGGCCGGAATGTCCGCTGGGAAGCGGCCTTTACCCAAACAGAGGCCATGGGATATCATAAGATCCAATATCTGTGTGGCCCTAACACATGGTTTATGTGAGTTTTGCTGGATGAGATGAGAAATCACGGGAGAAGGGATATTCCATACACTATCTTCGGGCTGCATGACCTCTATGTGATCTGCATTAAGTTCAAGTAGAACATTAAAGTCACCAGCTATTATAATATGATATTTGAGACGGAGGTCTGAGATTAAGATATTCAATATCTCGATGGTGGGAGAGCGGTGATTGGAGGGTCCCGGCCTAATATAAATATTTACACAAAGGACAGGAGAGCCTGAGGCTGGATGGATGGCAACAGCCAAAATATCATGAGAATCCACATATATCTCCTTTGAACATCTCCCCTCTGTAGATTTTACCCATGTGGTTAGACCCCCTGCCGCCCTGCCAGCTGAAGATGGCTTAGCAGGTTTGAAGAAGGAACTATACCCTTGTTTGTATGTGCAATGTGTTGCCCATGTTTCCTGGAACATGCAGACATTAAAATTTCCGACAAATGCCCCCCACTCAGTGTCAACAAGTTTGCTGTTAATGCCGGCCACATTCCAGGACAAGAGTTTTGCTGTGTCCTGGGCGCTACAGATGCTTAAATTCGTGGTAGTATCAGCTTGATCGTAGCTGACAGCAGGGTTCCCTTTAGATGAATTTCTGGCTTTATTGATAGATCCAGGTTGTGAATCCAGTGGAAAAAAAAGACCCGGGCTAGGTGGATTAGATGGAAAATTCATAGCGACAGTTGCCATGGCAGCAGGGATGTCACAGCCGATGTTCTCAAACGTGCTGACCAGAGTGTTGTCTGCCCTGATGAAACACATGCACAGCTATATCGTTTTCCCCCAGGTGGAGGATTTGGCCACAGTGAAGGCTGACTTCTATGCAATGGGACATATCCCCAACATCATTGGGGCAATTGATGGTACACATATTGCCTTTGTCCCCCCCCGGAGAAATGAACAGGTGTTCAGAAATCGAAAGAGCTTTCATTCTATGAATGTGCAGATAGTGTGCCTGGCGGACCAGTACATCTCCCATGTGAATGCAAAGTATCCTGGGTCTGTGCATTATGCCTTTATCCTGAGGAATATCAGCATCCCATATGTGATGGCTCAACTCCAGAGGCACCAGGTGTGGCTAGTGATTGACCCCATTGTCCCCAAACAGTTTCTGTTGGTATATGGGTGTGGGGTTTGCCCTAAGGGTGAATGTGTGGCTAACAGGTATCCCTCAATATTTGCAGGTGACTCTGGTTACCCCAACCTCTCATTGCTACTTACCCCAGTGAGGAATGCTAGGACAAGGGCAGAGGAACGTTACAATGAGGCACATGGGCATACAAGAAGAATTATTGAGCGTACCTTTGGCCTCCTGAAGGCCACGTTCAGGTACCTCCTTCTGACAGGTGGATCCCTGTGCTACTCACCGAAGAAGGTGTGCCAGATCATCATGGCATGTTGCATGTTGCACAACCTAGCCTTGAGACGCCAGTTGCCTTTTCTGCAGGAGGATGGGGCTGGAGATGGGCATGTGGCAGCTATGGAGCCTGTGGACAGTGAAGAGAGGAGGCAGAGGATGAGGATGTGGACAACAGAACAACTATCATACGGCAGTACTTCCAGTGACACACAGGTAAGACACTGTAACTTCACCTTCCATTGCAGTTTTGTGTAGGTAATTTTCTCTAGGGAGGCCGCTGTTCCCACTGCTCTGGCCACTTACATTACCCTTTGACATGCCTATTCACAGATCTTTTTGCCCTACTCTGGGCCCTGGTGTATTGACTGCAGCACATTGCAGGTCATACCTATGCATACATAACTGTACAGTCTAATTGTAATGTCTACAGATTGTTAAACAAATACATCCTTAAATAATTTGACGGACTCCATACTTGTATTTTTAAGAGGGTGTTTATTTTAGTGCAGAGAAGTAAATGGGGATGTGCAATGTACTGGGATAATGATGGAGGAAAGGTAGTGGAGCAATGGCAGTTCAAGGTGGACACGGTAACAGAGTGGGACACAAGAGTGACAATAAGGAGAGTCTTATTTCCTGGCGGGGGTCTTGGCAATGTTCTCTGGCTTCTGCCTGGATTTCAGGGACTTTTTGCGTGGTGGTTCTCCTTCTGTAGGGGATGGGGTGCTGGTGGCATGTTGTTCCTGTGGCGGGGCCTTCTGTCCACTAGCTGCAGTGGAGGTGGAGGGCTGTTCAGCATTGTAGCTAGTGTCTGGGTCCGCTGGTGTGCCACTGCCTCCCTCATGGTGTTGGCCATGTCTGCCAGCCCCCCTGCAATGGTGACCAGGGTGGTGTGGATGTCCCTCAGGTCCTCCCTGATCCCCAGGTACTGTCCCTCCTGCAGCTGCTGGGTCTCCTGCAACTTGGCCAGTATCTGGCCCATCGTCTCCTGGGAATGGTGGTATGCTCCCAGGATGTTGGTGAGTGCCTCCTGGAGAGTCGGTTCCCTGGGCCTGTTCTCCCCCTGTCGCACAGCAGTCCTTCCATCTTCCCTGTTGTCCTGTGCCTCTGTCCCCTGAACTGTGTGCTCACTGACCCCAGGTCCCTGATCATCCTGTGTTTTTGGGGTGTCCTGGGGTACCTGTAGTGGTGGACACACTGCTGACTGAGGTGTCCTGGGAACAGAGGTATGGGCCAGCTGGGTGGGTGCTGTAGTGGTGTTTCCTGAGGGGGAGGCTCTGTGGTGGTAAGGGACTGTGGCTGGGTAACCGACTGTCCGGAGGTCCCTGATGGGCCAGGTAGGTCATCCTGATCTAGGCGTGCAGAGCTGCTGTCATCAATGTGGGCCTCTTCTGTGGGGAGACTAGATGTTGCTGGTACCTCCTGTCCAGTGACGTTGTGTGGGGGACCTGTGGTGATGTAAATGCAGTGTTATAGTTTCTGTGTGTGTCATTTTGTGCATGGGTATGTTGCCCTCTATGGTTGTTATTGCTATGGCAGATTGGCCTTAGTGAGAGTTGTTATTTGGTGGGCCAGGTGATTGTCTCTAGAGTGCATGCAGTGGTTATGGTTATCAATGCAGGTCTGTGAGTGGTGCCCATGCAAGGTGAAGGCAAGATTCAGGTGCCTGGACCAATCTGGAAATGCCCTCCTCTACTCGCCCCTGAGGCATCGGATACCATTGCTAGCTGATGATGGTGAGGCAGCGGTACCTGTGCCTGCAAATAGTGATATGGAAAGTGATGAAGAGCTACAGGAAGAAGGAAGAAGGAGCAGCTGGCTGTAGTAATAAGCTCATCAATCAGTACTTCCAGTGACATACAGGTATGTGAGTTGTACCAAATCAAGTCTTATCAGTGCACAATCAGAAGTGGATAGCTGACATTACACCTCCTGACCTATAGCAAATGTGATGGTGTAATGAACTCCAATCCAATGCCTGTGTGGGAGTTGTGGTAGCAGAGAGAAGGAATGTAAGGTGTAGAGTATAAGTGGTTCTGCCCTAGCAGGTGTTGTAGCAATTTATTCCAACATTCACTTCTCTCATGTACTGACCAGGTTAGAGCTGGAATTCATGCATTCTCCTATTCTAGCTCCTCCCACATACAGGATGTGGATATCATTTGTGGGTCTACTACCTAGGGCTTAGGTTATACAGTGTAGGTAGTCAATGGCTAAAGAGTACAGTTCTGAGAGGTGTTCAAGACAGATAGCTTGTTACAATGATATTAGTAAGGCCCTGAGCCTTGAGCTGTATACGTCCTACCTGGGTGCCCATAAATTGGAGTCATACTACAATAGGTATGCAGTCGATTACCTGTCAATGTGCTTACTGTGTCATCATGCCTTCCATCCTGATGGTACTCTCTGTTTTCCTCTAATTGCAGGTGGCTCAACAGTCTATACCCTGGTGTTACTGTAGATTTCAAATTCATACTGTTACATTTGTCCAATGACATTACTGTTGTCATGTGTGTCCTGCTCAGGGAGCCTCTTTCTGACAGCCATTACACTGTCAGTTGGAATCAAGGGGGCATTACCAGACCACATTTGTGTAGGAGGAAATATAGGCGCTCATTATGACAGTGGCGGTAAATCCCACTTACCGCCACGCTGACAGCCGCCAACTTACCGTCACAGTGGCGGATATCCGTTCACCATGTTATGACACACACACACCAGTTTGACAGAAAACAACCACATACACAAATCCGTCAGCCCAAAGGTCAGTGCTAAAGTGGTGGTCCCAAAACCCACACCGCTATGCCAACAGAACAACGCCCATCACATTATGACCACGAATCACCACAGCGGACATTCAACGGCGGTAAACCATTGGTGGTACATACTGCCATGCTCACAATTGACACCCACAGACCAAACAACACCACATTGGACAATTCAAACAACACACACCTGACACCCAAACACCCACCACACCCACACCACTATAAAACACCCACTCACATTACCCACAACCTCTTACGACTACAAATCATAGCCACCGGAGTGACACCAAGACCACTGCAACAACTACAGCCAAACACCACTCACACCCATACACCCCTCACGCACTCCACATCACACACCCACCCACATTACCTAACACACCCTCACCAATACACATCACACAACACCCATGAGTTAAGGGTCATGGTGGAGGAAATCATCAGCGTAGAGCCACAGCTATTCGGATCACAGGTGCAGCAGATGTGCATTGCAAGGAAGATGGAGCTATGGCGGAGGATCGTGGACAGGGTCAACACCGTGGGACAGCATCCCAGAACAAGGGATGACATCAGTAAGTGGTGGAACGGCCTATGGGGGAAGGTACGTTCCGTGGTTGCAAGACACCAGATAGCTGTACAGAGGACTGGCAGTGGACTCCCACCTCCTCTGCCACAACTAACAACATGGGAGGAGCAAGTCTTGACAATACTGCATCCAGGAGAAGCTGGAGAACTGGACTCTGGTAAGTCAAATCATTACTACTTTTAACACCCCCTACCTGCATGCCATCACAAACCCCCACCCTCACTCCCATCACTTACCCACCTAACATACACCCCCACCATCACAACCCACTCAACCCAATGCCAAGCCCTGCATGATATACCAATGCATGGACACCCCTCATAGCCCTGCATTGACACTCATCACTAAAGCATGCACAGCATAGGGAAACTAACAATCCCACCATTCACCAACATACAGAAGTAAAAGCTGGCAGGGAAACACCAACCATGGAGGGGAAGCCAGGGATGGACAGTATGTTGTACACATGAAGCATAATACATCATTTACATCCCCACAGGTACCCCAGCCAATGTCACTGGAGAGGAGGAGCCATCAATATCCAGTTCCCCAATAGAAGAGGCCCACAGTGATGACAGTAACTCTGGTCTTCAGGATCTGGACAATCTACCTGGCCCATCAGGGACCACTGGACAGCCGGTCACCCAAACCCAGTCACAGACCACCACAGAGCCTCCCCCATCAGGAACCAACCTCACAGCACCCACCCATCATCCCCAACCCTCTGTCCACAGGACATGTCAGTCAGCATTGTGCTCACCTCTACAAGGACCACAGGCTATACCTCACACAAAAGACAATTAGCGACCTGGGTTCAGTGGCAGTGGGCACACGTTTCAGAGTAAAGGGGTACAGACCACGAGGGACACTGGGAAGATTGCTGTGCACCAGGGGGAGGACAGAAGCAGGGAACCAACTCTCCAAGAGGCACTCTCCAAGATCCTGGGAGCCTATCAACATTCCCAGGACACGATGGGAAAGGTTCCTAAACAACGTGCAGGAGAACAGCCGGATGGAGGAGGGACAGTATCAGGGGATCAGGGAGGACTTGCAGGCCATCAACAATACCCTGATCTCCATAGCAGGGGTGCTGGCAGACATTTCCAACAGGATGAGGGAGGCAGTGTCACACCAGCAGGACCCTGCCACTAGCCAGTCATCTGAACAGCCCTCCGCTTCCACTGCCGCCAGAGGTCAGGACCAATAGGCCACCAGCACCCCTCCCCCTGCAGAATGTGAACCACAACACAAACGTTCCCTGCAATCCAGACAGAAGCCAGAGACACTTGCTCAGACCCCTGCCAGGAAAGTAGACTCTCCTGATTGTTCCCCTTGTGTCCCACTCAGTCAACTTGCCCACCTTGAACTGTCATTGCTCCCCTTACTATGTCCTCTTGGACAATGCACCTGTGCTACAAACAGAATGGAAACATACCCTGGACTTTCCTCCAACATCACCCCATCCCATTGCACTTTCCCCTCTATATATTAGCACTACAATAAACACCCTTTGATAAAAATCGACTTTGAGTATGTCATATATTTCAAATATGTATTGATTGAAACAGCTACAACCATTGCAAATTAACTGTACATAGAATGAGCATAAAATTAATGACCTGTACATGGCTTTTGTGATCACACCGGGAGTATTTGCCAAATCACCAACATCTGCAAAATGAATATCCAGAGATAACAGTAAGTGGGAAAAGAAGTGGGAAATACCAGCATACCAATTCCACACAGAATACAACCAAAGTCATTGAAATGTAAAGTTGCACTGTGTGTCATTGGAAGTACTGACAGATCACATATGTTCTGTTGTCCACATCCTCATCCTCTGCCTCTGCCTCCTCATACTCATTGTCCACAGGGTCCATTGGTGCCACAGGGGCATCTCCAGTCTCCTGCTCCTGCAGAAAAGGTACATGTCATATGAGGGTCAGGTTGTGCAACATGCAGCATGCCACTACTATCTGGCAGACCTTCTTGGGTGAGTAGCACAGGGATCCACCTGTCAGATGGAGGCACCGGAATGTGGCCATCAGGAGGCCAAAGGTCCTTTCAATGATCCTTCTGGTTCACCCATGTGCCTCATTATAAGGTTGTTCTGCCCTTGAACTGGCATTCCTCACAGAGGTCAGCAGCATTGATAGGTTTGGGTAACCAGAGTCACCTGCAAATGAGGGACAACATTTAGCCACACACTATTCTATATGGCCAACACCATAGGCATATACAAACATATACTTGGTTAAAACCAGGGCTCACCTATTAGCCACACCCTGTGTCTCTGTAGTTGGGACATCACATTTGGGATGCTTCTAATTCTCCAGGACAAAGGCATCATGTACCAACCCAGGATACTTCACATTGACAATGGAGATGTACTGGTCGGCCAAGCACACCATTTGCACATTCATGGAGTGGAAACTCTTACGATTCCTGAACACCTGTTCATTCTGGCAGGGGGGGTACAAATGCTATATGTGTACCGCCAATAGCACCAATTATATTGGGGATATGCCCCATTGCATAGAATCCGGCCTTCACAATATGCAAATCCTCAACCTGGGGGAATGCAATGTAGCTGTACATGCGTTTTATCAGGGCAGACAACACTCTTGTCAGCACTATTGAGAACATTGGCTGTGACATTCCTGCTCTCAAGCCCACTGTCACTTGGAAAGAACCAGTTGCTAGTAAATGGAAAACTGATAGCACTTGCCCCCTACCCCTGAAATGGTGTCTGCCTGTCCTGTGTGGAGGGACAGGTGGAAGTGAGGTAATGCCACTAACATTGTTCTACATGGCGGTAGGCGGTCGTGACCCACCGTGCAACTCCTCATTGGTTATAATTGGGCCCTATTGGGTACAGTGACCAATGGTGCTCTACTCCGGTGGTGACGGTATGCACTGCCATGGCCGTGACCACCATTTCCTATCATATTTATCACTTGTTTCCTGACCTTCCATAGGACAGAACCTACACTGCATGTGCTGTTGTGACCTGTGTCTGGAACCTACCATGTCCAGTGTGACCGGTGAAAGGGCTCTAGCCTTCACTTCTGAGATGTTGGAGTGACTGATGGACAAGGTCTTACCCCAGTATGGAATGCTGTATGGGCCTCCAGACCAACAGGTGAGTACACTGTGGGCACAATGCATGTGGCATGAATGCATGGAGTTGTGTGTGAAGGCATCATGTAAGGGGGTGAGTGGATGTCATCTTGGCGGTGTACACGTTGTGTCCTGGTCTATGTGTATGCCAATGGTGATGGAAATGGGTATGGTGGGCCATTTGTGTTACTGGCCGGACTGTTTGTCTAATGGTGTTCTCCTGTCTGTATTGCCTCTGCAGGTCAGCACCCATCAAAAGAAGGGTATGCGGCATGCCATCGCCAAGGAGGTGCGGACCCTAGGGGTCTATGGCAGGTGGAGCACCCACTGTCGCTAACGCTGGGAGGACCTGTGACACTGGGCATGGAAGACCGCGGAGGCCAAGTTGGGGATGGCCTCCCAACGAGGAAGTGGTGCCCATTGGGCCCTGACCCCTGCTGACGGTGGCCTATCCTGAGCTGGATGGGCGCTTGAGGGCATCACAGGAGCCATAAGGGGGTGCGTACGGTTGCCATCATTGAAGATCACGGCTGAAGGGGTAGTTTCCAGGAGGTGGTTGTGTGTCAGTGGGTGGCCCTAGGCCAGGCCAGACATAGAAGCGTAAGTCCTCTGGTGGCTAAGGGTCTGAAGGGGAAATACTGCTTACCTAGCTTGTTAGCATTCACTACTGGTCAGGGTTGCATGGGCGGCCCCAGGTGTGCTGCAGTTGGCGGTGTGTACCCCTCCTCATTCCTTGTTGAGTATCCATTTCACTAGTAGTACAATGCATAGTGCTTAGGCCTGTTCTGTGTGTGTGATGGTGCTATGTACGCCAACGGTGGTGTTGGTGCAGTCATTGACCCAGTGTATCCTTTGTCTCTCTCCCCCCTTTCTTGTTTTCCCATCCTGTACTTATGTGCATTAGCATCATCTGGCACAGGAGAAGAGGCACCATCGACAGAGGGAGTTGCATCCCACAGGACCCTGACGCTGAGGGCACCAGTGGGACTGAGGGCGAGGGTAGCACCATGGTGGAGACTGGAGGGGACAATACAGACTCAGATACCTTCTCTGATGGGAGCTCCCTAGTGGTGGTGGACACCTCTGTGACCACCCCAGATGAAGGTACAACCTCCACCCCTGTACCAGCTCCGCCCTCCCAGCAGTCACTCAGCGAGTTGCCCGTGCCCTCCCTCCCCCCAGGCACCTCAGGCCCTGCCCCAGTGAGCCCTACTGCCCTGAGTGAGTAGGCTATTGACCTCCTGAAATCCATCTCTGTAGGGCAGTCAACCATTGTGAATGCCATCCCAGGGCTGGCAGCCCAGATGCAGCAATCAAATGCATTCCTGGAGGGCATTCATGGTGATTTGGCGGCCCAACAGAGATTGATTCAGGCTCTGGCAGCCATTGTCCCTGTTTCAACCGTCCCCCCTCCAACTTCCACTTCCCAGTCCCATTCTCCTCAACCCCAACCCATCCCAAGCACACAGCCAAACAAGCATGCACACTAGACAACACCCAAGAGTGTCACAGGCAAACACAAGCACCACACTTAGGGCCAGATGTAGGTAGCCGTTTGCATGGAGCAAACTGCGAAAATCGCAGTTTGCGCCATGCAAACAGCCTAACGCGATGCTCATTCCCAATTCCCGGTACCGACTCGCAATTTGGGAATGCGACCCGCAAATAGGAAGGGGTGTTCCATTCCTATTTGCGACTCGCACAGCAATTCAGAATTGCTTTGTGACCGCGAATGCGGTCGCAAAGCAACTCGCAGTTACCACCAGTGTCACACTGCTGGTAACTCATTCGCAAAAGGGAAGGGACCCCTTCCCCTTTGTGAATGTCGACAAAAATATATTTTCTGAGCAGGCAGTGGTCCTATGGACCACTGACTACTCTGAAAAAAACAAAAACAAATGGTTTCGGTATTTTTTTCATTTTGCAACTCGTTTTCCTTTAAGGAAAACGGGCTGCAAAATGAAAAAAAAAAAACTGCTTTATTTAAAAAGCAGTCACAGACATGGAGGTCTGCTGACTACAGCAGGCCACCATCCCTGTGAGTGCAGGGACTCGCTATGGGGTCGCAAAATGCGACCCGCCTCATGAATATTGATGAGGTGGGTCTTTGCCACCCCATAGCAAGTCGCAGATGGTGTCTGAGACACCGTTCTGCATCCGAGATTGCAACTCGGAAATTGCGAGTCAGACAGTCTCGCAATTTCCGAGTCTCAATCTCGGACCTACCTACATCTGGCCCTTAATCCCACAGGCACTCACACAAACACCATCCAGTTGCAGACACAACAACATTCACTATTTCCACTGTCTCCTCTCCTCCTGCTCCACCTCCCACCCAGTTACGCCAACACTCACACCTGCATTCACTACATCCTCCTCCACTACCAGCATCATCACTACACCAAGCAGAACACACACCTCACTGGCAGACACCTCCACAACATCCATGCACACGTCCCCTGTGTCCTCTCCCACCGTGCCTGTCCCCACCTCCTAAAGTACACAAACGCAAGCACTCAGACACCCATCAGCCATCCACCTCACAACAGCATACAGTCTATGCACCTGAACCCAAATCCAGAAGACAAACACCTCCAACAACCACTCCCTCATCCTCCACTCCCATTACTCCTCCCTCTTCCCACCCCAATTTCCTTAAAAAGCTTTTCCTTTCCCAGATTGACCTCTTCCCTTCCCCCTGTCCTGCATGTATGGCCAGGGTAGGAAGGACCCAGCTAAGCACCTCAGCAAAACAGTCCACGGGCCCAGTGTTAGCAGCACCTGCTCGTGGTGGAAAGGATTTCAGGCCACAAATACTGAAAGATAAGGAGCCTGCACAAGCCACAAAGAAGGGGAAGGAGCCTGCTCCAGCCATAAAGAAGGGAAGGAGTCGGCACCAGCCACAAAGAAGGGGAAGGAGCCTGCACCAGCCACAAAGAAGGGGAAGGAGCCTGCACCAGCAGCTGTCACGGAGCCCCCACCGCCAGCCATGGTTGTGCAGCCATCAGAGAGGGCAGGGGCTGAGCAGGAGCCTCCCACAACGACCACCACAGTGCAGCCATCGAAGGGTGCAGGGGCTGAGCAGGAGCCTCCCACAACCACCACCACAGTGCAGCCGTCACCGCCGGCAGGCGCCACATAGTCCAGCCTCCATGGGCTGCTGTGCGGCCTGCCCCCACCAGAACCATTGGGCAAGTCACCCACTTGAGAGAATGTGGCCTTGCACTTCCTAAGACCAAGCACAGGGCATGTTGCCCCCTCCAGAACCAGTGGTCTTGTTTCTGCATCCGGCTGAGGTGCCCCCCGAGGTGCCTGCCTATTTGCCAACTGATGCCCCTGAAGTATTCTCTCCGTATTGGGGCAGGTATTGAGTGGGGCCTTTGACTTTGCCCTGTGGCCATGTGGGCCCTGTGAACTATGGAATGGGCAGTGTCCCTTTTTTGTACATTTGTACATATCAGTTGCATTGCCACATCGACTTATTAATTTTGATGTTGATCTTATTACAATCACTTTAGTCAATTCCAGTTGTCCTTGCATTATTCTGCTGATTATCGGGGACAAATTGATTTTCTTGTGTAGCTGGTTGTGTGTATGGTGTGTGTGTGTGTGGGGTATGTTTTGGGCATGGCGTGTGTGTGTCACTCTTGTTTTCCTACCACCCTCCCTTGTGTGCTAGGCATCTGTACTCACCGTCGTCGTCTTCACCAGCGTTGGTGTTCCAGGTGGAGCATGACGTAGAAGATCACCAGTCCTTAGGAAATTGGTTTGGGGCCGCTTGCTTGGCTGGGATGTCTAAACAACTGAGGTGCTGGGGAATGATGTGGGCAGGGTGAGGCTAGGAGTCATCAACTGAAGAGATGTCCTTGATGGGTCAGGTAGGTTGTAACTGTCCAGATATCCAGGCATATTGTCCTCACTGGGGTCTTCATCCTGAGGAGGGCGGGCAATGTTTGGTATCCTCTCTATGGTGGCAATGGCAGTGTTAGTTGCGGATGGAGTGAGACACAGAGTACAGTTTAGAAAGTGTGTCTGGTACTCTCTTTGTGTGATACAGACAATGGCTTAGCATGATTCCCAGCAATGACAGTGACAGTTGCTACACAGCATAGCTTTCACATAGAAGTCTGTGACAGGAGGGCCATACTCCATGTTATGTGCTGTCATCAATTATTTGTACATATGGCACTGAAGATGGGTGTCTGTTACTATCTGATACTTGACATGACTAATAGACTGTGCTACCTGGTGAGTAGTCAGGATTGATAGATGTCACACAATATGGCTGAACATTGTACCATGATGCCCCATAGGGCATCTCTGGATCTCTGGATTTTCTTTATGTGCATGGATGCTTTCCTCCCTATGGTCAGTCCATTACATGCTTGGGGATATCGATCAGTGTCCATTTGGAATATTTCCAGGGCTGGAGCTGTGTTTTGCCTTTCTTGCCATTGTGGGGTGTCATTGCATTGATGTCATTGCCATGTACTTGTCCTCAGTCATACATTCAAGTTGGTGTAGGTAGTAAAAAAGTTATACATGCATGAAATGTGACTTTATGTGCACATTGCAGGTTTTCACATTAGTGGGTTGGTGCATTGCGGGAGTCATAGTGATAGGATTAGTCTGTGGAATCCCTGTCCTTGCAAAGGGCTGTGTGGGCAGTTCGACTGTGTGAGGTGGTGGCATGCAGGAGTGGGGCATTGGGTGATTGGCAGCTAGGTGTAGTGGGATATTCAGTGAATTATGGGGTATTTGGGTGGTGAGGAAGCATGCAGGAAATGAAAATAGTATAGCATTGAAGCATTGATGTAGGGGAGAAGGTGGGAGCCCACAGTCAGCCTTCTGCACAGCTATTTGGTGTGTCAATGCCATGGAATGCACCTTCCCCGTAGGTCGTTACATCTCTTCCTGATGTCGTCCCTTGTGCATTGATGGCTTCCCATTAGGTTGACCCTATTGACTATTCTTTGCGATAACTCAATTTTCCTTGCAATTTATGTTAGCTGTGCTCCAAACAGTTGTGGCTCTACCCCAACAATTTCATCTACCATAACCCTCTACTCTTTGTCAGTGAATCGTGGGTGCTTTTGTGGGGACATGTTTGAGATTGTGTTTACGGTGTAGGGGGTGTTGTGTATGAAAGGGTACAGTGTTGGGTGAATGATGGGGTGTGGGTGGTGCTTTGTGATGGATGGTTGGTTGTAGCTGAATGTGTGTGCTCGTTATGAGTGTGTTGTGTTTGTTTATTTGATGTGTGATGCATGTGATGTGTGTGTGCCTATAGTGTTAGGGTGCTCTCTTTGTGTATGTGCCTCTCTCAGTGACTCTGTATGGCTTTTTAGTTGCAAAGGATTGTGGGTTGTATGGGGGTGTGTTATGTAGTAGTGTGTTCAGGTGTGTCAGGTTTGTGGATGTGTGTCCAATGTGGTGTTGTCTTCTGTCAGCCGTGGTTTCAGACCGCGGTGGATTACACCACCAATGTTTTACCACCATGGAAGAACCGCTGTGCTGATTTGTGAGTCGTAATCTGGTGGACAGATTTGTGTCAGGCTGGCGGTGCTGGGACCGCCTCTTTCCCACCTGCCAGTGTCCTGACGCTTTCTGAAAATATGTTTTTTTTTTGGTGGTCCTCACAGTGTGGGTCGTAGTACGCCGGTCGGATGACCGCCAACATGGTAGTCTTTTGGCAGCTGCCCCCACGTGGTCTTGCCTAAAGACTTCAAGATCATAATGAGTCCCTTAGTCTTTTTCTTGAAGATTCTAGACCGGGATGAAGTCACAAGTAGAATTGGACAACCCTGGAGCCCTCTTCAAGTACGCGTCACAAGGGACCTCAGTCCATGATTCTACGTTGAGATGTGACGATTCTTTGTCACAGAAATCTTCATCTGGGACCAAGTTGAGATGGAAGCCGACCTTTCTGCAACCATTCTCCGATCCACTGCGTGGGAATCCTCAGTCAACTTTTTACGTTCGGACTTAGAAACTTTTTTGGAGCTTTTTCTCGAATGACCTTCCACAGCATGCCAATTTTGATTTGACATCATCGGTTTGCCTTTCCACGAGCCCCCAGTGATGGCCTGGAAGTCTGGGGCTCCGCAGCTTTTCGGTGGGACAATCCTGCATGTCAGGCCGAGTCGCGATCGACGTAAACTGGCTTGACTCACAAAGCCGTGTCAGTCCACTTATGGAGCTTTATTCCTTAGTTGCTCGAAACTTCAGGTTCTTCTTCTAGAAGGCTTTGAAGATTCTTCAGGAGTCCACAATTCACCCCAAGGTTCCAGAAGATATTTTCTACCTGTAGCATACAGGGCGTCCCTTCTTGAAGCAGTAGAAGACAGGCAATCTCATTTTCTTTTTGAAGCCTAAGTGTGCAGCGGGTGCAGTCCTTCTGAGTGCAGTGTCCAGGTGCAGGCTAGAGGTCCAGCAGGACAGTCCTTCTTCTTGTCTTATTCCTGTAGGGATGTGAGGTGAGGTGCAGCTCTGCTAATTGTTTCCTTGCTCCTGGGGTGGAAAGCAGAGGGGCACCTCTGTCCAATCACATGTTGAGCACCACCTTCTTGAGTGACCACTTGTGGGGAAGTGTGACAAAAATCAATCTCAGGGAGCAATATTCCTCCAAATTCCGAGGTGGCAAAAATTAAATCTTAGAGTTTAGGTCTCGCTGAGCATGCCCACTGGTATGGCTAAGTTTCCCTTAACACACACCTTCCTTAATCATATCAGGAGGCACCTGGCTGTCTGGGTTTGCAGTAAATAGGGGAGGCACGGTCACTGTCCCAAATGTCCTTCCCTCCTTTGAAGACCATTTGGCTGCTCTTATAAAACATCTATATAAAGTCCCTGCTTATAGTTACACTGCACTCAACCCTGTAGGAATTTAAGAGGAGTGACTTATATGTAAGAATAAGGTGGGTGAGGACTTTAAATGAACTTTTAATTGCACAGTCGAATTTGGGGTTTACTTTGACTTAAAAGCAGCCAGCAAGGCAGGCCTGCCTTTAGAATGACACTCGGCACCACAGCAGTGCACCTTTGGGTGTACTACTTTTGCTGTGGTCCCTAAACCTACATGTCCTACCGTATACTAAAGACTTATAGGTAGGTTGGTACAGGCAATTATAATTAGCCTAATTTTCATATCCATTCTAATAAGAGCACAGACCCTGGGATTCTTTAGCAGTGCCCAGGGCACCATCAGAAACAGAAAAACACCAACATAACTGAAAAATAGGGGCAATACGTTAGGGCTCTTCCTTTATTAGCCCAGTTTACCCACAGTGTATTAAAATTTGATTGTGAAAAAATGCTCTGGTTGATGGTGTTTAATTCTTCATGAGAAAGGTATATGAAATGAGTGGTACAATCCATGTAACTATGTGTTTGTGGGTGGAAAATATCTAAAAAAACATTAAAGTATAAAGTGATGCATCACTGTTATCAATTATTGATTAGTGGGTAACTTTACATTGTTTGGTTCTCATGTCTTTTTTTAGGTGAAAATGGAAAGCAGAAGTTTTCAAAAACATAACTATCACGTCACAGAATATTTACAGGAGTAGAAACAATAAAATGTTCACTTTTGAAGAAAGAGGGAACAGTGACTGTGTGGAATGTCAGGAAAAAAATAATTGCACACCTAATGTTGTTATTACTGCCTTCGGTAACAGTTGTTCCCTTGGAGAAGTTTGTACTGTATAGCTCTGCTTGTTTTTGATGACAAAATAATCTCTATCCTTAAACACCAAAAAAGTGCTTTATTTAGAAAAGGAGGGTTGTTACCTTCTTGAGCAGGTGTAGATTCCAGCAATGGCGTGAATCACTGGTTGTTTCTAATTTTCAGGCTGACCTTCTTTTGCAAACTTTCTTTTATTTGAATTGACTCTGATGCCACTCCGTCTGACAGAAAAAGAATAATAAAGCAGATATTGTTTGGTAGGCTAAGATGTCTGAAAGAAAGAAAAAGAAGGTATATTTACCTCATATTGCAGTAAGCAAGAGAAGCAAAAGGGGAGGAGAGGATAACTCCTGTTGATCAGAGGGAACACAAAATGTAAAAAATTTATAAAGGTTGTTGTTTTTTTTTACAGTTGCTGATGTACTTTGTTAAGGTAGTTGTTATTTATAATGTTGTTAAATTGTTTTGTTAACCAAAACGTTTATAGTTACTGCTGTATACTTTCCTTTTTAGCTTTCAAAGATTTCATTATTAATACAGTCTTGCAATTTGGACTTAAAGTGGCAGTTCCATCTTAAAGAGCTGTAACTGTAACAGTTCTGCTGCATGTATATGTATTTTTAAGGTACTACAGAGAGATAAGTGCTTCTTCCCACTGTAGTAGAAAGATTTTTATGCAAGAGAGGTAAATGCATTGTTACTACACACAGCTGTCAGTTGCTGGAGAGGGCAGTTTTTTTGCACATCTTAGTATTTATGTTTGTCACTCTAAAGAGAAGTTTCAGAGCAAAGGTCGGTCTTGAGTACACATTACTATACATGCCTGTCCTCATACGGTGATGTCTGAGATAGAGGTGAGGGACCCTTATATTCAAAAATGCACACTGGTTGCCCAGGGCACAGATGTCAACAGAGAAAATACTAAATTTTATGCTGTATTATCAAAAGGAGACTTATGAGCAGCGAGAGCAGACTGTACCCACACCCTATTTTCGACATGTGTTACTCTGGGAAGATGTCTGAGCAGACTTGCTGTCTCTCTATAACCTAGACCATATACTTTTTATCCAAGAGAAACTTCTCAGTATAGAGCTCATTTTTATTCTGCACACTTGATCTGTCATTCAACAGCAATGTCTTAGGAAAGAGGCTAATCCCTTCCAACATCCTACGAGCACACCCATCATCCAAGAGAAAGGTCTAAAAATAGGGGCCATTTCTACCCCACAATCTACTATGCACACCTGTCATCCAAGAAAAGATCTCAGTGGATAGGCCAGTACTTCTCCCAACCCTACAATGTATATCTGTAATCTGAGAGAGGTCTTGGTGTAGAGGCCAGTTTCTTACTGAATCTTAGTATACACACCCTTCATCCAAGAGAGTGTGCTTAGTGTTGATACCAGTCCATCCCCAAACTCTATTGCACATCCTTGTTGTACTGAGGAGAGGTCTCAGTGAAATGGCCCGTCCCTATTATACCCTACTGTGTAGAGTGGTTATCTTGCACCGAGGTGTTTAGTCTCTCATCACTCCCTACTATATACTGCTGCCATACTACAGAAAGGTAGGACTGGAGTGGTCACTTATTCTTAATGTCCTAGGAGAGGGAAGTAAAAGTTGTAAGTACTGTAATGAAGAAGAGTGTACATTATGGCCCTCATTACAACCCTGGTGGTCGGTTCTAAAGCAGCGGTAATACCCACAACAGGCTGGCAGAAAAAAAAATGGAAACCGCCAACATAGACAGCCACTTTATCACTCCAACTGCCACGGTGGTACAAACAAACAGTGCGGCGGATACCGCCAACAGACATGCGGAAGACACTGTACCGCCCACCATATCACAAGAGGCCTAACCACCACCTTTTCCAGGGCGGAACCAACACGAACAAAAACACATTGGAAACAGTACACAGAAGGGAAAACACTCACCTCTCCACACGCCATGAGGAACCAGGACACCATGGAGCCAGAATTGCAGATACTGCCAATGATGGTCTTCCTTCTCTTCTATCAGGAGCTCCAACGATGGCGGCGATGACCACAGTGAGTACTGCAACTATAACACAGGGGAGTGGGGAGGGAAAAGAGAGTGACATGCAACACGCAACACCCCCACCCCCACACCCACCCTCACCCACAAAAACATACACACAAATACATGCAGCAACATTACATATACACCACCCCCCCTGGTAGAACGCAATGACAAAAGGAATTGATTCGAATGAATGTAATCATGTGGAATCTCATTATCAAAGTTCAAAATCCAGTAAACACAATTATGTACAACAACTACACAAGTCCGGATAGTGCACAATCATTGTCCGTGGACCACTGGGCCCAAAATGCATGGACTAAGCCCACACTAGATACCTGACTCCAAACGGAGAGAACACTGCAGGGGCATCAGACCGAAAATATACAGGCACCTCAGGGGGAGGGGGACACCTCAGCCAGATGAGCGCACGACGACACTGCTCCACGAGGGGGCTCCATGCCCATTGATGTATCCTGGGAAGTGCAAAGCCACAGTCTCTCAAGTCTTTCAAGTGGGGGGCTTGCCCACTGCTTTATCCTGGGGAGTGCAAAGCCACAGTCTCACAAGGCTTTCTAGTGGGTGGTTTGCCCACTGCTTTATCTTGGGGAGTGCAAAGCCACAGTCTCACAAGTCTCTCCAGTGGGTGGTTTGCCCACTGCTTTATCCTGGGGAGTGCAAAGCCACAGTCGCACAAGTCTCTCCAGTGGGTGGTTTGTCCACTGCTTTATCCTGGGGAGTGCAAAGCTGCAGTCTCTCAAGTGGATGTCAGTCTCCACTGGTTCTGGAGGGGGCTTTGTGCCCCGAGTGCTTCATCCTGCCAAGGACTGAGGTAGTGGATGCAGTTCTCCACTGGTTCTGGAGGGGGCTTTGTGCCCAGAGTGCTTCATCCTGCCAAGGACTGAGGTAGTGGATGCAGTTCTCCACTGGTTCTGAAGGGGGCTTTGTGCCCAGAGTGCTTCATCCTGCCAAGGACTGAGGAAGTGGATGCAGTTCTCCACTGGTTCTGGAGTGGGCTTTGTGCCCAGAGTGCTTCATCCTGCCAAGGACTGAGGTAGTGGATGCAGTTCTCCACTGGTTCTGGAGGGGGCTTTGTGCCCAGAGTGCTCCAAGTGCAGTGTGGCCGGTACAATACACTCGCCTGGGTGTGTGTGCCACAAGATTGCCGACGTACAGGTAGCATGATACGCCATGGAGCCAGAGACATACCCCACACTGCTGCGGCTTCGCATTCCATATGCAGGTAACAACTGTGATGACAGTGATGCTTCATGGAAGCTGCCCAGGGTCCTGGAACTCACCACCAGCCCCGGCCGACTGACCACTGGAG
The DNA here is from genome assembly GCF_031143425.1 of Pleurodeles waltl. Classification (NCBI taxonomy): domain Eukaryota; kingdom Metazoa; phylum Chordata; class Amphibia; order Caudata; family Salamandridae; genus Pleurodeles; species Pleurodeles waltl. The sequence continues at coordinate 409,510,677 of NC_090438.1, forward strand.
ATGATAGGCATGTCTGCAGTGGTGCCACTGTCTGAGGACGTCACGGGCCGCTGGCGGTGCTTGCAGCGGTGTCAGTCGTGGCGGTGCTTGCGGCGGTGTCAGTCGTGGCAGTGCTGGCTGCAGGGTCTGTGGCGGCGATGTTGGCTGCGGGGTCTGTGGCAGCGGTGCTGGTTGCGGGGTCTGTGGTGGCAATGCTGGCTGCGGGGTCTGTGGCGGCGGTGCTGACGGCGGTCTCTGTGGCGGCAGACCCTGTGTCAGCACCTGCTGAGTGAGAAAGCAGGATGTCTCCTGAAGCCTCAGATGGCTGCCCACCAGGGAAGAGGCTGGGGTCTGTGGCAGTGGCTGTAGACGTGCCGGAGGTTGTGCAGGTGGCAGTGCAGTTGGCGGTGCAGGTGGCGGTGTTCGCCGCCGTACAGGTTGGCGTGGACGTGGACAGAAGGTGTCACACTGGTCCCTCAGTAGGTGCCACCATGCCCTCTCCTGACCTGCCCTTCAGTTTTTTGCCCTTCCCCACCTTTGATGGTGGCACAGTTGTCTTGCCACTATCCCCTTTCGTTTTCCCTGACCCCTTGGTGGCAGGTGTTTTCAGCTTCTCCCTCCGGGATGTGGGCACCTTTTTAAATTTGGCAGGTGGTGAAATGTCCTTGCCCTCACTCCGTGGCACACTGGCAGCCCTGATGGTTGGCGCATTCCATGACCCCGCAGTTGCTGACACCACTGTGCCTGGGGATGTGGTGGCTGAGGTGCTGGGCTGGTACCTAGAATGCCTGGCCCTAGGGGAAGGACGGGGGTGAGGTGAAGGGAAGAGGTCAAGGTTTGACAAGAAAACTTTTTAGACACACTGGGACGGGTAGATGGAGGGGGTTTGGGAGTGGAGGAAGAGGTAGTGGTTGTAGGAGGTGTATGTCTGCTGAATTTGGGTGAAGGTGCATGGGCTGGAGGCTGTTGTGAGGTGGATGGCTGTTGGGTGGGTGTGTGCCTGCGTTTGTGTACTTTGGCAGGAGGGCTCACTGACACACTGGGAGAGGACACTGGGGATGTGTGAATGGTAGTGAGGGTGGTGATTGCACATGAGCGGTGTGTGGTGATGGGCGTGCTGGTGATGGAGGTAGTGGCTGAGGATGTAGTGCATGCAGGTGTGAGTGGAGACGAGACTGGGAGGGAGGAGGGAGACGTGGAGGAGGGGGACACAGTGGAGGAAGTGGATGTTGGTGTGTGATGCTTGTGTGAGTGCCTGTGGGATGTGTGGTGCTTATGTTTGCCATGTGCACTCTTGTGTGTTGATGTGTGTGCATGCAAGTCTGATGGTGTGCTTGGGATAGGCTGAGGTACAGGGGATTGGGTATGGGTGGAGGAGGTTGGAGGGGGAGGCTGGACACAGGGACAATGGCTGCCATCAGTACTGAGGCCAGAGCCTGAAATGCTCTCTGTTGGGTTGCATGCCCAGAATGAATGCCCTCCAGGTATGCATTTGTTTGTTGAAAATGCCTCTCCACACCCTGGATGGCATTCAGAATGGTAGAATGCCCAACAGTGAGGGATCTCAGAAGGTCAATAGCCTACTCACTGAGGGCAGCAGGCCTGACTGGGGCAGGGCCAGAGGTGCCTGGGGGTGAAGGAGATGCACACCCTCCTGGGTGAGCGGCCACGGTACACACGCTGAGGGGCTGCTGAGAGGGCAGTGCTGGTGGGGGTGTGGCGACTGTACTTGTTGATGCGGTGGGCACAGAGCCCATCAGAGGATGAGTCGGTGTCGCTGGTCTCTGCTCCTGTCCCCACCGTGGAGCTCCCCTCGCCCTCCGTTCCACTGGTGGCTTCAGACTCCGTTGCTTCACCCTCCAGGGCCAAGTAGGATGCAGCTCACTCCTGCTCCCGTGCCAATGTTCCTCCGCCTGATGATGCTATTGCACACAAGAACAGGGAGACCACAAAAAGGCGGGGGGGAAGACAGGAGAAAGACATGTTCAGTGCATGCAACACCACTACCGTTGGCGGACACAACAGACACAGCAGCCCTCTGCACTATGCCATGCACTTATAGTTCCTAGATTAATCACATGCCCATGGGGTACAAGGCCTAAGCCAGATTTGTGCACACCTGGAAGTCACAGAAGCCTGACTAGGTGTAGATGCTCTAACCACTAGTGGGATTGGGGTGCCACATAGCCTGCCTCACAAGGGACCTTGCCTACCAAGATCGCCCTTGCCTAGGGGAACCCACTGCCCAACTCCCCCAACCAGACACCTCGCAATGCGTGCAGAGTCAGCTGAATGAGAGTGTACTCACCCCCTTGTGGCTGCTGTGATGCCTTCAAGCGCCCATCCAACTCGGATATGCCACCACCATGATCCGGAAACATCAGGGGGGGTCATGGTGCGACGGGCACCCCTCCCACGTTGGGAGGCCATCCCCAGCTGGGCCTCCGCCGTCTTCTTGCTCCAGCGCGCAGGTCCTTCCATCTTTTACGGCAGTGGGTGCTCAGTCTGTGGTGGACCCCAAGGGTCCGAACGTCCTTGGCGATGGCACGCCAAATAGCCTTCTTCTGGTGGGCGCTGACCTAGGGGAATGGTACAGGGGGAAAGGAAATTCTTTACCCATCCGTACCGTCATAGTCGTTGGCCCCCGTTCACACCCTTGCCCTGACGCACATACGCTCACCGTCTGCACATGCAGGCCTCAGCCCTCCTCCCATTTATCTTCCATCCACACCACTCCAAACAGGCATTGCCCATGCAGCATTCTCACAGTGTACTCACCTGTTTGTCTGGAGGACCATACAGTTGTGTGTACTGGGGGAGGACCCCATCCACTTTTTTGCCCAACTCTTCCAAAGTGAAGGCAGGGGCCCTTTCCCCAGACACTGTAGCCATCGCCGCTTCCAGACACAGGTCACAGCAGCACTTGTAGTGTAGGTCCTCTCCTGTTAAAGGTCAGCTATCAAGTGAGTGAACAGAGAGAAAATGGCAGTCACGGCCGCGGCGGTGCGTACCGTCACTGCCGCCGTACATCGTCATTGACTCCTCGGACCCATAGGGCCCAATGTTAACCAATGCAGAATTGCGCTGCGGTCTTCGACCGCCCACTGCGACGGTGTAGAACGCCAGGACATTTACCTCATATCCCCTTGTCCCACCTTACAGGTCAGGCAGCCGCCATTTCAGGAGGCCACATGGCATTAATAATAACTGCGTCACACCAATGTAGGCCTGGAATACACACAGTTACAGGCACATTGCGGATTAATAAATGTGTGCAAATGACATTTTGTAATAACTCAGTGTTGGCTGACTCTCTGCTCGCTGTTCTCCTCCATAGGGCACTTCTGCTGGGGCAGGTGATGATATGGCAGCATCCTCTGGCATACAGACTGCTGGTGGACCTGTCGACAATGGAAGAGAGACACATCATAGTCACATACAGACTTGATCGTGCAACAATCCAGGAACTGTGAGCCCAGTTGGAGCCAGACCTGATGTCAGCTATCCACCATCCCACAGGGATACCCCCTCTAGTGCAGGTCCTGTCAGTACTCCATTTCCTGGCAAGTGGTTCCTTTCAAACAACAGTGGCCATGGCATCAGGGATGTCCCAGCCAATGTTCTCTAACGTGTTGTCCAGAGTGTTGTCTGCCCTGCTGAAACACATGTGCAGCTACATCGTGCTCCCTCAGGTGGAGGATTTGCCCATAGTGAAAGTGACTTCTATGCCCTGGGACATACCCCCAACATCATTTTTGCCATTGATGGGACAAACGTGGCATTGGTACCCCCCGCAGGAGTGAACAGGTGTACAGAATCCGGAAGAGCTACCATTCGATGAATGTGCAGATGGTGTGCTTGGCAGACAAGTACATCTCCCATGTCAATGCCAAGTTTCCTGGCTCAGTGCATGACGCTTACATTTTGAGGAATAGCAGCATCCCTTATGTGATGGGGCAACTCCAGAGGCACAGTGTGTGGCTAATAGGTGAGGCCAAGGACCCTATACAGTGTGAATAGGTGTCTGGGTATGGGCTTGTCCCTAAGGGTTAGTGTGTGTCTAACAGTTGTCCCTCTATATTTGCAGGTGACTCTGGTTACCCCAACCTGTCATGGCTACTGACCCCAGTGAGGAATCCCAGGACAAGGGCAGAGGAACGCTACAATGAGGCACATGGGCGAACTAGGAGGGTGATTGAACGAACCTTCGGCCTCCTAAAGGCCAGATTCCGGTGCCTTCATATGACAGGTGGTTCTCTCTACTACTCACGAAGAAGGTGTGCCAGATCATCGTGGCCTGCTGTATGCTGCACAACCTGGCTTTGCGACCCCATGTGCCTTTTCTGCAGGAGGATGGTCCAACTGGTGGTCTTGTGGCAGCTGTGGAGCCTGTGGACAGTGAAGAAGAGGAGGCAGAAGAGGAGGATATAGACAACAGAAACAACATAATTATGCAATACTTCCAGTGAGACACAGGTAAGAAGATGTCACTGCCTCCCACATCTCATACTATTGGAGCTAGCATTAGTCTGTCATTTTCACTCAGGGTATGGACCCTGACTTGTCACTTTCGCTTTCCATTTCACAGATGTGGGTCCCACTTTGGGCCCTCTGCTATATTTCCTTCAGGCCTACAGCTGTGTTACATCGGTATGTGCACAAGTAAATTGACATTGCTGTATTCCATGGTTTTTGCAATTACACGTTTGTGAAAGCACAGACTGACTCCAGATTGTTTTGTGATTGAAGTGTGTTTATTTCTGTGCAAATAAGTGGACGGGGTTGTAAAATGGGCTAGGGGGATGGTGGAGAAATGTCCATGGCGGAGTCCAGTCTATTGGTTTCACAGGTGCATTGTCCAATGGGGCAGAGAAAGTGGAGCAATGGCAGTTGAAGGATGGACAGGGTGACAAAGTGGGACAGAAGGGTGACATTCAGGGGGGAGGTCTCGTTTCCTGGCGGGGGTCTTGGCAATGTTCTCTGTCTTGTTCCTGGATCTCAGGGACCGTTTTTGAGGTGGTTCTCCATCTGCAGGGGGTGGGGTGCTGGTGTCGTGTTCCTGTGGCGGTGCCTCCTGTCCACTAGCGCCGGCGGAGGTGGAGGGCTGTTCAACATTCAGGCTAGTGTCAGGGGCACCTTGTTGTGCAACTGTGTCCCTCCTGGTGTTGACAAGGTCTTGCAGCACCCCTGCAATGGTGACCAGGGTGCTGTTAATGGACTTCAGGTCCTCCCTGATCCCAAGGTAGTGTTCCTCCTGCAGCCACTGGGTCTCCTGAAACTCGGCCAGTACCATTGGCATCGTCTCCTGGAAATGATGGTAAGCTCCCATGATGATAGTGCCTCCTGGAGAGTGGGTTCCTTGGGCCTGTCCTCCCCCTGTCGCACAGTAGTCCTCCCAGTTTCCCTGTTTTCCTGAGCCTCTGTCCCCTGAACCGTGTGCCCACTGTCACGGCCCCCAGGTCCCTGATCGTCCTGTGTTAGTGGGGTTGCCTGAGTTTCCTGTAGTGGTGGACACACTGCTGATTGACGTGTCCTGGGGACAGAGGTATGGGCCTGCTGGGTGGGTACTGTGGTGGTGTTTCCTAAGGGGGGAGGCTCTGTGCTGGCTTGTGCCAGTGTCAGGGGAACCGACTGTCCCGAGGTCCCTGATGGGCCGGGCTGGTCATCTTGATCCAGTTGTGCAGAGCTGCTGTCATCACTGTCGTTCTCTTCTGTGGGGGGACTGGATATGTCTAGTACTTCCTGTCCGGTGACGTTGGGTAGGGGTCCTGCAGGAGTGTAACGGCATGATTATTGCATCTGTGTGTGCCATTGTGTGCAATGGGTGAGTGACCTTGTACTCCAGTGCTTGCATTCTTGTCTTGTTCCTTGTGTGATATTTGGTTTGGGGTCTGTGTGGGAATCTGTAGTGGACATGCTTTGGTGATAGGTACCCATGCTTTGGTGTTGCATGCAGGGCTTGGTATTGGGATGGGTGGGTTGTGATAGTGGGGTATATGTGAGGTGTTGGAGTAATGGGGGTGAGGGTGAGGGTGTGGGTATGTGAAGGCATGCAGGTAGGGTGGGGGATATAGTAGTAAAGCTTTGACTTACCAGAGTTCATTCCTCCTGCTACTCCTGTGAGGCCCTCAGGATGCAGTATTGCCAAGACTTGCTCCTCCCATGTTGTTAGCTGTGGAGGAGGAGGTGGGGGTCCACCGCCAGTCCTCTGTACAGAAATCTGGTGTCTGGAGACCACGGAACACACCTTCCCCCGTAGTTCGTTCCACCTCTTTCTGATGTCATCCCGTGTTCTTGAATGCTGTCCCACTGCGTTGACCCTGTCGCCAATTCTGCGCCATAGCTCCATCTTCCTTGCAATGGAGGTGTGCTGCACCTGTGATCCGAATACCTGTGGCTCTACCTGGACGATTTCCTCCACCATGACCCTGAGCATCTCCTCAGAGAACCTGGGGTGTCGTTGGGGTGCCATGATGTGGTGTGGATGATGTGTGAGGTGGTGTGTGTTGTGATGTGTGAGGGGATGTGTTGGTGTGTGTTGTTTGAGGTGTGTGGATGTTGTGTAAGTGATGGTGTTGTGTGTCTGTGGATGCTGGTGTTGTTTAAGGTAGTGTCTCTCTCTGGCGTGGTTTCAAATTTCTAGTAGTAAGGGTTTGTGGGTGATGTGGGTGTGTGGTTTATATTGGATTGGGTTTGTGGGTGTAGTGTGTGTATGTGTATCAGGTGTGTGTATTTCGATTTGTCCAATGTGGATGTGTTTTGTAAATGTGTGTGTATTTTGAGCGCAGTGGTGTGTACCACCAATGGTTTACCACAGTTGAAAGACCGCTGCATTGATTCGTGGGTCGTGATAGTGTGGGCGTGTTCCAGTTGGCGTGACGGTGTCGGTTTTGTTATCGCCAGTTTATCACTGATCTTTGGTGTGGCGGACTTGTGTGGGTGTCTGTATTATGGCGGATTCTGAGCTGTGGGTCATAATACCTGTAGCGGAATTCTGCTCAGCAGCGGTATGTTGGCTGTCTTCTGCACGGCGGTAAACGGCATTTACCGCCAAGGTTGTAATGAGGGCCTGTGTGATTTTAAAAAATGATGATCCTGCGAGGGTCTTGCAGGATCATGGTAATGAAGGTAGAGGTGGTAGAAAAAAGTGTTTATAGAAAAATGTGTCTGTGCACAGGCTTATGTGTATGAATACTCTCCTATCCACACTGAAGGATACAGACCTGTTGTCCATGAGAATGCGCAAGCTCGCAAGACTCTCATGAGATTGAGAAATACCTGGCTGAAGGCAGGTGTTGAAGTTCTACAAAGCTCGTAGGACGCCTGTGGGATTGTAAAAAAAAAACAAAAAAAAGAGATAAAAGAAGTGGGGAAGATAAAAACTGTCCCAAGGAAAAGGTATTAGTAGAGACTGCTTTGTTTGTGTGTGTTATAGAGAGGTGGTGTCTAAGGGATAACTACTGTGAAGAAAATAAATGGGCCTGCCATGAGTTGTTTTGCAATCTCACAAGACTATCACAAGATAGTGTGTGGGAAAATAAAAAAAGGGCTAAGGTCAAAGAATAGCTACTATTCTTACTAAATGGTTGGAGAAATGCTGTCATATGATTGGGTGAAGTACCAGAGATAGCTCAGTTTGTCTTTTGTGCTTTGGAGGAAAAAGAAGTCTCTAGGTATTGTGCTCAGCGAAGGTATTTTGTCTGTATTTGAAATATATTGGTGTTGTCATTTGCTTTTAAAAAAGAACTCTAAGTTGAGGTATTTAGAAAAATATTTCAAAGACTTTGGGGGTCATTCTGACCTCGGCGGTAAAAGGCTCTTACCGCCGGTCAGAAGTCCGCCATTCTACCGCCGCGGCCGCGGTAAACCGCCACGGTCATTCTGACCCACAACAGCCAAACCGCCAAAAACCCGACATCCACGGAAGGCCGCCTCATCAGCAGTCAGCGATAAACTGGAGATGACCAAACCTCCACTGTCACGCCAACACAAACACGCCCATGCCATTACGACCCACGAATCCACGCGGCGGTCTTTCAACCGTGGTATTCCATTGGCGGTACACACCGGCGCGGTCAAAATACACACACCTTTACAAAACACAGCCACATTGGACAATTTGAAATACACACAGCTGATACACATACACACACCACTCCCACACATCCAATCAACTATAAAACACCCACCCACATCACCCACAAACCCCCACTACTAGAAATTCGGAGAGAAGGCGAGAGAGAGAGAGAGAGCACTGCTATCGAAAACCCCAACACACAGAGGAACACAACATCATCACCCACACTACATCCACGCACAAAACACCACACACCACCACACACACCACGCTCATCACCACAAACACCACCCCACACCACCCCATGGCACCCCAAAGACACCCCAGGTTCTCGGACCAAGAACTCAGGGTCATGGTGGAGGAAATAATTAGGGTAGAGCCCCAGCTATTCGGCACACAGGTGCAGCACACCACAATAGCCAGGAAGGCGGAGCTATGGCAAAGGATCGTCGACAGGGTCAACGCTGTGGGACAGCATCCCAGAAACCGGGAAGACATCCGAAAGCGCTGGAACGACCTACGGGGGAAGGTGCGGTCGATGGTGTCAAGACACAACATCGCTGTGCAGAAGACTGGCGGCGGACCCCCACCCACTCCACCCGAATTCACAGCATGGGAGCAAGAGGTCTCAAACATCCTGCATCCTGAGGGCCTCGCTGGAGTAGGCGGAGGAATGGACTCTGGTAAGTCTAATCCCAACTACTTCACCCCCCAACCACCAGCATGCCAACCCACACCCCCACCCTCACCCCCAACCCCCCAGCACACATCCTCCCTGCCAATGTCTCACCAGCACAACCCACCCAACACAACACCAAGCCCTGAATGCCAACACAAACCATGGACACCCATCACCCAAGCATGACCACTGCACATACCCATCCCCCCCACAAACCACCCTCACAACTCCTCCCACAAGGGAATGCCAGCACTGGGGGACAAGGGCACCCACAAATCGCACGTCATGGCACACACAGAAGCAATAACCATACTCTTTTACCCCTGCAGGGCCCGAACGCCAACACACCGGCCAGGAGGGTCCAGATTTGTCCATCCCGCCCCCAGAACAGGCCCCCAGTGATGACAGCAGCTCTGTTGACCTAGAACCTGATGACCAGCCCGGACCATCGGGGACCTCTGGACAGTGGGTTCCCCACACACAGACACAGGCCACAGCAGACCCAACCCCCTCTGGGAATACCAGCACAGCTCCCACCCAGCGGACCCATGCCTCTGTCTCCAGGACGCGTCAATCAGCGGTGTGTCCACCACTACAGGGCACCCAGGCTGACCCACCACCCCAACAACAACAGGGACCTGGGGGCAGTGGTAGTGGGCACACCGTCCAGGGGACAGAGGCCCGGGGAAACAGGGGAACTGGGAGGGCTGCTGTGCGAGAGGGGGTTGACCGGCCCAGGGAACCCACTCTCCAAGAGGCCCTCACCACCATCATGGGAGCATACCACCACTCCCAGGAGACGATGGCGACGGTACTGGCCAGGTTCCAGGAGATCCAAGCACAGCAGGAGGAACGGTACATGGGGTTCAGAGACGAACTCAGGAACATCGGTACCGCAATGGGGACCATCGTCCTGGCCCTCAACCAGATAGTCACCACATTGCAGGACCATGTGGCACCCCAAAGGGCCCCTGTCACTAGCCCGGACGACAAACAGCCTACCACCTCCGCTGGCGCTAGTGGACAGGAGGCCCCCACACAACGACAGGCCAGCAGAACCCCACCTCCTGCTGAAGATCAACCACCCCGCAAGCGGAACCTGAGATCACACAAGAAGACAGAGTAGGATGCCAAGACCCCCGCCAGCATAAGATACCCCCTGATGTCATCCCACTGTCCCACATTGTCACCCTGTCCAACCTTGAACTGCCCCTGCTCCATCCTTCCACAGGCATATGGGCAATGCACCTGTGCTACTGAGAACTGGACTCTGCCATGGACATTACTCCACCCCCACCCATCACCGTTTTACTATCATGGACCTATACGCAGCACTTAAAATAAATCACCAATTGCACTTCAAATTTCAGGAGTCTGCTTGTATTCTTTACAAATGTATTACACATAACGGTGCAATAATGTTCATTTACATTGTGATGACAACATACCAGTGTCAATAAGCATTAGTCCATGGGCAAACAAAGCAGAAGTCACGCTGTGGGTCATACAGCTCTGAAAAGGGAAGGGAAAGTCAAAAATCAGTTAAAAGGAACTGGGGGGAAACACAGAAAGTAGAGATGCAGGAGGCCAGAAGTAAATGTAAAATGGCGTGGATGATTCTTACCTGTGTGCTACTGAAAATACTGTTGTATAACTATGTCCCTGTTGTCCGTGTCGTCCCCGTCGTCTTCCTCCTCTTCACTCTCCACAGGCTCCACAGCTGCTACAACACCACCATCTGGACCATCCTCCTGCAGGAAAGGCACCTGGCGTCGCAATGCAAGATTGTGAAGCCTACAGCAGGCCACGATGATATGACACACCTTCTTTGGTGAGTACATTAGGGATCCACCAGTCATATGCAGGCACCTAAACCTGGCCTTCAGGACCCCGAAGGTCCGTTCTATAATCCTCCTAGTTCCCCCTTGTGCCTCATTGTACCGTTCCTCTGCCCTGGTCCGGGGATTCCTCACTGGGGTCAATAGCCAAGGCAGGTTGGGGTAACCAGAGTCACCTATTAGCCACACACGGTGTCTCTGTAGCTGTTCCATCACATAAGGGATGCTGCTATTTCGCATGACATACGCGTCATGCACTGACCCAGGGAACTTGGCATTTAGATGGGAGATGTACTGGTCAGCCAAACAGACCACCTGGACATTCATCGAATGGTAATTTTTTCTATTTCTGTACACCTGCTCATTGTCTTTTGGGGGTACTAAAGCCGCATGGGTCCCATCAATGGCACCAATGATGTTGGGGATATGTCCAAGGGCATAGAAATCACCCTTCACAGTGGCCAAATCACCCTCCTCAGGGAAAACAATGTATCTCCGCATGTATTTCATCAGGGCAGACAACACTCTGGACAAAACCTTAGAAAACATAGGCTGAGACATCCCTGATGACATGGCCACTGTTGTCTGAAAAGACCCACTTGCCAAAAAATGGAGTACTGACAGAACCTGCACCAGAGGGGGAATCCCTGTGGGTTGGCGGATGGGGGACATCAGGTCTGGCTCCAGCTGGGCACACAGTTCATGTATAGTGGCTCGGTCAAGTCGGTATCGAAGTATAATATGTCGTTCTTCCATTGTCGACAGGTCCACCAGCGGTCGGTACACGGGAGGATTCATCCTTCTCCTCGCAAGTCCCAGCGGACGGTGCCTAGGAAGGACAACATGGAGCACAGAGTCAAGCAACCCACAGGTATGTTCACCCAGCTTGCACAGTACACGAATCGCTATGCATTGAAAGGCTTGTATGAGTGGCAATGCAAGGCCTAGGCCTGTGTGACGCAGTAGCAATTAAGCCATGTGGGCCCTTGTAATGGCGGCTGCCTGACCTGAGAAGTGTGACAGTGGGATGTGAGGTCAACGCGCTGGCGTGGCACACCGTGGCGGTAGGCGGTCGAAGACCGCTGTGCGAAGGCGCATTGGTTAACATTGCACCCTATGGGTCTCAGGAGCCAATGATGATGTGCGCCGGCGGTCGCGGTACGCACAGCGGCGGTACGCACCGCCGCGGGCGTGACCGCCATTTTCTCTCTGCTTAATCACTCGAGACCTGATCATCCACAAGAGAGGACCTATACTGCAAGTGCTGCTGTGACCTCGGTCTGGAAGAGACAATGGCTGCTGCGACTGGGGAAAGGGCCCCTGCCTTCACTTCAGAAGAGTTGGAGAAACTTGTGGATGGGGTCCTGCCCCAGTGTGCGCTACTCTACGGTCCTCCAGACCAACAGGTAAGTACACTGGGTGCACGTTGAATGGGCTATGCCTGGGTTGTGTATGGTGGATGTAAGATGGTGGGGTGGGGAGCGAATGAGGAGTGCAAGGCACAACAGATGAGAGCATGTGCCACATGGCAGGGTTGGGGAGGGGGGGGCAATCACATCTAACATGCAGAAAAATTTTGAAATTTCCTTTCCCACCCTGTACATGTCAAATAGGTCAGCGCCCATCAGAAAGTCGACATTTGGCGTGCCATCGCCAAGGAAGTTCGGGACCTGGGGGTCCACAACAGACGGGGCACCCACTGCCGAAAGAGGTGGGAGGACATCCGCCGCGGGACCAGGAAGACCGCCGAGTCACTGCTGGGGATGGCCTCCCAACGTAGGAGGGGTGCCAGTCGTACCTTGACCCCTCTGATGTCCCGGATCCTGGCGGTGGCCTACCCCGATTTGGATGGGCGCGTGAGGACATCACAGCAGACACAAGGGGGTGAGTACCAGCACATTCTGCTATCTTTACGCGCAGTGGAGGTGCCTGGGTGGGGGAGGAGGGCTGTGGGTGACATTAGGCCAGGGCGCTTTCTGTAGTGTAGTCCCCTCCTTTAGGCATGGCCCTGTGCCCCCGCCCCCCACCTCTGTAGGGTGCCAAGTACAGCAATCCATGGTCCAGCATCACCCATGTGTGCATTTGTTGTCCATAGACCTGTAGGCCTAGTCACAAATACTGAGTAGTGTACCCCGATTGCGCGGCGTAGTGCTGTAGGCTCCTGTGTCTGTCCTCTCCGACAACGGTGTTGACAATGCATGCACTCAACCTGTCTTTATTTCTCCCCCCACCCTTTTTCTTTATCTTCTTGTGCATGTGTGCATTAGCATCATCAGGCGGAGGAGGATTGGCATCGGAGCACGAGGGAGCTGCAACTCACAAGGCCCTGGTGGGCCATGCTACAGACACCGAGGTCACCAGTGATACGGAGGGCGAGGGGAGCTCCACAACGGGGACCCGTGGTGACACCAGCGACACTGACACGTCCTCGGAAGGGAGCTCCCTAGCGGTGGCGGCAACATCCGTGCCCCCACCTCAACAGGTACAGCCGCCACCCAGCGCACCAGCTCGGCCCTCCCAGCAGCCCCTCAGTCTTCGCTCCGTGCCCGCTCGCCCAAGAAGGCAGGCATCTCCTTCGCCCCAGGCACCTCAGGCCCTGCCCCAGTTACCCCTGCTGCCCTCAGTGAGGAGGTCATTGACCTCCTACAGACCATCATTGTTGGGCAGTCTACCCTTTTGAATGCCATCCAGGGGGTAGAGAGGGAGGTGCATCGGAGCAATGCATACCTGGAGGGCATTCATTCGGGTCAGGCTGCCCATCAACGATCGTTCAATGCTCTGGCCTCAGCACTGACGGCAGCCATTGTCCCTGTTTCCAGCCTCCCTCTTCTAACAGCCTCCACCGTCTCCCAGTCTCCTGTTCCTCCGCCTATCCCATCCACACCATCAGACCAGCCTGCACACACCTCAACACCCAAGGGCAGCTCATCCAGACATAAGCACCACAGATCCCACAAGCATTCACACAAGCAACATCCAGATGCAGCCATGGCAACAGTCACTACCACCTCTGTGTCCCCCTCCTCCTCGTCGCCCTCCCCCCTCCCTGTGACGTTTCCACTCACACCTGCATGCACACCACCATCAGCCAGTACTTCCATCACCTCCACACCCTCCAGTACAGTCCGCACACGTGCAGTCACCACCCCCACTGCCATTTACACGTCCCCTGTGTCCTCTCCCACTGTGTCTGTCACCCCCTCTTCCAAAACACACAAACGCAGGCAGCCACCCACACAACAGCCAACCTCCACACGACAGCCTACGTCACAAGCACCTGCACCCATAGACAGCACACCTGACTCTCCTACAACCACATCCTCTCCCTCCACTCCCATACCCACTGCACCTACCCTTCCCATTGCTCCTAAAAAACTTTTCCTCTCCAAAATTGACCTCTTTGCACCACCTGACCCACCCCCTCCATCTGGTAAGAGTCCGAAGAGCACCTCAGCCACCACCAGCCCTGCATCAAGTATGACCATTGTGCACGGGTTTTGGAGTCCACCCTTTCCCAGCACAGATACATCGGCCAGCAGCAAGGGAACAGCCAGCCCCCCCCCCTGGAAAGAGAACCCGGAAAACCAAGGCCCGCCGTGAGAAGGCTGACACGGCTGCCCCCAAGGAGCAAAGTCGTGGTCCGTCACCTGCCACAACATCAAGGGAAGGCAAGGGCCAGAGAGCCTCATCGAAGGAGGGCAAGGGCAGCAGGGCGGATAAGTCAGCCAGCAGGGGCGCGGACCAGGAGGGCCCCACAAGCCCCATCCCGGGTGTGACGGAGGACACCCACGGGCCCAGGACTCCGTCACAGGAGGGTCCAGCAACTGCACGGTCGGAGGGCGACTAAGCAGGGAGTCCTGGCCAGGTCTGGCTCCCTTGATAGACAAGAAAGGCACCGCTGAACAGGGCCCCGCCGAGAAGTAAGGCACCGCTGAACAGGGCCCCGCCGAGAAGAAAGGCACCGCTGAACAGGGCCCCGCCGAGAAGAAAGGCACCGCTGAACTGGGCCCCGCCGTGAAGACAGGCACCGCTGAACAGGGCCCCGCCGAGAAGAAAGGCACCGCTGAACAGGGCCCCGCCGAGAAGAAAGGCACCGCTGAACAGGGCCCCGCCGTGAAGACAGGCACCGCTGAACAGGGCCCCGCCGAGAAGAAAGGCACCGCTGAACAGGGCCCCGCCGAGAAGACAGGCACCGCTGAACAGGGCCCCGCCGTGAAGACAGGCACCGCTGAACAGGGCCCCGCCGAGAAGACAGGCACCGCTGAACAGGGCCCCGCCGTGAAGACAGGCACCGCTGAACAGGGCCCCGCCGAGAAGAAAGGCACTGCTGAACAGGGCCCCGCCGTGAAGACAGGCACCGCTGAACAGGGCCCCGCCGTGAAGACAGGCACCACTGAACAGGGCCCCGCCGAGAAGAAAGGCACCGCTGAACAGGGACCCGCCGAGAAGTAAGGCACCGCTGAACAGGGCCCCGCCGTGAAGACAGGCACAGCTGAACAGGGCCCCGCCGAGAAGAAAGGCACAGCTGAACAGGGCCCCGCCGTGAAGACAGGCACCGCGGAACAGGGCCCCTCCTGTCAAGCACCGCTCCGCTGGGCCCTTCCTGTCAAGCACCGCTCCGCTGGGCCCTTCCTGTCAAGCACCGCTCCGCTGGGCCCTTCCTGTCAAGCACCGCTCCGCTGGGCCCTTCCTGTCAAGGCAGTGCAGACTACCAGGAGACAACGCACATGCAGGGTAAGTCACATGGGGAATTATAATACACTAATGTTCATCGTAAGCGGGAGGGGGATACCGACCACAAAATGAATGGAAGTCATCATATACATGGAGTGGCATGGGTAAAGTGGTATGGCATGGGGGCATGGCCTGCACAGACAGAAGCTGGGGCACACCATTACACTACACCAACAACAGTCCCATGGGGGCATGTTGCCATGCCAACGATGGAGCAAAGGTAAAGCCACGCCAGGAGGGAAGGGCAGAACGTCGAACTGACATCCTGGCACACGTCAGTCACCATACCCCCTACATTGACTAGGGCCCTATTAACAACCTCTAGCCATACCGACAACTGGAATGTAACTGCAACAACAGTTGCCACTACCACCTCCGCTCTGTGTGCAGCTCAAGTAGCCAATGACAGTAACTTCCCCATGGATCATACACACCTAAATTAGTGGGTTGAGGATGACAACTCCAGTAATCCCCTGAAACAAGACAAAGGCCCTAGTCCTGTCAAATGTAAATGCCCATAGTTGTCGCAAACATCAGCCAATGTCATCAACAATAGGAGCTACACAGCACTAAGGACATACCCATGCTGCATATGTCAGGGTCCATCCTGAGACTGGGTCACAATGTACCATCCCAAATGTCATACTGCTCAGACAACAGCATTGAGGGGAAGGACACATGTAACTGGTCACTGAAATACACCTGCACAGTCAGAGGAGGAAATAGGACACTGATACGATTATCAGGGCAATCCAATGACCACACATTCCCAACATCAGATGCACACATCACCAATGCCAACATCCATATCGTGCCATAACAATGCTATGCATAGGATACGCTACATGTCAACTACATTTAAGTGGATGTGAAAGATCAGAGATTGGGCCAAGTCCAGATTGTCAAGTGTGCTGCCAATGCCATCAGAGCACCCACAGCCAGTGAAAGGCCTCACCATGAGAATGGATGTAGACGGAGGCCTGAGTAGGACAAGAAGGTGGTAATTCACTATTTGGCCAGAACAAACACCTAGAGGAGATGATGCCGACAAGTCTAATAACATACCACAATACATGTGACATGCAGGTGGGCCATAGGCCTGGGTGGATGCCCATCTGAAGGACTGGAGCAATGAACACGAAACAAGATCACAATGTGAATTCATCACAAGGCAGGCATGTCACATCACTAATGCCACAATACACACACACTAATTGTACCCCGTTTCATTGCAGAGGAAGATGGATCTCCTGCATATATGCCTGTCCCAGAATACCCTGATGACATGGATGACGAGCTGGCAAACATTCACCAGCAGACCATCCAAGAGGTCCTTGGAATCCTCCAGATCCCACCTTCAGTCACAAGGAGGAGCTCAGAACAAGCAGCCATCACAGACGACCCACCCACCACCCCAATTGTAAGACCTGCCAGCTCCAATACAGCTGAGGACTCAGATGACACAGGCACCAGCTTTGAGAGAACTGTAGTTGGGGTACAGCGGGAGCTGGCCAAGGAGGTGCGGGTAGGGATGCAAACTATGGCAGCCAGCCTAGAGGGGGGGCGTTGGTGCATCTGAAGATCAGGCAGCATCTTTGCAAGGACTAACATCTATCTTGAACAACAAAAAAAGCCTGAAGGAAATCAGCACAGCTGTAATACAGTTGACCCAACAGCTACAGCAGCAATCCTGTCAACGTGTGCACAAATGCAACATTGAACCCCTCAGGGCCGACCTGGCTGCCTACCATCGTGATGTGGCTGCTATTCTTAAGAATCAGCAGATCCTCTTTGCTGCAGTACTGCCCTTAAGACCTTCACAGGTAGCAGTGACCGGGATGTCTGACTCCACGTCTTCTAACACTGAGGTGTGTGTTGCCCCTTCACAACCACCACCACCAAGGACAGAGGAGGCAACACACACATCAGAAGAAGAAGACATGGAACAGATCACATTCACACGGAAAAGTACCCGGAAGCACCAGTCCCTGCCACATGGCCAACTATTACCAAGGTCCTGCGTTTTGTAACATGCCAGTCTTACAACAACTCTACTCAATGACTGTATATCTTGTCAGCCTGCCCAGTGATTGTCTCTCTCTTACTCATTGGCAAATCCTGTCCCTCTGCACTGTCTGAAACATCACCCCAGCATGTCAAAAGCATTTCCTTAACCCCTTGTGTAGGATCACATTGTAAGATGTCACTATAATGGACTCACAATTATGGACAATGTACATATAGCACTACAGCACTTTTCAATAAATAGCACTTACACAACAAATCTGTCTCTGGGTACTGTGACACATTAACTATGCAGTAGATAACTGAAATGTGCCTACTGTCAAATAACGTAGCTTGTCAATACAACTGTCCTGATATTATGTAGTCATGGATTGCATCATACTGTGCCCTTCCTGAGGGTAATATCTGATGAAGTGGGAAACCATTCACCATCATGCTTTGTTGGACAGAATAATGCTTACTCAAGGGATATCTAAGTCATCAAATAGTGGCAGCAAAATGTTGTCACCATGCAATACTAACACATATAACAGTGCACACAAAACTAAGCTAACACTATAAAAACTGCATGAATGAAGGTGTCTGAGTTTACATCCAAATAGGTAATCATGCTGAACAGTATCACAAATGATCTATGGGAGTCATGAAGACAAGACTACAAGAGTGCTTACGACAACTCATCTTATAAAGGTGTCCTTGAACATCACACTGCAGTCTGGAAGCACCATTTGTGACTTACAAAACATACTTACCAACAAAAACACGTTGGGATCCATATTAACTATGATTGGTGGTTGCAACGAATGGTGGAATCTTTGCAAGGTAGCTCTGGGGTAGCTGCCAATTTTACAGCTCAGTTGGGATTTGTTCGTAGCATAGGACACAAATGTAATAGAACAAAATTAATGTATACTAATGCCAAGGTCATGATGACGTAGCATTTAACACATACTGTAAAGGGTTAACTATATATTTATTAAATGGTAATCACAGAAGAGGAAACTGAGGGAAAAGCCTTACCTACCCTAATATACCCTGACTACTCATTACCCACAACAGTCCCTAACTAACCTAACCTAAACTTACATGTAACAAAATGTTCTAAACATCAACCCCCCACCCCCAGCTAATGAGACGGGACACATGGAGGACAATACATACTAACCTAAACACATACTATATTATCCTAAACAAATATATATTTCTTTGTATTTTTTTTTCTTTTTTTTGTTAAACACACAAGAAACCCAACATAGACCCCCACCCACCCACCCACACACTTAATAAGTAAAAATAGAAAGAATCAGGACCTCCCACCCCCCACCCACTAACACCACTAACACTAGCTAAACTAACAGACTATACTAACCTAACACTAAGCCCCACTAAGTATGAGAACAAGGAAAGAGGAGGGAGGGGAGGGAATCATGTCCATTGTCTGCTAAGTCTAGAGGTTGGCCCTCTGGAGGGTCCGCTTTATGGACTTTACACGCCTGTTAATATGGCAAACATCCCGGCTCAGATTACTGAACTTCTGCAACACACGGTCCATCTTACGTTCCATTTCGTGGAATGCTGCAGGGTCAACTGTTGGAGCTGGGGCAGTCTGGGCACCAGCGGAGAATGTTTGTGGGCATGTAGAGCCAAGGCCAGTGGGCTGTCCTGAAGCTGTTGCAATGCTGGGGCCTGGAACTACAGCAGACGTTGGGACAACAGTCCCAGCTGTGGGTGGTGCCACCTGGGTTGAACTGGTGGTTGTGCTGGTGGTGGGAAAAGTAGGGCCACCTTGTGGGAAAGCCCTCCATGCTCCGGAGGCCCGTTCATGGCGGTATCGAAGGGCCATCCTCCTGAACCCCGACTCTACCAGCAGGATATGTTGATATCTCATGGCCCGCCGCTGGAACTCACGGACCTGGTTGGGTGTCATGTTTGCAGCTGTGAAGACAAAGGCAAATAATTGACATTAGGAACTGCATTGTCTGAAATGGCACAACAAGTAAATCAGACAATACATCTACTGTACTTGTAACAGCTCATATCACCATACAGATCATTGAATGTCCCTGAGGAAGTACATGGCAGGCCAGCCTACAAAGGTCACATCACACAGAGCACATCCAAAACCTACGAGATGGGTAACAACTGGCATTGACTTGCCATCTGAGTTCTGCCAGTTATCAGCTAACAATCATGCTGCATATCCTCCGCCAATACCTGGGCTACAGATGTCAGTGTACAAAATGCAAAACTAAAGCCACATGGTCTACAAGTTGTAACTGGATTTGCCAGTATAGTACCCATGTGCCATACCTGAGTGTGTATACTAGGTTCTGACCAAACAGTCACTTGTTCACATGCATGTGTAGCATACTGGTAGCATCAGTCCGAGGTACCCTATTCACAAACCCATGCCTGTGTTTGAGGGGGGGGGGGTGGAGAAACAAAGAACACTTCCAAACAACATGGACACCCAGGAGTGTATAGAAAACTCCACAGGTGTTTGGCTCTACACACACACCACAAGTAAGGTCTATCAACAATTAGGAGTCTGCAAACCCTTGACCAATCATAGCGCCACACATGTCAGGAAATGCACAGCTTGGTACACAACATATACTTCCAGTAAGGCATGACTTACAACAGACACAGAGTTGCAAGAACACCCATGATCATGATTAGCATGCACACCTAGGCCATTGCACTCAAGTTCCACATACCTGTAGCACTACATGTGGAAGTACATGCTGCTAGAAAGTTCTACCTACAGTTTGATAAGTACTTTGGTGAATAGGGAAGCAGACCTCTGTTGGAAAGTGATTTGCAGCACCAATCTGGGAGAATGTGGGTCTGACAGGCTGACTAAATCTGAGCTGAGTTTCAGTGCGACTCTTGTTGATACAAGTGTAATCCACATGACTCACCCCAGTACTCATTGTGGGGCCACAGGAATGACCTACAATCCCTAGATAATACAATCGGATAAGCATTGGCCAACTCAAAACTTTTGAGAAACTGAAATCCCACTCATGGAACAAGACAAATGATTGGCCAGCGCATCACACCTTGCTATGTGTTCAACCCACAGGAGTCCATCACACATCACCAGCAAACACAACACATAACAGACATATCAACACTTACTGGAGTGGTCGGGGTCCTCAAATTTAGCCACCTCTCCCACAGTGTAGGGTGCCGGTCCACCTGTAAGTCATGGAAGGAAGAAATGTGCTCAAATTCTGTGCACTGACCAACAATTTCAAAGACATATACAATGTGTAAGCTGAATAAGGAAATGACAGCCATTCAGACATGATGATACTGCATCTGATATATCACAGCCAACATGTACATAGCATGGGTCTCCTGTGACACTTACACACATATCTGCACACATGCAGTGGCCCTAACTATCATGTGGTGGCAAACATGCTCCGTCATTAGTGATCAGAAATAATACTGGAGTGTAATCGTCTCATCATGTGCAGCCAAGAGATACATCCAAAGCCTGGTTACGTGAGGACTGCATTACCAGTCAAACAGCCCATATGGGATGACACATTTATTACAAATAGGTACAATTTACAGAGGGGCAGGGACTTTTGTGAGCCCTCCTGTTATTACAGTTTCTTCTTTTGATGTGGGCCAGCAATGGTGATTTGCACCAACCATGGAGATGTGAACCCATGTGCATACCTTTGGACTACCATCCCTAATTGGAATGTGGCACAACTAACTCCAAATACCAGTCTAAGATGTTACCCGAGGGCACCTTACACCTTTTCACGATGTTTTCAAATCCATATCTGACATGTATCCAAAAAGATAAAGGACCACAATAATCCCTAACATTCATAGAACTTCCATGAACACTTTCTTTCCACACTTACCAGACTCACATGAGACATATGTCTAGGCCACTTTGCTATCATCAATTGACGTTAAGCCAGCACTCATTTTCTGCATCATGTAGTGTTTCTAAAGTCAGTCTAGCTATTGTGTCAACAAGGTTAGCCAATATTTTAATACATCTTTACTTCTCTGGCAAATGTGACCTATATAGACATGATTGGCTTGGTTGTCTGACACAAAGGCAGCACCAATTTACTTAACGGAAAAGTAGCCTGTGAGTTTGCAGAGCACGTGCTTCCTGACAGATAGTAATTGTGATCCTTCACATAGTGCATCAATTACCCTGTATGTTTCTGCAGCATTACGCACAGTCAGCAACTTAGCTGGCAGATATTGTACAACTCATCTGATGTCACTACAGAGCATTTAATCGTGCACATTTACATGATTAGTACTCACCAACAGGGCCACCAATCACAATTCCCAGGTGGTCCAGCAGATCTTGCTCCCTGGTGATGAGGTCAGCCCACCGGTGCTTCAGCTGGTGGTCACTCCTCTGGCTGGCATACACGCGCTGCAGGTGATGCAGCACCTTTCCCCACCGGATTCTGCGTGCCTCAGTGTGATACCCCTGTATCACCCTGCCTCGATCATGAGTGGTAGGAAATGGCAAACAAGCCATATAAAGCCCCCCAACTCCTCCTCACCCATCCTGCCAAGATGTGGCCTACCAGACATCTCGACAATGAAAAGGGGAATAGGGGATAAAGAAGTAGAAAGGGGAAAAGGGGGAAAGTAGGGGTACAAAAAAAGAAGAAAAGTAAACTTAACCACTAAAAGAGCCCAACTATCTCCAAACTAGCACTACCCACAACAGACTCCCACAAACAAAATAAACACTAGAATACTGGACAAAAGTAAACAAAACACACTAGGACACTATACAACAACAATATTTATTTCACACAATGACAATTGAGATAGCACACAGGGCACAAAAGCACAAAATCAATGGATACCACTCTGAAAACAGCCATACAGTCTAGAAGATTCACAGACTGCAAAGTGAAAGTGCAAGTACACCCACTGTATATAATCTGTAAACAGGATATCCTATTAAATCACTTCCTGCATAAAATGGGCACAGTTTTTCGCGTTATGCGTCATATTTTTTCACGCATAGTTTGTGCGTCATATTTTTCGACGCACAGGAGTGAAAATTAGGCCGCATCCAAATAATAGTAAATAGTCTGTATAATTATTTGGAAGCGGCCCAATTGTCACTCCTGTGCGTCAAAAAATATGACACACAATCTGTATTGGTGAAAAAAAAATGATGCATAACGCTAGCAATGTCAACATTTCAGTGCATGAACTGGTTTTGGGCATATTTTCAGTTTTTATGTTATGTTACATTTGGGATACATCAGAGATAGGCTGATTGGTCCCACTATTGTGTTGATGGTGTATGTTCACATATGAGACATCATACTGGAGCGGACCATTACCCGCTACTTCCTTAACAGGATTTTGATGGTTGGCTGATGCATTAGATGGCCATATGTGTGGCCTACATATATGTATTGCACAATTTGGGCATGTTTGGCATCAGGAGAGGATAGCATGGTGACGCACATAAGTACAATTCCTCAATGCCTATGGCTCAATGTGTGTGCAGTGGCAACTAATGTAGTTGTTGACCGAGTGTGTGTGCATCACAAGATGCATTATTGAACATATGCTTGTATGAATGTGAAGTTAATGTGTCCATACCTTAGATGCAAGTCATTGTGGAAATGAGAGAGGACATGTGTTAGTCATACATGTAGCAACATCCGTTATGTGCACTTCCAAGATTTTGGATAACGTAGACACCACAAATGACAAAGCATGCACCAGATAGATGGCAGACAGTTGTTCATGTCAATGGTCCACAATTTCACCATCCTATGTCCTAGATTTTTTGTAACAGCTTCCTAGGCACTTGTTGGTGAATCCCACCGTGAGTCAGACACATGCATTAAGGAAGTGGGTACTATGTAGTTGGCCCAGACAGCCAAAGGTGAACCACAAATGTATGATGACGCCACAGTTGAGGTGATATTACTGATCCACAACTCTCCAGTGGCTGTGGTGGACCAGCAGACGAGGCAGCACGTGTCCACATATTTTCAGTGATCAATTGCACAGAGGTGTCTTGTTCATGTGTGTGGCCCAATGTTGATCCTGTATATTTTAGGGATGTATGTTGTCACAGTTAGGTCCAGGTCTCATCATGAGTCAGTGGCAGCTATTCCTGTATCTACTGAGTATCCTTTGTTGATCAATGTGAGTAAAGTGGATGAGGACATGAGAACCTACATGGGGATGGTCCCACCCTGTCACTGAAGACGTTTAATGAGACTGTCAACAGGGCAACCTTGGTGTGCTGAGTAAGACAATGTCTCAGGTGTCATGTTCCAGTATTTGTACACAGGTTGGCCTCTGCAATTCCCACTGCATCTGGGAACATCATAGCCTCTGTGCTGATTATTCTCTCAGCTAATCATCACACACGGCCCATAAATATGTTGTGAGCAATGTAATTCTGTGTGTGAACTGTCAGGGTCCTGACATGTGTGGACTTTTCATGGACATTATCAGAGGGTGCTGGTTCTGCTGAAGGCCCTGTACCCAATCCCTTCATGCGGCCCTGGGACACTGTCACACTTTGTCGTTCATGAATAAATGAGACCCAGACAAGGGATGGGCCATGAATTTTTGTATTCACAGGGGATTCAACTCATATAGTACAATTAAAATGCAGATGATGTTATACAATGTATTTGGGTATGCATTAATGAAGCACATGACCAAATACCCTCTGAGGAATGAGAGGTTTGGTAAAGCAAGTGTGACACATATGTAGCCACAGGGAAACTTTAGATGCCAATCAGGCTGACTGGATGCAGGGTGAATCAGGATCCAGCAATTTCACAAGTTACATAATCAATGGTCTGACTAAGACTGTTTGGAGGATGAACTAGACAGTTGACATGTAAAACTGTGTATGTCCTGTGTTTTTGAAGGTGACACATGAACCCAAGGGTTGTGTTACACGGCTTAATTAGTAGCAATGCTTAACGGTGTATTTGACAAAATGGCAACTTCCATGCTGTTCCAGGCATCAGCAGGGGCAGTGCATGTTGAAATGGGCGGTGTGCATGGAGGTGATCACAGGTGTGGGCTGCATCAGTTTCTCACAAGTCCTGTAGGTGAGATTTGCATTCTAATGGCCAACAGACGTTTTCTCATGGGAAGCAATCTACAGGTGCTAACAGGGCTTAGAAACTACAAGCCAGTGTATTAATTGACCTGATGTCCATGTAGTCAGATGTACTATGACAATGGTATACCATAGGAAACTGTGTGTGTAGAGGAGGGACTATCGGGGTACACATCTTACTATTCCAGGGACATCTTCAGACAGGTTGGTTGTGACCAGGTGCATGGGTGTGTCAGGAGTTAGGAAATGGGCTGACATGTACATGGAATGTCATGTGCACAATGCTGCTCATATGTGTGGCACTTGTGCTGTCTATGTTCTGCTTATATGGAACTCTAGTCACAGATGGTCCTTGCAAAGATTGGATGCAGTTGGACTTACTGCTGTCAAAGGTCTGGTCATACATTCCTGTTACTGATGCAAAAGCACATCAACTGCCTCATGTATGAGGCTTGTTTTCCCCTTATTGAGTGATGGTATCTTAGTTGTGAGCCATATGCTGCGATGAACCATGTTTCCAACATGTATGTGTGAAATATCCTCCTCTTCCTCCTCTTCAGGCAAGTGTGGCTCTGGTTCCAGGAGGGGAATGTTCCTTCTTATGCAAATGTTGTGCAGAATGGCACATGTTTGAATGATCTTACAGACCATTTCAGGGTAATATAGGAGGCTACCACCAGTGATGTTGAGGCACCAGAATCTCGACTTGAGGATGCCGAAGGTCCTCTCGACTATTGTGCGTGTCATCCTATGTGCGTCATTGTAGGCACGCTCTGCTGCAGTACTCGGGTTGCCAATAGGTGTCACTATCCATGGCTGGATGCCATACCCCTGATCAGCTGCTAGAGAAAATGAATGGGATCATGTTGATGTAGCTAGCCCCATTGAAATCACCTTGCATGGCAGTAGTTTTCTTGTGTTGTCTGTGACTCTTTTGTGTTATTGTGTCGCATCCTAGGCTTGTAGGATGTACCATCTGCATTGTGTTGTTTCCTTGGCTGGACGAGTGTTTGGCTGCTGACTAGTTGTCAGCAGTATGTTTTGGGATTTCAGTAGTGTGCCCTCCCTTGCATTGTGACTTGTGATACAGGTGTCTCTGTGTCTTCATTGGGGGTGAGATGATAGTTACATACACAGGTTAAATTTGACAGTGTTGTTAACACATTCATATCAATGTACTCTGGACATCCCATACCTTTAGACTTATGCAATGGATTAATGTAAACATAATTGAGATGCTTACAATTTGCAAGGTGACATTTAGGCAACCAACTCCAAATGTTGTGATCATTGACGTCTTAATATTAGGCTGTACAGTAATTTCAGATGTGTGACAGGTTCAATGGTGATCTAAGAAACATGGCTAGCGATGTCACAACCTCAGTGTGATCCTGTCGACATGTTGCTGTTGTGGTGTATGTGTTGTGTGTCCTAGAGGGTTGCTGTGCAGTTTGTATATAAGTAGGTTTTTGTACTTACCAACAAGTAGTCCATTGCCATACCGTCCATCCTGGAAGTGTTGATTGATGGTGCTGTGATGGAAGATGAATGAATTATGGACACTCCCAGGATATTTTGCCATGATGTTGGTGATCAATCCTTGGTGATCGACAATGGCCCGCACATTGATGGAATGTGTGTGCTTCCTGTTGCGGTAGAGGTGTTCAGTTGCAGCAGGTGGCACAAGGCGTACATGTGTGCAGTTGATTGCACCAAGGATGTGTGGGAAGCCACTAATGAGGTAGAACCCCTGTTTTGTTTCCTGCTGCTTCTGCAGTGTGTTAGGGAAGCAGATGTGGTGGGGTGTGAGTCCAATGATGGCATCCAGTACTTTGGGCAAAAAGGCAGAGAATGACGGCTGTGATATTCCGGCAACCAGGGCACCAGTTGTTTGAAAAGAGCCACTTGCCCGCATGGAAGTACGGCAAGCAGCTTGGTTTCTGTTGGGATGGTGTGGGGTGTCAGCACGGTGGGTGCCAACTGTGGCTCTATGTTTCGCAGCAGCTGCTGAATGGCCTGCCAGTTCAACCTGTACCTCTGGATGATGTCATGTTCCCTGAGGCCATGAAGGGTTGTTCTGGGGCGGAATATCCTCTCCTGCCTTCTGCGCTGCCTTTGGGGTCCCTGCTGGTGTTGTGGTAGCTGCTGTTGTTGCTGCTGGGCTCTGCGTCTGCGTGCACGCTGGATGATAAGCACCTCCATGTCTCCCTTTTGCTCCTCTGCTGCTCTACTGTTGCTTCTGTGTGTTCTGATTAAATACAGGTGTGTTTGCCCCATTTTAATGCCTGCCCTGACCCAGGCATTAATTTTTTACGCAAATTGGGCTGTGCGTCATTTTCCGGCTCCGCCTCCCGGCCGTGCATAATTTTTGCTCAAAAGCATAAATACGACGCACGGCCGTTTAAGTAATTTTTTGGACGGGAACGCCCACCTTGCATATAATTAATGCAAGGCGGGTTGCCGCATCCAAAAAATGATGCACACAGCGGAATTTTGTCGTCCGCGGGTTCGGGCGTCAAAGTTTAAATACGGGGCATGGTTTGCGCTGAATGTGCATCAAAATTTTTGACGCAAATTCCGTGCAGACGGAGTATAAATATGCCCCTCAGACTTCTCAGGTCATGGTAGAACAGATTGTACCCCTTTCTCTCAATGAGACAAGTCTCATAGTGCAAAGACAGAACAGAAGCAGGATCTTGGTTCAATAGATTTTTTGAATTAACTGCATTCTATGTAATAAAGGCATGAATTGTGATTATGAGGATAATTAAATGCAGCACTTTTGCTGTGGTGACAGGAAAGTGAAGCACAGGAAGAGTCCCATAGTATTGTCACAATAGATGACATTCTGATGACAGAAAATCAGAAAAGTCAAGGAAGGAACCAAAAATGTGTGATCACAGAAAAACCCATTAGGAAAATAATGCCACAAGGAAGGAATTTTTCTTTGATAAATAAAGACATCCATATGAACCAATCACAATCCTTCCATGGGATGATTTTCCACACCCAATCATCTCATGGGTATCTCATGAGCGGCCTGTAAGATCATAAAAAACAATGATTTTCTTACGATTTCAAATGCAACAATACATCAAATGTTTTTACAACACTATTCATGTTTTAATTTCTTCAGAACTGCAAAAATAAAGCACTAGGAACTTAGTTTCAAACATACAGCCTCACAAGTATACTGCGAGAGCTGGACAGGGAATACAGCCTCCTCATAGTCCATGCAGAGGACTGTGTGTTCAACTCCTGGGATTGTCTCGCAAGAGCCATAATTTAGAAATCAAAATAATGAAGACAATATACATACTGTACTGACTATTATTAAGGATTAGCAATCAATAATAACTGAACCCATGGAAAAAACCTCTGTACAATAGATTAGAATAAAATGTATGTATTGTGAAGCTCCCACAAGACTGATCACACACCTGGGAAATAGATGTAGATAGTTTACACTATATTAAAAACTGATCAGTGTCTTTTTGGAATATAAATGTGAAGTTTATGTAAAGATCCATTCCAAGACCCTGAAAACTATGCTGGGAATATTTCTGTACATGTGATTTCCAAAATAAGTTGAACATTTTCAGCGCAAACATTGTTGGAGCACGTATTGTGTATGTATATTTAAATATACATAATATATATTTAATAATATAATATTTTTTTTATTTAAAGAAAACCCTAGAAACTCACTGAAAAAAACAAATGTTAAAGAAATCTTAAAGTTTGGTGTAATAAAGGTATACGTTTTTGATTAAAGCAACACTAGAAATTCACTGAAGAAAACAAAGTGAAAGTAATGCTAAAGTTAGGTTAATTTTACAGTGACAACGTTAAAGTTTTGAACTAAAAAAAACACAGAAACTCAGCAGTTATAGTTAGCAGCACTAACTATAATGTGTGCCCCGCCCTGCACTGCTTATAACCTCCCATTTAACAGCACTCATGGCATGTACTGTGACATCCTATATGACATTATTGATGACAGGGCATTTTTTTGGTTTGCTAATAACTTTGGTGCTTTCTGCCGAATCTTCACATAACTTTCCTAAAAAAGGCAAATTCACTACATTTTCTTCCCAAAAAGTTTTGGGGTTGTCCATCGAGCATGGACTGAGAAAAAAGGAGGGTCTCAAAAGTCAATTTCCTGCAGAAGTCACACACCCGCGGCAGGAGCACTCTGGCGGCCACCATTTTTTCATGTGAAGATGGGAAGGGAGGCACTAATAGGGCCCCCCCCTCATCAGCCAATTTAGGGCCCAGTAGACTGTATCTCCCTGGGGCCAGGTATAATAAAATAAAGGGGGGCATTGGCCCCCTTCCCAAAGCCAATGGTGGCCCCAAGGACCACATTATTTTTCAAAAGGGAAGGGGTCTAGACAGCCTCCCTCTTTGAGCCCATTTAGGGCCTGGGGACCCCATCCCCTGGGGCTGAAATAGAAAAAAATGGGAACAACAGCATGCTCCACCCCCCAAACTTTAAAAAGGCCGCAGGAACCCCATTCTCCAAGATTATAACTTAAATTAAAATGGAGGGGGGCATGTAGCACCCCTCCCTTGCATTTCTAATGGCACAGGGGACCTAATTTTCTTTCTCACTTACTGTGTCCCAGGCAGCCTACCCCGAAAAAAAAGTGAATCTGGTGGGGGCATTTTTATATCTTTCCTTGGGGGAATGGGGTGCTTGGGGCCAAATAAGGCTTAAGGGGGGGCCCCAGCCCCATCCCCTTTTTTATTGTGTTTGGCCCTTGAGAATGGGTTTATGTTGCCTTTTAGGGCTTGGAGGGGCTGAGCAATACCCTCCTCCTATATTTTGGAAGGCTCAGGAGAGGGGCTGCATGCCCTCTTTCCCTTAATATATATGTTTTGGCCTTAACACTTAGGGCCTCAAGGTCCTGAAGGACAGCCCTAAGCAATGCACACCTAAGGCTGTGCACGGCTTGGGGTTGGCAGCTTGCTGGGAGTTTAGCCATGGGCCTGCCAGGGCCAAAGGCAGAGAGTTAGCTTTACCTATTGTAATAACATTTTGCTTTCTATTGAACAAAGTATAAATTTACTGACAAAAACAAAGGTTTG
Source organism: Pleurodeles waltl (assembly GCF_031143425.1). Taxonomy (NCBI): domain Eukaryota; kingdom Metazoa; phylum Chordata; class Amphibia; order Caudata; family Salamandridae; genus Pleurodeles; species Pleurodeles waltl. The sequence goes on from NC_090438.1 coordinate 409,540,214, forward strand.
AATAATGCTATGTATAATTGTGATAAAGAGATCTGTTTTTGGTAAAAATAAAAGACTTGGAAGTTCACTGGAAAAAACAAACATTAAAGTTATGTTATAGTTAGATGAAAATGTCAGTGGCAGCATTAATGTTTTAAAAGCAAACAAACACATGTCATATATATATATATATATATATATAGATATATATATATATATATATATATCTATGTATATATATATATATATATATACATAGATATATATATATGTATACACACACACACACATATATATATATATGATATTAACTTAAAAAATCAGGATATAAACATGTAAACACATATGTAGTTAAGTGTAAAACTGACTGAAAATTTAACCATCAAACAAAACAATCGGCAAATTTAAAGTTACAACTAACTAACCACAAGAATCACTTTTCCATTTAAATTACCTTTATAGAAAGCACACAAAAATGTGCATTAGTGTGCAGCGAATAGTCCAAGGTTTGAAGAAAGTGACACTCTGCCAGATTCAACACATAGAAAAAGAATAATCAATCTTCTAAAAAAGAAAGCAAACTCTAAAGAGTAGGCAATATAATCAACATTATTTACAAGTACATTCTGCCAACAACCAACTTTAAAACTTAAACACTAGCATTAATGTAATGCTTTCTATTTATGTTTCCCTATTATAGGAGGCAGAAGTAGAGCAAATGCAAATATATAGATGAAAAAACCAGAATGCATTTTCTTAAACTATAAACTCCCACAAATACACTATATTTCCCTGTATAGGTTCAAAGCAAAACTTGCTTAGAGTAAACCCTAATAACAATCATAACGTTTTAAAACACATAGCTCAGATTTATCAAGCTTTCACATAGCACAACACAGCAAGCCACCTTGCCCAGCTGCATGAAAGGGAAAGGGCACAAATGTGCTGTATTTAACATCATATGGTGCATTCCTGTCCTTTCCTTGGCTGCCCTTTTGACTGCCTAGCCCCAATGCAGGCACCCGTGCCTCATGGTGCAAGGGTGCCTGCTTTGGAAACAGGAATGTTTGTGTGCAGGAAAGGACACCTTCCTACACAAAAACAATCATCTGAGGTATTTTCCTCTTTCTAAATGTGATGCAGAATACAACACACATAGGAAGAGGAAAAACAAGGAGAAATAAAGGTATTTCTCCTTGTTACACCTTCCATGGGGAGGCATATCATTTTGACTCTTTCCCAGGTCTACCACTAATGGCAAAACTGGGAATTTGCCAAAATCCATGGGTAAATGCATGGGAACATCCATGCTTTTCTCATGTAATGCTTTCTTGGGGCAGAGTAATGCAAGGCAGAAATTTGGGTTGGTTGCCTTTCATTACACCTGAATTATAAAGCCATGCAGGGACCACACAAGGTGGCCTTGTGTGACTTGATAAATCTGACTTTAATGTTACAAGACTCTTGTGGTGCATGGGCGACAAAACAACATGATAAATATGGAGCATACTTTTTTATAAATCTTCTTTTTTACACAGGCCAAATTCAAACACATTTTCCATAACTTGCAAGAATAAATTAATACTTCAAAAACATCTCTTAAAAATGAAACATCATCAAATCTCTTACCATAAAATGTAATGGACATTTGTGTTTTACTGCTAATTAAAACATAGTTATTGCAAATATTTCATTAATATATCACTCTAAATTAGTTTACATCACATCTCAAAAAGAAAAACTGGTATTGTCGCACATTGGACATACTTACAGACAAGATAGCACAAGCATGGAAAGTACACATAGGAAATGCACACATTTTTATTTAAATGCATGGTATGGGAGGGCTACTATTAAAAACAATGCAGTACAAGAAGTGAGAAAGGTTTTACAAGACCTTAGAGAAGCAATCACTGGCTTTCAAGAACCTACAAGAGCTATTTTTAAAAATATCTTAACAAAAGTTAGGGACTATTCTCCCATGGCAACTTCCAATCATCCCTACCTAAAAGGATGTATAACAAAAACCTGTAATTCTACAACCAAAAACCGTGCTGCTTCTAAAAAGTTCCAAGACATAAACATACCTGATATTTTAACTACAATACACGTTGAAGAACTTTTACTTATGTATGGTAGCACTTATACCCACAGAAGAACAATATATTATTCAACAGAAGACAACCTGCTAACATTAACAAAAGGAAAAACGTGGATGATAGATGGCACATTTACATCATGCCCTCCACCATTAACACAAATTTTCAATTTGAAGGTGAGTACCACAACAGAAACATACCTTGTGTGCAGGCACTTCTATCTAACGGAGTGCTACATACTATGAATTATTACCTCAAATATCTTACACTAACATTTCCTATCCGCCATAAAATCCCTGAGTTTGAACAAGCAGTAATTAGTTCCACATTCAAAACATACAGCCATACATTTATACACGTCTGATACTATTATTTCAATCTTTTTAGGTATTTGGAGACACCTTCAAAAATCTACAATAAGGACCTGATCTAGATTATGTCAGTAATAATCCTGCTACCCGTTTTCTGGTTGAAAACCCATCCGTCGGCTTGGCAGTCCACCGGTCTGATTTAGATGTTGCCGGTGCCATAGACGATCGAGCACCCAAGTCCCGTCGTCTCCACCAGAAAACTTCACCCACGACAATGGCGCCATTGGAAGTAGTGGCTGCTGGTGGGACTCCAGCCACATTCACCACCAAGCAGATTTGAATGTACCTTCCGATCAAGCCAACTATGGCACTGCTACCTCCACACCTGAGTTGGCAGATTGGAGGGGAATTCGGTACAATCCTACCCTTTTTCCCATTTCCTCTTCTGTTTTTGACTGTTCACGACTGATCGCTGATGTCACTGGACCACGGACAAAAACACAACCCACCCTGTTGCCAGACTCAAAGGTAGGGAAACGGCATTGACTGTGTGCATTGTCTGGGCACAGCACATGAGCTCGGGACCACTATAGTCATATCCATGTCACAGTCATTTTTTAAATTACTGTGACATGCATATGTTGGAGCACAATAGTGGCAGAATGGATGGAGATACACTGGTACAAGACACATTGCACAAATACACAAAGGTTATTTTGGTGTCAGTATTAATTGCTAAATTAATGCTGGCACCATAATGACGTCACAATCACACTTGTTAACTATGTGTGTGCACATTTGCAAGAGCACCTGTACTTGTGATGTTCTGTATGTGAGTGTGTACATGTATGAGTGTGCGCAACTGGATTGGCTGGTTGAGGTGGAGGGAGCAAGAGTGGGTGATGGGGTTGTGTCAGAATGGGTGCCACTTGCATATGGGTCTGATTTTGTTGTCTGTGTTTGGTTGTGTTTCATTTTGCTGTGTTTCACATTCAGGTGAGTGTTGTTGTGATGTGTGTAGTTGAGCTTTTTGGCACATGTTTGTGTGGATGATTGTATAGTTGTATCGTTGTTGTGATTGTATTTTGTGTGGATGCCCCTGTCAATAGTGTGTCTATGTTGTGTCATGGATGTATGTTAATATTTGTTTTTGGCATGTACGTGTTGTGTTGTGGTGGAATGACAATGGATAATAGTGTATATGTGGTGTGTAGTGTGTTGTGTTAAACGGGGAATGCACATGGCCAAGTTACAGTGTGCGTGTATGTGTGTGTGTATGTGTGTGTATGTGTGTGTGACCTATCTATCTTCCATAGCCACTGCCATTGTGAGATGTCCATGGGGTCCTGCTACAGCCTTCCTCCATCAGTAATCCACTACTAGAACACTGCTTGCAGAACTGTAACATTTAAATATGTTCGGGGGTAACCCACCGGCCTGATGGCTAGGCAGAGCACTCCTTCATGGTGGTCAGTGGCTCAGCTGCAATACATCTAAATACAGTGATCAGAACAGTCTACTTGATGGAGTACTTGGGTCCGCCACCACAGCAAATTGGTGGTAATACCGCCAAGATCTAAATCAGGCCCTAATTGTGGAGTATGCAAAAAAAAAAGGCAATTTTCCCCAAGAGATAAATTAATTGCTCTATCATATCTCCCAGTTACAGAAGTAGAAAACCAGAGAAAACCACTACAACCTCCTCATAGAATCTCCCTACAACTAAAAACACAAACCCAAACTAAGTGCTCTAAGGAATTATTTCAAAGAGACTTAAGTAAGCAGAGTGCATTGTTCCAATCACAGATGACAGCCTAAGTATAAAATACCATGGAGAGATGTTTGTAAGAGCACCATGGCTCAAGAAGACTAAACAAACGACACAGTAGAAGAGTAGCTTAAGGCCTTCCAAAGCACATAAAGCTGAAGTCACACTACCTTCTGCCAATTCCTAGATATATTAAAAAAGTTACCAACAATCTTCAATAGAGCAATCTATTATCAACTGAAACCTACATTGCCAAAACACTAAAGAAATATACAAATACTACAGTGCACAGTACAAACATTTATAAACAATTGAGGCACACTTTACCTAAAATCCATAGCAAACAAGCTACTCAAAATCCCAATATGCCAACTCTAAGATAAAACTGTTAAAAAATACCATTCTAATTTTCTAATAAATTTAATTGTAATCATTTTCACTAATCATTCAAAAATACAGTCAGACTAAATAGGAAAAATAATGATAATAATGATCTCTGAAAGGAAAAACCTAAATATCTCTTAAAAACATGTTTGCCACACATCAATAACATGGAAAGGGGAGATATCATGTTTGCAGACCATGCACGCTTTATAGGAATGGATGGGTGAGTGATTGGAAAGGAAAAGGTTATGTGGAGACTTAAAAACTATCTACTGCATGACTGAATTAACAGGATTCAGTGGGATGCCTTCAAAACTGTGCCCTGGGATACAATGATAACATTGCATGCCCAAAATGTCAGAGAACTCAATTGGTGACAAACAATATACGGGGAATGCTAAGGAAAGGGGGACACCTTTATAAAGACTGTACAATGACAGGTAAGGTTTGGAAGATAAATAGGTTAAGAGGGCAACTGATGTTAATGGTGACTAATAAAGCAGAATACATCATTTTGTGAGCTGAGAACTCAACAGAGGTACTACCTCAAAAATAACAAGACAGATACAATTCTTGCCCTCTAAGTGCAAGCTAAGGCCAACAGAATGTATATCAGAATTCTCCAATGAATAGCTAGTGAGCTACTGGTGTATATGTATATGTCAAAATAATGCATTCATGACAACTATGTGTCCATTTTTAAAACACATAAGCTGATTTCCAGATATCCGGAGAAATTTGTCCAAATTTTCAAAATGTATTTACAGTTGGTTTTTGAGTGATTACTCACGTTGGAAGACTAATTACTAATATTATTACTTTTGGGCCAGAGGCACTGCAACTGTGTCTGGCATGTATAACCTATGTAGAGCCATTCCAAATTGACAAAGCATTTTCTATATTACTGCTGGTACCCCTGTCTGATGCATTGAGGTGATCACTGCTGATAATCGTGCCTCGGTTGCCACTGATGTAATCTTGTCTAATGTGGTCATTAACACTAATAATATTAATAGCTCGCCATGATTCTATTTGAACATAAGTAGCTCTTATTACATGAAAGGTTGGAGATCTCCGATGTACATTGTGGAAATAAAGGATTCTGGGTGTAAGATGGTGGAAGTTGAGATTGGAAAATTGGATGTGTTTAGTTCATCATATTAAGGTTGTACTCTAGTGAAGGAAGGGTGATGCTATGGAAGAGCAATGTACTCTTCTCATATTGGCATAAGCCTGGCAAGAATACCCAGACATGTCCATTGAGACAGACATGAAAGGGACAGCATAGAAACATGTAAAACTCTGGAAATCACCATGGCCAGAGAGCTTTGTAGTCATATTCTATAAAACCCTGAGTAGCCTTCTACCCCATTTGTGACTAAAGCTTTCAACCATTTTGGGGAGAGCAAAGCAATCACTGACATAATGAAATGTGCCAATATTGTGCCAATCTTTAAACCAGGCAAACATATTACTTTCTGTAAAGTCTGCAGTTTGGGAGACTTTTTTGACTCTAAATGCCAAGCTATTTATCAAATTCTTGGAACATATATTGGAAGAATAGTGCTCTGAACTAGTCGATGCAGACTAACCAGGATTTGTGAAAGGGAGTCAGACCTATGACCACATTGGGAGAGTACAGCATATCAGAGAAAAAGTTCCTAGGAGGGGAATTTTGGTGTCTCTAGTGACATTATATGCCAAAAAGCATTCAACTGCAAGAGTCATATCTTCTTAAGGAAAACTCTAGCCAAAACGGGTTTGGGGTGGAACATATGTGGGTGAATATTTGCTAACTGCCAAGCACCAGAGTCATAAATTATAGAAATGTGGAGTGTTCAGGAACAGTGTGGTTGCAGAGAGAAATGTAGAAGTGATGTCCAATGTTGATGCTCTTATCTGTGTTCTCTGTAGAGCCCTTAGCACTGAAAATAAGTGTAGACCAGGAAGTCAGAGGAGTGGTTTTCGAGGTAGAACTCAGCAAGGTAATTTATTCCCTGATAATATCCTTTTGTTGTTCTCTGAAATTGATCAATCAATATCAGCGCTAATGAGACACCTAGAACAATTTGAAATTGTGGCAAGATTGAAGACAAACAAAGATAAATCAGAGGTACTGATCCGGACCATTGATTCAGCAACAGTAATGAGACAGGATTGACATTTTCTTCTTAAATAGGTGGAACCTCACATTAAATATTTAGGGATTACAATAATCCCTGTGGTGTCTCAGAATGTATGAGTCAATTGGAGTAGACTGAAAAGTACGATTGTTGTAGACTTTAAAAAGTGGCATACACTTGTAGCATCATGGTTAGGTGGAGTGTCCACTATTAAAATGAATATCCTTCCAAGACTTCCTTATTTCTTTCTGGCAATGCCCACAACCACATATAGGGAAGAAATATTAGCCCTACAGAAAAAGATTGGAGTATTTATTAAGGAAAGCAAAAGGGCAGAATATCAAGTCATAGTCTTATGAGGACATGCTCGAAAGGAGGATTGGCACTACCATACGTGCTGAGATATTATCAAACAACCCATCTGGGACTGCTCTAGAAGTGGACTTTGGGGGTAACAGAAACCAAGGGTGTTAATGGACAAAGCAGTAATGGACAGAACAATATGGAATGTCCTTTGGCTGGCCAAATTAAGCAAACCTAAAAATGCCTATGCCCATGCTAGTGAATTTTTGGTTGCCATCATAATATCATGGGATACAGTAGACAGGAATCTTATATTGACAACATATCATTCCCCACTCACCTCTGTATACATAAATCCAGTCATGTGAGAGAAGCTTTTGTACTTTGGATAGAGGGGAGTACATTTTATAAGTAACCTATTTACAAATGAAATGGCTAAATATTTTCTACAATGCCAATCTGAATTCAAAATTGCAGAACAATCTGACATTTGCACATACGAGACACTGAATTCTCCAACTAACAGTTAAGAGAGGAGCTCTTAGAGACCTAACAGAATTTAAGAAATGCATATTCATATGGCCGGAATCAGAGGGGCTGATATTGCAAATGTACAATATTATGAAATATGGTGAACAGAAAAAACACATGGGGCCATATTTATACTTTTTGACGCAAAACTGCGCTAACGCAGTTTTGCATCAAAAAAATTAGCGTTAGCCGCCGGCGCTGCCTGGTGTGCGTGAAAAAAAAACACGTACACCAGGCAGCGCTGGCGTAGGGGGATATGGAGCTTGGGTGCCAAAAAATGGGGCAAGTCAGGCTGAGGCACATTTTTCGCCTCAACCCGATTTGCGCCATTTTTTTCGACTCCCAACCCCCATTGAAATGACTCCTGTCTTAGCAAAGACAGGAGTCATGCCCACTTGCCCAATGGCCATGCCCAGGGGACTTCTGTCCCCTGGGCATGGTCATTGGGCATAGTGGCATGAAGGGGGGCACAAATCAGGCCCCCCTATGCCACAAAAAAAAAAAAACTTACCTGAACTTACCTTAATGTCCCTGGGATGGGTCCCTCCATCCTTGGGTGTCCTCCTGGGGTGGGCAAGGGTGTCAGGGGGTGTCCCTGGGGGCTTGGGAGGGCACCTCTGGGCTCCTTCCGAGCCCACAGGTCCCTTAACGCCTGCCCTGACCAGGCGTGAAAAAACGGTGCAAAAGCAGCCGGATGTCATTTTTTTTGACCCGCCCACTCCCGGGCGTGAACTTTGCCCGGGAGTGTAAATACGGCGCACATGCCTCGGAGTCAATTTTTTAGACGGGACGCCTACCTTGCATATCATTAACGCAAAGTAGGTGTCCACGCTAAAAAATGACGCAAACTCCATGGACTTTGGCGCTAGACGCGTCTAACGCCAAAGTATAAATATGGAGTTAGTTTTGCATCGGAATTGCGTAAAAAAAAACGACGCAATTTCGACGCAAACAGAGTATAAATATGCCCCATGGGGTACTAGAATGCGTGAGACAACCAGGTAGGTAAGTTTCAGTGAGGGAATGAGAACAGGTGTTGGGAAACATAATAGGTTGTTACAATAATATAATACATTAAGAACAGTACTGTAAAATCATGTATAACTAGTACCTTACCTCACAGTGAATGAAGGTGATTTTCCTGAACACTACTGGATTGTGTTGGAAATGTGAAGAAGAGAAAAGGACCGACTTACATTTAAGGTGGTAATATATTAAATTACAGCACTTGTGGTAAGAAGTAGTGCTGTAGTATAAATGTCAAACTGCACACACACAGTGTTCATGAAAGCGTATTTTATTAAATAACTCCTTTGTACAGCCGTCCATGGCAAAATCCTCACAGCAACTTCCAGACAATCCAAATCTTCACACCATTGATGTGTAATGCATCTGAGTAATGCAAGAACATTACATTTCCTCCTTTCTTTAACAAATAAACAAAATTAAAATGTTCCAAATAAAGGGTGAGGTACATATAAAACGGCACAAACATGCAATACATATATATATATATATATATATATATATATATATATATATATATATATATATATAAACACACACACATATGTATATATTATTATATCTATACATATCTATATATAGTAATAATAAACTTTGGAAATATTAATTGAAAAATTTATTGAATAACAAACGTAGTATTATTTCTAAAGATGCAGTCCCTTATTAACGCACAAATACTTAAATTTAGATGACAGTCAGATTTCTCTTCTCACCTTAAATATGTCCTGTCTTACACATGTTTTGTTTTTCATTATTATCCTTCCCTTCAGTGGGTCCTTTTTCCATATTCAGCTTAACTAACTTACTTTTATTCCATTTTGACAAATCAACAATCTCTACATAAATTCTAGCTCCCTTCTTCATAACCCTATCCTCAGAAATTACAGATTTCCTTTTGCAAACAAACAATGGTAATTGCACCTTAACCTTTTGTTTAACGAATACCATGAAATCCTTTGACCAACATCGTAACAACATTTCTTTTAAGCCACAGCTATTTCCTTCCATTTCTAACCACCACATTACTCCTGCCCATAAAAATAACCAATTGGATTTTGCTCCTTTTCAGCAACCAAAAAGGCAATAGGCCCTTGGCACAATTCGTACTATTCCTATATGACCACATCATCTGCAGTCTGTCATTAGCCACTGCCATCTAAATGCTCTCTTTAATTACCCTGTTGACACTTTTTACCATTGGCCCTTACTTATATACTGCTGAATTTGAATGCAAAATATTCCTTTGTTAAAAATACTCACTGACTTCTGCAGAACAAAGTTGTGGTTTATTATATGTTACAAGTTCTTCTGGATAACCCTCACTGAGATATACTTTTTCTATAAACAGTATAACCACTTTACTCATAACGTCTCCTAGAAATTCCAGTTCAAGCCACTTGGAACATTAATCCACAATCACTATAGCACATCTATTATGCAAACCCATTATCTCCTATAGTTGCACAATATCCGTAGCCAATTTTAGCCATGGTCTTATCAGAAAATTAATAGGCTGAAGTGGTTGACACCAAGTTCTGTGAACCTTGTCACTGTTATTAACAAACATTCCTTTACAAACGTTTCTATGTGTTTATTTATACAGGGGTACCAAAATAATTCTCTGACTCTACTTGTGGTGTTACTCCTGCCTAGCTGACCCTGATGACCTTGGCAACCATCAACATGGAGTGGCTAGCTGTTTGATTTACCCCCTTATTGTTATCAATTCAGCAGTATTTATAGTAGCATCCTTCCATTTCTTGGTCGAAATATTTTCCTTTTTTATGCACTCCACAGCTGTTACTCATCCATATTCATCTAGATCATCACCTGATACTCTAATTCTTGATAATGCATCAGCAAAAACATTATTCCATCAAAATATGCTGCATGGTAAAATTATATTCTTCCAAGTTTTCTAATCATCTGGCAATCCTCAGAGAACCAATTCCAGATCCTCTAGTGGTTAACAAATTAATAAATGTATTAAGGTCAGGTCTTAAAATTACTGGGCTGTCCAACATGTAATCTTTCAAGTGTCTTTTAGCCCAACAAATTGCTAGCGCTTCTCTTTCAATGACAGAATAATTTTGTTCTAGTTCTGCCAATGTACATGAAGCACAAGATACCATCTTTCAATCTCCATTTTGTAGCTGTGATTCAAGTGGGAAGCATTAGAAATGTCTTGTATTATGGTCTTGAATTCATTTGTCTACCTTCACAACATTACAATTTCTTATTTTTTTCACTACATTTCTCATGGTTTTGGTTTAGTAAGCAAAATCCTCAACAAATTTAGAATAGAACTCAAGTACATCCAAACATGATCTCACATAATCCTTGTTGGAAGGTGCCATAGAATTGATACTGCTGTTGATAATTGTTTCCCTAGGTTTAACACCATTAGAATCACATTTGTGACTTAAGCATATAAAACGTCTCACTTATATCTTTCAGCCATTGCAGTTTAACCATTGGCACATAACATTTCCAAAACTAACATTATCCTATGATCATTATATTTTCATCCCAGACAACAATCAAAAGATCCTCCTAAAAATAACTTACCTTCTTCACCCCCTCAATTTTTACAGGAGTCTCTGGAACACTAATGACACAAATGCCAGCCCAAAGGGCATCTACTTCTACTGGTATGCATCAAATGTTGTAATGAACAATGTCACGTGTTCTGATGATACGCTGAAGATAAGGCTATTGTGGAAAACCACTTACACTTTCCAGTGGTGGGCAGTAGTTGATTAGTACTGTGTAAAGGATGTCTGCCTACCCAAACAGAATTGCATAAGTGATGCATATCAGCACACATCCGCATAGATTTGGCGGGTTTTCGTACAATCATAATGGGTAACAACTACTCAGTAAATTCAATTTCTTCTATTTCAGCATCAAGCAGTTTTTTTTAAAAATTATTGACTTAAGAGAATCTGTGACAGCAAAAAGTAGACTGTCCACCTTGTAAATCCTATATAGACAACCCCATCCCAAGATGATCTTATGGTTAAAACCACACAGTTTGCCCAGTATATCAGAAAAGAGACCTGGAAACATCTGAACAATATTTTCTGATTCAACTACTAAATTCACTAAGATTAATTGTTTAGCCGCTCCAGCCCACAGGAGCTTGGTGAATTATTCCTAATAGAGGTGCACCTCTTTTACCAACATATATGCAAATTCTAAAACTTGCTGTGGTTTCCCCTAACATTTTGCCTTCAGATCCCCTGTTTCAGCTGACTTTGGGCCTGATTTAGATCTGGTGGAGGGAATACCCCATCACAAACATGACCGGTGAACCGCCTGCTCTATTATGATCCCTATAGAATATAATGGGATGTTAATACGGATGGGATATCAGTCACGTTTGTGACGGAGTATTCTCCTCTGCGGAGATCGAAATCAGGCCCTTTGTTTTTGCTGGTCTTAGGACTCTGTGCACATTACCGCTGCTACACAGAGCTAAAGTTATAAAATTATTGTGCTTTCTGCTCAAAACATGTTGAAATTGGCTTATACGCTGTTGGCAAATTTAGTTTGCTTAAAAGTCCCCAGTAAAGTGCATCGCGTGTGCCCAGGGTCTGTAAATTAAATGCTACTAATGGGACTGCAGTACTGATTGTGCCAGGCTCAAAGCTTCCTTTTCAATATGTAGATGTTTTCTCTAAAGTAGACTCTGGACAGCACCAAGGAGTGTAGTGTATTTAGATTTGTTTTTCACTAATGCAAGACCTATCTCTTCCAAAGGATAGCAAGGGAGTTGTCTTATTAAATGTTAAAAGTATATCTTTCAAATGGGAAGAAATACCTGGTTCATGTTTGGTGTCTCTAGAACCCTAATTTAAAAGCTTAACATATAGTGAAGTTGCATTTTAAATTACAACTTTGAAACTGCCACATTTAATAAGTTGGCATTTTTTTGTCTTAGCCATCTGGTGTCTGCAGCCTGTTTCTGGTCATATGACTGGTTGTAGTTGAGCTTTGTGTATGCTTCCTAGATAGCCACACACATTAGCAGCCTGGAGTGACTGGATGGATCACTGGCAGGGTATGAGGGAGGAGCTGGACCCCCATTCACTTCCATCTGAGTAGGCTGTGTCCTGTCTCTATACAATGGCTACATACACCCTGTCTTCATTCTGGAGACAAGGCATGGAAAGCAGGGCATCTGTGCATTCCAAAGATAAGCCTCTAGAAGAGTGTCCCCACTTCCAAAGCACAAATGTGTATAAAAGAAGGACCTCAGATACCACCACTACAATTCACTTCTGGACATGTGGATACTATGCCAGGAAAAATAACTGCTGTGCTGCTAGAATGGCTACCTTAGGGACTACTATAAGGACTGCCACTTTGTTGGACTGCCCCCCTTAAAACACCTTGCAACAGAGGTACAGCCAAGAAGGCAAAATGGTTCACCCCCACATTTAAAGAATCAAAGCAGGCCTGCAGATGTCCGGAGAAGAAATTGTGCACTGACAAGATCCCCGCAAACCACCAAACCTTCAAAAGAGCCATCACACTTCACCACCAGCTCATCAGGACAACCAAAAAACTCATCCTGCAACAACACATCAACAACAATGCCCACAACAGCAAGAAATTTTTACCGTCATCAGAGAATTCACCAATCCCAGCGCCGACTCCACCGACATCCCCCGTCGCAAGAACTCTGCGAAAATATTTCTGACTACTTCCATGGAGAAATCACAGACATCTACAACAGCTTCACCACCCAGGACCCCCCCACTACTTCCACCACCAGCTCGTCGACAGAAGCGTCACCACGCCCCCCTGATCGCCTCCAATGGAACAGCATCACTGACGATGAGACCTGCAACATCATGGCAACCATCCACTCAGGAACACCCTCTGACCCCTGCCCCCACCACATCTTCAACAAAGCCAGCAACAGCAATGCACCCAAACTCACTGACATACTATCAACCACTCCCTCAAAACTGCCTCCTTCCCAGAGAGGTAAACATGCAGAAATCAATCCTTTGATGAAGAAACCCTCCGTTGACCCAGCAGACCTAAAGAACTACCAGCCCATCTCCCTGCTCCACTTCCTGGCCAAATTAATCGAGAAAGCAGTCAACAAACAACTCACCATCTTCCTGGAAGCCAACAACATCCTGGACCCCTCACAGTCTCGATTCAGGAGCAACCATAGCACCGAGACCACCCTCCTCGCCACCACAGATGACATCCATACCCTCCTAGGCCCAGGTGAAACCATCGCTCTCATCCTCCTGGACCTCTCTGATGCCTTTAAAACGGTCTCCGAAGTCACCCTATTCACCTGACACCACAACGCCAGCATCCAAGACTCAGCACTGGAATAGCTCTCCTCGTTCCTCACCGGCAGGACACAGAAAGTCTGACTCCCCCCTTTCTCTTGGAAGCCACTGAAATCAGCTGCAGCGTCCCCAAAGGATGCTAGCTGAGCCCCACCCTCTTCAATCTCTACATGACCCGCTGGCCGCCATTGTCAGAAGCCACGCACTCGACATCGTCTTCTATGCCAACGACACCCAACTGATCGTCTCCCTCACCAACAACCTGACCACCTCCAAGAACAACCTCCATGAAGGATTGAAGGCAGTCGCTTCCTGGATGAAAGACAGTTGCCTCAAGCTCAATTTGGACAAGACAGAAATCCTCATCCTCAGCTCTACACCCACCACCTGAAATTACTCCTGGTGGCCCGCCGCCCTCGAAAAATGCCCCTACCCGCACCAACTACGCCCGCAACCACTGCATCATCCTAGACTCATTGCTCTCAATGAACTGACAGATGAACGCCATCTCATCAGGATGCTTCTACGCCCTGTGCATGCTCTGAAAAATCTACAAATGGATCCCAACCTAAAGCCAGAAGGACAGTCACCTAGGCCCTCGTCAGCAGCCGCCTCGACTACGGCAACACATTCTACACTGGAACCACCGCCAAGACCCACAAAAGACTGAAACACATCCAGAACACCTCTGCCCGTTTCATCAAGAATGCCCCCTGATGAAGCCACACCTCTGCCCTTCTGAGAAACTTTCACTGGTTGCCTATCGACAAGAGAATCACCTTCAAGCTCCTGACCCACACTTACAAAGCCCTATACAATGCAGGACCAGCCTACCTCAACCACAGACTCTCCTTCTACACTTCCGCCAGACAACTCCGCTCCCCCAACCAGGCCCTCGCCAACATCCCCCGCATCCGGAAGACAACAGCCGGAGGAATATCCTTCTCCTACATCACCTCCAAGACCTGGAATACCCTCCCCATCCATGTCAAGCAGTCTCCGTCCCTGTTGCATTTCAGGAAGGACCTCAAGACCTGACTTTTCGACTGATCCTCAGCACCCTCCCCTCTCTTCACCAGCACCTTGAGAACCTCATGGGTGAGTAGTCGCACTATACAAATCCATGATTGATTGATTAATTGCAAAAACTGTTGCCCTTCTGTGCTGATCTGCTGACCTCTTGCCTGGGTGAGAGGGACTGGACCTGCATCTCTTAAAGCCAGAACCCTGAGTGACTCCAACGACTGGTTGGCTGGCCTCCTGATCTGAAGCCGCAGGGATAAAAGAGGCTTCAAACAGCCTTGCTCCTGTACCTTGAATTTTCCCTCTATGTGTCTACCCTGACAAGTGGTCTCACCCCAGTCCTGGATCCTTAGATGTGGGATTAAGGTGCTTTGCCAGCCTCTGTGGACCCTGCAGAACCAACACATCTCCTCTCCTGCTTGGCAGAACCAATGCATCTCTGTTTCTATGTGAATTGGATGCATCACAAAGACTAGCATCACTGCAGATGTCTAGGTCCATGCCTCTCTTGTCAATGCCAGCCTCAATGACAATGCCAGATTCTGCATCACAGCCTCACAGCTCTTCAGAACGGACTCACCACTCCGACTGCACACTCCATCCCTGATGACCAACTTTACATCGCAAACCGAGCCAACAGGACCCTTGGTGTCAACACATCAGGACCTCACACCGCAGCCTTGCCATATCTCAGAACCAAGGCACTGACTCAGCTGTGTGCTGCATCTTCGACACAAATCCACACAACGCTCTGCAAACCAGGATTTAAGGTACTATGTTCAGCAGGCCTAACTTGCTCCTTGTAGTTGGCCTAGCCTCCATTGTGGTTGGCCTGAATTTGTGATTTTGTCTCCATCCAGTGCAACCAAATAAACACAGTTGCCACTTTATTCCTTTTGGTGCTATTTTCACTAAGAACTTTGCAATTCAACACCTTTGGTTCAACGCATTGGATTTTTGCCATTTTGGTCTTATTCAAATAATTAAATTAAGCTCTACTTTTTAAACCTGGTGTGCGATTTATTTGTGTTGTGTTTACTGCTTTGCTGAGTACAGGTTAATGTGTGCTTTGCTTTTGCCTTATCCTGTATGGGATGGTATTTGCCGCTTGACTAGGGCCATACATCGTAGGGAAGCTCAAGCAGTAGAGAAACACCAAGAAGAGGGAAATGGAAAAAGTGCTGAGGTGCTAGGCAGAAGCCCATCAGTCAGTGATTGAAACCACAGAGGGGGTGATGTGATGGATGAATAAGGAGAGGGCAGCCCTGAGATCCAACCTGAAGTTGAGGGGGATGACTTTGCCCCTTGAGTGGAGTACCCTGCCACAGAAGGGAGCAGTTTCTATTTCTGCAGCATGTCTTCAGAGGAGATAGCAGACAAGAGGGAGGAGAGGGAATTCAGGCTTGATATGGCCAAGCTCAGGATAGAGGGAATAAAAACTGCCCATGGTGGTAGAAAATGAGAAGACTGAGGCTGAGAGGGCCTTGGCTAGGGAGAAGGTTTAGAATGAGGGATCCTTGGAGGGGAGGAAACTAGCCATGGAGGAAAGGAGAATGACCCATGCTCTAAGTCTCAGAGAGCTGCACCTAAGAGATAAGCAGGCGGAGTCCAGCAGTAATGGGGACAGCATATCTACTGTACAGTGCCCTCTGGAAACAAGAGGGTCCATATTCCTAAAGGTCTGGCATCTGACTTTATTGGGGGAGACAACGCAGACAAGTAGTTTGAGGCTTATGAGATTACCTTACAGATGCCAAGATCTTTGAAGAGGATTAGAGGCTAGTCTGTGGAGGCATGTCCTTAGCGAAAGGAAGGAAACCCTACTGGACCTATAGAAGGGAGATCCTATGAAGTATCCGCCAATGAAGGAAGTATGTTCTGACACCAGAAAAGACCAGAAAGAAGTTCGGGGACAACCAGAAAGTGGCCCAACAGATACGGGTGTAGTTTGTGGATTACTTTTGCAAGGCACTAGATGGTTGGGTGAAGGGCAGTGAAGTAAAGAATTCTCAGGGGCTTTAAAATCTAATTGTAAAGGAGCACATGTCCAGTCTTTATTTTGCAGATTTGGACCATCACTTGATTGCCAGTAAGCTCTCTAAACTCAGAGAGCTTGCTAAGGATGTGGACCACTGGGTCAGCCCCAGGGCCCACATGAAAGCATCTAATGGGAGTGCCACAACTGTGGGCAGGGCCCCCATCAGAAGAAGGAGGAGGGAAAAACATAAAAACAAGGTGTTTGCTAAACTAGTTCAAAGGATCAGGACTCCCTTCCCCAGAAAAAGAAGAAATGGTTCCATGACATTAAGCCTTCTGGGAAAGTATCTTCCAAGTGCTATGAGTGTCAACCAAAAGGGCACTTCAAGGGGGATGCCAAGTGTCCCAAGCGGGCACATCCCCCACTGGTGGCAGTCATTGGGATTGGCCAGAATAGCACATGGGAGGAGATTGTCCCAGTGCAGGGGACAGAATAGAGGTAATCCTAGTGTCCCTGGGTGATGGAGAGATGGTGCAGAGAACTCAAGACATATCTCTCCTATGCGATAACACTGAAGTTAACATAATACGTGGTATAGATATAACTTCCAAACTGGAAGAGATAACTGGTTCATGTGTGGTGACTCTGGAACTCAAATATAAAAGTTCTAACATATGCTGAAGTCATAATTTCAATTGTTCCCTTTAGAAACTTGCCATTTCCTTGCTTTGGCCATTTGGTGCCTGAAGCCTGTCTCTGGTCACATGACTGAGTGTAGTTGGAAGATGGGCTATGTGTATTCCTCATAGATAGCCACATACATTGGGAGCTTAGGTGTGACTGAATGTGCCATCCCTGGCAGGATGACAGGGTAGAGCTGGACCTGGCCCCATTTACACCTGAATAAGGTGTGTCCTGTCTCCACACATATGGCTGCATACCGCCTGTAGTTAGTCTGGAGCCAGGGCACAGAAGGAAGGGCATCTATATTGAGTACAGGCCAATTTGGGGCTTGCTTGCACCTTACCCTGACTAGGACTATGGTTACTGCTTGACCAGAGCTCACACCCAAGTCAAACGGTAGCCCAGTTAACAACAATGAGGAATAAAGGGAACCTGAAGATCAACATACTCACCCCAACATGTTTTAACTTAACATCAGGAGCATGCAAACCTTTCAATTTGGGAGCCCAACGTTTTTCAAAATCTTTCAATGATATTATAGTGTAATGAACCCCTGAATATACCGTTACTGTTGAAACTCGTTGCCATCTATTTCAATCCTACATTAAGGATCATTTAGCTTTCCTTATCATAGTCAGTGATGGTTAAATAGCATTCATTTCTAGTACCCGGATTGCGGTCTTCATCAACCAAACTAAGAAGCTATACCACATTGTCATCATATGAGATGCTATCATCTACACTTTCTTCCCCTACTAAGCCAACAGATTTACCACAAATGTCTAGAACATTTGCAAACGTGTGCATAATGACCTAGTTTCCTACACTTCATACAGGTAACATTCCTCTCTGGACACGATTAGCCCAATGATTCATTTTACCACACCTGATGCAACATTTTTAGCTACAACTTTGAATGTATTGTTGCTTTTGCTCTTTCGATTTATGCCTTTTCCCCTACTCATGTTCAATATCACAGCAGAGCACTAACCTGGAAAACTTCTCCATACATATCATTGCTGAGTTCACCTTTATTCATATTACTGACACACTTTAAAGTTAAATCGTCTCCGCTAGCTATGTCTAAGGCTTCTAGCAATGTGGGATTGGGGCATTCCACATGTTTTTCTAACCTTGTTAAAAGTGTGCATCATCATCTGGTTTTGAATGTATTCGCCTTTGTGGCCAGGAAATGCACAGTTAGCCAATAATGCTCAGAATGCAGTTACAAATTAATCTACACATTCATCTTCCACCTGAATCCTTAAAAATAACTCAAAACGTTCTAAATTCACATTATTTTTGTAGAAGCCTAATTATTCAGCACCCATTCAGGATACAACGACCGTTAGCCAGCTCTTTCTAGATAAACATAAAGAATTTATTAGGGATAGAATAGAAAGACATGTACATGGAGGATGCTCTGTACTAGTTGTACACGAACAGCCTGATTAAAGGATGTAATACACGATCTTTTATAACATTAAACCACAAACATAATTTGACGTTCTATTGGTTCTTAGGCATTGACGTATGATTATTTCTACATTATGGCGGAAGGTGGTTCTTTCCTATCACACCATATATAGCAATGTAAAGCATAGACAAGGATTTTACACAAGGTGGCCTACGTGCCTAATATCACATGGTCCATCTTGTGACAGAACTTGAGAACATCACATTTCTAGAAGGGATATTGCTTCAGTTAGCATGCAATTACGAGGATATTTCACGGTGGCTGTTCAGAGAGCAAGCCTTGCAACATAATGCGTTCCTAGCAGTAGCAAATTACATTTGTAGGCCTCTTTACTTAATGATAGGCCTGTGCGGAGATTGTCATGGTGTATCACAGGGTCCACTTGGCCTAGCATACCTAAGAACTGTAAAATGCGATTCCACATTCCGCCCTCTGATACTCAATGACAAATCTAAGGGTCATGGTGTATTGCTCTCATTTCTACCTCTTGCTCGTCCCTGATGTCATCCTTATATCTTTTTCTTTTTTTTCAAGAGTAGTTCCAGAAAGGATGGACAAACTGGTATGAGCACACATAGCGTTAACAGTGCCACGATCCCTAACACTAGTACCTCTACCAACCAGGTACCCCAACCCCTGAACCATGCTGCTATTCCATTCAGCATTCCTCCAACATCTGTCCCATCTGCCACTTTCCCAGCTCCTTCTTCTTCCTTTTTTATATCCTCTATTTCCTTTCTTATATTCCCATTGTTATCCGGTGTATACACGCAGCATTCCTAATGGATCACGGCACCAATCCCTCCCTCTTTTGCCAGGATGGTGTCTAGCGCAAGCCTATTCTGGATTACAAGTGCCCTCATGTCTCTGAGTTCCTCAGTGATGTTCCCTAAGGCTGCTGCAGTGTTGCTGGCTAGCCCTTCCACTAATTCGGCCAATCTGTGAATTTCATATTGTGAGTGTGCTATCCCTAATCGCATCACTATGATCCCCTCTATTGCTATTACCTCATCCACCCACATTGGTGTCCTCTTCCTGCGCACCCCGCCAAGTTTTCTCTTTTCCCCCTTCTGTAATTCTGTTCTATGCGCCATTTTTGGTAGCACGAATGCTACGTAGCAGGTACCTTGCCATCCTGCTGGCAATTTAAAAAATGACGATGTCCCACATATAATAAATATTCCTTTGGGAGGTGTCAGGCCTATGGACAAGCCTGTTGTGTCATTTCTTTTGTGGTCCAGGCTCAATGTTGTATTGCAAATACTATGTCCCACATCAATTCCGTTTTTGCTAGAGTCTGCGTTACCTCTTGAGTATTTGAAACACCATGGTGCCTTTATTTCTGTATCTATGGCCAGGCATGGTATTCGTTGTTCTGAGGCACGATCCCTTTCAGCGTAACCCTTCCCTCTTTCTGTTGTAAATGCATTCAATAAATTCTCTTCTCCTTTCTTCAGATCTAATCTCCTACACTTCTTTCTTCTCCTTCTATCTTCTTCCTTCAATTTATTTGACACTCTTTCTACCAATTTTCCTTGCATATCACCTACATAAGGTTCATCTTCCAAACCATAGTCATCCCTTTTTCTTCTAATTTCTCCTTTGTTTATATTTTCTCTTATTCTCTCCTTTTCCCTTTTCCTTGTTCTCATTCCTTTTAAATTTCCCCCTAACATATTATCTAATATGTTACATGCCACGAATTCTGTGAGGGGCATCTGAGTGTAATTTCTTTTCTCCTGGCTAGTGGTCGGTAGGTGGGTACATATATAACAATCAGACACATTTGCTAGTTCTTTGTACATTGATACCATTTGCACAAATGTTTTGTCCTTATAATCTTCTCCATCTTCTTTCCATTTTGTATATTTCACCCATTTTGTTTTATCTTCCACCCTCTCATGTTATTTTGAGATATTGTTGTTCTCACCACTGTTTGCTCTTTCACCTTGGCCACTTTTGGGGATGTAGTGTTCCTGGTCGAGCCATGGAATATGTATGTCGTCTTTATATACTATCAGGATCGTTATTATTATAGCTGCTACCGGGGTGAGTAATGCTGTGACCACCACGGGCCACTTCTTCTGCTCCTTTTTCTTACGTTGTAATCTGAAATCCATGTCGCCTTACAGGGTGTGGTCGGATGTGGCTAGCACTTGAAACCAGTTCTATTGGTATGTAACCTTTGGTACCTCCTTAGTCCTGTAGGAGTGCCACACGAGTAGTCTATTCTTTCGGTATATTTTTGGGGCGACGTCGAATTCTATTTGACACTTGTAATTATGCAGAGTATAAAGGGATGACTCTCAATGTCCAGTTCTAAGGGAGTTGTGTGCGATAGTCCACTGACCCGAGGGATGGCCCTTTTGTCCTATTTTTGCTATATTCCTAATTGGAAGAGGCACCTCCCAATGGGGCTACAAGCCGCACCGATCCTAGTGACCGGCCGCTTCCGTAGGATTACTAGGATCTGTACCTCTCGTGCAAATTTTTCTTGAGGACTTTTAGTATTCTGTTCGTTTATATCCTGATGTCTTTAATACTTAAGTGGGCTCACTTGACTCTCCGACTCCTGTGGAGTGTAGCACGAGCAGTTCTGAAAGAGTATCCTGGTGTCTTGAAGGACCCGCTTGCACCCTCCGACTCCTGTGGGGTTGCAGCACGAGCAGTCCAAGAACAATGTTCTGGTGTACTGGGGAACCCGCTTACACTCTCCGACTCCTGTGGGAGTGTAGCACAAGCAGTTCCGTCAGTGTTGGCTGGTGGCGCTCGTTGAACGAAGGTTGTACCGCTGTGGTGAAGTTGGCATTACTCTCGTTGGCAACTTTGTTGGTGGCTGGTCGTCTTTTGGTCCAGTGGCCTTCTTGGTTTCTGAGGTTTGAACCCAGGATGTGATGCCCTCACACTTGACTGCTGTGCCTCTTGTCAACAGGACTTGGTGTGGTCCCTTCCACCGTGGTTGAAGGCAGTGACGTCTGGTGTGGCCTTTACCCACACCCAGTCTCCAGGATGCAGTAGTGTTCCGGTGGTGTACCTTCTTGGTGTAATAGCTGTGGATCCAGGAGGTCAGTCCCTCCTACTTTTCAGGTGACCCAAGCCCAATCTCCCTGTTGGAGATCATGTCCAGGTAGTGTTGTCCAGCCAGGAAGGGCCTGCAGCACCTAATGCTGAAGTTAATGCAAACTGCTGTCAAAATGTCTTATCAGATAATAACTTCTCAGCACCAGACATGTTCATAGGCCAGTCAAACAGTATCTCAGTCGGTGCTCAGTTTGACAACTTTGTCAAGGGTGCCTCTCTTGACCAATGAAGCAAGCGGTAGTGCATCAATCTAGAACCACTCAGCAGATGCACAAAATCTTATAAAGGGACATATCTGACTGGTTTATGGGGTAACTTAGTACACTCTTAAACGGAAATCAACACTCAAAAAATAACTAACAATTACACTCAGTAACAGTGGAATATTCACACATTTCACCAAACAAATGGTGATCCAAAGGTCAGGAGAAAACACATGTTACACTGGTATACAGCCAGTATTTTTGGAACACAGCATTGTATCCTATTATTCTATTTCAACACACAGAATATCTGCATCAATGCTGGAAGGGTTGGGACTTTGCAGGCATCACCGCCATCAGAAGTCACTTCCCCTTTCTCGTACAAGTGTGATGTTCTGAAATGCAGATGTTCCTTTAAGATATTATATTTATTTTATTTATTTATATTTGGCACCCTCATCATCAGAAGCATATTACTAATAGCTGTATTGCAGTACTACATAGCACATCCTTAAGTAGTAATAACTCTATCCTAATATAGGTATGTTCAATACCCAAAATCAGTTTGGAGAATATTTAGTTGCAATCTACCAACACATGATGGCAATCCATGTCACTGTGCACATTAAGATGTACCACGGAAGACTCCCATTAATTATGAAAACATAAAACGTAACATAGTCAGAGGGATACAGAAACCACATCTTCTTGTACATGTTCTGAAACCTAGGAAAAAACATGGATAGAAAAATACTCCTCCTGCCGCCAATTATATGCACATATATATACGTAGATACATACATCCTGCGACCAGGGTGTATATAAAAAAAAATCCTATAAACTTTAAAATTAGCTGTAACATTCAGCTGTACATTTATTAATTCTACACTTCTACTCTGTCCGTCATGGTGACATATCGCAACAATCCGTGGCTTTGACCTTGGAGCCATGCCCAGAGTATGTGGTTTTCAGAAATGGGGAAGGTAATTTTAACTGCCACAATTTAATACAGGGACCTCGTAGATAAATGCATAAAATAAAATACAATAAAAATAAAACACATTTGTGACAAATGTGCTGCATTTTTACCCATTCATTGCCCTTTTGACACCCTGGTTGCACTCACATGACTTCAACATACTACATGTACTGCAGATGTTTAAACTTCCACTTGTGTTATTTTCTTTTAGCCTCTTATTAAGTGAAATCGATCAGTCACTAACACATCAAGTGTAATTATTATTACTGCACTAATATGTTTATTTTAAATATCAATACACCTTAGTAGAAGTTTGTTATCACGTAACTAACTCACTCTACATCCCAACAACAACCAAAATTTTTATATATATATTTTTTCCTTATATTATTTACAATTCAGCACATAGTAACTCTTCTGTTAATTTCTATATCTCTTTTGTCATTGAACATGACTAAATTATTAGTATGTACTCTATAGAGCTATGAAGAAATACACAACCAGGGGTATGGAATTACCGTAAACAAATGCCCAGGACAATTCTTCCAGAAGGCTTTCTTATCAGATGCAAATATCTGCAGAAGCTTGAAAGCAAAATTTGCTATTCTCTGCTTTCAAAATATCTTCACAAACAATGTAACTAGGAAAGAAACATTCTGCTAAACTACCATGATATTTTAGGTGTCATTTCTTTGAAGCATCATTTAGTAAAATGTGTGGATGCATGGTGGTATTTCCAACATTTATATTCAGAATGGAAAAATCAATGTAACCTTTTCAGCAAAGTTACACATTGCCACAGTAGTTCCTGGCATGAACAAAACTACTTTGTGCCAAAACTACTTTGTGCCAATATGCTTCGTATGGAAGAGCAGAATGGTGTCACTATCACTGAAGCCAGTCAATAAACAGAGAGACAGAATTCAAGTAACAAATGGTCTGTGATAACCAGTTTGTGGCAGAATTCTTAAAGAAAATCACAAAGTGCACCCATGGTATCTGTTCCTGCATTAGTGCAGATTTACAGCTTTTATGCATGAGCTAGCATTTAACGAGGCAGACCAGGAAATCGAACTCCTAGACAATATTTGTAAACACCATTTTAGCAGGAGAAAATATGCATGTGTTTTTACCGGACAAGTAGACTGATGACACAAACTGTCCCATGGACAATTAGACATTTTATCAAATTCCACACTCCTGACAACATATTGTTAACTGCTGCAAATGAATCCTCTGTTCCCTCAAGACTAAATTTGTTCAGTGTAAGAATTTTGGCAACCTTTGCATTGGTCAAATATTTTTAAATGTAATCCCTACATAAGAAAGTTCTTATTTGTTGTACACCTGTGGTTCCTAACCTTTTTACTCCTGGGGACCGCCAGTGAAACATTACTGGAAGCCAGGTTCCCCCAAGCAATTTGCACAATTTAAATTTCAAACATGACATAATTCTTTTATATTGAAAAAATATGCAAAAATCTCAACATTTTATTGGGAATGTTGATGCTGCATCTCAGCGACTAACTTTTCAATCTTTAGTCTCATTTAGGAAAGGTGAATCCTTCGGGCAATTTCTTTAATTATTTCCGGGGCTATTTCTGTTATTATTTTTAGGTACATAGGGCCATATTTATACTTTTTGACGCAAAACTGCGCTAACGCAGTTTTGCGTCACCAAAATTAGCGCCGGCTAACGCCATTCTGAAGCGCCATGCGGGCGCCGTATTTATTCAATGACGTTAGCCAGCGTTAGCCGCTGGCGCTGCCTAGTGTGCGTGAAAAAAAACGACGTACACCAGGCAGCGCCGGCGTAGGGGGATATGGAGCTTGGGCACCAAAAAATGGGGCAAGTCAGGCTGAGGCAAATTTTTCGCCTCAACCCGATTTGCGCCATTTTATTCGACTCCCAACCCCCATTGAAATGACTCCTGTCTTAGCAAGGACAGGAGTCATGCCCCCTTGCCCAATGGCCATGCCCAGGGGACTTATGTCCCCTGGGCATGGTCATTGGGCATAGTGGCATGTAGGGGGGCACAAATCAAGCCCCCGTATGCCACAAAAAAATAAAAAATAAAAACTTACCTGAACTTACCTTAATGTCCCTGGGATGGGTCCCTCCAGCCTTGGGTGTCCTCCTGGGGTGGGCAAGGGTGGCAGGGGGTGTCCCTGGGGGCTTGGTCCCTTAACGCCTGCCCTGACCAGGTGCAAAAAAATGGCGCAAAAGCGGCCGGACGTCATTTTTTTTGACCCGCCCACTTCCGGGCGTGAATTTTGGCCAGGAGTGTAAATACGGCGCACATGCCTCGGAGTCACTTTTTGAGACGGGAACGCCTACCTTGCATATCATTAACGCAAAGTAGGTGTCCACGCAAAAAAATTACGCAAACTCCATGGACTTTGGTGCTAGACGCGTCTAACGCCAAAGTATAAATATGGAGTTAGTTTTGCGTCGGAATTGCGTCAAAAAAAACGACGCAATTCCGGCGCAAACAGAGTATAAATATGCCCCATAAGATCTAAGAAAGCTTTTATACATAAATATTTGGTGGGGAAAGGAAGTAAACCATAAGTGCCTCTCTTCTCTCCCTATCCTTTTTGTCACATGTAATTAATTTTTATTATAGCATCTCTCATACCAGTGTAGGTGTTGGAGCACTTTACAGGGGAATACAAGGTGTAGGATTCACATGGCATCCACACTGGTAGGCATTTTTCTAAGAGTGCTTGGTCTGGAGAAGCACAAACTCAGAATTCAGAACACTACACAGTCGTTAGCGTTGCCTTTAATAAGAAGAATGTATTTCTACACAGGCAAACCCCCCCTTTTTCTTTTTTTTTTTCTTTTGAGCAGCATAAGGAAAATGAAAGACTTGGAAAAAACACCTTTCTAATTTGTGCTATGCAGTTGGCATGCAGCTCCTTAATTGCAGTTCATAGCTCACTGTGCTAGATTACTATTATGAACTATACAGAAACTAAAGAATCTCTGTGACAAAAGCAGTAACCCACTGTGCCTTCCCCATAAAATACTGTTCTTTGCATGATACACATCCTTTGCAGCCGGCATATTAACCATCTGCACTACCTTTCAGTCAAAACTGCCACTGTCCAAAACTCTCATTCCTCCCCAGCAGGTACATTAATCACTAGAGTTATCTTGACACTTTTGTTTTCGCTGTACAAGGACCTTTGCAGTGCTTTTAAACCTGCTGAAGAAAGGAAGTAATAAATATAAAAACACTTACACATATGTTCCTGTAGAGGCACCAGCTAGAGAAGTGACTTCCTCCCAGCCAGGCCTGGGGACCTCCTGGGAATGTGTCACGGACCCCAGTGGGTCCACGGACTATAGGTTGAGAACCACTGTTGTACACTATCCACAGCTGTACAGTGAAATGCCCCCCTGAGGATCTTAACCTAAAGCCACTAACAAGTAATAAAGTCAGAAGCTTGTGTCTTATTACGTGTGATAACTTAACAATTGAACTTGAATTTTCTACAGTGTGTAAGCATGTTACAGCCATCCCTTGTCTACTTGCAAACCTTTCCCATACTTAGTCTAGTGCCAAATGATAGTGTAGTAATTGGAGTAGTGGTCACATATTTCAGGCCAGTGTATCGCTTTCTTACAATCCTCCCACAAATCTCATGGTACAATAATGATAAACAATGTATCCAGATCCTTCCAAAGCAGCCCTTCCCATGGCTATTATTCTGTTTAACTCTGTATATTTATATGTACGTCGAGAGACTGTGTCTTGTGATCTCCAGCTGTGTGTTTGTATTGCTGAGCACCTCCTTCCACATCTTGATGTTATGGATTGTGTGATGTGCATACGTGGACATATCCCATAGTAAATTGTGTGATCCCTCACGCCCCTTTCCAATACACTTTTCATTTCATTTGATATCTGTTTATACTTCTGTTCATGTTTCCTAATGGCGTTAGCCACTTCCTCTTTACCCTGGCTATGGAATAACTGTCTAATTCTTTCACAAGGTCTCTTTCGTTTTGCTTTTATTTTTCACTTCCTCATCCATCAAATGCCATGCCAGGGTGCGGCTTTCACGTTCCGTCTCTGCCTGCTGTTGTAGAGGCAGCTCAGAGTGTTTGGTCCCTGTTGTGGTGCCCTCAGGCTGTAATGTATTTCCCAAATGTCCTCAAACAAAATCAATGTTTTGTTCCCGTGACTGTGCACTCGCCACAGGAAGAGAGCTTGACAAGCCCCTATTATCTCTCTTTTTTTTTTTTTTTGTCCTCCAATCTTCCCTGTCCTTGTCAGCCCCCCCACCATGTTGAGGAAACCATTCTTCAGTTCAGGCATTTTTTATTTTTAAATTATCCTCCACATACAGGACAGCCCCACATTCAAGGGACATCCCATATGCTACTAGTATGTAGGTGGCATTGTAAAGCACATCACATGTCCGCAAAGCCACAGAAACACTACTCTCAGTTTCCTTGCAAAGTCAAAGTCTAAGTACAGTAGTGCATGTAGGCCTTCTTTCGCCGCTATTTGGTATGCTGGACTTTCCTTGTGGGCTATGTTGATGTGTCTCTATTTTGCCTTTACTAAGAGGGTTCCCCGTGATTGTCTTACCCAGCCTTTTGCTACATAACACAAAGACAATTACAATTGCTCAAGAAAGCGGTAGGATGTCGGTGTATTCTTTACACCGCTCATACCCCGTGACACAGAAGGGATAACAATGGGTGCATTCACGCACAGAGCCTCTCTCTGCCACAAGCAATCATTTATTAGTAAAAGCAGGAAGCCGGTCTGCATTCATGCCACAATTTCAGCCAGCCATGTCCACCTTAGCTCTCTCTGCCACAAGCAATCATTTATTAGTAAAAGCAGGAAGCCGGTCTGCATTCATGCCACAATTTCAGCCAGCCATGTCCACCTTAGCTCAAACAAAGTTTAAAAACAGAGAGTACCCAAGGGGCTAGTGACGGCGTCCACACTGGCGTCCTTTGGGGCGAATCAAGAGATGACAGAATAGTCAGGAGGGAAAGATAATATCACACCCTTGCTTTCCTGCCCTGGGGCAGGGTGCGGCTGTATGATATTGGAAACTGGACCAGATCCTTGGCCAGTGACACACAGATAATGCAATAGCGGTGAACAAGTCAGGCAACCACGTGTGACGGCAGAACCATAGACAAGGGTCACAGTACAACTTGCCCTGTGGGGTGATCCTACTCCCACCCCTTGTATCAAATATGTAGTGAGTGCAGGGTGGTGTTTGTACTGTGTGATGTTTGCAGATTAAATCAGTCAATTGTCATAAAAATCGGTATTATGTCGCCCAGGAGTCCACCCACCTAGTCTTAAATTTTCTAAAAATTATTATCCTAAAGCGCAAATGCATGCAGTCAAAGTAAATCACAGTACACCACCTTGTGGTGAACCCTTCCTTCATGAATCAAAAACCACTTTCGCACACACACGTATTTATAGCTCAAAAACCACTTTCACACACACACGTATTTATAGCTCAAAAACCACTTTCACACACACACACACACGTATTTATAGCTCAAAAACCTCTTTCACACACACACACGTATTTATAGCTCAAGAACCACTTTCACACACCACACACGTATTTATACCTCAAAAAACACTTTCACACACACACGTAATCAAACCAGCATCTATAGTTTACACCATTTCACATGAGTAGCTGATAGTTCAATATGCCATAAGCATTGTTCAAAGAGCTGCAATATCACAGGAAACAGATAATATGACAATCAAATAACATGACAAACGGATTATATGACAAACAGAGCCTGGCACCACCTCCCTGCTCCACTGGAATGAACCACTATCATCCCAATACTGGAATGAACCACTATCATTCCTATACACACGACCATGACACATAGACACTGGCACCACCTGCCAGTTGTTCTGGAATGGACCACTATCATTCCACATCTGGGCAACGCCCTTTTAACCTGGGGTTGGCTTGGCGCCTACAACACCCTCTCTGTCCAGAGTTATCCACCCCAGCCCCTCCGGCTGGGGACTGCAAACAGCAACTCGCGCTGTGTTCTGAAGCCACACCGCTAGTTGCCTCTATTCCTCGGACTTCGTTTTTAACAGTAACAAGCTACATGAAATACAGGAAGCTAATCTAAGTATACAGCTGCAGCGCAGGGAGGAAGGAAATGGTGTAATACAATGGAAGGACTGAATTTACACAGAATGCTAGCAGCCGGCGGACGGCTATAGTTAACCATCTGAATGTTTTCACGAGGTGCATTAGCGGAGCCTGCAACAGAGGACAATAGAGGAAGAAATGCCCTTGGCATGCCACCGGAGACAGAGAAAAAAAAAATGTCATTATAAAGAGCAGGCTAAGGGGTACGGCAAATAGAAATATTAACCATAAATGCACTCTATGCAGGAAACATATTAACGAAAACCCCCAGTTACCTCCCTGTTTCGCAATATTTACACCGAAGACACAGTAGAGCAAAAAGCGAGAGCAGGACCACGAAGCAGCAATAGATACTCACGACAGCTCCAGCCTCCGTCGCAGGAGGGGCCCTGTCCAATGGGTCAGCTGTCACCCCAACCGAAACAGGAGCCGGGCTGAAGGGAGCTATCCGCTGAACGAGACCGCAATTCTTCCACCAAATGTAGAAGCCTAATTATTCAGCACCCATTCAGGATACAACGACCGTTAGCCAGCTCTTTCTAGATAAACATAAAGAATTTATTAGGGATAGAATAGAAAGACATGTACATGGAGGATGCTCTGTACTAGTTGTACACGAACAGCCTGATTAAAGGAAGTAATACACGATCTTTTATAACATTAAACCACAAACATAATTTGACGTTCTATTGGTTCTTAGGCATTGTCGTGTGATTATTTCTACATTATGGCGGAAGGTGGTTCTTTCCTATCACACCATATATAGCAATGTAAAGCATAGACAAGGATTGTACACAAGGTGGCCTATGTGCCTAATATCACATGGTCCATCTTGTGACAGAACTTGAGAACATCACGTACTTTCTAGAAGGGATATTGCTTCAGTTAGCATGCAATGACGATGATATTTCATGGTGGCTGTTCAGAGAGCAAGCCTTGCAACATAATGCGTTCCTAGCAGTAGCAAATTACATTTGTAGGCCTCTTTACTTAATGATAGGCCTGTGCGGAGATTGTCATTGTGTATCACAGGGGCCACTTGGCCTAGCATACCTAAGAACTGTGAAATGCGATTCCACAGTTTTCTTTCTAAAATGCAATTCCAATTGTTTTAATGTTTTACTATACTAGGTATACTAGGGCAGATTATCAACATTCTCGAGCACTTGAATAACAGAAAGTGTACAAACAATTATTAGACCCTCTTTCCCTAAAGAAGGTAATACTATTGCTTGTTTTATTTCATAAGTCAACCTTTAATTTCCTGTACCAAGCAAATGGATCCTAAATGCATCGATCTATTCTTCCCATGGCATACTCAGTTCATCAGGAGAAGATAAACATCAAGGTAGAGAAGACAACTTATGTGGTATCTTATACATTGTACTTACAACTAATCTGATATGCAGTATACATATAGATAAGTCTCCTGTAACTATGTTTTGGTACTAAAATATTTTCCCTGAATAACAAAAATGAAACTAAAGGTCCTCAAAATAACAAACTGAAACAATAAAAATACTCACTGTGGTCTAAAGAGGAAGTAAAAAAATAATAAACTTAAACAAGAAAAGTAGTCACTGTGGTCTGGAGAAAATATTGTGTGTAGAAGGAGTAGTTGAAGTAAAATGGTTAATATCCTTGTGTCTTTCGTAAGGTTCAATAAAAGGATTGAAGACAACCATTAACATAATTATATTTCTTTTTAAGTCAAAGTAATCAGAATGAATTGAAACAGATGAAAAAATGAGCTTGAGAAAGCTGTGAATCCCATGGTGAATGTGTGCTTGCAGATGTCAAATTTCCAATGGGTTTGCAAAGGGACAGATGACCTCCAAAACATAAAGTTTTATCTCGCTTGAGAACAACCTGCCCCTCTCATACTCAAGCCTGCTTAACTCAAACAAACAGTGCAATACAGCACATATCTGTGCACGCTTCACTCGGCCTCAAAAACACACACTGTGTGACGCTCCTGTTACTGCAAGTACAATCTGCCAAATACTGTATGAAGCATGAAAGAAAGTAATATTTGAATTTGCCCAACCATTAAAGCGGAGGAAAGGAAGACTTTATAAACACTAAGGGAAGCAGATTCTCTAAATGCCTTCGGGTGAATTTGAAAGGGCAAACACAGTAAATAGTCCACATCCTTACCCAGGCATTGTGTGGATTGGTTACTGGGGAGTTCAAGTTGTCACTACATTGTTGCAGTATGAATGTGAAACCACATAAACACAGTGTCCATGAATGTGTACTTCATTAGATAACTACCCAGTGTAACTGCCCTTAGCAAAATCCTCAAAGAAACAGCCAGACAATCCATCCCTGCACCCTTAGTGCTCTTCGCTTGATGCCATCACATTCTGAGCAATACAAGAAAATTACAGGTACTGGGTAGAATTAAACTAATACTGGGATACCCTATAAGGGAGACACTGCAAATGCTACTGCTGGAACTTAGAAAGTGAAGGCAAAAAAGACATGTCTAAAAGCAGCAGACAAATGTCTGGTCAATTGCCCATGTGGCCAAATAAACAATAGCTAGAGACTGGAAAAAAGGACCCACCAACACTATTGATATGATACACATTATAGTGAAATACAATTGTAATGGAAAACCTGACATACGACCTAGATCAATAGCATAAATGTTTCAAGCAAATCTTGCAACCACTCATTGACCATCTGCTGGGCAGAGAACATACTACAACTAGACCCCACAGATTGAGAGCCCTAGACCTCAACGGCAACAATCAAGTGAAGTACACTTGGCAGGATGAAAGGCGGACATTATTTGAAGACAGGGGAGAAAGCACTTCACAGAGATCTGTTAATGGAAGAATAGTTAAGTTTAGTATTTGAGGGGGTAGGAAGGGTAGGCAACAGGAGGATATGGGCAATTAAAGCAATGAAAACTAAAAAAGGACTAAACTGTAATAAAATATTGATTAACTTGATGTCCTTCAAATCAAATAAAAACATTTTTGAAAAAAAGCTGTGGTAAAAAAAAAATATTTTGATACAACTCTTCTTGTTCCTGAAAGCTTGGAAGATGTTAATCATAGCACAGCAAACATTTAATTGATTCACTTAAAAAAAAAACTAAAAATGCTTTCTAGCAGAACACCTTTTTCCTTGGGAATTTAAAACAAGCATTTGTAATGCAGTGGGTCTCGCGTTTTCACATGTTAGAGCTATTAGGGTTGTAAGATCCTAACTGAAATTTTCTTGCCACACAAACTGAAAATAAAAAGTAAAGAAGTTGATATAAGCGAGCTGATTCAAAGCGCCGCAGTGGGCGCGAAGGAGAAAGACAAAAGGGAAAAGAAGTTCGCTCCCAGTCAAAGTTATCGGCAAAAGTGCAATCATCCATGTAACAGGGTCGATGGTCAAGCCGGTAACAAAACCACCCATGTAGGGAGAAACTTAAAGCATTTACCAATGATAACAAAGGATTTTTGAAAGGCAAGCCCATGAACGAGTGATAGTGAAGGGCGTGCGGTGGATGTGGTTAAAGTCCACATAGATACCAAAACGTAGGAAAAGTAGCGCTTGAGCGCTGCTATGCTCGACCTAAAAGTGCCTGTGCCTGCGTGGCTTAAAATTATCTGGATATGGAAACCGATTATAATTCTTTTCTACAGCCGTTTGCGAAATCGTAATCATTGTGCAGCACCGTTCCTTAAAAGTTATTTTTATAAGCCTGCCACTATCATAAATAGCATTTTGCCCCCACCCCTCTAATGTTGAATGCAGTGGCAGGGCCCTCGCTTCGATGAAAAGTACGCTTCGATGAAAAGTACCCCTCTTCGTAGGATTCGGATCAGCTTGGGTGATTTGTACGGCAACGTCTCCAAAACATTTTTCAGTCAATGTTTATACCAGGGCCGTAACTTGGAACAAATTAGCACTTTAAAATACCCAGCTCCTGCCTGCTGGCATGGGCTCTGGCCCTAAACATTTATGACTTTAGTGTTTGACATTTTTATGTTTCCTTTTACTTGCCTCTTTTTTGAAGGCCTATAATTTGCCATCACAGCAATGAAGGGGAACTGCCATCTCTCCCACTCGAGGGAATAGAAGACAAGCCACCCACCCCACTACCCCCTTTATTCTCCTTTCAACTGTACATACTGAAGGGGTCAGTGGGTTCACACATAGGAAATGAGCCACCTTGCCATGGAGCGACTTTCTGCGATTTCTGAACTGTTTTTTAATGCCTACGACTTTACTATTTTAAGAGGCAATGACGGGCAGCTTAAAAAAGAAAGGAAAATAAATTGAGAAAGGAGGAAATAACACAGAAGCAAATAGGAGGGAAAGCAAATAGACAGCAACTAAAATGAAACCGCACGCTCACGCCGTACCCACACAGATACACGCACCAACAGAAAGAAGATAGGGCACAAGTAAATGGGAAAAGAAAAAAACATGATGAAGAAATTCACAAGGATGTAATAGAAAGGCGACACCCAGAAACAGAGGGAAGGTAGCGAGAGGTAGGACGATTGATGGACCACGGAAAAAGAATGAGGGAAAGTTGGAGTGCGTGATAGGTTAGGAGTTACGAAGGGAGAGGTGGGAGAGGGCAATCAAAAAGAGAATTTGTCGGACAGATGGGTGAACGGATTGAGGGGGTAGGTGGGTGGATGAATCGGTTGATGAGTGGATGAGCAGGATAGTTGGACGGATGGAGGAGCATGCAGATGCAGCCAGAAAGTCTTGAGAGTAGGTAGACTGCTATTCCTCAGTAGAGTGTAAGACAGATAGACAGAGTGCTGCTCAGCAACAGTCATAGTCGAGTGGCGCATATTGATTGTACGGACACAGACAAACACCAGCGAACGACAGAGACAAGACACAGACGACAGAGACAGACCAAGGGCTAATTAATCACATTAGAAGCTGGCAGATATTTCATATTGAAACAATGTCGCTACTATTAAGTTCCTGCAGCTGCCCATTATTAAAAGTATGGTCTGTGTTGAACTCTCTGTTTCGAGAGAAGGAGACAAAAAAGGAAAAAAAGAGCGCCATCGCGCTGCTACAGTTCACTCGTAGTGAAACCTATTGTCAATAGTGCAAATATCTACGTAACCGCAAAAGTGCCACTAACCATGTAACAGGGCCAATGTCATGCAAAGCGCTCGACTTTTGCCAAGTGAGATTGCGCTGCGAAAAAAGATAAAAGTAATCCACAAACCGGACGGAAAACAGTGAGCCTCCTATGATTTCCACTAATGTAAGCAAGCAGATTTTAAAAGGCAAGCACACAAACCAATGAAAGACACTGACGTGACCTGGACGGGGCTCCGAGCCCTTTTCTAACTACTAAAGCATCTCACAAGCGATACAAATGCGCAACTGCATGCGACGCAGACTCAACCCTAAAAATGGGATGTTTTTCAAAAATTGTATTACAAACATTTGACTGTCACATAAACCGCATCAATTTTAGGACTTTACACCTCTCAAGTTTTGTTTAAAAGATTTGGGGCCTGATTTATGAAGAGTTAGCACCGTCTTTACGTCATATTTTGATGCAAAAGCATCTCTAACGTACAAAATATAATTATTTTTCTAAGTTTGCAACGTTTTTGTGTCAATAAATGACGCAAAGGTGGAGCGAACTTTTCATAAATCAGGCCCTTGGGTTTTCAAATACATAGAGTAGACCTTTAAATGTATTTTGAATTCCATTTTATTTTAAGAATGGCAACAGATATCAGCCGTGAGCCCAAGTGTATGAATGCCAGCACAGGATGGAGGTCTATCAAATATGCTATGCTAGTCACCTTATTCAAGGGGTACCATACCGCTATCGTGGATCTCAACTCCTGCCAGGAATGCCTACCTTAAAGTAAGGGTCGCATCAACTGCCAAGGGCATTTACCAAATACAAGGCATCTGATGATCTCTTACCTATTGCTTAGACAAGAAAGTTAGCCAAATAGCATGACTAATTAATAAGAGTGAGTCACTTTGCTACATTTGGAATCATGACTTGGAGGTTTTTTTTAACAAAAAAAAAATCACCAACCTAAAGAAGTAAGTTAAACTTAAAAATAGTAGGGAGTTCTACAAAAGTTCCGTAATTACACAGAGAACTCCAGAAAGACGACTTTTTGTGATACATTTTTAGTCAGAATCTCTTACCACCGAACTTCTTACCAAAGCTTTTGTTGAGGGAAATTTCACAGCTGCCATGATTCTGAGAATATATCAAACTTTACAAGTTTGTTAAGTTGTAAATTATGTCACTATCACAATTTATTGCAAGCGAAATTAATATTTTGGACGTTACAATTAAGTGCTCACTAATCTGAAACATGACTAATAATTTGCATTCGCCTAATATGAGAATGTTATTTCCAAAAGTTGTGAGCTACACGTTCAGCATCACCAAGTATTTAATTCCCTTTAGTTCTACTTCTTTAATCAGGATAACAATCACAGTTTTATGGGATGTGGAGTCTATTTAAATATGACAAACAGCTGATGAGATTTTGTAACAATGACAAGTTAAAATATGTACTGTGTGAGAAGTTGAAACCTTAGTATGACGATAATTAAAGCACTGTTAAACTCCTGTTTCTAAATACGAATCTCATTTGCAGTTTTTTAAGTCTGTCACTCAAAACATGAAGTGTGATTAAACGTGTATAATGGTAAAATGATGAAAGGATATGTGCCCATGGCCCATTAACCTGTCTTCCCGTGCTAATGACCACCTCAAATACATTTGTCCTCTCCCCATCTCGAGCAGAGCATATTTTTCTACAAATAGATTTTAAATTAATCACAATTGTGCGAATGAAGCCTCAGTGAAAAATGTTTGAAACCAAAACCATTTAAATAGTCGCCATCCACATTTAGTCTGTATTGAACTGAATTTCACTACATTTTATATTTAAAATCAAAAATCTTTACACCAAAAGGGTTGCTATTCTGTGTATTCTTGCAATCGAGATAGTATTATACATACAACTAACATCACACAAATCAAGTTGTGAACAAGATTTCCCAGAAACAGAACAATTGCGATAAAATGGTAGATTGTGTTTTCTGAAAAACTCAATCAACCTTAAAATTAGAACTGTATATTTCTCTTTAAAGCTTTATAAAGTTGTCGATAATGGGTGCTATTCACATAGATGTTATGGAATGCGTAAAGTAGCCCACCTGGAGTACTCTTTTATACACTGTTAAATGCCTTTCCGATTCGCCCCAAATTTTTAAAATAGGAACAAAATGGTAATATTCAGATAATGTCTATTCACAAATGCAAGGCACAGAACCAGCCGTCTTTTTGCTTTTGGGATTTTGACGTTTCGAGGCCGATTCAGAGAGGCAAGTATTAGTATCCCATACTCATAAACCTTCCCGTGAATCAGCCCCCAATTGTCCCACCCAAAAGCGTTTATTCACGTTATTCCCATTTTCGGCGTTTTCCATCCTATTTACAAAGGCTCATAAGACATTGTAAAACCGTCAGTCTAGATATACCTGACGAGAATTATCTGGACTTCACTGAAATTTCATTGTGAACCATTCGATTCACCTTTCATTGAGGAAAGGCCTTTCATATGCTGGTAGAGACCACGAAGTCAATTCACTGAAATGCTATCGGTGGTACATGTGACAGCACACGACCTTTGACTTTGATTTTCACTCACACACACACACAAATTCACACTACATATAATTTCATATAAACTCACTCTCACCTGGAAGCACACAAACAACATACATGTAAAAACATTTTGTACTTACTTCAGAGGCCATGGAAGAGCATATTCCAGCTAATTGCACCCCATTTTTATTACACTAATAGTGAATATTATATTATTATTCAGAATTGGTGTGATACAAAATTGACAGAAAACAAAGAGATCAGAGCCCCAGCATACGTCCATTAGGACGAGCTACCTCTGTGTCCTGGCACTGAATCTTCCACTTCTGAGGCCAGGGGTCGCAAAGGCAGTGCCAGGGGTTGCAGTTACCATCATTGGCGACCCCTAAGTTATGTTGAGTGATAAAGTGGCATTAATACCGCCAACAGGCTGGTGGTAACTACTGTCAAATTATATCCATGGCGGTGATAACTCCCATAGACAGTCAATGTACCACATCAACCGTCAGGGCGGAAACAACACTCACCATGGCGGTAGCCATCAACAGCCAGGCGGAAGACAAAGTACCACCCACCATAGTAAGACACTACAATCAGCCACGTTTTCTGGGGCGGTACCAACACCATCAAAAGCCTGACGGAAAAACATCACAGAAGAGGAAAGGCTCACCACTGGAGACACAGGGAAGAACAACGCCACCATGGAACCTGAACTGCAAGTTTTTCAGATGATCTTCTACGTTATGCTCCACCTGGAACACCAACGCTGACGAAGACGATGACGGTGAGTACAGCCGCCTACCACACAAGGGAGGGGGGGAGAAAAACGAGAGTGACACACACATGCACAACACACACCAGAGACACACACACACACCATACACACAGCCAGCTGCACATGAAAAACAATTTGCACCCGATACACTACAGAATAATGAAAGGACAACGGGAATGCACCAAGGTGAATGTATTGATATCAACAACTAATAAATCATCAAATTGTCCGTGAAACAGATATGTACAAATGTATCCAAATGGACACTGCCCAGCCCAATGTTCAAAGAGCACACATGGCTGCAGAGCGGTATAAGGCCCAACTCGAATCTTGACTTCATCCGGATAGAACTCTGCAGGGACATCAGTTTGCAAGTGGGTGGGCACCTCAGGGGGGTGGGGGGCACCTCAGCCGAAGTCAGGAAAAAGCCCAATAGTTCTGGAGGGGGCTCAATACCCATTTCTCTTTGCTGGGAAGTGCATGGCCACAGTCTCTCAGGTGGGTGACTTTCCCACTGGTTCTGGAGGAGGCTCCATGCCCATTTCTCTGTCCTGTGGAGTGCAAGGCCACAGTCTCTCAGGTCGGTGACTTTCCCACTGGTTTTGGAAGAGGCCCCTTGTACAGGAGGCCCTGGAGGGTGGCCTACATTGCTTTCACTGGTGTTGATGGCTGCACATTGGTGGCAGATGGAGGTGCCTCCTGGGCAGCCTCTGCTGGTGGTGATGGCTGCACGTTGGTGGCAGATGGAGGTGGCTCCTGGGCAGCCTGTGCTGGTGGTGATGTCTGCACGTTGGTGGCAGATGGAGGTGCCTCCTGGTAAGCCTCTGCTTTTGGTGATGGCTGCACGTTGGTGGCAGATGGAGGTGTCTCCTGGGCAGCCTCTGCTGGTGGTGATGGCCACACTTCCTCAGCAGGCGGTGGAAGTCCTGTGACCATTGGTGGTGGTGGAGGTGTCACCCTGGCAGCCTCTGCTGGAGTAGAGGGGTTCTTCCTCTCCATGACATAGGGCGTGGAATCCTTACCCTTCCTTGCAGGGGGTTGATGGCTTCTCCCCCTTCATGGAAGGTTGTACGTGTTCCTTAACCTTCTGGGCAGGAGTCGAGGGCTTCTTCCCCTTCAAAGCAGAAGTTGCAGGCTCCTTCCCCTTCTTGGCTAGAGGTTTAGGATCCTTTCCCTTCTTGGCTAGTGGAGTGGGATCCTTCACTGACTTTCCACCACAAGTAGGTGGTGCCATCACTGTCCACGTGGACTGTTTGGCTGAGGTGCTAGGCTGGGTCATTGGGACCTTGCTCTTGTGGGCAAGATGGGAGGGGAGGGAGAGGCCAAGTTGGACAGGGAAAAGCTTGTTAGGGACGGTGGGGCTGGAGAAGGGAGGAGGGATTGGAGTGGAGGTTGAGTGAGTGGTTGTAGGAGGTGTATGTCTGCTCAATTTGGGTGCAGGTGCATGGACAGTATGCTGATGTGAGGTGGATGGCTGTTGGGTGTGTGAGTGCTTGCGTTTGTGTCCTTTATGAGGGGGGACAGACAGGGTGGGAGAGGACACAGGGGATGCATGCATGGAAGTTGTGGAGGTGTCTGCTAGTGAGGTGTGTGTGCTGATTGGTGTGGTGATGCTGGTGGTGGATGTTGGTGCAGTGCATGCAGGTGTGAGTGTGGACATGACTGGGAGAGAGGTGGAGGAGGAGGAGGGGGAGACAGTGGAGGCAGTGGATGTGGGTATGTTTGCAACTGTCTGGTGTTTGTGTGAGTGCTTGTGGGATGAAGTGTGGTGCCTGTGTTTGACTGTGCCTCTCTTGGGTGTTGTCTTGTGTGCCAGTTCGTCAGTATGTGTGCATGGGATGGGTTGGGGTTGAGGAGACTTGGACTGGCAGGTGGTGGTTGGAGGGGGGACAGTGGAAACACGAACAATGGATGCCATCAGAGAGGAGGCCAGAGCCTGAATCGATCTCTGTTAGGCAGCCAATCCACCATAGATGCCCTCCAGGAATGTATTGCATTGCTGCATCTGGGATGCCAGCCCCTGGATGGCATTCACAATGGTTGATTGCCCTTCAGAGATAGATTTCAGGAGGTCAATAGCATCCTCACTCAGGGCAGCAGGGCTCAGTGGGGCAGAGCCTGAGGTGCATGGGGTGAAGGAGATGCCCACCCTCCTTTGTGAGTGGGCACGGGCAACCGTGTGAGGGGATACTGGGAGGGCAGTGCTGGTAAAAGGGTGGGGCAGCTTTACCTGCAGCTGGGGTAGTCACAGAGCTGTCCATCACTACTAGGGAGCTCCCATCGGAGGAGGTATCTGACTCTGTGTTTTCACATCCTGTCTCCACCGTGGTGCTCCCCTCGCCCTCTGTCCCACTGATTCCCTCGGCGTCGGTGATCTCTGCCTCCAGGGTCCTGTGGGTTGCAGCTCCTCTGCCAGATGATGCTAATGTACACATGAACAGGATGACAGCACAAAAAAGGGGGGAGAGAGAAAAAGGAAATGCTGGGTCAATTACTGCACCACCACCACAGTTGGCATACACAGCACTGTCACACACAGGGATCAGAAGCACTGTGCATTGCACTGCCAGTGATTTGGCTAAATGCTAAGGCAAGATGAGGGCCACACACCGCCAACGGCACCCCTGCTGGTACCCTCAAAGCCCTGCCAGAAATAGAATGTTAACAAACTAAGTTACCTGCATTTGCCATACACCCATAACCCTAGAGTTGACCCACGCTGCAATGTCTGGCCTGGCACCCACTAACTCACATCCACCACCCGGATCCCACCCCACCTGCCAAATTCTAGAATAGTACCCACTGTACTCACCCCCTTGTGGCTGTTGTGATGCCCTCAAGCACCCATCCAGCCCATGGTAGGCCACTGTCAGTATGCAGGCCATCGGGGAGGTCAGGTTCCGAGAGGCACCCCTTCCTCATTGGGAAGCCAACCGCAGCTGGGCATCAGTGGTCTTCCGTGCCCAGCATCTCAGATCCTCCCACCGTTTCCTACAGTAGGTGCCCAGCCTGCCATAGACCCCCAGGGTCCGCACCTCCTTGGTGATGGTACGCCATAATCCCTTATTTTGATGGGCGCTGACCTGCAGAGGCAATACAGACAGGAGAACACCATTAAACAAACAGTCCAGCCTGTCACACATATGGCCCACCATTCACATTTCCATCACCTTTGGCACACACATTGCCCGGAGCACACCATGCACACAACCACATGACTTTCTCCCCCACCCCCAATGACACGATACTTGCACACACATCTACATGCATCCTTCCCACATGCATCGTGCCCAATGTGTTTCCACCTGTTGGTCTGGAGGCCCACAGAGCAGTCTGTACTGGGGTAGTACCCCATCCACCAATCGCTCCAACTCCTCCGAAGTGAAGGCAGGGTCCCTTTCCTCGGTCACACAGGCCATGGTGGGTTCCAGACACAGGTCACAGTAGCACACGTAGTGTAGGTGTTCTCCTGTTGATGGTCAGGAAACAAGTGAGGAATCAGATAGAAAATGGCAGTCACATCTGTGGCGGTTTACACCGCCACTGCCAGCGCAGATCCCTATTGGCCGCTATACTCCATAGAGCCCCATATTATCCAATGACCAATTGCACGGCGGTGCAAGACCGCATTCAACCACAATGCCCAATGTCGGCAGAACTACCTCATTTCCACTTGTCCCTCCATACGGGACAGGCGATCGCCATTACAGGGGGGAGGGGCAATGGTCATATC
Source organism: Pleurodeles waltl (assembly GCF_031143425.1). Lineage (NCBI taxonomy): Eukaryota > Metazoa > Chordata > Amphibia > Caudata > Salamandridae > Pleurodeles > Pleurodeles waltl. The sequence goes on from NC_090438.1 coordinate 409,581,802, forward strand.
GACATTAACTGCGCCACAGACTAGATTTGCACAAACCACGCCATTAACACTGTCCCATAACATAAATGCACAATGTACACTGAAGTTGTTGTTCCATTGTTCAAATTGTGACAGCCTACTCACTCTTGTGTCCCTTAGATACCTACTGCTGTGGATGAACAGGAGAGGGAGACATACCCCTGTGTACAGACACCTTCATGGCTACACTGGAGGAGAGGCACATTATCCTCACCTATATACTGAACAGGGCCACAATCGCATAACTGTGTGCCCAATTAGAGCCTGATCTGATATCTGATATCTGCCATCCGACCGGCATCCCCCCTCTTGTGCAAGTGCTTTTAGTGCTCCATTTCTTGGCAACTGGTTCTTTCCAAGTGACAGTGGGCTTGGCAGCAGGAATGTCACAGCCAATGTTCTCAATCGTGCTGGCAAGAGCCTTGCCTGCCCTGGTAAAACACATGTGCAGCTACATTTCTTTCCCCCAGGTGGAAGATTTGCCCACTGTGAAGGCCGAATTCTATGTAACGTGACATAGCCCAATATAATTGGTATGACTGACGGGACACATTTTGTGTTTGTCTCCCCACCAGAATGAACAGGTGTTCAGGAATCGCAAATGGTGTGCCTGGTGGACCAGTACATCTCCCACGTCAATGCCAAGTATCCTGGTTTGGTGCATGATGCCTTTGTTCTGAGGAATAGCAGCATCCCAAATGTGATGGCCCAACTACAGAGGCACAGGGTGTGGCTAATAGTTGAGCCTTGGTCCCCACCCACTGTATGTTCATGTATGCCGTCATGTGTCATTCCCAAATCACTGTGTGAGGCTAAATGTGGTCTTTCAATACTTTCAGGTGACTCTGGCGACCTAAACCTATCGTGGCTGCTGACCCCTGTGAGGAATGCCAGGACAGGGCCTGAGAAACGTTATAATGAGGAATATGGGCAAACCAGACGGATCATCGAGAGGATTGTCGGCCTCCTGAAGGCCAGGTTCAGATGCCTCAATCTGACAGGTAGAGCCCTGTGCTACTCACCAAGAAGGTTTGCCAGATAGTAGTGGCATGCTGCATGCTGCACAACCTGACCCTTAGATGGCATGTAACCTTTCTGCAGGAGGAGGAGACTGGAAATGCCCCTATGGTAGCAGTAGACCCTGAGGACAGTGAGGATGAAGAGGCTGAGGCTGAGGATGAGGACAACAGAACATCAGTTATCTGTCAATACTTCCAATGACACACAGGTGAGACAGAGCAACTTACCATTCCTATGACTTTTGGTGTATTCTGTGTGGCTGTAGCATGATGGCATTAACTTCCTTTGCATCTCAACTTACTGTCACCTATGGCACGTCATTTTACAGATGTTGGTGATATCATTGTTATTATTATTAATGATTTATAAAGCGCATGGCTACCCAGAGGCTTCCCAGCGCTGATGCAGGACCGTCAGACAGACAAAGTTGGCAACCTATGAGGAAAAGAGAACAGTCTTAAGTTTTTTACGGAACTGAAGTTCAGAGTTCTCTAATCGAAGTTCCAGTGGTAGGGAGTTCCATAGGTGGCCTGCTTTGAAGGCAAAAGACCTACCTCCCCAGCTTGCTTTATTAGCCAGGAAAGTATTAATCAGAGAAGCAGAAGAGGATCTGAGTGATCTCTGAGGAAAATAAGGAGTTATAATACACTCAAGAAAGGCAGGCCCCCTATTCTGAAGTGCCTATGTACATAACAGGCAGCTTTGAACTTAATACGCTGTTCGATGGGGAGCCAATGCTGCAGCATTTTGTGCCACCTGAAGTCTCTTTATGACATAGCATGACAAAATAAAAAATAGAACATTCCCATTGTCCAGGCAAGACAGTATACAAGCCTGGACAATGAGCCTTTTAGTTGAGAAAGGACGAAATGTAAAGATTTTTCTACAGGTCCTCAATAAAAAAAAAACAAGTAGCAGCCACTTTCTTTGATTGGCATTCCATTGTAAGGCGGGATCCAGCCAAAAACCTAAACTTTTTATGTTTGTCTTTAAGCGAGGGAAGGTCATTTAACCCAGCTGAAAGTGAGGCAAGAGACTTAAGACAAGAAAAATTCCCTACCAACATAACGTCTGTTTTTTCATCATTTAACTTTAGTTTACTGTTAGCCATACATCTAGCAACATCAGAAAGACAGGAAGAAAGAGCAGCAGACTCTAAGCTGGTACCGGCAAAGAGGGAAAAGACCAACTGGGTATCATCGGCATATGATACAAGGGACAACCCATGAGGTGAACAACTGTGTACTCATGTGCTGACTACAGACAGCTACAGGTCCTTATTTCTATGCTCTCATAGTGTTCAGATCATTTGCACTAGATGTGACTGTTTCCATAAATGCAAATTTTCAAAACAGAAAACACTAGTAGTCAAGCTGTGTTCAAGTGTGTTTATTTTAGTGCTAAGAAATTGAGGGGAAAGTGCAATGAAATGGGATGATGATGGAGGAAAGTCCAAAGTATGGTTCCAGTCTGTGTGTAGCACAGGTCCAGTGTCCAAGTGACCATAGGGAGGGGAGCAAAGGCAGTTCAAAGTGCACAAGGTGACAGGATGGGACACAAGGGGGACAATCAGGAGAGTCTCATTTCCTGGTGGTGGTCTTGGCAAGTGTCTCTGGCTTTTGTCTGGGTCGCAGGGAACGTTTGCGGGGTGGTTCACCTTCTGTAGGGGAAGGGGTGCTGGTGGCCTGTGGGTCCTGTGGCACGGCCTCCTGCCCACTAGCTGCAGCAGAAGAGGAGGGCTGGTCAATGGACTGGCTAGTGGTAGGGGCCCACTGCTGTGCTGTTGCCTCCCTCATGATGTTGGCCATGTCTGCCAGCACCCCTGCTATGGAGATCAGGGTGGTGGTAATGGCCTGCAACTCCTCTCTGATCCTTTGATACTGTCCCTCCTGCAGCCACCTGTTCTACTGCACATTGTCAAGGATCTGGCCCATTGTGTCCTGGGAATGTTGGTAGGCTCCCAGGATCTCTGAGAGTGCCTCCTGGAGAATCGGTTCCCTGGTCCTGCCCTTTCCCTGTCACACATCAGTCCTCCCAGTGTCCCTTTTGGTCTGTGCCTCTGTCCCCTAAATGGTGTGCCTACTGCCACTGACCCCAGGTCCCTGATTGTCGTGGGTAAGAGGTGTGGCCTGGGGCCCCTGTACAGTTGGGCACACTGCTGATTGACATGTCCTCGGGACAGAAGTGTGGGTATGCTGGGTGGGTGCTGTGGTACTGGAAACTGATGGGAGAGGCTCTGTGGTGGACTGTGAGTGGGCTTGGGTAACCAGCTGTCCAGTGGTCCCTGATGGGCCAGGTAGGTCATCCAGATCCTGAAGTCCGGAGTTACTGTCATCACTGGTGGTATCCTCTGTTGGGGGAACTGGATAGTCGTGGCACCTCCTCTCCGCTGACATTGGCTGGGGCAGCTGTGGGGATGTAAGTGATGTTTTATGCTTCATGTCTGTGACATACTGTACATCCCTATCTTCCCCTCTATCATTGGTGTTGCCCTGCCACCTTTGGCTTGTGTATGGTGATGTATTGTGTGATTGTAAGCTTCCCTATGCTGTGCATGCTTTGGTGATGGGTGTCCATGCAGGGCTGGCAGGGCTGGCAGGGCTGTCCATGCATTGGTATAGCATGCAGGGCTTGGCATTGTGGTTAGTCATATGTGTAGGTGCAGTATGTGGGATGTAGTGGAGTGATGAGAGTGAGGGTGAGGGGGTGTGATGGCATGCAAGTATGTGAGGTGATAAGTAGTAAATATTGTCTCACCAGTGTCCAGTCCTCCGGCTATTCCAGCGAGACCCTCAGGATACAGTAATGACAAGACTTGCTACTCCCAAGCTGTGAGCTGTGGGAGAGGAGGTGGGGGTCCACCACCAGTCCTCTGTATGGCGAGCTGGTGCCTTGCTGCTATGGAAAGTACCTCCCGCGTAGGTCGTTCCATCTCTTCCTGATGTCGTCCCTTGTTCTTGGATGCTGTCCTACAGCGCTCACCCCATCCACGATTCTCTGCCATAGGTCCATCTTTCTTGCAATGGATTTCTGCTGGACCTGTGCTCCAAAGCTGTGGCTGTACCCTGACAAATTCCTCCACCATGACCCTTAACTCCTCATCAGTGAAACGGGGGTGCGTGTGTGGGGACATGGGTGTTGTGTGGTGTGTGTTGGTGAGAGTGTGCTGAGTAATGTGGTGGGGTGTGTGTTGTGGGGTGCGTGATGGATATATGGGTGTAAGTGATGTGTGTGTCTAGTTGTTGCTCTGGTCTTGGTGTCAGTCTGGCTAAAACGGCCTCTGACATGTCCAAATTGTATTTCGCAAGTTGGTAACCTATTACTAACTCATAAATAGGGTTTTTGGGTCACTATTAGGAAGGGGGGTGTCCACAGAGTTCCTTCCTTAAAATAAAAGTTGCTTTATTTAAAAGCAAATACAGACAGGGTGGTATGCTGTCCCCAGCAGGCCGCCCTCCCTGTGTTCTTGTCAATTCCAAATGAGTCACAAGTTGCAACCAACCTCGTGAATATTGATAAGGCAGGTCAATTGCGACCCCATTTTGAATCAGTAAATTAGCACCTTGAGACCCTATGTGTAATTAGCCACGCTTTACAAATCCTTGATTGATTGATTGATTGAATAAATGTGTCTGTGACACATTAGTACATTTCTTTCTGTGGCTCACAAATTGCAAGTCGCTGAAATTTTCAATTTTCGAGTCACTAAAGGAAATGGTCATGGTATTCTGACACACAGCAGTTTAATGTGACACACTCCACTGATGCTTTAAGTGAACTTGTAGCTCACGTAAAGTGGCATTGTAAGACCAACGCACACACTTGCTACACTTGTGACTGGCAAATTCTCCTACATGGAACTTGTTATTCAAGTTTCATCGGTACAAAGGCTCATCAAGTTGATATGTTTATATTTGACAGATTGGTGTGGTAGCACCAATAGGAGAAAAACACATTTGGCGCTGCGGCATTATGTCCCTGATAAACCATATTATTTGCTAGGAGATAGCAAGGTATAACTTTCCACAATGGAGTTAGATTTCAATCAGGTCTCTAGGGCTTACCCTTGACAGCTGATTCTCAAAGTAACAGTATTCTCTAAGAGAAAATCAGTGTTAAGGAGCTTATTTACAAGCCCTGTGTGCTGCAGGTGAATCACTTTTTGTAACGCATCAGTGGTGCATAGTGCAGGCCCATATCTACAAGGCCACATAAAGCCAGTTTGCGTGGCTTTTCATGGTTGTTAGAAATGGGGTCTTTGTTTGGCAGTCGGTTACCCCCTGTCCAAGCAAGGACCCTCACTCTAGTCAGGGTAAGTCACACACAATCCAAATTATCCTGTGCCCATCCTCTGGAAGCATGGCACTGAGCATTCAAGCTTGACTTAGAAGGCAATGTGTAAAGTATATGTGCAATAAGTCATGCACTAACACAGTAGAACACCACACAAATACACCACACAGTGTTTAAAAATAAATAAATAATAGTTATCTGGATAAATGCAGGTCAAAACGATTAAGATGCAATAAGTATATGTTGAGATATCACTGTAAAAATTATACAAAATGTCTTTAGTCTCTTAAAAGCAACACATGTCTCTTACAAGCACAAAGTACCTGGTTTTTGTGCAAAATCTCCGCAAGGAACCGCAGAGGAGGAGATGGGTGGAAAACAGGAAGGTGTGCGTCAATTTCTCGGGCCGCACACAGTGATGCGTTGTTTATTTTTCTGTCAGGGAAGGCTTGCGTTGATTTCCGGCGCTTGGTCTTGGATCCTCCTCAGGTTGCGGGGTTTTCAGACACCCAGGGGATGAAGCTTTGAAATCCGGCGCTGACAGGATGGTGAATTTCTCACCGTAATGCAGGCTGTGCATCGATTTTCACCACACAAGGAGATCTTCTTGCAGAGATGTAGCCTTTTTGGTCCTGAGACCTCAGGGAACAGGAGGCAAGCTCTATCCAAGCCCTTGGAGAGCACTTCTCAGCACAGCCAGAGAACAGCAAGGCAGCAGGGCAACAGCAAGGCAGCAGTCCTTCACAGAAAGCAGTCAGGTGAGTCCTTTGGGCAGCCAGGCAGTTCTTCTTGGCAGGTTGGAGGTTCTGGTTCAGGTTCTCTTCTCCAGGAAGTGTCTGAGTTGGTAGGTGCAGAGGCCCTGTTTAAATACCCAAATGTGCCTTTGAAGTGGGGGAGACTTCAAAGAGTGGCTTAGAAGTGCACAAGGTCCCTTTTCAGTTCAATCCTGTCTGCCAGGGTCCCAGTAGTGGGTGTGGCAGTCCTTTGTGTGAGGGCAGGCTACTGTCCTTTGACATATAAGTATCAGGCCCTCCACCCTCTGAGCCCAGGAATAGCCATTCAAAATGTAGATGTATGCAAGTGAGGCTGAGCATCCTGTGTTTGGGATTGGTCTGAGTGAATGCACAAGGGAGCTGTCAACTGAACTTTGTCAGACGTGGATTGTAAGGCACAAAAGGATTTAAGTGCAGAGAAATGCTCACTTTCTAAAAGTGGCATTTCTAAAATAGCAATATTGAATCCAACTTCACCAGTCAGCAGGATTTTGTATTATCATTATGGCCATACTAAATATGACCTTCCTACTCTTTTCAGATCAGCAGCTACCACTCCAACAGTATATGAGGGTAGCCCCAATTTTAGCCTATAGGAGGACAGGCCTCACAATAGTGCAAAAATGAATTTAGGAGTCTTACACTACCAGGACATGTGAACTACACAGGTACATGTCTTGCCTTTTGTCTATAGGGCAGGGTGCTATGTAAGTAAAAGGCAAGACATGTACGTGTGTGATTTATTTGTCCTGTAAAGGGAAAACTCCTAAATTCATTTTCCACAACTGTGAGGCCTGTTTTTTCATAGGATAGCATTAGGACTATCCTTTTATACTGTTTGAGTGGTAGATTCTCATCAGAGACGGGTAACCAGGTCATATTCAATATGGCCAGAATGGCAATAGAAAATGCTGCTTATTGGTGAAGTTAGATTTTATATTACTATTTTAGAAATGCCACTTTTAGAAAGTGAGCATTTCTCTGCACTTAAAATCCACCTGTGCCTTACAGCCTGTCTCCAATCAACATCTGGGCTGGTTGACAGCTCCCTTGTGCATTTTACCCAGACAACCATAAACACAGGACACTCAGTTACACCTGCACATATCTGCATACTGAATGGGTCTTACTGGTCTGGAAGGGTGGAAGGCCTGACACTTACATTTCAAAGGTTAGTTGCCTGCCCTCACACAATGGACTGCCAAATTCCCTACTGGGACACTGGCAGACAGAACTGTACTGAAAGGGGAACTGGTGCACTTCAAAACCACTCTTTGAATTCTCCCCCCCCCTCAAAGGCATTTTTGGGTATGTAAACTGGGTACCTGACCCCCAACAGATCAGACACTTCTGGTCCTGAACCTGCAACCTGTCAAGATGAACTGTCTGGCTCCCCAAAGGACTCATCTGGACTGCTTTGCTGAGAAGGACTGCTCCCCTGCTGTTGCCCTGCTGCCCTGCTGCCCTGCTGACCTCTGACTTTGCTAAGAAGTGCTCTCCACAGGCTTAGTTTGAGCTTGCCTCCGGTTTTCTGAAGTGTGAGGGCCAAAAAGACTTCCTCTCTTCAGGAAACTCCTTGTATGCCAAAAATTGATGCACAGCCTCCTGGAAATGACACACAGCCTGCCTTGCAACCAAGAAATTGACAAACAATTGGTTTGCAACCACGGCTACATTTTGTGATAGAACTGAAGTGTTAGACTTTTCATCCTTGGCGTGGTCTCCCTTAACTGTTTGCCTCTGTTTCCCAGGTTGTTGATGTTTGCTGTTTTTGTTACTCTGGGCACTTTACCGCTGCTGACCAGTGCTAAAGTGCACATGCCCATATACAAAATGTGTATGTAATTGGTTTATCCATGATTGGCATATTTGATTTACTAGTAAGTCCCTAATAAAGTACACTAGAGGTGCCCAGGGCCTGTAAACCAAATGCTACGAGTGGGCCTACAGCACTGGTTGTGCCACCCACCTATGTAGCTCTGTAATCATGTCTCAGACCTGCCATTGCAGTGTCTTTGTGTGCCGTTTCTCATTGTAAATTAGACTTGGCAAGTGTACCCACTTTCCAAGCCTAAACCTTCGCTTTTCTTACATGTAAGGCACCCTTAAGGTAGGCCCTAGGTAGCCCCAAGGGCAGGGTGCAGTGTATGATTAAGGTAGGACATATAGGCCCACATTACAACACTGGCGGTCAGTGATAAAGCAACAGTAATACCACCAACAAGCCAACGGTAAAAAAAAATGAATTATGACCACAGCAGAAACCGCCCACACAGACAGCACTTTAACACACCGACAGCCACGGCGGTAGCAACAAGCACCTCGGCTGTAACAGCCAACAGCCTGGCGAAAGACAATGTACCGCCCACTGTATTACAAGAGACCTATCCGCCACCTTTTCTGGGGCGGTACCAACAACATCAAAAGCAGGGCGGAAACAGATCTCAGAAGTCAAAGGACTCACTTCTGGAGACTCAGGGAAGAACCATGCCGCCATGGAGCTCGAACTGCAGGTGTTCCCCGTGCTGGTATACCTCCTCCTACACCAGGAATACCAATGCCGGCGACGACAACCACAGTGAGTACTGCTGCCTAGCACACAGGGGAGGGGGGAGGAAAAAGAGGATGACACACACACGCAACACCCCCACCCCCAACAGCATACACACAAACAGATGCAACAATATTACACATCCACCCCGTAACCCTCGGGAATAATGCAAGGACAAAAAGAAGTGATTGAAGTGAGTGTAATAAGATAAAATACTAGAAATGCGGCCTCAAAAATCAAAACAGTATTTACATATATACAAATGGAGGGACACTACCCAGTCCATAATGTCCGTGGGCCACAGGGCCACACCCCATAGGCCAAGGCCCCACCGTACTCCTGCATCAACACGGAGAGAACACTGCAGGGGCATCAGGTCCAAAATAGACAGGCACCTCAGGTGGACGGGGAATCGGAGAGCACCTCAACCGGAAGATGGTATTACACCACTTGTCCTGGAGGGGGAAACATGCCCTGTGCAATGTCCTGGGGAGTGCAAAGCCACAGACTCTCTAGTGGGTAGTCTGCCCACTGCTTGGTCCTGGGGAGTGCAAAGACACAGTCTCTCAAGTGGGTGGTTAGCCCACTGCTTGGTCCTGGGGAGTGCAAAGCCACAGTCTCTCAAGTGGGTGGTTTGACAACTGCTTGGTCATAGGGAGTGCAAAGCCACAGTCTCTAAAGTGGGTGGTCTGCCCACTGCTTGGTCCTGGGAGTGCAAAGCCACAGTCTCTCTAGTGGATGGCTTCTCCACTAGTTCTGGAAGGGGCTTTGTGCCCAGTATGCTTCATCCTGGCAAGGAGGGGGTGAGTGGATGCCTTCTTCCACTGGTTCTGGAGGCGGCTTTGTGCCCAGTGTGCTTCATCCTGGCAAGGAGGGGTGAGTGGATACCTTCTTCCATGGTTGGGAGGGGCTTTGTGTCCAGTATGCTTCATCCTGGCAAGAAGGGGGTGAGTGGATGCCTTCTTCCACTGGTTCTGGAGGGGGCTTTGTGCCCTGTGATGCAGATCTTGGGGAGTGCAAGGTCACAGTCACTCACCTGGGTGTCAGACCCACACGTTTTACAGTCCATGGAGGCAGGACTACACACTGCTCCCAGTGGCGACGGCTGCTCAGTGGTGGCAGTTCTGGTGCTGGTATTGGTGCTGCCAGTGGTTGGGGGAGGCTCCAGCCCTTGCCCTGTGGTCTTGGATGGCTGTCCACTGATGCTGCGGCTGCTGGCAGTGGTGCTGGTGGCGGGTCTGGTGGTGGTGCAGGTGGCGGTGCTGGTGGCGGTGCAGGCAGTGGTGTGGGGATGCTCCAGCCCTTCCCCTGTAGCCTTGACAGGCTGCCCACTGGGGCTGCTGCTGCTGGCAGTGGTGCCGGTGCCGGTGCTGGTGGCAGTGCAGGTGGCGGTGCAGGTGGCGGTGCTGGTGTCAGTGCAGGCAGTGGTGGTGGGAGGCTCCAGCCCTTCCCCTGCAGCCTTTTACGGCTGAAGAGCCATTGTAGGTGTTGGGGGCTCAGATTCAGTCGCAGTACCAGGCCTGCTGTCCTTCCTGCCTGCAGGGGCAGGCCCTTTGCCCTTGACCTTGCCGTCTGGTGGTGCCTCCTTGCCCTTGCCACCTGGTGGTGCCTCCTTGCCCTTGTCAGCTATTGTAGGAAAGTACCATCTTGCCTGGCATGTTAACCCCATTTGTTTTTGCCTGTGTCACTGGGATCCTACTAGTCAGGACCCCAGTGCTCATACGTTGTGCCCTGTATGTGTTCCCTGTGTGGTGCCTAACTGTATCACTGAGGCTCTGCTAACCAGAACCTCCGTGTTTATGCTCTCTCTGCTTATAAAATTGTCATTGCAGGCTAGTGACTAATTTTACCAATTCTGATTGGCATACTGGAACACCCTTATAATTCCCTAGTATATGGTACCTAGGTACCCAAGGTATTGGTGTTCCAGGAGATCCCTAAGGGCTGCAGCATTTCTTTTGCCACCCATTGGGAGCTCAGACAATTCTTACACAGGACTGCCACTGCAGACTGAGTGAAATAACGTTCACGTTATTTCACAGCCATTTTACATTGCACTTAAGTAACTTATAAGTCACCTATATGTCCAAACCTCACTTAATGAAGGTTAGGTGCAAAGTTACTTAGTGTGAGGGTACCCTGGCACTAGCCTAGGTACCCCCACATTGTTCAGGGCAAATTCCCCGGACTTTGTGAGTGCGGGGACACCATTACATGCGTAAACTACATATAGGTCAATACCTATGTGTAGCTTCACAATGGTAACTCCGAACATGGCCATGTAATATGTCTAGGATCATGGCATTGTCACGGACAATTCCATGCATCCCCGGTGCTCCAGCAAGGACCCTGGGTACTGCCAAACTAGCTCTCTGGGGTTTCCTCTGCAGCTACTGCTGCTGCCAACCCTCAGACAGGTTTCTGCCCCCCTGGGGCCTGGGCAGCCCAGTCCCAGGAAGGCAGAACAAAGGAGTTCCTCTGAGAGAGGGTGTCACACCCTCTCCCTTTGGAAATAGGTGTTAAGGGCCTGAGAGGAGTAGCCTCTCCTGGCCTCTGGAAATGCTTTGAAGGGCACAGATGGTGCCCTCCTTGCATAAACCAGTCTACACTGGTTCAGGGATTCCCCAGCCCCTGCTCTGGCGCGCAACTGGACAAAGAAAAGGGGAGTGACCACTCCCCTGTCAATCACCACCCCAGGGGTGGAGCCCATAGCTCCTCCAGTGTGTCCCAGACCTCTGCCATCTTGAATGCAGAGGTGTGAGGGCACAATGGAGACCTCTGAGTGGCCAGTGCCAGGAGGTGACGCCAGAGACCCCTCCTGATAGGCTCTTACTTGGTTAGGTAGCCAATCCTCCTCTGAAGGCTATTTAGGGTCTCTCCTGAGGGTTTCTCAGATAACGAATGCAAGAGCTCACCAGAGTTCCTCTGGACTTCCCTCTTCAACTTCTGCCAAGGATCGACCGCTGACTGCTCCAGGACGCCTGCAAAACCACAACAAAGTAGCAAGAAGACTACCAGCAACATTGTAGCGCCTAATCCTGCCAGCTTTCTTGACTGTTTCCTGGTGGTACATGATCTGAGGTCTGTCTGCCTTCACCCTGCACTGGAAGCCAAGAAGAAATCTCCTGTGGGTCAATGGAATCGCCCCCCTGCCAATGCAGGCACCAAACTTCTGCATCACCGGTCCTCTGGGTCCCCTCTCATCTTGACGAACGTGGTCCCTGGAACACAGGAGCTGGATCCAAGTGACCCCAACAGTCCAGTGGTCCTTCTGTCCAAATTTGGTGGAGGTTAGTCCTTGCCTCCCCACGCCAGACAGTAATCCTGTGTACTGCGTGATCTGCAGCTGCTAGGGCTTCTATGCACTTTTGCAAGACTTCCTTCATACACAGCACAGCCCAGGTCCCCAGGACTCCGTCCTGCATTGCACAACTCAATGATTTGACCTCGACTTCGTGGGACCCTCTTTTGTTGTGCTGAGACGACCGCCACGCTCAGAGTTCCTGAACACCTGTTCAGGTGCTTCTGTGGGTGCTGCCTGCTTCTGTGTGTGCTCTCTGTGTTGCTGTGTGCACCTCTGTCTCCTCCTCCAAGGGGCAATCTCCTGGTCCTTCCTGGGCCCTGGCAGCACCCAAAACCTAAAACCGCAACTCTTGCAGCTAGCAAGGCTTGTTTGTGGTCTTTCTGCTTGGAAGTAACTCTGCATCCTCCAGCATGCCGTGTGACATCTTCTGACCAAAGGAGAAGTTCCTGGCTCCTTCCGTTGTTGCAGAATCTTTGGCTTCTTCCACCCGTAGGCAGCCCTTTTGTACCTTTATCCAGGGATTAGTGGGCTCCTGCCCGCCTCTGGACACTTGCGTGACTCTTGGACTTGATCCCCTTCCTTTGCAGGTCCTCAGGTCCAGGAATCCATCTTCAGTGCTTTGCAGTCAGTTGTTGCCTTTGCAGAATCCCCTATCTCGACTTCACTGTCTTTCTGGGGTAGTAGGGTAACTTTACTTCCACTTTTCAGGGTCTTTGGGTGGGGTATCTGGGACACCCTTAGTGTTTTCTTACACTCCCAGTGACCCTCTACATACTACACTAGGCCTGGGGTCCATTCGGTGTTCGCATTCCACTTTTGGAGTATTCACTTTTGGAGTTGTGTTGCCCCTAGGCCTATTGTGTCTTATTGCATTCTATTGTGTTCTACAGTGTTTGCACTACTTTTCTAAGTGTTATACTTATCTGACTTTGGTTTGTATGTATATTTTGTGTATTTTACTTACCTCCTAAGGGAGTCTATCCTCTGAGATACTTTTGGCATATTGTCACTAAAATAAAGTACCTTTATTTTTAGTAACTCTGAGTATTGTGTTTCTTTTGATATAGTGCTATGGTGTTCCTGGGCCTCCACGGTCCAGGGGACGGAGGCCCAGGAACACAGGGGAACTGGGAGGGCTGCTGTGCGACAGGGGAGGACAGGCCCAGGGAACCAACTCTCCACGAGGCCCTCTCCTCCATCATGGGAGCCTACCACCACTCCCAGGAGACGATGGCAATGGTACTGGCCAAGTTTCAGGAGACCCAGTGCCTGCAGGAGGAACAGTATTTGGGCTTCAGGGAGGAACTCAGAGCCATCAAACCCACCCAGGGCACCATTGTAGGGGTGCTGAAGGAAGTACTCAACACCAGGAGGGACACTGTGGCACAACAAGGGGCCCCTGACAGTAGCATGGACAATGAACTGCCCACCACCTCTGCTAGTGGACAGGAGGCACCGCCACAGGACCACCACACCAGCACCCCACCCCCTGCAGAGGGAGAATCACCCCGCAAACCGTCCCTGAGATCCAGGACAAAGACAGAGAATGATGCCAAGACCCCACCAAGAAATGAGACCACCCTGAATGTCATCCTTCTGTCCCACTTTGTCACCTTGTCCATCCTTAACCCCTTCGCTGCCAGGCCTTTTCCCCCTCCTGTGCGGAGCCTTTTTTTGGCTATTTGGAGCAGTTCGCACTTAGGCCCTCATAACTTTTTGTTCACATAAGCTACCCACGCCAAATTTGCGTCCTTTTTTTCCAACATCCTAGGGATTCTAGAGGTACCCAGACTTTGTGGGTTCCCCCGAAGGAGGCCAAGAAATTAGCCAAAAACCAGTGAAATTTTTTTTTTTTTTTTTTAAATGGGAAAAATGGGCTGCAGAAGAAGGCTTGTGGTTTTTTTCCTGAAAAGGGCATCAACAAAGGGTTTGCGGTGATAAAATCACCAGCTTCCCAGCTTTCAGGAACAGGCAGAGTTGAATCAGAAAACCCAATTTTTCAACACAATTTTGGCATTTTACTGGGACATACCCCATTTTTACGATATTATTTGCTTTCAGCCTCCTTCCAGTCAGTGACAGAAATGGGCATGAAACCAACACTGGATCCCAGAGACCGCAACATTTTTGAAAAGTAGACGAAAATCTGAATTCAGAAAGGGGTAATTTGTGTAGATCCTACAAGGGTTTCCTACAGAAAATAACAACTGAAAAAGAAAAATATTGAAATTGAGGTGAAAAAAACATCAATTTTTCTCTACGTTTTACTCTGTAACTTTTTCCAGCAATGTCAGATTTTCGAAAGCAGTATACCGTTACGTCTGCTGGACTCTTCTGGTTGCGGGGATATATAGGGCTTATAGGTTCATAAAGAACTCTAGGTACCCAGAGCCAATAAATGACCTGCACCCTGCAGTGGGTTTTCAATCTATGCCGGGTATACAGCAATTAATTTGCTGAAATATAAAGAGTAAAAAATAGCTATCAAGAAAACCTTTGTATTTCCAAAATGGGCACAAGATAAGGTGTTGAGAAGCAGTAGTTATTTGCACATCTCTGAATTCCGGGGTGCCCATACTAGCATGTGAATTACAGGGCATTTCTCAAATAGATGTCTTTTTTACACACTGTCTTACATTTGGAAGGAATAAATGTAGAGAAAGACAAGGGGCAATAACACTTGCTTTGCTATTCTATGTTCCCCCAAGTCTCCCGATAAAAATGATACCTCACTTGTGTGGGTAGGTCTAGCGCCCGCGACAGGATATGCCCCAAAACACAACGTGGACACATCACAGAAAACAGAGCTGTTTTTAGCAAAGTGCCTACCTGTAGATTTTGGCCTCTAGCTCAGCCGCCACCTAGGGAAACCTACCAAACCTGTGCATTTCTGAAAACTAGAGACCTAGGGGAATCCAAGATGGGGTGACTTGTGTGGCTCGGACCAGGTTCTGTTACCCAGAATCCTTTGCAAACCTCAAAAGTTGGCTAAAAAAACACATGTTCCTCATATTTCTGTGGCAGAAAGTTCTGGAATCTGAGAGGAGCCACAAATTTCCTTCCACCCAGCGTTCCCCCACGTCTCCCGATTAAAATGATACCTCACTTGTGTGGGTAGGCCTAGCGCCCGCGACAGAAAACGCCCCAAAGCGCAACGTGGACACATCCAAATTTGTGAAGGAAAACAGAGGTGTGTTTTGCAAAGTGCCTACCTGTAGATTTTGGCTTGTAGATCAGCCACCACCTAGGGAAACCTACCAAACCTGTGCCTTTCTGAAAACTAAAGACCTAGGGGAATCCAAGATGGGGTGACTTGTGTGGCTCGGACCAGGTTCTGTTACCCAGAATCCTTTGCAAACCTCAAAATTTGGCTAAATAAACACATGTTCCTCACATTTCTGTGGCGGAAAGTTCTGGAATCTGAGAGGAGCCACGAATTTCCTTCCACCCAGCATTCCCCCACGTCTCCCGATAAAAATGATACCTCACTTGTGTGGGTAGGCCTAGCGCCCGCGACAGGAAACCCCCCAAAGCGCAACGTAGACACAGCCACATTTTTGAAGGAAAACAGGAGTGTTTTTTGCAAAGTGCCTACCTGTAGATTTTGGCTTGTAGCTGAGCCGCCACCTAGGGAAACCTACCAAACCTGTGCATTTCTGAAAACTAGAGACCTAGGGGAATCCAAGATGGGGTGACTTGTGTGGCTCGAACCAGGTTCTGTTATCCAGAATCCTTTGCAAACCTCAAAATTTGGCTAAAAAAACACATGTTCCTCACATTTCTGTGGCAGAAAGTTCTGGAATCTGAGAGGAGCCACGAATTTCCTTCCACCCAGCGTTCCCCCACGTCTCCCGATAAAAATGATACCTCACTTGTGTGGGTAGGCCTAGCGCCCGCGACAGGAAACGCCCCAAAGCGCAACGTGGAAACATCCAAATTTGTGAAGGAAAACAGAGGTGTGTTTTGCAAAGTGCCTACCTGTAGATTTTGGCTTGTAGCTCAGCCGCCACCTAGGGAAACCTACCAAACCTGTGCATTTCTGAAAACTAGAGACCGAGGGGAATCCAAGATGGGGTGACTTGTGTGGCTCGGACCAGGTTCTGTTACCCAGAATCCTTTGCAAACCTCAAAATTTGGCTAAAAAAACACATGTTCCTCACATTTCTGTGGCAGAAAGTTCTGGAATCTGAGAGGAGCCACGAATTTCCTTCCACCCAGCGTTCCCCCACGTCTCCCGATAAAAATGATACCTCACTTGTGTGGGTAGGCCTAGCGCCCGCGAGAGGAAACGCCCCAAAGCGCAACGTAGACACAGCCAAATTTTTGAAGGAAAACAGAGGTGTTTTTTGCAAAGTGCCTACCTGTAGATTTTGGCTTGTAGCTCAGCCGCCACCTAGGGAAACCTACCAAACCTGTGCATTTCTGAAA
Organism: Pleurodeles waltl; assembly: GCF_031143425.1. Classification (NCBI taxonomy): domain Eukaryota; kingdom Metazoa; phylum Chordata; class Amphibia; order Caudata; family Salamandridae; genus Pleurodeles; species Pleurodeles waltl. The sequence continues at coordinate 409,598,189 of NC_090438.1, forward strand.
ACTAGAGACCTAGGGAAATCCAAGATGGGGTGACTTGTGTGGCTCGGACCAGGTTCTGTTACCCAGAATCCTTTGCAAACCTCAAAATTTAGCTAAAAAAACACATGTTCCTAACATTTCTGTGGCAGAAAGTTCTGTAATCTGAGAGGAGCCACGAATTTCCTTCCACCCAGCGTTTCCCCACGTCTCCCGATAAAAATGATACCTCACTTGTGTGGGTAGGCCTAGCGCCCGTGACAGGAAATGCCCCAAAGCGCAACGTGGACACAGCCAAATTTTTGAAGGAAAACAGAGGTGTTTTTTGCAAAGTGCCTACCTGTAGATTTTGGCCTGTAGCTCAGCCGCCACCTAGGGAAACCTACCAAACCTGTGCATTTCGGAAAACTAGAGACCTAGGGGAATCCAAGATGGGGTGACTTGTGTGGCTCGGACCAGGTTCTGTGACCCAGAATCCTTTGCAAACCTCAAAATTTGGCAAAAAAAAAACACATGTTCCTAACGTTTCTGTGGCAGAAAGTTCTGGTATCTGAGAGGAGCCACAAATTTCCTTCCACCCAGCGTTCCCCCACGTCTCCCGATAAAAATGATACCTCACTTGTGTGGGTAGGCCTAGCGCCCGCGACAGGAAACGCCCCAAAGCGCAACGTGGACACATCCAAATTTGTGAAGGAAAACAGAGGTGTGTTTTGCAAAGTGCCTACCTGTAGATTTTGGCTTGTAGCTCAGCCGCCACCTAGGGAAACCTACCAAACCTGTGCATTTCTGAAAACTAGAGACCGAGGGGAATCCAAGATGGGGTGACTTGTGTGGCTCGGACCAGGTTCTGTTACCCAGAATCCTTTGCAAACCTCAAAATTTGGCTAAAAAAACACATGTTCCTCACATTTCTGTGGCAGAAAGTTCTGGAATCTGAGAGGAGCCACGAATTTCCTTCCACCCAGCGTTCCCCCACGTCTCCCGATAAAAATGATACCTCACTTGTGTGGGTAGGCCTAGCGCCCGCGACAGGAAACGCCCCAAAGCGCAACGTAGACACAGCCAAATTTTTGAAGGAAAACAGAGGTGTTTTTTGCAAAGTGCCTACCTGTAGATTTTGGCTTGTAGCTCAGCCGCCACCTAGGGAAACCTACCAAACCTGTGCATTTCTGAAAACTAGAGACCTAGGGAAATCCAAGATGGGGTGACTTGTGTGGCTCGGACCAGGTTCTGTTACCCAGAATCCTTTGCAAACCTCAAAATTTAGCTAAAAAAACACATGTTCCTAACATTTCTGTGGCAGAAAGTTCTGTAATCTGAGAGGAGCCACGAATTTCCTTCCACCCAGCGTTTCCCCACGTCTCCCGATAAAAATGATACCTCACTTGTGTGGGTAGGCCTAGCGCCCGTGACAGGAAATGCCCCAAAGCGCAACGTGGACACAGCCAAATTTTTGAAGGAAAACAGAGGTGTTTTTTGCAAAGTGCCTACCTGTAGATTTTGGCCTGTAGCTCAGCCGCCACCTAGGGAAACCTACCAAACCTGTGCATTTCGGAAAACTAGAGACCTAGGGGAATCCAAGATGGGGTGACTTGTGTGGCTCGGACCAGGTTCTGTGACCCAGAATCCTTTGCAAACCTCAAAATTTGGCAAAAAAAAAACACATGTTCCTAACATTTCTGTGGCAGAAAGTTCTGGTATCTGAGAGGAGCCACAAATTTCCTTCCACCCAGCGTTCCCCCACGTCTCCCGATAAAAATGATACCTCACTTGTGTGGGTAGGCCTAGCGCCCGCGACAGGAAACACCCCAAAGCGCAACATGGACACATCCAAATTTGTGAAGGAAAACAGAAGTGTTTTTTGCAAAGTGCCTACCTGTAGATTTTGGCTTGTAGCTCAGCCGCCACCTAGGGAAACCTACCAAACCTGTGCATTTCTGAAAACTAGAGACCTAGGGGAATCCAAGATGGGGTGACTTGTGTGGCTCGGACCAGGTTCTGTTACCCAGAATCCTTTGCAAATCTCAAAAATTGGCTAAAAAAACACATGTTCCTCACATTTCTGTGGCAGAAAGTTCTGGAATCTGAGAGGAGCCACGAATTTCCTTCCACCCAGCGTTCCCCCACGTCTCCCGATAAAAATGATACCTCACTTGTGTGGGTAGGCCTAGCGCCCGCGACAGAAAACGCCCCAAAGCGCAACGTAGACACAGCCAAATTTTTTAAGGAAAACAGAGGTGTTTTTTGCAAAGTGCCTACCTGTAGATTTTGGCCTGTAGCTCAGCCGCCACCTAGGGAAACCTACCAAACCTGTTCATTTCTGAAAACTAGAGACCTAGGGGAATCCAAGATGGGGTGACTTGTGTGGCTCGGACGAGGTTCTGTTACCCAGAATCCATTGCAAACCTCAAAATTTGGCTAAAAAAACACATGTTCCTCACATTTCTGTGGCAGAAAGTTCTGGAATCTGAGAGGAGCCACGAATTTCCTTCCACCCAGCGTTCCCCCATGTCTCCCGATAAAAATGATACCTCACTTGTGTGGGTAGGCCTAGCGCCCGTGACAGGAAATGCCCCAAAGCGCAACGTGGACACAGCCAAATTTTTGAAGGAAAACAGAGGTGTTTTTTGCAAAGTGCCTACCTGTCGATTTTGGCCTGTAGCTCAGCCGCCACCTAGGGAAACCTACCAAACCTGTGCATTTCTGAAAACTAGAGACCTAGGGGAATCCAAGATGGGGTGACTTGTGTGGCTCGGACCAGGTTCTGTTACCCAGAATCCTTTTCAAAAAACAAAATTTGGCTAAGAAAACACATGTTCCTCACATTTCTGTGGCAGAAAGTTCTGGAATCTGAGAGGAGCCACAAATTTCCTTCCACCCAGCGTTCCCCCACATATACCGATAAAAATGATACCTCACTTGTGTGGGTAGGCCTAGCGCCGGCGACAGAAAACGCCCCAAAGCGCAACGTAGACACAGCCAAATTTTATAAGGAAAACAGAGGTGTTTTTTGCAAAGTGCCTACCTGTAGATTTTGGCCTGTAGCTCAGCCGCCACCTAGGGAAACCTACCAAACCTGTGCATTTCTGAAAACTAGAGACCTAGGGGAATCCAAGATGGGGTGACTTGTGTGGCTCGGACCAGGTTCTGTTACCCAGAATCCATTGCAAACCTCAAAATTTGGCTAAAAAAACACATGTTCCTCACATTTCTGTGGCAGAAAGTTCTGGAATCTGAGAGGAGCCACACATTTCTTTCTACCCAGCGTTCCCCCACGTCTCCCGATAAAAATGATACCTCACTTGTGTGGGTAGGCCTAGCGCCCGTGACAGGAAACGCCCCAAAGCGCAACGTGGACACATCCAAATTTGTGAAGGAAAACAGAGGTGTTTTTTGCAAAGTGCCTACCTGTAGATTTTGGCTTGTAGCTCAGCCGCCACCTAGGGAAACCTACCAAACCTGTGCATTTATGAAAACTAGAGACCTAGGGGAATCCAAGATGGGGTGACTTGTGTGGCTCGGACCAGGTTCTGTTACCCAGAATCCTTTGCAAAACTCAAAATTTGGCTAAAAAAACACATGTTCCTCACATTTCTGTGGCAGAAAGTTCTGGAATCTGAGAGGAGCCACGAATTTCCTTCCACCCAGCGTTCCCTCATGTCTCCCGATAGAAATGATACCTCACTTGTGTGGGTAGGCCTAGCGCCCGCGACAGGAAACGCCGCAAAGCGCAACGGAGACACAGCCAAAATTTTGAAGGAAAACAGAGGTGTTTTTTGCAAAGTGACTACCTGTAGATTTTGGCCTGTAGCTCAGCCGCCACCTAGGGAAACCTACCAAACCTGTGCATTTCTGAAAACTAGAGACCTAGGGGAATCCAAGATGGGGTGACTTGTGTTGCTCGGACCAGGTTCTGTTACCCAGAATCCATTGCAAACCTCAAATTCTGTCTAAAAAAACGCATTTTCCACACATTTCGGTGACAGAAAGTTCTGGAATCTGAGTGGAGCCACAAATTTCCTTCCACCCAGCGTTCCTCCACGTCTCCCGATAAAAATGATACCTCACTTGTGTGGGTAGGCCTAGCGCCCGCGACAGGAGTCACCCCAAAACGCAACGTGGACACATCACATTTTTTCATTGAAAACAGTGCCTACCTGTAGATTTTGGCCTCTAGCTCAGCCGGCACCTAGGGAAACCTACCAAACCTGTGCATTTTTTAAAACTAGAGACCTAGGGGAATCCAAGATTGGGTGACTTGCGGGGCTCTGACCAGGTTCTGTTACCCAGAATCCTTTGCAAACCTCAAATTCTGTTTAAAAAAACACATTTTCCACACATTTCAGTGACCGAAAGTTCTGGAATCTGAGTAGAGCCACAAATTTCCTTCCACCCAGCGTTCCCCCAAGTCTCCCGATAAAAATGATACCTCACTTGTGTGGGTGGGCCAGGTGCCTGCAACAGAATAAGGCCCAAAACATGTAGAGATAGAGGGGATAGCACAGCAAGTTTATAAGGACATATTCTTTTATACATCTTTAGAGTGACTCTGCTTTGGGGACCCACATAAGTGAGGTGTCATTTTACTTGGGAGACTGAGGGGAACACTGGGGAGTAGGAATTTTGTGCTGGAGTGGTGATCCTATGAAGAACAGTAAGGAAAATATGCTTTTTTAAGCACATTTTGAGGTTTACAGAGGAGTCTGGGTAAGAAAATGTTGGGGGATCCACGCAAGCCACACCTCCCTGGACTCCTTGGAGTGTCTAGTTTTAAAAAATGTCTGGGTTTGGTAGGTTTCCCTAGATGAAGGCAGCACACAGGACCAAAAACATAGGTGCCCTCTCCCCCCCAAACAAAGGTAGTTTTGTAATATATCGTTTTGATGTGCCCACATACGTCCGTGATGTGCCAAACACTAAAATTTAGAAAAGAAACACACTTAGGTTATGTGAAAAAGACCCCCAACCCACCAACCAAGTTGGTGGCATGCTTCATCATCGGGGTCCCACCTGAGGCACCTAGCGTGTCACAGGTGTGCTGCGACGCCTGATTACAGCGGAGCAGGTTTTGTCATTTTTACCACACATACTGGTTGGATTTGGCACGAGGGTGAGTGATGGTTCAGTGGATCAAATTTTACTAACAAGAGCTTTCACAAAAATGAAATGCACTGTTAGTAACTGAAAGGCAAAAAACTGAACCAATGACTCACAGCTCGTGAGCTGTAAAGCCGCGACAAGGCACCAACCGCTTTACAGTCCATTCACACAACTTTCATACATGACACACACAAGGCCATTCACACCGCCAGCCACGGGCCCAGCACATTACAACACTCACATCGACAGACAGCGCCACTCAAGGGCCCATCACTTACATACGCCCACATGCCTGATACAACAATCACACCAGCTGATGGGAGTGTGTGGACTGGTGTTTGGCTGGCAGTGTGTTGCAGTAGCCAACAGCAAGTCAATATGTACACTCTCAGCCAAGCCCCAATCCACACACAATGGCATCATTTTTTTTTTTTTTTTTTTAACAGAGGAACCCCTAACTAAGTAGAAAGAATTACAAAACTACAAACACAAAAGCTCTAACTAAGAACATGACAGAAATGCTAACCATGAAACTAAACACATGAAAATACAAAACAGACATGAGTTTACACTCATGGTTGTTCCCAGAAATTCTTCTGGGTGTGGTAATTCTTAAAACAAGCACCGACACACAGCCCAGGCTTTGAAGGACAATCTGGGCAGTACATTCGAGTCTCCCTCCGGATACCTTTTCGAAAACACACTCTACATTTCTTAGCTGGAAAGTCTTTTTTGGGTGTGGGAGGAATGTGCTCAGCAAAGTGGCGATCTTTCAATCTAGCCACATCCTCCACCACTGCTTCTCTAGGAAATCTGGCCTGTTCCACTACAATAAGGCACTCTATCACTGACTCCTGAAATTTCACAAATGTCATCTTTGACTCTGGAGACCTATCCCTAAACACAATAAAAGCATTGAAGGTTGCTAAGTGGAAGAGGTGAAGTGCTAACTTCTTATACCAAACGTAAGACTTACGAATAGCAGTATAAGGTTCCAACCTCTGGTCAACTCTATCTACACCTCCCATGTGCTTATTATAATCTAAAATGCACACAGGTTTGCGCACTTCAGCAACCTGGCCCCAAACAGTCACAGGGGAAGTACTCTCATCATGGATGGTACTTAGCATGTAGACATCCCTCTTGTCTGAAAATTTCAAAGCTAGCAGCTCCCCGTTCCGCAAGGCACAGCACTGTCCTCTCTCAAGTTTTTTACAGACAAGCTCCCTTGGATAGCCTTTCCGGTTAGAACGGATTGTGTCACAAGCAACTGTGTCCACTCTAAACAATTCCTTGAACAATTGCACACCAGTGTAGAAGTTATCTACATACAAATGGTGACCTTTATTGAACAGTCGTCTACCAAGATCCCACACAATTTTCTCAGTAACTCCAAAAGTGGGAGGACAACCAGGGGGGTCAATATTGGAATCCCTACCAGTGTACACACGGAAACTATACACATATCCTGTCCTACTTTCAGACAGCATATACAATTTAATTCCATATCGTGCCCTTTTGCTAGGAATGTACTGCCTAAAAACCAAACGACCCTTGAAGAGGACCAAAGACTCGTCCACACTTAACTCTTTGCCTGGAACATAGACCTCCGAAAACTGATCTACAAAATGATCAAGTACAGGCCTAATCTTAAAAAGACGGTCAGAATCTGGGTGATCTCGTGGCAAGGCTAATGCATTGTCAACAGAATGCAGCATCCTAAGAAGAAGCAAATACCGATTATGACTCATGGTCGCTGGAAATTCTAGCTGTTGCCATCAAGGGACTAGTAGACCAATAAGAAGCCAGTGACGGCTTCCTTATCAACCCCATCAAAAAAGTCAAACCCAAAAACTTTTTTAACTCCTCCAAATTTGTGGGAATCCACTGGGCAGCTCTAGAGTGTGGCCTAAGTCTAGCAGCGTTGTCCCTCAAATGCTGTTCCGCATACAAATTAGTCTGCTCAACAATCTCTTCCAAAAACATATCATCCATGAATAACTCAAAGAAATTGATAGGCATAAAGTTCTCTGTATTGGCGTTACACCCCGGGAGACCAGTAAAGGCAGGCAACTCTGGCTGCTCCATGTTTGGGGCAACCCAGACATCAGGTCTTATAACGGGAAACCTTTCGGCCCCAGGTTGCTGCACTATTGGCACATCAATGTCCTCCTCTAAAACAGGCCCTTCATCTGCACTGAGTGTGGCTTCATCATCAGAAGATTCCCCTCCAACAGAAACATCACTGCCAGAATCTCTGACTTCCTCCTCTGCCTCAGATGCAGAGTCCGTCTCATAGTCATGATCAGACTGTGACTCAAAAAGCATACCAACCACCTGCTGAGCGGTCATCCTGCGGCTAGCCATGATCTCTCCTGCTAAAATTAACTGGACAAATTCACCACCAACAACCAGCACTGTGTAAGACAAGTAACAAAGTGTAGCTTTGTTAGTAAGAGTTATAAACTCAAAAACTATACCGCTCACTTGCCTGAAAAAGCTTGATTCACCAGCAACTACACAGCAATCACCAATGATATCCCACTAAAAATAAAGAAAGAAAGGCAAATTAGAAATAAGACAAAACAAATATCATTGTGCACAAACCTAAGGGCAATTTCATACACAATCCTGCATTTAGTACACCCCCTACAAACATGTCATTCATGCATGGCAACAATACTCCTTTGGAGTAAATTGTTTTTACTTACCTAAAACATGCAACTGTGCAAACTGCAGGTCAACCACCGCCAAAACCGCAAGGAGCCACAGCAAATAAAGCAAAAGCTTTGAACTAGAACAAAAAGGAGGAAAACATTTTTTATCACAAATGCAAAGACTTCTTCAGTTGACAAACACCCCACCATTAAACATTTAGAAATTGGTGCCTAAGTGGATTCTGCCATAGGGGCAGATGGGCCTACTAAAAAAATAGGCCTGTCTGCCCCAAGGAAGCCAGAAAATACCTTTAGTAGTGTGTCCCCATGGAGAGCGACCCTTGCCAAAGGGGACAGCCCTCAAACAAACAAAAAAACAAAAAAACACACACAACACTATCCCTGGTGCCTAAGTGGCTTCTGCCCCCCTTGGGGGCAGGTGGGCCTAAGAAAATATGCCCATCTGCCCCCAGGGGGTGTAGAAATGGCCAACAGGTCAATGCCCCCCTTGGGGGGGCGCCCCGTGACCAAGGGGACGCCCCCCCACAAAAATAAACAAATAAAAAAAAATCCCTGGTGTTCTAGTGGTTTCTGCCCCCCTTGGGGGCAGACCAGCCTAAAAATAATAGGCTGATCTGTCTCCAAGGGGTGCAGAAATGGCCTGGGTACATGTGCCCCCAAAGTGGGGGGCGACCCTTGCCCAAGGCCCCCCCCATCCACTAACACACACACACTATCCCTGGTGTCTAAGTGGCTTCTGCCCCCCTTGGGGGCAGGTGGGCCTACAAAAATAATAGGCTGATCTGCCCTCAAGGGGGGCAGAAATGGCCCTAAAAGACATGCCCCCCAAAGGGGAGCCACCCTTGCCCAAGGGGGCGCCCCCCCCATCCACTACACACACAATCCCTGGTGCCTAAGTGGCTTCTGCCCCCCTTGGGGGCAGATGGACCTAAAATAAATAGGCCGATTTGCCCCCAAGGGGGGCAGAAAAGGCCAACAGTTCTCTGCCCCCTTGGGGGGGGGGCCCTTGCCCAAGGGGGCACCCCCCCACATAAATACACATAAAAATAAAAAACCCTGGTGATCTAGTAGCCAATCTGCCCTCAAGGGGGGCAGAAATGGCCCTAAAAGACATGCCCCCCAAAGGGGAGCGACCCTTGCCCAAGGGGGCGCCCCCCCATCCACTACACACACAATCCCTGGTGCCTAAGTGGCTTCTGCCCCCCTTGGGGGCAGATGGACCTAAACAAAATAGGCCGATCTGCCCCCAAGGGGGGCAGAAAAGGCCAACAGTTCTCTGCCCCCTTGGGGGGGCGCCCCTTGCCCAAGGGGGCACCCCCCCACACATAAATGCACATAAAAATATATATCCCTGGTGATCTAGTGTTTTCTGCCCCCCTTGGGGGCAGATCTGACTAAAAAGTAGCCAATCTGCCCCCAAGGGGGGCAGAAATGGCCGTAACTAATTGCCCCCCAAAGGGGAGCGACCCTTGCCCAAGGGGCCGCTCCCCGCCAACAAGAAACAAGAAAATAAACAAAAAAAAGAAATCCCTGGTGTCTAGTGGGCATTCCTGCTGCCCGATCGCAATGCGATCGGGCAGCAGGAATGCTCAAAGAGACACCGGGGGAAAGGAAAAGCCTTTCCTTTCCCCCGGTGCCTCTTTAGACCAAACCCCCCACCCACCGGGAAGAGGAACTCACCTCTTCACTCCACGCCGCACAGGAAGCAAATGGCTTCCTGTGCGGCGATATCCCCATAATGAAGTCAGCGCGCGATCGCGCGCTGACATCATTATGGGGGGGTGGGGGATCGGGGGTGGAAGGGGAAGGGCTTCCCCTTCCATCCCTGACTTTGGGGGGGTTGGGGGAAGCACACAGAGGGAGCGAGAGCGCTCCCTCTGGGCTGTGTGCCAAGGACGTAGTGGTTACATCCTCGGCACAGCAGCACTGTGCCGTAGGACGTAACCACTACGTCCGCGGCACAGAAGGGGTTAAACTGCCCAAGCTCCACTTCCTATGCCCATTTGGGCAATGCACCTGTGAGACTAATAGACTGGACTCTGCCGTGGACATTCCTCCACCATCAACCCTCACCATTTTGCAAACCCATCCAATATTGAGCACTTAAATAAACACCCTTGAAGCTCAAAACAATCTGGAGTCAGTCTGTGATTTCGGAATAGTGCATTAGCAATAACTGTGGCAAAATGACTTTCAATTGTAATGTCAACATACCTATGTCACACAGCTCTAGTCCATGAGGAATTAAAGCAGATGTCACACAGTGGGACCCACATCTGTGAAATCGTATGGGAAAGTGACAAATCAGTGACCATACACTGGGTGAAAATGACAGACAGTAGAGAGGTAGTAGTGTTAAAGTACATTTAGTAGGCAGGTTTGTATTCTTACCTGTGTCTCACTGGAAATATTGCAGGATCACAGAGTTCCTGTTGTCCATGTCCTCTTCTTCTGCTTCCTCGTCTTCACTGTCCACAGGCTCCACAGCTGCAACAACAGCCCCATCTGGACCATCCTCCTGCAGAAAAGGCACCTGTCGTTGCAAAGCTAAGTGGTGAAGCATACAGCAGGCCACAATGATCTTGCACACCTTCTTTCCTGAGTAGAATAGGGATCTACCTGGCATATGGAGGCACCTGAACCTGGCCTTCAGGAGGTCGAAGGTCCACTCTATAATCCGCCGTGTTCGCCCATGGGCCTCATTGTAGCGTTCCTCTGCCCTTGTCCTGGGATTCCTCACTGGGGTCAGTAGCCATGACAGGTTGGGGTAACCAGAGTCACCTGCAAATGGCGAGGGACAACTGTTAGACACACACTAACATTGAGTGATATCCACAGACCCAGACAACCATTCCCACTGACTTCCTTCCAGGTGCTCACCTAATAGCCACACACGGTGCCTCTGGAGTTGACCCATCACATAAGGGATGCTGCTATTCAAATGGGAGATGTACTTGTCTGCCAAACACACCATCTGCACATTCATCGAATGATAACTCTTCCGGTTTCTGTACACCTGTTCACTCCTGTGGGGGGACCAAAGCCACATGTGTCCCATCAATGGCACCTATGATGTTGGGGATATGTACCAGGGCATAGAAGTCTCCTTTCACTGTAGGCAAATCCTCCACCTGAGGGAAAACGATGTAGCTCCGCATGTGTTTCAGCAGGGCAGACAACACTCTGGACAACATGTTGGAAAACATAGGCTGGGACATCCCTGATGCTATGGCCACTGTTGTTTGAAATGACCCACTTGCAAGGAAATGGAGTACTGACAGCACCTGCACTTGAGGGGGGATTCCTGTGGGATGGCGGATAGCTGACATCAGGTCTGGCTCCAACTGGGCACACAGTTCTTGGATTGTGGCACGGTCAAGCCTGTAGGTGATGATCACATGTCTTTCCTCCATTGTCGACAGGTCCACCAGCGGTCTGTACACCAGAGGATGCTGCCATCTCCTCACATGTCCCAGCGGACGGTGCCTATGAAGGACAACAGCGAGTACCAAGTCAAACAACTCAGATGTACGTAAACACAGCTTACACCAAACTCGAATCATAATCTGCTTTTTGGCCTGTATGTGTTTTGAGGCTAGGCCTAGGTATGTGTGACGCAGTTAAAAATTAAGCCATGTGGGCCCCTGAAATGGCGGCTGCCTGACCTTTAAAGTGGGACAATGGGATGTGAGGTAACTGCGCAGGCGTTGTACACCGTCGCGGTAGGCGGTCGAAGACCGCGGTGCAATCCTGCATTGGTTAACATTGGACCCTATGGGTGCCAGGAGCCAATGACGATGTACGCAGGCGGTGACAGTACGCACCGCCGGAGATGTGACCGCCATTTTCTCTCTGTTCAATCACTCTATACCTGATCTTCGACAGGAGAGGACCTACACTGCAAGTGCTGCAGTGACCTCGGTCTGGAAGAGACAATGGCTCGTGCGACTGGGGAAAGGGCCCCTGCCTTCACATTGCAGGAGTTGGAGAAACTCGAGGATGGGGTCCTCCCCCAGTACATGCTACTCTACGGTCCTCTAGACAAACAGGTAAATACACTGGGAGCATGCTGTATGGGCTATGCCTGTGTGGAGTGGGGTGGATGAAAGATGGTGGGGGGAGATTGAGGCTTGCATAAAACGACGGTGAGTGCATGTGCATCATGGCAAGGGTAGGAATGGGGGCCAATGACTGTGACGGTGCATTTGGTAATAACTTTTCTTTCCCCCTGTACAATTCATGTAGGTCAGCGCCCACCAGAAAAAAGATATTTGGCGTGCCATCGCCAAGGACGTCCGGACCCTGGGGGTCTACCAAAGACGGAGTACCCACTGCAGTAAAAGATGGGAGGACATTCGCTGCTGGAGCAAGAAGACAGCGGAGTCCCAGCTGGGGATGGCCTCCCAACGTAGGAGAGGTGCCCGTCGCACCATGACCCCCCTGATGTTCAGGATCCTGGCGTTGGCGTACCCGGAGTTGGATGGGCGCATCACCGCAGCCACAAGGGGGTGATTACACTCTCATTCTACTGATTTTGCGTGCGTTGGAGGTGTCTGGGTGGGGGAGGTGGGCTGTGGGGGTCCCAAGGCAAGGGCGAGTTTAGGAGGCAAGGTCCCATTGTGCTGGCAGAGCCTGTTACACCCCACCCCACCCCACCTGTGTACAGTGTCAAGTACACCTAGTCAGGCTCCTGTGAAATCAATGTGCGCAGATGTCGTCCATAGCCTTGTAGGCCATGTCCCAGGGATTGAACAGTGGAGGCCAAGTGCGCGGCGAAGTGCAGGGGGCTTCTGTGCCTGTCATGTCCGCCAACGGTAGTGGTAATGCATGCACTCAACATGTCTTTCTTCTGTCGTCCTCCCCTTTTTGTGGTCTCCCTGTTCTTGTGTGCATTAGCATCATCAGGTGGAGGAGCATTGGCAACGGAGGAGGAGGGAGCTGCATCCCACATGGCCCTGGAGGGCGAGACAACGGAGTCGGAGTACACCAGTGGGACGGAGGGCAATGGGAGCTCCACAGCGGGGACAGAAGCTGACACCAATGACACAGACTTGTCCTCTGATGGGAGCTCCCTTGTGGTGGTGGCAACACCTGTGCCCCCGCATCTACAGGTACAGCCGCAACCACACCCCTACTAGCACCGCCCTCCCAGCAGCCCCTCAGCCTTTGCCCCGTGTCCGGTCATCCAGGAGATTGGGCATCACCTTCGCCCCAGGCACCTCAGGCCCTTCCCCAGTCACCCCTGCTGCCCTCAGTGAGGAGGCCATTGACCTCCTCAGGTCCCTCACTGTTGGGTAGGCTACCATTTTGAATGCCATCCCGGGTGTAGAAATGCAGTTGCAACAAACAAAAGCATTCCTGGAGGGCATTCATTCTGGTCAGGCGGCCCTTCAGCGAGCTTTTCAGACTCTGGCCTCAGCACTGATGGCAGCCATTGTCCCTGTCTCTAGCCTCCCCCCTCCAACTTCCTACACCCAGACCCAATCCCCTGTACCTCAGCCTATCCCAAGCACACCTTCAGACCAGCATGCACACACCTCAACACACAAGGGAAGCTCAGGCAAACATAAGCACCACACATCCCACAGGCACTCACGCAAGCATCACACACATGCAGACACACCAACATCCACTGCCTCCACTGTGTCCCCCTCCTACTCATCTCCCTCCTCCCTCCCAGTCTCGTCTCCACTCACACCTGCATGCACTACATCTACAGCCACTACTTCCATCACCAGCACACACGGCACCACACCCCCCTCACGTGCAGTCACCACCACCACTACCATTCACCCGCCTCCTTTGTCCTCTCCCAGTGTGTCTGTGATGTCCCCTCCCAAGATACCCAAACGCAGGCACACACCCACCCAACAGCCATCCACCTCACGACAGCCTCCAGCGCATGCACCTTCACAGAAAGTCACCAAATGTACACCTCCTACAACCACAACCTCTTCCTCCACTCCCAAACCCCCTCCAGCTAACCGTCCCAGTGTTCCCCAAAAACATTTCCTGTCCAACCTTGACCTCTTTCCCACCCCTCCCCCACCCCGTCCGCCTCCTAGGTCCCAACTCTCCAGGTCCCAACCTAGCACCTCAGCCACAACATCTCCGGGACCAGTGGTGCCTGTAGTCATTGGAATCTGGAGTGCACCGGCCACAAGGGCAGCCAGTGTGGCACGGAGCCACAGCACGGACAGTCCCCCACCTGTGAAGCATCTAAAGTTGGCCAGTGCCCGGCGGGAGAGGGTAAAGACTCCAGCCACCAAAGCTGCTCCCAGAGGTACAGGTGGTAGTGTGGAGTCAGCTGCAACACCTTCCAAGGTGGGGAAGGGCCACAAGAAAGTCAGCAGGTCTGGGAAGAGCAGCACGGCGGAGAAGACCGCCATCATCCCCGCTGCCCAGGAGCCCGCCCCAGCACCTGTCCTGCTGCCCAAGAGGCCACTGCCAGCACCTGCCCTGCTGCCCAGGAGCCCACCGCCAGCACTTGCCCTGCTGCCCATGAGGCCACCGCCAGCACCTGCCCTGCTTCCCAGGAGCCCACCGCCAGCACCAGCCCTGCTGCCCAAGAGGCCACCGCCAGCACCAGCCCCACTGGGCCAGACAGGACCGCCAGCACCAGCACCGCTGGGCCAGAGAGGACCGCCAGCACCAGCCCGCTGGGCCAGACAGTACCGCCAGCACTAGCCCCACTGGGCCAGACAGGACTGCTAGCACCAGCCACGCTGGGCCATGAAGGACCGCCAGCACCAGCCCCGCTGGGCCATGAAGGACCGCCAGCACCAGCCCAGCTGGTCCATGAAGGGCCACCAGCACCAGTCCCGCTGGGCCAGAGAGGACCGCCAGCACCAGCCCCGCTGGGCCAGAGAGGACCGCCAGCGACTGAGTCACTGCAAAGGACACCACTGCTACAAGCACCGCTGAACAGGGCACCGCCGCCACAAGCACCGCTGAACAGGGCACCGCCGCCACATGCACCACTGAACAGGGCACCGCTGCCATAAGCACAGCTGGCCCATGAGCGCCAAGGTCACTGATGCTACTGAGTCCGTCACGAGCAGGAGGAAGCACTCTGGGCACCATGCTCCCTCCAGAACCAGTGGAGATTCACATCCACTACCTCAGTCCTTAGCAGGATGAAGCACTCTGGGCACCATGCCCCCTCCAGAACCAGTGGAGACTGTCATCCACTTGAGAGACTGTGGCTTTGCACTCCCCAGGATGGAAATGTGGGCAATCCACCCACTTTAGGGACTTGAGAGACTGTGGCTTTGCACTCCCCAGGATGGAACAGTGGGCAACCCACCCACTGTAGAGACTTCTGAGACTGTGGCTTTTCACTCCTCAGGATGGAACAGTGGGCATGTGGCCCTCTCGTGGATTTGGCGTTGTGCACTCAACCGGCTGAGGTGCCCCCCTTTCCCTCCCCTAGGTGCCTGGTTTCTTGCTCTCTTATGCCCCTGCAGTGTTCTCTCCGTCATGGTCGGGGATCTTGTGTGGGCCTCGCCCATACCGTGTGGGCCCAGTGTTCCACGGACTTCATTGGAGCACTACCTGGACTACTAAGCTTGGTGTATGTTTTGTTTATAGTATATATATATTTTTGCGTACTTGATTTCAATATATTACAATGGCTACACTCTTTTTCTTTTGTCTTTGTATTCTTTTGGGGGGGTTGTGGGGTGTAACTGTAATGTATCATGCTGTATTAGTGTGTGTCTTGTCATGGGTGAGGGTGGGGGTGGGGTGTTGCGTGTTGCGTGTGTCCCTGTTTTTTCCCTCCCCTGTGTCGTAGGTTCAGTACTCACCGTTGTCTTTGCCGCCGGCGTTCGTGCTCCTGGTAGAAGAGCAAGAAGATAAGGGCTGCCAGGATCTGCAACTCTGGTTCCATGGCGTCTGGATTCCTCGAGGGGTGTGTAGAGGTGAGTGTTTTCCATTCGAAGTCCTGTTTCCGCCATGTTTTTGTCTGCGTTGAATCCGCCCCGGAAAAGGTGGCGGATTGGTAGGTTGTGATACTGTGGGCGGTACTTTGTCCTCCGCCTGTCTGTTGGCGGTGACCGTCGCGCTGTTTGTTTGTACCGCCGTGGTGGTCGGAGTGTTAAAGTGGCTGTCTTTGTTGGCGGTTTCCGCCACGGTCGGAAATGCCATTTTTTTACCGCCGGCCTGTTGGCGGTCTTACCACCGCTTTAACATCGTCTACCAGGGTTGTAATGACCCCCTGTGTGTTTGAAAATGCCACTTTTAGAAAGTGGGCATTTTCTTGCTTAAACCATTTCTGTGACTCTCCCTGTTTGTGGATTCCCTGTCTGGGTCAGTTTGACAGTTGGACTGGTTGCACCTTTCACTAAACAGGGACACAAAGGGAGCTGGGGTGTAATCTGCATTTCCTGATGTGCCATCTGTGCTAGGAGGGGGTGGAGGAGTGGTAACTCACACCTGAAAGAGCTGTGCCTGCCCTCACACAATACAGTCTCCAACCCTCTGGTATGTGTCTGGGGCTTGGCCTTGGCAAGGCAGGATTTCACAATCAAGAGAGACTTTCCTCTGAAGTAGGCGTACTTTAAAGGGCAAAATGGGTGTAAGAAGGGCATCCAAAACCACAGACTTTCAAACACTTCTGGAAACCAAGAGGAACCCCTGCCTGGAGAAGAGCTGAGGATGAAGAGCTGCCCTGCCTGTGACTGTGCTTTGTGGAGTCCTCCTGCAGTTGCTGCTTCTGCCTGTGCCAGAGGACAAAGACTGGACTTTGTGTTGCCTTCCTTCTTGTGAAGAACTATAAGAGATTGCCTTCTGTTGTTTGAAGTCTCAGGGATAGCAAAGGCTTCTCTCTGCCAGCATCTGGAGTCTCAGGAGAGACTCCTACTATGCCAAGTGGTGCCCATCCAGTTCCTGGGACACTGAAAGGAGAAGCTGGCAGCCCAAGATTGAGAAATCCAAGCACAGACCACCGTGCTGGGAAAAGATCGACGCGACTCCGGTCCGCAGCTGAAAATCGATGCTCACCTGCAACTCAACCGGAGGATTGATGCCCAGAGCCGGGGAAACGAAGCGCAGCATCGCTGATGGAGGCTGGTGAGATCGCAACCCGCCCTGCGTGGTTTTTGGACCATCACATGGCTGAATTTCAATGCAAACACCGATGGGCGTGTAAAAACAATGCAAGACCTTGACCCGAGAGTGCTGACCGGATCAACGCATCGCTGTCCTGCGGAGAGAAGACACAACGCACGCTGAGCTGATGACAGGAGAAATGACGCAAGGTCTCGCTCGGAGTGAAATCGACACATTGTAAGCCGTTTTTGACGCACACTCGCCCGTGCATGGTTATTTTTGATGCACCCAGGGTAAATTTTCACGCTAACAGCATTAGCGTTGTGTTTAAAATTACATGAAGACTCTTTTTGCATTTTTGGTAATAACTTGACTTGTGTATTGTGGATTTTTGTCATTTTGGTCTTGTTTTGTGTAGATAAATATTTTCTATTTTTCTAAACCTGTGCTGTGTCATTTTATAGTATTTTCATTAAGTTGCTGTGTGTGTTGGTACAAATACTTCACATCTAGCACTCTGAAGTTAAGCCTAATGCTCGTGCCAATCTACCAAGGGGGTGAGCGGCAGTTAGCTGAGGGTGATTCTCTTTTACCCTGACTAGAGTGAGGGTCCTTGCTTGGACAGGAGGTAACCTGACTGTCAAACAAAGACCCCATTTCTAACATGAATAGAATAGTCATCAACCATCACTAACATGTGTGGACCATCAGGCAGGCTGCCAAAATCAAGACTGGTCTAAACCCACAGTTGTTGGGATCCTCTCTCTGTTTCTATCGGAGAAGGCGGGCTAGGACTACTAGCAGCTTGACACAAGACGCACAACCTCACAGGGGCTTCCACCTTCTCATCCATGAAAGGAAGCCACACTTTGGTCTATAACCGGTTCTTGGTGCAGACCATGCCTTGGTGACCAGCATGAGCCTAAATGACCACTTGGTCAATGAGGCTGGAGGGGATGACTAGACGGTGCTCACGAAGGAGACATGCCTCGGGATCAATAGTCAGTTCATCGCACAAATGGTACAGGCTTTCCATGATGCTCCGAGACTTTGGGTCAAGAATCAACCATTGCTTATTCACAGCATACCACCAATTTCCTTGAATGGCAAGTATCGCCTTCTGCAGACACTCACTTTGAGCCGTGGCCTGGCGGATTACGTCAGTAGACATGGAAAGAGGTCAGGATCTCAAAGAAACATATCGGACATATTCCTCAACATTACTGGCCTCTTCTTATTCCTTTTCAGTGCCTGCCCTGTCGAGATAAATAGTGAGCTGGATTATGGGATCCCAGTTTGTAGACTATCTGACAGTTCTATTCCTGTAGCTGTAACATCCACTTCTCAATGAGAGGTGGAGGCATTAAAGAGAGGAATCAAAGGTTTGTGGTCAGTCACAACTGTAAAAGCATGTCTGTAGACATAAAGATGGAAGTGTTTGCTCCCTTAATGGATGGCAATCGCTTCTTTTTCGATCTGCGAAAAATGCTGTTCAGTTGGGCTGAGAGAGCGGCTAGGATAGGCAACCGGGGCCCACACATCATCTTCGTGACTTCCCTGAAGTAACATGGCTCCCAGTCCTTTTGGACCAGCATCAACCACAATGGTAGTATCCTTTCGTGGGTCAAAATATCGGAGACTGGAGTCTACAGATAGTGCTTTCTTGGTGTCCTGAAAGGCAGTGTCCTGAGCAGGGCCCCACACCCATGGAGTATCAACCTTAGTGAGATCCCTCAGAGGTTGTATGAGCAGGGTGAGATGCTTGATGAAACATCCACAGTAATTTACCATTCTGAGGAAACTGCAGACTTCCGCTACTGTGGTGGATCATCTTGGATTTCTTTGAATTTTGCCGGGTCTGGAGCGATACCAGCTGCAGAAAATACATGCGCAAAAAATCTCAACTTGACCTTCGAAAACTCACACTTGTCTTGGTGCAGAGTGAGGCCAGAGTCTTGCATCCACTGGAGTACTCTTTGCAGCCGAGCATGATATTCTGGTACAGTGGGGGCATGAACAAGAATGTAATCACTGACGTTTATGACACCTGGAAGATCTGCAAGTATTTTGTCACTGACATTCTGGAACACCTCAGCCGCACTGGATTTACTGAAATTCAGCCTCCGATGCCGACGCAGCACGGCATGGGTCGAGAAAGTGGTGTTGTATCTCGACTGCTCATGAAGCACAAGCTAGTCGTACCCCGATCTGCAGCCTAGCTTTGAGAAGCAACGAGCTCCGCTCAGCTCTCCAATCAGGTCATATATTGTAGGTGTGAGGTACCTTTCCCTCTTTATGGCCGCGTTGGGTAGCCTCATGTCCATGCAGATGCGCACCTCCCCCGCCTGCTTGGGATTCTTGGCTACTATGATTGCGGAGACCCAGGGCGTGGGCCCCATCACTTTTTCAATTATGCCAGCGGCCTCCAGTTTGTTGAGTTCTTGCTCTACTTGCAGTCTCAGATGGAAAGCAATGCAACAATGTCTTAGTGCCACCGGTTGGACAGTTTTGTCGATGTGCAGCTTGACCTCACGGCCTTTCAGGCATCTAATTCTATTAAACAGGTTGGGAAACTCTTGTAACATGGCAGTGATTGATTCTTCATGCACTCCCAATGCAAAAGTCACGATGCCCAGTGATTCAGCCACCCCACATCCCAGTAGCATGCCCTGACCTGAAGCTGCCACATATATTTTTTGCTCAATTACCCTTGACCCATGGGATATCTGGGACTTGAATTTGCCCCTGACCATATGCGAATGCCTTGATTTTGGTGGGTTGTAATACAGGCCTCGGCTCCATACCTTGATGTACAGCTGTGGAAATGATGTTGATTGAGGCTCCTGTGTCAACCACTGCCTGAGCGTTGTGGTTCCCCACCATGATTACACATTTCAGCAACTTGCGTGTTGAACTGGCTGCTGTGCTTATCGTGAAGATTGAGTGTATGGAGTGCTCACCTTTGTCATCATCATCCATGTCACTTGTGTATGTCTGGTTTCCACCAACCGTGTTGACGGACGGCTTTACAGGGTGAATCCTTTTGTGGACCGGCAGACTTTAGGGAAATGATTGAACTTTCCACATCCTGTACCCCTCTTTCCTTTGGCTGGGCAATCTGTTGGGCGATGCATGGGTCCACCACAGTATCACCAACTTTTGGATGTGGTTGTCTGTCTCTTCGGTCTTGATTTGCTATTTCCCTGTGATGGAGCAGATATGCTAATGAAAGAGATTTCTAATGATTAACGTGTGTTTATTAATGAGAAAATTCTATGAAGAAACTAATATCTGAAAATAACGTGTATTAGCAAAATGTGCCCATGGGGAGTGGTCACCATGTGTTTTAACAAGATGCTAAATAATGCGAAATATTCATGTAAAATGCATTAATATGTCATACTTGGATGTGTAACCTATGTTTTAAGTTAATTTGCATTCTTAACTTAGCCAAACTAAATGCCTGGTTTCATGGTGCCTTGCCTGCTTATAATGTGAAGACGCGACAAGGCTTGCGAGGACTGGTAACCGGAGCAAAGGACCTTGAACTGCACAGAGTTCTGCTGGCTCTGATAGAACATTCTGCAAATGTACCAGCGGACAGGAGATGATGAAGACAATTTGATACAATTATGTGTAGTGTAGGCTAAATGTACTTTCCCAGGACTTGAACAATGGAAGCTCTGACTAAAAGACTTGTGTGTAACAATTTTGTTACCTGAAGAGCAGGATGATGTTCTCATCAACAGAGGAACCAATCGAACTAATGGAACTTGAATCCTAAGTACACGTGTTGATGCAGTAAACAAAAACTATAGGTTAGAGTCATAACTTCTGATAAGGTTGACAAATTAGCAATTAGTGGGATGGACTGAGAGACCCTAATAGAAAGTCATGACAAGGGGAGTAAAATCAGAGCGGAGAGGAGAAAGTTGATGATGTCAGGAGACGCTGTCCAAAGTGCTGATAATTGGGCTTACACTCTCTGTGCCTGATACTTTGCTGACTATTGATGACTTGGAGACGAAGACTGGCCCGTTGCTGACCCATCTTGGATAGGTAGCTATAATAATGCAACTGATTAAATTGTCCCTTTCCTTCTAGGTACCAACGGCACTGTTTATACAGAATTACTCATCTAGATGGATTTTTCGATATTAATGTTTTATCCAAATTGTTTTCACATGAAAACCCACATGCTGATGATAATCTTGGTTAGGTAGGCTGACAGCACTGACATTGACGGTGACAATTGACTGACGAAATTGCTCTGCTGAATTACTACATAAATGGTTGAGAAATTATTAGCTTAATGTTTGCTTTGATTATTTGTGATTCTTGGATGAATAATGTTTTTGTGATGATTAATAAAGCTTGGTTAATAATAAAGTTGAATAAGGGATTTTTGATTAGAATTGTAACCAATAGCGAATAAAAAAAATTAACCTTTCTTGTGAGTGATGGTTATTTTTACTAGTTAGGGTTGTTCTTAGTTTCTTGTATGTCGACTTTGATTTATTAATGTTGATTAATGGTTCAGTATTCCACCGCATGACTAGTATACTCCATGCGATTCAAAAGGTTCATCGACCTATACGCGCCCCCTTGTAAGTTTACTTACTAAGGACCAAGCGCGCTAGCAGTTTTTGGTAGCAGTTTGATGGTTAGTTTCCTTGGGGAACTAGTTATGTGGTGAATATTGGTTATGGTAGTACAGACCTATTGATCAGTTGAGAGTAGAATTTGTGGGTCAAATTTTGCTTGCGAATGTGGGGGGACTGAGAAAGAGGAATAGCTAGATGACCCAAAAGAGCCATTAGTGAAAATCCGTAAGGTCCCTGAAGTGATTATGTCCCTTCCTGTAGTAAACCAGCAAGTTGTTTTAGTTATTGTTTGGTAAAGACTCTCTCAATAAATTGCATTAGTTGAGGCGGACAAGCTGCAAGACTTTGTCAGCCACTGTGTGTTAGTGTAACGTCAGAGTGTGCTGCGCTGGGATAGGTTGGTTAGTAAGAGGAGCCGCGACCAGATTGGCAGCCGTCCATAAGAGGCAATTGGTCGAGTAAACAGGTGAAGGGAATCTTGGGAGTAAAAGTCATTTAATTTATTGAATCAAACGTAAACAAAATCAGGCAAAATGATGTTTTTCAAGGCATTTAAGAGTGCAATGAGGGGGATACTTACATTAAAGCATCAGTGGGGTAGCCGACCCCCCAGAGGATTCTCCAGATTATTTTGTGATGGCAGGGCGAGGTGTGGCACAGTGTCTTTGGTTAAAGCAATGGAGCAAATTGACGAAAAATCAAGGGACTTTTGCGTTTTCGGAACACAGAACATTTAATTTGAGAATTTTGGATCAATTGTGATTATCACTATATGATATGAAGCCATTACCGAGACCAGCACAGTTTGAGGCTTTAGCAGTCTGGGAGCTAGTGTCCAGACAGCAGCAGGAGCTGAAGTTTAATAGAAGAGTAAAGAAAGTGGAAAAATCATTAGCAGAAGCTCGATGGGATTGGGAGCAAAAGAGATGGAGGATGGCAACACTGCAGGAGATTAAAATGTTGACTGCAATTACAGAGGGGGATGAGGCAGAAAAAGGAGATATTGCTAAAGAAGAAGAGAGTGGAGGAAAGAAGAAAATGAAAAAGTCCTATGTAGATGATGATGATTCAGATGTTGAGGATCTCATTACATAGTTGTTAAGAGACAGACCTCCACCTTTGACGACCTATGCAGGGGTTCCGGGTTCTAATGCTACTGCCCCTACAGCTACTCCTGCACAATCCCAGGGAGCCGGGGGAGCTGTACAGGCAGAAGGCGAACAATTGCCATGGATAGTAGAGAGTACACCTATTGCAGGAACTAATACTGTAGTTCAAGCACAAATGCATCCACCTTCAGTAAAGAGAATTTATCCAGACGTACCTGTTCTTGAGACTGTTTCAAATATCATGGTGCCGAGGAAGCAGGCGCTTCGAAAACCAATGTTGATTCAGACAGACCCGACACCAATGTTGTTGCCTTCAGCCCAAGCGCAGGGTTTGCCAAAGTTTGCACCACTGACAGGAACACAAACCGATCTCACACCACTTACGAACCAGTCAATGGGAGTGCCACTCGCTCAAGGTGCAGGTGCTAGAGCAGCCCCAAATGCAATATCACTACCGATTACTGTTGGTCCAGCGGTACCCTTATATGCACAGAAGAAAACAGAGACAGGAGAGCAGAATGACATGTCACAGAGTCTTGTGAGAAGGGGAGTGGGAGATTCTGCGCAATTGACATCGTCTGCAGGACAGGCTTTCAATGAACCTAGAACTTCTATGGGTTTTAGTCCTCTTGTAGCATTACCAGATGCAATAAATGTCTCAAATGCAAGGTAAAGTCTGAGACTTCTGACACCGCAAGCTTCGGGTGCAGTGGCACAACAGTTACCTGCCCCGAATGCAAATAACATGTCATTGCAAGGGTTAACAGCTCAACAGTTGAATAATTGGCAAAATACTCCCGAGAACATATCAACGGGTGAAGATCAGTTAAATCAATTGGAATTAGATATAGAAGCAAATGAGGTAGTTGAAGGAACAATGGGACTGAACCGGCTAGAGTCTTATACGGAGGAAGAGCTGAGGGATTTATGCCCAAGAATTAGAAAAGAGGTGGGGAAAATACATCAGAAGCTAGCGGAATTAGCGGAGAAACATGACATTGATCTTAAAATGACAAAGCATGTGAGACGAAGTCACAGATCCGATTTTGAGGCAAAGGATTTTGAACACATGAGATCAGCTGGGATGAAAGCACACTTGAGAGATTTGCTGCAGAGTGATCTGGGGAGCATTAGAAAAGTGGGAAGGCAGATGGACAAAGAAAAAAGAGAAGCAAATGCGAGATTCCCAAAAAGGGGCGGAAGGAGTTGACAAAGGGGAATCAGTTAAGATGCTTCCAATGAGGGAAATCCCAGGGGGTCAATTTGTTCATGTCCCATGGTACAGGAGTGACATACTATCTTTCACAAATGATTATCCCAAGTTGAGGGAGAAGCCAGTTGAGTGGTATCAACAGACTGAGAGATTCGTGAAACTCTCTAAATGTTTGTGGAAGACTTGAACACATTACTGGAGATAGTTGTTCCAGATGACCTACGGGTCGAACGTAAGAGGGCAGTAGACTGGCCAACGAGTGAACCAGAGAGAGACAAGGTCACAGGTGCACCGTCACCCAAGGTAATGAAGAATTATTACAAAACGACTGAGTTCTTGAAGACTAGAATCTCTCCTAAAAACATTGATTTTCAGCGGATTGATAGAACGGTCCAAGAGTCTAAAGAGTCAATACATACTTACTAGGAGAGATTGTTGAAAGCTTTCAAGGAGTACAGTGGTAAGGAAGCAATTGAGCCAAAAGACATGTTGCATTTTGTGTTAAGATTTTTCAAAGGGTTGAGACCAGAAGTAGGACAGATGATTAAGAGTCATTTAATTTGCTGGCAGGCAAAACTGATTGATGAGGTATTACAATATGCTAAATACTGTAGTGATGAGATTGAATTGAAACAAAAGAAATTGAAAGAAAAAGCAATGGTGATGCAAATTAAGGCAGCCCAAACAGGAGTGCAAGGAGCTTTAGTGCTGCTGATGCCACCGCAACAGAGAGCTGTCATGCTTCAACCTCAATTAAGGGGCAGAGGGCGCAGAATGGATATGATGCGCGGTCCAGATTTAGGGACTGTGGTTGTTCAGAATGATGTACAAGGTATGAAAAGGATGTTTCTGTGTCATTTGTGCGGAAACGTGGGACACTGGAAGCAGGAATGGCCATTGATGGTGCAGGATGGAGTGGTTCAGCAAGGTGATGTCAGTACATTTCAAACTGTGAAGGTCAAGAAAATGAGGGGCATAGTTCCTAATGCTCAGAATCGAGGACAGAATTTCTTGCTCGTACAGTAGATGCAGATGTATCGTGCACAATTCACTCCATTATCACCGGCAAAGCAGCAGGTTTCTATGGTACCTAGACAGCAAATGCAAATACCCCAAGCACCTATGAAACAGCAACAGGTTATGCTTACTCAACAGGTCACAGGTCAAAGACAGGACAATGGTAATAACACAGTACACCAGTTCCCATTTCACAGTGAGGATTAAATAAACAAAGAATGGATGAGGGACAGTTTGGATGAAGGAGCATGTATACTTTCTGCTTCCCTAGAGGTAGATCAGAGAGGGCCTTTTGTAAAAGCAAAGGTGATGGGTCACAAGGTCTCATTTTTAGTTGATACAGGAGCTGCGCTCTCTACAGTAAGGAGCATAGAAGTACGGAATTTGCCTCTTTCAGGCAGGACCGCTCAGGTTGTGGGAGTGGAGAATAAACAGTTGACGAACCCCATCACGGAACCAGTGCAGGTTGAAATTGGAAATTACTTGGGACTGCATAGATTTGTGGTGTGTGATTCAAGTCCCATGTCCTTACTAGATAGATATTTGTTGTGGAAAACCAAATGCTCAATAAGTTGCACAGATGCAGGGATATAAGTCCAAACAAATAGTGATGATGAAGAGGAGCAGGTGTCAGCCATGGTATTCAATGAATGCTTATGAAGAATACTCATTGATTGCATTTTTCCCAATGTTCACTATAAAAGAATTGCATGCAGATTTACAGGGAACTGTGAGAGAGGAAATCTAGGACTTGACAGCAAAGGAAGTGGGACTGATTAAAGGAGTGCAACCGATCAAAATTACTTTGAAGCTGAATGTTGAATTTCCGCACCTTTCTCAATATAGCATGGCGCAGGATGTGTTGATGAAAGTGGCACAAATAATTGGAGATTTTCTAAAACAAGGAGTTTTAGAGGAAGTGTTGAGCAGCCCATGTAATTCACCAATAATGGGCTTGAAAAAGCCATGTGGGAAGGTACGAGTTGTGCAGGATTTGCGAAAAGTGAATGACATGGTGATTAAATGCTGTCCGATTGTACATAATCCAGCAGTGATACTGTTTCAGATTCTGTGCGATGTGGAGTGGTTCACAGTGGTTGATATGTCACAAGCTTTCTTTTCCGTGCCACTTCATGAGGATAGTCAGTTTCTTTTCAGTTTCAAATTCCTAGATAAAGTCTATAGCTGGTGCAGGCTTCCACAAGGGTACATGGAGTCACCATCCCTGTTCGATCAGATCTTGTAAAAGAATCTGGAGTCATTGGAATTACCTTGCCAATTGACTCTTGTACAGTACATTGATGATTTATTGATTGCATCCAAAACAAGGGACGAGTGTAAGCATGACTCAATTGCCCTGTTGAATCATTTGGGAGAATTGGACATAAAGTTTCACCTGTGAAGTTACAGTATTGTCAAAAGTCAGTCAAATATTTGGGACATGAGATTGAGAAAGGGTTGAGAAGAATCCTCAGAGAAAGCATAACAATGATTCTGCAGAGAAATCCCCCGACTTCCCAAAAAGATGTTTGAATGTTTCTGGGAATGGTGGGGTACTGTAGACAATGGATCCCGAATTTTGCTGAGATAGCCAAACCCCTACAACAGTTGACCCACAAGGGAGTTACAGATCCCATTACCCTAGGTGAGGACCAGATGAAGGCGTTTACTGAGTTGAGAGAGAGTTTGCGCAGAGCTCTAGCGTTGGGAATGCCTAATTACACAAAGCCTTTCACATTGTTCTGCCATGAACGTGATGCTTGTGCTTTGTCTGTCATGACACAGGTCCATGGAGGTGCTTATCGCCCAGTAGCTTATTTTTCAGCTACCTTGGACCCGGTTGCAGCAGCTTTACCAGGTTGTCTGCGAGCAGTAGCCGCAGTTGGTCAAAGTTGTTCCCAATGCGAAGAGGTAGTCACGGGATACCCTGTAACTGTAATGGTACCACATTCTGTTGAGATTTTACTGACAAGGACGAGAACACAACCTTTGATGGGGACCAGACTGACACTGTATGAGACGAGCATCTTGGGAGCTCCAAATGTAACATTGAAAAGATGTACAGTGTTGAATCCAGCAACATTACTTCCAAGTGATACTGTTGAAATTGAGAAAGAGGAGGATATTGAGCATGATTGTCTTGAGGTGACTGAATTGTGCACAAAACCAAGGCCTGACATTAGAGACACTCGGTTAGAAGAAAATGATCAAATTGTCTTTGTTGATGGTTCATGTCTCAGAGACGGGACTAGCACTTTGAGAGCAGGATATGCTGTATGCACAATTACAGGTACCTTGGAGGCTTCATGGCTTCCAGGAGTGTATTCTGCGCAAATGGCAGAACTAGTACCTCTTACCAGAGCTTGCTATGTTTCTACAAGGATACGAGTCACAATCTACCCTGATAGTCAATATGGATTTGGAATCGTTCATGATTTTGGTCAATTGTGGTTGCAGTGAGGTTTTATGACCTCAACTGGAACACCAGTGAGAAATGGTGACCGGATAAAAGAGTTGTTGTATGCAATTCAGTTACCTGAAGAAATTGCTGTAGTAAAATGCAGTGCACATCAAAAGACACAAGATTACATTTCTTTGGGAAATGGATATGCAGATCAAGTTGCAAGGTTTTGTGCATGGAACTGTATATTGTTCAAAGGTAAATGGGAATTAATGTCAGAAGAAGAGACAAATTGTGCAAGTTTTGCCTTGAAAATAATTGACACTTTAGAAGAGTTAAAAACATGGCAAGAAAATGCATACAAGGAAGAGAAAAAGCTGTGGTCGAAATTAAAATGTGCACAAAAACCAGATAAAATTTGGGTTTCTGAGGAGGGCCAGATGGTGCTGCCAAATAGTTTATTGACTCAGATGGCCCGGTATTACCATTGTCAGGGACACATTGGAAGAGATACCATGGTCTGGTTGTTCAAAGTTGACTGGTTTAATCCACAATTCAGGCAAGCAGCAGAAGCAGTCTGTCACAGATGTGTGATCTGTCAGCAACTAAATGTGGGAAAAATGACAATGGTGAATTTGAGCCATATTGGAAGAGCAGGAGGACCATTCAGCAGGATGCAGTTGGATTTCATTGAGATGCCTGCATGTGGTGGACTTAAGTACGTGTTGGTGATTGTGTGCATGTTTAGTCACTGGATTGAAGCATACCCCACACGTAGGAATGATAGTCTCACTGTGGCAAAGGTATTGCTTAGAGAGTTAATACCATGGTTCAGATTTCCGATCCCTTTAGAATCAGATAGGGGAATGCACTTCAATAACAAAGTGATTAAACTCTTATGCGCAGCATTGAACATTGAACAGAAACTTCACTGCAGCATCAGGACTTGTAGAGCAAATGAATGGTACCTTGAAGTCAAGAATTGCCAAAATGTGTGCAGCAACAAATCTGAAATGGCCAGATGCATTACCTTTGGTGTTGATGTCAATGCAAAATATACCTGACAGAAAAACAGGACTGTCCCCACACGAGATTCTCATGGGTGGAGCAATGAGGTTGCCAGCAATACCAGCAAATGCTCTTGTCAATATTACAGATGATATGGTGTTGGACTACTGCAAAGGTCTGGCTGATATGGTTCGATCTTTCTCTCAGCAGGTACAAGCTGTTACTCTGCCACCCATCCATGACCCAGGTCACAACCTGAAAGCCGGAGATTGGGTCGTGATCAAAAAGTATGTGCGAAAGACTTGCTTAGAGCAGCGTTGGAAAGGTCCATACCAAGTGGTGATGTCAACTACAACAGCTGTGAAATCTGTCAGTTTGCCTAATTGGATACACGCAAGCCATACCAAGAGAGTGGTGAGTCCCCAAGACCAGGAAGAAGTGTTATTGAGAGTACCATCAGCAGCAAAGCAAGTGGTTCTTCCTGAACCAGAGCTGGAGCAGGCTGAACCTGAAGTGGATCCAGAGCCGATGGAAGATGGATCGATTACACCAGTGAGGGACGAAGGTATAGAAGCCCAAGAAACAGAGCAAGAGCTTAATCCAACAAAGGCAACTAGAGAACCAAGCACAGGGGAGGTTCTCCCAGAAGCAGCCGGTGATAAAGCACAAGGAGACCAAGTGCCAGAACCTGAGGAGGAAAGAGTTGAGGCCGATCAAAGCCAAAGTGATCCGACTCCTCCTGAAACTGTTGCAGGTCCAACAAGAGAAAACACCACAGATAAAGGAAAAGAGAAAAGTCTGATCTTAAAAAGATTATTGACAGAGAGAACAAGAAAATGAGACAACTGGCCTGAATCTCAAGTAAGCAAGAAGAAAGATTTGGTTATAAATGAGACAATAGAGGAGAAAATAGACACTACAAGAAAAGATTAATTAAGTGAAGAAGAGTGAGCAGGAGAACGAAAGTTGAAAAGAGAGTGGCAAGTCGAAGATATGCAGGTCCTGAGTGGGCATATGCAGCGACAAGTGAATGGCACAACGAGTTCATGTCCTTTTGCTTTGACAGAGAAGTTCCGAGTCAGTACTTTGAAACAACCTGAAGAGAATCAATAGACTGAGTTGTTGAGCTAATCTAAAAGAGCAATTGAGAAAACTGTTGAAATTTAGCAAGAAGAGACACTGATTACCTGAATTGATATCTGAAAATCTGAATGTGACAAGCTGCTAACCGATTTGACAAAGGAAGAAAAAAGGGTTCTTGCGTATGAATCTGAACTGTGAGAAAGAAGTACATTTTTGATTTTTCGATTTTTGATTCTTCTATTGCACCTTACTTAAGAGTTATCTCTGCTTTCTGATTCTTTACAGATCATGGCTGAATTAAATAATAGCACTAGAAACATTAGGTATTGTAGATATCTGAGTGTGGGAATGGCAATTGTGTGTGGAATAACATTTATAATAATGATTGTGGAAATGCCTATTCATGAGATTAAATAAGTTGCTATTACTCCTGTTCATGAGACTACCACACTAACAGCTTTAGAGAGGTTTAAGTTAGGTGAAAAATATTTGCATGATTATACTAATGCAAGAGGAGAGCTGTCTTCTAACGTTTTCAGTCGGTTGTTGAGTGAGTATGTAGAGACAATGGATGCAAAGAATTATCTTGTGTGTACGCAAATTCCTTCCTCTGTGGAAGAAATGTTACATATCATAGCTTGTCCTTAACCTATGGCATAACTTGTAGTTTGCTGCTAACCTGATTCTATAACCAAGAGTATATACAATATTTTTACTCGAACCATGATCTAGTGCAGGGGTCTTCAAACTGGGGGCGAGCCCCCGAAGGGGGGCCTCAAGTGATCCCGGGGGGGGGGGGGCGCCAGGCTCTGGCCAAAAGAAGCATTTCACAGATAACAGTGTTTTGTTTTAAGCAGAAACATGTTATTTCATTTTTAAAATGGCAACAGTACTTACTTGCAATGTTTAAATATATCTAGACATATTTAAACATTGCCATCTTTATAAAATATTTGTGAAACATTCTGAAGGGGGGCCCAGTGATTTTTATTTTTCAACTGGGGGGGTGTGGCATTAAAAGGTTTTGAGACCTCTGATCTAGGGTTTTCCTTTGTTGCTATTATTAGATATTTGAGTAAGATAGCTAAGGAGCATGATATAGTATTAGTTAGAGGATTCTTTGAGCAAACTCTAACCTTTGGCACGGCTTATGCGCATCGTAACAATTTAACCTGCTTATTAACACCAATGGAAAAGAGCTTTATAAGGCATACTGACGATAGAAGAAAAGCACTAAAAGAGAAATTGGAAAAAGGGTTGGAGAAAAGGTCTTATAAAAATGATTATGCTTACACTGCTATTAAGACACATGGGAGATTAGCTTTAGATGCATTACCTGTAGGGAAGCTTTGTATATATTGGCCAAAATCACGCACTGACACTTTGTTTGTGGGAACGAGTGAGTGTAGACATGTGTTCTTATTTGCGAGTAAGTGGACTTTTATGCTGAATGGTGCAGACCCTGTGATTCCTGGAATTTATTATATTTGTGGGCTTAATGTCTATTACTGTCTTCCTAGAGGATTGTATGGGACATGGCAGTTGGGAATAGTTTTCCCTAAAATTTACCAGATAGATGATTTAAAGAAGATACCGAAAGTGACTGAATTACACCAAACACGACACAAGAGAGAAACAGTCTCTGCAATCGTAGGGAAAAATGACAATAATTCCTTCTGTAGGAGTTATACTAAATGCAAACAAGATACAAAAATGGTCTACTATTGTGGATAATATGTTGACACGCTTTACAGGAGCAATACTTTTGTTAAACACCAAATTAGCTGCGGATAGAGCTATGACGCTTCAAAGTAGGCTTGATTTAGATATAATATTAGTGAAGGACGGAGGAGTCTGTAAAATGATTAATGCACTGCACTGTTGTTCGTATCTTCCTGAGAACGAGATAAAAGATTTACTTACTAATTTAACTAATGCAAGCAAGGATTTGAAAGAATTGAAAGAACCAGGAGTTTGGGAAAAAGTTGGAAATGGATTTGTTGCTGTGGGAAATTGGTTTAGTGAACTTTCGGGTGGGATTCTATGGAAAATTGTCCAAGGAATACTAATTGTGATCATTATCATACTAGGATTATGGGGTGGATGTAAAATGTGGCAAAAAGTTAAATTAAAAAGAGGTAAAAATAATCAGGGGAGGGAGGAACAACCTAAGAGAAGAATTTATAGAGAAAATACAAGAAGAACAAATCCAAATGTAGCTGAAACCAAACCATGAAATGTTGTTGACAAGGGAAAGTGTAATGACATATTTAGTCATCAGAGGAGGGACTGATGGAGCAGATATGCTAATATAAGAGATTTCTAATGATTAACATGTGTTTATTAATGAGAAAATTCAATGAAGAAACTAACATCTGAAAATAACGTGTATAAGCAAAATGTGCCCACGAGGAGTGGTCACCATTTGGATTAACAAGATGCTAAATAATGAAACATATTCATGTAAAATGCATTAAAATGTCATACTTGGATGTATAACCTATGTTTTATGTTAATTTGCATTCTTAACTTAGCCAAATTAAAGGCCTGGTTTCACTGGGCCTTGCCTGCTTATAACGTGAAGACGCGACAAGGCTTGCCAGGACTGGTAACCGGAGAAAAGGACCTTGAACTGCACAGAGTTCAGATGTCTCTGATAGAACATTCTGCAAATGTACCAGCGGACAGGAGATGATGAAGACAATTTGATACAATTATGTGTACTGTAGGCTAAACGTACTTTCCCAGGAATTGAACAATGGAAGCTCTGACTAAAAGAGTTGTGTGCAACAATTTCATTACCTGAAGAGCCGGATGATGTTCTTATCAACAGAGGAACCAATCGAACTAATGGAACTTGAATCCTACGTAGATGTGTAGCTGCAGTAAACAAAAACTATAGGTTAGAGTCATAACTTCTGATAAGGTTGACCAATTAGCAATTAGTGGGATGAACTGAGAGACCCTAATAAAAAGTCATGACAAGGGGAGTAAAATCAGAGCAGAGAGGAGAAAGTTGATGACGTCAGGAGACGCTGTCTGAAGTGCTGATAATTAGGCTTCCACTCTGCGACCCTGATACTTTGCTGATTATTGATGACCTGGAGACGAAGACTAACCCATTGCTAACCCATCTTGGATAGGTTGCTGAAATAATGCGACTGATTAAATTGTGCCTTTTCTTCTAGGTACCAACTGTGCTGTTTATACAGAATTACTCATCTAGATAGATTTTTCCAAATTAATGTTTTGTCCAAATTGTTTTTGCATGAAGACCCATATGCTGATGCTAATCTTGGTTAGGTAGACTGACAGGATTGGCATTGACGGTGACAATTGACTGATAAAATTACTTTGCTGAATTACTACATAAATGGTTGAGAAATTACTAGCTTAATGTTTGCTTTGATTATTCGTGATTCTTGGATGAATAATGTTTTTGTGATGATTAATAAAGCTTGATTAATAATAAAGTTGAATAAGGTTTTTTTTATCTGAATTCTAACCAATAGGGAATAAAAACAATTAACCTTTCTTGTGAGTGATGGTTATTTTTACTAGATAGGGTTGTTCTTAGTTTCTTGTATGTCGACTTTGATTTATTAATGTTGATTAATGGTTCAGTATTCCATTGCATGACTAGAATACTCCATGCGATTCAAAAGGCTCATCGGCCTATACGCGTCCCCTTGTAAGTTTACTTACTAAGGACCAGGCACGCTAGCACCTGCGTGATGGCATTAACCAGCTCTACCTTCACCGTTTCTTGCAGTGCTGCTTCCATGTGAGATGCCCGGGATTTGGACAACTCTTTAGTCCTTCCCACTGTTAGTATGTCTGCTAGCGATCGACCTGATTCCTCTAGAATCCTCTCTCGTAGATTCACCAGTGCACAGCCCTGAATAATTTCTCCCCTGATTTCCTCGCTTTCGTTGTCAAAACAGCACCTGCTGGCCAGTAGTTTTAAACGCATATAGAAGGTGTCAATGGATTCATTTATCACAGGTTTGAAGTGTTCTGTGTGTTTTTGGGCTGGCTTCGTTGATAGTTTTGGAAATTCTATGAATGTTTTTTCCACCCAGGTGAAGGATCATCGTTCGTTTCTGTGCATTTTCTACCTTTGTAGCTTCGAAGAATAGGAATACTCTCTCTACCCAGTCCTTCCATCTCAAGGCTTGGGCTGAGGGCACACCCACCATGACGAATTGTTCAATTGGCGGAATAGTGGCTATTGTGATGTGTGATGTGATATGACGTTCTGTCCTCTAATGGGCGTTCCTGCGCCTTGCGTAGTCAGCGATAAGTTCCGTGACCCAGTCTCTTAGGGCCATATTTATACTTTTTGACGCACAACTGCGCCAACGCAGTTGTGCATCAAAAATTTTAACGCCGGCTAACGCCATTCCAAAGCGCCATGCCGGCGCCTTATTTATTGAATGACGTTAGCCGGCGCAGCTGACTGGTGTGCGTCAAAAAAAAATGACTCACACCAGGCAGCGCCGGCGTAGGGGGAAATGGAGCTTGGGCATCAAAAAATGGGGCAAGTCAGGTCTGAGGTAAAATTTTGGCCTCAACCCGATTTGCGCCATTTTTTTTACGCCCAACCCCCATTGAAATGACTCCTGTCTTAGCAAAGACAGGAGTCATGCCCCCTTGCCCAATGGCCATGCCCAGGGGACTTATGTCCTCTGGGCATGGTCACTGGGCATAGTGGCATGTGGGGGGGCACAAATCAGGCCCCCCTATGCCACAAAAAATTTACGAAAAAAATACATACCTGAACTTACCTTAAGTTCCCTGGGATGGGTCCCTCCATCCTTGGGCGTCCTCCTGGGGTGGGCAAGGGTGGCAGGGGGTGTCCCTGGGTGCATGAGAGGGCACCTCTGGGCTCCTTCCGAGCCCACAGGTCCCTTAACGCCTGCCCTGACCAGGCGTTAAAAAATTACGCAAAAACGGCTGGACGTCCTTTTTTAAGGCCCGCCCACTCCCGTGCGTCATGTTTGCACGGGAGTTTAAATAAGGCGCACATGCCTTAGAGTCATTTTTTAGAAGGGAACGCCTACCTTGCATATAATTAACGCAAGGTAGGTGTCCACGCTAAAAAATGATGCAAACTCCAAGATCTTTGGCGCTAGACGGGTCTAACGCCAAAGTATAAATATGGAGTTAGCTTTGCCTCGGATTTGCGTAAAAAAAAACAACGCACATCCGGCGCAAACAGAGTATAAATATGCCCCTTAGTGTGTGGCCTTTCCTTTCTTTTCACTGCACGTTGGTGGACACATGCACCCGTAATCTCCTTTGCAGCAGAGCCATTGCTTGTGCAGTGGAGCCTTTACTCGTGTGCAGCGTGGGGATCAACAGGTATTTGTCATGGGCCCCTCAGGGTGACTGACCTTTTCAGCGTGCGTCGTACCATAAGGAAATTCAGCGGCCGCTTCAGAGGTTGCCAGCCCGCTTCATTGATATGTAGCGTCTGGGGCATGATAGCGCTGTGTCACGGGACATTTGCAGGCCGTCTCAGGCTCAAACGCTTTCCTTTCGCCGGTTCGCGCTGCAGGTACGCATGGCCAGAGGTGCAGCGTAGGATTTGGACAGGGTCCTTCGTAACACACCCTCGTTGCCAGTGTTATGTTGCTCACTAGATAAGCAAGTAGCTATGTTTCAGAGGCAACTATAAAATAAAGACATTGACACCAATATACTTTAAACATCTGGTGTGCGGCTTACGCTGCGTCCGATCCGATTCCTTTCTCCCGTGCAGACGCCGCACCCTCTTTATTACCTACTAACACACATCACCCGGGTTGACTCACGGGCACCTGGAAGGACCGGCGGAAAGACCTCAGTTCCTTTAACGTATTTATTTTATTGGATGAGTCCGCGCCATAGTTATGTCACTGCGGCCGCGACTCAACCAATACCGTAAATGTAATGTTTGTAAGAAGCCATGAAGAGATAATTGCTGTGTTGGTGGTGGCAGTGGACGTCAATAGAATGAGCTTGTGAGCATAGACTGTTAATAACATTTATTAAACAAAGTATTAATATATTCTACGTGGGCGTGTCTTTCTGTCAGTGCCTAGTATACTATCTTTGCCTAGCCATATTAGTGTTGATCTACAGGACTAATATAAATTCTCTACTAATCCCCCTGTCTATGCCCACTTTCAGTATAGGAATGTGTCAGTAAAAATAAACAGGTGCGAGAAGAGGGAAAATAAATTAGGAAGATACTAGTGTTGGAGTCCTCTGTTACAGATTTGTCAATTCAATATGTTGATGTCTAGCGAGCTAGTCATTAATACTGCTGTATCTTAGAGTTGAACATACATACATCAAACATGAACAAATCCAACAGGTACCTGGGTCTATCCGGTCAGATGAACCGTATGATATGCACTCCACCAATGGTGTGCATTAAGAAATAAACTTGTCTGATAAAGACACTCATGCAAAAAATTGCAAAGAATTGCGTGATTGTGGCTGAAATTATGCAGAGGATATAAGGTTTGGTGCGGACTCCAATGGTGCATTTGACACTGTTGTGGTATGGTCCACACAAAGGTCAGATATGCCAGATGAAGATAGACCTTCAACAAGGGGGTCACAACAGATGAAAATATTGCCCAAAAGAATAGGTACATCAAGAAGCTGACTGGCGCTTCCCAGAATAAACACAGCTCTTTGCGCGTTCTAATTCCTACTAGTGCATGCTCTTGAAACTGCCCACCAATTTCATATTCTCATACTAGCTAACAGTAACTTCTACCCACATTGCTTAACAAAGAAGATTTCATATTTTTCATATTAGTGCCAGCTACTTTTTTTGCCCTAATGTCAAATCTTCATTCCACATCAGTGGCCACTCCTTAGACGTTTTACTTGAAGTGGATAATCCTTTTTCACAATATCTGCAAGAATAGTGTTATCATACACCAATTAGAGGCTGAGTAAATATCAGCTCTTTACACTGATCCCCAAAATGGCAGCTAATATAACTACCCACTATAGCAACTTCCCCACAGTACCCATTAGTTCTCACTCACTCATAGGTGGAAGTGCCTCATATAGCCCTTAGTTACCTGCTTCTCACATTGCTCATTAATGTGAGCTTCTAACACTGCCCACAGATTTAGGCTACTTGCACTGGCCACTAATACATGATCCCCAAAGTATCTGCCTCATACCTCAAACAGGTGTCAACATCTCTCACTAAACATCAGCAACTCCCCCTCGCAATGGTATCAGTGCCCGGTCTTTAACTGCCTCCTAGTGACTGTCTCTCATCATACATGAGCCTCAACCTGTCCCATTGCCAGCCAATGCCAGATCCTCACACTTCCTGATATTACCACTTCCTATCTGTGCACCAGGGCCTGCCTCACACAGTGCCCTCGTGTGTGTAATAAATCTGCTAGAAGGAATAATACGGAAGTTGGGCCCCCATGGCCGATGAGACATTTCTCAACTGATCTGGCAGGCTCTGTGTCGAATTAATATTTTATTTTTCAGGGACAGCTCACCTACATTAAAATTCTGTCACTTGCTCCCCTCTTTAAAATAATCAATATAACTTCCTCTTTTGCTGCACCGTATTCTTTCGTTCCAGCATTGCTGTTTTTGTTTTTCTTTTCTTTCCTTCACTCACTGTGTCTTATTTATCTACTTCTCATTCCATCTTCTCCTCCTGTACCGGCAGCAGCGTTCACAACCCATGACTTCTCTGCTTGGCTCCTGCCTCCTACAAGCAGCTGGGATGATGTGCTGTCACTTGCCTGTCAAAGCAGAGGCAAGAGCGAGAGAAGAGGTGAGTGTGCAGTTCTTGCACTTGACAAACCCATCTGCTTCGTAGGAGTTAATTAGGCAGTACTGACACCTTATGCATCCCTAACTCTCAGGTCACCATTATTTAGAGCCCACCCTACTTAAATTTAAAATTTTCTAAGCAAACTTTGTACTTCTTTCCTAGATGTCAATTCAGCCATGTCAATACGTTTTAAAGTGAATTTGGAAATGGATACGTTTTTCTTTATCATCGACATTTACAGACTGAGAGAGTATGTCCCAAATGTAACTAGTGCTAAGTGTAAAGAGTTTGTCGACACCAAAAATGTTTCCGTGTACACAGTTAAATACTATTTGAAATGGCTAGGCGTGATTTTTTCAAACGGAAGACTAAAATTCCTAATATAAAATATAACCTCTTTACTCTGTAGCTTCCTCGCTCCACTAAGTGAAAATGAAAGGCACTATATTTCTGAATTCGGAAGGACTGCGATCATCTTAATCTGACTTCTCAAACAGTGCAATACCTTTCTATGTGAAGGGAGTAAGAGATCAACTACCAACAGAAATAAATACAATTAATTACTGGTACCTCTGGAGGGACGAAGAGGTCTTCTCGATGCACTTCCTCGAGCATCTTTTAGTTTACCACAAAACACAGTTCTGTTATACATTTCTGTGTGAGACAAGAACCGGAATCACACAGCCTAACTAGCCTGCGCCCGAGGTGAAACTTTTGTCAGAGCACATTTGTGAACAGAAATAGCCCCTGCTTGAACTAAGGAGAACGCCGTCTTGGAACATAAATGCACGAAAGCAGACGCTTTTTTGTAAATATACTACTGTAATTGTACAAGAATGACATATTTTGTTTTATTAAAAAAGACATGAGGGATTTATGTAACTTAATTCTCTACACGATCCTTACTAATGAAAGAGCGAAAGTATTGTCAGTGAAATGCAAAACGTTATGCTTATTGCTGATGATATTCCTTGAAGTATTGGTAAACACACGCCCTCCAGCTGTTTCAAAATACTGAGATTTCTATTCTGCCATATTCTGCAGCTAAATCTAGGTAATATTTAAGTCTGAAATGTGTTTTTCTTTTTCTCCCCACATGGTTCGTGTTCTATAAGTAGACAATCATTCTTTAGTGTCGCTTCTATTTTTTTCAAATAGGCAAACTAAACATATTTGCAGTGACATTGTGATGCTGCAATGAATCGTAACAAAAGGTGTTTCATGTAGCAGCTACAAAGTCATTGCCACAGGTAATCTGAAATAACACAAGATCAACGAGCCTCAAGTATATATGTCTCTGATTTAGAATCTTATATTATCCTATTACCTCCTCATCCACTTCCTTCATCCAGGCCTTACACATTCTTTAAACTGCCTACTAATAAATGCTTGAACCATTTAAAAAAACAGGTATCACATCTTCGACCTATTTGCAAACACAGAATATTCTTTATAATCGAACTAGGACTTGGGGAAGACATGGCGCCAGTTAATACATGAAGCTGTTCCATCAGGCTATCAGTCTGGCACATACAATTGATTGCATTGGCAAAAGAGGAAGGACATTACCCCTCACATTTAAAGAAGCAAAAATTCTCACTAAAGATAAGGATGTTTCCTTACAAGGTTATGAGGACCTCCTCTTTCAGATGCAATCATGCCCTGAACACGAACATGCCCTTCGCAGACCACAACCTGGCAGTGTAACATTCCTCTATCGGTCCCTTGGATGAGAGCTCAGCAGGATTTCAATAACAGGAAAGAAATAAAGAAAGGAGTTGTGATTGTGTCACTCTGGATTTATAGTGACTGGCATAGAGGAGGAAGTGACTCCGACTGTGAGATTCCAGAGTAGTTTTATTGCTTTGGGTGAGCAGCAGGTACCTTCTTAAAAGGTTCACATAGCTTATTGTCTGTCTGTATTTTGTGACGTAAGGGAGTTGTTAATTTTGAGCAAATTGGAAAAAGGTGTGTGTGTTTTGTTTTGTTTTCGTGTGGTATCTGATGTTGGTAGAGTGATTTCATATGTGGAATTTTAATGTGACGATCTGGGAGATGCGGATTTTGAAGGAGGTGGAATGTAATTTATCAAAGAAGTGTGGTTTATTTAGGAGTGACGAGACTCTTGTGTAGATATAGACAGGAACGTAGGAGGGTTTTGTAGAGTTATGTAGAGGCTGGTGAGTAAGTGTTGGGTGGAGTGATTTTGTTTGCTGTGACTGGTAGGTGTGTGATTATTGTGCGTGTGTGAGCATGTTTGTGGATATGTATGGTCCCAGATGAATGGTTGTAGGTGGAAAAAGGGCAGTATTTCTGGACCTAGGCACTACCAGGACCGAACAGGCCAAAATAGACATATTGACCTTGTCATCTTTGCCCTTAACCTCAACACCCAAGCTGAGACAGCTTGGAAAGAAAACTCATAAAGCCTAGTGGTGGGATCACCTAAAGGTACATCCAAGTGGTTGCCCAGCAATCAGCAAATGAGTGCATCTGGCAGATTGATGTGGTTAGCTTTCTAATACACGA
Source organism: Pleurodeles waltl (assembly GCF_031143425.1). Classification (NCBI taxonomy): domain Eukaryota; kingdom Metazoa; phylum Chordata; class Amphibia; order Caudata; family Salamandridae; genus Pleurodeles; species Pleurodeles waltl. Next base: position 409,637,768 of record NC_090438.1, read on the forward strand.
CTGATGTCCGAGGAAGCAGATTGGAAGAGGGAAATAAAGGTGGAGAGAAAGAGCTTGTAGCAGTAGCATTTTGTAAATGGCAGGCTAAATTGCACAAAAACCACAAGGTTTGTAATTGCACAGCTGCACAGTTTTTCACCAAAAATGATGGTTGAGGTCATTGGCAGTGTAGGTGCCCACTGTGGCCCCAACTCTGCCTTTCTGTCTCCTCCTTTTCATGGTAGGGACCCTTCCATGGAAAGGCTGGCATGAAAGGAAAGTCATGATCAGCACAGGGGTGCTGAACTTGGCACCGCTGTAGCTGACCACGACTTTCATCGCAGCCAACCTGTCACCATCTCTGCTCCTGGTAGTGGTGGTGGTCTCCTGGCTGTCCGACCGCAAGGATTGTATTCTGGCAGTTGGAATGCCAGGGATGCTGCATTAGAACCATCACCGTTGGTTTGGCAGTCCTAAGGACTACTGTAATCATAATCAGGCCCTAAATACCCAGAGGGAGGTGAAAATGGGGGGCAGGGCAGGGGACAAAAAGAGGAAAACTGGGGCAGCAAAGGGGAAAACAGAGTAAAGAAAAGGGAGAGGAGCCAACAAGTGGTGTGTGTGTGGGGGGAGGGGCAGTATGGGATCAGACAGGGGAAAAATGCAGAGGAAGAGGAAAAGGGGGCACAGAGCCGATGATAAAGAGAGGATAAAAGCGACGGCAAAGAGGGAAAAGAAGGGACTTTTACAAACTTCTGCAAAAAAAACTTTTTTTCTTTGAGTAATGAGAGACCGCCCAGGTAACAGGATCAGAGCACACACCCACCAGTGAGTGTTATCTGAAATCACAAAATAGTAGGTACTACACTATATTTTATATTTTGCAAACAGTCACACCTAGGTTACGAGCAGATTGAGCAGAGGAATAAAGGTGCTCCTATCACCTGTGTTGAACCCAAAAGCATAAATTCAGTGAAGTAGGCTGAGGTTACATGGTACAGGCCCAAGCAAGCATGTCACTTTTGTCCTTTCTGCACTTAGCCAGGTCAATATTACCTGAGGAAGGGCTTGTAAAGGCTGGTGGAGTGCAGAGGGAGAAGAAAAAGGTGCACAGGACTGGTGCTAAAGAGAGATCAACAGAGGCTACAAAGAGAGGTAACAAGGAAGTTTGCATACTCCAGCAAACATGGACCTGACCTACCTTCTCATCTTTGTCTGGCTCTCTTTCACTGTTTTCTGACTGAATGTTGATATCCTCTTATGTTTTACTGTTCCACTGGGGGGATCCTTTTCTGCTGTGATGTCAGAAAGCTATCACATATGATCTGTAAGGTTCTATCCCAATGGATCTTTCTTTTTCAGGGTTGTTTCTACCAATTTCATTTATGGCATTTAGGATTAGGAGCACCCTAACCCTGCCCTTTTTATAGAGATCGTAAGTAATTTTTTGAATCCCCCTATAGTGATAGTGCTTGAGATGGATGTACGTGGAGGTAATGCCATTGCCAGATTGCTCACGGTAACCGGTTGAAATCCGGGCAGATAAACTCAATCATTCACCCTTCCAAGGTCATTAAAATTAATGTCTATAATCTTGATAACAGTAAACATTTGTTTTTCAGTGGTATGATGTCCCAATGTGTAAAAATGTGGAGTGAAATATACACAATTTTCTTAAGCTAAGAATATAGGTATTGATTCTCTGGTGTTTTTGATATGGGAAGGTGAAGGAGCAGTCCCTGTGGAAGGTTTGCACTCTAGGGGTGCTGGTACTCTCTTGTACAAGTTGTACAAGTGCAGGTCTTGTGTTCAAAACAGTACAGTACTGTCTCTTTCCTTATTTCCTCTGCACATCTTTAGGGCTCCTCGAGAATAATTTTCTGGTTAGAGGTTAGGCTTCTGTATCTGAGTTTATGAAGCATAAGGGTTCCAGCACCACTGTCAGTAGGCTCATGTGGGGGTTTTCAGACTTGCATAGCACTCATGAGACCTGTAAATTGGTTCCAAGTACTAGCTCAAATGTTTCCTCTGGGATGGTTTGGGGCTAGGATATTGCATAATGTGAGGTGTAACACATGTTGTCTATGCTGATGGATTACCTATCATAGCTTAGGTTATGTCTACTGGAGTTGCTCATAATGGTTCACTGTCTTGATAGCACTCTTAATGGTCACCAGATCAACAGCAAGAGAATTAAAACACACAAGTAGGAAAGAAAGAAGAAAAGAAGGGCAGGAAAAAGTGACAAAAGGTCAAAGCAGGAACCTTCAAGAGTGAGACAAAGAGACTATCCGGTGCTGGATTAAAGAGGTGTACGTTGGAACCAAGACTACATAGCCTTGGAGTTTGGCACAACAATGTAAAAAAAAAAAACACAAACCTATTTGCAAAACATTGGGTTCAGGTGCTTATTATTTAACAAACTAAGCACTAATCACTCCTTTTCACTTTGAGGATGTTCTATCCCCCTCACAGTGAGCAGATTCCTTATTAGGTGGCAATTTGATGACTGGGTTTGAGACTGGAATGATAGAAGGTGTACTGTGGCCAGTTTGAGCTGCTTGCCTTGTTCCTTTATGTTCAAGCTACAATACCAGTATCTTGACATGTTCAGGGCTGTTCTCTTAAATAGGGCACACTATTTTCTTAACAATAAATCCTGCATCTCTATTCATCATCAGGACACTCCTTTTTTCAGGACCTGTTTTGTTTTTTCTTCATGACTCTTTAATTGTCAAGTTTTTCTTTTCCTCCTCTACTTGCATGTTTGACAAGCATAACTGTGACTCCCAGTGAGTGTGTGCCATAGGCAGTGATCTGCTTCACTCTTGTTTAATTGATGGATTCAGTGTAAGCCCATTGAGGTTCCTTGTGGTCAAGCTCAAGTTTTTATTCCACTCAATACTTTCATTCTATTCTTCAGGGCGACATTACGGTCAAACAGTAGATCCTCAAGGGACCAGTTTTAGGTTTCAGGGGTAAGAATTCTTGTTTGGTGAGAATTCTTGTTTGGTGTGTTGTTTGTGTTGAGAGCATTAACCTTTGGGGCTTCAGAAGGTTATTCAGGTTGAGGTTTACAGATAAGGTGTCTGTAACCAATTTCTGAATTTGTAGTGTAATATTTCCTTGTGTGTACCAGGATTTGTCACTTTTTTTCTGGTTTGATGTCTCACTGTACATTTTCTTTCTAGATTCTTTCAGTACGCTTGGCTTAGTAGATGATTACTTGTCGATATTTTGGTCACTTTTATTAGCCTACTCTGTTGGGTTTTTTCTGAACTGAGGGAGATCTCTGCCCTTACAAATTTGGAGCAATGTTAATCTCCTATGTGTTTTGGTAGCATGGGCAAGATCTACTGAATGTGCTAGGCATCATCCCTCCACTTCTTTTTCCACCTCTCTGAGTTGATTATGGTTTCCTTGTGGTGTTTGCTCTTCTGTGATGTGTTCTTCTAATGCACTTCCTTGAAGCGCTACTGTTTGTGAAGCATGCATGCAATTTAATTCCCTCCTGCAACTGGTTCACCTACATAATATCAACAGACCAAATATCAACCTACAGAATTATTGAAACTTTAATGTCATTCATCAAACATTGAGACCCTATACTTAATTTAAAAAGTCACTAATATTGTGCACAAAAATATTGATGACAAACAAACCTAATCTAACCTATATCAAAAACAAAAATATCAGAAGGAAATATATCTAACTAACCATAGACTGTAAAAAAATATTGAAATCAACAATATCGATGACAACAATATTGTTAAAAGAAATGAGTAGCAGTTTAAAATATGAAAGAACACAATATTGAAACGAACAACCAAAATATATCCCACAAAAATACATTTAATTTAAAGATAAAACATATTATTTTACTAAATCAAAATAACACATTTCAAATATATGTACATAAAACTCCTCTAAACTGTAAATTACACATATTTACATCCCACTTACATACAACACATGTTTATGTAGGTTTATATTTATCAACAATATTTGTATTTACTTAAAATAAATACATATAATGTTGAAACCAACAAGTTATCTCAAATACAAGCATAAAAAAATTAATTGACATTTTCCAAATATGGACATAACTGAAAAAATAATTATAAGGAAGCTAAAACACCTAATAATATAAAAGTATAAAAATCTAACCAATAAAATAGCTTAACCAATTAAATAAACAATACAAAAAGCACATAACGTTACCAAACCATTGGTCCAAAAACACCAACCCTTTGAAAAGGAGGAAAAGGAGGAAACGCTGCCAGTTTTTCCCTGTAAAAGAGAACCCTGCAGCATACACAACTCTACATCAACTTATCCAAGTAAGGAAAAATTATACTTATAAAAGCAATTCTTAACAAAAAATTACTAACACAGCTTTTAACAGTTATCCTTTTCTACAGATTACTCATCCTTCAACTACACTCCAACGACAAGTAAACCTCAAAGAAAACAAAAAAATTAAATGTATCTAAAAAACTGCTTTGACCCCTTCCCCTCGATGGACATAATGGTTAGGTCTGTGGCTGCGGTGCTGAGGCACCACAGACGTAACCATTACGTCCTGGTACCGGCCCTCGGGGAAGCGCTAGCGCTCCACCAGGGCATGGCTGGAAGGGGAATCTCTTCCCCTTCCACCCCGCGATCGCGTGCTGACCTCATCAGAGGTCACCTCCCATCGATGCGGAAGAGAAATGCTCAGCATTTCTTTTCCACTCGGGAGGAGGGGGGTGGTAGAGGCATGAAAGGATAGGAAAGGCCTTTCCTTTCATGTCTCTGCAAGCATTTCTGCTGGTTGATTGCGATGTGATCGGGCAGCAGAAATGCCCACTAGACACCAGGGAAGTTTTATTTTTTGATACTGTCACATGAGGGGAGTGGCCTTGTAATTAGGCAGATCTGCTCTCAGGGGGGGCAGAAAACCCCTAGACACCAGGGATTATTCCTATTTTTTTTTTATATGTGGAAAATGACTCCTTAGGCAAGGGTCGCTCCTCGGGGGGCCAAATTATTTTTAGGCCATTTCTGCACCCCCCCCCCGGGCCGGATCCACTAGACACTAGGATTTGTTTTGTTTTTTATATACTTACGCATAAGGAGAGCAGCCCCTTGGGCAAGGGTCGCTCCCCAGTGTGTCAAAATTTTGTTAGGCCATTTCTGCCCCCCTCTGGGGGCAGATCGGCATAATATAATTAGGTTGGAGGGGGGCAGAAACCCCTTAGACACCAGGGATCATTTTTTTTGTTTATTTTTTTTTATATGTGGGGAGCGAAATTATTTTTAGGCAAATTTGCCCCCGGGGGGTCAGAAACCACTAGACACGAGGGAATGTTTTATTTATACTTGCACATAAGGGGAGCGGCCCCTTGGGCAAGGGCTGCTCCCCCTGGGAGCAAAATATTTTTAGGCCTTTTCTGCACCCCCTGGGGGCAGATTGGCCTATTATAATTAGGCCGATCTGCCCCTGGGGGGGAGAAACCCCTATACACCAGGGATATATTTTTGTTTATGTTTTCTTTTGTTTTTTATATATGGGGAGCGACCCCTTAGGCAAGGGTCGCGCCCCTGGGGGGCAAATTGTATTTAGGCCATTTCGGGCAGATCTGCCTAGTTTTGATAGGCCAATCTGCCCCCAAGGGGGGCAGAAACCACTAGACACCAGGGACTCTTATTTTTTTGCATCAATTTCAAACAAAGGGGGCGACCCCTTAGGCAAGGGTCATTCCCATGGGGGTCAAATTTATTTTAGGCCATTTCTTCTCCCCTTGGGGGCAGATCGGCCTATTTCTTTGAGGCCGATCTGCCCCCGGGGGTAGCACCAGGCATTGGTGTGTGTGTGTTTTGTTTGGGGCGCAGCCCCTTGGACGAGGGTCGCTCCTCATGGTGGCACATCACTGTTGGCCATATCTGCCCCCCTTTGGGGCAGATTGGCCTATTTCTGGAAGGCCCATCTGCCCCCAACGGGAGGCAGGGAAGATTAAAAAAAAAAAGTGGGTGGGGGTATGGTCATACCGCCACCCCAAATAAATGGGGCCAAAGTTGTTCTGCACACCATTGGGCAGATGGGGCAATTACCCCTGATCCACACCCTTGGGGGGCAGAAAGTCCACTAGGTGCCAGGGAATAAAAAAAAAAAAACTAGTGGGGTGGTGGCTACCAACCAGTATGGGCCTGGTAATGCCTCCACCTTAAATGAAGGGGGTAACAGTCTTTTGGCTCTCCCCCACACACTAAAACATCTTATCCCAGGCCAAGCAAGAGGATATTTGATTATTTTGTGTTTTGGTTTTACATTTGGGCCATGATAGCTTGGCTAAATCTCAAAATCGTCCCTCTTGGAATGGTGAGGGCTGCACTTTTTGGACTTTGGGACGATGCCATGTAGAAAAATCCACAAGACCTAGACACATCTGAAAACTAAACATCTGGGTGATTCCAGGGTGGTGTGCTTCACATGCACCCCCCACCATTTTTTTTACCCACAATGCCCTGCAAACCTCCAACTTAGCTGGAAATCACACATTTTCCCCACATTTTTGTGATGGAACCTTCCAGAATCTGCAAGAAGCTACAAAATTCCTACCACCCAGCATTGCCTTATCTATACTAATAAAAATTCTGCTGCACTTGTCAGCCTAAAAATGTTTTTTTTCAAACTGCTCTTTTAGACCTGCTCTGGTTCCCCCTCAATGTTGGCATTTTTTTGGCTCTTCCCTGTCACAGTCACTCGGCCTACCTACACAAGTGAGGTATCATTTTCACCGGAACGTTGGGTGGTAGGAAATTTCTCCCAGTGCGGTGATCCCACACAGAAATGTGGGAACATTTTGATTTTTTTAGCTAAAATTAAGGTTTGCTGAGGATTCTGGGTAAGAAAACATTGGGGGATCCACGGAAGTCACACCTCCCTGGACTCCCTGGGGTGTCTAGTTTTCAGAAATGTCTGGGTGTGGTAGGTTTCCCTAAATGGCAGCTGAGCCCAGGACCAAAAACGCAGGTGTCCGCCCCCCCCTGCAAAAACAGGTAGTTTTGTATTTGACACAAGTGAGGTACCATTTCTATAGGGAGACTTGGGGGAACGTTGGGTAGAAGGAAATTTGTGGCACCTCTCAGATTACAGAACTTTCTGTTACCGAAATTTGAGGAAAAAGTTTTTTTTTTTTTGCCAAATCTTGAGGGTTGCAAAGGATTCTGGGTGACAGAACTTGGTGAGAGCCCCACAAGTCCCCCCATCTTGGATTTCCCTAGGTGTCTAGTTTAAAAAAATGCACAGGTTTGGTAGGTTTCCCTAGGTGCCAACTGAGCTAGAGGCCAAATCCACAGCTAGACACTTTGCCGAAAACAGCTCTGTTTTCTTTGGGAAAATGTGATGTGTCCAACTTGTGTTTTGGGGCATTTCCTGTCGCAGGCGCTAGGCCTACTCACACAAGTGAGGTACCACTTTTATCGGGAGACTTGGGGGAACGCTGGGTCGAAGTAAATTTGTGCCTCCTCTCAGATTCCAGAACCTTCTGTCACCAAAATGTGAGGAAAAAGTGTTTTTTTTGGACAAATTTGAGGTTTGCTGAGGATTCTGGGTAAGAAAACATTGAGAGATCCACAGAAGTCACACCTCCCTGGACTCCCTCAGGTGTCAAGTTTTCAGAAATATCTGAGTTTGGTGGGTTTCCCTAGATGGCTGCTGAGCCCAGGACCAAAAACGCAGGTGTCCACCTCTCGCAAAAACAGGTAGTTTTGTATTTGAGAATTTTGATGTGTCCAGATAGTGTTTTGGGGCATTTCTTTTTCGCGGGCACTAGGCCTACCCACACAAGTGAGGTACCATTTTTATCGGGAGACTTGGGGGAACGCTGGGTAGAAGGACATTTGTGGCACCTTTCAGATTACAGAACTTTCTGTCACAGAAACTTGAGAAAAAAGTTTTTTTTTTTTTGCCAAATCTTGAGGGTTGCAAAGGATTCTGGGTGACAGAACTTGGTGAGAGCCCCACAAGTCCCCCCATCTTGGATTTCCCTAGGTGTCTAGTTTAAAAAAATGCACAGGTTTGGTAGGTTTCCCTAGGTGCCAACTGAGCTAGAGGCCAAATCCACAGCTAGACACTTTGCCGAAAACAGCTCTGTTTTCTTTGGGAAAATGTGATGTGTCCAACTTGTGTTTTGGGGCATTTCCTGTCGCAGGCGCTAGGCCTACTCACACAAGTGAGGTACCACTTTTATCGGGAGACTTGGGGAACGCTGGGTCGAAGTAAATTTGTGCCTCCTCTCAGATTCCAGAACCTTCTGTCACCAAAATGTGAGGAAAAAGTGTTTTTTTTGGACAAATTTGAGGTTTGCTGAGGATTCTGGGTAAGAAAACATTGAGAGATCCACAGAAGTCACACCTCCCTGGACTCCCTCAGGTGTCAAGTTTTCAGAAATGTCTGAGTTTGGTGGGTTTCCCTAGATGGCTGCTGAGCCCAGGACCAAAAACGCAGGTGTCCACCTCTCGCAAAAACAGGTAGTTTTGTATTTGAGAATTTTGATGTGTCCAGATAGTGTTTTGGGGCATTTCTTTTTCGCGGGCACTAGGCCTACCCACACAAGTGAGGTACCATTTTTATCGGGAGACTTGGGGGAACGCTGGGTAGAAGGACATTTGTGGCACCTTTCAGATTACAGAACTTTCTGTCACAGAAACTTGAGAAAAAAGTTTTTTTTTTTTTGCCAAATCTTGAGGGTTGCAAAGGATTCTGGGTGACAGAACTTGGTGAGAGCCCCACAAGTCCCCCCATCTTGGATTTCCCTAGGTGTCTAGTTTAAAAAAATGCACAGGTTTGGTAGGTTTCCCTAGGTGCCAACTGAGCTAGAGGCCAAATCCACAGCTAGACACTTTGCCGAAAACAGCTCTGTTTTCTTTGGGAAAATGTGATGTGTCCAACTTGTGTTTTGGGGCATTTCCTGTCGCAGGCGCTAGGCCTACTCACACAAGTGAGGTACCACTTTTATCGGGAGACTTGGGGAACGCTGGGTCGAAGTAAATTTGTGCCTCCTCTCAGATTCCAGAACCTTCTGTCACCAAAATGTGAGGAAAAAGTGTTTTTTTTGGACAAATTTGAGGTTTGCTGAGGATTCTGGGTAAGAAAACATTGAGAGATCCACAGAAGTCACACCTCCCTGGACTCCCTCAGGTGTCAAGTTTTCAGAAATGTCTGAGTTTGGTGGGTTTCCCTAGATGGCTGCTGAGCCCAGGACCAAAAACGCAGGTGTCCACCTCTCGCAAAAACAGGTAGTTTTGTATTTGAGAATTTTGATGTGTCCAGATAGTGTTTTGGGGCATTTCTTTTTCGCGGGCACTAGGCCTACCCACACAAGTGAGGTACCATTTTTATCGGGAGACTTGGGGGAACGCTGGGTAGAAGGACATTTGTGGCACCTTTCAGATTACAGAACTTTCTGTCACAGAAACTTGAGAAAAAAGTTTTTTTTTTTTTGCCAAATCTTGAGGGTTGCAAAGGATTCTGGGTGACAGAACTTGGTGAGAGCCCCACAAGTCCCCCCATCTTGGATTTCCCTAGGTGTCTAGTTTAAAAAAATGCACAGGTTTGGTAGGTTTCGCTAGGTACCAACTGAGCTAGAGGCCAAATCCACAGCTAGACACTTTGCCGAAAACAGCTCTGTTTTCTTTGGGAAAATGTGATGTGTCCAACTTGTGTTTTGGGGCATTTCCTGTCGCAGGCGCTAGGCCTACTCACACAAGTGAGGTACCACTTTTATCGGGAGACTTGGGGGAACGCTGGGTCGAAGTAAATTTGTGCCTCCTCTCAGATTCCAGAACCTTCTGTCACCAAAATGTGAGGAAAAAGTTTTTTTTTTTAACAAATTTGAGGTTTGCTGAGGATTCTGGGTAAGAAAACATTGAGAGATCCACAGAAGTCACACCTCCCTGGACTCACTCAGGTGTCAAGTTTTCAGAAATGTCTGAGTTTGGTGGGTTTCCCTAGATGCCTGCTGAGCCCAGGACCAAAAACGCAGGTGTCCACCTCTCGCAAAAACAGGTAGTTTTGTATTTGAGAATTTTGATGTGTCCAGATAGTGTTTTGGGGCATTTCTTTTTCGCGGGCACTAGGCCTACCCACACAAGTGAGGTACCATTTTTATCGGGAGACTTGGGGGAACCCTGGGTAGAAGGACATTTGTGGCACCTTTCAGATTACAGAACTTTCTGTCACAGAAACTTGAGAAAAAAGTTTTTTTTTTTTTTGCCAAATCTTGATTTTTGCAAAGTATTCTGGGTAACAGAACTTGGTGAGAGCCCCATAAGTCATCCCATCTTGGATTTCCCTAGGTGTCCAGTTTTAAAAAATGCACAGGTTTGGTAGGTTTCCCTAGGTGCCAACTGAGCTAGAGGCCAAATCCACAGCTAGACACTTTGCAAAAAACAGTTCTGTTTTCTATGGGAAAATGTGATGTGTCCAACTTGTGTTTTGGAGCATTTCCTGTTGCAGGCGCTAGGCCTACTCACACAAGTGAGGTACCATTTTTATTGGGAGACTTGGGGGAACGCTGGGTGGAAGGACATTTGTGGCACCTCTCAGATTACAGAACTTTCTGTCACCAAAATGCGAGGAAAAAGTGCTTTTTGGGCCAAATTTTGAGGCTTACAAAGGATTCTGGGTAACAGAACCTGGTGAGAGCCCCACAAGTCACCCTATCTTGGTTCATCTAGGTGTTTAGTTTCCAAAAATGCACAGGTTTGGTGGGTTTCCATAGGTGCCGGCTGAGCTAGATCCCAAAATCCACAGCTAGACACTTTGCAAAAAAACGCTCTGTTTTCTATGGGAAAATGTGATGTGTCCAACTTGTGTTTTGGGGCATTTCCTGTCGCAGGCGCTAGGCCTACCCACACAAGTGAGGCTTGCAAAGGATTCTGGGTAACAGAACTTGGTGAGAGCCCCATAAGTCACCCCATCTTGGATTTCCCTAGGTGTCCAGTTTTAAAAAATGCACAGGTTTGGTAGGTTTCCCTAGGTGCCAACTGAGCTAGAGGCCAAATCCACAGCTAGACACTTTGCAAAAAACAGTTCTGTTTTCTATGGGAAAATGTGATGTGTCCAACTTGTGTTTTGGAGCATTTCCTGTTGCAGGCGCTAGGCCTACTCACACAAGTGAGGTACCATTTTTATTGGGAGACTTGGGGGAACGCTGGGTGGAAGGACATTTGTGGCACCTCTCAGATTACAGAACTTTCTGTCACCAAAATGCGAGGAAAAAGTGCTTTTTGGGCCAAATTTTGAGGCTTACAAAGGATTCTGGGTAACAGAACCTGGTGAGAGCCCCACAAGTCACCCTATCTTGGTTCATCTAGGTGTTTAGTTTCCAAAAATGCACAGGTTTGGTGGGTTTCCATAGGTGCCGGCTGAGCTAGATCCCAAAATCCACAGCTAGACACTTTGCAAAAAACAGCTCTGTTTTCTATGGGAAAATGTGATGTGTCCAACTTGTGTTTTGGGGCATTTCCTGTCGCAGGCGCTAGGCCTACCCACACAAGTGAGGCTTGCAAAGGATTCTGGGTAACAGAACTTGGTGAGAGCCCCATAAGTCACCCCATCTTGGATTTCCCTAGGTGTCTAGTTTTAAAAAATGTACAGGTTTACTAGGTTTCCCTAGGTGAGCAAGAGGCCAAAATCTACAGCTACGCACTTTGCAAAAAACACGTCAGATTTTAATGTAAAAATGTGATGTGCCCATGTTGTGTTTCCTGTCGCGAGCATTAGGCCTACCCACGCAAGTGAGGTACCATTTTTATTGGGAGACTTTGGGGAACACAGAATAGCAATATTGCCCCTTATCTTTCTCTACATTTTTTCCTTGAAAATGTAACAGTTTGTTAAAAAGACGTCTATTTGAGCAATGCCCTGTAATTCACATGATAGTATGGGCACCCCGGAATTCAGAGATGTGCAAATTACCACTGCTTCTCAACACCTTATCTTGTGCCCACTTTGGAAATACAAAGGTTTTCTTGATATCTATTTTTCACTCTTTACATTTAAGCAAATGAATTGTTGTATACCCAGTATAGAATGAAAACTCATTGCAACGTGCAGCTCATTTATTGGCTCTGGGTAGCTAGGGTTCTTGATGAACCTTCAAGCCCTATATATCCCCGCAACCAGAGGAGTCCAGCAGACTTAACAGTATATTGCTTTTAAATATCTGACATCGCAGGAAAAAGTTACAGAGTAAAACATGGAGAAAAATGGCTGGTTTTTCCACCGCAATTTCAATATTTGTTTATTTCAGCTGTTATTTTCTGTAGGAAACCCTTGTAGGATCTACACAAATTCCCCCTTGCTAAATTCAGAATTATGTCTACTTTTCGAGATTGCTTAGCTGTCTGAGATTCAGCATTGGTTTTACACCCATTTCTGTCACTAACTGGAAGGAGGCTGAAAGCACAAAAAATAGTAAAAATGGGGTATGTCCCAGTAAAATGCCAAAATGGTGTTATAAAATGGGGTTTTCTGATTCAAGTCTGCCTGTTCCTGAAAGCTGGGTAGATGGTGATTTTAGCACTGAAAACCCTTTGTTAATGCCTTTTTCAGGGAAAAAAACACAAGCCTTCTTCTGCAGCTCTTTTTCCCAATTTGTTTGAAAAAAAAACACATTGTTTGCTGTATTTTGGCTAATTTCTTGTTCTCCTTCAGGGGAACTCACAACGTCTGGGTACCTCTAGAATCCCTAGGATATTGGAAAAAAAGGATGCAAATTTGGCGAGGGTAGCTTATATGGACAAAATGTTATGAGGGCCTAAGCATAAACTGCCCCAAACAGCCCTAAAAAGTCTTGCCACCTGAGGAGGGAAAAACCCTGGCAGCGAAGGGGTTAAATGTACTAAAACAACAACAATTAAAAATTCTGAGTAAGCTGAATGTCCTTGTACACCAAACATATATGTTCAAAAAATGAAATTACCTTTTCAATTCCAACAGAAAAAAGCAACTGTTTCAATAAGAAGCTTGCCGAAGAAAAAGTTTCCAAGAAGACAACACTTTGCTAAACAAGATATAATTAAGTTTTAAAACAATGATCATGTCTAACTGTTTATAAATTAAAAACATTTATCAATAACTATTTTTCTGTATTCATGTTATTTCTGTGAGCATTGTGAGAGTGCTGGTGCTGCCTCCAGGAGGCAGCATTGCACCTGGCTCAAGTACGATCTGGCGACAATGCTGTTGCCACTTTCCCACTGGGCTGACTGATGGAAACCGTGGTTCGCCCGGTAGGGAGGTAGCCAGTATGGCAGCTGCTTCCCAGTCGGAGGCATGGCGGATGGGTCGTTCCATCCGCCGAACTCATAATAGGGCCCTAAGTTAATAGGGTAGTAGCATGTTTTAAATACTTTTCTACATTTTAAATACACATAAACAAATAATTAATATCATTGTGTAACATAAAAATAGGTTTATCATTTTGAAATTTAACAACATTTTTACAATGTCCCTGTGTAGGAAAGTACCATCTTGCCTGGCATGTTACCCCCATTTTTACTTGTGTGTCAGTTTGTTTTTGCCTGTCTCACTGGGATCCTGCTAGCCAGGACCCCAGTGCTCATAGTTTGTGGCCTGAATGTATGTCCCTGTGTAGTGACTAACTGTGTCATTAAGGCTCTGCTAATCACAACCTCAGTGCTTATGCTTTCTCTGCCTTTAAAATTGTCACTATAGGCTAGTGACCATTTTCACCAATTCTAATTGGCACACTGGAACACCCTTATAATTCCCTAGTAGATGGTACCCAGGTATCCAGGGTATTGGGGTTCTAGAAGACCCCTATGGGCTGCAGCATTTCTTTTGCCACCCATAGGGAGCTCAGACAATTCTTACACAGGACTGCCACTGCAGCCTGAGTGAAATAACGTTCACGTTATTTCACAGCCATTTTTCACTGCACTTAAGTAACTTATAAGTCACCTATATGTCTAACCCTTACTTGGTGAAGGTTAGGTGCAAAGATACTAAGGGGCATATTTATACTCTGTTTGCGCCGGAATTGAGTCGTTTTTTTTGACGCAATTCCGACGCAAAACTAACTCCATATTTATACTTTGCCGTTAGACGCGTCTAGCGCCAAAGTCCATGGAGTTTGCGTCATTTTTTAGCGTGGACACCTACTTTGCGTTAATTATATGCAAGGTAGGCGTTCCCATCTAAAAAAGTGACTCCGAGGCATGTGCGCCGTATTTACACTCCCGGGCAAAATTCACACCCGGGAGTGGGTGGGTCAAAAAGAATGACGTACGGACGCTTTTGCGCCGTTTTTTAGCGCCTGGACAAGGCAGGCGTTAAGGGACCTGTGGGCTCGGAAGGAGCCCAGAGGTGCCCTCCCATGCCCCCAGGGACACCCCCTGTCACCCTTGTCCACCCCAGGAGGACACCCACGGCTGGAGGGACCCATCCCAGGCACATTAAGGTAAGTTCCGGTAAGTATTTTTCTAATTTTTTTGGTGGCATGGGGGGCCTGATTTGTGCCCCCCTACATGCCACTATGCCCAATGACCATGCCCAGGGGACAGAAGTCCCCTGGCCATGGCCATTGGGCAAGGGGGCATGACTCCTGTCTTTGCTAAGACAGGATTCATTTCTATGGGGGTTGGGAGTCGAAAAAAATGGCGCAAATCGGGTTGAGGCGCCCAAGCTCCATATCCCCCTATGCCGGCGCTGCCTGGTGTACGTCGTTTTTTTTCACGCACACCAGGCAGCGCCGGCGGCTAACGCCGGCTAACGTCATTGATTAAATACGGGGCCCGCATGGCGCTTCAGAATGGTGTTAGCCAGCGCAAATTTTTTTGACGCAAAACTACGTTAGCGCAGTTTTGCGTCAAAAAGTATAAATATGGCCCTAAGTGTGAGGGAACCCTGGCACTAGCCAAGGTGCCCCCACATTGTTCAGGGCAATTTCCCCGGACTTTGTGAGTGTGGGGATACCATTAGATGCATGCACTACATATAGGTCAATACCTATATGTAGCTTCACAATGGTAACTCCAAATATGGCCGTGTAACATGACTATGATCATGGAATTGTCCCCCCATGTCAAGTCTGTTATTGGGGTGCTAATCCCATGCTTCCCCAGGGCTCCAGCACAGACCCCGGGTACTGCCAAACTAGCTATCTGGGGTTTTCACTGCAGCTACCGCTGCTGCCAACCCACAGACATACTTCTGCCCTCCTGGGGTCTGGGCAGCCCAGTCCCAGGAAGGCAGAACAAAGGATTTCCTCCGAGAGAGGGTGTTACACCCTCTCCCTTTGGAAATAGGTTTTAAGGGCTGGGGAGGAGCAGCCTCCCCAAGCCTCTGGAAATGCTTTGAAGGGCACAGATGGTGCCCTCCTTGCATAAGCCAGTCTACATCGATTCAGGGAACCCCAAGTCCCTGCTCTGGCATGAAACTGGACAAAGGACAAAGGAAAGGGGAGTGACCACTCGCCTGTCCATCACCACCCAAGGGGTGGTACCCAGAGCTCCTCCAGTGTGTCCCAGACCTCTGCCATCTTAAATCCAGAGGTGTGAGGGCACAATGGACGTCTCTGAGTGGCCAGTGGCAGCAGGTGATGTCCGAGACCCCTCCTGATAGGTGCTTACCTGACTAGGTGGCCAATCCTCCTCTGAAGGCTATTTAGGGTCTCTCCTGTGGGCTTTTCCTTGGATAACGAATGCAAGAGCTCACCAGAGTTCCTCTGCATCTCCCTCTAGGACTTCTGCCAAGGATCAACCGCTGACTGCTCCAGGACACCTGCAAAACTGCTACAAAGTAGCAAGAAGACTAGCAGTGACATTGTAGCACCTAATCCTGCTTGCTTTCTCAACTGTTTCCTGGTGGTGCATGCTCTGGGGGTTGTCTGCCTTCACCCTGCACTGGAAGCCAAGAAGAAATCTCCTGTGGGTCAACGGAAGCTTCCCCCTGCTAACACAGGCACCAACCTTCTGCTTCACTGGTCCTCTGGGTCCCCTCTCATCATGACGAGCATGGTCCCTGGAATACAGGTGCTAGATCCAAGTGACCCCAACAGTCCAGTGATCCATCTGTCCCAATTTGGTGGAGGTAAGTCCTTGCCTCCCCACGCCAGACAGTAATCCTGTGTTCTACGTGAACTGCAGCTGCTAGGGCTTCTGTGCACTTTTGCAAGGAATCCTTCATGCACAGCACAGCCCAGGTCCGCAGCACTCCATTCTGCATTGCTCAACTCGCTGAGTTGACCACCGGCTTCATAGGACCCTCCTTTGTAGTGTTGAGATGACTGCTGTGCTCAGTTTCCTTGAACCCATGTTCAAGTGCTTCTGTGGGTGCTGCCTTCTTCTGCGTGGGCTCTCTCTGTTGCTGAGGGCCCCCTCTGTCTCCTCTTCCAAGTGGCGACCTCCTGGTCCTTTCTGGGCCCGGGCAGCACCCATTTTCTTTACCCACAACATTTACAGCAAGCAAGGCTTGTTTGCAGTCTTTCTGCAAGGAAACAACTCTACATCCTCCAGAATTCCATGGGACATCTTCTGTGCAAAGGAGAAGTTCATGGCACCTTCCGTTGTTGCAGAATCTTCAGCTTCTTCCACCCAGAGGCAGCCATTTTGCACCTTCATCCAGGGTTTAGTGGGCTTCTGCCCCCCCGGACACTTTTGTGATTCTTGGACTTGGTCTCCTTCCTTTACAGGTTCTCAGGTCCAGGAATCCACCTTCAGTGCTTTGCAGTCAGTTGTGGTCTTTGGAGAATCTCCTATCACGACTTTGTTTCTGGGGAAGTAGGGCCACTTACTCCTACTTTTCAGAGTCTTGGGGTGGGGTATCTTGGACACCCTTAGTGTTTTCTTACACTCCCAGTGACCCACCACACACTACACTAGGCCAGGGGTCCGTAAGTGGTTCGCATTCCACTTTCTTAGTGTATGGTTTGTGTTGCCCCTAGGCCTATTGCATCCTATTGTATTCTACAGTGTTTGCACTACTTTTCTAACTATTTACTTACTTGATTTTGGTTTGTGTGTATATCTTGTGTATTTTACTTACCTCCTAATGGAGTATATCCTCTGAGATATTTTTGGCACATTGTCACTAAAATAAAGTACCTTTAATTTTAGTAACTCTGAGAAATGTTATTATATATGATGCAAACATGCCTAACCAATCATTTTTTCGTCTTTAATCAGCAAGTGTATCGACAATTGCGAGGGACTGTGATGGGTACTTGCTTTGCTCCAAGCTATGCAGGTCTTTTTCTTGGCTGGTGGAAGGTGCAAGTTGTGTAAAATATGCAGGTGTTTGATGAGCATGTAATATTATTTACACCTGTGTATGATGCAGAATGCAGCACCCACAATAACTAATGAAAATAGAACATACCCTTTTTTGGATTTAAAAGTGCAAGTAAAAAAATCGAAACTTACTACTGTCCTGTTTCACAAAAAAACAGCAGGGAATAGCCTCCTGCATGCAAATAGCTGCCATCCTAAAAAATTGATTTATAATATCCCTTATGGTGAACTGTTAAGAGCAAGAAGAAATTGCAGTGAAGATAGTGATTTTAGGGTTGAGATGCAAGTAATGAAAAAGAGATTTCTAGAAAGAGGATATTCCAGTGAATTAATTGAGAACACATGTAAGAAAGTACTCTCATTAGATCGAGAGAAATTACTAATATCCCAAAAATATCCTAATGAGGATGACCCTCAGATAATTAGATTTATTACTACATTTAACATTCAAGCATGGGAAATGAAACGTATTTTATTGAAACATTGGGATATTCTCAAAAGTGATGAACATCTAGCAGATGTAATTGGTCAACAACCACAAGTGACTTTTAGAAGATGTACGTCCCTAAAAGACCATTTGTGTAAAAGCCTAATTCAATCATCAGAGGGATTAAGAAAATCCAATATTCAGGGACTTTTCGTATGTGGCAAGTGTAAAGCTTGCAAGGGCAGTACCAATTGCAGTAAAGTTCAGCTATCAAAAGATGCAAGCCCTTTCATCATTAAAAAGCATCTCAATTGTAATACTAAATTTTGTGTCTATGCTCTTAGTTGCCCATGCAATAAGTACTATATTGGCAGTACTATTCATAAAGCGAGAAAAAGAATTTTGAAACATGTGGGCTATAACTAATGAAGATAGAACATACCCTATGGCTAGAACAGAAAATATGGATATCTGCCGGAAGTGTAAGGAGCCATTGGTACCATTGGAGCATACTCCTTGAATTAGATGGGTAATATTTACGGATTTCATTGATTTTTTATTTTTACATTTTAATAAGTATGTATGCTAAATAGGAATATAACAGTATATAGTGCTTATGCTCCTTTCAAATTGTCCACATACACAGGTCCTTATATGTTTATATGATTTTTTCTGAGGTGCAATACTCTTTACATATATGTTAGCAATAACAGCCACTGTTCTGGTAGTTATATTATAGAATATTAACAGAAAGAGATTTATGTATGTAAATTTGAATGTGCAAATAGTAAGATGTAAATGCTCTCTAAATAATTAGTGTGAGTAGTGCAGTTAAATTAAATTAGATTGAGAATCATGATACACATAGAATAATTTGATAATGCAGTGTACAGAACCCACTCCAAAATGGCTAACATATTTTACAACAAATGTCCTTGAGTCCTTTTATGATGTTGTTTATTTATCCTTTATATGTATGCATAATCCAACATGGGATATGACCTGTGAGCAAGGAGCCATTGCTCCGAAACACGTTAGGATTATCTAATAAAGCACGTTATTTTCAACTTCGAATCATGGCTTGTTGTTCTTCATCGTGGGACATTCGTTTCCGTGAAGTTTTGACAATGTTTGGATGTTTATATGAGGGGACGCCGCCCTGCTGTGATTCACCGTCAGAGTAAGTGGCTGGAGCGAAGGCGAAAGTGTAGTATTATATATATATATATATATATATATATATATATATATATATATATATGTATATATTCACTGTAAAGTGAAATCTTACAGGTACATTATAGTTAGGTTCAGATTTTGCAACCACAATACCATAGAAATTAAGCTGTTATAGTTGGGGTTATTTCAAGTAACTATAACTAGTGCACGAAGGTAACTATAACTCGCACCCCCACCATGCACAGTTTTCTCATCAATAATTTTACTGCAAATGTTACGGTGATATTGTCATTGATGGCATAGAAGATGTAATGAGTTATGCAATATCTGGGGTAATTAGCAGTGCATAGAGAAGGTGCGAGTTATAGTTACGTTAGAGCACAAGTTATAGTTACCTGAAATACCTCTAACTGTAACAGCTGAATTTCTATGGTTTCATGCACATGAAATCTGAATCTCAATATAATGTCCCTGCAACCTTTGTTTTTTTAGGGAATTTTAAAGATATTTTTAACTTCTATTTCCTATAATGTCCCTGCAACCTTTGTTTTTTTTTTCTGTGAATTTCTAGATTTTTTTAAATATTAAGTAAGGTTCCCATTGCAATGCATAGTAGGGATTATTTGGACACAGTGCCTGGCCTGACATTGTGCTACCCCCACTCAAGCTTGCTGCTCCTACCCCTGCTTCTCCTTGCTATCCATTGTCCAAGTTCATGCCCCTGCTCCCTTATTACAGCCCTCTGTGGCCATTGTTCTGCCACTGACCTTCCCGCCTGCCCTCAACTGTTAGTTTGCTGCCCCGTCCACCTTCTCCCTATCTGTGGTTGTCCAAGTCCATGCACTAGCCCCCTCTCTCCTGCCCTGTCTGGTATGATGGGCTGCTACTGTCCTCCATTTAGTTTTTTGTTCCTGCACACTCCTCCTGTCCTTCATTGCCCATTTCTATGCTGTATTATTGCCCTCCTGCTTAGCCTCTGTGCTTTGCTTGCTGTCTCTGCCCTCTTCCCTCTGCCCTCCAATGTCTATGTTCATGCCCCTGCTCCCTCCATTTTTCTCACTATGTTCCATAGACCTGTCCCAGATCCTTCTATCTATTCGCAGTATTCTGTTGAGCTGCCACTGCCCCTTCCACCTGACTGTCATGGTCAGATGGCTGCTGCCTGTTCCTGCCACTTCTACCCTACCTATCCAAGCTCTATGCCCCTAGCCCCTCCCTCCCATCCTCCATGGTCCATTTTTCTGCCAGTGTTGTTATGATATAAGTAATATTGTATTTATGTGTTGTTATTCAATCCGCCTTGAAAAAGTCCTATAACAAGACGAAGCACGTGTCGGCTGAATCCTGTCAACATTTGCGAAAGTACCTGTAGATGGATTTTTCATTTTTTATCTTCGAAAAATAGGCAGGACTATGTATTAGTATTAATATATTTTACATGTATTTGAATTGTGACTATTAGGAATTTCACTTTTGCAATGTAAATAAGTTTATTTAATAAATTGATATATACAGTACTCAGCCACATACCCGTATGTATATTTAAGTACTAATGTTTCTGATTATATCTCATTTTTTACTTTAGGGTTGCATATTTTCATTGACATGCAGTGACTACTGATTTTGACTATATTTTGTCTCAATTTGAAGTAATCAGTCCTGACTGCTGTTGACTAAATTTAGTACTTTGGATAGTTAGGGTTCATTGAATTAAGTTTGTGTGTGATCCACTAACTTTTTTTGTTTTGACATTAACAGGTTTAGATCTTCCCATTCCAGTATACATACTTTGACAACAGGTTTGTTTGTAGTGTTCGAGCACCACACATGAATTTAAGACAACGTGCAGGAAGGTGCAGCTCAATAAGGTAATTGTTGCCAACATTTCTCACCTTTGTACATGCCATACCTGCTCACTCTTGATCACCATGGCTGTTGTGCTGCCACTACCCCACCCACTTGCCATACGTGGTCTTATGTGCTGGCACAGCCCCTTCCTCCTGCAATATGTGGTTAGCATGTTGCCCCTGACCCTTCCCACCTTCCTTCCTTTGTCTGCATGTATACCATTATAGTCCTACTGTTGCCCTCTAACGTGTGTTGTTGTTCCAGTGCCCATCCTAACTTCTCCCTATGGTCAACTTGCTGCTCTTGCCCTCTGTTTTCCTTTCCCCTCCATCCTGCCTTGTCTGGTCGGTTGTTAGGCCCCTGCCCCCGTCCTTCCTGCCCTTCATTGCCCATTATGCTGCACCTGTCCCTCATGTCTGTTCAGTATGGAGAGCTTGATGCCCTTGCCTCTTTCCCCTCTGCTCTCTCTTTTCCCTGCTAATGGCCCTTTACCCTCCCTATTGCTTTCCATGGTCTGTTGTGCTGCACTGCTGTCCCACTTGCCCTGTATAGTGTATTGTGCTGCTCCAACCCCTTACATCTTCCCTGTAAGGCCAGTTTGGTGTCCCTGCCCATCTCCCTCCAGCCCTCTGTTATCCAAGATCATGTCCCTATCCCATTTACCTGCTCTCCGTGATCCAATGCACAATACTTGCCAACATTTTGAACGTGGTAAAAGGAAGATTTTTTTAAAAAAACCTGGGTAATTGTTTTTTCCCATACACTCACATTGAAAAAGAAGAACTTTTTGGCAGGAGACAGTTAAAAAAAAGCCCTTTTGTGCCTAAAAACATCATGAGTCTCCTGCCTGAATCAGGTCTGCTGGCATGTATGGTTATACTGCCACTGCCTCTTCCTTCTGCCCTCAGTGGTCTGTTATATTGCCACTGCCTCTCTTGCTGGCCTGCATGATTGGTTTGTTGTCCCGGCCCCCATTTTTCCTGCCCTCCATGGTCTGCTGTGATGCCTTTGCCCCTCCCACCTGGTCATCATGGTCATCTTGTTACCTCTGCACTCCGCTCTCAATTATCCGAGTATGTGCCCCTGACCTCTGCCTTCCCACACCATTCTAATGAAAAACTAGATTGCTGACATTCTATATTTGTTACAAAAGTTTGGTACGTTTGAAGTCATCTTCGGTCAAAGCATTTCCTTTAGAAATTATAAAAATGAGATGGTCTTATTTCCATAGAAATTATGGTTAGTGTTAAAAAAAAGAATTAGGACATTGTCTGAGTTCCCAAATAGTAACAAAACACTTCTAAGTTATGTGCTTTCTTTAAGTTTTTTATTCAGTTGATCACTTGATTAAATGTTTCACTTGGTGGAGATGATGAGGTGATACAGCCAGAGCGGCAGAATTTGCAATTGGGCATCAGTTTGGCATCCTGTGATTCTGGGCCAATCACTTAATCTCCCTATGCCTAAAACCAAAAATAAATGTGTCCTTGTGTGATGTAACGGATACTCATATAAAGCACTCCAGTACCTTCGGGGGAAGTCTGCATTAAATAAAGAAATTAAGTATTTGAACATTTGTGTCATTGGGCTATATTGGGCTACATTTGGGTGGTATTTTTCCTCCATTTGGGCTCTTCATTCTTTAGTGACCATCTTGGGAGGCTTATTTGTTATGTAGATACCTAATCTCCTCATTTAATGCATTATCCTCAATAGAAAGTGCTTTCAGTTTTTGACTTCAGTTCCATCAAGATAGCATTCAGATATGTCATAGTTTTGGCATAGATTCAGAGTGTTAGCACTCTAGTTGCTCCTTAGAACGTTGTAGTAAAGCCACTGATCACTAGGAAGTTAACTAGCAGTCTCCTGCTTGTGTTGAAAACACATGGCACAGTCTGCGTGCGATAAAGTTGCAATGAAATAGAAAAGGAAGATATTTAAGAGATCCCTTCAAAAATGTCCAATTTTTTCTTTCTACAGCTTTAGCTATAATTTCTCTGGCAAAATGAACACTTTCATATTGTTCCTTTCTAAGTTAAATATTTTAGGATTTACCAGTTTTATTAAATCAAGATGGCTTCAGGTGTGTCATAATTCTGTCATAAGTAAGGCTATTAGTGCTCTAGTTCTTCTTCAGAACACTCTAGGAGGCTGCAGTAGAAAGTTGGCGAATAAACTGACAGACTGCTCCTGTTGGTAGTTCATGTTTTACTGAGAATGTCAGACTTCAGTCTCATATGGCTGAGAAAGATATTGTGAATTTACAGAAAATATGCTATTATTTTAGCTTCCGAAGCACCTTCCATAACTTCTAAGGGAAAATCATGAGAAAACTGTTTTCTGTCAAACATTAGTCATGAAATCCCAGCAGGGTACAATCACATTAAAAGACACCACACTTCCTAAAATTAGTAGGGTACCACCAACAAATGATTTATATTGTAAGTAAAATTTGATTTAACCTCTTTATCTATTCTCATTTTTGTGACCCTCAAAACCTTCTATTCACTACAATGCATTTCAATGGGGTGCTATCATCGATATTGGTCCCAAGATGGCTGCCATCGTTTTCTGGCAGAAGTGCTATCAGCCAATCAGATCCCAGATATGTAAATGTGGATTACCTTTAATTTCTCAAAAACTACTGAACAGATTTTCACCACATAACAAAAAGGATGATCTCTGGACCAAAAACTACAGTCCTGCCAAATTTAGTGTAGTCCCCTCCAGTGCTTTGGGCTCCAGGCGTGTTTAAAGACTCTTTGGAAATTAACATGGGAAAAAGCACTTTTTTTTATCCCCCCTTTTTCTCGGCCCCTGCTTGAGGGATCATCGCAAAAGTTTCCAATCATGACAAGACCCTAAAGGGCACTTATTTAAGCTATAAAAACTAGGTCCTAACTAAAACTATCTACTATCCACCGCCAATAAGTAATATTAAACAAATCAGGATTTATAGAGTGCAACTACTCACCCATAAGGGTCTCAAAGCACTGATGGGGTTTGTCCTCTGTGCTTCAGTTGAAGATCCAGCTTTTAGGGTCCTTCCTGAATTGAGGTAATGTTTGTCACAGCCTGAAGTGCAGGGACAAGGTGTTCCAGCTCTTTTCCATGAGGAAGGTGAAGGATCTACCTCCAGCCGAGGTCTTCCATATGTGGGGTACGGTGCCTAGTGCCTAGGTCATGGAGGGCCTTATATGCATGGACAAGGAGGTTGAATCTGGATCTTTTCTCAAGAGCTAGCCAGTGGAGGTCTCATAGGTGATTGGTGATATGTTTGTGGCGGGGAATATCCAGGATGAGTCTGCTGGAGGCATTTTGGATGTGCTGTAGTTTCTTCAGGTTCTTCCGGGTGGTGTCTGTGTAGCAGGCGTTGCCGTAGTCTAGTCTGCTGATAACCAGGGCATGGGATATTGTTCTGCAGGAGTCCTTTAGGATCCATTTGTAGATCTTCTGGAGAAGTGGGAGTGTGTGAGAACAGGAGAATGCAACTGAGTTGACTTGGCAGGTCATGGTGAGCGATGAATCCAGGATTAAACTGAGGTTGCGTGCGTGGATTGTTGGTGTCGGAGTGCCAAAAGTGGCTGGCCGCCAAGAGTCACCCAGGCTGATGGGAGGGTCTCGGGATAAGGATCTCGGTCTTGTCAAAGTTGAGCTTGATACAGCTGTCCTTCATCAAGGCGGTGACAGCTTCCATCCTGCTGTAGAAATTCTTCCTGGCAGTTGTGGGGTTTTCGGTCAGTGAGATGATCAGCTTGGTGTCGTAGGTATAGGACACAATTATCTTCCTGTGGTTCCAGATGATGGATGGGAGCGGAGCCATTTAGATGTTGAAGAATGTGGGGCTTAGGGAGTAGCCCTGTGGAGCTCCACAACTGATCTCCTTAGGATCTGACAGGTAAGGCGGTAGTCTCTTTGTTCTGCTGGCCAAGAAAGAGCGTATCCATTGTAGGGCCTTTCACCGGATGCCAGCTGCATAGAGTCTGCAGCAGAGGGTGTGGTGCAAACCATGTTGAAGGCAGCCGATAGGTCCAATAGGATGAGGGCTGCTGTATAGCCATGGTCGAGGAGCGAGCGGATGTCATTTGTTGCGGTGAGGAGGGTAGTCTCCAATCTGTGGTTGCTCCTGAAACCTGATTGGGAGATGTCCAGGATGTTGTGGTCCTTGATGTGTTATGGAGCTGTGTGTTGATGGCCTTTTTGATGACCTTGGCTGGGAAAGGAAGCAGAGAGATGGGGTGATAGTTCTCGAGGTCCAGGGGGTCTGCTTTGGGTTTCTTCAGGAGCGGGCAGATCTCATCGTGCTTCCAGTCCATGGGGAAGGTATCTGTATTTATGGAACAGTTGAGGGCTTTGTTGATAATGTGGATGCTGCTCATGATGGAGCGGGTCTCATCCATGGTGAGGGTCGTCCAGCGGTGCAGGATCTGTGATGTTTGGAGGGTCAGACCTGGGGAATTGTTGGAGGGCTCAGAGGATCTTGGGGTCTGAAGCTGTTGTATATGTTTTGGATTTTTAGGTGGAAGAAGTTGGCTAGTCTGTCGAAGAGGTCTTGAGATGGATGGATGTCTGCAGTTTCTGGTTGGGGTTTAGAGAACTCTTTGACCATGGTGAAGAGCTCTTTGGTGTTGTGTGCAGTGGCACTGATACAGTCCTGCAGGGTGGCTTTCCTGGTGGCTCTGATGAGGTGGTGGTGGGATTTGATGGCAGCTTTGAAGGCCTCAAAGTCTTCTGGGGACTTGCTGTTTCTCCATCTTTTCTCTATCCTTGTATAGGTGCTCCAAGAATCCAGGAGTGCAGTGGAGAATCAGCTGGTGTTCTTGAGGTAGTGTTTAGCTGATGCATTAAAAGGAAGTGCTATATGTTGGCACATTCAGAGAACCATTGGTGGACGTTCCATGCTGCTGAGTTATTAGCATCTGTGGGCATGGGCAGGGGACACTTGCTGAAGGTGTTGGTGAGCTATTCCACTGTAATCTGGCTAACTTTTCTGCTTGGGGTTTGGAGTGTGCAGAGGTGGATGGTTGGTGTAGTGATGGTGAAATGAATGCAGTGGTGGGCAGTCCAGTTAAGTGTGGAGGTGTTTACGGTGATGTTGTTGCTAGGTAAAAAGATGGCGTTGAGTGTGTGTCCAGCGATGTGTGTTGGTGAGGTTTCCAGCTGCCTTAGTCCTATTGTAGCAGGGTTCTTGAGCAGGGAAGTGGTGTTGATGACTTTGCAGTTGTCGATGTGGTAGTTGAGGTCACTGAGGAGGAAGTAGTGTGGAAGTGAGTGTGTAGGGATAAATAGTGTTGACGCTGGAGTTGCTGAAGGCTGGGCGGGGGCCGAGTGGCCTGTAGATGAGAGTGCAGCAGAAAGTAGACTCAGGGTGGCGTGGATCTGGAAATGGTAGTGCCCCATGAGTGGGGAGTGTTCTTCTGTGTTGTTTGTCAGGCAGAGGGTGGATTTGTGTACAATGGCCAGGCTGCAACATGGGTGAGAAGGCCAGACTTTGTGGAGCAGTTTGTAGTCACTGGGATGGTGATGGCGATGTCCGGTGCTGACCCTGGGTTTGTCCATGTTTTGGTGGGAAGGCGATGTCCTGGTGGGTGGAGTCAAGTAGGTTCCAGAGTTCCATGACATTTTTGTGGATGGAGCAAATGTTGAGGAGGATGCAGCGAAAGCACTCTGGGTGGGTGTTCAATGGCTCAGTGGCGTGAGTGTCCGGTGCTTTGTGTAGGGTGAGGGTGGGGTGGCAGTAGAGGTAGGAGAATGGTCCCTGGGTGTCCCTGTGTGATGAGAGATGGCAGGCTGTGGAGCATCCTGTGTTCAGCACGTGGAGGGTCTCTACATTGTAGCGATGGAAGGTCAGAGGACCATGGTTCATGGCACTGGGTGCGGTCCAGGCACCAACGGGAGCTGACGGGCTTGACTTTGCTGCAGTTGCTGCCATTAAAAAGGTGAGGTAGGCTGGAGGTTCCGTCCAGTTGGTGCGTGGGAGGGCAGGAAGGTACATCACAGGGAGGGGGCAGGTCATGGGGCAGCAGCAGGGAAACGTAGCACGGGGAGTGTGAAAGGTTGAAAGGAAAGAGAAAGGAAAGAAAAAGAAGAATTTTAGAAAAAAGAAAAATAAAGATGATAGAAAATAAGCAAAAGTAAAGGAGACAACAAGATACTTACACACAGATGGCCACTAGGCCACCAAGGATTAGGACCAGGCAGGAGCCTGTGGGTGGAGGTGGACCTCGAACTGAGAGTCAAGCAGGCTCTCAGTTCAAACGCAGCAGAGGCAGCAGCAGCAGCAGGTGGTGCTGGCAGACACTGACAAGGAGGTCAGATGAGTTGTCCTACCAGTGCACAACAATTGTCATTAGGAAGGGAAGGGAGCTGGGAGGGTCTGGTCAGCTGGCAGGCAGGAGGGCAGGAAGTGCTTCTCAGGGAAGGGGTGGGCCCGCAGGACAGCAACTGCAGGGACATGGAGTTCAGTGAGAGTGAAAGGCTGAAAGGAAAGAGAAAGGAAAGAAAAAATGATAGAAAAAATACAAATAAAGATGAAAGAAAATAAGCAAAAATAAAGGTGACAACAAGATACTTACTTACAGATGGACTCTAGACCGCCAGGGATGAGGCACAGGGCCTGTGGGTGGAGGTGGGCCTTGAACTGAGATCCTTGCAGGCTCTCAGTTCAAACACAGCAGAAGCAGCAGCAACAGGTGGAGCTGTGTAGAGGAGAGTGAGCAGACGCTGACCATGAGGTCAGAGAAATATATTTATAGCTCATCATGACATTGTTTGTTTTCCACATTGTCTTTCTTTTGTGTTCTTCCTTTCTTGGTATTTGTTTTTTGTTGTTTTTTCCCTGCTTTTACCTTTTACAAGAAGATTTGATTTCCAATACAAATTCAATATTTCTGTGGGAATCTATAATTATCATGGATGTTAATTAAATTGTATTATTATTATAGAACCCTTGTTGTCTTTTTAGGACTATGTTTGATACAAATCGAGCTAATGTTTTTTACACAGTAAATCATTAGATGCATTATTTTTGATTTAACAGCCCTGTGGAAGCGACCTAGTCATACAAAATGTGTTGGCCGTAGTCTTTGATTGGATATTTGAAGATAGTGTGAAAATAAAGTACATTCAATTGGACATTCTGGTGGATTAAATTGTTTTTCTTGGATTACAATTAAAACACAACCGTATGCACACTCCACTGGTCTAGGGTGAAGAGATCTGAGAATTAACGACAGGCATATTTCCTATTTCCCTGTGTTTTTAGAATTTTATAGATAGATAGATAGATAGATAGATAGATAGATAGATAGATAGATAGATAGATAGATAGATAGATAGATAGATAGATAGATAGATAGATAGATAGATGGATAGATAGATACTGAAAAAAACAAAGGTTACAGGGATATTATAGTTTGGAAATAGAATTTTAAAAAAACATAGAAATTCACTTGAAAAGTCAAAAGTTACAGGGGGATTATAGTTAGGTTCCCATTTTAAGATACAAACCCATGGAAATCAACCTGTTTTAGTTAGAGTTATCTCAAGTTATTATAACTCAGTCATCCCTAAGGTAACTATGACTTGCACCCTTGCCATGGACAATTTTTTCGACAATAATTTGACAGCAAATATTGCACTAATATTATGAGTGATGCTAACAAAGATGTCATGAGTGCCGTAATTTATGGGGTAATAGCAGTGCAAGGCAAGGGCATAATGTTAAGCTCCAGATATGTAGTTTGGTAAGATGAGCTTTATTGAATACCACCAACCCACAGCAGATGCAAACACTTCCAACCCTCACCAACCGTCCGATCTCTCTCCACCCAGTGACCTCACCTGGAACTTGGATGACATGTAAATTCCAGACTGTGCCCAACATTCCTAGGTAACCACAACACATCCCCTTTACATACATTAAAAATATGACACAGAAACAGAGAAGGAAGAACATTTAAAGAATAAACAGGATAAATAAATAATAACATAATATAACTGTGTGGTGACAACCAACAATACCCGCAATGCACAAAGGCATATAATATCGTAAGTTACAAATCATCAAGATACATAATCTTTCAACCACAATGGTCTGGAGCGAAATCTGGAAGGAGCCTTGATGCATGGTGTTGCCTTAGACCCGCTCAAGGAATGATCTTCTCTTAAGTCAGGGGAATCTACCACCCGGTTATTCCATTTCACTATTCTGGACATGCTCCACACGTCTCCATTATCAAGTACAACCACATTCTTCCTAACTTCCTTAATGCAGAAAGGACCTTTGAAGCTTGACTTGCCCTTGGTTCTAAACCCAGGATCATTCAGCAACACCATGTCACCAACCTTCCATTTGACACTGGAAACACCATATTTGTAATCATACCACAATTTGTACTTACATTGACAACCCCTTCTACGATCAGACGCCCTACTAAGTTTCTCTTGGTCAAGATCCCCTAGACTAAACTTATTTCTAAACGAAGCAGGAGACATTTTGGTACATCCCGACCTCCCTCTCATATATTCAAAAGGGGCGATACCAGTGACACTATTGGGAGTATTACAATATGCCCACCACTGGTCTCTCAGAAGATCCACCAGGGGAGCTCTGGTTTCAATTGCTTCTTGGACACAGGATTTTACCATTCTGTTCATACGTTCAGCAAGGCCATTGGCCTGAGGTAAATACAAGGCTGTCTTCAGGTGCACAACGGCTAAGGAATCCAAAAAGAACTTCATTTCCTGAGAAGTTAACTGTACATCGTTATCAGTGATTAAATGACTAGGTACACCCTCCCGGGAGAATTCTTCCTTTAAAAACTCAATCACAGTTCTGGTGTCCACAGAATTCACACATTTAGTTACCACCCACTTCGAGGTGTAATCCACTATGAGCATGACATAACGCTCATTTGCAGGTAGGAGATGGAATGGACCCATAAAGTCAAGTCCTAATTTCACCCATGGTTTCTCTGGAACTGCAACTGGGGAAAGTGGAGATTTCACCACAACTTTGTTTTTATCATTGCGTGCACAGGTCAAACAATCCTTCACCACTGCTTCAACATCCCGATCTAAACCTGGCCACCAATATACTGTTCTTAACCTTGATTTAGTCATGTTCCTGCCTAAGTGACCCTCATGAGCCAAATTGATAATTTTACTCCTCAGACTAATAGGAGGTATGGACTTAGTACCACAGAATAATTCAACCCCACTAAGAGACAGTTCATCTCTTACATTCCAGTACCCCTTTAAAGAATCGGAAACGTCCTTTTATTCGGGCCAACCTCTCACTATGAGCTCTGCAAGATCATGTCTGTCAGAATCCTGAATAGATGCAGTCTTCCAATCATCTTCACTTACGGCCAACTCCCTCACTCAGTTAACTTCTTTCTCATCTTCAGACTCATCATCACCACCAACCGATGTTCGGGACAGGAAATCTGCCACCATATTCTGTGGCCCAGGCACATATTCAACAGTGAAATTATATTCCATGAATCCTTCAACCCACCTTTTTATCCTGGGCGTCAATTCTTCCCCTTTCTTAGAAGAAAATATTTGAACAAGGGGCCTGTGGTCTGTTCTCACTATAAAAGGTAAACCCCACAAGTAGAATCTGAAGTGCTTAACTGCCCACATGCACGCGAGTGCTTCTCTTTCTATAACGGAATGCTGCTGTTCAGCTCCTTTGAGGGATCGGGACGCAAAGGCAATTACTTTCTCCTCCTGGTTAACCCTTTGGATCAAAACCGCTCCCAGTCCCTTAATACTGGCATCTGTGTACAAGAAGGTTTTGGCATGTGTATCGAAATGTCCTAAAGTGGGCATCTTCCCAATACAACCCTTCACAAAAGTGAAGGCAGCTGTACACTCATCTGTCCAAACAAATTCACCCCCTTTCTTTAGGAGAGATCTCAGGGGTTGAGTCACACTCGAAAAGTTGGCAATAAACTTAGAATAATACTCTGCTAGACCTAGAAAGGATCTTACTCCATCTCTATCACTGGGTTGAGGTGCCTTGACAATGGAATCAACCAATTCTAACTTGGGCTTGATTCCCTCATTAGATATAGTATGGCCCAAGTAAGTTACCGAAGAGACTCTAAACTTGCACTTCTCCCTCTTCACAGTAAGACCTGAACGGGCCAGCTTACTCAACACCTCTCTAAGAACTTTGTTGTGTTCTTCCACAGTACTGCCATGGAATAAGATATCGTCTTGGAAAAATAAGACTCCAGAGACTTCCCCTAAAATCTTCTTCATGATCCGTTGGAAACATGCAGCCGCAAAGGCCAACCCAAAGGGCATCCTTAAAAATTGGTAGGCTCCCACTGGCGTCACAAATGATGTGAGATGTCTAGAATCGGGATGCAAAACAATTTGGTGATAGGCTGAGGACAGATCTAACACAATAAACACCTTCGAACCACCCAAACCCGACAACTCTTCAGAAATGTTGGGTAAGGGTTGGCGATCTACCCATATATGCCTGTTAAGGTCTCTAAGGTCCACACACATACGGATCTGTCTCCCCTTGTCTTTCGGTGCTAGAACAATGGGAGCCAACCACTCAGACGATTCTATCTCTTCAATTACACCAGCGCACAGAAGCTTATTCAACTCTGCTCTGAGTGGTTCTAACATCAACTTAGGAACTCTTCTCACCTTGTGCACAGAAGGAACAGCACCTTTCTTCAGGATAATTTTGTGTTCAAAATTAGTTAAACATCCTAATTTGTCACTAAATACTTGGGGGAACTCCTTAAGGATCTCAAGATTATCGTTTTCGTCATTCACCACCATAACCTGACACTCAGAGTTGGGGTCTAACTTAATTCCCATGTCACGCTGGTGACGCCAACCTAGCAGGTTATTTCCACGCTTCGCTACATAAACTTTCCCCACAGTGGTTTTGTTCTGAAATTGAATCCTCATGACCTTGCACCCAATTACTTCTATCTTAGTGCCACCATAACTAACAGGATTGATATCAGGCTTAATTAAGGAATGAAGGTCCTCCCCAAATATCGCTCGCCAATTCTTGTCCCCCACCATGGTGTAAGGAGATCCTGAGTCTGCTAAAACTGTAATTATTCTGCCATCAAGCTTAATAGCACACTCAGGCATGACGACTGGCCCAGTATCGACAACTCCACCATTGTTCTCAATATGGTTGATATCAGGTTCAATACACAAAATCATTTTGCTAATATTATCAGTTACGGAATCTATGCTACATTTGTCACTATTGCAGACCCTGGCATAGTGGCCCTTTTTTCCACATTTTCTACATAGAGAATTTTGTGCAAAACAATTTGAGCTGTTCGCTGTGTGTCCAGAGTTGCCACAGCGATAACAACGCTGATGTTTGGCTTCTCTCGTCTTCTCCAGAGTGGGTACTGGTGCTTTGCTGTCATTGGTGACCCTCGAAACTTCTTCACGAATCTGAGGTGCCTGTACCATGCACAACTTGTCTTCCTCATGGTCATTCATCTCCTTAATCCAATTGCTGGTACTTTCCATTCCATCAACAATTGCAATAGCTTCTTTCAAATCTGGGTTCTTCGTCAACAACTTTTCTTGAACCCTCTTATTGTTTGTACAGAGAACTAATTGATCACGAATGAGAGAATCCGTGATATCACCAAAGTCACATGTACGTGCTAATGTGCGTAAAGCAGCTACACTCTCTGATTTGCCTTGGAATCTTGCAAAAAATGTGTGTCTTTCCAAAACCACATTGAGCTTGGATTAAAAATGTGCAGCTAAAATTGCTACTGACATTTCATAAATATCCCTGGGTTCACCCTCCGCCCCTCCTACTGGAAGAGTTTCAAGACTATCATAAATGTTCCTGCCCTCGATTCCCAAATTGTGCAATAGAACAGCCTGTTTCCTAGCCAGAGAGAATTTCTCCCCCCCAATTGCTATAAGGTAGGAGTCAAAAAGGTTCTTCCAACGTTTCCAAGGAAGAATCGAGTCCCCTTTGTCTGATAAAAAGGGGGGCAGTTGAGACATCGTGGGAGTAGCCATAATGAGCACACACCAAATAACTTGGTAAAAAAAAAATAAAGGAGTTTGTAATTTAAGCCTTAGAACAGGTGGACAGGTGAAGGTACAGGCAATACAAGTAAATGGACCCCAGTAGAAGTAAGGGTGCGCGTTCTAGAGCATTTAAATGTATTCACTACAATCTGAAAAACTTCAAAATAGAACGGAAACCCTGTACTCAAAAGTAGACTAGTAATGGCCACAAGGCAAAATGAAAACAAGCGTCTTAAAGTTTGAAGCACTTAGACTTCACTTTGAACATTCTGTAATTGAACCACAACCGGTATAGAAACAAAATGCAGTCTGCGGTCTAGTGTTCAGCAGAAATGGACACGAGCGAAACGAGCGTCTTAAAGTTCAAAGTACTTTAACTTCACTCTGAAATCCCGTAATTGACCATATCCGGCATAGAACCACAGTGCAAACGGCGGTCTAGTGTTCTGCAGATGCAAAACGCGCACGCGCCTCACATTTCCAGAGCGAGGAGACGCGTTGCTATGGTTGCGCGTGCAGCTCCTCGTGGACAGGAAGAAACTGTTGAAGGACGCACTCTCGCGCACAGTGGAAACTCCCCGCGCACGGAGAGAAATCGTTGGAAGGCTCGCGCTGAGAGGTAACAGGGAGCTGAAAATAGGTGGTAAAAGGAAAAAATAAAATAAAAATACCAACGTTGACTTTGGAGATAGCGCTGCGCGTCTCCAGCTGCGTTGGAGGTTCCGATTTCCAACACTCCATCGCGTAAGGCTCCGTCGCGTCAATCACCACCAGGAGGCCGCCATCCGATTACATCTGCTGCAAGTGTAAAAGGAAGCAGGGTCAGTGCTGCCAGGACTTTACTATCTTAATCCTCATCAGGATGTCCGAGCCGGGCACCCTCGATCAGCCGACCTCGACAAGAGCAGAAAAGCAGATGTCAACAGGAAGAAGATTTGTGGGTTCTGAGTTGGTGGTGACCCCTTGTCGCCAGTGTTAAGCTCCAGACATGTAGTTTGGTAAGATGAGCTTTATTGAATACCACCAACTCACAGCAGATGCAAACACTTCCAACCCTCACCAACCGTCCGATCTATCTCCACCCAGTGACCTCACCTGGAACTTGGATGACATGTAAATTCCAGACTGTGCCCAACATTCCTAGGTAACCACAACACATAAGTTATAGTTACCTTATGGCATGAGTTATAGTTACTTGAGGTAAATTTAACTATAAGATGTGAATGCCCCCGGGACCTGGCCTACACAGGGGCTTGTAAAAAAAACTTGCAGGAGTCCACGCTTTAAAAAAAAAAATGTCTGAGAAATCACAATGGTGTTGTGAAATCACTGCAACATTTTTTTAAGTGTATTTTAGCCTTTGGGTGGGGCCCCCTGGAACCTCAGCATCATAGCTAAGGGGGTCAGGGTGACTCTACCCTAGCCCCTTGTGGTTTTTTTATTTACTTTTTTTGTGGGACATGGCTGAAGTCAAGTCCCAAGGTGGCTACCAACACTTCCTTGTTTAAGTGTTGTAAGCCAATCAGAGCTATGTATTTCCCTGCCCGAGCTAGTCATTATTAGTGAAGACTTTACGGCCAGAGATATACAAATTTGGATGTCCTTGAATTTTCGCAAAAACTACTGAATGGATTTACTGCAAATAAACTAAAGCGTAATTTACATACCAAAAGCTAGCCTTCTGCCAGATTTTGTGTAATTCCATCCAGTGGTTTGGGCTGTAGTCATGTCTAAAGGTCCTATGGGAATTAACATGGGAAACACAACTTTTTTTACCCCGCCTTTTTCTCAGCCCCCACTTGACGGATCACCTGAAACTTTGTGTGCACAGCAAGAATTACCAAGGCACTTTTTCTTTTTTTTTTTTGGTGGGGGGGTGTTAGTTTTGTGAAGATTTGTCAAACCATGTCAAAGATATAGGCAAGTCAAAAAGCTTTTTCTATGGAATCATGGTCCTAACTATAACTACCTAATGATATATACATATACAATGATATATATACATATATATATATATATATATATATATATATATATATATATGTATATATATCATTGTGTATAGCAAAAGCTCAACTCTATTTACATGTGCATCTGCAAAACTAGTAAACAGACTCATTCATCACAGCTTTGTGAGATCGGCGAGAAAATGGCTGCCATCTTAAAATTACTACGTAAAAAGCTTCCAATTCTTTTAATGACAATGGGGTCATTACAACATTGGTGGTAAAAGCCGCTTACCGCCGTGCAGAAGACCGCCAACACACCGCTGTGGCCGCGGAAATCCGCCACAGCTATTATGACCCACATCCCGAAATCCGACAAAATTCAGACACCCACACAAGTGCGCCACACCAAAGGTCAGTGATAAACTGGCGAAAACAAAACCGACACCGTCACGCCAACAGAAATATGCCCATGCTATCACGACCCACGAATCCACGCGGCGGTCTTTCAACCGCGGTATTCCATTGGCGGTACACACCGCTGCGCTCAAAATACACACACATCTCCAAAACACCATCACATTGGACAATTCGATAGACACACACCTGATACACATATACACACCACTCCCACACACTCAATACTATATAAAGCACACACCCATATCACCCACAAACCCCTACGACAAAAAAATCTGAAAGAAGGCCAGAGAGAGACAGACACCACCATCCACAAACTAGCAGCCACAGGCACTCAACACCATCACCCACACTACTTCCACGCACAAAACACCACACACCACTACATATCACCAAACTTATCACAACATACACCACCCCACACATCACCTACACCACCCCATGGCACGGCAAAGACACCCCAGGTTCTCGGAGGAGGAGCTCAGGGTCATGGTGGAGGAAATCGTACGGGTAGAGCCACAGCTATTTGGCTCACAGGTGCAGCACACCTCCATTGCTAGGAAGATGGAGCTGTGGAGAATAGTCGACCGGGTCAACGCAGTGGGACAGCAGCCAAGAAATAGGGACGACATCAGGAAGAGGTGGAACGACCTACGGGGGAAGGTGCGTTCCATTGTCTCCAGATACAACATCGCAGTACAGCGGACTGGCGGCAGACCCCCACCTCCTCCCCCACAACTAACAACATGGGAGGAGCAGGTCTTGACAATAATGCATCCTGAGGGCCTCGCAGGAGTCAGTGGAGGAATGGACTCTGGTAAGTCAAATCTTAACTATCATATCCCCCACCCTACCTGCATGCAATCACAGACTCCCACCCTCGCCCCCACCCCTATCACTCCAACTCCTCACAAATGTACCAATATCACAAACCACCCATCCCAACACCAAGCCCTACATGCAAAAACAAAGCTTGGACACCCATCACTAAACCATACCCACTGCACATACCCATAACACCCCCCTCAACCATTATCACACAAGCCCACACACAGAAATGCCAGCACTGGGGTACACGGTCACCCACCCATTGCACACCATGAAACACACAGATGCAATAATCATGCCTTTCCACCCCTGCAGGACCACTACCCAACGTCACCGGACAGGAGGGTCCAGACATCTCCACCCCACCCACAGAAGAGGCTCACAGTGATGACAGCAGCTCTGTCCAACTGGACCTAGATGACCAGCCTGGACCATCGTGGGCCTCGGGACAGTCGGTTCCCCTCACACAGGCACAGCCCACCACAGACCTTCCACCCTCTGGTAACACCAGCACAGCACCCACCGAGCAGGCCCATACCTCCGTCCCCAGGACACGTCAATCAGCTGTGTGTCCACCACTACAGGGAACCCAGGATAACCCACCACCCCAACAACAACAGGGACCTGGGGGCAGTGGTAGTGGGCACACGGTCCAGGGGACGGAGGCACAGGAACACAGGGGAACTGGGAGGGTGCCGTGCGACAGGGGGCGGACAGGCCTAGGGAACCCACTCTCCACGAGGCCCTCTCCTCCATCATGGGAGCATACCACCACTCCGAGGAGACAATGGCAACGGTACTGGCCAAGTTTCAGGAGACCCAACGCCTGCAGGAGGAACAGTATATGGGCTTCAGGGAGGAACTCAGAACCATCAGCACCGCCCTGGGCACCATCGTAGGGGTGCTGAAGGAGATACTGAACATCAGGAGGGACACTGTGGCACTCCAAGGAGACCCTGACACTAGCCAGGACGATGAACTGCCCACCACCTCCGCCGGCGCTAGTGGAGAGGAGGCACCGCCACAGGACCACCACACCAGCACCCCACCCCCTGCAGACAGAGAACCACCCCGCAAGCAGTCCCTGAGAACCAGGAACAAGACAGAGCACGATGCCAAGACCCCCGCCAAGAAATAAGACCACCCTGATTGTCATCCTACTCTCCCACTTTGTAACCCTGTCCATATTGGAACTGCCCCAGCTCCACTTCCTATGCCCATATGGGCAATGCACCTGTGAGACTCATAGACTGGACTCTGCCATGGACAGTCCTCCACCATCACCCCTCACCATTTTAGAACCCACCTCCAATATTTAGCACTTAAATAAACACCCTTCAAGCACAAAACAACTTGGAGTCAGTCTGTGATTTAGAAAATGTATTTTAGCAATGACAGTGACAAAATGCGTTCTCAAATGTAATGTCAACATACCTATGTCACACATCTCAAGTCCATGAGGAATCTAAGCAGATGACACACGTTGGAAACCACACCTGTGAAACCGTAATGGAAATGTACAACTCAGTTACCATGTACTGGTTGAAATCGACAGACAGGATAGAGGCAGAAGTGTGAAAGTACCTGTAGTAGGCAGGAATGTATTCTCACCTGTGTGTCACTGGAAATATTGCTGGATAACTGAGTCCCTGTTGTCAATGTCTTCTTCCTCTGCTTCCTCCTCATCACTGTCTACAGGCTCCACAGCTGCCACAACACCGTCATCTGGACCATCCTCCTGCAGAAAAGGCACCTGGCGTCACAAAGCCAAATTGTGAAGAATACAGCAGGCCATGATGATCTGGCACACCTTCCTTGGTGAGTAGAATAGGGAACCCCCTGTCATATGGAGGCACCTGAACCTGGCCTTCAGGAGGCCGAAGGTGCGTTCGATCACCCTCCTAGTCCGCCCATGGGCCTCATTGTATCGTTCCTCTGCCCTGGTCCTGGGATTCCTCACTGGGGTCAGTAGCCATGACAGGTTGGGGTAACCAGAGTCCCCTAATAGCCACACCCGGTACCTCTGGAGTTGACCCATCAGATAAGGGATGCTTCTATTCCGCAGGATGTAGGCATCATGCACTGAGCCAGGGAACACAGCATTTACCTGGGAGATGTACTTGTCTGCCAAACATACCATCTGTACATTCATGGAATGATAACTCTTCCGGTTCCTGTACACCTGTTCACTACCGTGGGGGGGGGGGGGGGCAGAGCTACATGGGTCCCATCAATGGCACCTATGATGTTAGGGATATGTCCAAGGGCATAGAAGTCACCTTTCACTGTAGGCAAATCCTCCACCTGAGGGAAAACGATGTAGCTCCGCATGTGTTTCAGCAGGGCAGACAACACTCTGGACAACACGTTTGAAAACATAGGCTGGGACATCCCTGATGCCATGGCCACTGTCGTTTGAAATGACCCACTTGCAAGGAAATGGAGCACTGATAGCACCTGCACTTGAGGGGGGATTCCTGTGGGATGGCGGATTGCTGACATCAGGTCAGGCTCCAACTGGGTACACAGTTCCTGGATTGTGGCACAGTCAAACCTGTAGGTGATGATTAAATGTCGCTCCTCCATTGTCAACAGGTCCACCAGTGGTCGGTACATCGGAGGATTCCGCCATCTCCTCACATGTCCCAGCGGACTGTGCCTAGGAAGGACAACAGCGACCACAGAGTCAAACAACTCAGAGGTATGTACCCACAGTCTACACAGAACACGAAAAATAATCCAAAAAGTTGCCTGTATGTGTGTTGAGTCTAGGCCTAGGTATGTGTGACGCAGTTGAAAATAAAGCCATGTGGGCCCCTGAAATGGCAGCTGCCTGACCTCTAAACTGGGACAATGGGATGTGAGGTAACTGCGCTGGCGTTGTACACCGTCGCGGTAGGCGGTCGAAGACCGCGGTGCAATGCTGCATTGGTTAACATTGGACCCTATGGGTCCCAGGAGCCAATGACGAAGTGCGCCGGCGGTGATGGTACGCACCGCCGCGGACGTCACCGCCGTGGACGTGACCGCCATTTTCTATCTGTTCAATCACTCGATACCTGATCTTCGACAGGACAGGACCTACACTGCAAGTGCTGCTGTGACCTCGGTCTGGAAGAGACAATGGCTCGTGCGTCTGGGGAAAGGGCCCCTGCCTTCACTGCACAGGAGTTGGAGAAGCTCGTGGACGGGGTCCTCCCCCAGTACACGCTACTCTACGGTCCTCCAGACCAACAGGTAAGTACACAGGGAGCACGTTGTATGGGCTATGCCTGAGTGGAGAGGGCTGGTTGCAAGAAAGAAGGGGCCACGGTTGTGCGTGCATGATGGACTGTGAATGCATGTGCCACATGGGAAAGGTAGGGATGTGGGCCACTTACTTCGACGGTGCAGTTGCTAATGACTTCTCTTCTTCCCCTGTACATTTCATTTAGGTCAGCGCCCACCAGAAGAAGGATATTTGGCGTGCCATCGCCAAGGACGTCTGGACCCACTGCTGGAAAAGATGGGAGGACATTCGCCGCTGAAGCAAGAAGACGGCGGAGGCTCAGCTGGGGATGGCCTCCCAACGTGGGAGGGGTGCCCATCGCACCATGACCCCCCTGATGTTCCGGATCCTGGCGGTGGCTTACCCTGAGTTGGATGGGCGCTTGAGGGCATCACAGCAGACACAAGGGGGTGAGTACAATATCATTCTGCGGACTTTGCGCGCAGTGAAGGTGTCTGGGTGGGGGAGGAGGGCTGTGGGTTCCCCTAGGCCAGGGCGAGTTCCGTAGGCTAGGCCCCTCTGTAATGCAGGCCATGTGGCACTCCACCCCACCTCTGTAGAGTGCCAAGTACAGGTACACATGCTCCTGTGTCATCTATGTGTGCAGATGTCGACCATAGCCATGTAGGCCATATCCCAGGAACTGCATCTGTAGAGCCCAACAGCGCAGCGTAGTGCAGGGGGCTGCTGTATCTGTATTGTCCGCCAACGGTAGCAGTAAGCCATGCACTCAACCTGTCTTTCTTCTCCGCCCCCCCCCTTTTTGTGGTCTCCCTGTTCTTGTGTGCATCAGCATCATCAGGCGGAGGTACAGTGGCACCGGAGCACGAGGGAGCTGCATCCCACAAGGCCATGCAGAGCCACACCACGGACTCAGAATACACCAGTGGGACAGAGGGCGAGGGGAGCTTCACGGCAGTCACAGGATCTGCAACCATCGACACAGACTCGTCCTCCGATGGGAGCTCCCTTGTGGTGGCAGCAAAATCTGTGCCCCCCACTTCTACAGGTACAGCCGCCACCCCCCCTTACCAGCACCGCCCTCCCAGCAGCCCCTCAGCCTTCGCCCCGTGCCCGCTCACCCAGGAGTGTGGGCATCACCTTCGCCCCAGGCACCTCAGCCCCTGCCCCTGTCACCTCTGCTGCCCTCAGTGAGGAGGCCATTGACCTCCTCAGGTCACTCACTGTTGGGCAGTGTACCATTTTGAATGCCATCTAGGGTGTAGAAAGGGAATTGCAACACACAAATACATTCCTAGAGGGCATTCATTCTGGTCAGGCTGCCCTTCATCGAACCCTGCAAACTCTGGCCTCAGCACTGATGGCAGCCATTGTCCCTGTCTCTAGCCTCCCCCCTCCAACTTCCTCCACCCAGACCCAATCCCCTGTACCCCAGCCTATCCCAAGCACACCATCAGACCAGCATGCACACACCTCACCACACAAGGGAAGCTCAGGCAAACATAAGCACCACACATCCCACAGGCACTCACGCAAGCATCACACACATACAGACACACCAACATCCACTTCCTCCACTGTGTCCCCCTCCTCGTCGTCTCACTCCTCCCTCCCAGTCTCGTCTACACTCTCACCTGCATGCACTTCCACTACAGCGACTAGGTCCCGCACCAGCACACCCACCACCACACCCTGCTCACGTACACTCACCACCCCCACTACCATTTAAACGTCCCCTGTGTCCTCTCCCAGTGTGTCTGTGACATCCCCTCCCAAAGTACACAAACGCAGGCACACACCCACCCAACATACATCCACCTCACGACAGCCTCCAGCGCATGCACCTGCACCCAAAGCCACAAAAGTTACACCTCCTACAACCACCTCCTCTTCCTCCACTCCCAGACCCCCTCCAGCTACCCGTCCCAGTGTTCCTAAGAAACTTTTCCTGACCAAGCTTAACCTCTTTCCCACCCCCCCCCTCCAATTCATAGGTCCCGTACTAGCACCTCAGCCAAAAAATCTCCGGGACCAGTGGTGCCTGTTGTTAGAGGTATGTGGAGTGCACTGGGCACCAGGGCAGCCAGTGTGACACGGAGCCACAGCACAGCCAGTCCCACCACTGTGAAGCACCAGAAGTTGGACAGTGCCCGGCGGGAGTGGGGGAAGACTCCAGCCAGCAAAGCCGCTCACAAGGGTCCTGGGGGAGTGTCCACTCAGCTGTGGCTCCTCCCAAGGTGGGGAAGGGGCAGAAGAAAT
Organism: Pleurodeles waltl; assembly: GCF_031143425.1. Lineage (NCBI taxonomy): Eukaryota > Metazoa > Chordata > Amphibia > Caudata > Salamandridae > Pleurodeles > Pleurodeles waltl. The sequence continues at coordinate 409,679,238 of NC_090438.1, forward strand.
CGCCAAAGTCTGGGAGAAGCAGCACGGCGGAGAAGACCACCATCATCCCCGCTGCCCAGGAGGCCACCGCCAGCCCCATCGTCACTGGCCAGGAGGCCACCGCCAGAGTCAGTGCCCAGGAGGGCAGCCCGATCATCACTGGCCAGGAGGCCACCGCCTGAGTCAGTGCCCAGGAGGGCAGCCCGATCGTCACTGGCCAGGAGGCCACCGCCAGAGTCAGTGCCCAGGAGGGCAGCCCGATCGTCACTGACCAGGAGGCCACCGCCAGAGTCAGTGCCCAGGAGGGCAGCCCGATCATTAATGGCCAGGAGGCCACCGCCAGCCACAGCCCAGCTGCCCAGGAGGGCCCCGGCAGCCACAGCCCAGCTGCCCAATGAAGGACCGCCAGCCCCAGCCCAGCTGGGCAATGAAGGACCGCAATGGCAAGCACCGCTGAACAGGGCAAGGACCGCTGAACAGGGCAAAGACCGCCATGGCAAGCACCGCTGAACAGGGCAAGCACTGCTGAACAGGGCAAAGACCGCCATGGCAAGCACTGCTGAACAGGGCAAGCACTGCTGAACAGGGCATGGACCGCTGAACAGGGCAAAGACCGCCATGGCAAGCACCACTGAACAGGGCAAGCACCGCTGAACAGGGCAAGGAACGCCAACTCAAGCACCGCTAGCCCATGAGCGGCAGGGGCAGGGACACAACTGGGACCGTCACGGGGAGAGTGATGCATTCTGGGCACCAGTCCCCCTCCAGAACCAGTGGAGACATGCATCCACTCAGTCTGTCCTGCACAGGATGAAGCACTCTGGGCACCAGTCCCCTTCCAGAACCAGTGGAGAAAGGCATCCACTACCTCTGTCCTTGGCAGGATGAAGCACTCTGGGCACCAGTCCCCCTCCAGAACCAGTGGAGACATGCATCCACTCAGTCTGTCCTGCACAGGATGAAGCACTCTGGGCACCAGTCCCCCTCCAGAACCAGTGGAGAAAGGCATCCACTACCTCTGTCCTTGGCAGGATGAAGCACTTTGGGCACCAGTCCCCCTCCAGAACCAGTGGAGAAAGGCATCCACTTGAGAGACTGTGGCTTTGCACTCCCCAGGATTGAACAGTGGGCAACCCACCCACTGTATAGACTTGAGAGACTGTGGCTTTGCACTCCCCAGGATTGAACAGTGGGCAAACCACCCACTGTATAGAGTTGAGAGACTGTGGCTTTGCACTCCCCAGGACTGAACAGTGGGCAAACCACCCACTGTAGGGACTTGAGAGACTGTGGCTTTGCACTCCCCAGGATTGAACAGTGGGCAACCCACCCACTTGTGAGACTTGAGAGACTGTGGCTTTGCACTCCCCAGGATTGAACAGTGGGCAACCCACCCACTTGTGAGACTTGAGAGACTGTGGCTTTGCACTCCCCAGGATTGAACAGTGGGCAACCCACCCACTGTAGAGACTTGAGAGACTGTGGCTTTGCACTCCCCAGGACACATCAATGGGCATGGAGTCCCCTCGTGGATCTGGCGTGGTGCACTCATCCGGCTGAGGTGGCTCCCCTTCCCTTCCCCCTGAGGTGCCTGTTGTATTTGTATCTGATGCCCCTGCAGTGTTCTCTCCATTTTGATCAGGTATCTTGTGTGGTCCTCACCCATGCATTTTGGGCCCAGTGGTCCACGGACAATGACTTGTGCATTACCTGCACTACTAATCGTGGTGTATATTTTGTTTTTAATGTGTATATATATATATATATATATATATATATATATATATATATATATATGTATATATTTGGTTACTGTATTTTGATATATTACAATTGTTCCACTCATTTCCTTTTGTCTTTGCATTCTTCCGGGGGGTTGGGGGTTGTTACTGTAATGTTTGGATATGCATTGGTGTGTGTGTTGTAGTGGGTGAGGGTCCAGGTGTTGCGTGTGTGTGTCCCTGTCTTTTGCCTCCCCCTCCCCTATGTCGTAGGTGCAGTACTCACCGTTGTCTTCGCCGCCGGCGTTGATGATCGTCGTACAGGAGCAGGAAGACTAGTGCAGGAAGGATATGGAGTTCAGGCTCCATGGTGTCGTCGTTCCTCGTGGAGTGTGTAGAGGTGAGCGTTTTCCCTTTGAAATGGCTGTTTCCGCCGTGTTTTTATCCGCGGTGAATCCGCCCCGGAAAAGGTGGCGGATTGGTAGGTTGTGATACTGTGGGCGGTACATTGTCTTCCGCCTGTCTGTTGGCGGTGACCGACGCGCTGTTTGTTTGTACTGCCGTGGCGGTCGGAGTGTTAAAGTGGCTGTCTTTGTTGGCGGTTTCCGCCACGGTCATAATTCCAATTTTTTTACCGCAGGCCTGTTGGCGGTCTTACCGCCACTTTAACACCGTCCGCCAGGGTTGTAATGACCGCCAATATCTGCACAGTATTGTCCATATCAGCGCAGTGCTTAATCATTCTTCCACTGTACTCATATCTATTCCAATTGTAACATGACTTCATCAGAGCACGTTACACTTTATTCCTCAAGCAGGTACAGTCGCTTTAATTCCATACATTTTATCGCAGCATATAACATCACATCCCTGATTATTTGTATCATGAGACATATACTCAATTTTATATATCATACTCTGTAAATAAACACCTTGATCACAGATATCTATCCAATTTCCTGCTACCTATAAAAATGGATGGGTTAGGTGGCCATCTTGTCAGTTCATAAAAAAAAAACTGAATTCTTATTTCAATATGCATACAAATTATCCAACTCAATCTATGCCATATATTAAGCACCATAATACAAATACATTTTGTCCATGCTGTTCTCCATCAATATAAACAAATCAGTAGTCCCCACTAATGCTGCTATCTTCATATATAAGAAAGTCCTAGTGGGCATTTAACCAATATTTCTCTTGGGGCAACATGTACAAAGATCCAGAATCGCAAAACCGGATGTACAACAGTGTCAATGACAATGTCTGCGATTCGCAATGGGGTAGCAAATGACCTATCTCATGAACATTCATGAGGTAGGTGGTAATTTGAGATCCCATTGGGAATGGCCTCCCTCACAGGGATGATGGCTTGCTAGATACAGCAGACCACCATGTCTGTGACTGCTTTTAAATAAAGCAGTTTTTTTTAAAATACAGCCTGTTTTCCTTAAAGGAAAATGAGATGCATTTCAAAAACAAAAATAAAAAGTTTTCCTTCCTAACTGCGACTCGCAAACCTATTTTGCGATTCGGTAAATAGATTACAGAATCGCAAAATAGGGTCTGCACATACCAAAATGTTTTTTTGCTGTTGCAAACGGTCTGATTCTGCGAATCGGGCCGTTTGCAACAGGAAAAATGGTACGTACATGTGCCCCTTGGTGGCTCACCCGCGTGAATTTCTTAACATTTCATTCAGCCTACCCTCCGCTGTAGGGGGTATCATATATTACCTACTGGCAGTCACCAGTATGTAGTTATAGTTAGGACCTAATTTCCATAAGAATAACTTTTTATTGTTTTGTCAATAACTGGCGCTGCTTGCCATATCTTCAAAAAAAAATCAAAACTTATACTTCAGTCAACTCAGCCCAGCCTCTGTCCTGAACGTTTTGGGGTGATCTGTCAAGTGAAAGCTGAGAAAAAGGGGGGCGTCCCAAAACACCTTTTTCCTATGCATTCTTCAATAGGTATTACGAGCACAAGTACGTCCCAAACCACTGGACGGACCTCCACCAAATTTGGCAGAACAGTAACTCTTGGTCTGCAGACAAGCCTTTTTCATATTTGGTATGAATCTGTTCAATAGTTAAAAAGAAATTGAAGGAAATCCAAATTTGTATATACAGGGTTGCGACGACTTCTCGAATACTGATGACCTCCTGCAGAGATCTGATTGGCTGCCACAACCTCAACTAGGAAGTGTTGGCAGCCATTTTGAGACTGGGCTTCAGTTGAGTCTAAAAAAAAAGTTAAAAAAAGAAAACTGGGCAGGGTACCATTACTCTACTCCCTAGGCTTGGTGCAGGGGTCTCCCAAGGACCACCGCAAGGTTAAAAAGTATTTTGTTTAAAAAAGAATCACAGCAAAAATCAGGAATATTCACAAATTTTGCTGCAATTTAAAAACAAAATTAGGAAGGGGGTGCCGCCCCCCCCTTTCTAGGGCATATGAAAGCCCCAGTGACCGCTACCTTCCTGGCGTACTGTACAATATGTATGCAGGTGGGCTACCACCTCATTGGGACAAAATATATTTAATGAATGTTGGAGTACCATGCGCTCAAAATATGTGCACACATACAAAACAACACCACATTGGACAATTTGAATAACACACACCTGACACCATACCCACAAACCCACACTACTATAAAACACACACCCACATTACCCACAACCCCTTGCAAATACAAGCCATTGGCACTAGACAGACACTACGACTACAGACAAAACCAGAGACACACACCACCTACACCTATACACCACCCACGCACCCCACATCACACACCCCAAGACATCACCCTACACACCCTTATCTACACAACTCACACAACACCCATGGCACCACAAAGACACCCCAAATTCTCAGAGGAGGAGCTAAGGGTCATGGTGGAGGAAATCATCAGGGTAAAGCCACAACTATTTGGAGCACAGGTGCAGCGGATGTCCATTGCTAGGAAGATGAAGCTATGGCGGAGGATCATGGATAAGGCCAATGCTGTGGGACAGGACCCCAGAACAACCTACAGGGGAAGGTACCTTCCATTGCAGCAAGACACCAACTCGCTGTACAGAGGACTGGCGGTGGACCCCCACCTCCTCCCCCACAACTAACATCATGGGAGGAGCAAGTCTTGGCAATCATGCATCCTGAGGGCCTGGCTGGAGTAGAAGGAGGACTGGACTCTGGTAAGTCAACCCTCTACTACTAATACCCCCTACCTGCATGCCATCACATACCCCCACCCTCACCCTGACTCCCATCACTCCACCACCTCTCACACACCCCACATCACATATCACTCATCCCAGTGCCAAGCCCTGCATGCCATACCAATGCATGGACACCACTCACAGACCTGCATGGACACCTATCACTAAAGCATGCACACTAGAGAGAACTAATCACCCCACCATATACCAAAGTACACAAGTGAAAGCTGCCAGGGCAAATACAAACAAAGATGGCAACCCACCGATGCACAATATATCACACACAGAAAAAATAACACTGCATTTACATCCCCACAGGTACCCAAGCCAATGTCAGCAGTGGCGAGGTGCCAGCACTATCCAGTCCCCCCACAGTAGAGGCCGACAGTGATGATAGCAACTCTGCTCACCTGGATCTGGATGACCAACCTGGCCCATCAGGGACCTCTGGACAGCTGGTTAGCCAGGCCAAGTCACACACCACCACAGAGCCTTCCCCATCAGGAAACACCACTACAGCACCCACCTAGCATACCCATACCTCTGTCCACAGGACACGTCAATCAGCATTGTGTCTACCACTACAGGGACCCCAGGGCACACCTCATACCCAAGACAATCAGGGACCTGGGGTCAGTGGCAGTGAGCACACAGTTCAGGCGACAGAGGCACAGGACAACAGCAAAACTGGGAGGAGTGCTGTGCACCAGGGGGAGGACAGGCCCAGGGAACCGACTCTCCAGGAGGCACTCACTTGGATCCTGGGAGCATACCAACATTCCCAGGATAAGCTGGGCCAGATCCTGGACAATGTGCAGGAGAACAGGTGGCTGCAGGAGAGACAGTACCATGGGATCAGGGAGGATTTGCAGGCCATCAACACCACCTGGATCTCCATAGCAGGGGTGCTGGCAGATATGGCCAACATTATGAAGGAGGCAGTCTCACAACAGTGGGCCCCACCACTAGCCAGACATCTGAACTGCCTTTCACCTCTACTGCAGCTGGTGGACAGGAGGTCCCGCCACAGGACCAACAGGCCACCAGCACCCCTCCCTCTGCAGAAGGTGAACCACCCTGCAAATGTTCCCTGCGATCCAGGCAGAAGCCACAGACTATTGCCAAGACCCCGCCAGGAAATGAGACTCTCCTAATTGTCACCCCTGTGTCCCACTCTGTCACCTTGTCCACCTTGAACTGCCACTGCTCCCCTTCCTATGTCTCCTTGGACAATGCACCTGTGCTACAAATAGACTGGAACAATACCCTGGACTTTCTTCCATCATCACCCCATCCCAATGCACTTGCCCCTCTTTTTCTTAGCACTTCAATAAACACACTTTGAAAAAATACAAGTATGGAGTATGTCAAATGTTTTAAGTATGTATTAGTTTTAAGAGGTTCAAACATTGCAATTCAACTGTACAGTAATGTTCACATAGTAAAGACCTGTAGTTGGCTACAGTGATCACCCCAGGAATGATGGTGGGGCACCAACATCTGCCAAAGGGTACAGTGAGTGGGCATAGAAGTGGGAAATAACAGCATGCCAGTGCCAAGGATAATCCCAAAAATGACAATGAAATGTGAAGTACCACTGTCTTACCTGTGTGTCATTGGAAGTATTGTTGAATCACTACAGTTCTGTTGTCCTCATCCTCATCCTCTGCCTCCTCATCCTCACTGTCCACAGGCTCCACTGCTGCCACACGGCCATCTCCAGCTTCCTCCTCCTGCAAAAAAGGCACATGGCATCTCAAGGCAAGGTTGTGCAACATGCCACAATTATCTGGCAGACCTACTTGGGTGAGTAGCACAGAGATCCCCAATTAGATGGAGGCACCTGAGCCTGGCATTCAGGAGGACAAAGATACGTTCGATAATCCTTCTTGTTCGCCCATGTGCCTCATTGCAATGTTCTTCTGCCCTTGTCCTGGCATTCCTCACAGGGGTCAGTAGCCATGATAGGTTTGGGAAACCAGAGTCACCTGCAAATATCGAGGGACAACATTTAGGCTTACACTGTCCTATATGGCCCACACCATACCCATACACCAACATCTAAGGGTGGAAACCAGGGCTCACCTATTAGCCACACCTGGTGCCTCTGTAGTTGGGCCATCACATATGGGATGCTGCTATTCCTCAGGATAAAGGCATAAGCACAGACCCTGGATACTTAGCATTGACATGGGAGATGCACTGGTCCGCCAAGCACACCATCTGTACATTCATGGAAGGAAAGCTCTTTCGATTTCTGAACAACTGTTCATTTTGCCAGGAAGGGACAAATGCAATATGTATTCCATAAATTGTCCCAATTATGTTTGGGATATGTCCCATTGCATACAAGTCAGCCTTCATTGTGGCCAAATCCTCCACCTTGGGGAAAACAATGTAGTTGAACATGTGTTTAATCAGGGCAGACAACACTCTTGTCAGTACTATTGAGAACATTGGCTGTGACATTCCTGCTGCCAAGCCCACTGTCACTTGGAAAGAACCAGTTGCCAAGAAATGGAGCACAGATAGGACTTGCACAAGAGGGGGATCCTAGTGGGGTGACGGATAGCAGATATCAGGTCAGGCTTCAGTTGGGCACACAGCTCCTTGATTGTGGCCCTGCCACGTCTATAGGTGAGGATAATGTGCCTGTCATCCATTGTTGCCAAGTCCACAAGGGGTCTGTACACGGTGGTATGTCTCCATCTCCTATTCATCCACAGCAGTTGCAGTCTAAGGGGCAAAAGAGTGAGGAGCCGGTCACAAACTGAACACTGTAGCCACAACAGTACATTGCATGATGTTAATTTGTAATGTATAAGTCGTAATTGTCCGGTATGTCCTATTTTGAACTGTGACGCAGTTATTATCCAGGGCCTGCCCTGCCCCCGAAATGGCGTTCGCCAGTCCTGTGTGGAGGGACAGGTGGAAGTGAGGTAATTACGCTGACATTGAGCGCCGTTCCGGGAGTCGGTCGGGAACCTGCGTATAACTCCTCTTTGGTTATTATTGGGCCCTATGTGATACAGTGGCCAATGGTGATGTACACCACCGGAGATGGTATGCACCGCCGCAGACATGACCGCCATTTTCTATCTGATCAATCACTTGCTACCTGACCTTCAACAGGAGAGGACCTACACTGCATGTGCTGCTGTGACCTCTGTCTGGATCCTACCATGGCTCGTGTGACTGGGGAAAGGGCCCCTGCCTTCACCTCAGCGGAGTTGGAGCGATTGGTGGATGGGGTACTACGCCAGTACGGACTGCTGTATGGGCCTCCAGACCAAAAGGTGAGTACACTGTGAGCATGATGCATGTGGCATGAATGCATGGAATGGTGTGTGTGAAGGCCTCCTGAAGGGGGGTGGGAGTATGTGCCCTAGGCGGCATGTAGCTTGTGTGCCATAAGTGTAACAGGTGGGACGGTCTGACTCATACCATTTCCTCTGTGTATTTCCCTGCAGATCAGCGCCCATCAAAAGAAGGTATGTGGCACGCCATTGCCAAGGACGTGCGGACCCTGGGGGTCTACGTCAGGCGGAGCACCCACTGTCAGAAATGGTGGGCGGACCTGAGATGCTAGGCACGGAAGACGGCAGAGGCCAAGCTGGGGATGGCCTCCCAACGAAGAAGGGGTGCCTGTCGAACCCTGACCCCTCTGACGGCCCTCATACTGGCCGTGGCCTATCCTGAGCTGGATGGGTGCCTGAGGGCATCACAGCAGTGAAAAGAGGGTGAGTACAGTGCCCATCATCATTACTTATGCATGGTAGGGGGGTATCCAGGTGGGGGATGTGTGTCAGTGGGTGCCCCTGGGCCAGGCCTGACATTGCAGAGTAGGTCCCATGTTGGGCAGGGTTCTGAAGTGATGATACTGCTACCCAGCTTGTACTGCATCCACAACTGGTCAGGGCTGTGTGGGTACAAGGTGTGCTGCATTTGGTGGTATGTGCCCCTCCCCAGGACTTGGTGGCTTCCATTATAACTGGTAGTGCATTGTATAGTGCGTAGGGCTGTTCCCTGCATGTGGCGGTGGTGTGTATGCCAACAGTGGTGTTGGTGCAGCCATTGACCAAGTGTATCCTTTGTCTGCCCCCCTTTTTGTTTTGTCATCCTGTCCTTAAAGGGCATTTGCATAATCTGGTGAAGGAGCAGAGGCACCGGCGACAGAGGGCGCTTCATCCCACAGGACCCAGGAGGCAGAGTCCACTGACAGTGAAGGCACCAGTGTGATGGAGGGTGAGGGGAGCACCATTGCGGAGACTGAAGGGTACATTTCAGTCACAGACACCTCCCCTGATGGTAGATCCCTGGTGGTGGCAGATACTTCTTTGACCACCCCAGCTACAGGTACAGCTGCCACCCCCATACCAGCACCCCCGCCCAGTAGCCCCTCATCGAGTTGCCCATGCCAGGTCACCCAGGAGGGTGGTCATATCTTTCGCCTCAGGCACCTCAGGCCCTGCCCCAGTTAGCCCTGCTGCCCTGAGTAAGGAGGCTACTGACCTTCGGAGATCCATCTCTGTAGGTCAGTCAACCATTGTGAATGCCATCCAGGGACTGGCAGCCCAAATGCAACAGACAAATGCATTCCTGGAGGGAATTCACACTGGCTTATTGGCCCAACAGAGATCAATCCAGGCTCTGGCCTCCTCTCTGATGGCAGCCGTTGTCCCTTTTACCCCCTCCCCCTCCAACTTCCTCTTTCCAATCCCAGTCCCCTCAACCCTAACCTATCCCTAGCACACAGGCAGACAAGCATGCACACAGGACAACACACAAGAGTGGCACCGGCAAACACAAGCACCACACATCATCCCACGGGAACTCACACAAACACCATCCAGATGCAGACATACCAACATCCACTGCCTCCACTGTGTCCCCCTCCTCCTCCACCTCCCTCCCAGTTGCGTCTACACTCACACCTCCATGCATTACATCCTCATCCACTACCAGCATCAGCACCACACACCTCACTGGCAGACACCTCTACAACAGGCATACAGACGTCCCCTGTGTCATCTCCTACTGTGTCTGTCATCCCCCCAGGTCCACAAATGCAAGCACTCAGACACCCAACAGCCATCCACCTCACAACAGCATCCAGCCCATGCACCTGCACCCAAAGACAGCAAACAGACACCTCCCACAACCATTCCCTCTTCCTCCACTCCCAAACCATCTCATTCTTCCTGACCCAAAGTCCCTAAGAAGCTTTTCCTCTCCACCATTGACCTCTTCCCTACCCCTACCCCCATTCTTCACGTCTGGCCAGGGTGGCAAAAACCCAGGCAAGCACTTCAGGCACCCAGTCCACAGGCCCAGAAGTTTCCACACCCACTTGTGGTGGGAAAAGATCTAGTGCACCAGCCAGCCTCAAAGAAAGTGTGCCTGCCCCAGCTGCTGCCTGGAAGGGAAAGGAGCCTGCCCCAAGTGCTGCCAGGAAGGGCAAGGAGCCTGCCCCAAGTGCTGCCAGGAAGAGCAAGGAGCCTGCCTCAAGTGCTGCCTGGAAGGGCAAGGAGTCTGCCCCAAGTGCTGCCAGGAAGGGCAAGGGGCCTGGTGCAGGGACTCAGACGGAGCCCCCACCACCAACCATGGTTGTGCAGCCACCTGAGTCTGCAGGGGATGGGCTGGAGCCTTCCCCCACCACCCCAGCAGCAGCACCACCACCACCAGCAGTGGGCAGCCGTCCGAGGCTGCAGGGGATGGGCTGGTGCCTCCCTCACCACCACCAGCAGCATCATAACCAACACCACCAGCAGTGGTCAGCCATCTGAGGCTGCAGGGGATGGTCTGGAGCCTCCCCCCCACCACCAGCAGCAGCACCACTACCACCACTAAGCAGCCGTCACCTCCTGTGGATGGTATGTAGTCCTGCCTCCATGGGCTGCTGTGCAGCCTGCCCCCTGCAAATCCTGTGAGTATGACACCCAGCTGAGAGACTGTGACCTTGCACAAACCAGGAACAGAAGCACGGGGCACGCTGTCCCCTACAAAACCAGTGGGTAAGACACCCACCAACCCCAGCCTCCCAGGATCAGAATCACAGGGCAGAATGCCCCCTCCAGAACCAGTGGGTAAGACACCCACCAACCCCAGCCTCCCCAGGATCAGAAGCACAGGGCACGATGCCCCCTCCAGAACCAGTGGGTAAGACACCCACAAACCTCAGCCTCCCCAGGAACAAGAGCACAGGGCACGGTCCCCCCTCCAAATCCAGTTGGGAAGACACCAACTTGAGAGACTGTGGTCTTGCACTCCCCAGGACCAGGCACAGGACACGTTGCCCCCTCCAGAGCATGTGGGCAAGTCACCCACTTGAGAGACTGTGGCCTTGCACTCCCTAGGACCAAGCACAGGGCATGTTGCCCCCTCCAGAACCAGTGGTCTTGTTCCATCTGCCGGCTGAGGTGCCCCCCGCTCCCTGTCCCCCTGAGGTGCCTGCCTATTTTCCAACTGATGCCCCTGCAGTGTTCTCTCCTTGGTGCAGGTGACAAGAGGGGCCTTGGACTTTGGCCTGTGGCCCTATGGCCCACGCACAATGAGGACTGGGCAGTGTCCCTTGAACTGGACATATATATATATATATATATATACCATTAGAGCGAATTTTTATATTTCTACTGTGTTGTTATTATTACACTCACTTTTGCGCATTCCTGTAGTTCTTGCATTATTCCTCAGTGGTACGTGGTAAAAATGTTTTATTACTGCAGCTGATTGTGTGTATGGTGTTGGGGGTGGGTGTGTGTGTGTTGCATGTGTGTGTCATTCTCTTTTTCCTCCCTCCCCTGTGTGCTAGGTGGCTGTACTCACCGCGGTCGTCTTCGCTGTCGTTTGTGTTTGTGGTGGAGCAGGATGTAGAATATCTTAGGGAATATTTGAAGTTCAGGCTCCATGGCGGCGTGGTTGTTCCCTGTGTCTCCAAAGGTGAGTCCTTTCCCTTCTAAGGTCTGTTTCCTGCAGGCTTTTGATGTTGTTGGTACCGCCCCAGAAAAGGTGGCGGATTGATGTGCCTTAATATGGTGGGTGGAACATTTACTTCCGCCTGGCTGTAGGCGGCTACCGCCGTGGTGCCTGTTGTTTCCGCCCCGCGGTCGGTGTGGTAAAGTGGCTGTCTATGAGAGTTCTCATCGCCATGGTCACAATTTGGTGGTAGTTACAGCCAGCATGTTGGTGGGAGTACCGCCACTGGAACAACAACCGCCAGGTTTGTAATGAGGGCCATAATGTATAGGGTCCTTGAAGAGGCAATCAGTTGAATATATGGGGGGGCCACAGGTCCCCCCACACCGTGTGGCCCACCACCTCCCTGGGGCAAAATATATTTAATGAATGAATGGGCCTGGGCGCCCCTCACCCTCTTGGCCCCAGGGACCACCACCTCCGTGGCCCAAGCAAAATAATGAAGGGGGGCTGTTGTAGAGCCCTGTCCCCAAGGACCACCATATCCCTGGGGCTAAAATAAACATTGGAGGGGTGCCACACAGGGCTGGCTCCTGCTACCTCCCAAGGTGCCCACCCTCAGGAGGTAGCTGTTTGGTTTTGTTTGATGGGAGTTGATAGCTCCCACCAAGCAAAAGCTAGCATAGCTCCGCTTTCTGCAAGCCGGAGCTGTCGAACAGCTCCTGCTTACAGACAGCAGAGTTTTTATCTGTTTCCCTGTACTCAAATATGTATACAGGGAAACGGATGAAAATATTGCTTCCGCAAGCAGGGAGCTGCTATTTAAAGCAGATCCCTGCCTGTTGGATCGATGTCGGCTCTGGCAGGAGTTAAGAGTTAGTTGGGACCAACTGGGTCCTTAAGGCTCACCCCACGGTTCTCTCCTGGCACCAAACATCTTGGTTGAGTGCCTCTTTGAAGTCACTCTATGGAGAAAGCATTACAATAACAAGAGCCTCTTCATAGAATGACTTCAATGCAGCACACAATTAAGATGTTTGGCTTGAATGTTATAGTTAGGTTTTGATGCACAGCAGACACGACTCACATCTGGCCTAGTGTTAGAGCTCTTATACTCAGTAGGTTGAAGGTTCAAATCCTGATATATCATGACAGTGTGTCTGTGTATTTACTAGTGTTTTGACTGTTAAACATTCTCAGTGATGGAACATTTACACCTTTTTGCCGTCAAAATTTCTGGGTTGAATATCATAGCTATGTCTAGAAACCACATAGCAAGAAGTCACCTGTGGCCTAGAGTTTAAGGTCTCAGGCCCTCACCCTGAATGATGATGATTCCAGTCTAGGTGTGTCAGTAGTCACAATAATGCTTTAATTACTTTTCATATTCAAATATTTAAGGTATATACCGAAAAGTGATTGCACTCTTTTTACTTGACAAATACATATTTATTTTCAATTGGTAGTAAAATATCTCATTATAAGTATTTCATTCATCAAAGTCTGGAAAAACACTCTGGGTGGTTATAGGGGGTTGGCAGCAAGGCCTGGCATCAGGCCAGGCCCTGCGGCCAAAGGCAGTGAATGCAGCAGAGTTGGTTAGTTATAGATAGACGGCAACAGAGCCAGGGTACAGGTCAGGACTTGCAGCCAAGCCCTGCCTTGCACGGTTGACGGCCATGCATGGGGTGGGGTTGGGTTGTTATAGGGGATTGGCCACAGGGCCTGGCCTGTGACCAGGCCCTGCACCCAACTCTCACCACACATGGCCAAAGGTGATGCGTAGCACAGGGTTGGATTATTATAATTCCAGGGACGCGTGTTATAGTTATCTTAGAGGTCAAGTTCTAGTTACTTGAAACAACTCCAACTATAACTGCTGAATTTCTATGGTTTTGTATGTTTAAATTGTGAGTCTAACCAAAACATCCATGCAACCATTGTTTTTTTAGAAGTTTTTCTATTTTTTTGCATATATATATATATATATATTTGGATAGATAGAAAATAAACAAATCTAACATACAAATTACTACTGTCTACACAATAACATTAAAAAAAAAAATAAGGCATGATTTGAGAGCTGAAGACCTACTTGGTCCACCACCCTGTGAGCCTGCCACCAAACCTATTATAAGTCAAAAATCGGCATGATGGTCATTCCATGGCGGTCGTCCAATAGCAGTGCGAACCATGGTGGTCTTTGTAGTAATACATTGCAGCACATTAGTGTGTTTTGAAAACCACACAGCTGACACACATTCACACACTCGACACACCTACAACTCACACTATAAAAGATACCCCTTCACACACCGCAGTCCTTTATTTAGAGCCCAAGTCCAGCATACTACAATTGCGAGGAAAATGGAAATGTGGCAAAGAATAGTTGACAGAGTGAATTCGGTAGGCAGCTACCCGCGCACAAGGAGCGACATCAGGAAGAGGTGGAATGACCTCAGGGGGAAGGTATGTTCCATTGCATCCAGGCCCCAGCTGGCAGTCCACAAGACTGGCGATCGTCCCCCACCTCCTCCCCTACAGCTCACATCATGGGAGGAGAAGGTCTTGGCCATCCTGCATCCTCAGGGCTTGACAGAAATACCTAAGGGAGTTGAGTCAAGTAAGTCACAACAATACAAATGGCACACAAATGTATTTGAATGAATGCTCACTGATCACATTTTACCTCTGTAACTGCCACCCCACTCACCACCCATGTGCCTAACTGTCCAAATACCCCTGTATGGCATCTCACATGTGAAGTAGACTCACCTGAGGGCACAACATCTGTGTATGGTGTGTGTAGTACAGGGACAGACAGCACTACAACTCCCAGCAGGCATTGTACTTCCAATACAAAAACCCCAAAAGTGTACCTCACCTTGTTGTGCAAATCACTTGTGAACTGTACTCACCTGAGATGGTCCCATCTGTATAGTGTGTGGGTAGGGCAGGCAAAGACAGGAATGCTAAGGCCACCAGGCACTGGAACTCACTCTCTACTCAATAACAGTGCGGTCCTCTGCTACTATGATCCTTCTCCCACTACTCAGCTATTGAACTGTACTCACCTGAGGGGATCTGAACTGTGTAGTGTATGGGTATAGGACAGGCAATGACAGGAATGCTAAAGCCAGCAGGCACTGAGACTAACACTCTACTGAGCAACAACACTGTCCTCTGCTACTATGGCCCTTCTCCTACTACACAGCTATTGAACTGTATTCACCTGAGGGGATCTCAACTGTATAGTGTGGGGTTATAGGACAGGGAATAATAGGAATGCTAAAGCTAGGAGACACTGGGACTCACTCTACTCAGCAACAACTGTCCTCTACTATTATGACCCTTCTCTCACTACCTAGCTATTGAACTGTACTCACCTCAGGGGATCTCAACTATATAGGGCGTGGGTATTGGACAGGCAATGACTTGAATGTTTAAGCCAACAGGCAGTTTCTCTCCACTGCAAAACACTAGCCCCACTGTGCATCTGTAATAACATCCTTGTATTTTAACTCGCAATGGAACTGTACTCACCTGAGAGGATGACTTATGAATGCTGTGTGTAGTACATGCTGTAACATGGGGACCAGTCCTTCAACTCCACATGAGGTTGTGCAGCTGTTTGTGAACTCACAAATGAAGTGTGTATACCTGGGAGGTACCCAGAGACAGATAAAGCAACACTCTGTGATGTGCCTAATCAACTAGACCTATCTTGAGTAGCTAAGACAAGAGAAAAATAATGTGGACAGCCCAACCGGTATGCCAATTCAATGAAATACAAATCAAAGGTCGCAAGATGCATCATCTAAATGCTTGTGGCAGAACACATATCCAAAATGCACTGAGCACATGATAATAACTAACAGATACAACAACAAGGTTACTGCCCTTTCTATATAACAATCAACTAGGTTCTAAGATAACCTAAGCCACATCATTCTCAGACACTGTTTTCACTGCATTGCTGGAGAGATATGACTCCATGGACAGACCTCCAAGTGCCGAGATAGATAGATATCCTGTAGCAAGTTGGCTTTAAATAGCAATGGTCTGTTCACCAAATGTTGACAGCAGGTGTGCCTCTCACATAAGGGAAAAATGCAAAGCCAATGTTTCTATGGCCGTAAACAAATATCACTGTAAACTGTTGGAGCCATATATCACAATACAACCTGTGACATTCTGTTTCTCACTTCAACAGGTCTACCTGCCACTGAGACCATTGAGATCACTCCAGAGACTGCGGCTCCCCACTGGATGAAGCCCTCAGTGAGGATAACACCTTGGATGTATGGATGTTTGAGGACGCCTGTGGCTCATCTGGGGAACCTGGTCAGACAGCACCTGTGAGCCTCACCCTGCCCACATCAAGTTTTCCCCCATCCCTGTTGCATCCATATCGCAGGCAACCACTCACCCCCAAACCTGTGTCCTGAGGACAGTTACAACCATCTTGTAGTCCCCAGTCCAGGTACTAAGCCAAGCTGTGCCAAGTATGCAGGCACATGGGGGTAGGGTACGTGGGAGGGATACTGTTGGCCAGCAGCATTAGACTGCTTGGGATAGTTCTGCCCAGGACACCATCATCAAAATCTTGGAGCTTTCCACCAATCCCAAGGCGTGATGGGCCAGGTACTTACCATACTTAGAGAGATCCAGAAGCTGCAGAGGGAAAACCACCAGGAAAATATGAAACAAAGGGAGACTTACAATGCCCACATGGCCTTGCTGACAGGGGTGCTGAGAGACATCAATACCAACCTGAGCAGGGATCATCAACAGCACCAGACCCTTTCCATTGGCCAACTAATAACAGCCCCTTCTCCATTTGTGGCAGCCTGTGAAGGGAGGCCCTGCCAGGGAAAGGACCTGCCTCAGACATGCTGCCTCTGTAGCTGAATCCAGAAGGTGCAGATGGCAAGACCACACCTATTGCCAGGAAGTGAGCTCTTACTGATGGAACCCCTTTGTGTGCCACAGATTCACTCTGTAGATTGTTCATCAATTACTCTACATTTTCCATTACAGTAAGACACTGGACTTTGGACATCAAATGTTGTGGGAGCTACTCTAATGATTGCATCTACCATGACTGACCTCGTCACTGTTTGACATTTCCATGTCCTGTGCACATGTAAATAAACACAACAAATGTACATTCAATGCATATTAGTCATTTTTGATCAAATTGAGATGTTCAATGTCAATTTCATGTGATGCAAATGAGGTACCCATAAGATGGTATGGTAAGAGGGATATTTCACAGGAAGTGTCATGCTACCAACACATTGACACATGTGAAACTCACACAACTCATTTTATTTACACTGTGCAGCATGTAGGCTACCAAAAGGTCTGGACTGTCATAGCCAAGAATGACAAAACAGTGTTGCTTCTGTCTACATATCCCAAAGTACCATCCCCCTTACCATAGGACAAAGGGCTTTGTTAGACCCTGTCCCGTAGAATTTTGTCACCTGCTTGACCCTTATCACATACCAAAACCATGTCTACCAACTTACAATACCATGTGATACAGACAGAGGACAGTACAGCATTTCCTACTCAGGGGTCCATCCTCTCACAATGGTCAGCCATCTGTTGGCATGTTATATACCTATGTCAGTGTTGTGGCATAGACACTATGGCCTGCTTTGAGGTAACACATTGACAGCTACAAAGAGGCCATACAGGATCCTTATCAACACAATATGAAGGTAGAGGAAATGGTTTCCACAGGATAGCATGCAACAGTGACACTTGATCATACACATGAGACCATTGGACCACATACTAGGACAACAGGTCTATTGTGTAGCTCAGATATCAGTACTCCCACTGTCCAGGCAGCCTGGGTATAGGACTCATACACCCCAAATCTGCAAACAACAGTACCTGGATCAATCCATGTCCACTTCACATGTCAGACCAGCAACAGCTTTACAGGACTTTACAGTACTCCATGTAGTCACAGAAATCACAATACATCACATACTTACACTCTAGTGAAGTACTATTTGATGATATTAGCCCACATGTCTCCACCTTCATCCTCATCACTGTCATCCTCACTTGGCATTTCAGGATTCTCACCTGGTGGCACTGCTAGCTACCCCTCATCAGGGATGTGTTGGATGTTTCTCTTCTGGGCAAAGTAGCGGAGCCTGCAGAAGGCCACAATGATCTTACAAACGTTTGAGAGTAAGTAGAGGAGGGCTCCACCTGTTTTGTCTGTGCTCTTTAATCTTGTGTTCAGGAGCCCGAAAAGCTGCTCCTTGACACGCCTTGTCCTTCAATGTGCTTTGTTGAAGGAGACTTCCCCTGGCATGGTTGGGTTCCTCACTAGTGTCAACAACCAGGGACGGTTTGGGTATGGCGAGTCCCTTGTAAGGGAATGCGACATGTGTCAAAAATTAGTCCAGAGCATTGTCTCACTGGTAGAAGACACAGCATAGAAACACACATGGCATATGTTACATACCAGCCAGGCAGGCCTTCTCTGGATACAGTTTTGTCAACAGCAGGGGAATAACACAGTTCAGCATGATGAAGGCATCATGGATTGAACCCGGGTATCAGTACCGGGCACGGACCTGGGAAATGTAGAGGTCCCCCAAACAAACTACTTGAACATTTATGGAATGGAAGTTCTTCCTGTTGTGATAGACCTGTTTATTGCCATGTCGTGAAACCAAGGCTACATGGGTACCATCGATGGATCCCACAACAAGTGGGATGTGTGCCAAACCATTGAACTCTGCCTTCAAATGGGCAAAATCCTCACACTGAGGAAACCGGATGTAGCTGTCCAGGTGTTTCAACATTGCTGAGAGAACATCCTTCAAGACCGAACTGAACAAAGGCTAGGACATCCCAGCAGTTAGGGCCACTGTTATTTGGAAGGACTCTGTGGCCAGGAAGTGCAACACTGACATGACTTGTGCAATGAGTGGTATGCTATTTGGATGATTGATAGCTGGCATCACATCTGTCTCCAACTGATGGCAGAGATCCATGAGTGTCTGCCAATCCAGGCGGTAGTTCTGAATCACATGTCTGTTCTCCATGGCCAGCAAGTATGCTAGTGGATGGTACACAGGAGGCTGTGTGATCCTTCTCCTCCCAGGGTAACAATGTGGAACAAAGGAAGATACAGCCTTCCCTCATGGTGTTCCTTGCAATTTACATAATACATGTCATATGAAAACTGTGACATGTCATGCGAATAAGTGAAAATATCATAACCAGCACTCACCAAGGCTATAAATAGCACATCTGCATGACGATACCCTCTAGTGTTTCAAAAAATGTGTACTAATCGTGTATCTTGATTGCAAGATCATGTACAACTAACTTCCAACTCTGCTTGTGAGTCAATACCCAAGATCATGGATTGCCTGTGGAATCAAAGAAAACTTGTCGCGCCCTTGAGAAAGCCTGGCGCAAGGACCACACCACTGACAACATGACCGCCCTCAAGAACGCTACCCGCGAACACCACCACCTGATCCGCGCTGCCAAAAGAAACTTTTTCACCGACAGACTGGACAAAAACAGCCACAACAGCAGAGAACTCTTCAGCATCGTCAAGGAGTTCTCCAACCCCAGCGCCAACGCCGTCACGCCCTCACAGGATTTGTGTGAATCCCTCGCCACTTTCTTCCATTGCAAGATCAGCGACCTCCACGACAGCTTCGGACACCAGACCCAACCAAACACCACCGAACCTGCATCCCCGGCCATCACCCTCAACAACTGGACCCACATCAACACGGAAGAAACCAAATCCATCATGAACTCTATCCACTCCGGCGCCCCTTCGGACCCCTGCCCGCACTTCATCTTTAACAAAGCCGACGACATCATCGCCCCGCACCTCCAGACCGTCATCAACTCTTCTTTTTCTTCTGCTACTTTCCCCGAATGCTGGAAACACGCCGAAGTCAACGCCCTACTAAAGAAACCTACAGCTGACCCGAGCGACCTGAAAAACTTCCGCCCCATCTCTCTTCTGCCTTTCCCAGCCAAGGTAATAGAGAAGACCGTCAACAAACAGCTGACCACCTTCCTGGAAGACAACAACCTGCTCGACCCTTCACAAACCGGATTCCGAACCAACCGCAGCACTGAAACCGCCCTCATCTCAGTCACAGACGACATCAGAACCCTGATGGACAACGGTGAAACAGTCGCCCTCATTCTCCTCGACCTCTCGGCTGCCTTTGACACCGTCTGTCACCGCACCTTAATCACCCGCCTCCGCTCCACCGGGATCAAAGGCCAGGCCCTGGACTGGATCGCCTCCTTCATCGCAAACCGTTCCCAAGAGTTTACCTCCCTCCGTTTCGCTCAGAACCCACCGAGATCATCTGCGGCGTACCTCAAGGCTCATCACTCAGCCCGACACTCTTCAATGTCTACATGAGCCCCCTCGCCAACATCGTATGCAAGCACGACATCATCATCACCTACTACGCCGACGACACCCAACTTATACTCTCCCTCACCAAGGACCCCGCCAGCACCAAGACCAACCTACAAGAGGGTATGAAGGACGTCGAAGATTGGATGAGGCTCAGCCGCCTAAAGCTGAACTCTGAAAAAACGGAAGTCCTCATCCTCGGCAACACCCCGTCCGCCTGGGACGACTCCTGGTGGCCCACAGCCCTCGGCACTGCACCGACCCCCACAGACCACGCCCGCAACCTCGGCTTCATCTTGGACCCTCTTCTCACCATGACCAAGCAAGTCAACGCCGTGTCCTCCGCCTGCTTCCTCACCCTTCGCATGCTCCGCAAGATCTTCCGCTGGATCCCCGCCGACACCAGAAAAACCGTGACCCACGCCCTCGTCACGAGCCGTCTGGACTACGGAAACACCCTCTACGCCAGGACCACAGCCAAACTCCAAAATCGCCTGCAACGCATTCAAAACGCCTCAGCCCGCCTCATCCTCGACGTACCCCGCAGCAGCCACATCTCCGCACACCTGAGACACCTGCATTGGCTCCCAGTCAGCAAAAGGATCCCCTTCCGACTTCTCACCCACGCACACAAAGTCCTCCACGACAAGGGACCGGAATACCTCAACAGACGCCTCAGATTCTACGTCCCCACCCGCCTCCTCCGCTCCTCTGGCCTCGCACTCGCTGCTGTCCCTCGCATCCGCCGCTCCACGGCGGGTGGGAGATCTTTCTCCTTCCTGGCGGCCAAGACCTGGAACTCCCTCCCCACCAGCCTCAGGACCACCCAGGACCACTCCGCATTCCGGAGACTCCTAAAGACCTGGCTGTTCGAGCAGCGATAACCCCCCTTTTTCCCCTAGCGCCTTGAAACCCGCATGGGTGAGTAGCGCGCTTTATAAATGTTAATGATTTGATTTGATTTGATTTGGAAGAGGAGTGATTGTACCCCCAAATATGTTGTAATATGTGATTGACAATATAACAATATGATGACTGAAATGATTGGCCTACATGACAGGACAAGGCCAGCACCGAACAAACAGCCAGACAACATTTTCACATTTGTGAGGGATACAAAATGAGCGTCTAATAGGAATGTATACCTCTAAAATTGCAGCTGCCTAACCTACTCCACTGGACATTAGGAACTTCCCACGATAGCCGGCTGAAGTCGTCATGGCGGTCGGCAGATGCTGCCACTGCGGAAACTGTCGTTTTATAACATTACTGCCTGTGGCTGTCTTGGGCCAATGCCAGTGTCCACAGGCGGTGATGGTTGCAAATGTGGGGGACGTGATCGCCATCTTCTGCTGAATCTCTCACTCAATTCCAGACGCTGCTGCCAGCAAAACCTCTACGACCTGAGCTGCTGTGCACCGCCTCTGGGAGCAATCATGCTGCGTCCTACCGGTGATCAGGCCTCTGCATTCTCACCGGAAGAGCAGGAGAAACTTGTACAGGAGGTCCTACCCTTGTATGAACAGTTTTATAATGCAACAGAGTAGCAGGTAAGTGCACCATGTGCACACATTTTGCTGTGCCTCCACTTAGCTTTAGTTAGGCTAGACTTAGATCTAGTTTGTGAGCTACTGTCCTCAATGCCCTGTAGGTGCTGACAGCGTGCATCAATGGTAGAGTCAATGGGCATGTACCTATGTCAAGTGGTAAGGTTGGAGTCCTGAGGCAATGTGGTGAGTGTGCATTGAGTGTTCCCTAATCCAACTTACGTTTGATGCACATGGCTAGGTGAGGTGTCATGACAGCCACCTCCTAGCAAAACTTGCCAGATGATGTAGAAAATGTGTGGTCATATGTGGTTGCATGACAGCAGGAGGAGTGAATGCATGTTGTATTAGTCAGCTACTAGCTATGTGAGGCCTTACTGCGTTTGCACATTGAAATCTGACCACATCTGCCCTTGTCAGACTGTTGTTCTGAAGCCAATAAATGACTCACAATGCCCTGCACATTGATGATTGGCTGTGGGCTACATAATGTTCGGTGAAGCATGTGATGTATTGGACATGGTGTATTGTGTACGTCTGTCTGCTCAGCCAGCAGAGAATTGGCATTGTAAATGTTTACTCACTGCAAAACCTTAAATCTGTATATTCCCTTTTGCACTGCAAGTTTGACATTGTGCCCACACCGTATATATCCCTGGACATTATGTGATATTGCCAATCATGCCTCAATGCCAATATTCAGCTACTTGAGCCTATGTCCACTGATTACTCTGGAAATTGCATTGGGGGTATGGTTCTGATCTGTGACTGATGTGCTCATATCAACTTTGACAATGTGTCACATATCCTTGACCTGTCCCTTAATCCCACAGCACTGCTGTCTCTTCAATCCAGCTCTGATGTGTCCTTGCAGGCTTCTTGCATTTTGGACATTGCACAACTGCAAAATGTGTATTGTTCACTGATGTGCCATTTTATTGGGCTCTGTGGTTTGGCCATGAGGCGAGACATGTATAATGCGAGCCAGATTTCTCTTACAGTGCTATGGGTTTTGTGTCCACACGTGTGGAAGTGTATATCAATGTTGATGTGCCATACAGACCCCTACCCCTTAAGTGGCAGGTACCTGCATCTGTATCTACACATATCCACACATGGAAAGGCTTGCCTCTTTATGTGCTCTACATGTCACTCCTTTCAATGTGGTCCAAGCACAATGGGTCTGTCTGTAGGCTGGCTGTGACTTGAAGGGACGGTATACAAAAACAAAGAGGGAGAAGTAGGTTGTGGGGCTGGGTCTGTCCTCCTTATAGCCTATATAACATTTCAAAAGAGGCCCAGCTAAAACAAGTACCACAGGATGGATAGGAAAACCCTCACCCACCAGGGTTACCCCTTGGTGACATGTCTCATCATTGGGTTTCTTCCTGTTCCTCTACGCAGCGGGACGTGCTACTACCTAAGGGATGCATGGGAACACTGATGTAGTCTCGACAATGTGAATCACAGGAGGGATAGGAGTGGTGGGGTCTTGGGTGAGTTAAAAATACCTGTCTCATAATAATTCCAAAGATTTAATAGATCTCTTGGAGGCGGTATGATTAAAAAGGAGCTGCAGAAGTGGGAGATGTAAGGTACCTGACTTCCTAGTCTACATGTTTCTGAACCTTACCCCTAGGCTCCTCTTCAGAACCAAGGTGGACTCTCTGGTGCCACTCCTCATTTGACTACATAATGAAAGCATAAATAATAAATGCTCTGTGATATGATGCAATTCACCTTACTAATGTGGTGTCATAAGATGACACCTATCGTTTGTGGTATCTGTCATTGATACCTGTGAAAATACAATAGAGGCATATTTATCATAGCCCCTATTTGTAATGGGTTGCTATATATGTTGTTTGCAATGTGTTACTGCATTAGCTATGATGGAGATGACAGGTAGGGCCAGGGTGTTGATCCACTTCATGAGCTAGTGTGAGCTTGATGCGGTATGGTGTTGTAGGTGCAAAATACCTGTGTGTTGTTTGGACAATGTGCCTTGACCTGTTGTGACGCATCATGGAACGACTTGCTGTGATGTTTGCATCACTTGTGTTTGGGGTCAGGGATTCTTCAACAGGCAGATGCCATGCTTGTCATATCTGATATGTGGCTAGTGATGTTGCTTTTCATTGTACCACAATTTGGTGTCCTTCTGTTGGTTATTGCAAGGTTTGTCACCCTCCTTTCTTCACGGTACAGTTGTCAACTACAGACACACTCAGAAGTTGACGTGGAACTGGGTGTGAGACATTGGTGGGGGCTATCTTGGGCCTTGCAGGATCATTCTTGTGTGTAATCTAGAGACATTTCTCCATGACGTTTCAGAGCTGACTATATTGTTGTCCCTTGCAACACCACATATGGGGCACGTTTGCATGACCTTGCTTCTACAGCTTTGACTCAATTAGGGCAGGTATTACTTCTACAGCTGTAATTTGTTGGGATGCATCCATAGTGACATGGATGTTTCCATGTCACCTAATGAAGGAATAGCATGTTGGTACCTATGTTGTCTTCCTTTCCCTAGCAACATCTGATTTTGCTGATACTTAATATCAGTGAAAGGTAGCTGTGTGCATAGGACTGTGCCTGTATAATTGGTAGGGTACCTTACAATAGTATCCAATTCTTGGCTACTAGTTCATTGTGTTGTGCTGGAAGTGGACAGGTTTGTGGTGGAGTGGTCGTATACTTGTGGTATGGTTAGTGTCATAGCTAGAAATCTTCTCTGCTATTGTAGTCATCTGTGACCAAGATTTTCTGGTGTGTTACCTTTGTAATTCAAGGTGCAATGCATGGTTTTGTATTGGCACATGATACTGCCACTTTGCTGTCAGTTCAGGCAGGGGATAAATTGACATGATGGTATGCTTTGTATCCGGAAAATAGAGAAATGTAGGTTTCAGGAGGCCCAATATGAAAGAGATCATCTCCCAGCGGATAATGATGATCCATCTGAGGTGAATGAAGAACCTGTGGACAATGGGGATGAGGGTAGCTCCTCTTCTCCCACAATCTCTAGAGCACCCACAGACACATACCTGTATATTGCTAGGCCGACCAAAAGACTAGCTTTAGAAAGTCAGCTTTCAGAGATAGAAAACAAAGAACAGAGTTGGGATTGGAACCCATCTCTGGTGAAGGCATACAAGTGTTGAAAGAAAAAGCTTTTAACATCAAACTCCCAAAAGGAGTTGTCCCTCCCTTCACTGAAGGGGATGATGTAGTGAAATAGTTTTCTGCCTTTGAAAGAACCAGCATTGGGTTGGAAATTGAAAAGAAACACTGGGGCACACTTATGTGGGAGTTATTCTCAGGAAAGTGCAGGGATATGCTTTTGGCACTGAATGAGCCAGATTCTAAATCCTGTGACCTCATGAAGGGTACCCTGATTGAGGGATTTGTATTTACAACTGAAGAGCACAGGATAAAGTTCAGGGTGGCTGGAAAATCCCAAAGACAAACCTGGGTTCACTTTGTGGACTGTTCAGTAAAAATGCTGGGTAGTTGGTTATCTGGGAACAAGGTATAAGATTATGATGGGCTGTTTAATGTATGTATGAAAACGCATCTGTTGAGTAATTGTTCCAATGATAGACTACATCAACATCTGGTAGACCTGGGTCCATGTTCCCCTCAAGAATTGGGGAGGAAGGCAAACCATTGGGTCAAAACAAGGGTGACCAAAACTGCCACTGGTGGGGGAGACCAAAAGAAAGAGGTTAACAAGCCCCCCCCCACACCCCCACAAGGGAAAGATGGGAGCCAGGGTAAAAACAATGAGGAGTCTTCTCAATGCCCTAAAACTTCTGCACAAAAGGGTGGGCCCAGAGACCACTCACAGTCCAGGGGAGGATACAAAGGGAAACACTTTGACCCCAGCAAGGCTTGGTGCCAAGACTATAAGACAAAAGGGCACCAAACTGGAGACTCTGGCTGTAAAAACAAAAAGAATGCCTCTAGTCAACCTTCAGTAAATGCAGTTGCCAATATCCAGATGGGGTGAGAGGTGAGGCCTGACCATGTTAGTGTTCCCACAGAGGCACCATTAGTCACTGAGGGTGGGGTAGATTTATCCTGTGCTGCCTGGCCAAGTAATGTGAAAAAATACAGGCAGCACCCTGTGATTAATGGGGAAAAGACAGAAGCCTTGAGGGAAACAGGGGCTAGCATCACTATGGTGTCTCAGCATCTGTTCCCCTCAACTCAATTCATGTTAGGGAGGTCTTATCCTGTCACCGATGCTGACAATGAGACCAAGCTCCACCCCATGGATATGGTAAACTTTGAATAGGGAGGTGTAGCAGGTCAAAACAAAGTGGTTGTGTCCTCATCCGTCCCTGTAGATTGCCTACTTGGTAGTGGTCTGGAGCATCCTCTCTGGGCTGAGGTAGAGCTAAAAACCCAGACAGCAATGCTTGGAATCCCTGAGTGGGATTTTGTCAAGACTAGGGCACAGAGAACACTTCAGGGAGAAAAAGGAGAGCTGGATCCTGAAATAGTGGACCAGCCTCCCAAGATAAAAGACAAGAAGACTGGGGGACCAGCTTCAAAACAGATCCCCAGACAGGACCCCTCTCCTCAGGAGGAGGAGTCACCTACCTTAGAGTAAACTAAGCCTGTAGAGCTTGGGCCTTGCCATCCAAAGCTCTTGGGCCCAAGGGGACCCTCTAGGGAAGATCTGTTCCAGGGACAGAGAAAGTGTCCCACTCTTGAAAGCCTGAGACATCAAGCTGCTCAGGAAGAGCTAGGAAATGTCAGTGGTACCCACAGGGTCTTCTGGGAGGAGGGGCTCCTGTACACTGAGGCCAGAGACCTCAAGCCTGGTGCAACCAGGAGGGTGGTAGTGCCACAGAAGTTCAGGGACTTCCTTCTCACTTTAGCCCATGCCATCCCCCTAGCAGATTACCTAGGCCGGAACAAAACATGGAGTTGGTTAGTTAACCACTTCTCCTGGCCAGGTATGTCCAAAAAAGTGAAGGACTTATGTCATTCATGTCCCTCTTGCCAAGCCAGTGGCTAGGCAGGTGGGCACCTAAACAGAGGGTCAAACTTCATGTCTGTATATTTGAAACATATGTGGCAGGAATGTGGAGTGACTTATAAGTTCACTACCCCATACCATCCATAAAAAATGGGCTGGGAGAAAGGTTAAACCAGACCCTAAAAGGCATGATTAGAGGACTCCCTGAAAAGCTCAGAATGAGATGGGATGTCCTACTTCCTTGCCTGCTGTTTGCCTACAAAGAAGTGCCACAAAAAGGAGTAGGTTTTTTACCCTTTGTACTTTTGTTTCAGCACCCTGTTAGGGGACCACTAAGGGGGTCATTCTGACCCTGGCGGCCGGTGACCGCCAGGGTCACCGACTACGGGAGCACCGCCAACAGGCTGGCGGTGCTCCCAAGGGCATTCTGACAGCGGCGGTTCAGCCGCGGTCAGAAAGGGTAAACCGGCGGTCTCCCGCCGGTTTACCACTGCCCCATTGAATCCTCCATGGCGGCGGAGCGCGCTCCGCCGCCATGGGGATTCAGACACCCCCTACCGCCATCCTGCTCATGGCGGGAAACCCGCCATGAACAGGATGGCGGTAGGGGGTGCCGCGGGGCCCCTGGGGGCCCCTGCAGTGCCCATACCAATGGCATGGGCACTGCAGGGGCCCCCGTAACAGGGCCCCACAAAGTATTTCAGTGTCTGCTTTGCAGACACTGAAATACGCGACGGGTGCAACTGCACCCGTCGCACCCCTGCAACTACGCCGGCTCAGAATTGAACCACGTTGCAGGGACATTTCCGCTGGGCCGGCGGGCGCTCTTTTGGAGAGCGCCCGCCGGCCCAGCGGAAATGTTTGAATGGCCGCCGCGGTCTTTTGACCGCGGTGCGGTCATCTGTCGGCGGTACCTTGGCGGACGGCCTCTGCCGTCCGCCAAGGTCTGAATGACCCCCCAAGTCTTGTAAGGGAAGGCTGGGAGAGACCTCTCAAAGAGCCCAAACCGGATATTGTGGACTATGTGTTTGGCCTATGTTCCAGAATGGCTGAGTACATGGAGAAAGCCAGCAAAAATATTTAGGCCAGCCAAGATCTTCAACAGCTTTGGTATGACCAGAAAGCTGCTATGGTGGAGTTCTAACCAGGGCAGAAAGTTTGGGTGTTGGAGCCTGTTGCTCCAAGGGCCCTCCAGGACAAATCGTCGGGGCCCTATCCCATTCTTGAAAAGAAAGGGCAGATCACTTATCTAGCTGACCTAGGCAGTTGCAAAAATCCCAAGAGAATCATACATGTCAACCACCTAAAACCCTTTTATGATAGAGCTGATGTGACCATGCTCATGGTCATAGATGATGGACAGGAAGATGAGAGTGACCCTCTCCCTTATCTTCCCAAGATGGTTCTGTGGATGGAGTGGTCTTGTCAGACACCCTCTCAGGCCAGCAGCAGACTGATTGCAGTAAAGTATTCAACCAGTATCCTGGGCTCTTTTCTCTGAACCCTGGAAAGACAAAGTGGTGTATCCATGATGTGGGCACTGGTCATAGCCTGCCTGTCTATATCAAAATCTAAAGACAGTCAGACCATGTCAGAAAAAGTGTAGAAGCTGAAGTCAAGAAAATGTTGGATTTGGTGTCATTGAACCCTCAGAGAGCCCTTGGCCAACCCAGTAGTGTTAGTCCCCAAACCTCACTCCAAGGGTGACAAGAAAGAAATTAGGCTTTGTGTGGACTACAGGGGCCTAAACCCAGTTACCAAGATGAGATGCACACCCAATCCAAAGAGCTTATGAGCTCATTATAAGACTAGGGGAAGCCAAGTATCTGAGTACTTTTGATTTAACATCAGGGTATTGGCAGAATGGCCAGACCCCAGGGGTAAAAGAGGGGTCAGCATTTTCTACTCTTAGTGGGCATTATCATTTCAGTGTTATGCCCTTTAGACTCAAAAATGCACCTGCCACCTTCCAAAGGTTGGTGAACCAAGTCCTTGCTGGACTTGAAACGTTAAGTGCAGCTTACTTAGATGACATAGCTGTCTATAGTTCCACCTGGCAATATCACCTGATCTACCTTGGAAAGTTCCTTGAGGCTCTGCAGAAAGCAGGCCGCACTGTCAAGGCCAGTAAGTGCCAGATAGGACAGGAAAAAGTTGTGTATATGGGCCACCTAGTTGGTGGAGGCCAAGTACAACCTCTGCAACCCAAGATTCATACCATTCTGGCTTGGGAAGTTCCTACAACACAAACACAAGTCAGGGCATTCCTTGGCTTAACTGGATACTACAGGAGGTTTGTGAAGGACTATGGCTCAATAGTGCCCCTCTCACAGAACTCGCCTCTAAAAAGATGCCCAGAAAACAAAAAAAACTAGACTGTGAGTTTTCAAGAGGCCTTTGACACTCTGAAGAAAGCTACGTGCTCTGCTCCAGTACTACAAGCACCATACTACTCAATGGGGATTCATAGCCCAGACAGATGCTTCAGAGATGGGGATAGGAGTAGTCCTCTCCCAAAGGAATGATGATGGACATGACCAGCCAGCTGTTTTTATTAGCAAAAAGCTACTCCCTAAGGAAGTAAAACGGAGTGCCATTGAGAGGGAAGCCTATGCTGTGGTTTGGGCTCTGAAACAGGTGAGGCCATACTTGTTTGGCTCTCACTTCACTGTTCAGACTGACCACAAGCCTATCAGGTGACTACAAACAAATGTAAGGTGAAAACCCCAAGCTGCCAGTGCAGGCTGAGTGTACTGGGGCAAATCTAAAAAGGCAAACTCGACATGGCACACTCTCAGTGTGCCCTGCCCACCCTCACTGCATATAATATGGGTAAGTCACCCCTCTGGTAGGCCTAACAGCCCTAAGGCAGGGTGCACCATAATATATGTGAGGGTATTATTGCATGAGCAATATGACCCCACTGTGTCCTTATCCAAACCTGAGAAATAGTGAGTGAACAGAGCAGCCATTTTAAGTACATGTACTGGACAGTGGTCAAACACGAGTTCCTCAGCTACATGATGGCTACTCTGTACCCTGGGTTGTTTGGTATCAAACAACTCAGAATTTTAAATCTAAACTGGTACCAGTGTTGGATTTCACCCTAAATGTACCCAGGGGTCGCCATAGATGTACCCCCCTGCAAAAGCTAACCTAAACTGGCATAGTTGCTGACTGGTTCCATAGACTGCCAATATACAAACCTGGGGGAGAGACATGGATCTCTAATTTGTAAAACAATGCCCTTCCTGGGTGGAGTAGCTAACACCCCCACCCCAGGAATGTGCAACACCCTTGCAGTGAGCTTCAAATGGCTACTGCCCCTAAAACTCAGGCCCCCAAGCCTTCTGCTAGCAGCAGATGTCTTCCCCCTTGCAAGCCCTCACTTTTGGCAGGAGCAAAGGCTGGAAACCAAACAAAGGGTAGGAGGAGTGGCCATACTGAGCATGCAGCACCCCAAGGGGCTTGCAGGAGAAGTGGACCTTCCATCTCATTTTCCTCCATGTCGGATGGCAGGAAGATGTCCAATAGGGTTTAGGGAAGAGTCCCTTCCCATAGGAAGTAGTCACTGTAGTGGATCTAGCCACCAAAGGGTAAGTGTCCCATTGGACATTACTAGGTTTCCCCTAAAATGCCCACTACATTCAGTATTTAGTGGGCTCCCCTAGACCAAGAATTTAGATTCATCTGGAAGAATAGAAGACAGCACCAAATGACCCACCAAGACGAGAACAGAGGACCTGCTGCACGAGAAGAGGCTCCAAGATCCCTGCTTGCTGCACCAGTGACCTGATAATCACCAATGTGGAGGAGCTGACCACTGGACCGACCTAAAAAGACCCCAAGGACCTCCGGGCTTTGTAAATGGCCCAAGATCTCCATCCTGAGTGGAGGCACCACTCAAGAAATTAAAGGAACCTGCAAACTGGTGAGAGACACTTCATCAACTGGATGATATCTCTGCAACCTGAAGTCACAGCCATACCTCATGACAGACCAATGACAGCCCTGATGAGACCTGCAAGAGTATCAACATTGGTGGCACAGCACCCTTCCATGGCTGAGTTGCGGCAATACCCCAGGGACTGACCAGTACACATCCAACATCATCAAAAACAACTCCCCCAGAGCTGCAACTGGGCCAGGAGGAAGCCCCAGTCAAGGGACTTCAGGGACACCCAACACCTCCTGCCAGTTTGCCCACGACATCCTGCACATCCTCAGGAAAAAGACTTAACTCCAGCTCCAAAGGGTCCCTTTGAGCACAGCATCCAAGTCCTACAAAACGCCCTCAACCTGGACGCCCTGAGCCTTGCATTGTGAGATCTGCTGTGTGCCCCGGGTCCCCAAACCCTTGTGACCTCATTAGCCCAAGGGGCCCCCCAGCCACCAACTTAAAATCTGCAAACCAGCTCCTTTTCCAAGTAGCCCATCCAGGTGGCCCTGTGCCAAAAGGTTTTCCAACGCTGCTCCCACCGGAACTGGGAGACACCTGTGGCTCTCCATCTGGCACATGGTACCCACTGACTACCTTGAACACCCTGCAAAGGAGGAGACTGGTAACTCAACTGTATGATTTTTAATGCATTTTTAAAGGTGACTGCCTATTGAATCCTATGGTATGTAATTACACACAGGAAGACTAACTTTATAAAAATTTTGAAAAGTCATATCTCAAAACATACTTAACTTATCTTAAAGATATTGATCTTAAAATGTATATACAAATGTATATACAAATTATAAATTCTGGTCTTGAGTTACTCATTGAGTGTGTGTGGTGCATGATTGGATTTGTGAGTGCAGCAAAAACTTAGCATATCTCCTGAATTAGCCTAACTGCTCAACCAGCTACCTAGTGCCTAGTTTTGCACACTACATAGAGGTCCAGCCTCTGACAATGGGTATGTGTCAGAAATGGGATCTCTAGTTGGCAATCGGTTTACACCCTGTCCAAGTAGGTTTTCTCACCCTAGTCAGGGCAAGGGAGACACAAAGCTCAGATAACCCCTGCTCACTCCCTTTGTTCCTTGGCACAAGCAGTCAGGCTTATCTAAAAAGCAATTTGTAAGGCATTTGCAAATAACACACAGTATTACAGTAATATATTGAAAACACTACAAAAGGACACCGCATAAGTTTTAGAAAAGTAGCCAATATTTATCTGTGTAAAACAAGACCAAAATGAGAAAAATCCAACATACAGTAACAAAGATATGAATTTTGCAAGAATTACTTAAAAATGAAGTTCCTTGAAGCCAATAAATCCGTCTGGGACTATCACGGCGTAATGAACAACAAATTCAACAATTCAGGCTGACAGCAAACACTATCTTGGAAATGTTGGGGGTTGTGATCTTCGCAATGAGATCCGGAGTGGCCTGTTTTTGGGATATGAGTTATCAAATGAAAGAAAGAGTCTAGCACCCCACTTTCTATAAAAGTGTGTACAATTTCAACCCCCAAAGACCATAAAAAATCTATGATCATTATTGAGCTTTTTAAATTTTGGCTGAACTGACATTCCAGATTATGCACAACGCATAAAACCAGTATAGTAGGCTGGCCTGGTTTGTAGTGGTAACCTAAGGTACTTACACCTTATACCAGGTCCAGTTATCCCTTATTAGTGAACTAAAGTCAGTATTTAGAAGGCATGCTCTCTAGGGGTAGTGTGGATGAGAGGCCAAGGCCTAACTAGGAGACATGAAAAGCTCATGCAATACCACTGTAGTCACACAGTACTCGCACACAAAATAAATTACTCAGTGTTACAAAAATAAAGATACTTTATTTTGGTGACACAAACACCAAAAATACCTTAGAGACTATACTCCCTTAGGAGGTAAGTAATATACACAGTATATACACTAGAATGCAGAATTAGCTTTAAAAACAGTTGGTAAACAGGGCAAATAGTGAAAATCACAATAGATAGAAATTACCCTAAGGGGAACACAAACCATATACTGAAATAGTGGGGGGTATTAAAAACATCAAAGGTAAGTAATAGAACTAACCCAGAGCCCAGGAAAGCAGGAGTAAATCACAGTAACTTTCCTAGAACATACAAGAACGTGAGAAAGAAGATTATGCAAGAACCAGAAGAGACTGCAAGACACCAACAATGGATTCCTGGACCTGCAGACCTATGGAAGAAGGGGAGAGGGGGACCAAGTCCAAGAAGCACTGAAGAGTCCAGGGAGAAAGGAGTCCCTGCTAACCCGGATGAAGGTGCAAAAGAAGATCCACTGGTGAAGAAGAACAGTCTGTACTGCACCCAAGAAGACGCATGCGGGTTCCTGGTTGGTGCAGATGATGTCCCACGCTGGATGAATGATTGCAGTCTGGTTTGTGTCGCTGGATTCCACCAACAAGCCTTGGCACAGGCAAAGCTTGTGGTTAGCGGAAAATGGCACTGCCCGGGACCAGGAGGGACCTGGTGGCCTCTAACCAGGAGGGGGAGACAGAGGAGGCTCTCAGCAACTCAGAGAGCCCTTAGAAGACCAGGCAGCGTGCACAGGAGTCCCACAGCATGGGGACTACGCAGCACTACACAAAGTGATCCCACACCATTGTGAACCATGCAGGAGGCTGTGCATCTCAGGAAGGAGTGCTGGGGGACGGAGCTGCATGGGGCATGAAGAACTTCATGGGAGAATGCCAGCAAGCCTTTTCAACAGCAAAACACATGATGCAAGGGAGTACTGTCTTGGGTGGGGAGACAAGCTCTTACCTCCACCAAAGTTGGACAGCTGGACTTCAGGACCACTTCAGTCCACCACATGTGTTGCTGGATCCACACACTTCTTCAGGAGAGGGGACCCAAACCACCAGTTGTCGCTGCAGAGAGGTGCCTGCTGAAGCAGGGAAGTGACTCCTTCACTTCAAGGGAGATTCCTTCGTTCTTCTGGTGCAGGCTGAAGACTGGCTGTCCTCTGAGGATGCATGACTGGGAAACAGTTGCAGTTGCTGGCAGGAGCTGAAGATAAAATGTTGCAGAAGTAATTTTTGATTCTTTGTTGCAGTTTTGGAGTTCCTGGAGGGTCCATATGCAGTTTCTTTGGTAAGAACGTGAAGTAAAGGTTGCAGAGGATTCCTGCGGGAGTCTTGCAATCCAAATCTGAAGAACCACCCTAGAGAGAGACCCTAAATAGCCCTAAAAGGGGGATTGGTCAGCTAACAGGTACGCACCTATCAGGGGAGGGCTCTGACATCACCTGCTGACACTGACCACTCAGATGCTCCCAGAGTGCCCTACCACCTTGGAATCCAAGGTGGCAAAACCCAGGGACCCTCTTGTGGAGCTCTGGGTACCACCGCTGGGGTGGTGATGGACAGGGGAGTGGTCACTCCCCTCTCCTTTGTCCAATTTCACATCAAAGCAGGGACTGGGGGTCCCTGAACTGGTGTAGACTGGATTATGCAAGGGGGGCACTATATGTGCCCTTCAAAGCATTTTCAGAGGCTATGGGAGGCTACCCCTCCCATGTCTTTATCACCTATTTCGAAGGGTAGAGGGTGTAACATCCCTCTCACAAAGGAAATGCTTTGTTCTACCTTCCTGGGCATGAGCTGCTCAAGCAACAGGAGAGCAGAAACATGTCTGTGAGGTGGCAGCAGCTAGGGCTGCCTGGAAAACCTCAGAAGGCTGTAATGGCAGTACTCGGGGTCCTCTAAGGAGCCCCCAGAGTGCATGGAATCATACAAACGATGCTTGCAAAAGCCTTGGGGTATGATTCCAACATGTTTGATAGCAAACATGGCCATATTCAGAGTTACCAATGTGAAGCTATAGTGATCCATGTATAGTGCACGCGTAAAATGGCGTTCCTGGACTCACGAAGTCTGGGAAATTACTCCTGGAGGTCATGGGGGTGCAGGGGTGCCCTCAAACACAGCTACTCTGCACCCAGCCTTCAGGGCTAGAAGGCCTGCAATACTGGTGACTTATAAGTGACCTGGTGCTGTGAAAATGGCAGTGAAAGGGTGCATGCACCATTTCACACGCTTCAATGGCAGTCCTGTAGAAGCCTTTGCGTAGGCTCCATATGGGTGGAAAAAGAAATGCTGCAGCCCATAGGGATCCCCTGGAACCCCAATGCCATGGGTACCTAGGTACCATATAGTATGGACTTATAGGGGTGACCAGTATGCCAATTTTGGGTGAAATACTGGGTTGCCAGTATGCAGTGACAACAGTTAGAAGAGAGAGAGCATAGGCATTAGGGCCCTGGTTAGCAGGATCCTAGTGGACACAGTGAAGGACACTGACAAAGAGGCCAAACATGGGGGCAACCATGCTGGAAAGAGGCTACTTTCCTGCAACCAGTTTAAGATCTGACTTGTCCAAACTTTTCTAGCAAATTATTGACGGTTGAACACACATGTATTCTCAGAATATTGCAACAGGATATGCTTGAATTAAAACTCTTACACACAGGTGACAGCAAAACAATCAGAATAATTGATGGTTACTGTTGGGTTCACTTTTGTAACATTCATTGAAGGTGACCCCGTCCCCATAGCATATAAATCACATTTGTACTCCACAGCTGAACAGCACTTTGCTCCCACTAATACAATTCTGATTGCTGTCATAAAAGAGAAACCTCTGGTGCAGGGGAAATGTATTGTTATTGTGACCCCTATACCAGCCTTAGATGCTGTTACAAAAGCCAGCGCCTCACATCCACGCAACATCTCTGTTGCCACTGATGCTGATTATGTTTTGGATCCAAAACTTCAGGACAAGAGTTCCTCGAATATAAAATTGAATACCCAACACCTACTAGCATTTTAACTATTGAGCAATACCAAACAATAATGTACACTGATGGTTCAGCACAGCCCGCAGTAGGCACAAAACATCAATACTCTGCAGCTTGCGCGGCTGTGAGTGGATTCATGAGGGACTGCAAGTTCCACTCGCAGAACACATACTCACAGACTTTAGGGGACTGCACTGCACAATTGGCAGAGCTTAAGGCTCTATTGTTGACACTGGAACATATGGATCCTGACCTTTTGGCACTAATTGTGTGATTCCTACTATTGTGTCCAGTCCCTTAATGAATACCTGCATTACTGGCTCCAGAATGGATTCAGAGATTCAAAAGGGAACACCATCAACCATACACTTCTGTGGGGGAAGATAGCAGATCTAAAAGAGACACTACCAAGTGCCCATGTAGTAGATACAATGGGCCATTAATGTGTAGGAATACACTTTGCAGGAAACTCTTTGGCTGATGAGGCAGCCAAGTCAGCAGTTGCTACAGCTTCTGTTGCTTCGATTACTCATTGAAGGACAAGGATGGATGATGAAACACTGGCTGATGTGAAAGCTTTGGCTGAGAGCAAGCCCGTGCCAAAGGCATACCTCACCAAATATTCCTACCATCTAAGCACCTAAAATGTTGCATTTGCAACCATACTAGGGGTTGGTGATTGTGTGATCCACAAACAAGATGAAAGATTAGTCCTAATAAATGCAGCACATGAGGGGGTTGCCGCTGCCCATGAAGGTCTTGTGGCTACTATTGCATTGTTGCAAAACTGCTATTGGTGACCAAGTCTATACAAACAAGCCGTATAGTATGTCCTTTGTTGTCCACTGTCAAATGCCCACTGCAGACACCCCTTCTTATTTCCAACAAACCATTGCAATGTGTGCACCTGGACAATTGTGGTCCACTAATGCCTAACGGTGCATACAAATACATTCTATTCACTGTTGGCTCTTGCTCCAGGTTTCTATCGGTATGGCCACAATGATCAGCGTACACTTGAACTGCTATTAAAGATTTTCATGTCTTTATCAGGACATGCGCAGTTGAGGCTTTCCATTAGGAACAGGGCCCTACCTCTGCTTCCAGGGCATTCAATCAATCTATCAATCAGTTTTTGAAGAGTGCAATTACTCACCCGTGAGGGTCTCAAGGCTCTGGGGGGAGGGGCAGGGAGGCCAACAGAGCCTCATTTGAAGAGCCACATCTTGAGCATCTTCCTGGAGATGGTGAAGCTGGTGAGCGATGGGCTCTTTCTGAGGTGCAGGGATGGGTTGTTCCAGCTTTTTACTGCGAGGTAGGTGAAGGACCTTCCTCTGGTGGTGGTTTTCTGTATGCGTGGGATGGTGGCCAGTGCTTGCAGGGCAGAGCGGAGGGATCTGGTGAGGTTGAGGAAGGAGCCTGAGTGGTTTAGGTAGGCTGGCCCGATGTTGTGAATGGCTTTATAGGTGTAGGTGAGTAGCTTGGAGATGATTAATTTCTCCACCGGGAGCCAGTGGAGGGTCCTCAGGTGCTAGGAGATATTTTCCTGGTGGGGAGGTTCAGGACGAGTTTGGTGGTGGAGTTTTGGATGGGTTGCAGCTTTCTGATGTTTTTTGTTGTGGTGCCGCGTAGACTGTGTTCCTGTAGTCGACCTTACTTGTGACTAAGGCATGGATGATTGTCCTGTGGCAGTCTACTGGGATTCATCTGAAAATCTTTTGGAGTTGACTGAGGGTGTGCCAGCAGGAGGAGATGACTGTGTTTACCTGTTGGGTCACTGATAGGGAGGAGTCGAAGATGGTTGCTAGGGTGCAGGTGTGGTCAGTCAGAGAAGGTGGGGCGCTGAGAGATGTGGGCCACCAGGAGTCATCCCAATCTGAGGTGGAGTTTCTGAAGATGATGAGCTTGGTCTTGCCCGAGTTGAGCTTGAGTAAGCTCTCTCTCATACAGACGGCGACAGCTTGCTTTCCGGTGTGGAAGCTTCTCTTGGCCTCGTCCAGGTTTTCAATGAGGGACAAGGTGAGTTGTGTGTCATTGGCGTATAACACAATCTTCATTCCTTGGCCTCTGACAATGGCTATGAGTGGGGCCATGTATGTGCTGAAGAGTGTTGGGCTCATGGGGGATCGCTGAGTAACTCTTCAGCTGACTTCTGTAGGTATGGATGTGTATGGTGGGAGCCTTACTCTCTGTGTTCTTCCAGAGATGAAGGAGTGGATCCATTGCAGGGCTTTTCTGTGGATTCCTGCATTGTGGAGTCTGTTGCATAAGGTTCTGTGGGAGACCATGTTGAACGCTACTGACAGGTCAAGCGGTATGAGTGCTGCAGTGTGGCCACAGTCTAGGAGTGTGTGGATGTCATCAGTGGCTGCAAGAAGAGCTGTCTCCTTGCTGTTGTTTTGGCGGAACCTGGACTGGGAGGTGTTCAGTAAGTTGTCCTAGATGAATTGCTGCAGCTGTGAGTTGATGGCCTTTTCCAGTACTTTGGCCGGGTAGGGTAACAGCGAGATAGGCTGGAAATTCTTTAGCTCTGATGTGTCAGCTGAAGGTTTATTCTGGAGGCAGCGTACCTCAGTGTGTTTCCAGTCTTCTGGGAAAGTGGCAGTGTTGATGGAGCGGTTCATTGTCTTGTGAAGCTCGGGAGCAATGGATGTGCTGGCTCTGATGTGGTGGGGGCAGGGTATGGGTGCTCCGGAGTGAGTGTGGATCATGATGCTTCCTGTTTCCTCAGTGGTGAGAGTAGACCAGCTGTGGATGGTTTGAGTGGGTTCTGAGAGGTGGGTTGGTCATCGGTTCTGACGCTGCACTGGTTCTTCAGGAGGAAACTGTTGTAAATGTCCTTGATCTTGGGTGGAAGAAGGTGGGGAGTTTGTTGCAGAGTTCTTGCGACAGGAGGATGCTTGTGGCCTCGGAAGGGGGATTGGTGAATTTGTTGATAACCATAAAGAGTTCCTTCGTGTTGTGAGTGGAGGAGTTGATGCTTTCCCGGAGTGCGTTTTTTTGCATTTTTTATGCGTCTGTGGTGGCGACTCTGAAGGAGGTAAGGTCTTCACTAGTTTGGCTGTTTCTCCATTTCTTCTCTAGGTGTCTGAAGTTGTGCTTGGATTCCAGGAGTTCAGTGGTGAACCAGCTGGCTTTCTTTGGGATGCGCTTGGCCGATGTTAAACGTAGGGGAGCTAGAGCATCGACGCATTCGGTGATCCAGGAGTTGAGGTTGTGTGCTGCGGTGTTGGCACCATCAGAGGGAGGTTGGGGTGATTTGGCAAGTGTCGTGGTGAGTTTGGCATCCGTGAATTCATTCCATTTCCTGTGGGGGACCCTTGGGGCATGGATGTGGCTGCTGAGTGCAGTGATGGTGAAGTTTAGGCAGTGGTGGTCTGTCCAGTCTGGGGTATTGATGGTTATGATGGTAATCCGGTTGACTGAGGTAAATATGGGGTTCAGTGTTTGTCCTGCGACATGCATCAGTGCAGTGATTAGTTGCCTGAGGCCGAGGCAGGTGAGGTTGTCTTGTAGGGAGGTGATGTTTTGGTTGTGTGGCCCTTGAGGTGGAAATTCAGGTCACTGAGGATGAGGTAGTCGGAGCACGCCAGGGCCAGGGGGGTGGCAATGTCTACAATGGCATTTATGAATGCTGAGCAGAGACTGGACGGTCAGTAGACCAGGTGCCACAGATGGAGGAGTTGTGATCGCCATGGATCAAAAAGTGCAGGTGTTCCATTGCAGTGCAGTGACCCTCCGTGTTGGCCGTGATGCGTAGTGAGGACTTGTGTACGATGGCAACTCCTCCACTGGGAGGGGAGGGCCAGTCCTTCCTTGGGATGCTGTAGCCATCCGGTATAGCAATGGCGATGTCTGGTCCAGAGGTGGGTTTGGCCCAGGTCTCATTAAGGAAAGCGATGTCTGGTCTGGCGGAGTCGATTGGCCCCTCGAGTTCGGTGGCATGCTTATAGAGGTAGCATATATTCAGGAGGAGGCAGTTGATGAGATTGAGGTGGGCGTTGGTGTTTCCGGGTGTGAGGTGTTTCTTCTGATTGTTGTGGCTGCAACTGAAGTTGCAGTTCCTGCTGTATATAAGTCTGTAGGTGTCTTTGGGAGATGTTGTGCAGCAGACGCTGAGACGTTTGGTGTTGAGGCGGTGGAGGGTCCAGGCATTGTAATGGAGGGTAGCTTGTGGACGGATTATCGGAGATCCAGGGTTTCTGGCGCTGGAAATGGTCTAGGTGCAGACGGGCTCAGATGGGTTTGCCTTTGGAACACCAGCAGCCGCAATATAAGAAGGAGAGGGAGATGGGGGTTCGGTCAGCTGGGAGGGGGTGGGCCACAGTGGCAGCAGCGGCACAGGAGGAGAAGGGCAGGAGAAAAGGAGTAAAAGGAGTAAAGGAGTAAAAGGAGAAAAGGAATAAAAAAGAGTAAAAAGAGGAGAAAAAGAGTGAAAGAGCGGAGATTCTTACTTGTGGATGGCCACTTGGCCACCAGGGATGAGGCCTAGACGGAGCCTGCAGGTAGAGGAAAGCCTTGGACTAAGAAGGCTCTCAGTCCAATCCAGAAGTCAAAGGAGCAATAGCGGCAGCAGCAGCAGGAGGAGCTGGGGAGGGCAACAGACAGTGACCACAGAGCATTCAGGGACACCATGGCAACAATGGCGGTCCAGCTATATTTCTCATCTCCATATCATCCCTAAGGAAATGCTGTTGTGGAGCGGAAGAAGTGAGACTTAAAGCAATCCATAACAGCTAGATTGTTCGTTTCAGGTAGCTGGTTTAACCACCTGTATAGAGTCCAGAAAGCACTTAATAATCTGACCAGAAGGTCCTTGGGGGGCGCATCCCCTATGAGGTTCTTTTCAGCATTCTTATGTATGTTTCAGATCTTAATGGCATTGATGCTGTGGCGGCAGAAACACCCTTTGACAGAAATGAACATGTCACTCTCTTGCAGGAATTACAACATTTCCATAATGACAACTCATCTACATGTGCCACCACCTTGGGAATGAGGAATACACCAACAATGCCTACCGGATGGAATCCGAGAGTA
Organism: Pleurodeles waltl; assembly: GCF_031143425.1. Lineage (NCBI taxonomy): Eukaryota > Metazoa > Chordata > Amphibia > Caudata > Salamandridae > Pleurodeles > Pleurodeles waltl. The sequence goes on from NC_090438.1 coordinate 409,719,862, forward strand.
GGGAATCCAGTGCGTGAAAAGATTGTTCTGAAGAAAGAATTTGGCTCTGCATATTGAGCACTGGTTCCATTCCTGGGAATACCTGGTACCAGAATTGTCATTTTACCACTGTTGCCTGGTTCCAAAGAGAACCACTTTTTTTGATTCGACAATCTCAGGTTACAACAATTGGCCACTCCTACATAGTAAACAACAAGTTCCTGCACCCCTCTCACTGACAGTCAGGATGTGCCTCTCTAAAATTTGACCATCAATAATAAAACTTCCCTGAGCATGGGGAGGGTGGAAAAGAGCTTTCATTAGTACCTCTCACTACATCTGTGACAAGAGATGTCCAAAGTTCTGAGTTATTATACTTAGATTAAACACAAATGGATGGATAGTTTACTATGAATCACCAAGAGATACATCTGCCAGTTCTCCTCCTCCTACATTAGCTCCAGTGTTTGCACAAATTGCTTCTGGTTACTTTGCCGACATTAACAATTCTTTTTCTTATTCTTCATCTTCGACTGATCCTGCAACAAGTGCATATAAGGTATTTCAAAACTAAGGGCCTGATTACAACTTTGGAGGAGGTGTTAATCCGGCCCAACTGTGACGGAGATACCACCAGCCGCATTACGAGTTCTATAGGATATAATGTACTCGTAATATGGCTGGTGGTATATCCGTCACTTTACCGTCACTTTTGGGACGGATTAACACCTCCGAAGTTGTAATCAGGCCCTAAATATCTAATTTGTCTATGGAATTATCTATGAGCTATAATACCTTTGCTTGCCTTCCTCTTTTGAATTGGGCTTGTCATCGCTTTCTTCTTGCTGATGCATGGTCACTATCTTCCTGAACACTCAGCTGTTGAACTGGTGGATGAATTTTGAAGCCTCTCTTGTCCTCACATAAGGTCCAAAGAGACTTGTCCCTATTGATCTTTTCAACTATTCCAATTTTTGATGGGATTGTTTGGGATAAAGTTTCATTTGACATATATGGACCAACGGAAATGATTCAAATTCCATATGCATTAAAAGTTTCTGTGAATTATATAATAACACCTGAGGTAGTTTCTGATGATTGGGACAGTTGATTCTATGCTTTCTGAGCTTGAATATTACGCTGTGTTTGAAAGTGAAAATGTTTACTAATCAACAGCATATGAAAGGGAAATGTTCACCGTCATTACTGACATAACTTTATACATAAAGCCAGAGCCCAGAGAACTGTTTATAAAAATACACAATGGGAACATTGTCCAACTCCACCAGTGGGGAGTTCTAAAACGCATATAGAAATGTGTACATATTTTTCTGGGCACGATGTCACAAATGCTGAGTCTTATTATTTTAAATTGCCCCCTTAGAAATTGCAAAATGTTATTTTAACTCACACAAATTTAATCTATTCTGATTCCTTTGTTTTCGCAGTTGGCCATTGAAGGCTATAATATGGTTTATGTCGATTGACTTAAAGAGTGTAAGGGGAACTAGAGATTGCCAATTACAGGGAAGCTTTGTTTATAGCATGCCTGAATCCATTGCAGATTATGGGCCTCATGATAGGACTGGCGGTCGGACCACCAGACCGCCATATTGGCGGTCCCAAAAAAAACACTATGTTGGTGCCATGTTTACAGGGCTACTCATGTGGGTAGTGCAATCAGTGCTGCAGGCCCACTAGTAGCATTTGATTTACAGGACCTGGGTACCTCTGGTGCACTTTACTAGGGTATAATCAGTAAATCAAACGTGCCCATCATGGATAAACAAATCACCAATACAATTTAGACAGAGAGCATATGCACTTTAGCACTGGTTAGCAGTGGTTAATAACCCAGAGGCCTAAAGCCAACAAAAACTGGTCAGAATAAATAGGAGGAAGGAGGCAAACTGTTTGGGGATGACCCTGAAAAAAAGGCCAGGTCCAACAAACGTTACAATTCCTGAAGCATGGTTACGTGTCCTGGCAACATGTCAACACAAAAGAAATGCTTTCTGCATTTCATTTGAGCAGACAGAAGCAAATAAAGGCTAAGAAAGAAGCATCATATATTTTTTAAGTATAGAAAAGTTAGAAAAGTTGCTATTTGCTGTCACAGAAATATCATCAGCAGTGTGGTTAATACATGGAGTTATTAATCTGACCATTTCAGCACTTCAATTCGCTTTGTGTTTGAAGCACATTCCTTTTGGCAGATTTGAAATCCATGAGGTGTGGGGCTGCCCTTTACGTACACATATTTCAATGACATAAGGGAGTTCTTTCTTAGTGGTAGCAAATGCAAAACTTCAATGAGCCATTTAATGATTTGTAATCAACTGTCCTGGCACAGAGCATGTAATGCTTCATCTGCAAATTCAGCCTGTTTTCTGAGGGGTGTGCCTCTCCCTTTGATTCATCTGGCCTTCCAGGTGCTCTCAAACGGGAGTTACGTGATTTACGTGGAATTACGTGGAATTGCCTACATCGTTTCGGTGTCCCAAATAGTTACATGTTGGGAAATGTGCTTTTTCCTCCCACATGAGAGGCAAAAGTAGCAAAAAGTTGTCCTCATATTGTCACTTCAAATGTCAATTTTGTCAGGCTGAGCAGACTTAAGGCTCTTTTGTTTCAAAAACATATGGCGCTCACATCTGTCCGCAAGATGCTCTTTAAGTGGCAAGGTCCTCCTCAGAGGCACTGTCCCTTTTAAATGCAAAATTTCCAAGACATTTTGGTGTACTCAAAGGTCGCAACACTGCTGGGATTGTACCCTTCTTTAAGGCTGTTGGTTCGGTTTTTGTCAGCACTTTCTCCTCTATAATAGCCATTATACCTTCAGCCATACTCTCTATTTTTTTTAGTATCTTTAAAGGATTCCCAATTACCTTTGCATTAATTGCTGGCGTTTTCCTGTTGCTAATCTTTCTTATAAAAGCCTGCCCCATCTCAACAAGGAGGACTGATGGTGCTTCCACCAGCCTAACTGTGTTATGAATGCATGATGCTGTATTTCAGAGCACAACTCCTGGAAAAATAGGAGTACAACAGGTCTTTGTCATTCAGACCGGTTCTGAATTGAATGTAGACCATCTTAAGATGTTTGTGGTGCCCATTTGAACACGCACCAGAAGTGTGTCCTGCCATGTAGTGCATACCGTCTTTAAATGCTAGTTTGTTAGTGTTCTTGATGAGGGTTCATTATCAGAAATGCAAACTGAGTTTGAGATTGCTATGGGAATCCCACCATGAGCAGCCATTTGTGGATCAAGTGTCTCTTGGTGCTACAACACCTGGCACTGAATGGAATGCTGTCACCTCTGCCAGAACTGAGGCAGAGGCAACAGAAGATGAGTGCTCCCTCTTTTTCCAGGTGAACAAATTGGTCCCTTTACCATCTGCCGAAGTGGGGTCTTTCTTGAATTCAATGATACTTGTTGATATTGATGATTTTCTAAAAGACTATGATTATTGTTGATGTGCTGACATTTAGCCTAAATTGGTGTTTGAAGTTTAACAATTTTTAAAATGACCTTTTAATTTGGCTCATATTTTGGCCTGTTTTGCTTGTCGACATGAACATTGTATCTCATTTAGCTATATTTTAGCTTCCTTTTAATACTCAATGCAGGATGGGTGATTGTAGCAGTGGGTTCAGTGTAGACCTTTGCATCTTTGTATCAAAAATGGGGAGAGTGTTGTGAGGTTGTTTAGCATTTTTACACAGGTACATTATTTAGCTCTGGTCTTGAGGCCTGTGTCCTTTTTCCTAGTTTCATTTCACTTATATGCCTTTAATTATTTTAGCAATGATTCATTTTAGCAGAGATGTTGTTTATTCCTTTTACCTTTACCTCTACCTTTGACCTGGCCCTTTTTGCAGGATCATCCCTAATCTTTTTGCCTCCTTCTCTTTTTTCTGACCTGTTTTTGTTGGCTTTAGGACTCTGGGTGCTTTACCACTGCTAACTAGTGCTAAAGTGCATATGCTCTCTGTGTATTGGTGATAGGTTTATCCATGATTTGTCTATCCGATTTACTAGTAAGTCCCTCGTAAAGTGCACTGGAGGTGCATAGGTCCTGTAAATCAAATGCTACTAGTTGGCCTGCAACACTGGCTGTGCCACTCACATGAGTAGCCCGGTAAAAATGTCTCAGACCTACCATTGCAGTATCTGTGTATGCAGTCTTACACCTCCAATCTGACCTCGCAAGTGTACCCACATGCCAGGCCTAAACCTTCCCTTTTTATACATGTAAGGCACCCCTAAGGTAAGCCCTGGGTAGCAACATGGGCAGAGTGCAGTGCATGTTAAAGGTGGGACATGTACTGATGTGTTCTACATGTCATAATAGTGAAATACTGCTAAATTTGGTTTTCACTGCTGCAAGACCTATTTCTCTCATAGGTTAACATGAGGGCTGCCTTTAAATATCTTTTAAGCGCTGTTTCCATTTGGGAGCTGATAGAAATATGGAGTTTGGAGTCTCTAAATTCACAATTTAAAAATACGTCTTTTGGCAAAGTTTTTTTTTTTATTGTCAGTTTGAAAATGATTCTTTTAGAAATTGAACATTTTCTTGCTTAAACCATTCTGTGACTCTGCCCCTCTAGACAGTAAGACAAATGGGGCTGGGGTGTAGCCTGCAGATAATGATGTGCCACCTGAGCTAGAGTGGTGAAAGGAGTGGTCACTTACACTAGAATGAGCTGTGCCTGCCCTCACTCAATGCAGTCTCCAACCCCTTGGAGTGTGTCTTGGGCCTGGCCTGGGCAAGGCAGGTTCCTGTGAACAACAGAGACTTTCCCTTGAAGTTTTCCAACTTCAAAGGCAGAAAAGGGTATAAGTAGTGGACCCAAAGCCCCATATTTCTAGATTTTCTTCAAGGATTCAAGAGGAACCTCTGCCAAGGAGAAGAGCTAAAGAGCTGAGGAGAAGTGCTGCCCTGGCCTGTGACTGTGCTTTGTGAGGCTATCTGAAGTTGCTGTTTCTGCCTCTGAAAGGGGACAGACTGTGTTTTGTTGTGCATTTCTGCTTGAGAATAATCTCCAAGGGCTTGAACTGAGCTTGCCTCCTGTTTTGAAGTCTCAGGGCCATCAAAGACTTCCTCTGCCAGCACCTGGACTCTCTGCTGAGACTCCTTCTGTGCTACGTGGTGTCCTGTCCAGTCCCTTGGGCCCTTGAGAGGTGAAGTTGACAGAACAAGGACTGTAATCCACGCACAGAACACTGTGCGGGGACATTTTTGACACACCACCTGCAACGCAACTGAGAAATGACACGCCACCTGCTTCTTGGCAGAAATAGATGCTCCACCTGCATCGCAGCTGGGAGATCAATGCATTGCGGCTGGAGAAATGATGGAACACCCACTTGTGGCAGCTGATAATGATGCAAACCCCATGCAGCCTGGTTTTCTAACACCGTGCAACTGGATTTCTCATGCATCGCCCCTGGACGTCAAAGTCATCGTGAACCTGCACGGATCCGAGCTGCCCTGTCTGAAAATTGACGTATCACTCTCTTTCAAGGGAGAGAAACAATGCATCACCGAAATGACCGGAGAAGAAAACAACATGGAACCTCACTTGCGAGTAAGGAATCAATGCATTGCTAACGTTTCTGATGCATGCTGGCCCGTGCGGCTTTATTTTTTATGCAAACCAGGAACTTTGTGTAAAATCAACGTTTCTATTGTTTTCTATGGAGTAAGACTCTTAGGTGGTCATTACAACCCTGGCGGTCGATGTTAAAGCGGCTGCAAAACTGCCAACAAGCCGGTGGTAAAAAAAATTGAATTACGACCGTGGTGGAAACCGCCAACATAGACAGCCACTTTAACACTCTGACCGCCAAGGTGGTACAAACAAACACCGTGGCGGTAACTGCCAACAGACAGGCGGAGGACAATGTACCGCCCACAGAATTACAGTCCAATCCGCCACCTTTTCCGGGGCGAATTCACCGCGAATAAAAACACGGCGGAAACAGGACTTGGAAGGGAAAACGCTCACCTCTACACACCCCACGAGGAACCAGGATGCCATGGAACCGGAACTCCCAGCCTTTATCTTCCTGCTCCTCTACCAGGAGCACGAACGCCGGTGGTGAAGACCACGGTGAGTACTGCACCTACGACAGGGGGGAGGGGGAAGGGAAAAAACAGTTACACACACACGCAATACGCAACATCCCACCCCCACCCTCACCCACCACACACACAAATAGAGCATGATACATTACAGTTACGCCCCCCGAGCCCCCCTGGAAGAATGCAAGGACAAAAGGAAATGAGTTGAATAATTGTAATATATTCAATTACATAAATCAAAAATATTTACATATATATACATTTACACTATAAACAATTATATACACCAAGAACACAAGTCCAAGGGATTCCACCATCATAGTCCGTGGACCCCTGAGCCCAAAAGGCATGGGCGAAGCCCACACTCAATACCCGAACAAGACGGAGAGAACACTGCTGGGGCATCAGATAGAAATAAAACAGGCACCTCAGGGGGAACGGAAGGGGGGTGCACCTCAGCCAGATGAGTGCATGACGCCAGATCCACAAGGGGGTTCCATGCCCACTGTTCAATCCTGGGGAGTGCAAAACCACAGTCTCTCAAGTCTCTACAGTGGGTGGGTTGCCCACTGTTCAATCCTGGGGAGTGCAAAGCCACAGGCTCTCAAGTCTCTACAGTGGGTGGGTTGCCCGCTGTTCAATCCTGGGGAGTGCAAAGCCACAGTCTCTCAAGTCTCTACAGTGGGTGGGTTGCCCGCTGTTCAATCCTGGGGAGTGCAAAGCCACAGTCTCTCAAGTCTCTACAGTGGGTGGGTTGCCCGCTGTTCAATCCTGGGGAGTGCAAAGCCACAGTCTCTCAAGTCTCTACAGTGGGTGGGTTGCCCACTGATCAATCCTGTGGAGTGCAAAGCCACAGTCTCTCAAGTAGATAACAGTCTCCACTGGTTCTGGAGGGGGCTTGGTGCCCAGAGTGCTTCATCTGTGCTGCTGGCGGCGGGGTCCTGGGCAGCGGGTCTGGTGGCGGTCTTGTCCTGGGCAGCGGTGCTGCTGGCGGTGGGGTCCTGGGCAGCGGGGCTGGTGGTGGTCTTGTCCTGGGCAGCAGTGCTGCTGGCGGCGGGGTCCTGGGCAGCGGTGCTGCTGGCGGCGGGGCCTGGGCAGCGGGGCTGGTGGCGGTCTTGTCATGGGCAGCGGGTCTGGTGGCGGTCTTGTCCTGGGAAGCGGTGCTGCTGGCGGTCTTGTCCGCCGTGCTGATCTTCCCAGACTTGCCGGTTTTACTGTGCCCCTTCCCCACCTTGGATGGTGTCGCAGCTGTCTCCACACTCCCAACTGTACCCCTGGGAGCGGCTTTGGTAGCTGATTTCTTTCCCCTCTCCTGCCAGGCACTGGCCAACTTTTTATGCTTGACAGGTGGGGGACTGTCTGTGCTCTGGATCCTTGCCACACTGGCTGCCCTGCTGCCTGGTGCACTCCAGAATCCGGTGACTACTGGCACCACTGGTCACGCCGATATTGTGGCTGAGGTGCTAGGTTGGGACCTGGAGAGTCGGGCCCTGGGAGACTGAAGGGGTGGGGGATGTGAGGGAAAGAGGTCAAGGTTGGACAGGAAAAGTTTCTTAGGAACACTGGGACGGGTAGCTGGAGGGGGTTTGAGAGTGGAGGAAGAGGTAGTGGTTGTAGGAGGTGTACGTTTGGTGACTTTGGGTGAAGGTGCATGGGCTGGAGGCTGTCATGAGGTGGATGGCTGTTGGGTGGGTGTGTGGCTGCGTTTGTGTACCTTGGGAGGTGGCCTCACAGACACACTGGGAGAGGACACATGGGACGTGTGAATGGTAGTGGGGGTGGTGACTGCACATGAGCGGGCTGTAGTGGCTGAGGACGTAGTGCATACAGGTGTGAGTGGAGACAAGACAGGGAGGGAGGAGGGAGGCGAGGAGGAGGGGGACACAGTGGAGGCAGTGGATGTTGGTGTGTCTGCATGTGTCTGATGCTTGCGTGAGTGCCTGTGGGATGTGTGGTGCTTATGTTTGCCAGAGCTTCCCTTGTGTGTTGAGGTGTGTGTATGCTGGTCTGATGGTGTGCTTGGGATAGGCTGAGGTACAGGGGTGTGGGTCGAGGTGGAGGAAGTTGGAGGGGGGAGGCTAGAGACAGGGACAATGGCTGCCATCAGTGCTGAGGCCAGAGTCTGAAAAGCTCGCTGAAGGGCTGCCTGACCAGAGTGAATGCCCTCCAGGTATGCATTGGTTTGTTGCAACTGCCTCTCTATACCCTGGATGGCATTCAAAATGGTAGACTGCCCAACAGTGAGAGACCTGAGGAGGTCAATGGCCTCCTCACTGAGGGTAGCAGGGGTGACTGGGGCAGGGTCTGAGGTGCCTGTGGCGAAGAGAGGCACCCACCCTCATGGGTGAGCGGACACAGGTAACTGGGTAGTGAGCTACTGGGAGGGAGGTGCTGGATCGGGGTGGGAGAAAATCATGTTGCTGGGGTGGTCCCAGAGGGTTCCACCACCACCAGGGAGCTTTCATCGGCGGAGGAATCATAGTCAGGTGTAGCAGCTCATGTCTCTCTGTGGTTCTCCCATCGCCCTCCAACCCACTTGTCACCTCGGCGTAGGTGGACACTGCCTCCTGGGTCCTTTTGGCTGCAGCTCCCCCACTTGCCAGTTCCCCCACTCTTTTGCCAGATGATGCTAATGCACTCAAGGACAGACAAAGAAAAGGAGGGAGGATGGGGCAGAAATAAAGGGAGCACAGGTTCAATTACAGCAATACCAGCACATATGACATACACATCATAATAACTCACTAGTAATTTACACTGTGCAGTAATAAGCACAAGACCAGACCATTGCCTGGGAACAACAGCTGAACATGAAATCTGAAGAAACTACCATCCTCCATAAGCAACTCTGTACTTTGAAATCTGCACACCTATTAAGACTCACTAATCCATTTCTGTCTGTTGACAAAGGTACAACTTCACTTACTCTGTTACAGTGTCTGAACAACTTGCAGTTGCCAGGAGATACCACTGCTGTGCTGCCCTCAAGCACCTATCCAGCTCTGGGCTGGCCACCACCAGTATGCGGGCCATTAGGGGGGTCAGCGTCTGACGGGTACCCCTCCCTTGTTGGGAGGAAGTCCCCAACTTAGCCACTGTGGTCTTCCAGGCCCAGCTTCTCAGGTTCTACCACCGCTTTCTGCAGTGGGTGCTCCGCTGGCTATGGACCCCAGGGTCCACACATCACTGGTGATGGCACACCATAACCCTTTCTTCTGATGGGCGCTGACCTGCAGTGGAAACACAGACGGAAGGACACCACTAACTACACACTTCAGTCAGTTACAGTAATCAAATGCATACTGTATCGATCTCACAATCACACACATTACTTTGCATCACTGTGTACATTTTGCATTTACCAGACAATACTTCCTAAAGGACACAATTCATGCACACACACTCATCAACATAAAGCCATGTCACATCTAATACACCAAAATGGTGCTCACCTGTTGATCTGGGTCCCCATACAACTGTCCATACAGGGGTAGGACCCCATCACAATCTTCTTGAGTTCTTCGGATGTGAAGGTTGGGGCCCTATTCCCTGTAGCACAGGCCATTGTGGCTTCCAAACACAGGACACAGCAGCTCACACAGTGGAGGTCTTGATATGGTGAGAGTCGGGAGTCAAGTGAAATGGGCTTCTGAAAATGGCGGTCACATCCACACCTGTAATCACTGTCACCGCTGGCGGTGATCATCATTGGCCCCTGTTCTCCATAGACATCAATGTTATCCAATGAGGAGTTGCACGGCGGTTCTGACCGCCCTCTGCCCTGACGACTAATGCCGGAGAGTGAGGTCTCTTCCTTCTGTCTTCTGCATACAGCACAGGGGGATGCCATTTTCTGAAGATTCTAATCATTGTAGTCAATGATATGTGCATCGTAGGTCCTTATAGTACACACCAAGGAAATTCTTACAAGTGAACATCGTACATTTGGTGGCATATTTCTGCCTTACAATATTAGTGCTTATACCAGTGCACTGCTTGACTAAAGAGTAGTTGAAGAACATTGAAAATGTCATGTTACAAATAACGTCTTACTATTTAGACTACAACTGTGAAGACGTATTATCATATGATAATATTGGACAGTATTAGAAGTCCGTTCGCATGTTGAGGCAACCAGAGCAGATTTCAAACATTGGTTGTCTGACATGTATTAGAAAGCTCTATTTTCTGTAATATTGTTTGTTCAAATCCTTTATGCTTTCTCACACTTGTGATGTCTGGTTTGTTTAGATACCAACCACTGCAGAGGAGATGGAATGCACCTGTGTACAGACCCCTAGTTGACTTGGCTACAATGGAGGAATGCTATATAATTCTCACCTATCATCTGAACAGGGCGACAGTCATTGAACTGTGCGCACAATTGGAGCCAGTTCTCATTCCTGCTCTTCATAGTCCTACTGCAATGCCTCCTACAGTACAGGGGCCGTCAGTGCTTCACTTCCTGGCCAGCGGATCATTTCAGGTGACAGTGGACTTGGCTTTAGGTATGTCACAGCCAATGTTTGCTATACTGCTGAAAAATGTTCTGAATGCCTTGCTGAGACACGTATAGCTATATCACATTCCCCGAAAGTGATGATTTGCCCACTGTTAAGACTGCTTTCTCTACAACAGGAAATATTCCACAGGTGACTGGGGCCATTGATGGGACCCATATTGCTTTGGTTCCTCCCAGGATAAATGAGCAGTTGTCTAGAAATACAAAGAATTACCATTCCATAAATTTGCAGATGGTATGCTTTGCTGATCAGTATATTTCTCACGTTACTGCCAAGTTTGCAGGATCTGTAGATGATGCCTACATACTGAGGAACAGCAGTGTCCCACAGATGATTGCACAACTACAGAGAGAATCTAGCTCATTGGTGAGTATGATGTTTTCATTGAATGTATTGCCTTTAAGTTGTCCTCTGTAGTATTGCACACATGTAATGTGAGATTTTCACTGTTTCCAGGTGACGCCGGCTACCCAAACCTATCCTGGCTGTTGACACCAGTAAGAAATCTGAGGACAGAGGCTGAGAATTGCTACAATGAGGCACATGGAACTACCAGAAAAGTGATAGAAAGAACATTTGACCTTCTGAAAGCCAGGTTTAGGTGCCTACATATTTCTGGTGGATCTCTACTCTACTCCCCTGAAAAGGTCTGCCAAATAGACATGGCCTGCTGCATGCTTCACAATTTGGCCCTGGGAAGGCATGTGACATTACTACAGGAGGAGGGGGGGTGACAATGCACCTGTGCCAGCAAAGAAAACTCAGGACAGGGTATGAAGATGGGGAGGAGGATGATGTGGACAACAGACATATCTAATACACCAGTACTTCCAATGACAGGTAAATTTGTAGTCCTGTTCATACCACTATTTAATAGAAGAGCTGTGTGGCAGCTATAATGTATAATGTATAAATCTCTAATGTGTGCATTTTGATACCTAAAACTGTTCCATCAGTGGTTAATGTTGCCACAGGTATGATATATGGAGAAAAGCTTATTCTTATAGCTATGTTATGTATCAGCTTTTTGGCAGTATCAAATACATGCCCACATCAAACTGTATCCTTTTTTATACAGGGTTTATCATTTATTGCTGAGAATGTAATGTGAGTTTCAATGTGCTTACACAAACTCTCAGTGATTTCAATGTCCCTGATAGTTTGGCCTAGATTAGGTGTTATAGAGGAGGGATGGCACACTGACAATATTGCAGTGCATAATATTTAGTTGTTGATGTGACCAAATTAATGTAGGCTGGTATGTTAAGGGGCTCAGGTTGCTTTACTTCTCTTTACTTCTAATTTGAATGTCACTAAAGGTTTCCCTTTTTTCAGATGTTGGTTTGGTCACTACTGTGTACTCACGGAATGCCTACAGACTGCTTTCACACAGTTTGGTGGATGGTGACTTGTGGCGAGCACTTATGCTGGTAATGTGTCCGCCAAGCTGACTGTACATTGGATGGATTCACAACTTACATTACATTTGCACAAGAAGATTAAGATCAATCCATTGCATATTTGTTGGACCTGACCCTTTTACAGGGTCATTCCTCAAACTTTTTGCCTTTTTCTTCCTTATTTGTTCTGACCCTGGTTGACTGACGTTATGACTCTGATCACTTTTTCACTGCTAATCAGTGGTAAAGTGCATGTGCTCTCCCTTGTAAACTTGGTATGATTTGCTTATACCTCAATGGCATATTTAATTCACCTATAAGTCCCTTGAAAAGTGGTATCCCTATACCAAGGGTCTGCAAATTAAATTCTACTAGTGGGCCTGATGCGCTGATTGCACCACTCACTGAAGTAGCCTTTCAAACCTGCCTCAGGCCTGCTAGCACAGGGCCTGTGTGCACAGTTGTCTGCCACAGGGACCTGGTATCTAAATTTACTTGCCAGGCCTAGAACTCCCCTTTTACTAAATGTAAGTCACCCCTAAAGTAAGCTAGCTCTATGGGCAGGGTACCATGTATGTAGAGGGCAGGACATGTGCCTAGTAATGTGGCCGGTCCTGCTAGTGACAAACAGCCTAGTTGGTGTCTCAATGCTATGAGTGCTAACCTCTCATAGGATTGCATTGGAAATGCCTGCCTTATGTGTAAGGGGTATTGACTGATATATGAGGGGCAGCGTAGGCATGTTTGGTATGGTTGTAATGGTAGTGAGAAATGCTGCTTACTGGTGTAGGTGGACTTTTCATTATCATTACAGAAATGCCACTTCTAGAATGTGAGCATTTCTCTGTGCTTATGACTCTGGTGTTTTGTAGCTTGACTCCAATCCACATCTGGGCAGAGTGACAGTTGGGCTTTGTGCATACTTTTCAGACTGGCTGTACACAGGGAGGGTGACGGTGTCACAGAGGTGCATCTACATACTGAATAGTCTTCCTGGGCTGAGAGAAGGGAGAGGTGGGGCACACCAGCATTTGTAAAGCTTTTGCCCTGGCCTAACACAATAGGGTCGTTTACCCCAACTGATGTTGGAGCCTGTGCTGGAGGTGAGAGGGGTCACTCCTAGAACCAGTTTTAACTGGTTGAAACCCTCTCTCCTCCTTATTAAAAATGCTGTGCAGAATTGAGTATAAGTACAGAGGATTTTTCCCGACAATTTAGATTTGAAGAGACTTACTTGAAACTTGACACAGGATGCTGTTGAATGGACTCACCAGGACCCACTTTGGACTGCTGCTGCTGTGCTGACCTGTGACCTGCCTGGTCACTAAGAGGAACTGCCACCATCGGCATCCCTTGTGCTGGCCTGTTGATGGGCCTGCTAGCCCTGTGCTTCCCCTCTTGCTTGTCTCCAGGCCCCACCTCCCCCAGGATCACCCGTAGCCCCTGTTTTGCTTGTAGGAGCGCCCGGGGCCCCACATATCGATCTTCTTTCGGACACGAGGAGTGTCCTTCACCATAATTCAGGTACTTTTGGGAAATATTCATTCCTCTGATCCCTAGATGGACATTGTGGGGTGGTATGTTAATCTACTTACTTTATGGTGTGATACATGTATCTGTGCTGGTGTTCCTTTTATGGGCATGACATACTGATATGTATTTAAGACTTGCCATATGTTCTCTAATGTTCCTTTTATGGATATTTAGGATGTGTTTATGATGGGTGCTTTTCTTTACTGTGATTCCTGACTACTGCTTATGTTGCAGAATCCTGAGTACTTACGTGTTCTAATATGACTACTGCTTATCCTTGCAGAGTATTAGTAACCTGTGTAACGTTCTGACAACTGCTAAGGTAGCAGGGTATTACTGACGTGTAATGTTTAGTCTAATTATGTTTTGTGCAATACAGTTTATTTTTACATAGCTCAGTGTTGTGTTTACTTTGTGGTGTACATATTGCATGTGTTGCATGTGTTGTGCAAACGCTTTAAACATTGCCTCCGGGTTAGGCCTGACTGCTCGTGCCAAGCTACCAAGGGGTTGAGCAGAGGTTATCTTGGACGTGGAACTCCCTTGCCCTGACTAGAGTGGGTGGGTTCTGCCTGGCTTAGGAGCATACCCTAGCCAACCAGAAACCCCATTTCTAACAATATTGATGAAACAAAGGCACAAATCCTTCAGTTGTGTTTAAATGTGTTTATTTAATTTACAAAAAGGATGAATAGAGTGGGGTGATGGTGGACGGAATCTTCAGTGTAGTGGCCAAGTTAGTTTGTAGCACAGGTCCAGTATTCATAGGGCCATAGGAAATAGGAACAATGGCAGTCCAAAGTAAACAAGGTTTTTCAGTGGCACACAAGGGAGACATGTAGGAGAGACTGACTTCCTGGCAGTGGTTTGGTATTGGCTACAGTCTCTGTAGGATGTCTGTCTCACAAGGAACGTTTGCATGGTGGTTTCTCTGCTACAGAGGGAGGGGTGCTGGTTGTAGAAAAGTACCCTCTTTCTTGGTACCCTCTTACTCTGCCTGATGTCAGTGTGTTTGACTGTGTTCACTGGGATCCTGCTAACCAGGACCCCAGTGATTATGCTCTTCTCCCAAAGCACTGTATTTTAAACCACAATTGGCACACTGGTGCCCCATTATAAGTCCCTAGCATATGGTACCTAGGCACCCAGGGCATTGGGGCTCCAGGGGATACCTATGGGCTCCCTATGGGCTGCAGCATATATTTCACCACCCATAGGGAGCCCCAGCAAAGGGTTCTGCAGGGCTGCCATTGCAGCCTGTGTGAAAAGGTGCACGCACCCTTTCAGTGCCACTTTTCACAACACCAAATCAATTATAATTCACTCTTAAGACGGGCCTCTTTTTCAGAGGGCAGGGTGCAAAGTATCTGAGTGTGAGGGCACACCTGCACTAGCAGAGGTACCCATGCAAACTCCAGGCCCATTTTCCTGGAATTTGTGAATGCGGGGACACCATTGTAAGAGTGTATTGGACATAGGTCAATACCTATGTCCAGCTACATAATGGTAACTGTGAACATAGACATGCTTGGTATCAAACATGTTGGGATAATACCCCAATGCTTTTGTATGATTAAATGCACTTTGGGGGCTCCTTAGAGGACCTTCAGTATTGCCATTACAGCCTTCTGAGGGTTTCTAGGCAGCCCAAGCTGCTGCCACCTTCAAGACAGGGTTCTGCCCTCCTGTTGCTTGAGAAACTCAAGCCCAGGAAGGCAGAACAAAGGATTTCCTTTGGGAGAGGGATGTTACACCCTCTCCCTTTGGAAATAGGTGCTAAAGGCTTGGGAGTGGTAGCTTCACCAAGCCACTGCTAATGCTTTGAAGGGCACATTTGGTGCCTTCATTGAAAAAACAGTCTACACCAGTTCAGGGACCCCCAGTCCTTGCTCTGGCACAAAACTGGACAAAGGAAAGGGGAGTGACCACTACCCTGTCCATCACCCTCCCAGGGGTGGTGCTCAGAGCTCCTCCAGAAGGTCCCTGGGCTTTGCCATCTTCAATTCAATGTTGGCAGGGAACTGTGGGAGCATCTGAGTGGCCAGTGCCAGCAGCTGACATCAGTGCCCCCTACTGATAGGTGGTCACCCAGCTAGGTGACAATCCCCCTTTCAGGGCTATTTATGGTATCTCTCTTGGGTGGTTCCTCAGATTCAGATTGCACGACTCCAGCAGGATTCCTCTGCAATCTCCACTTCAACTTCTAGCTGAAGAAACTGCATCTGGAAGCTCCAGGTACCAACAAGCTGCAACAAAGAAGCAAGACGCCTCATGCAACATTGCATCCACAGCTCCTTCCAGCAACATCAACATTTCTCCGGCCCTGCATCCTCTGAGGACAGCCCATCTTCAACCTGCATTAGAAGGAAGAAGGAATCTCCCTAGGAGTGAAGGAGTCACTCCCCTGCTTCTGCAGGCTCCAACTGCAATGACGAATTGCTGCGTAGATCCCCTCTCCTGCTAAGCTGCCTGGATCCTGTATCATGGGTGGTAGACTGAAGTGGTCCCAATGATCTTCCATTCCAGCTGTCCAACTTGGGTGGAGGAAAGCCCTTGCCTGCCCATGCAGAACAGTACCCCCTTGCACAGTGTATTTTGCAGCTGTCAAGGCTTGTTGGCATAATTTCCACGAGACCTTCAGGCATCTTGAAGCTCCTGCCCCAAGAACTCCATCCTGTGACGCACAGCTCATGGAGTAGGTCTCCGGTGGTGTGGGAGCCTTTTCCATAGTGCTGTGTGGGCCTCTTCCTCGACTTTTGTATCCCTGTCCTGTGGGACTCCTGTGGGCTCTGTCTGGGCTCTTTGTGTTGGTGAGGACCCCCTCTGACTCACACTCCTGAGTACAGTCCACCTGGTCCTTCCTTGTCCCGGGCAGCTCCATTTTCTGCGAACCGCAAGTTTTGCATTTGCTAAGTCTTGTTGGTAGAATCCGAAGGTGGAAAACCAACTGCAAACCTCCTTCTGGCATGGGACATCACCTGCATCCTCCAGAAACTTGACCTCATCTTTTTGGGTGCAGTGCTGACTCTCCTTCATCGTTGACTCACTTCTTGCACCTTCAGTCTGGTGGGAAGGGGCTCCTGCCCTTCCTGGACTCTGCTGTGCTTCTTGGACTTGGTCCCCTTCTTCCACAGGTCCTCTTGTCCAGGAATCCACTGTTGGTGTCTTTCAGTTTCTTTTGGCTTTGCATTAGTCTTCTAAGTTGGTGTTCTGGGGAATTTACAGTGAATTACTCCTGCGTCCCTGGTCACTGGGGTGGGTTGTGGTACTTACCTTTGGGCTTTGCTAGTACTCCCAGCTCCCCTCTACACACTCTACTTGCATAGGTGGGGACCGACTCTCGCATTCCACTTTTTTAGTATATGGTTTGTGCTCCCTCTAAGGCTATTTCTCTCTATTCTGATTTTCACTAATTGCAGCGTTTTCTAACTGTTTTTATGCCTATTTCTGCATACTAGTGCACATAATTTGTGTGTGATTTGTGTCACCAAAATAAAGTACCTTTATTTTTGTAACACTGTTTTCTTTCATGTGTGTAAGTACTGTGTGACTACAGTGGTATTGCATGTCTCCTAGAAAAGCCTTGGCTGCTCAGCTACAGCTACCCCTAGAGATCCTGGCTTCTAGACATTGTCTACATTTCACTAATAAGGGATATCTGGACCTGGTATAAGGTGTAAGTAACATAGGTACCCACCACACATCAGGCCAGCATCCTACACTGGTGGGCTGTAAGTCATGTGGCAGAGCATCCAGTCCACTAGCTGCAGCAGATGTAGAGGGTTGGTCAGTACTGTGGCTAGTGGAAGGAGCCCACTGGTGTGTTGAGGACTCAAGCATGATAGTGGCAATTACCCTAAGCACCCCTGCAATGGAGGTCATGACATTGTGGGCCCACAACTGCTGTATGACCTCCTGGTGGTGTTCCCGTTGCAGTCTATGGTTCTCCTGCAAGGCGGAGAGTACCTGGCTAATCCTTTCCTGGGATTTCTGGTATGCCCCCAGGAATTGTGACAGTGCCTCCTGGCCAGTCGGTTCCCTGGGTTTACCCACCACTTGGACCACAGATGCCCTCCCACTGGCCATGGTCCCCTGTGCCTGTGGCCCCTGAACTGTGTGCCGATTCCCACTTTACACCAGGACCTTCTTCGTCTTGCCTGGAAGGTGTTGACTCCGGTCTCTGTGCAGGTGGGCACACTGTTAATTGATGTGACATTGGGATAGAGGGTTGGGGATTTTGGGTGGCTGCTGTTGTAGTGGAGTCTGATGTGGGGAGCTCTGAGGTGGGCTGGGTAATGGTTGTGGTGTCTGACCGACCAGAGGTGCCAGATGGGCCAGGGAGATCTTTCAGATCCAGACATCTAGAGTAGCTATCTCACTGGGGCATTCTTCTGGTGGAGTACTGGGTAGACGTGGCACATGCTGCCAGCTGACATTAACTGGGGTACCTGTGGACATGTATGATAGTTGTTCATATCATCAGATATTAATATAGCTGAAGCAGGGAATTAGTGCAGGATGCTTGCTCCCAGGTATGTCCTTGGCAGTTGACAATTATATTTTATTGTATTGCCGAAAGCATTTTCATATGAATTTTTTAATAAAATAAGTCATGTCATATATATATATTTAACAGTAAAAGTCATTGCCATATCCTGGTTTGCTATTGCCACCTGAGGTTTTCCAGGTGTACATATGTTCAGCATTGATAGGTTTCCTTATAGGATGAGTGTTGTGATTTGAACATTTGGTTTGTGTATGGTGATGCATTGTGGGATTGGTAGTGCTTCAAGCTGACCACACGTTACTTATGTGCTGACATTGAAGGGGTGTTATTTTAGTGGGTTGGGCATGCAAGGGAAATTGATAAGGGTGGTTAAGGGGATGGGTATGAGTTTGGGATTGAGTGGGTGGAAGGGAGATAGGGTGACGTGGAGACATGCCATGCAGTTGTACATCGTGGTAGAGAAGTATGGGTGGACCAGAGTGCAGCCCTCCAGATATTCCAGTGTGGCCCTCAGGATGCAGGATAGCCAAGACCTTCTCCTCCCATGATGTTAACTGTGGGGGCCAAGGTGGGGGTCCACAGCCAGTCTTCATAACAGCAATGTGGTACCTGGATGCCATTGCACGCACCTTCCCCCGTAGGTCATTTCACCTCTTCCTAATGTCATCCCTTGTGCGTGGATGGGTTCCCACAGAGTTCACCTTGTCTACGATTCTCTGCCACAACTCCATTTTCCTGGAAATGGACAGCTGCTGAGCCTGTGCACCGAACAGCTGTGGCTCTACCCTAATGATTTTGTCTACCATGACCCACAAATCATCATCAGTGAAATGGGGGTGCTTTTGTGGGGACATATCAAGTGTTTAGTTGGTGTAGTGTGTGTGTTGTGCAGAGGGTGGGGTGTTTTTTGGGGGTGCAGGGTCTTTGGATATGTGGGATGTTGTGAAGTAGTGATTGAGTACAGCAGTGATGTGTGTGTTTGGTGTAGAGGTATGATGTGTGGTGAGTGATGTGTGAAGGGTGTATAGGTGGCTGTGGTTTGTATGTGCAATTCTAGAGACATGTGGGCTGGCAACGTGTAGCAGAATTTGTGCATATGCAAGAAATTGTGGGTTGTGTAGGCGTGTGTTTTATAATGCTTGTTGGTGGGTGTGTGTGGTGTGTCTATGTGTATCAGGAGTGAGATTTTCAATTTTGCCAATGTTGGCTTCTATTTTTGTAGAGTGGCAGAATTGACCATTGCGGTCTGCACCGCCAATGGATTACTGCCATTGATAGACCGCTGTGGTGATTCGTGGATCGTAATTTGGAGGGTGTCATTAGATCTGACGGTGTAGATTTTGTGGCTGCTTTCTAGCGGTTTTGTGTTTGTAACTCATAATATGGTGGGTGGATTATCGCCTCAGCGGCGGTCTTTTAGCAGCCGTCACCACGGCGGTCTTTGGAAAAGACCGCCGGAGTTGAAATGAGGGCCATAGTCTCATTACAACAAAAAATTAATTGCTAAGGATACCAAAGATTGTTTCAAATAGAAGAACGATCGTTTGGCATTCCTATCAACAACATTCAACTCAATTGGCAATTTCTGCTTCCCAGAAATTCAACCTGAATCTGAATCTGTTATCATTTTTCAAATGTACTTATATCATTGCTGAAAAAAATTTGATTTTGCAACCTGTTTGTGTAGGAAACTCCCCAAATAGTTACTTTAATGCTAAGGTCAATCATATTCAAAATTATTAATATGGTCATGATATGATAATAAAGATATTCAGTGCCATATATTGGCTCATAGGCATTTTAGCAATACTTTTTTTTTGCTGCAAAGCTAAAATTACCTCAAAATATACCACACATTCTCATGGCTACACTGGCATTGGCATTGATGCACTTAGCCATTTAAATATTAGTCTGATGCCCAGGGCTTTGATGCTTGATACAGTGTCATTTTAGTTTATTTTATTATTTTTCAGGCTCTCACAATATAACCAACCTATGTCCAATTTTTGATATTATAAGCATGTTTTTGATGTCCAGTTTTCTTATTTTTAAAACAACCTTATGGATTAATTCTATTTCTTGTGAAACTGTACTGCTACGATCCCAGCATAACAACCAAGTCCACGTAAGCTTCTGTGTTCAGTTTGTATCACCTATTGGGCACTGCCCAGAAGGCATTTTGTGGACAGCGCTAGGAAAGTTCACATATAAGTTGCTGTCAGCATCTGCTTAATTGTGCCAGTAGCTTTTTCTATGTGTTTCCAGAATGGTACAGAATCTGCACTTCCCACATTGGCTTCACTGAGTCTGCACTTCTTGTATCAGCCTTGCTCCTTGGATTGCTTAGTTGGTTCTATGACACAATCATGCATGCCGGAACCACACATGCCTTAACAATGCGGTTGGAACCACAACCGCATCTTTTCCATGCATGTCTTTACTACACATGCCTTTACAATGAATTTAGTTGAAAAAGCATGCTTAGTAAAGGCATATGTGGAAATGGCATGCATGGCTGTGTCATACAACCCCCTCTTAACCTTAAAAAAGTACCCGAACCCCCCCACCAGCCCTGAGACCCAAAGCTACCCTACCCCTAAAAAGTAAACTACCCAGACACCCCCACCCACCCTGAGCCCTAAACCTTCCCCTACCCCAAAAATTCAACTACCCTGAACCCCCACCCTAAGCTGTGAAAAAAACTACCCTAACCCCCTCACCCATTCCCCTAAAAACTAAACTACTTCGACATCCCCCACCCTCCCTGAGCTCTGAAACCTTCCCTCACCCAATTACTAAACTACATCGACCTCCCACACACCCTAAACCCTAAAAAAAAACTACCGGAACACCCCCACCATGCCACTAAAAACTAAATTACCCTGACACTGTCACGTAGGCTCTCATTATTCTAATGAGACTACTGGATTTTGAGCAGCAGAATCGCCAGCGGTGTGGGAGACTAAGGGGGTCATTCTGACCCTGGCGGTCATGGACCGCCAGGGCCAACGACCGCGGAAGCACCGCCAACAGGCTGGCGGTGCTTCCATGGGCATTCTGACCGCGGCGGTACAGCCGCGGTCAGAAACGGGGAACCGGCGGTGTCCCGCCGGTTTCCCGCTGCCCCAGGGAATCCTCCACGGCGGCGCTGCAAGCAGCGCCGCCATGGGGATTCCGACCCCCTTCCCGCCAGCCTGGTTCTGGCGGTTTTCACCGCCAGAACCTGGCTGGCGGGAACGGGTGTTGTGGGGCCCCTGGGGGCCCCTGCAGTGCCCATGCCATTGGCATGGGCACTGCAGGGGCCCCCTAACAGGGCCCCACATAGATTTTCAGTGTCTGCGTGGCAGACACTAAAAATCGCGACGGGTGCAACTGCACCCGTCTCACCCCTTCCACTCCGCCGGCTCCATTCGGAGCCGGCATCCTCGTGAAAGGGGGTTTCCCGCTGGGCGGGCGGGCGGCCTTCTGGCGGTCGCCCGCCAGCCCAGCGGAAAACTCAGAATGACCGCCGCAGTCATTTGACCGCGGTGCGGTCATTCGGCGGCTCCCGCCAGGCGTGCGGTTACCGCCGCCGGCGGGAGTCGGAATGACCCCCTAAGTCTAACCCACTGCAGTTAACAACTGTCGCACCAATCCGGGTTTGCTCCGGCTAACTAGCAGTGCCTCATCTCTGCCCAAGGGCAGGGATGACTGGGCAGCGGAGCGCATGACATATTTGGTTTCCCAGGGAAGCCGTGGTCACTCAGGTCTCATCCGTTTCTCTCAATTACATTGGTCTCATTTATACAATGACGAACAGAGACAGTAAATGTTTCAATAAAGATTTTAATAAAACAACTGTATCTTAGACAGCAAAGCGTGAGCTGCAATAACCAGAATGACGCAGCATGACAGTATTAAAATGGTTACAAGGAAAGTGAGGCATCAGAATAACGCCACCATATTGTCACTTCAATTAATAGACTAATTCCTGCCTAGATCGCAATAGAGCACAGCGTGTTAGATCTAATTCTGCCCTTCAGGTTCCCCTGGGAAGACATCATACCCTATACCTGAGCAAAGGCCTGAAGTTTGCATTAGCATCTGTAGCAAAGCGTTCAGCAATCAGCATACAATTGTGGTTCTCTGGCTGGTATCTCACTCTAATGTGTAGGGGACAGGGAAGTATTTTTATAATAAAACATCTGATGTTCCGAGAAAATATCCCTACTTAAGGATGTGTGTTTTCTATGAATGTCGGAGACTAAACTTATACCACGTTCACCGGCAATGTACCTTGCTGTAGCATTGGAAGAAGCACAGAGTGAGCAAGAATGTCTTGTCTGAGAACAAAGTGTGGGCCTAGGCAAAACAGTTAGATAGATAGAAAATAAAACAAGACCATAAAAGTGGCTATTGCAACAATATTAAAATGAAGCAGAATAAAATATATCTAGGTTAGAGTGCACAGCGGCTGGCCTAGTATGCTTAAATAATGTGCATGGAGCTATAGCTAAAAGGGCTACACAGCAACACCTCCCACCCATCCTGATCCCTAAAACCTACCCTGCTCCTAATGAGTAAACTACCCCTACCCTCTACCAACCTTAAGCCCTAAAAATAAACTATCCTGACCCCTTCCACTCCCGCCCCTAACAAATAAACTACCCTGAACCGCACCCACCCTAAGCCCTAAATCCAACCCACCCCTAAAAACTACCCCAAACCCTGTCTCAGCCCCATTTAACTCATTGTGTCCTCTCCTCTCCTCCCTCCTCACTCCCTTAAACCTTCCCCACCCCTTAAAAAAAAAACTACCCCACAAGCCCTAAAAAAAAAACTACCCCAAATCCCCAGCCTGCCCCTAAAAAAATAAGCTACTCAACCTCCACCAACCCTAAGCACTAAATCCAGTCCCACTTACCTTACCCACCCCTAAAAAATAAACTATCCCACCTCCCAACTTAAGTCCTAAAAAAAAACTAACCCAACCCTAAAAAAAAACTACCCAGACTCCCCACCTACCCTAAGCCCTAAAAAATGAACTTCCCCAACCCCATCCACACCCCTAAAAAAAACTTACCCCAACCCTCACCCACCCTAAGCCCTTAATCTACCCCACCCCTAAAAACTAAACCCCATCCCTGCCCCAGTTCCACTTTCCTCAATGCGTCCTCTCCCGATCCACTAGAATGCTCTCTGCCTTAAACATGCATATTGTTAGACTTTTCATCCTTGGTGAGGTTTCCCCTAACTTTTTGCTTCTGTTTCCTAGGTTGTTGATGTGTGCTGGACTCTATTTTTGCTGTTTTTGCTACTCTGGGCACTTTAGCACTGCTATCCAGTGCTAAAGTACAAGTGCTCCTGTATAAAATGTATATGTAATTGGCTTTCCATGATTGGCAAATTTGATTTACTGGTAAGTCCCTAGTACAGTGCACTAGAGGTGCCAGGGCCTGTAAATCAAATGCTGTGCCACCCACCTTAGTAGCCCTATAAACATGGCCCAGACCTGCCACTCCAGTGTCTGTGAGTGTAGATTTTAACTGCCAATTCGACTTTGCAAGTGTACCCACTTGCCAGGCCTAAACCTTCCCTTTTCTTACATGTAATACACCCCTGAGGTAGGCCCTAGGTAGCCCCATGGGAAGGGTGCAGTGTATGTTTAAGTTAGGACATATACTAATGTGTTTTATATGTCCTGACAGTGAAATACTGTCAAATTTGGTTTTCACTGTTGCAACGCCTATCTCTCTCATAGGTTAACATGGAGGCTGCCTTTAAAAATGATTAAAGCATAGATTCCCTTTGGGAGCAGATAGACATTTGGAGTTTAGGGTCTCTGGGCTCACAATTTAAAAATACATCTTTTAGTAAAGATGGTTTTAAGACTGTGTGTTTGAAAATGGCACTTTTAGAAAGTGGACATTTTCTTGCTTAAACCATTCTGTGACTTTGTCTGTTTGTGGATTCCCTGTCTGGGTCAGTTTGACAGCTGGGCTGTGTGCACCTCTCTCTAGACAGTGACACAAAGGGAGCTGGGGTGTAGCCTGCATATCCTGATGAGCCATCTGTGCTATGATGGAGGGGAGGAGTGGTCACTCACACCTGAAAGGACTGTGCCTGCCCTCACACAACGCAGTCTCCAACCCCCTGGTGTGTGTCTGGGGACTGGCCTGGGCAAGGAAGGATTTCACAAACAAGAGAGATTTTCCTTTGAAGTAAGACTTCTTCAAAGTCCAAAATGGGTATAAGAAGGACACCCAACCCACAGACTTTAGATCACTTCTGGACATCAAGAGGAACCTCTGCCTGGAGAAGAGCTGAAGAGAGGTGCTGCCCTGCCTGCGACAGTGCTTTGTGGAGCTATCCTGCAGTTGCTGCTTCTACCTGTGCAAGGGGACAAAGACTGGACTTTGTTGTGCATTGCTGAAGAAAACTTCAAGGGATTGTTCTGAGCTTGTCTCCTGTTGTTGAAGTCTCAGGGCAATCAAAGACTTCTCCTGCCAGCACCTGGACTCTCTGCTGAGGCTCCTACCCTGCCAAGTGGTGCCCTATCCAGTTCCTGGAGCCTTGACAGGTGAAGCTGGCAGACCAAGACCGAAAATCCACGCAAAGACTGCCATGCGGAGAAAATATCGACACACCTTCCAAGACGCGGCTGAAAAATGACACGCCCCTGGCTTCGCAGCAAAAATTGATGCTCCACCTGCATCGCGGCTGGAAGATCAAAGCACGCAGCTGGGGAAACGGCACGCAACACCCGCTGATGGAGTCTGGTAATGTCGCAACCTACATAGTGCAGTTTTTGCTGACACAGTGCAGCAGGATTTTCGATGCAAACCTTGCTGGGTGCGGAAAACCAACACAACGCCCACCCGTACCCGAGTGTTTGCCCGGATCAATGCATCGCTCTCCTGCAGAGAGGAAAATGACGCACGCTGACCCGACCGGAGAAGGAGAAAAGACGCAGGGTCTCGCTTCCGGGTGAGAAATCGAAGCATTGCTAACTTTTTTCGACACACACTTGCCTGTGCGTGTTATTTTGATGCTACCCAGGTACGTTTCAACTCTAAGAGTTTTTTTGTTGTTTACAAAAGGATTTAAGACTCTTTTGCTTTTAAAATTAATAACTTGATTTGTGTATGTTGGATTTTTGTCATTTTGGTTTTCTTTTGATTAGATAAATAATTTTTCTAAACATGTGTTGTGTCATTTTGTAGTGTTTTCACTAAGTTACTCTGTGTGTTTTGGTACAAATACCATACACGTAGACTCTGAAGTTAAGCCTGCCTGCTCGTCCCAAGCTACCAAGGAGGTGAGCGGAGGTTAGCTGAGGGTGATTCTCCTTTACCCTGACTAGAGTGAGGGTCCTTGCTTGGAAAGGGGGTAACCTGACTGCCAACCAAATACCCCATTTCTAACATATATGTGTTGTTTGGCACATACATGGTTAAGGCAGAGAAAAAGGCAGTCGTTCAGGCAAGCATTGCTCCGCTTGCATGGAAAACATCTGCGTTGTTGACAACGAGTTGTTTAGGACATTTCCCTGCTAAGAGGAGTGTTGTCCACAGTCGACATCTGCTGCCCAGACAGTGTTCCTGCTTGTCCAAATTGAAGCTATTCCTAAAAGTGAGAAGCATGCTGGAGCACACTGGAATTACTCTGAAAAACTGGCAGTGTGCACTTGATCAAACTATTACATTTTCAGCTGCTGCTTTTGGCTTACGTTTTCCAGTCTAAGGTAGCTGCAAACTCTTTGCTCTACCTGTTCCTGATCTTATTGATAGTACTTCTTGAAAAACTATTTTATAAGGAGATGATCAATGTAATTGCAATTTTTTTGTTCTTTAGGTAGACATTTTGGATCATTTTGTGAATTTAAGCAGAACCAGAGTATACCTAGTGCATGGAAGTATCTCCAATATTCATTATTACAATATTTACAATCTTTGTAAAATGGCTCAAAATTTTAGGTGCTCTTTTTTCCATTCTACAAATCAAGCCACAAAAAAACACAAAGAGCCTGTAAACCTACATGTTTGTGTAAGTTTCCACTTTTTTCAGTATTCAGAAAACTACACTGAACTAATATGTTTATGAGTGTAGAAACTATCTTTCTATGTGTAGAGTTCTCTGCCTCAACAGTAGAGTCTACTCATTTGTAAATGTACTATAAAAATGCAGTGTAGTTGTCAGTTTACCTTTGTGAATCAGTCTAGTTCTGGTCTGAGTATCCACCCTTCATCTAATGCTAACCCATGTATTGGTCATTGTCCTTTTCTTTTTGGTATGATGATACCAAACAAATACATAACTACTTCATTTAACAAAAAACTTGAAAATAGACAGGGTAGTCCAGATTTTCGGTAAACCCTTTGCGGTCCACATGTCACAACTGCTTTAGAAAAGCATTCATCCACAAAAGGATCAACAATATTTGTATTGTGGAATCAACTTTCCTATATGACATGGAATCCCTCTTGTTTTATTCAGTCCTGTGACAAAACAGTGGTAATATTGCCTGTTGTTGAAGCACATGACCTTGATGAACCATTGTTTTTCTAATGTTATGCTTGAAATGCAATATTATGGAGCCTTGCTCAAGAGAAATCACTTGTGATATACCACAGCATGCTAGCTCAGCACTCATGTTCTATTATTGAATTAAGACCATCTGTTATTGGTTATCATATTTCTCAGTCTAAAAACATCTCCAGCTGATATTATGGGGTACACGTGTTTATTGCTGTGTATTTGCTTATAATGCAGTATTACTCTGTAATTTGATTGTATATTGTATATAAATGTTATGGAAATCTTGCCTGGAAATTACTAGACATGTGATGTGTAAGTTTGTGATTGCTTAGAAATGACCATGCACTCAATTCTTATTGGACAAATAATGGAACCACCCTTTGTGGCTTGCAGGAATAATAGCTTGTGTTTTAGTTCTGCAATTTGAACATTTGACCTTGGAATCAGCTGTCTCCGTGTCACATAAATAAATCTTTCTTGATTTTACTATAGTTGGATGGTCCCTGTCTTTGACTGTTCAGGATTTCTAGATGCCATTTCTACAGTAGCAGTACCCTAAATACCCAAAATAATGAATAACTTTCCAAAAATGCAAAGTTCATATCAACAGAGTTCACAATTTCCCCCACACAAGAGTTGTGTCCAAAGTTCATCTAATTTGAATTTCAATCTTACTTTTTAGATATTCATCAATTTATTGAGTTGCTTTGTGGGTTAGATGCATTTGAGCAAGTGCATGCATATGGTTATCCGCACAACTGCTATCTGCAAATCATGTTCTGGATATTAACTTCACCAATTGTGACCTGACAGATTTTGCTTTGACGTGAGAAGGCATGCTATATGGCTTGCTGAAAAAGTTACCTTGATTCACTGTTCCCACTAACTAGCAGGAGTGTAGCATTTTAGGTTGCTGGTTGAGGGGGTGTGAGCCCTTCTCAAGCAACAACCACAATGCTTCTGAGAGTGAACCACAAAAAGTAACTAAATTAACCTGTGCTTAACCCTTTGGTAGCTTGTTACAAAATCAGGCAGTCTTAACTTACAGGCAATTTGTAAAGTGTCTATGCAGCACTTAAACAGTAATAAAGCAAAAATACAAGACAAGAAAAATCCCACACCAATTTGGAAACATAAGGTAAAATGAATTACATCTTTTGGCACCAAAATGGCAAAAATCCAGTTAGTAGAACTGAAGACATGCAATTTTAAAGGTTCAGCTAAAACTAGTGCTTGAAATCACAAAGTGCCAACTGTGGTTATCAGGTTGCACCGGACCAGGACAACATCATAAGTTCAGTTCATGCCGGATACAGGGACGAAGTTAGGCCCACTGAGAATTGTACTTTATGTTCATGAATCAGAGCATTGCAACAAGCAGCGTCTGTTCTGAGGAGGAATATGTGGTCCTATGTTGAGATACGTGGACTGTCGTTTCCAATTTGGAGCTGTGAGGGATGCACATCAACCAGCATTTGCATTGTATTGCATCAGTTCTGATGAGGAGCGGTGAGGAGTGTGTCAGGTTGCACTATGCCCATTGGTCCTGATGTGAACCACATCTGGGCTGGTGCAGCACCTTTATCACCCCTTCCAAGGTTCCAGGACTGGAGATCAACCACTTCAGGGGTGAGGAGTCACACTAGGCAGAGTCCAGATGCAAGATTCATGGGTGTTGGAGCATTTTTGTAACCCTGTAGCTCAGAACAATAGGCCAGTCAAGTAGCGCTTGGAATCACTCTGTTGGCCTAGGTTCAAGGTGCAGGACCATCCTATCATCATCTAGTAGCAGAGCAGTAGAGGAGTTCCTCTTGCAGGCAGAGCAAGAGAGCAGTAGAAGAGTAGGGCTAGCAGAGAAGCAATGCAGCAAAGCAGTCCTCCTTTCAGCTGGGCAGCAGGGCAGCAGAGAAGTAGAGGTGCAGAACAGCAGAGTAGGCCTTCTTGTAGCAGAGCACCAGGGAAGCAGAGCAGTCCTTCTTCTGAGCCTTCCAGAGGTCCAGAAGTCAGCTGAGGAGTGAGTCTGAGGGTCCCATTTTATACCTGGTGCCCACTATGCAGACAGAGAAGCTTCTAGAGTTTCCCCCTATAAAGGTGTCAGAAATGTCCTTCTCCTTGCCCTTATCCCAGTCTGTCTGGGAGCACAGTAGTCTTTTGTGCGTGTACTGGGCCAATACCTTTAAAGTGCAGGTGTGGTAGGTGACATCTTAAAATCTGACTTTAGCATTAAAGAGGGATTTAAATGACAATTCTTTAGACACCAAACATGACTGTCCGACTTGCTTTCATTCAAAGGTTAGAGGAAGAAGTAGGCCACCCATTAGTGAAAAACAACTTTGTAGTGTCCCTTCACTACCAGGACAAGTACAACTTTAAGTTATAGGTCCAATCTTTTAATTATAATGCTCCCTGCATTTGGGCTGTTTAGGGCCTACATTAGGGGGGACATATATGTAACTAAAAGAGGGTTTTAGGCTTAGCAAAGGGGTTATTTTGCCAAGTGCACTTGTCATTTGAAAACTGCCATTGTGCTACAATGTCAAACCTGAGATATGTTTTAAGGGGCTATGTCAGTGGGTGGCACAATACGGGATGCAGGCCCACTTGTAGCATTTACTTTATCAGCCCTGGATATATGTTATTAGGGACTTATGAGTATAATAAATATTCCAATTAGACGTAAAACCAATTTTACCATCTTTTAGGGAATGACACAAACACTTTAGTACTGGTTAGCAGTGGTAAAGTGCACTGAGCCCTACGACCAACAAAAACAAATTAAAAAGACAGGAGAGGTGAAAGCAAAATGCTTGGGGAAAGACTACCCTATGGCTGACCAGTCTAACAAGGAGGTATCTACTTTGGGACTGGTTACATCTGTATGGCTTATCAATTAAAATGTGTTGATATTATAAACTGAATAATTCAGGTGTGTACCATGACTCCACTTTGCAGGACAACATAGCTTCCTGATGGCTTTGTTTGGGTTTATTCATCAAATACCTGGACAGAATACACAGGTATATGTTTCACTTTAGTGGTTAGGATTAGCAGTGGTTCTAGGCATGTTTCTGCCACTCCTGAGTTGGTGCTATAATTTCCTCTTGATAATGGGTATTCCAACTCTGCTGCTGTTCATTTGGCCCTTTCGCACCTTCATCAGGGTCCTAATGAAAGGTAAAGGTAAGGTTCCACTGTGCATTCGTGTGTTCGTACACCATATTTGTACACACTACATGGATGAAGTAGAACTGGCTAAAAAGAATGGGGTAAAAACAAAAATTTAGTTTTTTTGGAGCAGAACATTTTATCTGGTCTAATTCTTGGTGGTCTAAAGCTTGTGGGTCACTTCCAATATCAGTTAATACAGCAACAAACCTGGGGGAGGTCTTTGATAATCTGTTGACCTTTGACATCCAGGTCAAGAGAAACGTGAGCACTTGCTTTTCGATTAGCAAGACCCTAAAGAAAATTATTTATTTTTATCCCAGGAATTTAGGGCTGCAGTGGTCATAGCACTCATTACACCTCACCTTGAATACTGTAAAGCCCTCTACTTAAATGCATATCAATATTCTTCAAATAAACTGCAAGTGATACAAAATGCGGGTGCTAGACTGGTTGTAGGCCTGCCAAAATTCTGCTCTGTTAGGGTGGGTTTGAGGTTCCTCCACTGGTTACCAATCATGAAGTGAGTAATCTTTAAATCTGTGAGGCTCTCACCAGAAGGTTGCAGATTATCTCAGGACTGCTTTTAACTGGTATGCCCCTAGAAGAGTACTAAAATCAGCTGGACATAAAAAAGTTGTAATCCCCAGGTTTCTCAAATCCAGATGGGGGGAAAGTTCTTTTTCGGTGACTGCAGCAAGGCAGTGGACAAGCCTCCCCCAAGCATACAAGGACTGTGTACTGACATCTTATGTTTCGTAGGCAGCTTAAAAGTGCCTATTTGTGTCTTCTTAATCAGGTGGTGGTTTGCATGTTTGGTTGGTTGGTCACCTGGATTTTACCAGTGTGCTGATGTGTCTGATAGTAGCACTTTGATGCCGTTTGGTTATATGCACTGTATAGATGTATAAATACAACTACAAATACACTGATTTCTATTTCTGCAGGGAGATCGACATTAAGTGTATGTCAGCAAGGTTGTTGGCAGGCTATGCTAACAACCAATAATATGAATTCAATTTGTTTTTTGTGTAGCTGTCAGTCTATATGTTTTATAAAGTACAGCTATCACACCTACTGGACATCTTGGTGCTGAAAAAGGTGATAAATGTAGGAAAAGTACCCTCTTTTTGGCATGTTTCCCATCAATTTCTGTCTGATGTCAGTGTGTTTGACTGTGTCACTGGACCCTGCTAACCAGGACCCCAGTGCTTATGCTCTCTCTCTTCTAAATGTTGTCACTGCATACTGGTAACCCAGTATTTCACCCAAAATTGAAATACTGATCACACCTATAAGTCCCTAGTATATGGTACCTAGGTACCCAGGGAACTGGAGTTCCAGGGGATCCTTATGGGCTGCATCATTTTCTTTTGCCACTAATATGGAGCCCATGCAAATGTTTCTACAGGAATGCCATTAAGAAATGGTGCATACACCCGTTCACTGTCATTTACACTGCACCAGGTCACTTACAGTATATGTCACCCATATGTCAGACCTTCCAACCCTGAAAGTTGGGCGTAGAGTACCTGTGTGTGAGAACACACCTGCAATAGCAGAGGTGCACCCATGTTGTCCAGGACCATTTTCCTGGACTTCGTGAGTGTGGGGATGCCAATTTACGCATGCACTATACATAAGTCACTACCTATGTACAGCTTCACAATGGTAACTCCGAATATGGCCATGTTTGGTATCAAACATGTTGGAATCATACCTCAAGACTTTTGCAAGCATTGGTTGTATGATTCCACGCACTATGGGGGATCCTTAAAAGATCCCCAGTACTGCCATTACAGCATTCTGAGATTTTCCATGCAGCCCCAGCAGCTCCCACCTCACAGACAGGTTTCTGCCCTCCTTTTGCTTGAGCAGGTCAAGCCCAGCAAGGCAGTACAAAGGATTTCCTTTGGAAGAGGGATGTTACACCCTTTCCCCTTGGAAATAGGTGTTACAGGCATGGGCGTGGTATTCTCCCAGAGCCTCTGGAAATGCTTTGAAGGGCAAAGATGGCACCCTCCCTGCATAACCCAGTCTACACCAGTTCAGGGACCCTTAGTCCCTGCTCTTGTGCAAAATTGGACAAAGGAAATGGGAGTGACCATGCCCCTGTCCATCACCACCCCAGGGGTGGTGTTCAGAGATCCTCCAGAGGGTCCCTGGTTTTTACCATCTTGGATGCTAAGGTGGTAGGGATCTCTGAGAGCATCTGAGTGGCCAGTGCCAGCAGGTGACATCAGAGCCCTCCCCTGATAGTTGCTTACCTGGGTAGCTGACCAATCCCCCTTTCAGGGCTACTTAGGGTCTCTTCTCTGGTGTTTCCTCAGATTCAGATTGAAAGACTCCATCAGGAATCCTCTGCATCCTTTACTTCACCTTCTTACCGAAGAAACTGCATCGCAACCCTCCAGGAACTCTACAACTGCAACAAAAAAGCAAAGACGACTTCTGTAGCATTGTATCTTCAGCTCCTGCCAGCAACTTCAACTGTTTCCCAGTTGTGCATCCTCCAAGGACAGCCAGTCTTCATTCTGCACCAGAAGAATGAAGAAATCTCCCTTGAAGTGAAGGAGTCGCTTCCCTGCTTCAGCAGTCACCCCTCTGCTGTGACGACTGGTGGCTTGTGTCCTCTCTCCTGAAGAAGTGTGTGGATCCAGCAACACAGGAGGTAGACAGAAGTGGTCCTGACGGTCCTGAAGTCCAGCTGTCCAACTTTGTTGGAGGTAAGAACTTGCCTCCCCACTGTAGGAGGCTGGCCTGGCTTATAGTGGGTACCTGATGGTACTTACACCTTGTGCCAGGTCCAGTTATCCCTTATTAGTACATTAGTAGTGTTCTAGCAGCTTAGGCTGATAGAGGTAGCTATAGCAGAGCAGCTTAGGCTGAACTAGGAGACATGCAAAGCTCCTACTATACCACTTATATCATATGGCACTATATCATAAGAATCACAATACGCAGAGTTACTAAAAAAAAAGGTACTTTATTTTAGCGAAAATGTGTCAGAAACATCTCAGTGGATATATTCCCTTAGGAGGTAAGTAAAATACACAAAATATACACACAAACCAGAATCAGGTAAGTAAACAGTTAGAAAAGTAGTGCAAACACTGTAGAGTACATTAGGATGCAATAGGCCTAGGGGCAACATAAACCATATACTAAGGAAGTGGAATGCGAACCACTTAGGGACCCCAGGCCTAATGTAGTGTGTAGATGGTCACTGGGAATGTAAGAAAACACTAATGGTGTCCAAGATACCCCACCCCAAGACGCTGAAAAGAAGGAGTAAAGTTACCCTACTTCCCAAGAAACACACTAAAGTCGTGATAGGAGATTCTGCAAAGACCACAACTGACTGCAAAGCACTGAAGACGGATTTATGGACCTGAGGACCTGCAAAGGAAGTGGACCAAGTCCAAGGATCATGAAAGTGTTCGGGGGGGCAGGAGCCCACTAAACCCTGGATGAATGTGCAAAATGGCTGCCTCCGGGTAGAAGAAGCTGAAGATTCTGCAACAACAGAAGATGCCAGGAACGTCTCCTTCTCCCAGAAGATGTCCCACGGTGTGCTGGAGGATGCAGAGTTGTTTTCATCCTGAAAGACTACAAACAAGCCTTGCTAGCTGCAAAGGTTGTGCTTGAAGAAAATGGGTGCTGCCCGCACCCAGGAAGGACCAGGATATCGCCCCTTGGAGGAGGAGACAGAGGGGGTGCTCAGCAATACAGAGAGCCCAACAAGAAGCAGGCAGCACCCACAGAAGTACTTGAACATGGGTTCAAGAAAACTGAGCACAGCAGTTGTCTCACCACTACAAAGGAGGGTCCCACAAAGCCAGTGGTAAACTCAGCGAGTTGAGCAATGTAAGACGGAGTTCTGGGGACCTGGGCTGTACTGTGCATGAAAGATTCCTTGCAAAAGTGCACAGAAGCCCTAGCAGCTGCAGTGCACGCAGTACACAGGATTACTGTCTGGCGTGGGGAGGCAAGGACTTACCTCTACTAAATTGGACAGATGGACCACTGCACTGTCACGGTCACTTGGATCCTGTGTTCCAGGGACCATGCTCGTCACAATGAGAGGGGACCCAGAGGACCAGTGAAGCAGAAGTTTGGTGCCTGTGTTAGCAGGGGGAAGATTCCGTCGACCCGCGGGAGATTTCTTCTTGGCTTCCAGTGCAGGGTGAAGGCAGACAGCCCCCAGAGCATGCACCACCAGGAAACAGTCAAGAAAGCTGGCAGGATTGGGCACTACAATGTTGCTGGTAGTCTTCTTGCTACTTTGTTGCAGTTTTGCAGTTGTCCTGGAGCAGTCAGCGGTCGATCCTTGGCAGAAGTTGAAGAGGGAGATGCAGAGGAACTCTGGTGAGCTCTTACATTCGTTATCTGAAGAGAAGCCCACAGGAGAGACCCTAAATAGCCCTCAGAGGAGGATGGGCCACCTAGTCAGGTAAGCACCTAACAGGAGGGGTCACTGATGTCACCTGCTGGCACTGGCCACTCAGAGGCCTCCATTGTGCCCTCACACATCTGCATTCAAGATGGCAGAGGTCTGAGACACACTGGAGGAGCTCTGGGCACCACCCCTGGGGTGGTGATGGACAGGGGAGTGGTCACTCTCATTTCCTTTGTCCAGTTTCACACCAGAGCAGGGGCTGTGGGATTCCTGAACCAGTGTAGGCTGGTTTATGCAAGGACGGCACCATCTGTGCCCTTCAAAGCATTCCCAGAGGCCAGGAGAGGCTACTCTTCTCAGGCCATTAACACCTATTTCCTCTCTCAGAGGAAATCCTTTGTTCTGCCTTCCTGAGACTGGGCTGCCCAGGCCCCAGGAGGGCAGAAGCCTGTCTGTGGATTGGCTGCAGTGGTAGCTGCAGTGAAAACCCCAGAGAGCTGGTTTGGCAGTACTCGGGGTCCATAGTGGAACCCCGGTGATGCATTGGATTGGCACCCCAATACCGGATTTGGCATGGGGGCACAATTCCATGATCTTAGACATGTTACATGACCATATTCGGAGTTACCATTGTGAAGCTACATATAGGTATTGACCTATATGTAGTGCACTAATGCAATGGTGTCCCCGCACTCACAAAGTCTGGGGAAATTGCCCTTAACTATGTGGGGGCACCTTGGCTAGTGCCAGGGTGCCCTCACACTTAGTAACTTTGCACCTAACCTTCACTAAACGAGGGTTAGACATATTGGTGACTTATAAGTTACTTAAGTGCAGTGTAAAATGGCTGTGAAATAAAGTGAACGTTATTTCACTCTGGAGGCAGTGGCAGTCCTGTGTAAGATTTGTCTGAGCTCCCTTTGGGTGGCAAAAGAAATGTTGCAGCCCATAGGGATCTCCTGGAACCCCAATACCCTCGGTACTAGGTACCATATACTAGGGAATTGTAAGGGTGTTCCAGTGTGCCAATTAGAATTGGTGAAAATGGTCACTAGCCTATAGTGACAATTTTAAAGGCAGAGAAAGCCTAAGCACTGAGGTTCTGGTTAGCAGAGCCTCAGTGACGCAGTTAGGCACTACACAAGGATACATACAGGCCACAAACTATGAGCACTGGGGTCCTGGCTAGCAGGCTCCCAGTGAGACATATAAAACACACTGACAAATAGGGTTTCCACTATGAGCACTGGGGTTCTGGCTAGCAGGATCCCAGTGAGACAGAAAAAACACCCTGACATATACTTACAAACAGACCAAAAGTGGGGGTAACAATGCTAGAAGGAGGCTACCTTCCTACACCCACGCAAGAGAGTACCCCTGTGCACCACATGTTTTGCAGTTGCCAAGGCTTATTGGCATCCTTTCATAAAGTTCTTCGTGCACTGTGCAGCTCTGGCCCCCAGCATTCCTTCCTGCAACACACAGTCTCCTGCGTGGTTCTCCGGCGAAGTGCGATCCCTTTGTGTAGTGCTGCGTGGGCCTCCTTTTGCAGCTTTTTTGTCCTCATGCTGTGGGACTCCTGTGTGTGTTGCCTGGTCTTCTGAGGGCTCTCTGAGTTGCTGAGAGCCTCCTTCCTGGGTAGAGGCCACCAGGTCTCTCCTGGTCCTGGGAAGAGCCATTTTCCACTAACTGCGAGCTTTGCGTGTGCCAAGTCTTGTTGGCGGAATCCAGTGATGCAAACCAGACTGCAATCATCCATCTGGCGTGGAACATCATCTGCACCAACCATGGACCCGTATCCATCTTATTGGGTGCAGTACTGACTGTTCTTCTTCACCAGTGGTTCTTCTTTTGCACCTTCATCTGGGTTAGTGGGGGCTCTGGTTTTCCCTGAACTCTTCAGTGCTTCTTGGACTTGGTCTCTTTCTTTCACATGTCTTTAGGTCCAGGATCCCATCGTTGGTGTCTTGCAGTCTCTTCTGGTTCTTGCAAAATTGTCTATCACGTGTTCTTGTGTGTTCTAGGAAGCTTACTGTGATTTACTCCTGATTTCCTGGACTCTGGGGTGGGTTCTATTACTTACCAATGGTGTTTTCTTATACTTCCAGCCCCCCTCTACACACTACAATTACCTAGATGGGAAACCGACTTTCGCATTCCACTATTTTAGTATATGGTTTTTGTTCCCCCAGGCACATTTCTAACTATTGTGATTTTCAATGTTTGCACTGTTTTCTGTTTTTAAAGCTATTTCTGCATTCTAGTGTATTTACTGTGTATATTACTTACCTCCTAAGGGAGTTTAGCCTCTAAGGAATTTTTGGCATTTTTGTCACTAAAATAAATTACCTTTATTTTTGTAACAATTAGTATTTTCTTTCATGTGTGCGAGTACTGTCTGACTACAGTGGTATTGCATGAGCTTTGCATGTCTCCTAGTTGGGCCTTGGCTGCTCATCCGCACTACCCTTAGAGAGCCTAGCTTCTAGACAAACTAAGTACCTTAGGTACCCACTACCAACCAGGCTAGCCTCCTACAGTAAACCTACAAGCTGATGTTCCATTTTCTATGAATCTTTTTGCTAGAAATGCCAGGTATTCAACTTCTTTCTAAACCACAAGTTATCCAACTCTTTTTTTAATTCATTGGGCAGCCTATTCTGTTTCTGTGCAGCTACTACAGAGAAGGACCTACATCATTCTGTGTTACTTTAAAATCTCAAAATTACAATCCATTAGAGGATGTTGTGCATCATTTCTCCAGCCGCAATGCGTCGATCTCCCAGCCGAGATGCAGGTGAAGTATTGATTTCAGCTGCAAAGCCAGCGGTGCGTCGTTTATCAGCTGCGTTGCAGAAGGTGAGTGAAAACCCCACATGGCATTCTGTGCGTGGATTTTCAGTTCTTGTCTGCCAACTTCACCTTTAAAGGGCACAGGTTTTGGATAGGGCATCACTTGACAAGGCAGGAGTCTCAGCAGAGAATCCAGGTGCTGGCAGAGGAAGTCTTTGATGGCCCTGAGACTTCAACAACAGGAGGCAAGCTCAGTTCCAGCCCTTGGAGATTCGTCTCAAGCAGGAATGTACAACAAAGTCCAGTCTTCGTCCCTTTTCGCAGACAGAAGCTGCAACTGCAGTATTGCTCAACAAAGCACAGTCACGGCAGGGGCAGAACTTCTCCTCAGCTCTTCAGCTCTTCTCCTTAGCAGAGGATCCTCTTGATTCCAGAGATGATCTAATTTTCAGGGGTTTAGGGCACACTACTTATACCCCTTTCTGTCTTTGAAATAGGCAACCTTCAAAGGAACGTCTCTCTTGTTTGTGAGATCCTGCCTTGCCCAGGCAGCCCCCAGACACACACCAGAGGGTTGAAGACTGCATTGTGTGATGACAGGCACAGCCCTTTCAGGTGGGAGTGACCACTCCTCCCCTTCCTCCCAGCACAGATGGCTCATCAGGATATGCAGGCTACACACCAGCTCCCTTTGTGTCACTGTCTACAGGAGAGGTGCAAAGAGCCCAGCTGTCAAACTGACCCAGACAGGGAATCCACAATCAGGCAGAGTCACAGAATGGTTCAAGCAAGAAAATGCCTACTTTCAGAGACCCTGAACTCCAACTTTCTGTCTGCTCCCAAAGGGAATCTACACTTTAAGAATATTTAAAGGCAGGCCCCATATTAACTTATGAGAGAGATAGGCCTTGCACAGTGAAAACCAAATTTGGCAGTATTTCTATGTTAGGACATATAAAACACATTAGTATGTGTCCTACCTTGAACATACACTGCACCCTGCCCATGGGGCTACCTACGTACTACGTTAGGGGTGCCATACATTGACAAAAAGGGAAGATTTAGGCCTGCCAAGTCAAAGTGGCAGTTTAAAACTGTACACACTGGCACTGCAATGGTGTAGGATTCTGGCCTGGTTTGTAGTGGGTACCTTGGGTACTTACACCTTATACAGGTCCAGTTATCCTTTATTAGTGAAATGTAGCAGTGTTCTAGCAGCTTAGGCTGATAGAGGTAGCTATAGCAGAGCAGCTTAGGCTGAACTAGGAGACATGAAAAGCTCATGCAATACCACTTATAGTTACACAGTACTTATACACAAGTGAAGGCAATACTCAGTGCTACCAAAAATAAAGGTATTTATTTGGGTGACACAGTACCAAAAATATCTTAGAGACAATACTCCTTCTGGAGGTAAATATTATACACAATAGATACACTAGACACCAATATTAGACAAGTAAATATTCATAGAACAATGCAAACAGTAGGAAATCCTATAGAATGCAATGGCAGAAAATAGGTCTAGGGGAAACACAAACCATATACTAAGAAAATGGCATGTGAATCACAAATTCCCCCCTAGACAAGTGTAGTGTGTGCAGAATCGCTGGGAGAGTAAGAACACAGAAAAGGTAAGTAAACTACCCCACCCCAGAGCCCAGAAAAGCAGGAGTAAAGTACTGCAAGTTTCCCTAGGACACACTACACCTCGTTTTTGGGATTTTGCGGCAGCCAACCAAGTCTGCAAAGAACAACTGCTGGACTATTGGACCTGAAGACCTGCAAAGGAGGGGGACCAAGTCCAGAAGTCGAAAGAAGTTCCAGGAAGGACAGGAGCCCCTGCCAACCCAGAAGAGTGTGCAAAAGAAGCGTCCCCGGTTAGTCGAAGTCTGCTGGAATGCACCCTAGGAAAATGCCAATGGGTTCCTGCATGATGTAAAAGATGTCCCACGGAGTGAAGATTGTTGTGGATGAGATTTAGTGTCGGAAGTCGCCAACAGACCTTGGCTACAACAAAAGTAAGTTTTGTGTCAAAATTGCGCTGGATGGACCCGGGAGGGACCTGGGGGGCCTCACCTCTATGTGAGGAGGATGAGGTCCTCTCAGCACTTTAGAGAGCCCTCAGGATGCCAGCCACCACCCCCAGGAGGTACAGGATCCGGGTTCAAAGGAGGTGCAAAACGCAGTTGATGCAGCACAACAAAAGAAGGTCCCACGCCACCGGAGAACAACTCAGCAAGTTGAGCGTCGCAGGATTGAGTGCTGGGGACCTGGGCCAGGCTGTGCATGAAGGAATTTTGCAAAGAGTGCACAGAGGCCTCAGGAGTTGAAGAAGACACAGTACACAGGGTACTGTCGTTCTCGGGGAAAACAAGGTCTTACCTCCTCCAAATTGCGTCAGCAGGACCTCAGAGCAATCTATGTCTATGATGTCCACCCTCTGTGTCCTTAGGAGCACACTCGTTGTTGTGAGAGGAGTCTCAGGGTACCGGTCATCATCTTGAAAGGTGCCTGCTTGGAGCAGGGGAGTGATTCCGTCACTCCACAGGAGATTTCTTTGGTTCTTCTGATGCAGGATGTCGACAGGGAGTACCCGGAGCATGCACACCATGGAAACTGTTGCCGTTGCTGACTTGGAGCTGAGGGTGCTGAAGAAAAGTGTCTCTTGTAGACACTTTGTTGCAGTTACAGCGTTTCTTGGAGCAGCCTGCGGTTAATCCGAGGTCAGAAGAGTCTGAAGTTGTTGATGAGGATTCCTGAAGGAAACTTGCAAGCAGAATCTGAAGAGAACCCAAAGGAGAGATCCTAAATAGACCTGAGAGGGGGATTGGCTACCTTATCAGGTATGGACCTATCAGGAGAGGTCTCTGACATCACCTGCTGGCACTGGCCACTCAGAGGCCTAAAAAGTGCCCCCACACCTTGCAAAGCAAGATGGCTGAAGTCTGGGACACACGGGAGGAGCTCTGGGCACCACCCTTGTGGTGGTGATGGAAAGGGGAGTGGCCACTCCCCTTTCCTTTGTCCAGTTTCCCGCCAGAGCAGGGGAGAAGGGGTCCCTGAACCGGGGTGTAGACTAGTTTATGCAAGGAGGGCACCATTTGTGCCATTCAAAGCATTTCCAGAGGCTGGGGGAGGCTACCCCTTCCCAGCCTGTAACACCTATTTCCAAAGGGAGAGGGTGTAACACCCTGCCTTCAGAGGAAATGCTTTGTTCTGCTTTCCTGGGACTGGGCTGCCCAGACACCAGGAGGGCAAAACCCTGTCTGTGAGGTGACAGCAGCTGTAGCTGCAGTGCAAGCCTCAGAAAGCTGGTTTGGCAGTACTGGGGGTCCATGGCTGGAGTCCCCATGGTGCATGGAATTGGCTCCCCAATACCAGATTTGGAATGGGGGGACAATTCCATGATCTTAGACATGTTACATGGCCATATTCAGAGTTACCATTGTGAAGCCACACATAGGTATTGACCTATATGTAGTGCACATGTGTAATGGTGTCCCCGCACTCACAAATTCCGGGGACATTGTCCTGAACTATGTGGGGGCACTAGCAAAGGTGCCCTCACACTTAGTAACTTTGCACCTAACCTTCTGCAAGTGAAGTTAGACATTTAGGTGACTTATAAGTTACTTAAGTGCAGTGAAAATGGCTGTGAAATAATGTGTGTGTTATTTCACCCAGGCTGCAATGCATGCCTGTGCAAGGGTTTGTCTGAACTCCCTATGGGTGGCAAAAGAAATGCTGCAGCCCATATTGATCTCCTGGAACACCAATGCCCTGGGAACCTGAATAACATATACTAAGGACGTATAAGGGGAGTCCAGTATGCAAATTGAAATTGGTAAATGAAGTCACTGGCCTACAGTGACAAATTTAAAAGCAGAGAGAGCATAAGCACTGAGGTTCTGGTTAGCAGAGCCTCAGTGACACAGTTAGGCACTAAACAGGCATACACATTAGGCCACAAACTATGAGCACTGGGGTCCTGGCTAGCAGGATCCCAGTGAGACAGGCAAAACACACTGACATATAAGTTTTTATCTATGAGCACTGGGGTCCTGGCTAGCAGGATCCAAGTGACACAGTAAAAACACACTGACACACACTCACAAACAGGCAAAAAGTGGGGGTAACCATGCTAGAAAGAGGCTAATTTCTTACAAGTGGCAGGTCTGAGCCATGCTTACATGGCTACTAATGTGGGTGGCACAACCAATGCTGCAGGCCCATTAGTAACATTTGTTTTACAGGCCCTGGGCACCTCGAGGGCACTGTACTAGGGACGTAATAGTAATATACCAATCATGGAAAGTCAATTACACATACATTTTACATAGGAGCACTTGCACTTTAGCACTGGATAGCAGTGGTAAAGTGGCCAGACCATCAACACCAACAAAAACAGAGTCCAGCACACATCAACAGCCTGGGAAACAGAGACAAAAAGTTAGGGGAGACCACACCAAGGATGCCATGTCAAACAACGTCTATCCATGCATGTTGTTATTTCCTGTCACAATGTTTA
The DNA here is from genome assembly GCF_031143425.1 of Pleurodeles waltl. Classification (NCBI taxonomy): domain Eukaryota; kingdom Metazoa; phylum Chordata; class Amphibia; order Caudata; family Salamandridae; genus Pleurodeles; species Pleurodeles waltl. Next base: position 409,761,302 of record NC_090438.1, read on the forward strand.
CCTGCCACAGTATACCAACAGAGTTCAACCTATATGTTGCCTAAATGAATGTCTTATTTATTCATTTTCATTGTCACTTTTTGGCATGTACTTAGCCCTTCCTTCAACAGGAACACCCAATTATTCCATTCGTATATGGATCATGAGTGCTTTACTGTCTATTTGTGTAGATTAACGTAAAATAAATAGATGGGTCATTTAATGCAGTGTTGAATATCTGCATCACTGATCATCAGGGTTTTCAATGCACCAACTTATTTAATGTACAGTTTACAGAGATGAATGCCCCTCATATACATTATGAACATCATATACATGTTTTAACATCGCAGTGTAGGCCTATTAACCCACATGCGATTTTGCAGCCTGGAATTCTATCCATATTTATCATCATTTTGATGTGTTTTTTGCTTGCAGAGTGTTGATGCAGTTAGAAATGTGTGTTAGCTATTGCTCCTCTAAGCCCCACGGGCTGAGATGCATTTCTACCTACCTGCTAAAACCTCTGTTGGTCATCATTAAATGTTGCGCAGGGTCATATGTACATCTAGGGACAGATTCAAAAATGATTTGCATCTGGTTTGTGTTACTTTTTCTAACTCAAACAAGAGGCAAATGGCCATATTTTCAAGGAATTGGCTTAGGGCAGTGGCACAAGTTTGTATGCTTCACTGCCTTGCGCCAATTTGAAAGGGCAGAAATGCACAGTATTTACAAGATACAATGCATTTATGTCCTTTCCCCCTACCCTGGTGCACAATTTGCTGCCTAGCGCCAATGCAGGCACCCTTGAAACTTGTTGCAAAGGCATCTGCATTCTTGGCATGATTGATTTGGTGCATGAAGGGGCACCTTCCTGCACGAAAACAATCCCCTGATGATTTTTTCTCTTTTTGTGTGTGCTGCAGAGTGAAGCACACATACAAACAGGAAAGAACAAGGAGAAATACAAATATCTTTCCTCTTTACACCTCTCCTGGGAGCGTAGAGATTTGACACATTCCTAGATTTACACATCCTTGTAAATCTGGGAATGCTTCAAAACCCATGGATTTTGCGTGGGAACATCCACTGAAACACCCCTGGAACACTGCCCTGACACTGCATTGCCGTACACCATATTTATGAGGCCATGAAAAGCCAGGCAAAGTGGCTTTGCGTGGCCTTGTAAATATAGTTCTGCAAAGCCGGAGTGTCATAAAAAGGGACGCAACAGCAGTGCAAGGTGCTTGAAAATATGCCCCAAAGTATTCAGGTGGGATTTCCCACCCAAACTTAATCATGATGTGCGTTGGATAGAAGCCTAAACTGAAGAGAGGTTGCACAGTGTGCTGCCTTGTGTTACCTTTTGTCAAGCGGGTGTTTCATGGATGTTGCGTGGGTGTTCGTAAAGATTTGTAGACAGTGATTTTTGCCAAGAATCTTCCCCTTCCTAGGGGCGGGACAAGGTGAAATGCTTTCATTTGTCCTCATTTTTCACTTTGTTGGTGTGCTGAATTTTGCAGTACACCTACAAAGCATGAAAAGCAGCCTTAAATAATAGGTTTTGTACTGGAAGGGACCCCTTTCAGTAGAAAACCTATGCTTCACATCAAACAAGTTCCCTTAAACTATTTCATGGAATTTATTTACTATATTTTCAAGGATGTCTGCTTTGGAGAATGGCTGCCAAAAGTGTGCTAGCTCAGGGAGAGAGCAAATTAGCACCATATTTTAGTGGATATGGAACATATCTGCTCTCTCCCTTTATGTATTATTTTTTTGTTTTAGATGTGAGTTTCATTGGATGCATTGGACCAAACCAACTCTACGAGCCCTAGAGTACAGAGGGGTCGTGAAATGTGCTCTCAACCATACACACACAATCCTGCGCAGGAGCTGACTTGCCTTTCAGGGAAAATGTTTTATGGGGCAGGGTATGTGACATAAGAATTGAATAAGGCACTGTATTTCTGACTCAGCAACATTTTATGATAGCACAAAAATCCTTATATTTGTGGAGAAATAGTATTTGGAGATAGACTTAAATTATATTGTAGACACTATTCACAACCAATGAATTACAACAATTGTTTTGGGTACATTCCTATTTTGGGGTTGTTTGCTGGATATTCCTTTGGCAGTTTGTATGTGCATTTTTCATATTCATTTCACACATTTGCCAAGTTAAGCTGTCCAAACGTGATAGATGTGAGAGAAAATATAAGGCATCAAGTATGCATTTAATGGTATTGTGTTTTCATGTGGAGAAATCGAATTATAAAATTAAGGCCCTCATTCTGACCCTGGCGGTTCTCTACCGCCAGGGCCAACGGGGGCGGGAGCACCGCCGACAGTCCGGCGGTGCTCCCTTGGTCATTCTGATTGCGGCGCTTTGGCCGCGGTCAGAACGGGAAAACCGGCGGTCTCCCGCCGGTTTTCCACTGCCCCCAGGAATCCTCCAAGGCGGCGCAGCTCGCTGCGCCGCCGAGGGGATTCTGGCCCCCCCTACCAACATCCTGTTCATGGCGGGAAAGCCGCCATGAACAGGATGGCGGTAGGGGGGGTCGCGGGGCCCCCTAACAGGGCCCAACTAGGCTTTTCAGTGTCTGCGATGCAGACACTGAAAAGCGCGACGGGTGCTGCTGCACCCGTCGCACGCCTTCCACTCCGCCGGCTCGATTCCGAGCCGGCTTCCTTGTGGAAGGTGCTTTCCCGCTGGGCCGGCGGGCGATCTGAATCAGATCGCCCGCCGGCCCCGCGGGAAAGTCAGAATACCCCTCGCGGTCTATTGACCGCGGGGCGGTATTCAGGCGGCTTCCGACGGGCGGGCGGCAACCGCCGCCCGCCTAGGTCGGAATGACCACCTAAGTGTATTTAACAGTCAGATACATGTATATTTAATATATATTCTACTTCACCTACTATTTGGGGAAATCTGCATTAACACAGGAAATAATGGAGCAACTACTCTACTTACATCATTAATTAAATTTTGTAATTCGCAGATGAAAAATGTTTCTTTCTCTTTGATCACTGAAAGCATCACTCCTCATTGCTTAAGGCTGCCAAATTTGCTGACACAAAGTGGAAACATTAATAATTTTAGACTGGAATATAAAAATACCTACAGGGCATAGCGAAAATGTTATGTCTATAAACTACCCACTTAACAGAATTCCTTTGTTTTATGATATAGTATTTTACATTTTTTTTCTTTTTAATTTTTTTTGTATTCAAATTTGAGTAACAAAAAAAGAGTGGCAGAATTCATGAAAGTCACTCAGGTGAAGTGAAGTTTTGCATCAATATTTGCACTGTGCGGACAGTGACATTTACATTTATTGATTATTGAAAACTCAATATTTGCACAGATTGATCATTTTATATTTTTGCACCAGCTGGTCCGTGCAAATGTCTGTTTTCGATTATACATGCGCAATACTTGCAACATTCATAGGGAACATATTGGGTCTGGGAAGAGAAGTTTGAGTAAGTTTAAACTTTTGAGTAAGTTTACTGTTTTTTGTATTCACAAACTGCACTTTTGTAGTAACTTAAACAGTTGTGGTAACTTGTGCTTTTGTATTAAGTCCAACACTGCACATGGTGAACCATTAGTACTGCAAACACCTCCCACAGACAATAATGGAGGTGAAACCTTAAGCCCCATAGGAAATAGGGGGTTATTCTAACTTTGGAGGAGTGTTAATCCGTCCCAAAAGTGACGGTAAAGTGACGGATATACCACCAGCCGTATTACGAGTTCCATAGTATATAATGGACTCGTAATACGGCTGGTGGTAAATCCGTCACTTTTCCGTCACTTTTGGGACGGATTAACACCTCCTCCAAAGTTAGAATAACCCCCATAATGTTGCAATAAGTTAAATTGCTTACAATATTTAAAAACATAAATTAATATAAATATAGTCCAATTATTTTTGGAAAAATATGAAAAAGTACATATTTATAATGCAATTCATATATAGATATATACTATTTTTTCTAATAGTATAATATTATTATATTTATTATTGAATTAAAATTTATGTGGAAGCCTTGCAGAGGTGGTAAAACACTGGGCTGCATTACGAGATGGGCAGAATAAGGAGAGGTTTTTATCATAGGTGGTAAATACCATTATCACACAACCAATAATTGTGATTCTTTTGCAAACAAGCATTTGCACTAGGCTCAAGATTCGGCCCTGCATTTGTAATAATAGACAAATGTGTGATGATGAAGTCACAGTTAACTAGGTGAACAAATTGCATACTCATTAATAACATTGGGTCTGATTCAGAAAAGTATCTTACACTATTAAGTAAGTTTAAACTTTTAAGGATGTTATCTACTTTTAAGTATTTACAAACCACAGCTTTGCAGTAGCTTACACTTTGTAGTCTGTCCAGTACTACCCATGGCCTACCACAGGTACTGCCACATCCTCCAATAGACAATAAAGGAGGCAGGGACTTACAAAAGTATAAGTTACAACAAAAGATCCATTGGTGAATACCATTTGGTAGTAAGATTTATAGTACTACTGTAGTACTATAAAATGTACCATGGAGTGCAGTTTGTGAATCAGGCCCATTGTTTGGGCCCCGCAAGAAGTGATACTCAAGCCCTTATGAATCCTTCATCATTAACAATGAATGTACTTTAAGCTAGTAACAATTTCAGACAATAACAAAACATCATTAACACATCTTTCTCATTAAATAATATTAGTTCAGACTTATTTCGTTTACACAACATTCTATATCTATTGCCATTTAAAGTTCCTAATTCTAGAAATTACGTGAAAGAGATTGCACTATCTTCAGATAGAGGTATTTACATTTCTATTACTTTTTCTAATCTAGTTCATTAGTTTTTTCTTTAATAGTTAATCTTAAATGTCAACCTCTTTACATAAATATCTGAGCATGTCTATCATTAGAAATGCTATGGGTTGCATGCAGTTTTGATATTAACTAAAATCGTACCTTTTAAATTGCATTGTTTCAATCATCTAACCAAATGTTACATATACAGTAGCCGTAACTTTTACATTCACATTTAAAGTGGCTAGATGTAAATTAATGCAGAATGTGATCTGTTATCCAAGAAACAGATTGAAAACAGACACTAGAGAGATAAACATAATGTCTCATTTTAGAAACCTAAATGACCAGAAACCAGTCTATGCCTACATTTTTTTAAATGGTCTTGTAAATTACAAAGCCTTCTCTCCTGGAAACCCTAACTGTTTAATCTTAGGCAAAACCACACATTTGCTGTCAATTCTTTCCATATTCTTTTTTCTCAAATATAAAACATTTTCTCCTTAGAGATTTAGGTCATATTCCCAAACTAATTATGCAGTACATTAGTGCTGCAGTAGCACTACTATTGTACTATAAAATTCTATTCACTAACCTAGATGTGAGACTCATTCTTTTACCCTGCCTATCACGCATATGTTTTATTTGCAGAGACTTTGTATTAGGAATTCTACTGTGAAACACACAAGTCAGGAATTAATTTGTATGCTACAATTAACCATTATCAGTGGATTCAGCATTTGTAAGTACATAGTAGGAGGACATGCTATATACAACAAAGTCACCACTGGATCCCCTTTGGATTGTGGTGCAACTATTGAAAACTATTTATGAAAAAAGATTCCTGTAATAAAGAAATTCCATGTGAACGAAAAGCGTTGGCTACAGATGATAATGTAACAGGCTACAATCAAGCCAAAACAAATAAGCTTAGGCCCTCATTACAACATTGGCGGTAAAAGCCGCTTACCACTGTGCAGAAGACCGCCAACACACCGCCGCGTTATTCCGCCACAGCTATTATGACCCACATCTCGGAATCCGCCAAAACTCAGACACCCACACAAGTCCGCCACACCAAAGGTCAGTGATAAACTGGCAAAAACAAAACCTCCACCGTCACGCCAACAGAAATACGCCCACACTATCACGACACACGAATCCACGCGGCGGTCTTTCAAACGCGGTATTCCATTGGCGGTACACACCACCGCGCTCAAAATGCACACACTTCTACAAAACATCCCCACATTGGACGATTCAAAATACACACACCTGAGACACATACACACACCACTCCCACACACCCATTAGAATATAAAACACACACCCACATCACCCACAAACCCTTACGACCACAAATCACGAACGAAGGCCAGAGAGAGACACCACCATCAACAACACTAGCATCCACAGGCACATAACACCATCACCCACACAACTTCCACGCACCTCACACAACACACCACTACATTTCACCACACTTATCACCACACACTCCACCCCACACATCACCTACACCACCCCATGGCACGGCAAAGACACCCCAGGTTCTCGGAGGAGTAGCTCAGGGTCATGGTGGAGGAAATCGTACAGGTAGAGCCACAGCTATTCGGAGCACAGGTGCAGCACTCCTCCATAGCTAGGAAGATGGAGCTATGGCGAAGAATAGTGGACAGGGTCAACGCAGTGGGACAACACCCAAGAAATCGGGAGGACATCAGGAAAAGGTGGAACGACCTACGGGGGAAGGTGCGTTCCGTGGTCTCAAGACACCACCTGGCGGTTCAGCGGACTGGCGGCGGACCCCCACTCCTCCCCCACAACTAACAACATGGGAGGAGCAGGTCTTGGGGATTCTGCTTCCTGAGGGCCTCGCAGGAGTAGCTGGAGGAATGGACTCTGGTAAGTCAAAGCTTTACTATTACATCCCCCACCCTACCTGCATGCTATCACATACCCCCACCCTCGCCCTCACCCCATCACACCAAATCCTCACAAATGTACCAATATCACAAACCACCCATCCCAACACCAAGCCCTGCATGCAACAACAAAGCATGGACACACATCACCAAAGCATGCACACTGCACATAGCCATACACCCCCCTAAACCATCACCACACAAGCTCCCGAACGGGAATGCCAGCACTGGGGTACATGGTCACCCACCCATTGCACACCATGGCACACACAGATGCAATAATCATGCCTTTCCACCCCTGCAGTACCCCTACCCAACGTCACCAGACAGGAGGGTCCAGACATGTCCACTCCACCCACAGAAGAGGCCCACAGTGATGACAGCAGCTCTGTCCAACTGGATCTAGATGACCAGCCCAGACCATCGGGGACCTCTGGACAGTCGGTTCCCCTCACACAGGCACAGGCCACCACAGACCTTCCCCCCTCTGGAAACACCAGCACAGCACCCACCCAGCGGGCCCATACCTCCATCCCCAGGACACGTCAATCAGCAGTGTGTCCACCACTACAGGGAACCCAGGATAACCCACCACCCCAACAACAACAGGGACCTGGGGGCAGTGGCAGTGGGCACACGGTCCAGGGGACGGAGGCCCAGGAACACAGGGGAACTGGGAGGGCTGCCGTGGGACAGGGGGCGGACAGGCCATGGGAACCCACTCTCCACGACGCCCTCTCCTCCATCATGGGAGCATACCACCACTCCCAGGAGACAATGGCAATGGTACTGGCCAAGTTTCAGGAGACCCAGCGCATGCAGGAGGAACAGTATTTGGGCTTCAGGGAGGCACTTAGAACCATCAGCTCCACCCTGGGCACCATCGTAGGGGTGCTGAAGGAAGTACTCAACACCAGGAGGGACACTGTGGCACTACAAGGGGCCCCTGACACTAGCATGGACGATGAACTGCCCACCACCTCCGCCGGCGCTAGTGGACAGGACGCCCCGCCACAGGACCACCACACCAGCACCCACCCCCTGCAGACGGAGAACCACCCCGCAAACGGTCCCTGAAATCCAGGAACAAGACAGAGAACGATGCCAAGACCCCCGCCAAGAAATGAGACTACCCTGATTGTCATCCTACTGTCCATCTTTGTCACCCTGTCCATAATTAAACTGCCCCAGCTCCACTTCCTATGCCCATATGTGCAATGCACCTGTGAGACTAATAGACTGGACTCTGCCATGGACACTCCTCTGCCATCACCCCTCACCATTTAACTTCCCCCTCCAATATCTTGCATTTAAATAAACACACTTAAAGCACAAAATGATCTGGAGTCTGTCTGTGATTTCGAAATAGTGTATTTGCAATTATAGTGACAAAATGTTTTTGAAATAGTAATGTCAACATACCTATGTCACACAGCTCTAGTCCATGAGGAATTTAAGCAGATGACACACATTGGGACCCACATCTGTGAAACCGTAAGGGAAAGTGACAACTCAGTGACCATACACTGGGTGAAAACGACAGACAGGATAGAGGTTGTACTGTAAAAGTACATGTAGTAGGCAGGATTGTATTCTCACCTGTGTTTCACTGGAAATATTGCTGGATCACTGAGACCCTGTTCTGCATGTCTTCTTCCTCTGCTTCATCCTCATCACTGTCCACAGGCTCCACAGCTGCCAAACACCACCGTCTGGACCATCCTCCTGCAGAAAAGGCACCTGTCATCGCAAAGCCAAGTTGTGAAGCATACAGCAGGCCACGATGATCTGGCACACCTTCTTTGGTGAGTAGAATAGGGATCCACCTGTCATGTGGAGGCACCTGAACCTGGCCTTCAGGAGGCCGAAGGTCCGCTCGATCACCCTGATAGTTCGCCCATGGGACTCATTGTAGCGTTCCTCTGCCCTGGTCCTGGGATTCCTCACTGGGGTCAGTAGCCATGACAGGTTGGGGTACCCAGAGTCACCTGCAAATGGCAAGGGACAACTGTTAGACACACACTAACCTGGAGGGATAACCCCAGACAACCATTCCCACCGTCTTGCTTCCAGGGGCTCACCTAATAGCCACACACGGTGCCTCTGGAGTTGACCCATCACATAAGGGATGCTGCTATTCCGCAGGATGTAGGCGTCATGCACTGAGCCAGGGAACATGGCATTCACATGGGAGATGTACTGGTCTGCCAAACATACCATCTGTACATTCATAGAATGATAACTCTTCCGGTTTCTGTACACCTGTTCACTCCTGTGGTGGGGGACCAAAGGCACATGGGTCCCATCAATGGCACCTATGATGTTGGGGATATGTCCCAGGGCATAGAAATCCCCTTTCACTGTAGGCAAATACTCCACCTGAGGGAAAACGATGTAGCTCCGCATGTGTTTCAGAAGGGCAGACAACACTCTGGACAATACGTTGGAAAACATAGGCTGGGACATCCCTGATGCCATGGCCACAGTTGTTTGAAAAGAGCCACTTGCAAGGAAATGGAGCACTGACAGCACCTGCACTTGAGGGGGGATTCCTGTGGGTTGGCGGATTGCTGACATCAGGTCTGGCTCCAACTGGGTACACACTTCCTGGACTGTGGCACGGTCAAACCTGTAGGTGATTATCAAATGTCACTCCTCCATTGTCGACAGGTCCACCAACGGTCGGTACACCGGAGGATGCCGCCATCTCCTCACATGTCCCAGCGGATGGTGCCTATAAAGGACAACAGCGAGCACAGAGTCAAACAACTCAGAGGTACATACCCACAGTTTACACAGAACACCAATCATACTCAAAATGTGGCCTGTATGTGTGTTGAGACTAGGCCTAGGTTTGTGTGACGCAGTTGGAAATTAGGCCATGTGGGCCCCTGAAATGGCGGCTGCCTGACCTCTAAAGTGGGACAATGGAATGTGAGGTAACTGTGCTGGCATTCTACACCGTCGCGGTAGGCGGTCGGAGACCGCAGCGCAATGCTGCATTGGTTAACATTGGACCCTAAGGGTCCCAGGAGCCTATGACGATGTACGCCGGCGGTGATGGTACGCACCGCCGCGGACGTGACCGCCACGGACCTTACCGCCATTTTCTATGACTTCAATCACTCGATCCCTTATCTTCGACAGGAGAGGACCTACACTGCAAGTGCTGCTGTGACCTCAGTCTGGAAGAGACAATGGCTCGTGCGTCTGGGGAAAGGGCCCCTGCCTTCACATAAGAGGAGTTGGAGAAGCTCGTTGATGGGGTCCTCCCCCAGTACACGCTACTCTACGGTCCTCCAGACAAACAGGTAAGTACACAGTGAGCATGTTGTATGGGCTATGCCTGTGTGGAGAGGGCTGGATGTAAGAAGGAAGGGGGCAGAGTGCTGCGTGCATGTAAGACGGTGAGTGCATGTGCCACATGGCAAGGGTAGGGATGGGGGCCACTAACTTTGACGGTGCAGTTGGTAATGACTTCTCTTCTTCCCCTGTACATTTTAAGTAGGTCAGCACCCACCAGAAGAAAGATATTTGGCGTGCCATCGCCAAGGACGTCCGGACCCTGGAGGTCTACCACAGACGGAGCACCCACTGCCGGAAAAGATGGGAGGACATTTGCCGCTGGAGCAAGAAGACGGTGGAGGCTCAGCTGGGAGGCCTCCCAACGTGGGAGGGGTGCCCGTCGAACCATGACCCCCCTGATGTTCAGGATCCTAGTGGTGGCCTACCCGGAGTTGGATGGGCGCTTGAGGGCATCACAGCAGACACAAGGGGGTGAGTACACTCTCATTCAGCTGACTTTGCGTGCAGTGGAGGTGTCTGGGTGGGGGAGGAGGGCTGTGGGTTTCCCTAGGCCAGGGCGAGTTCCGTAGGCATGGCCCTGTGGCCCCCCACCCCACCTCTGTAGAGTGCCAAGTACAGCTATTCATGCCCCTGTGTCATCTATGTGTGCAGATGTCGTCCATAGCCTTGTAGGTCATTTCCCAGCAATTGCACTGTGGAGCCCAAGAGCGCGGCGTAGTGCAGGGGGCCTCTGTGTCAGTCTTGTCCGCCAACGGTAGCGGTAATCCATGCACTCAACATGTCTTTCTTCTGTCTCCTCCCCCTTTTTGTGGTCTTCCTGTTTTTGTGTGCATTAGCATCATCAGGCGGAGGAGCAGTGGCACCGGAGCACGAGGGAGCTGCATCCCACATGGCCCTAGAGGCAGACACTACGGACTCCGAATTCACCAGTGGGATGGAGGGCGAGGGGAGCTCCACGGCAGGGACAGGAGCTGACACCAGCTACACGAACTCGTCCTCTGATGGGAGCTCCCCTGTGGTGGCGGCAACATCTGTGCCCCCTGCATCTACAGGTACAGCCGCCACCCCCCCTACCAGCACCGCCCTCCCAGCAGCCCCTCAGCCTTCGCCCCGTGCCCGCTCACCCAGGAGGGTGGGCATCACCTTCACCCCAGGCACCTAAGCCCCTGCCCCAGTCACCCGTGCTGCCCTCAGTGAGGAGGCCATTGACTTCCTCAGGTCCCTCACTGTTGGGCAGTCTACCATTTTGAATGCCATCCAGGGTGTAGAAAGGCAGTTGCAACAAACTAATGCATTCCTGGAGGGCATTCATCCTGGTCAGGCGGCCCTTCACCAAGCTTTTCAAACTCTGGCCTCAGCACTGATGGCAGCCATTGTCCCCGTCTCTAGCCTCCCCCCTCCAACTTTCTCCACCCCGACCCAATCCCCTGTACCTCTGCCTATCCCAAGCACATCATCAGACCAGCCTGCACACACCTCACCACACACGGGAAGCTCAGGCAAACATAAGCACCACACATCCCACAGGCACTCACGCAAGCATCACACACATGCAGACACACCAACATCCACTGCCTCCACTGTGTCCCCCTCCTCGTCGTCTCCCTCCTCCCTCCCTGTCTCGTCTACACTCACACCTGCATGCACTACCTCTACAGCCACTACGTCCCTCACCAGCACACCCACCAGCACACCCCGCTCACGTGCAGTCACCACACCCACTACCATTCACATGTCCCCTGTGTTCTCTCCCAGTGTGTCTGTGACGCTCCTCCCAAGATACACAAACACAGGCACACACCCACCCAACAGCCATCCACCTCACGACAGCCTCCAGCTCATGCACCTGCACCCAAAGTCACCAAAAGTACACCTCCTACTACCACCACCTCTTCCTCCACTCCCTAACCCCCTCCAGCTACCCGTCCCAGTGTGTCCAAAAGAATTTTCCTGTCCAGCCTTGACCTTTTTCCCACACCTCCCCCACCCCGTCCATCTCATAGGTCCCGAAGTAGCACCTCAGCCACAACATCTACGGGACCAGTGGTGCCTGTTGTCACAGGTATGTGGAGTGCACCAGCCACCAGGACATCCAGTGTGGCACCGAGCCACAGCACAGCCAGTCCCCTCCCTGTGAAGCATCAGAAGTTGCCCATTGCCCGGCGGGAGAGGGGGAAGACTCCAGCCACCAAAGCCGCTCCCAGGGGTCCCGGTGGGAGTGTGGAGTCAGCTGTTACACCTCCCAAGGTGGGGAAGGGTCACAAGAAACCCGGCAAGTCTGGGAAGAGCTGCACGGCGGAGAAGACCGCCATCATCCCCGCTGCCCAGGAGGGCCCAGCCAGCCCCAGCCCAGCTGCCCAGGAGGGCCCCACCAGCCCCAGCCCAGCTGCCCAGGAGGGCCCCACCAGCCCCAGCACAGCTGCCCAGGAGGGCCCCGCCAGCCCCAGCCCAGCTGCCCAGGAGGCCACTGCCAGCCCCAGCCCAGCTGCCCAGGAGGCCACCGCCAGCCCCAGCCCAGCTGCCCAGGAGGCCACCGGCAGCCCCTGCCCAGCTGCCCAGGAGGCCACTGCCAGCACAAACTCCGCTGGGCCACGAAGGACCGCTAGCACAAGCCCCGCTGGGCCATGAAGGACTGCCAGCACAAGCACCGCTGGGCCTTGAAGTACCGCCAGCACAAGCCCCGCTGGGCCATGAAGGACCCCCAGCACCAGCCCCGCTGGGCCATGAAGGACCGCCAGCACAGGCACCGCTGGGCCATGAAGGACCACCAGCACAGGCACCGCCAAATCAAGCACCACTGAACAGGGCACCGCCAACTCAAGCACTGCTGAACAGGGCACCGCTGTTTCAAGCACCGCTGAACAGGGCACCGCTGAACAGGGCACCGCCGTCTCAAGCACCGCTGGGCCGGGCACCGCCAAATCAAGCACCGCTGAACAGGGCACCACCAACTCAAGCACCGCTGAACAGGGCACCGCCATCTCAAGCACCGCTAAACAGGGCACCGCTGTCTCAAGCACCGCTGGGCCGGGCACCGTCAAATCAAGCACCGCTGAACAGGGCACCGCCGTCTCAAGCACCGCTGGGCTGGGCACCGCCAACTCATGCACTGCTGAACAGGGCACCGCATCTCAAGCACTGCTGAACAGGGCACCGCGTCTCAAGCACCGCTGAACAGGGCACCGCCAAATCAAGCACCGGTGGGCCGGGCACCGCCAAATCAAGCACCGCTGAACAGGGCACCACCAAATCAAGCGCCGCTGGGCCGGGCACCGCCAAATCAAGCACCGCTGAACAGGGCACTGCCAACTCAAGCACCGCTGAACAGGTCACCGCCGTCTCAAGCACCGCTGAACAGGGCACCGCCGTCTCAAGCACCACTGAACAGGGCACCGCCTTCTCAAGCACCGCTTGGCCAGGCACCGCCAAATCAAGCACCGCTGAACAGGGCACCACCAACTCAAGCACCGCTGAACAGGGCACCGCCGTCTCAAGCACCGCTAAACAGGGCACCGCCGTCTCAAGCACCGCTGGGCTGGGCACCGTCAAATCAGGCACCGCTGAACAGGGCACCGCCGTCTCAAGCACCGCTGGGCCGGGCACCGCCAACTCATGCACTGCTGAACAGGGCACCGCGTCTCAAGCACCGCTGAACAGGGCACCGCGTCTCAAGCACCGCTGAACAGGGCACCGCCATTCAAGCACCGGTGGGCCGGGCACCGCCAAATCAAGCACCGCTGAACAGGGCACCACCAAATCAAGCACCACTGGGCCGGGCACCGCCAAATCAAGCACCGCTGAACAGGGCACCGCCAACTCAAGCACCGCTGAACAGGTCACCGCCGTCTCAAGCACCACTGAACAGGGCACCGCCGTCTCAAGCACCGCTGAACAGGGCACCGCCCAAATCAAGCACCGCTGAACAGGGCACCGCCCAAATCAAGCACCGCTGAACAGGGCACCGCCAACTCAAGCACCGCTGAACAGGGCACCGCCGTCTCAAGCACCGCTGAACAGGGCACCGCCGTCTCAAGCACCGCTGGGTCGGGCACCGCCAAATCAAGCACCGCTGAACAGGGCACCGCCGTCTCAAGCACCGCTGAACAGGGCACCGCCAACTCAAGCACCGCTGAACAGGGCACCGGCAAATCAAGCACCGCTGAACAGGGCACCGCCAACTCAAGCACCGCTGAACAGGTCACTGCCGTCTCAAGCACCGCTGAACAGGGCACCGCCGTCTCAAGCACCGCTGAACAGGGCACCACCCAAATCAAGCGCCGCTGAACAGGGCACCGCCAACTCAAGCACCGCTGAACAGGGCACCGCCGTCTCAAGCACCACTGAACAGGGCACCGCCGTCTCAAGCACCGCTGGTCCGGGCACCGCAAAATCAAGCACCGCTGAACAGGGCACCGCCAAATCAAGCACCGCTGAACAGGGCACCGCCAACTCAAGCACCGCTGAACAGGGCACCGCCGTCTCAAGCACCGCTGAACAGGGCACCGCCGTCTCAAGCACCGCTGGGTCGGGCACCGCCAACTCATGCACCGCTGAACAGGGCATCGCCAAATCAAGCACCGCTGAACAGGGCACCGCCAACTCAAGCACCGCTGAACAGGGCACCGCCAAATCAAGCACCGCTGAACAGGGCACCGCAAACTCAAGCACCGCCGAACAGGGCACCGCTGTCTCAAGCACCGCTAACCCATGAGCGGCAGTGGCACTGACGCAACTGGGTCCGTCACGGGGTGAGTGTTGCACTCTGGGCACCAGTTTGCCTCCAGAACCAGTGGAGACATCCATCCACTACCTCTGTCCTTCACAGGATTAAGCACTCTGGGCACCAGTCCCCCTCCAGAACCAGTGGAGACATCCATCCACTACCTCTGTCCTTCACAGGATGAAGCACTCTGGGCACCAGTCCCCATCCAGAACCAGTGGAGACTGTTATCCACTTGAGAGACTGTGGCTTTGCACTCCCCAGGATATAGCAGTGGGCAAACCACCCACTGTAGAGACTTGAGAGACTGTGGCTTTGCACTCCCCAGGATTGAACAGTGGGCAAACCACCTACTGTAGAGACTTGAGAGACTGTGGCTTTGCACTCCCCAGGATTGAACAGTGGGCATTGAGCCCCCTCGTGGATCTGGCGTTGTGCACTCGTCCGGCTGAGGTGCCCCCCCTTCCCTTCCCCCTGAGGTGCCTGTTGTATTTCTATCTGATGCCCCTCCAGTGTTCTCTCTGTTTTGATCGGGTATCGAGTGTGGGCCTCGCCCATGCATTTTGGGCCCAGTGGTCCACAGACTATAAATGGTGCAATACCTGGACTTGTATTATTGGTGTATATATTTGTTTATAGTGTATATATATTTTGGAGTACTGGATTTTAATAGATTACAATGGCTACACTCATTTCCTTTTGTCTTTGCATTCTTCCAGGGGACTTGGGGGGTGTAACTGTGATGTATTGATATGCATTAGTGTGTGTGTTGTAGTGGGTGAGGGTGGGGGTGTTGAGTGTGTGTGTGTCCCTGTTTTTTGCCTCCCCTGTGTCGGAGGTGCAGTACTCACCGTGGTCTTCGCCGCCGGCGTTTGTGCTCCTGGTAGAGGAGCAGGAAGACTATCGCAGGTAGAATTTGGAGTTCCGGTTCCATGTGTCCTCGTTCCTCGTGGGGTGTGTAGAGGTGAGCATTTTCCCTTCGGGATTCCTGTTTCCGCCGTGTTTTTATCCGCGGTGAATCCTCCCCGGAAAAGGTGGCGGATTGGCCTGTCATAATAGTGTGGGCGGTACATTGTCTCCCGCCTGTCTGTTGGCGGTGACCGCCGCGCTGTTTGTTTGTACCACCGTGGCGGTCGGAGTGTTAAAGTGGCTGTCTTTGTTGGCGGTTTCCGCCACGGTCGTAATTCCAATTCTTTTACCGCCGGCCTGTTGGCGGTCTTACTGCCGCTTTAACACCGTCCGCCAGGGTTGTAATGACCACCTAAGTATTTTGTAGCTTCAGTGCTTGACTGTCATGTACTTTGTTGAATTAATTTATTTGATGTCTTCTTATCTTGCATTAATAGACTTTGATATTATCATTTATATCAATGAATTTGTGTGTCCTTAGTCATTAGGAAGAAAGCAATCAGATGTATCCGCCACTAGTGACTGTGCCACCCATGTTGTGGAGTTCATTTTCAGGTTTATTAGTAAAGGCTGCCTGCAAGTCAGGCAATTCTGAAATCTATTCTATCCTTCCTTAAGAAGATACCAATGGCTGAAGCCAGGGGCTGAATTGCTAAGAAGGTTAAATCTATTTGTTTGTTTTGAGTAATTGTTGATTTTTTTCACAAAGTATAGCTGTTTGGCACAATGAATGTTATCTTGGCCTTGACATCTGCCATGCGTGTAACTTGCACATTTCTTAAGCACAATTCTGCTTAAGAGACAGTGGCAGGGAGACAACATCATACATACAAAGGGTGTCACTGCCCGTGTCACTGATGCTCCTGTTGTTTAGATTCAGGCTGTCATACTGAACACTTTGAGTTCCTGACTGCTCAAGCACCTCCTTATACCACTACTTTCCTATGTAACTTTGATCTCTGCTAGGAACTTGCCCTTTCATCCCAGAGTGACACACTTCTGCAAGCAGCACACTGCTTTTGTGCTGAGGAAAACTCATTCAACAGACAGACTTCTGCAGTAGTGGAGTTTCCCCCGTCCACTGCACTCACTTGTTACTCGAACTTTACCCCACATAGTCAACACAACACACATCACAAGCTTAATATGTTGAAAGGCTCTCATAATGAATTACATTGTCCCTTATACTTACTAATGTACCTGCAGCCTTTAATGACCACACCATCATACTCTGCTATGCCACAATGAAGAGGAGAGAAAGATATAGGAAAGAGTCTTCTAGAATTTGTGGACATGCAAGGATAAATTTACACCTAAAGCAGAGGCTTTGTATGAGCAAGAAAAAGCTTTCAGTTGGTTTATCGATTAAGGAAATTGTTGTACAGCTTATTCATCAGATATTTGAAAGTCTAGTCATAGGTAGATTAAAGGAAATGTTTTTGGAGGTTTAAGACTGATGTGATGATTCTCAGTTGGTAGCCAGTTCATCCTTCCAAGAACTCATTATATAAGTTGTGTTGAGATATCAAACTACCACTTTCTCTGAATCCACCAGCCAATGAGGTTTCTGAACAGTTCTTAAGGGAAATCAATCATAAGAGTATTACATGTTAAATACAGCACTGTAGAATAGCCATTTCAATAGTGGCTTGATGTGACCCTCTAGGAAATAGAACAGTGCTTCTTGGTAATCTCACATATTCACTGCTTTCATATACCCCTAATAAAATATGCTTGTTTGCAACATCGGTGGGTCAAAAACACCCCTTACAATTAAATAATTTAACTTTGTCAAGTTTATTAATGACTTTATCCCCAAGTTATATGTAGTTGTAGAGACAACGCCACCAGCTAAATATTATATTTTTAGCATCCAAACTCATCTAATTCTAACATATTCATGTGTGAATAGCAGATGCTAATCTAATATCTTAAACTACTTTTCCAGACAATCAGTTAGCTTAAATGTCACTTTGATAGTTGCATCATTGTGAAATTGAACTCCAAAGGAGCACTGAACTGCCATGAATTTCAATTGATATCTCCTTAGTGTATACTAATAGACTTTGATATCATCATTGATATTAATGAGGGTACTGAGTTCTGCTGTCCTCAGTCATTAGGAAGACAGCAGCCTGTGGTCTTCCAAGGGAGAATTGTAGTAGTTGATCGCCTCTTTTGCCCATGCACCTCAGCCTAATTGTTCTGCGGTTTATACTTTATGTGGCAACAATGATATATTTGGTACCTTGCTAGTACCCCATTCGCTACATGTAAATCATTTGTAGTGGCAAACACAGCCTCAACGTTTAAATTCTGAATAAGCAGGAATGTGGATTATTATTTTGGATGAACATGTGTCCATCTCAAAGGATAAGACAACAACCTGCTAGAGGCTACATAACTTAAATAAATTAAACCTGTTCTCCCTCCCAGTTAACATGATACAAAGCAGATGTGTCTCAAAGCAGTCATGTTTGAATCAGAGCAAATTGTAAGGTATTTAAGCAGTGCATATACAGTAGAAAATGTTACACAAAACACTATAAAACACGGTGTTTAGCCCTCCTTGAGAGCACTGATAAACTGCTAAAGACATATGAGGCTCAGTGTTTACTGCATTGCTTCTGTACTGGTTTTTATTTTTATTTCCTACGCAGCACGATCTTTCTGGGCAGTAGTCGAGCGCTTTGCATGACATCAACCCTGTTACATGGATAATTGCACTTTTGCTGGTTACATGGATAATTGCATTTTTGCCGATACGTTTGACTGCAAGCGAACTTCTGTTTCCTTTTGTGTGTCTCCTTCACGCTCATGGTGGCCGCCTGCTCGTTAAGTTCTTGGAGTTACCCAGGGAATCATCCTTATGATTTTTTGAGATATTTCTGTTCTTGGATTTCAAGTGGAAAGATGCCTAACCTCTTCAGGTACTCCCCACAGGTGACAAATGCCAAGTGTTGCACATTAAACCCACCTGACATACTTTCACAAGTCCAGCTGAGTTCCGAGAAATTTTGTTTGAGGGTTCTGCAGGAAGCTTGCTTGGTGTGTGGTGGACACCTATGGTGTTTACACCTCATAACAGGTCCAGGCAACCCCTATTAGTGAGACAGTGTCTAGGAAGCTAGGGCTGTCTATTGGTAGCTGTGGTGAGCAGCCAAGACTTACCTAGGAGGAGTATAAAGCACTTGCAATAGCACAGCTGTCACTCAGCAGCTCATCTCACATGAAAGTAACCACACAGTGTTACACAAATAAAGGTACTTTATTACAGTAACACTGAACTAGATCACTTATAAGCAGTCCTTGAACTGGGGGTAAATACACATTGTATATACACAATAAGCATTAGGAATTAGCATTGGTAAATGACAAGTATTGGCAGAAAATAGCTAGGGCCCCATAGGGGGCCAAACCATATACTAAATTAGTGGAATGAGAAGTTAGGTCCTCACCCAAGGATGTGAAATAATTAGAAGGGAGCTGGGAGAACTTGAGACCCCCGAAGGGGAGTACCTAGATGCCCCCCAGCAACCAGGAGAGTAGAGGTAAGTTACCTGGTCTTCCCATAGACTAACAAGAGGCCCTAGATAAGAAAGATTGTAAGACCAGTCCAGTGGAACCCAATGGTGGATTCCACATGAAGAAGACCTACAAAAGAAGGGTGCAGAGTCCAGTCATGCAGCAGTGTCCAGGTGGGGCAGGAGCCACTGTCCACCCTTCTGTGGATGCAGATCCAGGTCAACAGGGGAAGATGAAGATCAGCTGTGGAGACCAGGAGCTGCAGAGAGGTCCTTGAAGTCATGTAGATGATGCCCCATGCCGGTCGTCGAGTCGCAGATGGTCAGTGGTCACGAGGACCACCAACAAGCTTTGGCACATGCAAATCTGGGAAGAAGAGGATTTGCAGAGAAAAGGACCGGTAAGGTCCAGGGGATTTGACCCTTGGAGGGAAGTCCAGGCTGACCCTCAGCAGAAGGGAGAACTAGCTGAAGCAGTTGCAGCCACAGGCAGCCAACTGGCAGCAGGCACAGTAATTTGCAGTGAGGCCTAATCAGCACACCTGGAGAGGAGTCCCCACGTTGCTGGAGCAGCAGAAAAGAGTCTATGCTTGTAAGGATGATGTGCTGGAGTCTGGGACTACTTGGAGCCTGATGATCCCTTGGAGCAGGAGTCAACAAGCGTTGGTTGCTGCAAGAGTCTCAGTACTCAGGGTCGCTGCCCTGGAGGATGAGGCAAGGGCTCACTATCTCCCAAATTGGATAGTAGGCAGGGAGGACCAAGAGAAGCCCTTCACATCATCACCTGTGTTGGAAATTCGGCCTGGAGCCAAATGGCAGAAGATCCCAGCAGCCAGATGGTGTTACCTTAGGTGCCTGCAGATGCAGGGAGTGACTCCTTCACTCGAAGGGAGATTCCTTCTTGCTTCTTAGGTGCAGCTGAATTCTTGCTTACCCCAAAGGATGCCCAGCTGTTGAAATGTTGCAATTACTGGAAGGAGCCAAAAAAACAATGTTGTAAGGCGAGGTCGCCTCAGGAGTTACAGGATTGTTTGGTTTGTGAGAAGTCTAGCAGTAGTTTTGGTGGCAACAGAGGAGAGGATGATGCAGAGAAGTCGTGGTGGAGTCTTGCATGCTGAATCTGGGGACTTACCCGCAAGGGAGTCCCTAAATAGCCTTAACAAGGGATTGGCCACTATGCAGGGTGACCTCCTATCAGAGGTGATCACTGACATCAGTCAGCTGTCCTGACCAACCACTTGCTCCCAGAAGCCTCTCCATATCTTGTTTGCAAGATGGCAGAATCAGGAGGCCACTAGGAGGAGCTCTGGGCACCACCCCTGGGGTAGTGATGAACAGGTAGTGGTCACTCCCCTTTCATTTGTGTTCTTTTATGCCAGGTGTCCCTGAATGGTGCTAACCAGATTATGCAAGGAGGATACAAAATGTGCATTTCAAAGGAAGCCGGTGGCATGGGGAGTGTACCCCTCCCCAGCCTTGCAACACCTATTTCCAAGGTGTTGCATCCCCTTTTTGACAGGAAATCCTTTGTTCTGCCTTCCCCTGCTTGTACTGGTGAAGTAGCAGGAAAGCAGAAACATGTCTGAGGGGCTGCAGCAAAGTGGGTCACCTGCAAATTCTGAAGCGCTGGTAGAAGCAATACTGGGGGGTCCTCTAAGAAGCCCCCAAAGTGCATGGAATCATGCCACCAATACTGGCATTAGTATTGGGGTATGATTCTGACATGTCTGATGCCAAACAGGCTTAGGTTCAATACATGGGTAAAAGAGCTTCCTTACACTTACAAATTCCAGTGCATTGGAACCAGAGTTCGTAGGGGCACCTCTGCTCATACAGGGGTGCCCTCACACAAATGAACATACACACTTCCCTCTGGGCTAGTGGGGCCTATCAGAGGGGTGACTTACAGTGACCTGCTGCAGTGGCCAGCAGTGAAAGGGTGCATGCACCTTTTTACGTAGGCTGCAAAGGCAGGCCTGCAGGCACAGTTTGCATGGGCTCCCAGGGGTGGAAAGATACATGCTGCACCCCATGGGGGGCCCCGGTGAACCAATGCCCTGGTTACCTAAGTGCCATATATTAGGGACCCACAGGGTTACACCAGTATTCCAATTGTGGGAGTAACGAGTACCAAAGCAACCAAATTAGAGGAGAGAGCACAATCACTGGGGTCCTAATTAGCAGGATCCCAGTGAAATCAGTCAACACACACTGATAAACGGGCAAAACATGGGGGTAACCATGTAAAAAAAAAGAGTGACTTTCCTACAGGTTCAGCTTTGTATGGTTCACCAGACTGTAGGTGTGAAGCACCCTAAGACAGTCCTTCTCCCTCACTGACCAATGAAGTCCATTTTCCCAGACTCTGGTCTACCTATGTTTTCAGTAGATCCTGATTGCCTTACTGCAAACAAGCTCTAGCAAGCTGGCAGTATTATACGGTATGACTGGGAGTGTTGCTATGTAATACTAGCACATTACCCAGACGTTGACCTCAGATTCACACCAGTAAACCTTACCTAGCAAATACCAGTCAGGCTACTTAGGAGAACATGTGTTAAGGATTTCACAACACCAACATGGATGATAACTAATTGACACAACTCTAAAGAAATTTGACACCAATTTATGAAAATACAGAACATGTTTAGATTAATTTAGACATCAAAACCAAGTTGATAAGTTGCAGATAACCGGAGTGATCAATTTTAAAGTATTAAATAAATCAATACTTTGCAGAGCTGTCAAAATCTAACATTGCAGTCAAAGGGAGAAAGCACAGTATGCAGTCCGTCACTTGTTGAGTGAGTTCCATTGGACCCACCTGGGGTTAAGGTCTTGTCTTAGGGATACCTAGACCGAGTCTAAACCGATAGTATTTTGTTACCTTGCCCAGGGATTCTGGGTGCAGAGGCTGTCTGGCTGACCTCGTGCTGACGGGATCCACTGGTGCTGTCAAAATTACAGCACTTGACAAAAATCTACTTGGAGGTGGATCTACACACTGCCTTCTCAGTGTAGAGAGATTCCATAGCTGGAACATGGCTACCACCGGCTCTGGTTACAGAGGGAGCCTGGAGATGTCAATCACAGGACGGTCGCACCAAAGATGCATTGCCACTTGGTCGAAGTCACCTTCTTCAGAATGCAGAATCTCAGCAGTGAGGTTTTTGCCAATTTGCCAAGCTGAAATGCCAGTTCTGCAGGCTTCACTTTTACTCAGGTATAGCAGGGTGGCACAATCAGTGCTGTAGCCCTAGTGGCCCCTTTCCATCCCTGCTCTGGGTACCACTGGTATTATTTACGAGGTCCTTACAGGGGTGGTAAAGTCCATGCCAATTGGGTTTACCACTTCACAGTACATATTAAGGAAAAGAGCACTGGCACTGAGGTATGATTAGTAGTCCTTCAGATCAAAAACAACAGCATCAGTAGACTAAATGGGGGTAGAATGTGTGTGTGGGGGGGTATCTGCAAAAATCCCAGTTTCTTACACACCTAGTGTATGGTACACAGGCCTACAATGTAATGGGTCAGGACAAATCCAAAATGACCAGTCGACAACCACACTAAACTTGGGCCTCAGAGCTGTGGGGTATAGCATAAACATTATAAGTGTCCTCCCTCATCTAATACCAAATTCCACTTTGAACCGCTCTGGATAAACAACATAAAATTAGATAGAACCCTAGTAAGACAAAGCTGGACCATTTGCCAACAAAGATCATCTGTGAAATGTGAAACAATATAGCTTTTTTTGCGGTTGCAATAATATTGATCCTTTTTTTCCTGTTTCACTCCAGATTCAATGTGTGAAGATAGGAAGAATGATAAATAATATACCTTGGACTCATTTTGCCATTGTGAATGTTAGACTATTTCTGCAACTAAGTTGCTGCTGCTGAAAGGTATAATTCTGGAATTGTTCTGATCTTGAAGAAATGGAGTCCGATAAAGATACAAAAAAGCTTTATAGTTTTTTGGTGTGTAAGTACTGCTGTAACCCAATGGACATCCACTTTGGAAGCTTGTAGTTCCTGCACCCGCTTTCATGGTGCATTAAAAACAGGGTTTCTGGTGGAGTGCCCAAGGTGGATAGACTATTACAAACCACTTATCTGATAACCTGTCCAACACAGGATTGTCAGAACGAAATGGAGGTCATTCTATCCAGTTTCTTGTGGTGAGACCATCACTACATTTGCCTATTATTGCCCATAATGCTAGGCATTTTTGTCACTGATAGGGAAAGTACACGATGACCTCAGTGTGAAGGAAGAAATCTATCTTTTCATCAGGGTCCACATTTTTTTGTTTTCTGAATGAGTTTGATTTCAGGAAGCAAAACCTTTGTCAAGTAGGTGTATTACACATGGTACCCATTCAAGCAAGTTCAGTTCCTTCAATGGAGCAATCACACAAGTGGCTCCACTGAAGGTGCAGAGATCCGCTTCTGCCTAGATGGATCTCTAAATTTGGCGGGCAGTCCTCTGCCATCATGAACTCCGCAGAGGAAACCCTATTATGGGAAATAGATATATGGTCATGCATTGCTTCACCATGGTCTCTGTTAGACTTTTCATCTTTGGCGTGGTCTCCCTTAACTTTTTACCTGTTTACCATCAACCATGCCTGTTGATTGTTAGACAATGACCTGCAGGATTCCCCTTGGAAGGAGGTGGAACACAGGTCTCACTTGGAGATGTTGGGTTTTCCTGGGTGGGTATGCGTATCCACCCGGTCAATGGCAGCCCGTCAGGGTAATCAAGAACCCCTGGAGCCTGAAACAGTGGCCCAGGGGACTGCCAAGAAGAGGAAGGGCAGGGGTGTGGGAAACCGGCCACAGAAATTCTCACGGTCCGGGAGGAGGCGGAGCCTGAGGGTGACGCCCCATAACCTACGGGGAAACAGGTGGCTGAACTGGGGGAGGTTGCTGAGCTGTCGCAGTGGCAGCTGGAAAGGGGGCCCACCAGGGAAGCATTCTGTGCAGCACAGAAGACATGCCCTACTTTGGCGGGTTTGCGGCAGCAGGCTGCAGTCCAGGCAGCTGGCAAGGAGCCTGATCACACCTGATCTATTGGAAGGATGACCTCTTGTATAGCGAGCCTAAGGTTCCTGACCCTGGGTCAGCCCGTGTGCTGGTGGTACCCCAGTGCTTCAGGGCCTTCCTAGTGGGGTTGGCTCATGATGTGCCTTTCGGTGGACATTTGGGGCAGGGCAAGACCTTTGAGAGGTGTGTGACCCACTCTTACTGGCCCCTAAGCACTCAGATGCACATTGCAGGTCTTGTCAGACTTGCCAGGCAAGTGGCAAGAGTGGGAGGAAATGTAAGGCTCCCCTCCAACCTTTGCCTGTTGTCAGTACTCCCTTTGAGAGGGTAGGCATTGACATTGTGGGGCCTCTGGATCCCAAGACAGCCATGAGCAACGGGTTTATCCTGGTCTTGGAGGACCATGTAACTCGGTACCCAGAAGCCATTCCTTTGAGTTCAGTCACTTCCCATGTGGTGGGTCGTGCTTTGATGGGGGTTTCTATCCGCATGGGGTTCCCCAAGTAAGTGGTATCTGATAGGGATACCAACTTCATATCCACGTATATGAAGTCTCTGTGGAAGGAATGTGGTGTAACCTACAAGTTCACCACCCATTACCACCCCCAAAGTAATGGTCTGGTTGAGAGATTCAACCGCACCTTAAAAGGCATGATCATGGACCTGTCAGAGCCCTTGAGGTGGAAAGTGGTACATCCTCTTGCAATGCCTTCTGTTCGCCTACAGGGAGGAGCCTAAAGATTGACTTGGGTTTAGTCCCTTTAAGCTGATTTATGGCCACCCTGTGAGGGGAAGTTTGAGTCTGGTTAAGGAAGCTTTGGAGAAAGCTCATAGTAAACCCCCCCAGGATGTATCAGACTACCCGCTCCAGGAGTCTCCCTCAGGAGAACCTAGAAGCAAGCCAGGAGGATATGAAATGGTGGTATGACCAGAATGCCACTCTGGTTGAGTTTCAACCTGGACAAAAAGTGTGGGTGATGGCACCATTGGAGCCTAGGGTGCTCCAGGATAAGTGGACTGGGCCATTTGAGGTGGTGGAGCGCAAGAGTGAAGTCACCTACCTGGTGTACTTGCGGTCTCCAAGGAACCCTTTATGGCCCTGCATGTCATCCGCCTCGAACCTCACTTTGAGTGGCCTGAACTGTCCATGCTCCTTGCGACAGATGATGGGGTAGAGTAGGAGAGTGAGACTCTTCCTGACCTTCTGTCTGCAGGAGAAAAATATGGGTCAGTGGAGGGAGTGATCCTCTCCCCCTCCCTGACTGAGGAGCAGCAAGGTGACTGTCGCCACGTGTTGGGACAGTTTTCTTCACTGTTTTCCCTGATCCCAGGAGTCAAACACTTGTGCACACATGATGAGGACACTGGGGCAGTACACCTATTAAACAGAAAGTTTACAGGGAGACTGACAGGGTGAGGGCATGCAGTAAGGATGAGGTATCCAAAATGCTTGCCCTAGGGGTTATTGAGCACTCCAGCAGTCCTTGGGCCAGCCCAGTGGTATTGGTCCCAAAGGCTGCTGCACCTGGTGCCACTCAAGAACACAGGTTCTGTGTGGACTACTGGGGACTCAATGTGGTCAGCAAGACTGATGCACACCCCATCCCCCGAGCTGATGAGCTCATTGACCGGTTGGGAGATGCCAGGTACCTCAGTACATTTGATTTAAAGTCTGGGTACTGGCAGATTGCCTTAACTGAGGGGACCAAGGAGAGGTCAGCATTATCCACCCCAGATGGTCACTTTCAGTTTAAAGTGTTGCGATTTGGGATGAAGAATGCCCCTGCCACCTTTCAGAGGTTGGTCAACCAGGTGTTTTTCAGGACTGGATGAGTTCAGTGCCGGCTACCTAGATGACTTTGCTGTGTTTAGTTCCACATGGGAGGAACACCTGCAACACCTCTGGAGAGTTTTAGAGGTCCTGCAGAAGGCAGGCCTAACTATTAAGGCGAGCAAATTCCAAATAGGGCAGGGTTCTGTGGTGTACTTAGGACACAAGGTGGGGAGTGGCTAGTTGGCACCCCTCAGCCTAAGAGTGACACAATTCTTTCTTCCCAAGACCCAGACTGAAGTGAGAGCCTACATACTACAGGAGGTTTGTCAAGGGATATGGTACCATTGCTACCCCCTTGACTGAGTTGACTTTGAAGAAGTAACCCAGGAAAGCTTTTGATCCCCTGAAGGCTGCCATGTGCACAGCACCTGTGCTGAAGGCACCTGACTACTCCAAGGAGTTTGTTGGGCAAACAGATGCCTCAGAGCATGGTAGTGGAGCAGTACTCCTACAGCCTAATGAAGAGCGTCTAGATCAATCCCTAGCCTTCATTAGCAGGAGGTTACTACCCAGGGAACGTAGGTGGAGTGCCATAGAACGTGAAGCGTTTGCTGTGGTCTGGGCACTGAAGAAGTTAAGACCCTACCTGTTTGGGACTCATTTACGAGTTCAGACTGACCACAGGCCCCTCAGATGGTTAATGCAGATGAGGGATGAGAATTTAAAACTGTTGGAGTGGTCCATTTCCGTACAGGAGATGGACTTTGCGGTGGAACACTGTCCTGGTACAGAACACACCAATGCTGATGGTCTGCCCAGGTTCTTCCGCCTTAGTGATGAGAACTCGCATGAGGTTGGGTAGTTGCTTCTCACTTTAAGCTGGGGGGGTCACGTGTTAGACTTTTCAACCTTAGCGTGGTCTTCCTTAACTTTTTGCCTCTATTTACCAGGTTGTGGATGTGTGCTGGACTCTGATGTTGCTGTTTTTGTTACTCTGGGCACTTTACCACTGCTAACCAGTGCTAAAGTGCAAGTGCTCCTTTACAAAATGTGTATGTAATTGGCTTATCCATGATTGGCATATTTGATTTACTAGTAAGTCCCTAGTAAAGTGCACTAGAAGTGCCCGGGCCTGTAGATCAAATGCTACTAGTGGGCCTGCAGCATTGGTTGTGCCACCCACATAAGTAGCTCTGTAATCATGTCTCAGACCTGCCATTGCAGTGTCTGTGTGTGCACTTTTAACTGTAAATTTGACTTGGCAAGTGTACCCACTTGCCAGGCCTAAACCTTCCCTTTTCTTACATGTCAGACACCCCTAAGGTAGGCCCTAGGTAGCCCCAAGGGCAGGGTGCAGTGTATGGTTAAGGTAGGACATACAGTAATGTGTTTTATATGTCCTGACAATGAAATATTGCTAAATTTGTTTTTCACTGTTGCAAGGCCTGTCCCTCTCATAGGTTAATATAGGGGCTACCTTTAAATCTGATTAAATTGCAGATTCACTTTGGGAGCAGATATACATGTGGAGTTTAGGGTCTCTGAGCTCACAATTTAACAATACATCTTTCAGTAAAGTTGATTCTGAGATTGTGTGTTTGAAAATGCCACTTTTAGAAAGTGAGCATTTTCTTGCTTATACCATTTCTGTGACTCTGCCTGTTTGTGGATTCCCTGTCTGGGTCAGTTTGACAGTTGGACTGGTTGCACCTCACACTAGACAGTGACACAAAGGGAGCTGGGGTGTAGTCTATATTTCCTGATGACCCATCTGTGCTAGGAGGGAGTGGAGGAGTGGTCACTTACACCTGAAAGGGTTGTGCCTGCCCTCACACAATGCAGTCTCCTACCCCCTGGTGAGTGTCTGGGGCCTGGCCTTGGGCAAGGCAGGATTTCACCTTCAAAAGAGACTTTGCGTATAAGAAGGGCACCCAAAACCACAGACTTTAGATCACTTCTCGAAACCAAGAGGAACCTCTGCCTGGAGAAGAGCTGAAGAGCTGAGGAAGAAGAGCTACTCTGCCTGTGACTGCTTTGTGGAGCTATCCTGCAGTTGCTGCTTCTGCCAGAGTAATAGTGAAGATCTCCAAGGGCTTGATTTAGAGCTTGCCTCCTGTTGTTTGAAGTCTCAGGGACAGCAAAGACTTCTCTCTGCCAGCACCTGGAGTCTCTGGAGAGACCCCTACTCTGCCCTGTGGTGCCCATCCAGTTCCTGGGACCCTGAAAGTAGAAGGTGGCAGCCTAAGAGGAAGAAATCCATGCACAGAACACCATGCTGGGAAAAGATCGATGCGACTCCGATCTGTGACTGAAAAATTGACGCACCGCTGGCTTCACAGCTGAAAATCGACGCTTGCCTGCAACGCGACCAAAGAACGAAGCACGTACCTGGAGAAATGACGCACAGCATCGCTGACGGAGGCTGGGAGATCGCAACCCGCGCCGTGGTTTTCGGATCATCATGCGGCTGCATTTCCGACACAAAAACCGCTGGGCGTCTAAAAACAACGCAAGGCCTGCCCAGACCCGAGAGTGCTGACCGGATTGATGCATCACTCTCCTGCGGAGAGAAGGAACGATGCACCCTGACCAGCCGAAAGGAAAAACAACGCCAGGTCCCGCTCGTGAGTGCGTGGAATTGACGCATCGCAAGCCCTTTTTGATGCACATTAGTCCGTGCAGGGTTATTTTTGATGCATCCAGGGTACATTTTCACGCTAACAGTGTTAGTGTGTGTTTTAAACTACTTAAAGACTATTTTTGATTTTTAATTGATAAGTTGACTTTTGTATTGTGGATTTTTGTTGTTTTGGTCTTCGTTTGTTTAGATAAATATTTCAAATTTTTCGAAACCTGTGAGGTGTCATTTTGTAGTGTTTTCATTAAGTTACTCAGCGTGTTGGTACAAATACTTTACACATAGCACTCTGAAGTTAAGCCTACTACTCGTGCCAAGCTACCAAGGGGGTAAACAGGGGTTAGCTGAGGGTGATTCTCTTTTACCCTGACTAGAGTGAGGATCCTTGCTTGAACAGGGGGTAACCTGACTGTCAACCAAAGACCCATTTCTAACAGTCTCCATTCCCATAAGAGAAGAAAAAGTGGGGTTTGTTGCTGAAAAGCAATATACAAATGTTCCTGACACATAGAAAGTTTCTTTGTTTGCATCAAGGGCATTTTCAGATTTTCCTTATAGGAAGTGCTATAACTAGCATGGGAGTCCTGGAAAGGAAATATCTGTGAAATGTACATTACTCTAAATAGAGTCAGTGACGGCTATTGTGACCAACCATCCAGTGGTAGAAAGATTGTCGGGTCAAGGTTTCACATGCAGGGCCAGCTGTGGTTCACCACTGGTTTGAAGGGGTAAGATCACCACCATATTATAGTGGTGATCTCTTCCTTCCAATGCTAAATGATGTATATGCTATTACTCATTTACCCTGCATTTGGAGGTTTGAGCTGTGTGACAACCCAGGATAGTATTTTAATTCTGTAAGAAAATCTATACTGAAACATAGTGGTGGAATTGGAAGTTGGTGAAGTATTGGCCAGTTCCTTCATTAGCTGTTAACTGGAACACAAACATAAAGCTTACCACTGTTTGAATGTGATCAATCCTCTGCAAGCCAAGGTCCACTTTAATAACTTTCTTTAAGGCATTCTCCCAATTAGATATTTCACAAAAATAGGCAGGGTCTTCATATACCAGAATGGCAGTGCAACTTCTGGTTGCATCAGGGGTGCATTTTCGTTTAAACTGACTTTTACAAGACACCCCTACAAGAAGATGGTTAAAACCAATATTCTGTAAATTGTGCATTTTTTGTCACTACCCAACAATATTCAGAGTAATATGTTTACAAAATTATCATTTTGATGTAACAAAACATATCTATAGACTATGAAAATTAAACACTGATCTCTAGAAACTTAAAAGACCTCACCACTTCTGTGACTTCTCCGGAGGGGATTAGTAATGTTATTCACATGATAACACAGCTATTAATGATTTATACTGCTCTGTAGCAGCGGTTTCTTGGTCAAAATATTAATGTATGGGAGTGATCTTCAAATAATGTGACTATTCATTCAAATAACATGACTTTTCATTTATTGATTTACACTGTTATTTTTGTATCTATTTATTTGTACAGTTTAAAGAGCATGGACCAGTCAGTCCTACAGTGGGTGAAAGTGTTGATAGAAAAATCAACTCCAGTAGAGGAAGAACAGTCAAATACATTAGAAGTTACTAATACTTAGCAAACTTGTGATTCATGAACAGTAGTTTTCCACAATGCTGCCCATAAAGACTACCAACAAATACCCCAAATGACTATTTGATTACACTGTGGGCCTCATTTACAAGAATCTAATGCATCGTGATCGATTAGTCAGATTTAATGCGCCTGCCACACACCACTTCACTATGCCATATATGCACTGTATTTAAAGTACAGAGCTCCATTGTGCACATTTTCACAGATGCATCAGAATTTCTGAGCATCTGTGAGTGCTAAACTGACACATTGGTAGAGTTGTGTTGTTAAACTGACGCAATGAGAGGAGAGTCCCAGAGGAAAAAAAGTCTGTATCAATTTTACGCCTGTTCTGAGCCAGCAGTAAAATTTTGACATAGTGAAATAGTAGAAAGACACAGTTAAATGCTGCAAATTTCCCTGTGTCAGTTCCACGTGGCTTTCTCCATAGAAATGCCTATCCTGCATACATTGCTGGTCATTCCAAGTTTGGCGGGCGGCGGTTGCCGCCCGTCAAACTTACGCTGCCACTTGGCTGCTCCGCGGTCAAAAGACCGCGGGGCCATTCAGACTTTCCTGCTGGGCCGGCGGGCGCCCGCCAAGGGAGCGCCCGCCGGCTCAGCGGGAAAGGCCCTGCAACACAGAAGCCGGCTCCGAATGGAGCCGGCGGTGTTGCAGGGGTGCGACGGGTGCAATTGCACCTGTCGCGATTTTCACTGTCTGCTATGCAGACAGTGAAAACCATGCTGGGGCCCTGTTAGGGGGCCCCTGCACTGCCCATGCCAGTGGCATGGGCAGTGCAGGGGCCCTGTTAGGGGGCCCCACGACACCCGTTCCCGCCATCCTGTTCCTGGCGGTAAAAACCTCCAGAAACAGGCTGGCGGGAAGGGGGTCGGAATCCCCATGGCGGCGCTGCTTGCAGCGCCGCCATGGAGGATTATCCCAGCCGGGGGAAATCCGGCGGGAAACCGCCGGACCCGGCTGGGCGACCGCGGCTGTACCGCTGCGGTCGGAATGCCAAATGAAGCACCGCCAGCCTGTTGGCGGTGCTTCTGTCGACATCCACCCTGGCGGTCTATGACCGCCAGGGTTGGAATGAGGGCCATTATGCCTGTGACAATGAGTCTCTTGCATATTGGTGTGCTCCACAGAATGTTCTCTATATACATTATGCCTGGCACAGGTAAAATGTGAGGCAGGGCTTTCCAAACTGACGCGTTGGGCCCAATGCGTCAGTTTGTAAATATGGACCAGTGTAGTGCACTGCTAGCACCACTATTGTATCAAAAAAATGACACAGCTGTGGCACAAAGGGCTTGTAAATTAGGCCTTGTATTTGCTTAACTGTATGCATTAAACCGGATCCCTGACTGAATACTCCACCAGAAAATGTGCTGCATTGCATATTTTCTACAACACATTTCAAACTGTTTTTATTTTGAATATTTGATGCTTTATTATAAATGTAATGTGTTTATGCTGGGTGTACTAATTTAAGCGAAAAATCTATGATAATTAATTTATGAGAAAGTTAAAAGTTTTTAATCATAATCAGTCTGTTAATCCTTAGTGAAACCTTTTCTACATTTTGATGTACGTTTCCTCTGTTTTCCCCTTAGGTGCAGCATGCCTATTATTTTCTCTGTAGCTTTCATTTATTTATTGCTCACGCGTTTTGCATTTTGCCTGTGTTTTCCTGCATCCGCCAACATCCCTTGTTCAACAACGCCTTTGAAAGCAGTCAAGATATCAAATTAGATCCAGTCCTGTCTGTATGGGAGTCAATTGACCAAAATGCCACAGGTAGCGGAAGTGACATCATATGCCATTTTATTATTACTCTGACTAACGCACATCTGCTGACAGGTACACACACTCTCTCACATATACACACTCTCACCCGGAAGCACGCATACAACATACATTTGAAAATATTTTTGCTAACCTTAGATGCCAGATAGGGTCATACGCCAGGGAATTGTATTCCATTTTTACTACACTAATAGTAAATAATATTATTCACTATATGTGTAAATTAGAAAAATACCGAAAAGCAGGAAAGTGGAGCCCCATCCGACATCCATTGGGAGGAGCTACCCTTGTGTTCAAGGAATTTGTTTTGCCCCCTCTGAGGCCAGGGATCGAAGAGGCAGAGGCAGTGCCAGGCGTCGCAAGAGGTAAGCCAGGGTTCGCAACTCCGATCCCTGGCGACCCTAAGTTACTATGCCTGTTTGTGTATTGCTGGATTTGGGTGTTTATTTCATTTAGAGGCTATTCAGCCTTAATTTCCTTTCCACCCCCTCCCTGTCGGCGCTATTTTTAATTAAAAAAAATAACATTATTGGTGTACCAGCCACTTAGGCCACTCAGTCAACCAGAAAGAGCAAACATAAATGCACTATCACCAGCACATTTGTATTCTTGTATTTTTCGAACATGCCAGCTGCAATCATGCATGCAGCATCACCCTGTTTGAGAACCAGAAAGCTATGACAGCAAGATGCTGCAATTCACAGTCTCAGCACTTGACTGATTTGTTAAAACACTGTTCTTATAGCATGGTCGACGAATCATCCATAACATTTAAATTGTCTTCCAAGTCTAATCATTTGTGAAAAAGGTCCTGCTTTAAACATCTAAGCTATCTGTTTAATCATGTGAATTTCAAGAACCGCTTTGCATATCTGTGCAGAACATTGGTTCATCTGTCAAGATTCATTCCTGGCTGTCATCGTGAATACTATTCTAAATCAGTAACCGGTTTACTTTAACACCTTACACATTTTCCAATTACAGATCAATTACGATAACGCAGTTTATTTTATTTGCTTTGTTCTCACGTGCCAAAAGTTGCAACCTTCGGTGTCAGGGCACAAAACAGGCTGTTCCTATAAATTTCTACATGTTTAATTAATTAAGCAGGCTCAGTTCAGTGCTACAGAAACAGCGTACTCATCGTTTACTATAAGCTACCTCCCACCCTCTACCCATAAATGTCGCTATGTTCAGAATAAATTCTTTTTTTTCTGTCACATAAATAGGTCCGCACCCACACTCACATACATATTGCTGTATCTGAGAACCAGTACAAAAAAATAGTGTGCTCGTGTGTATCTTTAGAGCCTAATTAATTATTTCCCTATGATTTTGTGTAACTTACTCTTGTAATACGCCTGGCATATGTATTGCTCTTACTCCTTATATTCAAAAGTTAGACAGGGGTTTAAGAGTTAAAGTAGTCATTGTGAATTGAACCCAAAGTATTATGAGTGTTAGACTTGGAATCCTTGTGGTGGTCTCCTCTTAATATTGTGCCTCTGCTTCCCAGATTGTTTCTATGTGCTGCTGCTTGTTTGCTCTGAAACATTACCACTGCTGACCAGCGCTAAAGTGTAAGTGTTCCCTGCATACATTATATGTGTAAATTAGTTTATCCATGATTGGCATATTTGATTTACTAGTAAGTCCCTAGTAAAGTCCATTGGAAGGTGCCCAGGGCCTGTAAATTAAATGCTACTATTGGGCTTGCGGCACTGGTTGTGCCACCCACACTAGTAGCCCTATTAACATGGCTCAGACATGCCACTGCAGTGTCTGTGTGTGCAGTTTTAAACTGCCCATCTGACTTGGCAAGTGTACCCACTTGCCAGGCATTAACCTTCCCTTTTTATACATGTAAGGGACCCCTAAAGTAGGCCCTAGTTAACCCCATGGGCAGGGTGCAGTGTATGTTAAAAGTGGGACATGTACTGATGTGTTTTACCTGTCCTAACAGAGAAATACTGCCAAATTTGTTTTTCACTGTTGCAAGGCCTATCTATCTCATAGGTTAACATGGGGGCTGCCTTTAAATATCATTAAAGCGCAGATTCCCTTTCCGAGCAGATAGAATTGTGGAGTTTAGGGTCTCTATACTCACAATTTAAAAATATAACTTTTGGTAAAGGGTATTTTTAGATTGTCTGTTTGAAAATGCCACTTTTAGAAAGTAGGCATTTTCTTGCTTAAACCATTCTGTGACTCTGCCTGTTTGTGGATTCCCTGTCTGGATCAGTTTGACAGTTGGTCTGTTTGCACCTTGTCTCTAGACGGTGACACAAAGGGAGCTGGGGTGTAGCCTGCATTTCCTGATGGGCCATCCGGGCTGGAGGGGAGGAGTGGTCATTTACACCTAAAAGGGCTGTGCCTGCCCTCACAATGCAGTCTTCAAGCCCCTGGTGTGTGTCTGGGTCTTGGCCTGGGCAAGGCAGGATCTTGTGAACAACAGAGACTTCCCTTTGAAGTACACCTACTTCAAAGGCGGAAAGGGGTATTAGCAGTGGACCCAAAACCCCTAAAAATCAGATTTCTTCAAGATTACTTCTGGAGCCAAGAGGAACCTCTGCCCTGGGAGAAGAGCGGGAGGAAGAGTATTGACCCTTTGCATGTTACTGTGCTTTGCTGGGTAGGCCTGCAATAGCTGCTTCTGCCTGAGCGAGGACAAAGACTGACTTTTGTGTGACTTCGCACTGGTGAAGAATCTCCAAGGGCTTGAACTGAGCTTGCAGACTGCTGTTGAAGTCATAGGAACATCAAAGACTTTCTCTCTGCCAGCACCGGGACTCTCTGCTGAGAGTCCTGCCCTGCCAAGTGGTGCCCTAACCTGTCTCTGGGCCGTTATAAGGGGAAGTTGGTGGAAAAGAACAGAAACCCACGCAAAGACTGCCGTGCGGGGAAACTTTCAATGCACCACCCGCAACACAGCTGCTAAAAGATGCGCTGCCAGCCTCGCAGCTAAAATCAATGCTCCACATGCATCGCGGCTGGGAGATTGATTTAATGTGACTGCAGAAACGATGCACAACACCCACAGCAGCTGCTGTTAACGATGCAAACCCCACGCAGTGCGGTTTCTTGACACAGTGCAACCGGATTTCAACTCAACATTGCTTGGTGCGGAAAATCAGTGCAAAGCCTGGCCGGACCAGAGGTGTCATCTGGGAATTGACGCATCATTCTCTTGTGGGAGAGAAGAAATGATGCACGCCGACCAGCCCTGAGGAGGAATGATGCATGGTCTCTCTTGCGAGGGAGAAATTCACCCATGCAGCTTTATTATTTTTGATGCTACCCATGTACTTTGTGTAACAACAGCATTCTCATTGTTTTCTAAAGATTAAGGCCCTCATTATGACATTGGCAGTGAATTTCGAATACCGCCACAGTGACTGCCGCCAACATACCGCCGCGTAGGCGAACATCTGTCCGCCAGATTATGACACATGAAAGCAAAACCGACAGAAAACAGCCACAACCACGAATCTGGCAGACCCACTGAAAGTGATAAACTGTCGGAACTGCCATGCATACTGTTACACCACCAATACTAAGCCTTCCAAATAATTGTATTGCATTGTATTGTAATAGTATTTATATAGCGCTTACTACCCCTGACGAGGCATCAAAGCGCTTTTCGCCGAGTAGCACGCTACTCCGGAACCCAAAAGGAATTAGTGGTGGATTAGTATAGGGAAATAGGAGTATAGTTTTAGTATTATTATGAGTTAATTTGAGCCGCGGATACGTGAGTTTGTTAGTTGGATTGACTGGAGTAATGGAGGAGTGGAGAAGGGAAGAATCCAGAAGTGTTAATTGGTAGTTTATGGTAATAGGATTTAGGCTTGGGATGAGTAAAGAAGGGATGGAGGAGGGAAGAATCTGTGGAAAGGGTTAGGGAGATCATAGTAGCAGGGGGAGATAAATGAGGGAGAATGTAGTAGAGTTGTTTGGGAGATCATGGTAGTAAAGTGAGGTTTGGGTGAGTTAGATGTGGAAAGGAGGGAAGAGCTTAGGCAGGGTTATTTAGGAGATGAACGTAGTAGAATGGATTTGGGATGAGTCTGAGTGGGAATGGAGGATAGATTGATAGAGACATGACATATGGTGATGGGTAGACAAAGTGTGATATAAAATAGGAGCAGGGATTCATAGGTATCTAGTATAACAACTTATCTAGAAGTTATACAATGACCTATGAACATGTTAAGCATAGAATAACATACACACACACATATATATATATATATAAACATATACACACACACACACACGAATACACACACATATATGTACATACATATACATATTTAAAACATGAGTAAATATACATTAGTTAAACAGGTTTAAAGAGTATGTGTGTAGTTTATTGTTATGACATAGTAGCAATACATATTTTCTAAATAATTATATATAACTAGAATATACACAAAATCAGATAAAAAATATTTATCAACATAGGCATATGCAGTCCATAGCTGTTTGAATATGGTGGTTATGAAGGAAAGAGCCAACTCTTGAGTAGTTTTCTGAAGACAAGATAGTTATCTGTGGCTCTTATAGTTGGGGGTAATGAATTCCATAGTTGTATTCTCACTTTTAACAAGACCTCTATGGAATCAAGCTTACATCTAGGTTTTCGAGAGGAGCAATAAAACAGGATGTTTGGTTGTATTCCTACTGATGCCGATTTAAAAGGATTTTTCCATAAAAATGGTCTCTTAGGAACAAGGAATAATTTTTGGAATAAGGCCTGAATGAGCGATTGGTCAACATTTTAAGTTTATAGCCATCAACCGCAATACTCAATGTGGCAAAATTAGTAATGACTAGTCTGAGTTTAGAACCTTAAACATAAATCAAAATAAAGTTTCACTATGCAATACCAGCATGCATATTAAAGTTTTCTCCTCAGAAATTATTTTCAATAGATTATGGGCCTGATTACGACTCTGGCGGATGGAACACTGAGCCACAAACGTGACGGATATCCCACCCGCGGCTTCACAAATTCCATAGGATATAATGGAACCTGCAATACCAGCAGGTGGGACGTCCGTCACGCCCATGACGGAGCATCCCATCCACCAAGGTCACAATCAGGCCCTATGTCAGGAAGTGGTCTGTAAGAAATAAGTATGACCTTGATGCACTGTACTGTTGTATTTTAATAGTGCGTTTGCCCTTTAACAAAGACCTCAATTATCTCTTCAACTGGTTGAGAAGTTGGTTACCCAACCTTGTAACATGTAGATGGAGAAAGGTGTTTGTTGCAGTGTCATGTATCAGCAATGTCTTTTGGTGCTGTGTGTGATGCCCGGAGACTGCACTTCAGACTTTGTGTAACAGCATATGAGTACATCATGCATATGGTTATATAAAGGATAGTGTTGCACAATGTCCATACAAACCTGCAAAACTGAAATTGGAGAGAAACTTGTATAATGATTTGGGGGAAAATCAGGCCTTTATTATTTCTGTACACATTAGCATTCACACTGCGCACCTCAAAGAGCTAAAAAAACAAAAACAACAAAAAAAACATAACCCTCAGGAATACAAAACGTGTCAACTTACCATCCCTGGCCCATTTTAAAAATTCTGTGGTTATTCGGGTGCTGGGCGTTCCTCCGTTCAGAACTGCTCCACGGATAATGACCCACGAATCACCACAGCAGACATTCAACAGGAGTAAACCATTGGCGGTGAATGTTGCTGTGGCAGATAAGGCC
This sequence comes from Pleurodeles waltl, assembly GCF_031143425.1. NCBI lineage: Eukaryota > Metazoa > Chordata > Amphibia > Caudata > Salamandridae > Pleurodeles > Pleurodeles waltl. Next base: position 409,799,130 of record NC_090438.1, read on the forward strand.
ACCCAAATACAAAACAAGGCAACATTAGCCAGAACAAAAAACCCACACCTGGCACACCCCACACACCCACCAACAGCACTATAAAACACACACCCACATCACCCATGATCCTTTGCCAACACAATAACACGGATAGCGAAGCTAACACAAAAGAGAACTGCACACACATCACAACTACCTATTCATCCCACACGCACCACCCACCCCACCACATCACAGATCACCCTCTGCACAACCTGCACACACTACACAACACCTATATCCCCACAAAGGCACCCCCATTTCACCGATGAGGTGTTGTGGGTCATCGTTGAGGAAATAGTCAGGGTAGAGTCACAGCTGTTTGGAAGACAGGTATAGCAGATATCCATTGCCAAGTAGATGGAGCTATGGTGGAGGTTCGTGGAGTGGGTGAATGCCATGGGACTACATCCACACACAAAGGACGACATAAGGAAGAGGTGGAATTACCTACTGGGGCAGTTGCATTCATTGCAGCAAGGCACCAACTTGCCATACAGAGGACTGGCGGTGGACCCCTGCCTCCTCCCCCACAGCTGACAGCATGGGAGGAGCAAGTCTTGGCAATCCTGCATTCTGAGGGACTCACTGGAGTACCCAGAGAACTGGACAATGGTGAGTCAAAATGTATAACCTATCACCCCCCCCATGCTTGCATGCCATCACAACCCCTCACCCTGACACCCATCACTCCACACCATCCCACACAGTGCACCACCACAATTAACAAACCTGAAGGCCAAGCTCTGCATGCAATACCCACTGCATGCACATCCCTTCCAGCCCTGCATGTACACCCTCCACCAATGCATGCACAGCATGGAGAACTAACAATCCTACAGTCCATCGCCATACAGAAACAAAGGTGGCAGGGCAACAGCAATAATTTAGGGGAAGCTAGTGATGCAGGCTATATCACAGACATATAGCATTATTCACCACTTACATCCCCACAGGTGCCCCAGCCAATCTTAGCAGCGAGGAGGTGCCATGGCTACCCAGTTCCCCACCAGGAGATACCCCCAGTGATAACAGCAACTCTGTAGTTCTAGATCTGGATGAACTCCCTGGCCCATCAGGGACCACCGGTCAGTCGGCTATTCCAGTTCACTACAGAGCCTCCCCCCTCAGAATTCAACACCAGAGCAGCCACACAACATCCGCACACCTCTGTCCCAAGGACACCTCAATCAGTAGTGTACCCACCTCTACAGGAGCCCCAGTCCACACCTCACAGTCAAGACAAGGAGGGTCCTGGGTCATTGGCACACCGTTCAGGGGACACAGGCATAGGGGGCCATGGACGGTTGGAGGACAGCTGTGCACCGGAGGAGGACAGGTCCAGGGAACCGACTGCCCAGAAGGCACTCACTAATGTCCTGGGGGCTTACCAACAATCCAAGGACAAGGTGGGCCAGGTGAGAACCATAATGCAGGAGAACCAGCGGCTTGGCACAAGCAGTCAGGCTTATCCCAGAGGCAATGTGTCAAGTATGTATACAGACATACACAGTAACACAGTGGAAACACCACAAAAGGACGCCAAACCAGTTTAGAAAAAAAGCCAATATTTATCTAAATCAAACAAGACCAAAATGACACAAGTGCAACAAGCACAGGTGAAAATATCATTGTTTAAAATTAAAAGAGTCTTAATCCATTAAAATCAATGGTTGAGTTGTTTCAGCACAACGTACCTGGTAAGCTTAAAAAATAAAGCCTCCAGGGAGGTGATGCATCAGAAAAGCAAGTGTTGTTTTGATTCCTTACTCAAGAGAGGCAGTGTATCAATTCTTTCCCTACTGGACAAGCAATGAGTCAATTCTTTCCCCTCAGGAGAATGATGCGTCGATTTTCGGACACACATCCTTGGGCCTGTGCAGTGATGTTCAAGATTTGATGCCCAGGGATGATGCATGGCAAATCTAAAAGCACAACAATGAAGGATCTGCACTGGTGCAGGTGATGCATTGATTTTGCAGCCTTGAGACAGGTACTGTATTGGTTTTTCAGCCGCAGTGCAGGCGCTGTGTCGTTATATCTGCCACAACAGCTCTGGTGCATGGATTTTCACTCAGGCTACCAGCTTCCACTTCCAAGGGCCTAGGGAATGGATTTGGCACCACTTGGCAAGTCTTTACAGACCATGGGTGCGCACATAGGTGGTATCTGTCGGCCATCCTTCTCGGTCTTCCTTCCTAAGGTCCTGGACACATTCATATATCTCACACCCAACCACATCTGCTTCCCAATTACCCAGCAAATGCAGCAGGAGACCAAGTAAGGTTTCTACCTAATTGCTGGGTTCCTGCCTGTGCTGGGTGCAATGGACTGCACCCATGTCCAACTGGTGCCACCTGCAGCAACTGACTATCTATACAGCAACTGCAAGCACACTCATTCGATCAATGTGCAGGCCATTGTGGAGCACTGTGGGCTCTTCACTAACATCCTAAACAAATATCCCGACAGCTTCCATGATGCCTACATATTCCGCCTCTCCGCTATCAATGAGTGGTACCAGGATGGGCAATATGGAAATAGCCTACTCATAGGTAAGCCAACATACCAATTAGTACACAAACAACACACCAACCATGCAGGCCAAACAAGACATAGACCACACTAAATATACATGGCCAGGGGGACACAGATGTACAGACAATAACACATATGCAACATGCCACACTACATCACAATCATTGCACATCACACACACATACACCCACATGTACATAACACAGTCACAACCTTACTGACACACTACATGTGGACAGGTGGAGCTATGTCCCCTTTGCAAACAGAAGCTGGCTACAAAACACTACAAGTGTCCACTGGTTGACAACTAAATACAGATCCCACACACATTACACCAAACAATGAAAGCTCAGCTATGTGAATGGCATAGACCATGGCCATGTAAAGTAAGTCCCACATAGGCACAGTCCCAAATTGATCATGGTGTGCAAGCCTCTGGCTGCACCAATAAGAAATGCCACACTAGTGGTGCCTCGAGGCGCACTGAGGTCACATTTTTTCCCAGTGGAGGAGCAGATAAGCATCTTTTTGCCACTCCAGTGGGGAAAAAAATCCCAAAACGGCCTCCCCAGATGCCAGGGAGGCATCGATGGAAAGGGGATAATCTCACCTTTCCATCAATGCCTTCCTCCTACTATTTCCTGGCCATGGATCGCAGCACTAGGCATGAGGGATCTTGTTTGTGGGGGAGTCGGCCCCCATATAAGTAGGCTGCCTTGCCCTGTGGGGGCACAATAAAAAAAAACATGTTGGGGTTCTTCTGGGGGGTGGGAGGTGATCGCACCCCTCAAATTCAAATCTTTTTTTTTTTTTTAAGAAACAGAAAAAAGAATTATGAGTTTGGCCTTTTGTACACGGCACGGGCCGGCCCCTGGGGGCAATTTAGTATATATATTTTTTAAATGGTTTACCCTGGGGGTGGTGGGGGAGATCGCACCCCCTGGAATATTTAAAAAATAAAATATGAAAATGTAGGTGTCAGTCCTTGGGCTGACCCCCATGGGGGTATTTTTCTTTTTATACATGTGTGCTCTGCCATGGGGTCACAATCGGCCCCATGGAAAGCACACATGTTTATAAAAAGAAGTGATGCAGAGAGTCCCTCTCGCTCCATATATATATGTCAGTAGAAGGTACATGCCAAAACGCGTTGGCATTTCTCTTTTGTTTGGAAGTAGCACTATATTTGTGTCAGAAATCCCCAAGGTGCCTCCTGCGTTATCTGTCAGCATCCCCAGGGATTAGGGTTAAATCATATCTCTGTTCTTGGTTTAACCTTCATGTTTCTAAGTAAACATAATGTGCTGTGTTACTCAATTGGTTTTATCAATGCTTGTTTTACCAATGCTTGTTTGCTAATGTGAGCAGGTGTAGACATGTGCTTCTAATCGGGTGTGGTGTAGACATGTGCTTCTAATTGGGTGTGGTGACTCATCCACATGTGGAAACTCAACTGCTTTCCCGATTGGCTATAAATAGCAGAGTGAAGCATGCCTCCCTGCTTGGCTTTGTTTTGCCTCCTGATCTCAGCATATGCTTTGGCAGTCCAGCCCCTGCTGTCATCCTCGTATTCTGGACTTTTGAGGCAATTCTTTTCTTTGTTCCTGTACCAGCTGACAACACGCATTCCTCGGGCACTCCGGAAAAGACTGCAGCTAAGTGACTAGTATTCTCAAATGAATTTCTGAATATTCTACATTATTATTGTAGTTACTTGCCTAAATGTGCTTCAGGAAATCTGCTTGAGCTCAAGTACTACAAAAAGTGACAGTGCAATTTTAAAAGAACATTTACATGACTTTTCTTTCTCTAATAGCATAACTCTTGGATTTAAATTGTGTCATTCATGCCTGTGTTTCAGGTTTGAGAAATTTGCTTTTGAAGAGTTTTTCATACACACAGTGAAACCAAACCAAAGTGTGTCACCCTAACTGTTTAAACCCAGAGTGAACATTTGTATTCCTTGGATTGTTTTTGTTCTTTTTAGTTTAACCCTATGCATGCAGGAAAGTTATATGTGATATAATGAATGCCCTTGTTTGTCTTTCTTGTGCATGATAAGTGCAACCACAGTTCTAATTGTAGTTTGCGACAGTGAATCTCTGTGAAGCCAGCCCTAGTTTTGCAGTACTTATTGTTATGGTACTCAGTTTGGATTTTTGGTAATGCAGTGTTAGTAATTGTGCCAACAGTTATTATTATCCAAGAAAAATGCTGGAGCATCCCTGTGTTCTTCTACCGCTCCCGTGCCCATATCAGAAAGAGAGATTCAGTTTCAAGGAAGTTGTGTGCACTAACTCTATTATCACTCTGTCAACAACAACCTGCCCCCCGAAGATACAGGGTGCCTGGCTGGACCAGCAAGACGTGGCAGTGTTTTGTCTCTTTCTCTTCCACTCCCCCTTTCCTTTTGGGATACCTGCCGGGGTTTCTGTGTCCACCAGGAAGTACCGAGAGGTGTTCCAGGAGGTCGGGAGCATACCATTGCCCCTGCAGACATCCTGCTTTTCAGGTGAGTGGCCCTGTCTCGACAATTTGCACCATATTCGGAATAAATGAATAATCATCAAGGAATGGAGGATTGTCCTTTATTGTGAAATTGTCTCATGGTGCATTCGTATGACGAGTGAAATCTTGTCTATTAGAAGATATGTATATATATATATATATATATATATATATATATATATATATATATATATATATATATACATATCGGCGAGGATAGCACTGTGCTGATCCTATGCTTAAAAACTTTGCTAGATAAGCAGACATTTGAGGTGAGCAAATCTAGAGTGTCACTGGTGTTGCAGAGTGCTCCTTACTAGAGCTGCTCTCCACCTAAAATTGGGAACTTCCCAGAGTTCTCCTTTGTTTTTTACGTATATATATATAAATATGTATACATATACCACTTTTTTACATGTGTTGTTTTCCGGGAGCCACGATCAGCCCCCAGGGAAACCACACATATTTAAAAGTGATTATATACATAACTATATATACATATATACAGAGAGAGAGAGAGATTCTCTACGTAGAACGAGCTCTGTCTTTTGTCTAGTGGCAGTTTTGACACCATAAATTAGCGCAGATGTTTTAAATACCTGCTGCAAAGGATATACATGTATTTAGTTGCGTTACCAGTGCTTTAAAACAAAGGAAATGTATGTGGAGGGGGGCCGTCAAGAGATGATGTGCACTTTTGCTTGGTGGTACTGAGGGAATTCGAAGAGGAAGTCATGAGAGGCAGAGCACAAATAATGACAGTCGCACTTAGTGCCACCAGCGCTAAAGACTGTGATGATTGGTATGTGACACGGTGAAGTAATAGTGTGTCTCTTTTGTTTTTTTGAGTGTCTTGTGTGATCATGCTGATTGAGGGAAGAAGTGAAGGTAAGGTGACCTTTATTGTTGCACTCATCACACACACACCCACCAGCAATTTTGTGACTGTCTATTTAGGATAGTGTTTTAGAGCGACAGTTTAGCCAGTAGCAGAGATGGCATCTGTAGGAGGCTGGACTGGCTTGTAGTGAGTACCAAGGGGTACTTGCACCTTGCACCAGGCCCAGTTATCCCTTATTAGTGTATAGGGTGTCTAGCAGCTTAGGCTGATAGATAATGGTAGCTTAGCAAAGCAGCTCAGGCTGAACTAGGAGACGTGTGAAGCTACTACAGTACCACTTAGTGTCATATGCACAATATCATAAGAAAACACAATACACAGTTATACTAAAAATAAAGGTACTTTATTTTTATGACAATATGCCAAAGTATCTTAGAGTGTACCCTCAGTGAGAGGATAGGAAATATACACAAGATATATATACACAATAGCAAAAATATGCAGTATAGTCTTAGAAAACAGTGCAAACAATGTATAGTTACAATAGGATGCAATGGGGAAACATAGGGATAGGGGCAACACAAACCATATACTCCAGAAGTGGAATGCGAACCACGAATGGACCCCAAACCTATGTGACCTTGTAGAGGGTCGCTGGGACTATTAGAAAATAGTGAGAGTTAGAAAAATAACCCTCCCCAAGACCCTGAAAAGTGAGTGCAAAGTGCACCAAAGTTCCCCTAAGGACAAAATAGTCGTGTTAGAGGGAGAATGCAAGGAAAACACAAATCAGCAATGCAACAACGATGGATTCCTGTCTGAAGGTACCTGTGGAACAAGGGGACCAAGTCCAAAAGTCACAAACAGCTCGGAGATGGGCAGATGCCCAAGAAATGCCAGCGGTTGGTGCAAAGAAGCTCTTACTAGGCTGAAGAACTGTGAATACTGCAGGAACGACAAGGGCTAGAGACTTTCCCTTTGGAGGATGGATCCCCCACGCCTTGGAGAGTCGTGCAGAAGTGTTTTCCCGCCGGATGGACGCCAACAAGCCTTGCTACACGCAAATCATGCGTTTGGCGTTTTTGGACGCTGCTGGGGCCCAGGAGGGACCAGGAGGTCGCAAATTGGACCTGCAGAGAGAGGGGACGTCGAGCAAGACAAAGAGCCCTCACTGAAGCAGGTAGCACCTGGAGAAGTGCCAGAAACAGGCACTACGAGGATGCGTGAAACGGTGCTCGCCGAAGTTGCACAAAGGAGTCCCACGTCGCCGGAGACCAACTTAGAAAGTCGTGCAATGCAGGTTAGAGTGCCGTGGACCCAGGCTTGGCTGTGCACGAAGGATTTCCGCCGGAAGTGCACAGGGGCCGGAGTAGCTTGCAAAGTCGCGGTTCCCAGCAATGCAGCCCAGCGAGGTGAGGCAAGGACTTACCTCCACCAAACTTGGGCTGAAGAGTCACTGGACTGTGGGGGTCACTTGGACGGTGTCGCTGGATTCGAGGGACCTCGCTCGTCGTGCTGAGAGGAGACCCAAGGGACCGGAAATGCAGCTTTTTGGTGCCTGCGGTTGCAGGGGGAAGATTCCGTCGACCCACGGGAGATTTCTTCGTAGCTTCTGGTGCAGAGAGGAGGCAGACTACCCCCACAGCATGCACAAGCAGGAAAACAGTCGAGAAGGCGGCAGGATCAGCGTTACAGAGTTGCAGTAGTCGTCTTTGCTACTATGTTGCAGGTTTGCAGGCTTCCAGCGCGGTCAGCGGTCGTTTCCTTATCAGAAGGTGAAGAGAGAGATGCAGAGGAACTCGGCTGAGCTCATGCATTCGTTATCTGAAGTTTCCCCAGAGACAGAGACCCTAAATAGCCAGAAAAGAGGGTTTGGCTACCTAGGAGAGAGGAAAGGCTACTAACACCTGAAGGAGCCTATCAGCAGGAGTCTCTGACGTCACCTGGTGGCACTGGCCACTCAGAGCAGTCCAGTGTGCCAGCAGCACCTCTGTTTCCAAGATGGCAGAGGTCTGGAGCACACTGGAGGAGCTCTGGACACCTCCCAGGGGAGGTGCAGGTCAGGGGAGTGGTCACTCCCCTTTCCTTTGTCCAGTTTCGCGCCAGAGCAGGGGCTAAGGGGTCCCTGAACCGGTGTAGACTGGCTTATGCAGAATTGGGCACATCTGTGCCCAACAAAGCATTTCCAGAGGCTGGGGGAGGCTACTCCTCCCCTGCCTTCACACCATTTTCCAAAGGGAGAGGGTGTCACACCCTCTCTCAGAGGAAGTTCTTTGTTCTGCCATCCTGGGCCAGGACTGGCTGGACCCCAGGAGGGCAGCTGCCTGTCTGAGGGGTTGGCAGCAGCAGCAGCTGCAGAGAAACCCCAGGAAGGGCAGTCTGGCAGTACCAGGGTCTGTGCTACAGACCACTGGGATCATGGAATTGTACCAACAATGCCAGGATGGCATAGAGGGGGCAATTCCATGATCATAGACATGTTACATGGCCATATTCGGAGTTACCATGGTGAAGCTACATATAGGTAGTGACCTATATGTAGTGCACGCGTGTAATGGTGTCCCCGCACTCACAAAGTTCAGTGAATTGGCTCTGAACAATGTGGGGGCACCTTGGCTAGTGCCAGGGTGCCCTCACACTAAGTAACTTTGCACCTAACCTTTACCAGGTAAAGATTAGACATATAGGTGACTTATAAGTTACTTAAGTGCAGTGTAAAATGGCTGTGAAATAACGTGGACGTTATTTCACTCAGGCTGCAGTGGCAGGCCTGTGTAAGAATTGTCAAAGCTCCCTATGGGTGGCAAAAGAAATGCTGCAGCCCATAGGGATCTCCTGGAACCCCAATACCCTGGGTACCTCAGTACCATATACTAGGGAATTATAAGGGTGTTCCAGTAAGCCAATGTAAATTGGTAAAAATGGTCACTAGCCTGTTAGTGACAATTTGAAAGTAATGAGAGAGCATAACCACTGAGGTTCTGGTTAGCAGAGCCTCAGTGAGACAGTTAGGCACCACACAGGGAACATATACATGCACACCTATGAGCACTGGGGCCCTGTGTGACAGGGTCCCAGTGACACATACATATAGGCCACAAACCTATGAGCACTGGGGTCCTGACTAGCAGGATCCCAGTGACACATAACAACCATACTGAAAACATAGTGTTTTCACTATGAGCACTGAGGCCTAGCCATCAGGATCCCAGTGAGACAGTGAAAACAGTGACAAACATCCTGACATACACTCACAAACAGGCCAAAAGTGGGGGTAACAAGGCTAGAAAGAGGCTACCTTCTCACACAACCCCCCCCCAAACGAAGGACAATAAGGCTAACCTTGGCCAGTTGAGACTTTATTGTCTAAGTGGTGATAAGTAGAGAGTAGCTCTGCAATAGACTGGTTACTCCCTTTATCATCCACTATATGGTTACTTCCCTGTGGGGATGTAAACCACCCTGTTTGAAGTTTTTTAGCTAAGCAACAATGTGAAGATGTATTTTCAGAGTTTCTATCAGTAAGTTTTAGTTTAGAGCAGTGGGAATTGTCCACTGAACCTATTTGTAGTGATGGAAATGCCAGACAGGGATGCTGTCTCAGAAAAGCCATAGCTGGGCAAAAACTTTGTCCATATGGCTGGAAGAGAGAACAGGGATGCTGTTTCTCTTGGGTTGGAGCAGGGCAGGGATGCTGTCCTATCAGCTCCACACTAGGGCAGGGATGCTGTCCTAAGTGTTGTGAGGCAGTGCAGAGTTTCTGCACTAAAGTTTCTCTGGGAGGGTTGGAGGGATGCTCCATGTTAACTAAAATGGTGCTCTTTTTCTCACCAATGTTAGTTATCCCACAGAGAGGTACTTCCACCTCAGGGAGTCCAGCTTTGCCAGCTGATGATTCCCTTGGAACAGGTGCCACCCCAGGAGAGGATTCTCCCACCACAGGAATAGTATCCTGAATGGTAGGGTGGTTAGGGGATACTGTGATACCCTTTTTACCTGTTGATGGAGAGGGATCCTGAGTTTTCAGGCCTTCTCTCCTTTGCTTTTTCATTTCACTTGAAAGGAGAGGGAACAATTCCTCAGGGATGCCCAGCATGGCTGCATGGGCATAAAACTCTACATCAGCCCAACCTGAGGCCTCTAGGTCATTACCTAAGAGACAGTCTACAGGTAAGCTAGGTGATACCACCACCTGCTTAGGGCCAGTAACTCCACCCCAACTAAACTGAATTATAGCTAAGGGAAGAAACTTAGTGGAGTTATGGACATCAATAATCTTATATTGTTGTCCAATGATGTGTTGTTCAGGAGGCACTAGGTTTTCAGTCACCAAAGTGAAACTGGCACCTGTGTCCCTGTAGGCCAAGGCCTCAACACCATTTATTGAAACTGTCTGCCTGTACTTATCCATTGTAAGGGGACAAGCAGCCAGTGTGGCAAGGCCAGTGCCACTAGGTGTGACAGAAACTGTCTTGGGACTGATGACATCAGTTTCCACTATGGACCCATAAGTGAACCCAACTACACCCTTTGCTTGACTGTTGCCAGCAGTCCCACCACTAGTACCACTACTGCTAGGGGCACTAGAGCTTGATGTATTAGTGGTGGTAGGCTCAGGGGGTTTACCTGGACAGGACTTATCCCCTGGCCTATGGCCTCTGTTTTTACACACAAAGCACCAAGGCTTTTTAATATGTGCAGGTTGGGAAGAAGAGGAAGAATTTGTTTTATCCCCACCCTCTGAAGAGTGTTTAAGATTTGAAGTGGGATCTTTGGTTTTACCCTTATCCCCATGCTTATCTTGAGATTTTTCACCATCTTTCTTCTTATTGCCATCTTTGTCACACCCTGTATGAACTTTTCTGTTCACCCTTGTTCTGACCCATTTGTCTGCCTTCTTTCCCAATTCTTGGGGAGAGGTCAGATCAGAGTCTACCAGGTACTGGTGCAACAAATCAGACACACAATTATTAAGTATATGCTCTCTCAGGATTGTGTTATACAGGCTTTCATAATCAGTAACTTTACTGCCATGTAACCACCCCTCCAAGGCCTTCACTGAATGGTCAATGAAATCAACCCAGTCTTGTGAAGACTCCTTTTTGGTCTCTCTGAACTTTATCCTGTACTGTTCAGTGGTTAAGCCATAACCATCCAGGAGTGCATTCTTAAGAACTGTAAAATTATTGGCATCATTTTCTTTCACTGTAAGGAGCCTATCCCTACCTTTTCCACTAAATGATAGCCATAGGATAGCAGCCCACTGCTTTTGAGGGACATCCTGTACAGCACAGGCCCTCTCAAGTGCAGCAAACCACTTGTTAATGTCATCCCCCTCCTTATAAGGGGGAACTATCTTGTGCAGATTCCTGGAATCATGCTCTTTTGCAGGATGACTATGGGGAATACTGCTGCTGCCACCATGGGTATCTAAACCCAACTTCTGTCTTTCCCTCTCTATTTCTAAAGACTGTCTATCCAAATCCAGCTGTTGCTTCTTGAGCTTCAGTCTGGTTTGTTCCACTCTCAATCTATTGAGCTCCCTTTCTAACAATCTGTCATCAGGGTGGGTGGGAGGGACATTTCTTGATACAGAGGTATGATGGGAATGAACAGAAGGAGACCTGTCCCTTACAGAGGGCACCCTAACAGCTTGGCTACCAGCATAATGTGAGATCACATCATCAGTATGGTGTGATTCAACCTCTGTACCAACTATGCTAGACTGTCTAGTAATGGGCAGGCTGAGAAGTTTCTTTCCTGAACCTTTTCCTGGGGGAGTCCCTGGATCAGATTGAGAACCATTAGCTACTTTTTCTACAGATTGGGCACTTATGGCCTTATCCTGTACTCTAAGCATATTAATTAACAGTTCTAAGGAAGGATTCTTCCCTACACTCAAACCTCTCTCTATGCAGAGACTCCTTGCTCCTTTCCAGCTAAGGTGATCATATGCAAGTTTGGACAGTTCAACATTTTTTCCTGTGCCAGACATTTTTTAGAGAGAGTTAAAGTGATAGAAAAAAAGAAAAAAGTTTTCAGAACTTTTTGGAAAGACAGAAAAAACTTTTTAAACTTTTAAGAACTTTTTGAAAGTTTAGAAGTACTTTTCAGCACTTAGAAAAGAGTGAAAAGAGGAAATGCAAAACTTTTTGGCTATGTGTATATACACTGACCTTGTTTTGTATATTTTTCTCTTATGAAAAGTACAATGACAAGAGTGGTAAGTAGTCTCAAGCACTTATCCCACCACTGCACAACCAATGTAGGAGGCTGGACTGGCTTGTAGTGAATACCAAGGGGTACTTGCACCTTGCACCAGGCCCAGTTATCCCTTATTAGTGTATAGGGTGTCTAGCAGCTTAGGCTGATAGATAATGGTAGCTTAGCAAAGCAGCTCAGGCTGAACTAGGAGACGTGTGAAGCTACTACAGTACCACTTAGTGTCATATGCACAATATCATAAGAAAACACAATACACAGTTATACTAAAAATAAAGGTACTTTATTTTTATGACAATATGCCAAAGTATCTTAGAGTGTACCCTCAGTGAGAGGATAGGAAATATACACAAGATATATATACACAATAGCAAAAATATGCAGTATAGTCTTAGAAAACAGTGCAAACAATGTATAGTTACAATAGGATGCAATGGGGAAACATAGGGATAGGGGCAACACAAACCATATACTCCAGAAGTGGAATGCGAACCACGAATGGACCCCAAACCTATGTGACCTTGTAGAGGGTCGCTGGGACTATTAGAAAATAGTGAGAGTTAGAAAAATAACCCTCCCCAAGACCCTGAAAAGTGAGTGCAAAGTGCACCAAAGTTCCCCTAAGGACAAAATAGTCGTGTTAGAGGGAGAATGCAAGGAAAACACAAATCAGCAATGCAACAACGATGGATTCCTGTCTGAAGGTACCTGTGGAACAAGGGGACCAAGTCCAAAAGTCACAAACAGCTCGGAGATGGGCAGATGCCCAAGAAATGCCAGCGGTTGGTGCAAAGAAGCTCTTACTAGGCTGAAGAACTGTAAATACTGCAGGAACGACAAGGGCTAGAGACTTCCCCTTTGGAGGATGGATCCCCCACGCCTTGGAGAGTCGTGCAGAAGTGTTTTCCCGCCGGATGGACGCCAACAAGCCTTGCTACACGCAAATCGTACGTTTGGCGTTTTTGGACGCTGCTGGGGCCCAGGAGGGACCAGGAGGTCGCAAATTGGACCTGCAGAGAGAGGGGACGTCGAGCAAGACAAAGAGCCCTCACTGAAGCAGGTAGCACCCATCGAAGTGCCAGAAACAGGCACTACGAGGATGCGTGAAACGGTGCTCGCCGAAGTTGCACAAAGGAGTCCCACGTCGCCGGAGACCAACTTAGAAAGTCGTGCAATGCAGGTTAGAGTGCCGTGGACCCAGGCTTGGCTGTGCACGAAGGATTTCCGCCGGAAGTGCACAGGGGCCGGAGTAGCTTGCAAAGTCGCGGTTCCCAGCAATGCAGCCCAGCGAGGTGAGGCAAGGACTTACCTCCACCAAACTTGGGCTGAAGAGTCACTGGACTGTGGGGGTCACTTGGACGGTGTCGCTGGATTCGAGGGACCTCGCTCGTCGTGCTGAGAGGAGACCCAAGGGACCGGAAATGCAGCTTTTTGGTGCCTGCGGTTGCAGGGGGAAGATTCCGTCGACCCACGGGAGATTTCTTCGGAGCTTCTGGTGCAGAGAGGAGGCAGACTACCCCCACAGCATGCACAAGCAGGAAAACAGTCGAGAAGGCGGCAGGATCAGCGTTACAGAGTTGCAGTAGTCGTCTTTGCTACTATGTTGCAGGTTTGCAGGCTTCCAGCGCGGTCAGCGGTCGTTTCCTTATCAGAAGGTGAAGAGAGAGATGCAGAGGAACTCGGCTGAGCTCATGCATTCGTTATCTGAAGTTTCCCCAGAGACAGAGACCCTAAATAGCCAGAAAAGAGGGTTTGGCTACCTAGGAGAGAGGAAAGGCTACTAACACCTGAAGGAGCCTATCAGCAGGAGTCTCTGACGTCACCTGGTGGCACTGGCCACTCAGAGCAGTCCAGTGTGCCAGCAGCACCTCTGTTTCCAAGATGGCAGAGGTCTGGAGCACACTGGAGGAGCTCTGGACACCTCCCAGGGGAGGTGCAGGTCAGGGGAGTGGTCACTCCCCTTTCCTTTGTCCAGTTTCGCGCCAGAGCAGGGGCTAAGGGGTCCCTGAACCGGTGTAGACTGGCTTATGCAGAATTGGGCACATCTGTGCCCAACAAAGCATTTCCAGAGGCTGGGGGAGGCTACTCCTCCCCTGCCTTCACACCATTTTCCAAAGGGAGAGGGTGTCACACCCTCTCTCAGAGGAAGTTCTTTGTTCTGCCATCCTGGGCCAGGCCTGGCTGGACCCCAGGAGGGCAGCTGCCTGTCTGAGGGGTTGGCAGCAGCAGCAGCTGCAGAGAAACCCCAGGAAGGGCAGTCTGGCAGTACCAGGGTCTGTGCTACAGACCACTGGGATCATGGAATTGTACCAACAATGCCAGGATGGCATAGAGGGGGCAATTCCATGATCATAGACATGTTACATGGCCATATTCGGAGTTACCATGGTGAAGCTACATATAGGTAGTGACCTATATGTAGTGCACGCGTGTAATGGTGTCCCCGCACTCACAAAGTTCAGTGAATTGGCTCTGAACAATGTGGGGGCACCTTGGCTAGTGCCAGGGTGCCCTCACACTAAGTAACTTTGCACCTAACCTTTACCAGGTAAAGGTTAGACATATAGGTGACTTATAAGTTACTTAAGTGCAGTGTAAAATGGCTGTGAAATAACGTGGACGTTATTTCACTCAGGCTGCAGTGGCAGGCCTGTGTAAGAATTGTCAAAGCTCCCTATGGGTGGCAAAAGAAATGCTGCAGCCCATAGGGATCTCCTGGAACCCCAATACCCTGGGTACCTCAGTACCATATACTAGGGAATTATAAGGGTGTTCCAGTAAGCCAATGTAAATTGGTAAAAATGGTCACTAGCCTGTTAGTGACAATTTGAAAGTAATGAGAGAGCATAACCACTGAGGTTCTGGTTAGCAGAGCCTCAGTGAGACAGTTAGGCACCACACAGGGAACATATACATGCACACCTATGAGCACTGGGGCCCTGTGTGACAGGGTCCCAGTGACACATACATATAGGCCACAAACCTATGAGCACTGGGGTCCTGACTAGCAGGATCCCAGTGACACATAACAACCATACTGAAAACATAGTGTTTTCACTATGAGCACTGAGGCCTAGCCATCAGGATCCCAGTGAGACAGTGAAAACAGTGACAAACATCCTGACATACACTCACAAACAGGCCAAAAGTGGGGGTAACAAGGCTAGAAAGAGGCTACCTTCTCACAGCATCTCGTTGGATGACTGCTGCTCAAGACCTAACTCGGGTTATAGAGGACAGCTATGACGTAGGATCAGCGATTGAGACAGCAGACACTGAGACAGTATCTGAGGGATAGGATAATGGTGCAGGCTCTGGGAGTGATTTTTCAGTCAGAGGAGTACCATCCAACAACTCCTTTCCAGTGATTCTGAGGGAGGTGATGAGGACAGTCCTGCTGTCCCTTCGCAGGCACCCTTTGTTGATGCCATTTTCAGAGAAAAAAAAACATTCTTTCTTCTGAAGCCCTTTTTCCAATTTTTCTGAAAAAAAAAAAAATGATAGTTGTATTTTGGCTACTTTCTTGGTCTCCTCCAGGGGAACCCACAAACTTTGGGTACCTTTAGAAGTCATAGGATGTAGGAAAAAAGGACGCAAATTTTGCGTAGATAGCTTATATGGAAAAAAGTTATAAATGCTTAAGTGCGAACTACCCAAAATAGCCAAAAAAGGGCTCAGCATGGGGGAGGCCCAGCAGCTAAGGGGTTAAACCATTTCACAAAACAGGAAAATACACTATACCAGAAGCAAGTCTGAGTCACCACTCCACCTATATCTAACAGCTGCCATGGTATATTCCAAACCACTATCAAGCTTTACCAACGCATCTTATCTGATTCCTTTGCAGCTGATAAAGGATACGACATACAGCCATGGTCATGACTCCATTTGCCAATCCCACACTGGTGAAAGAGTGTGCATATGACGAAGGGCACAGAAGAACATGCAATGTGGTGGAGAGGACATTTGGGCTTCTGTAGTCAAAGTTTAGGTGACTGGCCCTGACAGAAGGAAGCCTGTTGTATGTTCCACCACTGATATGTAAGATAATGCTGGCATGTGCAATTCTGCATAAAATATATATATGTATATATACACAGCCAAATGTTCACTGGGATGAACTGATTTATGTCCCCAATGAGGATGATGATGACAGTGGTGCAGCACATTTGGAGAGGGAACTACATAACTCTGCTACAGGAGCTCGTAGGAGACTCCACATAGTACAGTACTTTTGCACATAGTGACTGTACAATCATCATCACATTGGGAATAGCACCAATGAAATACTTTGCACCTGAATCTCCTTGCTCTGCTCATTTTCCACTATATATACCATTGGAATGTAACTCAAACCTTAGAGAGCAGGAAAGAAACACAATAGATACATCACAGGACCAGTTGTGATGTAAGAGGGCCTACTGCCCCCATTTCACATATCAGTGGCACCAAATTCACGGGGATGTGACTCTTAAATGCCTTGATCCATGCACCACAACATATATCGTGCTGCCAAGTGGGAAATGTGCTAATTCCTAGTCCTATCCCCACATCATCACCATGCCTGCCAAGATGTATGCAAGGGGGGCATACATAAGGTAGGGGCTGTGATCAAATGGTGTTTAAGTAATGTGGGAACTGACCATTGTCACATCCCAAGAAGATTGCTGCTTCACCTGCACTGTGCATGTTTGACAAGGGTACAGGGGGACATCATTGGTAACTATGGACCTTCAGTAACTGTACAGGGTTTGTAACCAATGTTAGAGGCAGAGCCTACCCTGTCTATCAATGTGATTTTGTCCTGGCACTGCCATTGGGCACAACCCTGACACATTCTGGGCTGTACCTCACTAATGGCACACACACGTTGGCTGTGGAGTGTGCTATGGGGTTGCCAGACAAATGAAACAGCAATGGGTGCCGATTCACTATCAAAACATATGACTGTTGGAAATAGCCCCTCTGCAGGGTCACCTCCCAACTTTTTGCCTTCCTCCTTCTCTTTTCTGCCCTCATTTTTGCTGGCTTTAGGACTCTAAGCGAAGAGATTTTTGATTTTCCTCATATGTGACAGAATGAGTTCATTGTTTTGGTAGCACAATAGTTTAAAAATCACAGCATGTGGAGATTTGGTGTTCCTCAGTTTGAGGGACCTGATTTGCAAGTTCAAGCTCATAGTCCTTGTTAAAGGAGATTCTCTGAGTCATCGTAATCAGGATTCCAGAAAGGCGATCACAGATGGGGCCCTGTCTTCTGACCCCTCAGACCACATTATCTGAGGTTGCCACTCCTGTTGTGGTCCTCCAGTTTAGTGATTTTAAGTCTGAGGTATATCAGCATGGAACCATTTTTAAAGTAGGCATTTGGATTAGGCCGCTATATGATCTCCCATCATGACGATTCTGCCTTCTCCATTTGTCACACAAAGATTCAATTCCTCCAGGTCTCTCTGATCCCCAAGATCCCCGTTGGTGTCTCTTTATGCTCTGTGCAATATTGTGGACATCATTCAGTTTTTTAGGGATCACTTGTAAAGTGGTGAAGTTCTCTTTCTTGTCTTCAATTGGTGACTTGGGCAGGTTCCTGTTCAGATCTTTTCCAGCTGCCTTCCCCTCCTGCTCCTTATGGTCTTCTTGTTCCACTATTCTTTCTGCTGGTGACAAGTAATGGCGAGACAGTAGTACTGCGGTGCACCTGAAGGATGGTCCAAAAGGTGCAAGATGTTCTCGGTCGGTGGACCAGAGTGAGGAAAAGTATTTGCAAGTTTATGTAACTCAACTGCTGAGTTTGGTGGTAGTGAGAGGCAGAAGGGTACCTGATCACTAGCCAGCAAGAAAGGCAAGCCCATCTGTTGGCACAAGATGAGTGTAGGAGTCAGCAATCCAGAATATCAAGTAGCACTAGGGTAGGAGGTAGTGCCTTACCTGATCAGTCAGGAAGGTATCATGTTCTAAACTGAGTAGTGTATGATCAAGGTAAAGGCAATCAGGAGCCATTGAGAGTTTATAGATGGCCTGTTGACTAAATAGCGGTTGGCTGGTGTGGTGATAGGTAGGGGAGACTGTATGGTGCTACCTGTGGTCCTGGCAAATCCACCCAGGGAAACTACCATATGCTCTGATTTGCTGATGAGATGGTGGGGGAGGAGGAAGTTGAGACATGAAGATCAAGTATGCTAATTACAAATCAAATGTGGATCTGTGGCTGGGCAACTACTGGCAAACATTGGCAAAAAGATGCAAGTTCTCCACCTCCCCCAGGCCAGTCACTCTCTTACAGCTCCCCAGCGTGTCCATAAACTGTCACTAAGGTGGCGTCAGTGGATTACAATGGTGTGAAAGAAGGGGCCTGAAATTTGTAACAGATTGGCCCAGAGATCGTAGTGGTGAAAGAAGGTTCCTGGAGGCGGTGAGTTGCATAGGCTACCATACTGTCAGCTTGTCAGCAGGGATAGGATTAAGCCCTAAAAGCATTCGACTCAGGGCACTGCCATCCTGTTTTCCATGTGGTGACTCACATGATGCAGCAGGGTCGTGATTGTGGCTCACTGGGTGGAAGAGGTTGTTTGTCACATCTTTTCAGGCATCACGAAGTGCAACTGTGTTAGTTCTCTGCTCCTGACACGTAGACATTCATAGATGGCCATGAAGGAAGCTGAGCAATGTGGTAGGCCCTCAAGAGCTCAAAGAGGGGCTGCAGTCTTGCACAAATGCTGGCCATGCCCCATGAACGATCAAACTCTTAATTCCCAAATTATCTCCCAAGCTATTCCATGAGAATAGGCAATTGCAGATCAATATTTTGAGTGAAGCATAAAGAATATAGCTAAACAAAAGAAGGATGCTGTTACACCAATCTCCAATAAAGAGACTATTCATGGGGCCCGTTGGGCATTGCAGCACCAGCCCAACAAGGGGCAGCCCAATGATGAAGCATGACACTCATCTGGGTGTGTGAGGGTAATTACTTCTGATCACAAGGATACCCCGATCCAACCCATAAGCCCCTCTCCTGGTCCTGACCGACAGTTTCGCATTTCCCTTTTTTGCTTTCTCTGGAGGAGCAGCATCCTTCTTTCAGTTAATTGCGCCTTTTATGGGCCGTGTGTGCTGGACCTAATAATCAGCTCCTATCAATCTCTTGGTTTACTGCATGAAGAATATATACCTTTTTCGTAATACAACTAATATAATATACCAACATAAGAAAGAAAATACTATATGAATATTTTCAACATATACCCACATAAATAAATAAAGGTTGTGACATAGTTTCACTTCTGATCGAACAACCCATAGAGCAACACATAATTTCACATTCTGCCAGGTTTTAAAATATAAAGTTTGTCTTCTCTGTAGAGAAAGTCAATGAGAAAATGGCATTTTCAAAAGAGAATTGTGCACATTTTCATGTTATTGTTTCATTGGAAACATGGAGAGATACTAAAGACACCATTAATTTTCTGTCAATTAACGCTCTTGTATATTAACTCCTTTTGGCAAAGCAGTGATGTCATTACTGATTAAATATTCAAGGCCATGCTCCAAAGGATGGTAATTAACCTTTAAACAGTGTCTTCATATTCATCTTTGAAATGCAAATCACAATTTAAATGTACTTACTTTTCTCTCTGGCACGCCTGAAGTAAGGGAACGTGCTTACCTTTCTTGCATTTTCCAAAATGTCTTCTCCCAAGATTAATTTATAGAACAACATAATTCTTTATGCATAATTTTACATTAAAGGTGCTTCCATACTGATTTCAAATATTAAGCTCTCTGTACCATCAGGTCTTTTTCCTGACATCCAAATACAAGAGGTACATACTTGTCCACGTTTGGCAGACAATGCTAAAGTTGTATAGCGTCCAGCAGCCTTTCACTGCACATTTTGGCATCACTTGTTTAACTTGATTGATTAAGTCAGTGCTAAACATTTAAAGGGGATGACTTGTTTTAGGCAAATCTAGTTATAAGGTTGTCTTATAATTACTGTACAGTTCTGTCAGCTTTAGTGTTTGTCAAAGGTGTGGATCAATACAATTTAATTCAAGAAATATTTACATAATGTAACCTTGAAAAAGCTCACAAAATTGAAAATTGGACTGTGAATATTCTTACTAGCATGTAAGCCTGAAAGTTTTTACTGAAATTGTATTGGCCTAGGTGTCTTCCTCTTTCTGAGAACCTGGATCGGTGGTTAAGACTAACTATTGAAGCTGTTCTCTATTTCAAACTAGTTTACCAATTCCAACATGCTCAATAAAATCAGCATCATTCAAATGCACCGCTGTTTGGCACTGTTGTAGGAGGCTGGCCTGGCTTATAGTGGGTACCTGATGGTACTTACACCTTGTGCCAGGTCCAGGTATCCCTTATTAGTAGGTTAGTAGTGTTCTAGCAGCTTAGGCTGATAGAGGTAGCTATAGCAGAGCAGCTTAGGCTGAACTAGGAGGCATACACAGCTCCTACTATACCACTTATATCACTTAGCACTATATCATAAGAAACACAATACTCAGAGTTACAAAAAATAAAGGTACTTTATTTTAGTGACAATATGCCAAAAGTATCTCAGAGGATATACTCCCTTAGGAGGTAAGTAATATACACAAAATATACACACAAACCAAAATCAGGTAAGTAAACAGTTAGAAAAGTAGTGCAAACACTGTAGAACACAATAGAATTCAATAGGAGACAATAGGCCTAGGGACAACACAAACCATGTACTCCAAAAGTGGAATGCGAACCACAAATGGACCCCAGGCCTAGTATAGTGTGAAGAGGGTCGCTGGGAGTATAAGAAAACACTAAGGGTGTCCAAGATACCCCAACCCAAGACCCAGAAAAGTAGGAGTAAAGTTACCCTACTGCCCCAGAAAGACAGTAAAGTCCAGATAGGGGATTCTGCCAAGACAACAACTGACTGCAAAGCACTGAAGATGGATTCCTGGACCTGAGGACCTGCAAAGGAAGGGGACTAAGTACAAGAGTCACGCAAGTGTCCAGGGGGAGCAGGAGCCCACTAAACCCCGGATGAAGGAGCAAAAGGGCTGCCTCCGGTTGGAAGAAGCCAAAGATTCTGCAACAACAGAAGGTGCCAGGAACTTCTCCTTTAGTCAGAAGATGTCCCACAGTGTGCTGGAGGATGCAGAGTTGTTTTCACTCAGAAAGACCACAAACAAGCCTTGCTAGCTGCAAGAGTTGTGGTTGAAGGTTTTGGGTGCTGCCAGGGCCCAGGAAGGGCCAGGAGGTCGCCCCTTGGAGGCGCTCAGCAACAAGGAGAGCCCACGCAGAAGCAGGCAGCACCAGCAGAAGCACCTGAACAGGCATTCAGTAGATCTGAGCACGACGGTTGACTCAGCACAACAAAAGAAGGTCCCACGAAGTTGGAGTCCAACTCAGTGATTTGGGCAATGCAGGACGGAGTGCTGGGGACCAGGAATAGGGTGTGCACAAAGGAAGTCTTGCACAAGTGCACAGAAGCCCTAGCAGCTGCAGTTCATGCAGTACACAGGATTACTGTCTGGCGTGGGGAGGCAAGGACTTACCTCCACCAAATTTAGACAGAAGAGCCACTGGACCGTCGGGGACACTTGGATCCAGCTCCTGTGTTCCAGTGCAAAATGGCTGTGAAATAACATAGACGTTATTTCACTCAGGCAGCAGTGGCAGTCCTGTGTAAGAAGTGTCTGAGCTCCCTATGGGTGGTAAAAGAAATGCTGCAGCCCATAGGGATCTCCAGGAACCCCAATACCCTGGGTGCCTAGGTACTATATACTAGGGAATTACAAGGGTGTTCCAGTGTGCCAATGAGGATTGGTAAAATTAGTCACTAGCCTGCAGTGACAATTTTAAAAGCAGAGAGAGCATAAACACTGAGGTTCTGGTTAGCAGAGCCTCAGTGATAGAGTTAGGCACAACACAGGGAACACATATAGGCCACACACTTATGAGCACTGGGGTCCTGGCTAGCAGGATCCCAGTGACACATATCAAACATACTGACAACATAGGGTTTTCACTATGAGCACTGGGCCCTGGCTAGCAGGATCCCAGTGAGACAGTAAAAACACCCTGACATATATTCACAAACAGGCCAAAAGTGGGGGTAACAAGGCTAGAAAGAGGCTACCTTCCTACAGAGGGGACACAGGGGACGCATGCATGAATGTTGTGGAGGTGTCTGCCAGTGAGGTGTGTGTTCTGCTTGGTGTGGTGATGCTGGTAGTGGATGTTGATGTAGTGCATGCAGGTGTGAGTGTGGATGTAACTGGGAGGGGGAGACAGTGGAGGCTGTGGATGTTGTGTCTGCAGCGGTATGTTGTTTGTGTGAGTGCCTGTGGGAAGAAGTGTGGTGCTTGTGTTTGCCTGTGACACTCTTGGGTGTTGCCTTGTGTGCATGAATGTCTGTATGTGTGCTTGGGATGGGTTGGGGTTGAGGAGAATGGGACTAGGAAGTGGAAGTTGAAGGGGGGACAGTTGAAATAGGTAGAATTGCTGCCATCAGGGAGGAGACCAGAGCCTGAATCGATCTCTGTTGGGCAGCCAAAAAACCATGAATGTCCTCCAGGAATGCATTGGATTGCTGCATCTGGGATGCCAGCCCCTGGATGTCAATCACAATGGTTGACTGCACTACAGAGATGGATCTCGGGAGGTCAATAGTCTCCTCACTTAGGGCAGCGGAGCTGACTGGGGCAGGGCCTGAGGTGCCTGGGGCGAAGGAGATGGCCACCTTTCTGGATGAGCGGGCACGGGCAACTCCCTGAGGGGCTACTGTGAGGGCGGTGCTGTTACCGGAGTGGTGGATGTACCTGCAGCTGGGGTGGTCACAGAGGTGTCCGCCACCACCAGGGAGCTCCCTTCAGAGGCGGTATCTGAGTCTGTGTCGTCCCCCCCCAGTCTCCGCTATGGTGCTCTCCTCGCCCTCCCCTCACCCTCCATCCCAGTGGTTCCCTCGGCGTCAGTGGACTCTGCCTCCAGGGTCCTGCGTTATGCAGCTCCATCTGTTGCCGGTGCCTCTGCTCCTCCACCAGATTATGCTAATGCACACAAGGACAGAATGACAAAACAAGAAAGGGGGGGAGAGAGACAAAGGATACACTGGGTCAGTGACTTCCCGAATACCACCGTTGGTGTACACAGCACCCTCACACACAGGGAACAGACCTACGCACTATGCATTGCACTACCAGTGATATTGCTAGCCACCAAGGCATGAGGAGAAGCACACACGCCAACTGCAGAACAAGAGGGACACACGCAGCCCTGTCTTGGAGTAAATACTAACAAGCTAGGTTATCTGTATTTGCCATGCAACACTTAACCTTCAGAGGACCTATACTGCTATGTCTGGCCTGGCCTTAGGGGTACCCACTAACACACAATCACCCCCCAGATACCACCCCACCAGCCATAAGTTATAATGATACCCACTGTACTCACCCCCTTGTGGCTGCTGTGGTGCCCTCAAGCGCCCATCCAGCTCAACGTAGGCCACCGCCAGTATGCGGGCCATCAGGGGGGTCAGGGGCTGACAGGCATCCCTTCCTCGTTGGGAGGCCATCCCCAGCTGGGCCCCTACGGTCTTACGTGCCCAGCCTCTCAGGTCCTCCCACCATTTCCAACAGTGTGTGCTCCGCCTGCCATAGACCCCCCGGATCTGCACCTCCTTGGCGATGGCACGCCATATTCCCTTCTTTTGATGGGCGCTGACCTGCAGAGGCAATAAAGACAGGAAACCACCATTAAATTAACAGTCCAGCCTCTCACACACATGGCCCACGATACCCATTTCCATCACCATTGGCATACACACAGCCAGGCGCACAACATGTACACCACCAACAGACAATACCCCACCCCCCACCCACACGATGCCTCACACATCTCCATGCATTCATGCCACATGTATCATGCCCACAGTGTACTCACCTGTTGGTGTGGAGGCCCATACAGCAGTCCGTACTGGGGTAGGACCCCATCCACCAGTCAATCCAACTCCTCAGAAGTGAAGGCTGGGGCCCTTTCCTCGGTCACAAGGGCCATGGTAGATTCCAGACACAGGTCACAGCAGCACATGCAGTGTAGGTCTTCTCCTGTGGAAGGTTAGGAAATGAGCGAGGAATGAGATATAAAATGGCGGTCACGTCTGCGGCAGTGCATACCATCACCGCCGGCTTACATCCCCATTGGCCTCTGTTTCCTATAGGGCCCAATAATATCCAATGAAGAATTGCACAGCGGTATGCAACCGCCTAGCGACACACACACAACATCAGTGGATTTACCTCACTTCCACCTGTCCCTCCACACAAGACAGGCGGTCACCATTTCAGGGGGAGAACAGCCCTATCGATATTTGCTGCGTCACAGGATAAAAAGCACATACTTTTCAATTCCACTGTCCCATCACAAGAATGCACTATGTACACTGAGGTTGGGGTTTCTTTGTTCAAATAGTGACAGCCTACACTCTTGTGTCTCTTAGATACTTACCGCTGTGGGTGAATAGGAGATGGAGACATACCCCCATGTACAGACCCCTGGTCGACTTAGCTACACTGGAGGACAGGCACACCATGCTCACCTATAGAATGGACAGGGCTACAATCACAGTGCTGTGTGCCCAGTTGGAGAATGACCTGATATCAGCTATCCTTCATCCAACTGGAATCCCCCCTCTTGTGTAAGTTCTCTCAGTGCTCCATTTCCTGGCAACTAGTTCCTTCCAAGTGACAGTGTGCTTGGAGGCAGAAATGTCACAGTCAATGTTCTCATTTGAGCTGGCAAGAGTCTTGTCCGCCCTGATAAAACACATGTGCAGGTACATAGCTTTCCCCCAGGCTGAATATTTGGCCACTGTGAAGCCTGGATTTTATTCAATGGAACATATGCCCAATATAATTGGGGCGATAGACAGTAGGCATATTGCGTTTGTCTCCACCGCCAGAATGAACAGGTGTACATGAATCATAAAAGTTTCCACTCCACGAATGTGCAGATGGTATGCCTGGTGGACCAGTATATCTCCCATGTCAGTGCTAAGTATCCTGGGTCGCTGCATGATGCCTTTGTCCTGAGGAATAGCAGCATCCCAAATGTGATGGCCCACTACAGAGGCACAGGGTGACTTATAGGTGAGCCTTGATCCCCACCCAGGGTATGTTGGTGTATGCCTATGCTGTTGGCCAAATAGGATTGTGTGTGGCTAAATGTTGTACCTCAATATTTGCAGGTGACGCTGGTTACCCAAACCTATTGTGGCTACTGAACCCTGTGAGGAATGCCAGGACAAGGGCTGAAGAATGTTATAATGAGGCACATGGGTGAACCAGAAGGATAATTGAGGGAACCTTTGGCCTCCTGAAGGCCAGGTTCAGGTGCCTCCATCTGACAGGTGGATCCCTGTGTTACTCACTAAATCCTAGATTTATAGATATAGATCCTAGATAACGTGCAGGAGAACAGGTGGCTGCAGGATGGACAATATCAGGGGATCAGGGAGGACTTGCAGGCCATCAACAACACCCTGATCTCCATAGCAGGGGTGCTGGCAGACATGGCCAACATTATGAAGGAGGCAGTGTCACACCAGAGGGCCCCTTCCAATAGCCAGTCATCTGAACAGCCCTCCACTTTCGCTGCTTCTAGTGGCCACGAGGCCTCGCCACAGGACCAGCATGCCACCAGGACACCTACCCCTGCAGAAGGTGAACCAACCCACAAATGTTCCCTGCCATCCAGACAGAAGTCAGAGACACTTGTCAAGACCACCGCCAGGTAATGAGACTCTCCCGATTGTCCCCCTTGTTTACCACTCAGTCACCTTGTCTACCTTGAACTGTCATTGCTCCCCTTCCTATGTCCCCTTGGACAATGCACCTACCTATGCTACAAACAAACTGAAACAATACCCTGGACTTTCCTTCATCATCACCCCATTCCATTGCACTTTCCCCTCTATACATCAGCACTACAATAAAGACCCTTTGATAAAAATCGACTTCGAGTATGTCATGTATTTCAAAGATGTGCTGATTGAAACAGCTACAACCATTGCAAATGAACTGTACATAGAATGAGCATATAATTAATGACCTGTAGCTGGCTGTTCTGATCACACCAGGAGTATTTGTCAAATCACCTGAAAAATGAATAGCCAGAGGTAACAGTAAGTGGGCATAGAAGTAGGAAATACCGGCATGCCAATGCCACACAGAATCCAACCAAAGTCATTGAAATGTACAGTTGCACTGTCTCACCTGTGTGTCATTGGAAGTACTGATAGATCACAGATGTTCTGTTGTCCACATCCTCATCCTCTGCCTCCTCATCCTCACTGTCTACAGGGTCCACTGTTGCCACAGGGGCATCTCCAGTCTCCTCCTCTTGCAGAAAAAGGTACATGCCATCTGAGGGCCAGGTTGTGCAACATGAAGCATGCCACGACTATCTGGCAGAACTTCTTGGGTGAGTAGCACAGTGATCCACCTGTCAGATGGAGCCACCGGTACCTGGCCTTCAGGAGGCCAAAGGTCCTTTCAATGATCCTTCTGGTTAGCCCATGTGCCTCATTATAACGATCTTCTGCCCTTGTCCTGGCATTCCTCACAGGGGTCAGCAGCCATGATAGGTTTTGGTAACCAGAGTCACCTGCAAATATTGAGGGACAACATTTATCCACACAGTAGCCTACGACGCCATAGGCATACATCAACACAAACTGGGTGGGAACAAGGGCTCACCTATTAGCCACTCCTTCTGCCTCTATAGTTGGGCCATTTCATTTCAGATGCTGCTATTCCTCAGGACAAAGGCATCATGCACCGACCCAGGATACTTAGCAATGATGTGGCAGATGTACTGGTCCGCCAAGCACACCATTTGCACATTCTTGGAGTGGAAACTCCTACTATTCCTGAACACCTATTCATTCTGGCGGGGGGAAACAATGCAATATGTGTTTTGTCAATCGCCCCAATTATATTGTAGATATACCCCATTGCATAGAATCCGGCCTTCACAGTGGCCAAATCCTCAACCTGGGGGAATGCAATGTAGCTGCACATGTGTTTTATCAGGGCAGACAACTCTCTTGTCAGCACTATTGGGATCATTGGCTGTTCACATTCCTGCTGCTAAGAGAGCAGGAGAAATACTGCTTACCTAGTTTGTTAGCATCCACTACTGGTCAGGGCTGCGTGGGTCCCAGGTGTGCTGCAGGTGGCAGTGTGTACCCCTCCTCACTCCTTGTTGAGTAGCCATTTCACTGGTAGTGCAATGCATAGTGTGTAGGCCTGTTCCCTGTGTGTCAGGGTGCTGTGTACGCCAACGGTGGTGTTGGTGCAGTCATTGCCCAGTCTATCCTTTGTCTCTCTCCCCCCTTTCTTGTTTTCACATTCTGTCCTTTATGCATTAGCATCATCTGGTGGAGGAGCAGAGGCACTGGTGACAGAGGAAGCTGCATCCCACAGGACCCTGGAGGCAGAGTCCACCGATGCTGGGGGCACCAGTGGGACGGAGGTAAGGGGAGCACCACTGCCGAGACTGGAGGCGACAATACAGACTCTGATGGGAGCTCCCTGGTGGTGGCAGACACCTCTGTGACCACCCCAGCTGCAGGGACAGCCGGCACCCCCATGCA
The DNA here is from genome assembly GCF_031143425.1 of Pleurodeles waltl. Classification (NCBI taxonomy): domain Eukaryota; kingdom Metazoa; phylum Chordata; class Amphibia; order Caudata; family Salamandridae; genus Pleurodeles; species Pleurodeles waltl. Next base: position 409,826,914 of record NC_090438.1, read on the forward strand.
AGCACTGCCCTCCCAGTAGACCCTTAGCGAATTGCTTGTGCCCGCTTACCCAGGAGGGTGGGCATCTCCTTCATCCCAGGCACCTCAGGCCCTGTTCCAGTGAGCCCTGATGCCGTGAGTGAGGAGGCTATTCATCTCCTGAGATCCATCTCTGTAGTGCAGTCAACCATTGTGAATGCCATCCAGGGGATGGCAACCCAGATGCAGCAATCTAATGCATTCCTGGAGGGCATTCACGGTGGATTGGCGGCCCAACAGAGATCGATTCAGGCTCTGGCCTCCTCTCTGAAGGCAGCCAGTGTCCCTGTTTCAAACGTCCCCCCCCAACTTCCACTTCCGGGTCCCATTCTCCTCAACCCCAACCCATTCCAAGCACACAGCAAGACAAGCATGCAAACAAGACAACACCCAAGAGTGTCACAGGAAAACACAAGCACCACACTTCATCCCACAGGCACTCACGCAAACACCACTAATTTGCAGACACAACAACATCCACTATTTATACTGTCTCCCCCTCCTCCTCCTTCACCTCCCACCCAGTTACGTCCACACTCACACCTGCATGCACTACATCATCATCCACTACCAGCATCATCACCACACCAGGCAAAACACACACCTCACTGACAGATACCTCCACAGCATCCATGCACACGTCCCCTGTGTCCTCTCCCACTGTGTCTGCCCCCCTCTTAAAGTACATAAACGCAAGCACTCAGACACCTAACAGCCATCCACCTCACAACAGCATACAGCCCATGCACCTGCACCCAAATCCAGCAGACAAAAACATCCAACAACCCCTCCCTCATCCTCCACTCCCATTACTCCTCCCCTTCCTGCCCCAACATCCCTAAAAAGCTAAAAAGCTTTTCCTTTCCCGGATTGACCTCTTCCCTGCCCCTCCCCCAACCTGCACGGGTAGCAAGGACCCAGCCAAGCACCTCAGCCAAACAGTCTACAGTCCCAGTGGTAGCAGCACCTACTTGTGGTGAAAAAGATTCCAGGCCACAAATACTGAAGGGGAAGGAGCCTGCACCAGCCACAAAGAAGGGGAAAGAGCCTGCACCAGCCACAAGGAAGGGGGAGGAGCCTGTACCAGCCACAAAGAAGGGAAAGGAGCCTGCACCAGCCACAAAGAAGGGTAAAGAGCCTGCACCAGCCACATAGAAGGGGAAGGAGACTGCACCAGCCACAAAGAAGCTGGAGGAGCCTGTACCAGCAGCTGTCACTGAGCCCCCACCATCAGCCATGGTTGTGCAGCCATTAGAGAGTGCAGGGTTTGAGCAGGAACCTCCCACAACCACCACCACAGTGCAGCCATCGGAGAGTGCAGGGGCTGAGCATGAGCCTCCCACAACCACCACCATAGTGCAGCCATCACCAGTGGCGGACGCCATCTAGCCCAGCCCCCCTGGGCTGCTGTGCGGCCTGCCCCCACCAGAACCAGTAGGGAAGAACCCACTTGAGAGACTGTGGCCTTGCACTCCCCAGAACCAAGCACAGGGCATGTTGCCCCCTTTGGAACCAGTGGGCAAGACACCTACTCGAGAGACTGTGGCCTTGCTCTCCCCAGGACCAAGCACAGGGCATGTTGCCCCCTCCGGAACCAGTTGGCAAGACACCCACTTGAGAAACTGTGGCCTTGCACTCCCCAGGACCAAGCACAGGGCACGTTGCCCCCTCCAGAACCAGTGGGCAAGAAACCCACTCGAGAGAATGTGGCCTTGTACTGCCCAGGACCAAGCACAGGGTCTGTTGCCCCCTCCAGAACCAATGATCTTGTTTCCTCATCTGGCTGAGGTGTCCCCTCACCCCCAGAAGTGCCTGCCTATTAGCCAACAGATGCCCCTGCAGTGTTATCTCCATATTGGGGCAGGATTCAAGTGTGGCCTTGGACTTTGTCCTATGGCCATGTGGGCCCTGTGAACTATGGACTGGGCAGAGTCCCTTTTTTGTACATTTGTACATATCTATTGCATTGCCACATCTACTTATTAATTTTGATGTTGATCTTTTTACAATCACTTCAGTCAATTCCTGTTGTCTTTGCATTATTCTGCGATTATCGTGAACAAATTGGTTTTCTTGTGCAGCTGTTTGTGTGTATGGTGTGTGTGTTTCAGGTGTGTTGTTTGTGTGTGTGTGTCACTCTTGTTTTCCTCCCACCCTCCCTTGTGTGCTAGGCGTCTGTGCTCACAGTCGTCGTCTTCGCCAGCGTAGGTGTTCCAGGTGGAGCATGATGTAGAAGATCATCGGGAAAACTTGCAGTTCTGGTTCTATGGCGGCGTGGTTCTTCCCTGTGTCTCCAATGGTGATTTCTCTTCTTCATGTGTTTCCGCCAGGCTTTTGATGGCGTTGGAACCGTCCCGGAAAATGTGGTGGATTGAAGGGTCTTAATATGATGGGTGGTACTTTGTCTTCCCCCAGGCTGTAGGCGGCTACCGCCATGGTGACTGTTGTTTCTGCCCTGGTTGTCGGTGTGATACACTGGCTGTCCTTTGGCGATATCACTGCCATGGTCATAATTTGGCAGTAGTTATCACCAGCCTATTGGCGGTATTACCACCACTTTATCACTGACCGTCAGGGTCGTAATGAGGACCTTAGTGTGCTCTGGTTTAGTCCATTAATTGTTTTATTTCTTTTAATTAGGCTGCCATGGTTTATAGTTATAAAAATGTTTTGATTGGCATTATCAGTGCCACTCTGTGAAGGTGTCACTATCAGCGTCATAATCAAGCAATGTACGTAGGTATTCACATCCCGTCCATTTCTCACTTACGTGTGACAGGAACATAATGTACATTTGTTGGGGATTGTTTACCTAAGTGATGCCACAAGTCTGCCTCCTTATCAATTGTTTGGCAACATACCTGCATCAAGAGTCCTACATGATCTGTATAAATACATCTCACACAGACAATTTTATCAGAGGGATTCGTTCCAGATGCCATCACCTTGCTGCAGAACTCAGACTTCGTGTCACCACAGATTCTGACCTAGATACTTCATTCCAAGGTAACAAGTGTTTGGGGGAACTTCTCATGGACATGGTACTGGCAGGTTAGGTATATCATACCTAGCTCTTGTTAGGTTAGAGATTAGGTTCTCTATGCTAGGGATTTTACATTTCATGCTTATGGCAGGATGGTGGGGATCTTTGTATTCATGAATCTCATCTTTACAATGATGCTTCTTTTATTGTTTGTCATATTAATCATTGCAGCTCATGCATTTTGCCATAGATTTTAGTCTTTATAATAAAAATTGTGAAACCTCTTTTGCATCTCTTTGATTGTCTGTGTGTGACTGAGACCTGTTGGTAAAATGAGAAAACGGTTACTTCCATTCCACTACCCTCCCATGAGATGTTGCAATCTAGAGTCCATGTGTGAGGCTGCCAGAAGTCACCTTTTACTGTTTGGGTTTTTGGTGAGGTACTGATTGTGACCCGGTAAGGATGGGCCGACAGTTGCGACTTGTTGTAGGAATGGCTTAGTCGTCTACAAACAAAAGTGCTGTCATCCCTAAACCAGCAGTCTCCCCTAAGAGTGAGAGTCTAAATATGACAGCTGCCTATCCCTCCTTCTCACTGCTTTCTCCTTCCTCTCAGCCCTGTGGTCTGTGTGCCTGCTGTCTGCCTGTCCCTCCTTCACATTGCTTTCTCCTCCCTCTCAGCCTCATGGTCTGCAGACCTGGTGCCTGCCTGTCCCTCCTTCTCATTGCTTTGTCCAAGAGCGAAGTCCAGTGGTCACCATGCCTGCTGCCTGCCTATACCTCCTTCTCACCACTTTCTTTGGGCTCCTAGCCCTGTGGTCTGCATGCCTGCTGCCTACATGCCCCTCCTTCTCACTGCTTTCTCCTCCCTCTCAGCCCTATGGTCTGCGTACATAGTGCCTGCCTGTCCCTCCTACTCACTGCTTTCTCAAAGTACTATTCCCCGTGACCTCCATGCCTGTTGCCTGCCTGTCCTTCCTTCTCAGCACTGTCTTGTCCGTTTCAGCCCTGTCGTTAGAGTGCCTATTGCCTTTCCCTCATTCTAATGTCTTTCTCCTTCCTCTCAGCACCATGATCTGCCTGCCTGCTGCATGCCTGTCCCTCGTTCTCACCACTTTCTCTGGGCTCTCAGCCCCACTGTTGATGTACCTGCTACCTTCTCTCTCCTTTTCTCTCCTTCCCACTTCTTTTTCCTCCCTGTCAGCCTCATGGTCTGTGAACCTACAGCTTGCCGGTCCCTCCTTATCACCACTTTCTCCTCCCTCGCAGCCCTGTGGTCTGTGTGCCTGCTGTCTGCCTGTCCTTCAATCTCACTGCTTTCTGTGGGACCTCAGTCCCTTGGTCTGCATGCCTGCTGACTGCTTGTCCATCCTTCTCATGTTTTCTCCATCCTCTCAGCCAAGTGTTCTGCATTCCTGCTTCTTGCCTGTCCCTCCTTCTCACCACTTTTTCCAGGCTCTCAGCCCAATGGTCTGAGTGCCTGCTGCCTGCCTGTCCCACCTTATCATCACTTTCCCCTTCCTCTCAGTCCTGTGTTCTGAGTGTCTACTGCCTGTCTGTCACTCTTTCTCCTGCTGTCTCTGTGTTAGGCATCCATGATGCTTGCCAGTACCCCCTTCTCACTACTTTCTCCTTCCTCTCATCCCCGAAGTTGTTGTGCCTGCTGCCTGCCTGTCCCTCCATCTCACCTCTTTATCCTTCCACTCAGCCCCATTGTCTGCGTGCCTGTGTGCCTGCTGCCTGCCTTTCCCTCCTTCTTGGCGCTTTCTCCTCCCTCTCAGCCCTGTGGTCTATGTGTCTGCCTGTACCACCTTTTCACTGGTTTCTCCTCCCTCTCAGCCCCATGGTCTGTAAGCCTACTGCCTGCTCACCCTTCCTTCTCACCGTGTTCTTCTTCCTCTCAGCCCTGTTTTGTGCATGCTTTCCTTTCCTTTCTTCTCACTGCTTTCCCCTTCCTCTCAGTCCTGTACTATGCATGCCTGCTGTCTGCCTGTTTTTCAGGCCCCCAACCCCCTTGACGGATCACCCTGGAACTTCCCATGCACAAGATTCTTGGACAAATTTGTTCAAATAAAATTTTGTGGAGATTTATCAGAGAATGCCAAAGATATAGGCAAGTCCAAAAAAGATTTTTCAATGGAAACTAGGTCCTAACTATAACTACCTACTGGTAGTTATATGCATATAACCTACTGGCAGTCGCCAGTATATATAGTTCAGACTAAGTTACCTTAACTTAGGAAGAACATTTTTTGTTTTCCCAATGACTTTTACACCATTTGATGAATTGTCATGAAACTTCCCAAAACAAAAGTTTATCCACCTCAGATCCTTCCTGGAATGGAATTAAACCAAGTTCATCAGGAAGCTAGATTTTGCTCCGCAGATTGTGATTTGATGTAAATCAGTTCAGTAGCTTTTGAGATATTAGGAGTCAAAATAATCTCGATGAGCATCCTGTGAGAGCTTGAATTTAAAAATGAAAGTCTGTGATTAGTCAAGATACCAGTTTTTCCTGTGACTTCTCAAGAGCATATGCTTTGATTGGCTGTCTTTTAGAATGTTCGAAATTAAATGACAGCCATTACTGTTTACTGTGAAAAGTTGGAGGTGAAAAAAGCTATATAATAGGGCATCAGAAAGGCATGCTGTCCCCCTAGATTTAGAGAAGAAGTGTTTAAGGATTAACTACTGGGAAGAAAATAAATGTTTAGTGTTTTTGACTAATTTTTACAATTGTGCAGCACTCTCATGAATAGTAAAAAGGGGTAGATGAGTTCTGAACCTACTCTATTAGTAGGAGTGCATATTGTGGTCATTATATTTGAGAGAAAGTGTGTAAGAGATAAGTGGTTAATTACAATTTTCCCAAAACGTTACTATCAAACAAGACTCTTGAAAGATTGCTAACAGTAGTAATGAGTAGGTTTTCTTTGAAAACTGTAATATGCACACTTGGTACTTTAGAAATGTGTTTTACTGGAGATGGTGTTTGTTTGAGTGTACTATTTATACCCATTGGTTTGTAGGAGTTGTGAGTAGAGTATAGACTCTTCCTACACTCTTTTATGCATATCCATTATCCAAGAGAGGGGTGTTAGGTAGGAGTACTCTACATACCTGTCATTCAATGGAGAGGTTTCAATGGAGAGGTCAATCTCTCTCCACACACCCTACTATGCTCACCCATCACCTGAGACAGAAGAGGCCAGTCCATGTACATGCCTTACTATGCACAGCCATCATCTGAGACAGAGGTCTGACATAAGAGGCTAGTCCATGTATACACTCTACTATGCACATTCGTCATCTGAGACACAGGTCTTACAGAAGAGGCCAATCCATGTACATACTCTAATACTTACACACCCATCATCAGAGAGAGGGGACTTAGTAGCTAGGCAGTCTCTCCCCATACACACTACTTCACAAACCCATCATCTGAGAGAGAAAGGTCTGGAAGGAGAATCAGTCCATGTATACACATTACTATGCACTGATATTGTCTCAAAAAAGGTGTGGAAAGAGAGGGCAGTTCATACAGGCACCCTACTACACACTCCTTTCATGTCAGGTGTATGTTGTTATTTCTATAGAGGGACTGGCCTCTCCAGTGTGCCCCTTCCCTTGGATGATTAGTGTGCACAGTAGGGTGTGATGAGAGACTGGTCTCTTTCCTCAGACCTCTCTCCTAGGGCACGCTGAGCATCACAACGGATTCACAAATTCTTTCAAAACCCCTATGACGTTGTGCTTCCTTTGAGAGTTATTAGAAAGGGTTAATAAAATCGACCATTTATAGCTAGTGTGGCAGGCCAATTATAAAAGGAAGCTTATGATTTGTTTTCTGCCTGGGTAATCTTGAAAGTAAACTTGAAAAGGTTGCATTCATTGTTGCCTTGTATGAGAGTGGTTTGATTTTTGCACTTACAGTGGGAAGAGTTTCTAAATTATATTGAGAGACAAGAACCCAGACCAAGAAATATATTGCACAGGTATGTGATTTAGGGCCATATGTACTAAAGCATTTTCCCATAGACACAGAATGGGTCAAATCCTTTGATACATCCAGCCCTCAGAGTGCAGTTTAAAGACAAAAATGTGTTTAAAAATCATGTCTGTGTGTAAAGTAGATGAAAGTGTATGGCATGTACAGAAGACTGAAAAAGAACATGAAAGCGAGAGTACATAATGATAGTAAGGAATATTACACTGACCAGGAAAGGAAGAACAACAATTGAAAAAAATATGCAAACTTAGTAATATTTATTTATTAACCCCTTTAGTGCGGGCGTCGGCCACCTCTCTGGTGCGGGTCACGACCAGTGGCCGACACCAGGGAGGGGGGGTTGAAAATCCTTGGGTGCGTCACACCCAAGGATTTTCTTTTTTTTTTTTTAGCCCTGGGAGACACGGAAGAACTTCTGTGTCTCCTCCCGCACCCCACCCGCCCCTTTGTGACGTCAGCACGCAGTGAGGTGCGCTGACGTCACAGTGTTGTTTTCCCCATCGGAGCAGGAAGCGGCCATAGGGCGGCTTCCTGCTCCTATGGGGAAAACGGCCCCAAACAGCCTTCCCCACGTTCGTGAAGGCGTCGTATGAAAGGGGAGACTCCCCCCTTTCATACGAGGCCTTCCTGAACGTATTGAAATGCCACTAGACACCAGGGATTTCACTTGCGGGGTCGGCCCTCCTAGGAAAACGGGCCCCCCCCCCCCCCCCAGGCCATATTTTTAAAATGCAATGTTGGAGCCCCCTGGGGGGGGGGGGACGCGATCGCACCACCCCCCTGGGCTAATTTTTTTTTTAACAAAAATAACAAAATTTACAGGGGGTCACCTGTAGGCAGGGCGACCCCCGTGGGAGCAATTCTTTTTTTTTTAGTAGTTGTAGGATTTCCCTGGGGGCCATTTTGGCCCCCAAGGAAACCCTACAACTACAAACCAAAAAAAATACAGATCTATATATATATATATATATATATATATATATATATATATATATAGATATATCAATCCGTGTAGATAGATATGTCTATCTACATGGATATATCTATCTATCTATCTATCTCTCTCTCTCTCTCTCTATATATATATATATATATATATATATATATATATATATCACTTTTGTCAGTGCATGTGTGGTTTCCCTGGGGGCTGTAATCGGACCCCAGGAAAATCAGACCCACATATAAAAGTGATCTATATATATATATCTATCTTTGCCACCAGTTGTCTTGCAGTTGCAGCTTGCGTCTTCAAAGCAGTGAACATACTTCAACTGACGCATTTCAACTGTAGCTTTTAGGCAGCAATAAAGAAGTCAAGTAAGTCTTGTGATTATGTTTCTGCTACAGAAGGATCAGACTTTTGTCTAGTGCCAGTTTTAGGGCCATAAAGAAGCGCAGAAGGTTTATATGACTACTGTAAAGAGCAAATCTGTATTTTATGTAAATAGCTGAGTACATTAGTAAAGTCAGCCACTACCTGCGCTATAATACAAATGAAATGTATGTGTGGGGTGGGGGGTGGCTATGGAGAGATGAAGAGCACGTTTGCTGGGTGGTAATAAGAGAATCCAAGGAGGAGGACATGGGAGTGGGAGCACCAATAATGATTGTTGGACTGGGCGCAGGAGGTGCTAAAGACTGTGACAAATGGTATGTGACAAGGTGTTTGAGTGTCTTGAAAAAACGAGCTGATTGAGGGAAGAAGCGCAGGTAAGGTGGCCTCTACTGTTGCATGTATCACATACACACACCAGCAATTTTGTAACTGTCTATGTAGGCTAGTGTTTTAGAGCAACAGTTTAGCCAATAGCAGAGATGGCATCTTGATGGATGACTGCTGCTGACATAGGATCAGAGACTGAGACAACAGATACTGAGACAGCATCTGAGGGATAGGACAATGGCGCAGACTCTGGGAGTGATTTTTGGTGAATGCGGGGGCAAGCACAGAGAGGGTGCTCTCTTGGGAGCTCCCCAATTTAGTTCAGCCCCGAATTCCACTGCCCAAATTGTATTGTGAAGACATCAAAATTATCTATCACAAAACAAACTGGTTTTGTAAGGCATGCACCTGCGTTTTTGGTCTTGGGTTCGGCGGCTATATAGGGAAACATACTAAACACAAACATTTCTGGAAATTAGACATCTGGGGGAGTCTACAGAGGTGTGACTTGTGTGGATTCCCCAACGTTTTCTTACCCAGAATACACTGCAAATCTGAAATGTTGAACAAAAACTCTATTTTTCTTGCATTTCAGTCACACATACTATAGGACTATGCTGCGATCCACAAAATTCCTACCACCCAGTGATTCCTCACCTGTCCTGATAAAAACACTACCCCACTACCCCACTTGAGTGCCTATACCTAGTGCCTGCGTAAGGAATGGATCACCTCAGGGTCAACAGTTGGCTCATGTAAGTACCAACATTGACCGTTGTGTAATCTGTTCCTGTCGAGGGCACTAGGCCTACCCACATAAGTGAGGTACCATTTTTATCGGGAGACTTGGGGGAAATGCTGGGTGGAAGGAAATTTGTGGCTCCTCTCAGATTTCAGAACTTTCTGTCACCGAAATTTGAGGAAAAAGTGTTTTTTGGTCACATTTTGAGGTTTGCAAAGGATTCTGGGTAACAGAACCTGATCAGAGCCCCACAAGACAACCCACCAATCTTGGATTCCCCTAGGTGTCTAGTTTTCAAAACTGTGCAGGTTTGCTAGGTTTCCCTAGGTGCCAGCTGAGCTAGAGGCCAAAATCCACAGCTATGCACTTTGCAAAAAACAGCTATGTTTTCTTTGTGAAAATGTGATATGTCCACGTTGTGTTTTGGGGCATTTCCTGTCGCGGGCACTAGGCTTACCCCCACAAGTGAGGTATCATTTTTATCGGGAGACTGGGGGGAAAGCTGGGTGGCTCCTCTCAGATTCCAGAACTTTCTATCACCGAAATGTGAGGAAAAGTGGTTTTTTTGGCCACATTTTGAGGTTTGCAAAGGATTCTGGGTAATAGAACCTGATCAGAGCCCCACAAGTCAGCGCATCCTGGATTCCCCTAGGTGTCTAGTTTAAAAAAATGTGCAGGTTTGCTAGGTTTCCCTAGGTGCCAGCTGAGCTAGAGGCCAAAATCCACAGCTAGGCACTTTGCAAAAAACAGCTATGTTTTCTTTGTGAAAATGTGATATGTCCACGTTGTGTTTTGGGGCATTTCCTGTAGCGGGCACTAAGCCTACCCCCACAAGTGAGGTATCATTTTTATCGGTAGACTTGGAGGAACGCTGGGTGGAAGGAAATTTGTGGCTCCTCTCAGATTCCAGAACTTTCTGTCACCTAAATGTGAGGAAAAAGTGTTTTTTTGGCCACATTTTGAGGTTTGCAAAGGATTCTGGGTAACAGAACCTGATCAGAGCCCCACAAGTCAGCCCATCCTGGATTCCCCTAGGTGTCTAGTTTTAACAAATGTGCAGGTTTGGTAGGTTTCCCTAGGTGCCGGTTGAGCTAGAGGCCAACATCCACAGCTAGGCACTTTGCAAAAAACACATCAGATTTCAATGTAAAAATGTGATGTGTCCATATTGCCTTTCCTGTTGCGAGCAATAGGCCTATCCACGCAAGTGAGGTACCATTTTGTATTGGGAGACTTGAGGGAACACAGAACAGCACAACAAGTGTTATTGCCCCTTGTCTTTCTCTACATTTTTTCCTTCCAAATGTAAGACAGTGTGTAAACAAGATGTCTATTTGAGAAATGGCCTGTAATTCACATGCTAGTATGGGCACCCCGGAATTCAGAGATGGGCAAATAACGACAGCTGCTCAATACCTTTTCTTATGCCATTTTGGAAATACAAAGGTTTTCTTGATACCTATTTTTCACTCTTTATATTTCAGCAAATGAATTGCTGTGTACCCGGTATAGATTGAAAACCCATTGCAGGGTACAGCTCATTTATTGGCTCTGGGTACCTAGGGATCTTGATGAACCTACAAGCCCTATATATCCCAGCAACCAGAAGAGTCCAGCACACATAACGGAATATTGCTTGAAAAAAATAAAAATTGCAGGAAAAAGTTACAGAGTAAAATGCTGAGGAAAATGGCTGTTTTTTTCAGCTCAATTTCAATATTCTTTTTTTTTCAGCTGTTGTTTTCTGTAGGAAAACCTTTTGGATCTACACAAATGACCCCTTGCTGAATTCAGAATTTTGTCTACTTTCCAGAAACATTTAGCTGTCCGGGATCCAGTGCTGGTTTCACACCCATTCCTGTCACTAACTGGACGGAGGATGAAAGCACCAAAAATAGTAAAAATTAAGTATGTCCCAGTAAAATGCCAAAATTGTGTTGAAAAATGTAGTTTTATAATTCAACTCTGCCTGTTCCTGAAAGCAAGGAAGATGGATGGTGAGTTTGGCACCGCAAACCCTTTGTTGATGCCATTTTCAGGGTAAAAACCACAAGCCTTCTTCAGCAGCCCTTTTTCCCATTTTTTTTTTATTTTTATTTTTGTATTTTGGCTAATTTCTTGGTCTCCTCCAGGGGAACCCAGAAACTCTGGGTACCCTTAGAATCCCTAGGATGTTGGAAAAAATGGTTGCAAATTTGGCGAGGATAGCTTATGTGCACAAAAAGTTATGAAAGCCTAAGCGTGAACTACCCCAAATAGCCAATAAAGGGCTCAGCACTGGGGGGAGGGAAAGGCCCTGCAGCTAAGAGGTTAAGGATGTACATGAAAAATATCAGAAAATATGTGAGCTGTATATTGTTTCTACCAGCGAAGAAAATTAAACAGATATTTATTATGCAAGTTACAGTTTTGGAGAGTTGAGTTTGATAAACAAACTGCTATTACCAGACAGTAGATAAGTGTTTATCACTAGCATATTCAAAAACACATTAACACAGCTTTATATACCTATTAAGAGACCCAAAGAGTTACTAAAACATGTACTCGTACACTGGCATGGTTACATACAACTCCTTTACATAGGCACAGAAGAATGTATGCAGTTGCTTACATATGGCACTTAAAGGTTTGTTAAATTTAAATTTCTCTTCTATTGCATATCAGTCCAAAAGAACAGTTTAGGTAGACGGTAGGGAGGGTGCTATGTGCTTAGAAGGTATGACATGCTGTCTGAAGTATTAGTGAGTAACAAATACACTTTCAGACCTATATGCAGTGGCAAACATCCAGGTTGCTACCCATACCTTATCTGTTATGTATTTACATAAGCATACAGACACTCATCAATCAATTAGACAGAGACAGAGGCACTTACACATACAGTCAGATGTTGATGTATGGTATGCATGTAGCAGTAACACAGCCAGTTGCAGACACCCTTATAGACCACAACACAGAGTAATAGAACCACTATGTCATTTATACAGGTACTTATATATACATATAGAGCCATACGGAAACTAAGATAGCCAGTTGTATACAGAGATAGTCATTTACTCATCTAGTGACACACACACACACACACACAGAGGGAATGATTAACTTATTTACATATTTAGTGAAGTATCAGTACTGCTAACTACCCGTCAAGACAAGTAGCCCTTTAAAGATGTCTTGGGCCTGGTACTGTGGAGCCTGTGTGTGCAGTTGTTCTGCTAGGTTGAATTAGTATTTATCAGTTCTGGGTAATTATTACACTTCTCTTCTACTACATATCATTCACCCCCCTAAGGTAGGCCGTAGGTGCGCTATAGGATATGATGCTTTGTGCGTAAAAGGTAAGATGTGTGCTTTTATGTTTCACTGAGTTACACATGGACTTACAGTTCCACACGTGCATACTCCCAGCCATACTGTGACTCACATATCTGGTTACAACAGCATGCCGCCACTCACACATGCAGTTAGACAGCAACAGAGGCACTTATACTATCACTCACATACCCAAACAGCAGTTATGTATTCAGAAGCATATGAGTCAGTTGTACACACAGTTACATACTCCTATACTCACTATGACAGGCAGTAAGCAATTCATGCAGCCATTTACAGACACATTTAAAGAGCCATAGAGTTACTGAAAGAGTCACTCATATAGTGGCATAGATACTCAAACATTTAGTGACATACCCATGAAGGGACTGACACACTCACTTAGATATTTAGTTAAGTAGTAACACAAGCTACTCACCCATCTAGAAACGTAACCCTTTCAACATGGTTCAGGCCAGCTACTGTAAAGTCTATGTGTGCAGTTTTAATGCTAACTCAACTTGGCATTAAAAAACCCTTTCTCAAGCCTTAAACTCTCCTTTTACTACACATCTCACCCCTCAACTAGGCTGTAGGTAGCTCATAGGGCAGCATGCTTTGTGCTTAAAATTTACACATGGTCTTTTTAAGTTTCACTGAGTGACATGTCACTTGCAGACCCCTAAGCCCAGTAATACATATAGGCCCTCATTACAAACCTGGCGGTAAAGTCCGCTGACCGCCATGCTGACAGCTGCCAACAATCTGTGTCCGTGGCGGAAATCTGCTACGGGTATTATGACCCACACTGAGAAATCCTCCACAATACAGACACCCACACAAGTCCCACAAACAAAAGGTCAGTGATAAACTGGTGGTACCAAAACCCACACCGTCACGCCAACAGGTACACGCCCACACTATCACGACCCACGAATCAACGCGGCGGTCATTCAACCACGGTAAACCATTGGCGGTACACACCGCCGCGCTCAAAATACACACGCACTTACAAAACTACACCACATTGGACAATTCAAAATACACATAACTGACACACACACCACACCCACACACCCAATCCAATATAAAACACACACCCACATTACCCACAACCCCTTACAATGAAAATTTCTGAAGAAGCAGAGACAGAAAAGCAAAGACCACACCAGCATCCAGAAGCACACAACACCATCACTCATACAGCATCCACACACAAAACACTGCACGCCCCAAAACATCACCCCACACATCACATCACACATCACCTCACACATCACTCACACCACATCATGGCACCTCAAAGACACCCCAGGTTTTCTGAGGAGGAGCTCAGGGTCATGGTGGAGGAAATTATCCGGGTAGAGCCACAGCTATTCAGATCACAGGTGCAGCAGACATCCATTGCTAGGAAGATGGAGCTATGAAGGAGAATTGTCGACAGGGTCAACGCAGTGGGACAGCATCCAAGAACACGGGATGACATCAGGAAGAGGTGGAACGACCTACAGGGGAAGGTATGTTCTGTGGTATCCAGTCACCAGGACTGGCGGTGGACCCTCACCTCCTCCCCCACAACTAACAACATGGGAGGAACAAGTCTTAGCGATCATGCATTCTGAGGGCCTCGCAGGAGTAGCAGAACTGGGCTCTGGTAAGTTAAATCTTTACTACTATATCCCCCACCCTACCTGCATGTGTTGGAAAATGGGTTATTGGTAGGGCAGGTAGGTGCCTACACCTAGCAACAAGCCACTAACCTCCACATAGGTACAGTTAGGTCTCAGTAAATTAATCCCAGCTCAACCCTTGGTAGCTTGGCAACGAGCGTCAAGGCTTAACTTAGGAGACAAAGTGTAAAGCATTCAAATATCACAAAACAGTAATTAAATAAAACACAGGAAACAGTTTAAAAATCCAAAACCAATTTATAAAAATAGTTTATATTTTTATCTTTAAAATGACACAAAAACGATTAAAATCGGTTCAGGGGAACCGGAGATATGAATTTTTAAAGAATTATTACTTTTCTAGCGCTTAGAAACAAAAAGCGCCAATCGGGTCATCTGGTTGCACCTCGACCGGGGCAAAGTCAAACTTTCAGGCCGACCGCGATGGAGCCCTGCTCGGCTACAGGTCGCGGGAGGCCTCGGTTAAAAAGTTACCTTCTGACTTAGTCTTTATTTTGAAGTTTTTCTTCACCGGGACGAACCTGCCAGTTGAATCCGACCTCCTGGAGCCCTTGTCCGGATACGCGATGTGGGTTTCCTCGGTGGAGACTTTTACCTTCGGACTTAGTCGTTTTTTCGAGATGAAAATCCTTCGACCGGGGTAAACCTGGATCTTGATCCGACGTCCATGGAGCCCTTCTCGGATACGATGGCTGGGAGGTCCCGGTCAACTTTTTATGTTCGGACTTAGTCTCTTTTTTGGATGTTTTTCTTTACCGGGACGAACCACGAAGTCAGGCCGGGTCGCGGTTGAGGCAAGCCGGCTAGAATTTCCGCGGCGGGTCGGTCCCTCTCTGGAGCTTTTTTCCAAAAATTCTCAAATCTTTTCCAAACTTCTGGGGCTTCACCCAGATGTTCTTTTAAGGTTCTTTTGGGGTCCACAGCTCACCCCAAGGGTCCAGAAGTTCTGTGATGGTCCTTGGGGGGTGCGGACTTCAACTCCCAGAATGCACCTGGCGCAAACTCCTTTTTGGCCACTGGACAGTGGTCAGCTGGTCGCTTTCTTCAGGAGTTGGTGCAGGGGACTCTGGTTTAGCAATTTTTCACCTGTAGCAAACAGGGAGTCCCTCCTTGAACCAGTTGAAGCCAGGCAAAGTCCTTCTTGTGGTGAAGCCCAAGTGTGCAGCTGGTGCAGTCCTTCTGAGTGCAGGGTCCAGGTGCAGGCCAGGGGTCCAGCAGGGCAGTCCTTCTTCTTCTTTAGTTCCTTTCTTGTTGAATTCTGGAGGGGATCTGAGGCGTGGGTGCAGGTCTGCCAGTTTTATCCTTGCTCCTGGGTGAAAAGCAGGGGGGCCCTGGTTCTCCAATCAGGGACAGGGTCGTCCCCCTGTGATGACCACTTCCTGGGAAGTGTGGCAAAAATCCATCCCAGAAGGCAACAGTCTCTAAAAATCCAACATGGATGAATCTGATTTTTGGAGGTTACATCTGGCTGAGCCCACCCACTGGTGTGGCTAAAAATCATAAACACACCCCTCTCCTGCCCTCTCCTAATCTAATCAAGGGGGCACCTAATTGTCTGGGGTTGCAGGATGTGGGGGTGTTGCTGGGTGCTCCAAATGTCCTTCTCTGCCTTTGAAGACCAGTTTGGCAGCCCTCCCCCTTCCTGCCTCACCATCTGCTGAGGGGAGATTCTCTCCCCCAAGCACATTCCTTTGTGTGAAGTCTGGCCACTTCACACCTCATCAAGGCAGCCTGGCAGAAGCTGCTGCAGGCTGGCCAATCAGAGCACAGCAGCAAAAACAATGCAGAGCTGAAATTGGCAACTTTTTAGGTAAAGTCTAAACTTTTTACCTGGACAAGTTATATTAAATCCAACAACTGGAAGTTGTGGGATTTATTACAACAATCAATTTGATACCAAATTCTTGGTATGTAACATTTAAGGAGACTTTAAAATTTAAAATAAAGTCTGCCCATTCTAGCCTATGAAGGCCATTTACTTCAATGAGGGAAAAACGAATTTGGCTGTTTTTACCTCACCAGGGCTTATAAATCTATTTTTATAAAGTCCCTGCTTATAGTTACATGGCACCCAGCCCTAGGGGCACATAGGGCACACCTTAGGGGTGACTTATATGTAAAAATAAGGTAGTTTAAGACTTTGGAAGTACCTTTAATTCCAAAGTCGAATTTGCATATAACTTTAATTTAAATGCAGCCAGCAAGGCAGGCTTGCTTTTAAAATGACACTGGGCACCTCAGCAATGCACCTAGGTGTGCACCACCTATGCTGTGGTCCCTAAACCTACATGCCCTACCATATACTAGGGACTTATAGGTAGGTTAACTTAGCCAATTATAATTAGCCTAATTTGCATATCCATTTTACACAGAGCACAGGCCCTGGGACTGGTTAGCAGTACCCAGGGCACCATCAGAGTCAGGAAAACACCAGCATAAAGTGGAAAATGGGGGCAAAAAGTTATGGGGCCTCTGCAATCAGCCCCAGTTTCTCACAGCATGCCAACACAAACTCCTACCCCTACCCTCACACCCATCACTCCAACACCTCACATATACCCCACTATCACAACCCACCCATCCCAATACCAAGCCCTGTATGTTACACCAATGCATGGACACCCATCACAGACCTGTATGGACACCCATCACCAAAGCATGTCCAAAGGAGAGACTCACCCAGGGCACACAATCACCACTCACACAAGGGCCAAGGCGATATTGCAAGCACAGTAATAGAGGTAAACACACCCATTGCAGCAGATGGCAAACACAGATAAAATAACAATGCACTTACACCCCAACAGGACCCCTACCCAATGTCACCGGACAGGAGGTGCCAGCCACATCCAGTTTCCCCACAGAAGAGGCCCACAGTGACGACAGCATATCTGCACGCCTGGATCAAGATGACCAACCCGGCCCATCAGGGACCTCTGGACAGTCGGTTCCCCTGCCACAGTCCCAACCCACCACAGAACCTCCCCCCTCATGAAACACCACAGCACCCATCCAGCAGGCCCATTCCACTGTCCCCAGGACACGTCAATCAGCAGTGTGTCCACCACTACATGGTCCCCAGGCAAACCCTCTAACCCAAGCAAATCAGGGACCTAGGTTCAGTGGCAGTGGGCACACGGTTCAGGGGACAGAGGCACAGGATAACAGGGAAACTGGGAGGACTGCTTTGCGACAGGAAGAGGACAGGCCCAGGGAACCGACCCTCCACAAGGCACCATCAAACATCATGGGAGCATACCACTATTCCCAGGAGATCATGGGCACGGTACTGGCCAAGTTTCAGGATACTCAGCAGCTGCAGGAGGGACAGTACCTGGGGATCAGGGAGGACTTGAAGTCCATTAACAACACCCTGGTCACATTGCAGCAGTGCTACCAGACATTGCCAACACTATGTGGGAGATAGTGGCATACCACCTGGGCCCCCGACACCAGCCCAAACGATGAACAGCTTTCCATGTCTGCTGGTGCTAGTGGACAGGAGGTCCCGCCACAGGACCGACAGGCCACCAGCACTGCACCCCCTGCAGAAGGAGAACCACCCCGCAAACGGTCCCTGCGATCCAGGCAGAAGACAGAGAACATTGCCAAGACCCCCATCAGGAAATAAGACTCTCCTAATTGTCACCCTTCTGTCCCACTCTGTCACCCTGTCCACCTTCAACTGCCATTACTCCCCTTCCTATGCCCCATTGGACAATGCACCTGTGATACCAAGAGACTGGGCTCTACTATGGACCTTCCTCCACCATCACCCCAGCCCCTTCCACATACCCCTATACACATTAGCCCATAAATAAACACCCTTGAATCACTAACCAATCTGGAGTCAGTCTGTACTTTCACAAATTTATAATTACAACAACATCCACAAATATCAATGTAAATGTTAATTTGCTCATACCAATGTATGACATTTGTTGGGCAGCAAGAAATATAGCAGAAGGCAGAATGAGGTATCCAGATCTGTGAAATGGAAAGCCAAAGTGAACTGTCAGTGTCCATAGACAGAGGTTAAGAGGCTGACTTCTACAATGTCGTACAGTAGTCAGATATGAGATGAGCAGTGCCAGTCTCTTACCTGTGTGTCACTGGAAGTACTGTATGATGATGTTGGTTTGGTTGTCAATATCTTCTTCCTCTGCCTCCTCTTCCTTACTGTCCACAGGCTCCACAGCTGCCACAATAACATCATCAGGCCCATCCTCCTACAGAAAAGGCACCTGGAGTCGCAAAACCAGGTTGTGCAACATGCAGCATACCACGATTATCTGGCACACCTTCTTCGGTGAGTAGTATAGGGAGCCACCTGTTAGATGGAGGCACCGAAATCTGGCCTTCAGGAGGCCAAAAGTCCTCTCAATAGTACGCCTAGTTCACCCATGTGCCTCATTGTAGCGTTCCTCTGCCCTTGTCCTGGCATTCCTTACTGGGTTCAGTACCCATGAGAGGCTGGGGTAACCAGAGTCACCTGCAAATGTCAAGGGAAATCTGTTAGACACACATTAACCCTTAGTGACTACCCCAAACCCAGACACCTATTCATACTGTGTGGGGATCTTGTGCTCACCTATTAACCACACCCGGTGCCTCTGGAGTTGGCCCATCACATAAGAGATACTGCTATTCCTCAAAATGTAAGCGTCATGCACAGAGCCAGGATATTTGGCATTCACATGAGAGATGTACTGGTCTGCCAAACACACCATCTACACATTCATAGAATGGTAGCTTTTTCGATTTCTGTACACCTGTTCATTTCTGCGGGTGGGACAAATGCCACATGTGTACCATAAATGGCACCAATTATGTTGGGGATATGTCCCAGGGCATAGAAGTCAGCTTTCACTGTAGGCAAATCCTCCACTTGGGGGAAAATGATGTAGCTGCGTATGTGTTTCAGCAGGGCTGACAACACTCTGGTCAACACGTTAGAAAACATTGGCTGAGACATCCCTGATGCCATGGCCACTGTAGTTTGAAAGGAGCCACTTGCCAGGAAATGGACCACAGACAGGACCTGCACTAGAGGGGGGGATTCCTATGGGATGGCGGATAGCTTACATGAGCTCTGGCTCCAATTGGGCACACAGTTCTTGTGGAACGATCCAGTCTGTAGGAGATAATGATGTGTCTGTCTTCCATTGTCGACAGGTCTACCTGGGGTTTGTACACTAGAGGATGATGCCATCTCATCATCTGCCCCAGCGGATGAGCCCTATGGAGGAGAATGGTGAGCAGAGGGTCATGTACCACATAGTTTGCACAAGTGTTTTTGCAGTAATGTGAGTAAATCTGTGTGTGGCGTAGTTTGTCATTATTTCTGAAAAAAATGTGCTGTAAAGCAGTTAGGTGCCATGCCATGTGCCCCCCTGTAATGGCGGCTGCCTGACCCATAAGGAGGGTCAAAGGGAAATGAGACAACTGCGCTGGCGTTGTGCAGCATCGCGGTAGGCAGTTGAAGACCGCCGCGCAATTTAGCATTGGTTATCATTGGGCCCTATGTGTTCCAGGAGCCAATGAGGATGTACGCCGGTGGTGACGGTACGCACCGCCGCAGACGTCACCGCCATTTTCTATCTGTTTACTCACTTGATACCTGACCTTCAACAGGAGCGGACCCACACTGCAAGTGCTGCTGTGACCTCAGTCTGGAAACAACAATGGCTCATGTGTCTGGGGAAAGGGCCTCTGCCTTCACCGCAGAGGAGTTGGACAAACTGTGGATGGGGTCCTCCCCCAGTACATGCTACTCTATGGTCCTCCAGACAAACAGGTGAGTACACTGTGAGCATGATGCGTGGGCAATGCCTGTTTGGAGTCGTGTGGATGGAAGATACATGTGGGGGGGCTGAGTCCTGCATGTGAGGATGGTGAGTGTATGTGCATCAGGGCATGTGTGGGAACTGGTGGGCAATGAGTATGACGGCCCGGACGGGAGAATAATTTCCTTTCATCCTGTACCTTTCCTCTAGGTCAGCGCCCACCAGAAGAAGGGTATTTGGTGTGCCATCACCAAGGAAGTGCGGACCCTGGGGGTCTATCATAGACGGAGCACCCACTGCCGCAAGAGATGGGAGGACCTGCACCACTGGAGCAAGAAGACAGTGGAGGCCCAGCTGGGGATGGCCTCCCAACGTGGATGGGGTGCCTGTCTCACCATGAACCCACTGATGTTCCGGATCCTGGTGGTAACATATCCGGAGTTGGATGGGCACTTGAGGGCATCACAGCAGCCACAAGTGTCAGTACAGTGTCATTCAGCTGACTCGGCACGCTTTTCAAAGTGTCTGGGTGGAGGATGAGGGCTGTCAATTCCCCTAGGCCAGGGCGAACTTGGTAGGGTAGGTCCCTTGCTAGGCAGGCTCTGAGGCACTCCAACTCCAATAGTGTTAGTGGGCATTTACAACTAGTCAGGCTCCTGTGGGTTCCAGGTGTGCAGCAAATGGTGTTAGGCATAGTCCCCCATGGGCAGGTGATTTTCCTACTAACTGCTAGTGCATGGCCCATTGCATAGGGCTGCTCCCTGTGTGTTGTGTCCGCCAACGTTAGTGGTGTTGCTGGCACTGACAATGTGTCTCCTCTGTCTCCCCCCCCTTCTTGTTTTGTCACCCTGTCCTTGTGTGCATTAGCATCATCTGGCAGAGGAGCAGAGGCACCGGAGACGGAGGGAGCTGCATCCCACATGGCCCAGGAGGGTGAATCCACGGAGGGTGAAGGCACCAGTGGGACGGAGGGCGAGGGGAGCTCCACGACGGGGAAAGGAGGGGACACCAGCGACAGAGACTCCTCCTCTGATGGGAGCTCCCATGCGGTGGTGGGCATCTCTGTGCCCACTGCAACAACAGGTACAGCTGCCACCCCCCCACCAGCACCGCCTTCCCAGCAGCCCCTCAGCTTGTTTCCCGTGCCCGCTCACCCAGAAGGGTGGGCATCTCCTTCGCCCCAGGCACCTTAGGCCCTGCCCCACTCAGCCCTGCTACCCTCAGTGAGGAGGCTGTTGACCTCCTCAGATCCCTCACTGTTGGGCAGCCAACCATTCTGAATGCCATCCAGGGTGTCGAGACGCATTTGCAGCAAACAAATGCATACCTGGAGGGCATTCATTCTGGCGTGGCGGCCCAACAGAGAGGATTTCAGGCTCTGGCCTGAGCAGTGATGGCAGCCATTGTCCCTGTGTCCAGCCTCCCCCCTCCAACTTCCACTACCCAGACCCACTCCCCTCTATCTCAGCCTATCCCAAGCACACCATCAGACCAGCATGCACACACATCAACACACAAAAGTGTCTCAGGAAAACATAAGCACCACACATCCCACAGGCACTCACACAAGCACCATACCCATGCAGACACACCAACATCCACTGCCTCCACTGTGTCCCCCTCCTCCACATCCTCCACCTCCCTCCCAGTCTCGTCTCCACTCACACCTACATGCACTACATCCTCAGTCACTACCTCCATCACCAGCACAACCAACACTACACACTGCTCACATGCACTACCATTCACACGTCCCCTGTATCCTCTCCCAGTGTGTCTGTGAGCCCTCCTCCCAAAGTACACAAACGCAGGCACACACCCACTCAACAGCCATCCACCTCACAACAGCCTCCAACCCATGCACCTTTATCCAAACACAGCAGACGCACACCTCCTACAACCACTACCTCTTCCTCCACTCCCAAACCCCCTCCATCTTCCCATCCCAGTGTGTCAAATAAACTTTAATTAGCTAACCTGAACCTCGTCCCTACACCTCCCCCCTTTCCTTCTCCTAGGGCCAGGATGTCTAGATCCCAGCCCATCACCTCAGCCAGCAAATCTGCATCCGCTGTGGTCCCTGCTACTCCAGTACGGTCAAAGGGTGCACCCATCAGAGCTGCCAGTGTGCCACCGACAGAAAAGAAGGACCACCCTATTCCACCACCTGCAAAGCTCAAAAGGGACTGGCTTCCAGCAGGGGACAGTCACACCACCCACCCAGCAAGGCCTTGCACAAACACTGAGTGGACAGTGCCGACTGTCTAGATGGGGAAGGGCCACAAGCCAAAGAGCACATCACCTCTGGGCACGATGTCACCTGGTGAGGGGCTGGTGACCACCAAATCATCAGGGATGGCAGCCACATGCACCACAGTCACCACCGCCACTCCGACCGCCACCTGCACGCCACCTGCACTGGCATCTGCACTGCCGCTGCCACAACGTCAGTCTGCAGCATCCTCCCCAAGGATCAGCCATCCGAGGCTGCAGGAGATGGTATGGTGTCTCCATCCACCGCAACAGTCACTTGCACCATGGCCAGCACTGGCAGCCACTCCGACGCACAGTCGATGACACTCTGTCGGACGTCAGCCCCATCCCCAGTGTGCAGCTGTCAGAGTCTGCAGGTGACATCCTGGACCCCGGACACGCCACTTGAGACACCACTTCCAGCACTGACATGAACCAGCAATTGGCAGCCTAAGTCGCCACAGGATGGAGTGTGGGTCTGCCTCCATGGAGTATCATGCTATCTGTTCCAGGTACATCGTGTGGCTGTGACACCCAGGTGACGTAAAGTCAACTGCCACATCCCAAGTGCAACATCACTGGGCACAAAGCCCCCTCCAGAACCAGTGGAGAAAAGCATCCACTAACCCAGTCCGTGGCAGAATGAAGCACTCTGGGCACAAAGCCCCCTCCAGAACCAGTGGAGAAAAGCATCCACTAACCCAGTCCTTGGCAGGATGAAGCACTCTGGGCACAAAGCCCCCTCCAGAACCAGTGGAGAAAAGCATCCACTAACCCTGTCCTTGGCAGGATAAAGCACTCTGGGCACAAAGCCCCCTCCAGAACCAGTGGAACATGTCACCGACTTGAAAGACTGTGGCTTTCCACTCCCCAGGAGCAAGCAGTGAGCAAACCACCCACTTGAGAGACTGTGGCTTTTCACTCCCCAGGACCAAGCAGCGGGCATGGAGCCCCCTTGAGGAGCATAAAGACGATTTTTCAAATTGTGATCTCATTTTTAGCTGGTCTTTCCTCCTCTGACAATGAACTGCTTTCATCAAGAGGAGCTGATGCCTTTTTGTAACTACAAAAACAAAAATGATGCTAAAATGTCATCACGAATCACAGAAAAGTACTTTAACCACTTTTAAAACATTTTACAGTTACTTTCTCTAAGTTTCACTGGTATTCTAGTGAACCACTGAGGTCAAGCTGAATTTTTTGTGTGTGTATATAGGTTTTCAAGTACTGCTTAAAAGCACAGTGGATTCGCGAACCACCGGCAAAAGATAACGTCCTTTTCTAGTTTCCTTGGGTTACATGTGCACTTGCAGACCTCTATGCCCAGTCATACATATAGTCTGCCTCCCACACTGTAACTCACAAACCTGTTTAAAAAATAATAGAGCCACTCAGACACCGAGTTAGACAGCAACAGAGGCACTTATACATTCACTCATATACCCAGACATAAGTTATGTATCCAGCAGCATCAGAGACAGTTGGAACCACAGCTACATACCTCTATCCTTACTACCACAGTCAGTGAGCAATTCATACAGCCAGTAACATACACATCAAATCAAATTAAATCAGGCCACTTATAAAGCACATACTTGTTCTTCTTAGAATACCGGCACCACAGCTCTGTAAACTGCTGGTTTCAATCAGGGGAAAGATAAAAACACTCCATAAAAGCCAAGTTCAGATTGCATTTAAAAGACCCTGTATCCATGAAACTATAGCGTTACAGTGGCAAAAGGTTCCACCCCTTGTCACCAACAAAGAGGAGTGTCCCATCTTTTCCTCTTAGTCTTAGGCATGACTGTTAGCAATGCATCAGGGGAGCACAGAACTCTGGAAGGCTGGTGATGTGAAAGTCTCTTCGACAGATATTTAGGTCCAAGTCCATAGAAAGCTCTGTGGGTGGGTATCAATCCTTTAAACTTCCCTCTGACCTTGATAGGTAGCCAATGCAGCTCCTTAAGATGATCCTGAACAGGTATCTTCCTTGGATTCTTAAGGAGGAGCAGAGCTGCTGCATTTTGCACCGGAAGGAGTCTCTTAAAAAGTTACTGTGGGAGACCCCAGTAAAGTGTGTTGACATGGTCCAGCCAGGATTTTATAAGGGCATAGGCCACCATCTTCTGGCCACAGGTGGGGAGCAGAACCAGTAACTTCCTCAGGAATCCTGAGAAGGCTGAAATATGTCCCAACTACACTATCAACTTGTGGCTTGAAAGAGAGTGTTGTCAAATGTTACTCCTAAATTCCTAACCACAGTGTAAGGAGTCAAGGAGAGGGAGGTGAACTAGGCCAAAACTCTCCTTTTCACAGTGGTGAGGAACCTAAAACCAGAACCTCCATCTTACTTGGGATACACTCAAGGTTAATCCGGGACATCCACTGGAACACAGCTGACAGGCACAATTTCAATCTGACCTGGGCAGTTGTTGTCCCATGTTAGAAACATCTGCATATCATTGACGTAGGAGACAATCTGCATGGCAAAATATTCCACAGGGATGCCAAAGGAGAAAGAAATACATTAAACAAGGTCAGAATCAACACAGAGCACTCTAAAACGTTGGGTTTGAAAGCAAATGGCAGCATCCAAACCAAGTGGGATCTGCCCAATAAAAGGGACCCCAACCAAGTGAGGGTGGTCCCACCTATCCCAATATCATGCAGACATTGCAGCAGAATAGGATGGAATGCTGTGTTGAATGCTGCCCAGAGATCCAGCTGTAGTAAGGCCACCTTCTTAACACTATCAACGGCTAGTTTGATGATATTCAAGACCTCTACTAGAGTGGATTATGTGCTGAATCCCAGACAGAAGCCAGATTGCGAGGGACAAAGCAGCTGATTGACATAAAGATAACTGGAATGCTGAGAGTTAATCAGCTTTTCCAGAAGTTTCATAAAAGATGGCAACAAGGAAATTGGTCTATAGTTAGACAAGACAGTCTTATCACCAGAAGGTTTCTTCAGCAGCAGAATCAGTTTTGCTTTCTCCCAATAATTAGGGACAGTAGCCTGATGCAAGGACTCATTTAATAACAAATTCAAGACAGGATTGATGGCCTCAGCATTAATGGCCTGAATCTGAGGTGGCTAGGGATTGTCCGGGGAACCTGACTTACAGGCTTTAAGGGCCTACTTTGAGTCTTCTGAAGAAAAGGAATAGAACTCCTTCAAAAAGAAAGAAAGGAGTGGAAGACCTGGCAAAGGATGACCTTCCAACCAACTGAATTCTCTGATATTATTAACTACAGGTGCCCTGTGATCATCTTGTCCTACTGGGTTGGCTGTATTGTCTGCACCTGTTCCTTTCAGTGACTCCACTATGCTTTGAATCTTGTTCTAAAAAAAATCAGATAATTGAGAGCAGAGTGTCAGCAAGGCATCCAAAGTATGAGAGAGAGCAGACAGATTAGTAAATGTTTTGGTAATTTTAAAAACCTCTCTAGGATTGTTACTAGTCCTAATGATTTCATTGGCAAGATATTTTGGTTGGGCTTTTTTTTATTCCTCTGTATTAAGAAGACAATTCCTTTTTATAGTGCTCCTTGTCCACTGGTAGGTAATACTTACGCCATACTCTTGAGAGCTTTTTGCACTGTTGTTGCATAAGTCTAAGCTCATCATTAAACCAGGAGGCTAATGGCCTTTTCTGGCCACTTGAGCCTGCTCCATAATCTGCAACAGTTAAAAAAATATACAATTAGAAAACATGACAGTCATGTGCCTTCATACCTGCTACAATTTCTGGCGAGACATCCATAGAAGGGCTAATAAACTCACTCAGATATGTAGTCCAGTACTGACACAACCAACTCCTGTATCCAGACTGTCTCGGGCCTACTACTGCACAGCTTGTACTGATCTTTTACTGGCAGGTTGACTTGGCATTTCAAACCCCTTTGCTAACCCTTAAAATCTGCTTTTGCTACACATATGTCACCACTAAAGTAGGCTTAAGCTAAGCTATAGGGCAGAGTGCTTTGTGTTTATAAGGTATGACATATCCTTTTAAGTTTCACTGAGTTACTTGTTCACTTACAGAGCCATATGCTGAACTATGTATCGAATCTCCCACCCATACCGCAACTATATCACAGACCTATTTACAAAAACATAGAGCCACTCACACAACCAATGAGACACACTTCTAGATTCACTGACACACCCACACAGCAGTTATGTATCCCAGTTGCATATACAGTTGCATATACAGTTACATACCCCTATGCTCACTAACAAAGTCAGTGAACAATTCATACAGCCAGTTGCACACACATTCAGACATCTATTGAATTACTAAAAGAGTCAGCCATATAAGGATATACTTAATTAAACACATAGAGGGACTGATACACTCACTTAAATATGTACTCAAGTACTGACACAACCTTGTCACCCATCCGGACAAGTAGCCCTTCCGACATGGATTGGGCGTGCTACAGCTGAGGCTGTGTGAGCAGCTTTACTGCCAGCTGAATGGCAAACCTTAAACTCTCCTTTTACTACATATAACTCACCACTCAGCTACGAGGTAGATAGGCAATAGGTCAGGGTGCTTTGTGCTTAAAAGGTAAGATATGTCATTTTGAGATTCAATGACTTACACATGTACTTGCAGACCGCTACGTGCAGTAATACATACAGTCTCCCACCCATGCTGCAACTCAGATACCTATTTAAAAAATGTAGAGCCACTCAGATACCCAGTTAGACTGAGACAGAGGCTTGTATACATTCACTCACACTCAGACAGCAGTTATACCTCCAGCAGTATCAGAGCCAGTTGCACAGTCACATACCCCTATATTCATCAACACAACCAGTAAGCCATTCATACAACAACTTACATATAGAGATCCAAAGAGTTACTCAAAGTCTCACTCAAATACTGGTATACATACTTGAACATTTGGTGGCACATCCACAGAAGGAGTGATACACTCACTTAGCTATATAGTCCATTACTGACACAACCTTGTAACCCATCCAGGTAAGTAGACTTTTAAACCTCTCTTTTGCATAGTACTGCACAACCTGTGTGTGCACTTTCACTGGTAGGCTGACTTGGTATTTATAACACCTTTCCCAAGCCTTATACTCTTCTTTTGGTACATATGTCATCCCTAAGGTAGGCTGACAGCAGGCAGTAGAACAAGGTGCTTTGTGCTTTGAAGGTAAGACATGTCCATTTGGGTTTCACTGAGTTACATGTGTACTTACAAAGCCATGCGCCCAGTTATACATATATTCTGCCACCTATACTGCAACTCACATACCTATTTACAAAAATGTAGAGTCACTCACACAGACACTGACAGACACACTTCTACATTCACTGACAACCCCCACACAACAGTTGTATATCCAGTAGTTTCAGAGCCAGTTGGACACACCGTTACGTTCCCCTATGCTCACTAACACAGTTAGTGAGCAATTAATACAGCCAGTTCCATACACATTTAGACATTGATAGAGTTACTAAAAGAGCTAGTCATATTCCTACTCCAACCCCTAGTAGTACACCTATAGAGGAACTGCTACATTCATTCATACATGTATTCAAGTACAGACAAAACCTACTCACCCATTCAGACTAATACCATACTGAGGGAAACAGTGGTGCATACACTGACACACCCAAGCATGCACTGATGTATACACCCAGCCACACACTTGCATACAGTAACACATTCATACACACACTCATACACACAGTAACATAGCCAGGCATACACTTACACATACAGTCAGACACCCAGGCACACACTAATGCATACACTGACACACCCAGGCACACAATGATGAAGCAGTAACACACACAGCCATACAGTGATGCATACAGTAACACACCTAGGGACACACTTGTTTATAAAATAACACACCCAGGCATACACTGATGGATACGTTGACAGAAGCAAGTATACAGGAATTTAAACATGAAAACTAGCAGTTACTGTTGCAATATTATCATGGCATAAGTGTTTATTTAGGTACTTAAATGCTTAGATTTTGTAGTGTGATAGTAAATATACAACAACTAAACATGCTGAATAGTATTTTCTGTCCAGACATCTATTTGTACTGAAAAGCAGACACTTCTAATGCTGAAAATAGAAAAAGAGGAAAGAAACAGAAAGCAGGAATAGAATCTCTCCAATTGGCATAGTAAAGGGAAACAATGTAGAGAATGTAGTTAAAGATAAAAGAGCTGCTGGTAATAAATCTAAAAAAAAAATCTTAAAATACTGTTGAAAAATGCAAAGTGAGCTCAAGGATGCAAATAGAAAGCACGGTTTGAAATCAAGTACATTAAGCAGATAAAGTAAATTATGTTAAAAGCAATAAATAAATACAAAAGCAGACAAGTTAACAAGAAGGCAGAAGCACTTTAAAGAAATAAGACATATATCAACAAGTACAGGGATTGATTGCTTCCCAATGATTAAAACATTTTTATATTTCACATAAAATTGGCCTTGTGCAGCAAATTCTGGCATACTTGGATGTACATTATATGGAACTACAGCACTTCCAGAGGTTCCAGGTTCTTCTCCCATCGCTGCAGAGGATGTTCCACAACGCTTCTGACTCTCTTCCTCTGCACGTTCAAGGTGCCTAGGATGAATGGTGTGAAGATGTTTCAACATACTAGCAGTTCTACATGGATATTTTTTGGCTGTGCCTTTTTGGAGCATCCTTTTGCACATCATGCATTCCACTTTCTGGCCCACAACATTTATTCCACCAGAGGGAATAAAGACGAATTTTCAAATTATGCTCTCATTTTTAGCTGGTCTTTCCTCCTCTGACAATGAACTGCTTCCATCAAGAGGAGCTGATGCATTTTTGTAACTACAAAAACAAAAATGATGCTAAAATGTCATCACGAATCACAGAAAATAACTTTAACCACTTTTAAAACATTTTACAGTTACTTTCTCTAAGTTTCACTGGTATTCTAGTGAACCACTGACGTCAAGCTGAATTTTTAGTGTGTGTATATATGTTTTCAGGTACTGCTAAAATGCACACTGGATTCACGAACCACCGGCAAAACTGGAAATACATGACAGGAGGGGTTAAGAAGGATTTGCCAACCCTCAAAAAATGTAAAAGAAATTCACTGGTAAACAAAAATAACATTTCTTTTTATGTTGAGCTTATAAAAATATTTAAAACGATAAAACGATAAAACAATTTAAAAAACAACAAGCTTCAGGGACGCTATCATTATAAATATATGTTTTTAAAAAACAATATAAACTCACTGAAAAATCGAAAAGAATCAGTGACTTTATAGGTAGGAAATACAATTTAAAAAAACGTATGAAATTCACACAAAAAAAAGGTTTCAGGGTCGCTATAGCTATGAAATAGGATTAATAAAACCTCGGGTATTCACTGAAAAAAACAAAGGTTACAGGGACATTATAGTTAGGAACTAGTAGTAAAAACCTTTCAAATTCACTGGTAAAAACAAAAGTTACAGGGATATTATAGTTAGGTTCACATTTTACTCACACACAGTCATAGAAATTCTGCAGTTTTAGTTATCTCACTGAACTATAATTTATTGCCCCACAATACACTGCTCATGACCTCACATATTACATCACTCATGACATGGTCAGTGACATCACTGATGTCATCTCAAATGACATCATATATATATATATATATATATATATATATATATATATATTTATATATATATCTATATATCTATATATATATTACCTAGTGACCATCACCACTAGGTAGATATAGTCAGGACCTAGTTTCTGTCTAAAAAGTTTATTTACTTGCCTATATCTATGGTGCTGCTTGATGAATCTTCGCAAAACTTTCCATAAAAAAAAAAAATGCCATTCTCATCAGCTACTGCCTGTAAAGTTTTGGGGTGATCCATCCGGGGGGCTGAGAAAAAGTGGGGTCCCAAAACATGTTTTTCCTATTCATTTTTCTATTGGATTTTGAATAGTGATGGTGCTGAAACCACTGGACAGAATTACACCAAATTTGGCAGAAAGGTAGCTTGTGGTCCAGAAAGTGACCTTTTCTGTTTTGGTGTAAGTACAGTCAGTCGTTTTTGAGAAATTAAAGGAAAATATATTTGTATATCTAGTGACATGGATCTGTCGCAGATCCAGCACGGAGGGATGTGAATCCGCGAGCCACATGTAGTAATTTGATTAGCTTGGTGCAAGCTCTTCAGAAATTTGTGGTTGCCATTTTCTCAACCAACACTGGTCCTTATTTGTGAAATAGGTTTAAGGGGTCAGGGTAGAGGTATTCTGACCCCATGGGGATACTGTAAGGGCTTGTAAGGCATATATTATGAGTTTTAAAAGGTAAAAATTGTATTTTTGGGGAAGATCGTTAAACTGTGACTCTTTCGCTGTGATTAGCACGTCCCCCTCCCCAGTGTAACATCATGAAGAAGTTGCATACCCCGCTAATGAAAGAAGAATTATATATAATGCTGCACATACTGCCACAGCTAGTCACAGAGACCCTGAGAGACTTATTCACCCACTCACAAACCAAGTCAAAATGTCATGCATCCACTCTCATACCTACTCAGAAGCTCAGGCACCCACTCACGGACCTACACAGACATTCACACACCCACTCACAAACCCACTTACATAGTGACATACCAACTGAGAGACACATTGAGGCACTTATGCACCCACTCACATCTTGTCAATGAGTATTCCAACCACTCATAAACCCAATCAGAACCTTTTGCACAGACTCACAGAACCACTCACAGCCTCATAAGCCACTCACCGACCCACTCAAGCACTCTCACACTTACTCACAGAGCCACTGAGAGACTAATGCACTGTCAGAGATCCACTAAGAGCCCCATGCAACCACTCACAGACCTAATGAAACACTCATATACTCACTCACAGACCCACTAACAGACTATGACAGCCACTCACAGACCCATTCACAGTGTCATGCACCCACTCACATACCCACTTACTAACGTAGCCACTCACAGACACACTGGAACATTGATGTAGCTGTTCAGAGAAGCAATCACAGAGTGACACACCCACTCCAAGACCCACTGAGAAATTCATGGCCTAACTCATAGACCCTCTCTAATAGTGATGTACCCACTGACAGACCCACTGAGACACTCAGGCACCCACTTGGAGTCAATTCTGACACTCATACATGTGCTCACAGATGTACCTGGGCAGTCCTATGTGCACTCACAGACCCATTCAGACACAGATGCAGGCACTAACAAATTCACTGAGAGACTGATGCACCCAGTGACAGAGCCACTAAGAGACTCTTCCACCCACTCACAAACTCACTCAGAATCTGAGACACCTATTCAAAGACCAACTGAAACACTCTGACAAACAGTCACAGACCTACTGAGAGAGTTATGCACTTAGTCATAGGCCTTCGCAGATAGTCATACACCCAGTCGCAGACTTGCTTAGAGACTCTTCCCCTCACTGAGAAATTGAGTGAGAACCTCACACACCCTCTCACACATCCACTGAGAACCTCAGGCACCCACTGACACAACCACTCAGACACTCACATACCCACTCACAGGCCGACTGAGATAACGTACCCAGTGAGAGAGCCACTGAGACACTCATGCACTCTTCAGAGACCCTCTCACTGGGTATGTTATTATCTCAGTCGGTCTGTGAGTGGGTATGTGAGTGTCTGAGCAGCTGTATCAGTGGGTGCCTGAGGTTCACTGAGACACTCATGCACCCATTCAGAGACCCACTCAGAGACTTCCACCCACTCACAAACCCACTCAAAACCTCAGGCACCCATTCACAGACCTACGCAGACACTAACACACCCACTGACAGGCCCACTCAGATAGTCACATAGCAATGGAAATACTCACTGAGACACTCATGCTCCCACTCAGAGACCCACTCAAATAGTCATGTACCCACTGACAGACCATGCATATGCTCATGCACTCACTCAGAAACCCACTCAGACTCTTCTCCCTTGAGTAATTATACATAATTTTAATTCCTGTGATGTATTGCAAAATGTACTGTTACATATAGACAATAAATACAAAATATATGATAAATATGTTGTTTATTGTGCATTGAATTTTGCTTTTGGTTTGCAAACCCTCGAGGGAGACATGAATCAAATGTTTTGTTTAAAATAAATGAGACTTGCTTTTAAATTTAAAAAAGTGTTTACAATGTAGGGTGTCTCTAGGAAGAGCTTTTGTGTTTGTTGGCTGTATATGATTAGAGCATATATGAGTGAATGCACAGTTTTAAGTTGTTTAGAAATACTCTGCTACCCTCATTTGCGAAGTGCACACTATCTCTTCTGTATGTGACATCCATGTCAAAGTGGAGCTTCTTTCATTATATACTGAGCCCTTGTTATAGTCTCTAAGAAATGCTGAAGCAGTTCTATTACCATGTTTCCCTGCTTTTTTTATTTGTTGACAGAGTTGAGTTGACCACTTCCATTGTTGCCTCTGGCCTCTATTACAGAACACAAAGACAGTGTGAGGGAAAATGTGCATTAATTGCATAAATGTATCCTTCATTAGTATTTCCAGTCCTAGTCCAGTCAGTGTGCCCAGGGCATTACCACCACAGTGCACAATTATGAGGTGAGGAGGCTGGGTACCTCTAATGCTTTCAACTAATTGAAGCAATTGGTACCACCTTGGTCCTCTCTGGCCAACACAAGTAATATCCACACATGGCAAACCCAGCTCCCTGTTGATGCCAATTTGTCATGCATACTCACTAGCCCAAAAGACATAGCTGTGACCTACAGTCCACACTTTGAACATTTTGAAGGGAAGGAGCTGTTGCACAAAGGAGAAGGCTACAGCAGAATGAAGTAGGTCTGAAAATATGAGGTGGTTAAAATGGAGAAAGTTGCACATTTTACAAAATGCATGTATTTGATTGTATTTTGTGAAAAGAGTTATGTATTCAAGTAGGTTGCGACTAACAAATGTTTTAAGTTCATAGACTCCGTCCATGTATGTTTTAAGAGTTTAACTGAGTACAGGACAACAACCCCTGCCAAACCTTCCTGCTCAGCAACTGTCTGCTCTCTGACCCAGGAATCTGCAATCTATAATCCTATGAAAGAGCATCGGTTGCTAAGCACCCTTAGCATAAGATTGTTGAGATACAACAAAATTGAAGGTATTGAATTTCTGATTGTTTTTTTTTTTTTTTTTACACCAGTAACTTTGCTTTTGATATGTTTATACTTAGTGGTGGTAAACCAAACCTGCTGCAGCATTCAGTAAAGCTAGACTGCTGCTAGCACCAAATGCAGTGAACTTTTGAACTGTTGGTACATTAGAGTTGTCTAGAGGAATTTGCTATGGCAGCTGTGGACATTCAGGCCCAAATTTATACTTTTTTAGCGCCGCATTTGGATCATTTTTTGACGCAAAAAGCCGGTGCCAACGTACAAAATACAATTGTAATTTGTAAGTTTGTGCCGCTTTTGCGTCAAAAAGCAGTGCAAATGCAGCGCTAAAAAAGTATAAATATGGGCCTCAGTGTGGGGGGAAGAGCAGCTCTTAAAGGAGATAAACATTTATCTCTAAAACTAAAATTATGGTGGTGTATGTTTCGAAATAACACATTTCACTGTGCATGTAATATGTATAATTTCCTCATCTTATGAAAAAAAAAATTAAAAATTGAAAAATGTTTTTGCATCCCCCACTAAATTTACGACTTTGTTGCGATGTTACACAAGGGTCTGCACAGGGGATGCAAAGGAATCACGAATTCTGCAGCACACAGTAGGACATTGGGATTCTGACTAAGAGCACAAGATAGGGTTAACACACAGTAACCATTGAAAAGAAGCATAACATAAATTAAACATGAAACAGATGTGATTTGATAAGCATCTTAGTATTGCAGAGAGCAGAGGTGAACAGGTTGCCACTACCGGTTCCTTGAAGTGAGAGTGGGCTACCAATCTTAGTCTGAGTTTTTATTCACTTTAAAAAAAGAGAAGTGACACTGTGAACATGATTTATCTACCGTCAAAGGATGGTTAAAGGTGCATAAATTTGAGTATTATTTTAGAGCAAGCTGTGTCCATTAATTGAAGTTAATAAAAGCTGTACATTATTTGTAAAAACTATTGTAAGTAAGGTATACAGACATAGATCTTGATTATTTAATAAAAAATATTTATAATATGGTAGTAGAGCTTTTGGGACAATATTTGAAAATTGAAATTTACTTTGGTTTTGGAAAGTGTTGAGAAGCATCATAGTTTACATTTTTGTGTGATATAGGTGATGCTTGAAATAGGAGGTTTGTAAAGTGTAAGATGTGTAGTGAGGGCTATGGAAATTATGCGGAAGAGGAGGGCCATATTGTGCGGTAGGGTTGAGTAAATTATGTGGCAAGAACATTAAAATTATGTGGTATAGTGCAGCAGATTTTGTAATACTATTACTTCATTATTTTGTCATTTTTAAATGTGCTAAGACTGTGTTGGTATTGTTGGGCCTAATTAGTACCACCTCAACACCCAGATATAGCAATATAGTAACAAAAATATAACTATAGAATGGGCCTTCCACTGTGTGGCACTGCATGTGCTGTATTGTTACTAATTTTAGTACTGTTTGAGCTAGAAACAAAAAATGTATTTTTCTTAAAATCTACATATTATATGGCACATGGTGGATTATGTGGCAAGTGTGGCTAATGTCTAATTATGCAAAAATCGCTGCAGACTCAGAATTGTGTATTTCCAGTGGCCAGTGTATAATATATGATAATACTAAAGATATTTAGGGGTAGATGTCTAGGGTCTATGCTGTAAAAAAGTGTAGGTACTGATGTCTATTGTTGTCTAACTTTATCTTAACATATGACAGATTATTCAAAAAATTAGCATGAATTTGTCTTGTTTGCTGCTATGATGATGTCAACATTTGTGGATCAGTGTAATGGAGGGAATCTTTCACCATCCTGCATTGGTTGTTGAGTTGTTGAAACAAATAATTTTGTTATGGACAAAATGAAACTATTTTATAAAAAAGCAATACAAAAATATTTTTAAATTTTGCGCATATCTATTTCTGCAGTAGAATGGAATTGAAAAATACCAAAGAAAATACAACAGAAAAAGAAAGTGGGCAAATTATATTATCTACTTGCAACTCATGAACACAAATACAACATGTGGAAAATGTAAGTAAACACAAAGAAGTTGCGGGTAAGCCAACCAAAAAAAGTTTAAAATCTCTGTGTGGCAAACTGAAATATTTGCAAGATGAAGGAAAGAAAGAGAAAACTTGTAAATCAGTTGTGCAAAGTAAAAAAAAGGTGGGAGAATAGACAGAAGTTAAACAAGAAGTGAAAAGGTCAAGTAGCAGGCAACAACAGTTCAAGAAAATTAGAATGAGAATGTTTTGTGCTAGAGTAATTCAGAATTTTATTAAGAGTATGAAGAAATACAGAATGAGAACAAAATTATTAAACAAATAAAATTGGTTGAAGATATATTGATGAGGCATTTGACTTGAAGAGGAAACCTTTCATTTTTATCATTAATAGGCAGAGAGCCTTGCACAAAATGGAGTTGGGTATTAATTTAGCTTGAAAATGCTTTCCATAGGGAAATAGGAAGTTACAAGGCCTGTGACATGTTAGCTTTGTCAAGTTTTTGCCCAAAATCTACAAGAATTGTGTGGGTTAGTCTTGGTCTGTCTAAAGCAATAACCAGAGGCCCTAGTTATGGCCCTGGCAGTCTCTAGACCACCAGTCACGGTCCTGCACACTTTGCATGGGCAGTGAGGGGGCCCCTCTGGCTAGCCCCATTGCGCAAATCACTGTCTGCTTTGCAGGCAGTGATTAGCGTGATGGGCGCTGGTGCATTCTATGCACAACAGCATTGCTGCCGGCTCTATTATGTGTGTCCGCCAGCTGACCCAGCCGGAAACTCATAATAGGGCCAGTGGGAAGGAGACCGCACTGGTGGTCTCCTGACTACAGGAGTTTGGCGGGTGGCCTTTTCCACTCGCCAAACCCATAACTAAAGCCAGAGTATTGAAGTCTTTTAAAAACAGAAATGCGCAATGGAAGAAATGACATAGGAGTCAGCGCTCACAGTAAGTTACCAAAATTATCATTAACAGTAGTGACACCAGTTAAGTACATGCACGGTGCTCATAACAGGAGGATCTCTCAAACTCCTCCTAAGTTTCATAGGAAACAAATCTCAGCAACAAAAAGTAAGGGCACTCGTGAATAAAAAGTTCAATCAGTTATATGCTCCATGTCTTGGTATCTTGTTCTCAATTGTCCAGAAAAAAGTCAGACCAGGATATACGTGAAGAGAGTTCAGTTTATACTTGAAACGAAATGTCCATTTTGAGCAAATTCACCATGAGGTGTCCTTTTAGAACAACAACAGCCAACACGTGTTTCGTCTTGTGAGGAAATTAATCCCAAAAAGACTTCATCAGGGCTGTAACAAATACAAATTGTAACCAACGTTATGAACAGAAAACAACCTATTAGTCATTCTATATTGTCATCCCCATGACATTGGTAAATCCTAAACTAAAAGCGCGACAATTCGTGAAACGGATGAAGCCACATTAATATGCCCACATATCAATAAATAGTACTCTTGTCGCGTGGTGTATAATGATTTAGCTGTGTGAAAACATTTAGATTAAAAGAGGAGAACATATGTGAAACAATGATGTGCACATGAAAGACCCACAGTCACCGATATGTAAATAATCGGAGAAGAATAAGACCCAACATGGTGTCCCTAATATCATAAAAAGAAGACTTAAAGACCGTATCTAGAAATTGGAAAGAGCGTTCCAAAGCGAAATCATAACCCAAAGAAAACACAAATGAGAGGCAAGTTAAGAGTTAACCATTGTGTCCAAAACACACATTATACTATTATTCTATGAAAACACAGCTCCTAAGGTTATTACACCACTCTCCTAGAGATAAATTGTCATATCCCTACAGAAAAACAGATAAGCCATGAGTCAATTGGCCATCAACCCCCATTAAATGTCCAAAATACGGTGTGCCTAAAGTGAGTTAAGCCTATACATAAAAAGAGAACCACTCACACAAGCCTAAGCTGCCAAGGCAATAACAACCATAGAGGGCAACACACCTGTTCACAAGATGGCACATGCATAAACAATAACACTGTATTTACATCCCCACAGGTCCCCCACACAAGGTCACTGGAGAGGAGGTGCCAGCAACATCCAGTCCCCCCACAGAAGAGGCCCACAGTGATGACAGCAGCTCTGCACGCCTGGATCATGATGACCAACCTGGCCCATCAGGGACTTCCGGACAGTCGGTTACCCAGGCACAGTTCCTTAACACCACATAGCCTCCCCCCTCAGGAAACAGCAGCGCAGCACCCACCTAGCGAGCCCATACCACCGTCCCCAGGACACGTCAATCAGCACTGTGTCCACCACTACAGGGACCCCAGGCCACCCCACAAACACAGGATGATCAGGGACCTGGGGTCAGTGGCAGTGAGCACACGGTTCAGGGGACAGAGGCACAAGATAATAGGGAAGCTGGGAGGACTGCTGTGCGACAGAAGGAGGACAGGCCCAGGGAATCAAGTCTCCACGAGGCACTCACCAACATCCTGGGAGCATACCACCATTCCCAGGAGACGATGGGCCAGATACTGGCTGAGTTGCAGGAGACCCAGCGGCTGCAGGAGGGACAGTACCTGGGGATCAGGGAGGACCTGAGGGACATCCACAACACCGTGGTGACCATTGCAGGGGTGCTGGCAGATATAGCCAACACCATGAGGGAGGCAGTGGCACACCAACAGGCCCCTGACACTAGCCAAACTGATGAACAGCCTTCCACCTTCACTGACGCTAATGGACAGGAGGCCCCGCCACAGGACCAACAGGCCATCAGCACCCCTTCCACTGCAGAAGGAGAACCACCACACAAACGGTCCCTGCAATCCAGGCAGAAGCCAGAGAATATTGCCCAGACCCCCTCCAGGAAATACGACTCTCTTGAATGTCTCCCTTGTGTCCCACTATGTCACACTGTCCACCTTGAACTGCCATTGCTCCACTCCCTATGCCCCCTTGGACAGTGCACCTGCGATACAAATAGACTGGAACTTTACCCTGGACTCTCCTTAAGCACCACCCCAGCCCATTACAGTACCCCATCCACTTATTAGCACATAAATAAACATCCTTGTAAAAAATACAAGCATGGAGTCTGTCAATTGATTGAACTATGTATTCATTTAACAAGCTGTAAACATTGCAAGTAGACTGTACAGTAATGTATACATAAGTATGACCTGTAGTTGGCAGCAGTCAACACACCAGGAGCCAGAGTGGGGAACAGAGATCTGTAAATATACACGCCAAAGGGTACAGTAAGTGGCCATAGTAGTGGGAAAATCAGCCTGCCAGTGACAATATCCAATACAAAATTGTCAATGGAAGGTGAAGCTTCAGTGTCTTACCTGTGTGTCACTGGAAGTACTGTCGTATGATTGCTGTTCTATTGTCCACATCTTCGTCCTCTGCCTCCTCTTCATCACTGTCCACAGGGTCCACTGCTGCCACACGCCCATCTCCAGCCTCATCCTCCTGCAGAAAAGGGACCTGGCGACATAAAGCAAGGTTGTGCAACATACAACATGCCACAATGATCTGGCAGACCTTCTTGGGTGAGTAGCACAGGGATCCACCTGTTAGATGGAGGCACCAAAACCTGGCCTTCAGGAGGCCGAATATCCTCTCTATGATTCTTTTTGTTCACCCATGTGCCTCATTGTAACGTTTCTCTGCCCTTGTCCTGGGATTTCTCACTGGGGCCAGTAGCCATGAGAGGTTGGGGTAACCAGAGTCACCTGCAAATATCGAGGGACAACTGTTAGCCAAACACTAACCCTTAGGGCCAACCCCATACCCATACACCAACACATGCTAGGTGGGAACCCTGGGCTCACCTATTAGCCACACCTGGTGCCTCTGGAGTTGAGCTATCACATATGGGATGCTGCTATTGCTCAGGATAAAGGCATCATGCACAGAGCCAGGATACTTTGCATTGGCATGGGAGATGTACTGGTCCGCCAGGCGCACTATCTGAACATTCAGCGAATGAAAGCTCTTTCGATTTCTGAACACCTATTCATTTCTCCGAGAGGAGACAATGGCAATATGTGTACCATCAATGGCCCCAATCATGTTGGGGATATGTCCCATTGCATGGAAGTCAGCTTTCACTGTGGCCAAATCCGCCACCTGGGGAAAAACAATGTAGCTGCACATGTGTTTTTCATCAGGGCTGACAACACTCTAGTTAGCACTATTGAGAACACTGGCTGTGACATTCCTCCTGCCAAGCCCACTGTCACTTGGAAAGAACCAGTTGCCAAGAAATGGAGCACAGATAGCACCTGCACAAGAGATGGGATCCCAGTGGGGTGACGGATAGCAGATACCAGGTCTGGCTCCAATTGTGCACACAGCTCTTAGATTGTGGCCCTGTCAAGTCTGTAGGTGAGGATAATGTGCCTGTCCTCCATTGTTGCCAAGTCCACCAGGGGTCTGTACACGGGGGATGTCTCCATCTCCTATTCATCTGCAGCAGGTGTAATCTAGGGGGCAAAACAATGAGCATCTGGTCAGTATTCAACATTTCTAAAATGTACAGTGCCTTGCATGTTGTGACTGAAAGAGTATGTTGTTGGATAGGCCCAAATGGTGCCTATGTGCACTGTTCATCAAAAACAAAGGGTTCCCCAATAGAAAAATGGGACTAGGGAAAAACAACGCAAAAAGGCATTCACAATGTCCAAAGGACACACTGGGTACAAAAGGGAAACCAGATGTCTATCCAAGGAAGATCGCAACAATCAGACTGAAAATGCTAGTAAAAACTAAACACATGAAAATAGTACAAAATATTTTTATATTTAAATAGTATAAATGTGTTCAAAACCCCTTTGAATCTACAACAAAATATTTTTAGCCAAACTAATAATCCAGCTCATTATGAACCCTGGATTATATTCAAAAGCTAAAAAACAGAGATAACACTCATACTGCAATACTCATATAAATAAAAATTCATAACCGACAAGGACCTAACATGATTCTCTAGGACTGACAGGATTATAATCTACAAAATTCAATATACCCAACATGTATTGTATTTTCTTATTTAGCCAATTTTCTGTTAGTCATTTCCTCTTTTTTTAAAAAAATAATAAGATGTTTCCTTAGGTCCTTTTTGCTGTGAAATGAAACAATCAGTTATGATGCAAATGCAATGTCCATATTGATTTTGACAAATGTCCTTGTCTTGAATATTAGTGCCAGATGAAACAATCAGTTATGATGCAAATTCAATGTCCATATTGATTTCAACAAATGTCCTTGACTTGAATATTAGTGCCGACATACGTTTTGTTGACCAGCGGCCCGAGCCCAGGTTGCTCACCTTCTTTAGGGCACAAAAGCCTTTAATATATATATATATATATATATATATATATATATATATATGATCAGGAGATCTGATGGCGTTCTGCCGTGGAGCGCATTACATACTGCAATTATGAGCCCTGAAGAAGTCCGTTTGGATGAAACGCGTTGGCTATGATGGATTAGATATTGTCATTGTGGATAGATAAAGAACAAAAAGTTTTCATAAGAACTTTATTGAATTAGGTGATTTTTGAAGAAATTTGATAATTTTGTGGATATCAATGAACACTTCCATGTGCTGGGTCTCCTTTTCAATGTTATGACCCCATGGCTATTTGAGGTCTAGGGGGTTGGCCCTCACGACCCGTGCACCGAAAAGTGCAATAAATTGCATATATATAATAAAGGAAGAAGGTGCGGTTTCAATTCACCTTGATCCCCATTTTTTTTAAAGAATATATATGTATATAAAACCAATCAAGGAAGAAAATCTTTTCTTTTTTAAGCCTTAATACATTTTTCTGGAATATAAAGAACACAATAAATGTATCTATATTTGTGAGATCTCCACATGTATGATACAAAAAGAGAAACAAATAAAGAACGGCAAAATAGACAGACACAACCAAAGGAAAAAAGACGCAAAAAGACCTTAAAGGAAATAAGAAGAGAGGAAAAAAGAGAAAAGAAGGAAAAAAGAAAGAAAAGAGTTGTCCCTATAACAGGATCCTCATGTATGAAAAAGTAATAAAGGGTGCCACAAAAAATCAGTGTGCAACCCTATATCTCAGGTGTGGTGTGGATAGCCTACCAACGAGGGGTTACTCACATCTTACGAAAAAAGATAAAACGGTGCTATCATTCTCAGTAAACCACAGTGCTTTGTGTAGGGATTGATAAAAAGCAATGATACCTTGCTGTTTCTGAAAGGAGCTCATAAAGTTATTGGAGGGAATTTCTGCTTCACTAGCTTGTCTTTCTTTCGGTCTTGCCGCTTAAAATACCTGTGCAAAATCAAATACAGTTTAAGACTGAGGTAGTTCAATATTTGTTATGCAACTACCAATAGTGCATTTAAAAAAACTCCTTGTTTATAGGGTGCTACCTCTAATTCTTGCATGTAGTTTAATAGCCATGGATCTATATATCCTCTCTTACCTTTGGTTCATGGCATGGTCCAATGCAGATGGCCCTATGTTGTTATGTAGCGAAGATGCAATACAAAAGCCTCTATTTAGACATCGCAGAGAGCCATGTGAAGGCGTGGAGCGTATACGAAGGACGTCGTCATGAATATCTGATGAAAAAAAGCCCAAAACAAAAGACCCTCCTCTGAAAACAGAGAGAGTCGTCCTAAGTGAGGCAAAGGACACAGACGCTCGTAGAAACAAAGCCAAACGAATGTGGGGAGCGAAGGATGTCTTTGATTTAAAATGCCACACAAAACGGAAAGAAATAGATACTGTTACTAGAAACCAACAACGGACATCTAATCTCCCTAAGGACCGTGTATTGTAGTGGAAGCCATCTTAGAGTGAACATTGGTAACATGTAATTAGCGAGTTACTCACTGAGCAGGGACTAACCGTGAGAAAGGTATACAGGAAAATGATATTTGACAAAGAAATGGGGAGACATATATCCTCAGTTACAGCTAAGCCTATTAGCGATTGTATGGTAGGGAATAGAAGCAATACCCCAGCTGTGGAATATATGACTCCTACCGAACTAAGGGCCAGATATAGCAAAGTTTTGGGAGTCCCAAATGGCCCGATTTGGGATGCAAAAATCCCATTTCCGAAGTGCAAATTGCGATGCGAGCCATTACTGACTCGCAAAAATAGCGACCTCATTGTGCGACCCGCAAATAGGAAGTCGCAATTTGCGAGTCGCAAATCATATGAAAAAGCCACTCGCAAATTGCGACTAGTCGCAAAAATCCCATTTTGCACACCCAAATTACCACTAAGTCAGAGCAGGTGGTAACCAGAACCAAAGTATAAAAGGAGACCCAGAAGCCATCTGGGTTACTCAAAATGGCTGAAATATATGTGATAGCAAGGAGGAGGAGAGTCCACGCCGCCCAGCAGAGGAGGAGGAGGAGCCAGAGACAGGAGAGGATATACAGAACCAGGCAGACACTTTTCCAACAAACTGAGGAGGAGATTTATAACAAATACAGACTCAGCAGTGCAGCAATATTAGAATTAATTAAACTACTCAATCTGCAGCTTCAACGCCACACTATGTGCGGCTGTGCCATCCCCACACACGTGCACGTGCTATGCTCACTGCACCTCTTGGCCTCGGGTAGCTGTCAGGGGGTGATTGCTGTGGCAGGTGGGGTATCCCAAAGTGCACTCTCACGTTTCCTCAGATGTTTCCTAGATGCCATACTCACACACATGTCCAGATACATATACCTACCCAGGAATGAGGCAGAAATTAGCAGCACCAAGTTGGACTTCTACAGAATTGCCAACTTCCCTCATGTAATAGGGTGTGTGGACAGGACACATACAGTATACAAATCTGTCCTCCTGCAAATCTGGAATATGTGTTCCGCAATAGGAAATGTACCCACTCACTGAACATCCAGGTGGTATGCGATGCCCATAATGTCATCACTGA
The DNA here is from genome assembly GCF_031143425.1 of Pleurodeles waltl. Taxonomy (NCBI): domain Eukaryota; kingdom Metazoa; phylum Chordata; class Amphibia; order Caudata; family Salamandridae; genus Pleurodeles; species Pleurodeles waltl. The sequence goes on from NC_090438.1 coordinate 409,870,521, forward strand.
CATTGTAGGCAAATTTCCAGGGAGCACACATGACTCATACATTTTCAGGCACAGTGGGATACACCAACGCCTAGAACGTGGGGAGTTTGGAGACGGATATCTATTAGGTATTGCTGACTACACCCTGAAGCCATACACACAGCTCACTGTGGAAACCATCCATGCCCTGCTAACATTGCTTATTTTTGCCAAACAGGTGACAGTGCATATGCGCTAAGACCATGGATACTTACCCCGTACCTAACACCTGGCAATGAAAATGAGGGGCGATATAACAGTGCACATCGGCGGACCAGAACTGTCATTGAGAGGACCTTTGGACTGTTAAAGGCAAGATTCCGATGTCTCCACAGAAGTGGAGGTGCGCTCCAGTATGCCCCAGTAACAGCATTCAAGATCGTTGGCGCATGTGCGATTCTACACAACATTGGCACCAGACGTGGGCTACATCTCACCCCTGAAGAGACAGATTCGGAAGATGAGGAGCAAGAGCTACCACATCGACAGCCTGGGGATAGAAGCATTGCAAATCAAGGCAGACAGAGACGGGACCACATTGCAACCCAATACTTTAGCAGGTATGTGGTAACTGTCACCACACTCACTGATGTCACACAAACAGAGCCCAGGTGTGTAGTGGAACAAACAAAACCTTTTTATTAGTGAACTAAATGTTGAAAGAAAAATTCTGTCCGTAAGGGGCTGCACATGTCCTATTTTTATGAGGACACATTGACTTCATGTGCCTCATGAGTCATGCTGTCTTATGGCCTACACCCTCCTCCTTGTTCGCACAGCATGGCTCATCCCAGGTGTGTCTGCTGACCCCTGACGTGCACTTCCACTCCTCAGCACGCGTGAGTCACTTGCAGACACACTGCTGATAGTGGACCCCTCCACACTGTCCTGAGGGGTCTCACCTGTGCCCCTTGCCACCTGCCTGGCTTCCAACATGTCCACAGCGTGGCTGATGCAGCCTAGTCCCTGTGCCACATCCCCAGCAAAGTGGACAAGTTCGACCTGCAGACTCACGGTCCGTCTTGACAGACCAGTAGTGTTAGTGGCAAGACGCCCAATGGACGCTGCCATGCGGTCAAAGCGTGTGACCAGGTGGCGCTCCCTGCGCCTTGCGGGGTGTCTACCACCCACTAGTTCTGTCACTAGTTGGACTGGGTGAGTTCGCTCACATTGTCATTGAGTCTTGTGAACTGCAAGTTCACATCAGCCAGGCCATGGGTCATGTTATTTTCAAGTCTGTGCAAAGCACCTGATATCAACCGCAATTGTCTATTTTGCAGGCGCTGACCGGTAAGGAGGGATGCCTCGACTACAGACATTGCTGCCTCCCCTATCTCCTCCTGGGGCACCGTCTGAACCTGGCATCTGCGTCTGCGACGTGGTTGTGCTGCTGGCTCTGGACGTCTTACTGTGGGGCTGGGGCCAGGGGTCGTGTGTTCTTCCTCCATGTCCTGCACTTGTTCTGGAGGGAACTGTGGTGGTGTCGTGCTGGGCCCTGGAATATCAGCTGCAGCCTCCTGCACTGCCTGTGGCCTGTTGTCTCCTCCCTGGATGGTGTGGCTGCTGGGGGTGTCGTGTGGGAGACCTGTGGGACATAGGGAACACACTGTCAGTCTCTCACATCTGTTGTATGCCACATAATAAACAATTGCCTATTTGCTGACTACTCTACTACATTGCCCATAATGCACCATTCTAGTGGTTGCTAGTCTGGAATGGAGCTAGTCTGGTTGTGCCTGCTGCTGTGTACTGGGAGAGTGTGGATACTGCATTGGTAGGTGTGAATGCATATTTCATGGTACTCAATTTTGGCTGTCCCTTGCGCAGAAGTGTCCAATGCTCCAATTCCTTACACGGCCTCAGGCTCCTGTGTATGCTCCACCAATTCCTCCATGGCTGCGGGTGGTGGGATGGTGGATGGGCCTCCTCCTGTGCCCCTCATTTCCCTGGGGCGCTCTGCCACCCTCTCCTTTGTTCTGGAGCGCAGGTCGTACCACCTTTTTTAAATTTCATCCAGGGTTCGGTGGCTCACCCCAATGGCATTGATCCGGTCCTGGATTTGCAGCCAGATCTTCTTCTTCTCAGTGTCTGGGACATTCAGGGCTGCCTTGCCAAAAAGTTGGTCATGGTGCTGGCAGCATTCTTCTGTTAGCACCTCAAGTTCTTTCTCAGAAAACTTGAGTTTTCTTTTCCTCCCTCCACTGCCTGTGTCCTCCATGGTAGCAGCAGCTCCTCTCTCCTGGTTGTTGCACAGCAGTTTGAAAAGCGTGTGGTCCTCCCTCCTCCCAGGTGTATTTGATGACTTCCTGGTTCTAATGTCATCAGCAAGAGCCAGGAAATGTTTTTCCAACTGTAATGCTGCACCTGCATGCAATTTGCAGGCCAGTTGCAATTTGCGACACCCGACTCGCAAATTGCGAGTTCGCTTTTGCGAGGTCACAAAAAGCGACCTCGCAAAAAGCGAACTCGCAAACTGCAGTGCAACATCATTTGCGAATCACAAATTGGTGTTGCTTTTTTTTCTTGGATCCCATTTTGCGAGTCGGAAATTGCGATTCGCATTGAATCGCAATTTCCGACTCCCACATTTTTTCCTACCTACATCTGGCCCTAAAAGTGCCGGTGTCATAATTACATCCCCTATTCTTCCCAAGAGCTCCCATTCAAAGTATTAAATATTTACACAAAAACATTTGTGCACATCTGTATTAGCTGTATACAAAAGGCACAAAATATGGTGCATACCATCTTCCAAGGGAAAATATTCCCATAGGGAGGTTCTTGAACTTCTAACTGAGAGGAAATATAACGAAGTGAATTGTTAGTCCACTTCGCAGGAAAGTATTTTCCCATGGAATTCGTTTATTCAGTCCTTTATTAACCATATCAAAGAAATAAATCCAAAAAACTTCCCTTTTCTTTCTGAATTTATCCTGTTCAACATGAACTGTAGTCATTTTTTCCAATATAATCCATTGCAGTTCCTTTTCATGGTGTTGTTTTTCAATACAATGGTCTACTAAGGGAGTTTCAAGGCATTTATGTCTAATCGCTGATTTGTGTTCACTAAAGCGCACTCCAAACTGACGTCCTGTTTCTCCTATATAACCCGGATGACAAGGACATAGGATACAATAAATGACATTACAAGTTTGACAGTTTATCAAGTTTTTTAAACAAATTGTTTTGTTATTGTACTTAAATATATCAGAAACTATTGCCTGGATGCAGAACCTTCCTACGCACTAGGTGATGCACTACCACTCACAATGCTAGTCACCAGGCCATGGACAGTAATACCTAACGCCAATAGCAGTATACCTGAGCCCCACAGATCCCTGCCTAGTAGTAGATGCCCACTAGCATGTTTGGGGGTGGAGTGCATCAGCCCCTGCCCAACATGGAGCCTAACCTGCAATGTCCGGCCTGGCCTAGGGGCAACCAAAGGCCCACATCTCTGACCCAGAGACCACACCACCACTCACAATTTACAGATTTTGAAACTGTACTCACCCCCTCGTGGCTGCTGTGATGCCCTCAAGCGCCCATCCAGCTCCGTATAGGCCACCGCCAGTATGCGGCACATCAGGGGGGTCAAGGTTCAACGGGCACCCCTTCCTCGTTGGGAGGCCATCCCCAGCTGGGCCTTCACCATCTTACTTGCCCAGCATCCCAGGTCCTCCCTCCATTTGCGACAGTGGGTGCACCGTCTGCCGTAGACCCCCAGGGTCCGCACGTCCTTGGTGATGGCACACTATATACCATTTTTTTTGATGAGCGCTGCCCTGCAGAAAAATGAAAATGGAAAAAGGGATCAGTCATACCGTCCGGCCTGTTACACCCATGGCCCACCATATCCCTCCTATACCCTTGCGCACATACATTGACCACCATACATGCTGCACGCTGCCCTGGAATCCTCCCCCACCCCGTTACATGAGGCCTTCACACACATCACACGATGCATTCATGATCCATGCATCGTGCCTACAGTGTACTCACCTCTTGGTCTGGAGGCCCGTAAAGCAATCGGTACTGGGGTAGGACCCCATCCACCAGTTTCTCCAACTCGATAGCGGTTAAGACAGGGGCCCTTTCCCCAGTGACACAAGCCATGGTCGGTTCCAGACACAGGTCACTTCAGCACTTGCAGTGTAGGCCCTCACCTGTTGAAAGTCAGGTAGCAGGTGAGTGAACAGATAGAAAATGTCGGTCACGTCCGCGGCGGTGCGTACCGTCACCGCCGGCGTACATTACCATTGGCCACTGTAACCCATCGGGCCCAATGCTAACCAATGATTAGTTGCACTGCGGTACTCGACCGCCTCCCACAACGGTGCACAACGTCAGCAGAATAACCGCATTTCCATCTGTCCCTCCACAGAGGACAGGCGTCCGCCATTTCAGGGGGGCAGGCCATGGCAACTAACTGCGTCACAGCCGACATAAGCACGTTTTGGGAATAAACATAAAGATACTGGCCCTCATTACAACATTGGCGGTAAATGCCACCTACCGCCGTGCTGACAGCTGCCAACATACCGTGACCGTGGCCGTATACCTCTACGGGTATTATGACCCACATAGAGAAATCGACCACTATACAGACACCCACACAAGTCCGCCAGCCCAAAGGTTAGTGATAAACTGGCGGTAGCAAAACCCACACAGTTACGCCAACAGAAATACGCCCACAGCATCATGACCCGTGAATCACTGCAGCGGTCATTCAACCGCAGTAAACCATTGGCGGTGCAGACCGCCGCACTCATAATACACACACACTAACAAAACAGCACCACATTGGAAAATTCAAACTACACACACCTGACACACATACACACACCACACCCACACACCCATAACACTATAAAACACACACCCACATTACCCACAAACCTTTATGATCCAAAGAATTTGACAACTGAGAGAGAGACAAGCCAGGAGCACCCACTGAATCTGAGCCACAGAACACCATCACCCATACACCATCCAGGAACCTCACAGCACCACCCCAACACATCGCCCCAAACACCCTCACACATACCACTCACACTACACCCATGGCACCCCAAAGACACCCCAGGTTCTCTGAGGAGGAGCTAAGGGTCATGGTGGAGGGAATCATCCGGGTAGAGCCACAGCTATTCGGATCACAGGTGCAGCAGACATCTATTGCTAGGAACATGGAGCTATGGCAGAGAGTCGTGGACAGGGTCAATGCCGTGGGACAGCACCCCAGAACAAGGGATGACATCAGGAAGAGGTGGAACGACCTACGGGGGAAGGTGCGTTCCGTGGTTGCAAGACACCTGGTAGCTGTACAGAGGACTGGTGGTGGACCCCCACCTCCTCCCCCACAAGTAACAACATGGGAGGAGCAAGTCTTGGCGATCATGCATCCTGAGGGCCTGGCAGGAGTAGCAGGAGGACTCAACTCTGCTAAGTCAAATCTTTAATACTATATCCCCCACCCTATCTGCATGCATTCACATACCCCTACCCTCACCCCCATCACTCAACCACCTCACATATACCACACTATCACAACCCACCCATCCCAATACCAGACCCTGCATGCAACACCAATGCATAGACACCCATCACAGACCTGCATGGACACCCATCACCACAGCATGCACACTAGTGCAATCACTTAGCCAAACCAAGCACAACTCACACAAGCCAAAGCTGCCTTGCTAATAACAACCACAGAGGGAAACATATCCATGCACAGGATGGCACACACAGATACAATAACACTGCATTCACATCCCCACAGGACCCCCACTCAACGTCACCGGAGAGGAGGTGCCTCCAACATCCAGCCCCCCCCCCCAGAAGAGGCCCACAGTGATGACAGCAGCCCTGCACGCCAGGATCACGATGACCAACCTGCCCCATCAGGGACCTCTTGACAGTCGGGTACCCTGCCACAGTCCAAGCCACCACAGAGCCTCCCCCCTCAGGAAACACCAGCACTGCACCCACCCAGCGGGCCCATACCTCTGTCCCCAGGACACATCAATCAGAAGTGTGTCCACCACTACAGGGACCCCAGGCAATCCCACAAACCCAAGACAATCAGAGACCTGGGGTCAGTGGCAGTGGGCACACGGTTCAGGGGACAGAAGCACAGGACAACAGGGAAGCTGGGAGGACTGCTGTGCGAAAGGGGGAGGATAGGCCCAGGGAACCCACTCTCCACAAGGCACTTGCAGGGATCCCGGGAGCACACCACCATTCCTAGGAGACCATGGGACAGATACTGTACAAGTTGCAGGAGACCAAGCGGCTGCAGGAGGGACAGTACCTGGGGATCAGGGAGGACATGAAAGACCAGCACCCCACCACCTGCAGAAGGAGAACCACCCCGCAAATGGTCCCTATGATCCAGGCAGAAGCCAGAGAACATTGCCAAGTCCCATACCAGGAAATAAGACTCTCATTATTGTCACCCTTGTGTCCAACTCTGTCACCGTGTCCACCTTGAACTGCCATTGCTCCCCTTCCTATGCCCCCTTGGAAAATGCACCTGTGACACAAATAGACTGGACTCTACCCTGGACTTTCCTCCATCAGCAACACAGCCTATTGCAATGCCCCCTCAACTTATTATCACCTAAATAAACACCCTTGGAATAAATACATGTGTGGAGTCTGTCAATTGATTGAAATATGTATTCGTTTAACAAGCTGTAAACATTGCATTTCTAATCTACTGTAATATTAACATAGATATAACCTGTAGTGGGCAGCAGTAAACACACCAGGAGCCAGAGTGGGGCACAGAGATCTGAAAATAGAGATGACAAAGGGTACAGTAAGTGGCCATAGACATAGGGAAATCAGGCTGCCATGTTAAATGTCAAACAGAAAACTGCAATGGAAGGTGAAGTTACAGTGTCTTACCTGTGTGTCACTGGAAGTACTGTTGAATGAGTGTACATCTGTTGTTCACATCTTCTTCCTCTGCCTCCTCTTCGTCACTGTCCACAAGCTCCACCGCTGCCACAAGACCATCCTCCTGCAGAAAAGGCACCTGGTGTCTCAAGGCCAGGTTGTGCAACATGCAACGATGATCTGGCACACCTTCCTGGGTGAGTAGTACAGGGATCCACCTGTTAGATGGAGGCACCGGAATCTGGCCTTCAAGAGGCCAAAGGTTCTCTTAATTATCCTCCTTGTTCGCCCATGTGCCTGATTGTAACGTTTCTTTGCCCTTTTCCTGGCATTCTGCACTGGGGTCAGTAGCTATGAGAGGTTGGGTTAACCAGATTCACTGTAAATATCGAGGGATACCAGTTAGCCACACACTCACCTTTAGGGCCAAACCCACACCCATATACCTACATCAACTGGGTGGGGACCATGGGCTCACCTATTAGCCACACCCGGTGCCTCTGGAGTTGAGACATGACATATGGAATGCTGCAATTGCTCAAGATAAAGGCATCATGCACAGAGCCAGGATAGTTGGCATTCCCATGGGAGATGTACTGGTCCACCAAACACACCATCTCCACATTCAGCGAGTGAAAGTTGTTTCTATTCCTGAACATTTGTTCATTTCTCCGGGGGGGGGGGGACAGATGCAATATGTGTACCATCAATGGCACCAATGATGTTGGGGATATGGGGATATGTCCCAGGGCATAAAAGTCAGCCTTCACTGAGGCCAAATCATTCACCTGGGGGAATACGATGTAGCTACGCATGTGTTTCAGCATGGCAGACAACACTCTGGCCAGCACGTTGGAGAACATTGGCTGAGACATCCCTGATGCCATGGCCACTGTCGATTGGAAGGAACCACTTGCCAGGAAATGGAGCACTGACAGGACCTGCATTCGAGGGGGGATACCTGTGGGCTGACGGATAGCTGAAATCAGGTTTGGCTCCAGTTGGGCACACAGTTCTTGGATTGTGGCCCTATCAAGTCTGTAGGCCAGGATAATGTGCCTGACCTCCTTTTTCGCCAGGTCCACCAGGGGTCTGTACACGGGGGATGTCTCCATCTCCTATTCATCCTCAGCGGTTGAACTCTAGGATGAAAAACAGTGAGCAGAGGGTCATATTCACACATATGTTAAAATAAAATGCATTTCTTCCTTTACAGAAACAGTATGTGAATTCAAGAGTCAGTTGATGTGCCAATGTCTGCTGTGACGCAGTTAGGTGCCATGGCCTGTGCCCCCCCGAAATGGGGCCTGCCTGACCTGTGAGGAGAGACAAGTGGAAATGAGGTAATTCCGCTGGAGTCGGGCGCTGTTGCGGTCGCTTTGGTTATCATTGGGCCCTATGGGTTCCAGGAGCCAAAGGCGATGTACGCCGGTGGAGACAGTACGCACCGCCATGCACGTGACCACCATTTTCTATCTGTTCACTCACTTGCTACCTGATCTTCAACAGGAGAGGACCTACACTGCAAGTGCTGCTGTGACCTGTGTCTGGAAGCGAAAATGGCTCGAGTGTCTGGGGAAAATGCCCCCACCCTCACTTCGGAGGAGTTGGAGAGACTGGTGGATGGGGTCCTACTCCAGTACACTTTACTCTCTGGTCCTCCAGACAAACAGGTGAGTACACTGTAAGCATGATGCATGGGCCATGAATGTAGGGATTGCTGTGTGTGTAAGCGTCATGTAGGGGGTGCTGAGGGGTCCTGGACAGAGTGCTGCATGTCTGGTGGTCAATGTCTGTGCATAAGGGGATAGTAGCGATATTGTGGGCCATGAGTGTAACAGTCCGGACGGTATGAATAATACCTTTTCTGCTGTATTTTTTCTGCAAGTCAGCACCCATCAGAAAAAGGGTGATTGGCGTGTCATCGCCAAGGAGGTGCGGACCCTGGGTGTCTTTGACAGGCGGAGCACCCACTGCCGCAAACGGTAGGAGGACCTGCGCCGCTGGGCAAGGAAGACGGCGGAGGCCCAGCTGGGGCTGGCATCCCAACGAGGAAGGGGTGTCCGTCATACCCTGACCCCCCTGATGTTCCACTTCCTGGCGGTGGCCTATCCGGAGTTGGATGGACGCTTAAAGGCATCACAGCATCCACAAGGGGGTGAGTACGGATTCAGAATCATGACTTTGCCCGAATTAAAATTTTACCTGGGTGGGGGATGTGGGCTGTGGGTGCCCTTAGGCCAGGGTGAACTGGCAGGGTAGGTCCCTTGTTGGGCAGGCTCTGAAGCACTCCAACTCCAATGGTGTTAGTGGGCATCAACTACTGGGCAGGGACCTGTTGGTTTCAGGTGTACAGCTAATGGCGTTAGGCAATGTACCCCATGGGCTGGTGACTAGCATTGTAACTGGTAGTGCATGGCCTAGTGTATAGGGCCCGATCCCTGTATGTTGTGTGTTGTGTACGCCAACGGTCGTGTTGTTGCTGGCATTGACCAACTGTATCCTCTGTCTCTCCCCCTCTATTTGTTTTGTCACCCTGTCCTTGTGCATTAGCATCATCTGGCAGAGGAGCAGAGGCACCGGCGACGGAAGGGAGCTGCATCCCAGATGGGCCTGGAGGCCGAATCCACCGACAGGGAGGGCACCAGTGGGACGGAGGGCAGGGGGAACACCATGATAGAGACAGGAGGGGACATTACCGACAGCGACTCCTCCTCCGATGGAAGCTCCCTGGTGGTGGTGGACACATCTGTGCCCATCCCAACAACAGGTACAGCCGCCACCCCTGTACCAGTACCGCCCTCCCAGCAGCCCCTCAGCGTGTTTCCCGTGCCCCCTCACCCAGGAAAGTGGGCATCTCCTTCACCCCAGGCACCTCAGGCCCTGCCCCAGCCAGCCCTGCTGCCCTCAGTGAGGAGGCTATTGACCTCCTGAGATCCCTCACTGATGGGTAGTCAACCATACTGAATGCCATCCAGGGTGTCGAAAGGCATTTGCAACAAACAAATGCATACCTGGAGGGCATTCACTCTGGCGTAGCGGCCCAACGGAGAGCATGTCAGGCTCTCGCCTCCGCACTGATGGCAGCCATTTTCCCCTGTCTCCAGCCTCCTCCCTCCAACTTCCTCTACCCAGTCCCAATCCCCTCAACCCCAAACTATCACAAGCACACCTTCAGATGAGCAATCACCCAAATCAACATACAGAAGATGCTCAGGCAAACACAAGCACCACACACCATCTCACAGGCACTCACACAAGCACCATCCCCATGCAGACACACCAACATCCACTGCCTCCACTGTGCCTCCCTCCTCCTCGTCCTCCACCTCCCTCCCAGTAGCATTTCCACTCACACCTGCATGCACTACATCCTCATCTACTACCTCCATCACCAGCACACGGATCACTACACGCCCCTCACTGGCAGTCACTACCCCCACATCCATGCCCATGTCCCCTTTGCCCTCTCCCACTGTGTCTGTGACCCCTCCTCCCAAAGTACACAAACGCAAGCACACACGCACCCAACAGCCATCCACCTCACAACAGCATCCAGCTCATGCACCTGCACCCAAAAACAACAGACTGACACGTCCTACAACCACTCGCTCTGCCTCCACTCCCAAACCTTCACCTTCTTCCCTTCACAGTGTCCCTAAGAAGCTTTTCTTTGCCAAAATTGACCTCTTCCCTACCCCTCCCCCCACCTTCCTTCACATCGGGCCAGGGTGGCAAGAACCCAGCCCAGCACCTCAGCCACCCAGTCCACATCCGCTGTGGTTTCTGCAGCTGTGAGAGGCTCGAAGGAGGCACCTGTCAGCCCAGCCAGTGTGCCACCAATACCTGCCAAGCCCAAGAAGGTTCCGCCACCTGGCAAGGGCAAAAAGGGGACAGCATCCAGCAAGGGGAAAGAGGCACAACCAGCCAGCAAGGCCAAGTCAAAGACTCCAGCTGGCAGAAGCAAGGAGGCACCACCATCTGCCAAGGGCAGGAAGGGGTACAGAACCTCAACCATGGCACTTCAGCTGTCCGAGACTGCTGGTGAAGGCCTGGAGGCTACCACCACAACCCCCAGCACCGCCACCTGCAGCACGGCCAGCACTGCCACCTGCATTACCACAAGCAGCACCACTGCCAGCAGCAGCAGCCATAATGGGCAGCCGTCCAAGGCTGCAGGTGAAGGCCTGGAGGCTACCACCACAACCTCCAGCACCGCCACCTGCACCGAAGCCAGCACCGTCACCTGTACCGCAGCCAGCACTGCCACCTGCCCTGCCGCAAGCAGCGCCACTGCCAGCAGCAGCAGCCCCAGTGGGCAGCCGTCCGAGGCTGCAGGTGAAGGCCTGGAGGATACCACCACCACTACCAGCACCGCCACTTGCAGTGCAACTGTGATTCACTGAGCAGCCTTCACCACCGGAGAGAAGTGTGTAGTGGTGACTACATAGGCTGCACTGCGTCCTGGCCCCTGCAAAAGCTGTTGTTGTGACACCGAGGTGAGAGACTGTGACCTTGCACTCTAAAAGATCTGCATCACAGTGCGCAAAGCCCCCTCCTAAACCAGTGGAAGAAGGCATCCACTCACCCCCTCCTTGCCAGGATGAAGCACGCTGGACACAAGACCCCCCCAGATCCACTGGAAGAAGGCATTCACAAGAGAGACGGTGACTTTGTACTCCCCATGACCAAGCAGTGGGCATCGAGCCCCCTCCAGGAGCAGTGGTGTTGTACCATCTTCCGGCTGAGGTGCCCCCCATTCCCTGTCCCCCTGAGGTGCCTGTGTGTTTTCGACCTGATGCCCCAGCAGTGTTCTCTCCATATTTAGGCAGGAGTAAAGTGTGGGCTTGGCCTATGTGTGACAATTTTTGAGTGGGCATTGTCCTGCATTTTGTATATATTGTATATATTGTACATACTGTTTTAGCTTTATGAACGTATTTCTAAGTGTTAGAAATTGGGTTTCTGGTTGGCTAGGGTATGCACCTCAGCCAGGCAGAACTTACCCACTCTAGTCAGGGCAAGGGAGTTACACGTCCAAGATAACCCCTGCTCACCCCCTTGGTAGCTTGGCACGAGCAGTCAGGCTTAACCCAGAGGCAATGTGTAAAGCGTTTGCACAACACACACAACACACGTGACGCAATATCCCCACCACAAAGGAAACACAACACCAGATTATATGAAAATATACTGTATTGTACACAAGGCAATTATCAGACCAAACATCACATATCAGTACTATCCTGCTACCTTAGCAGTTGTCAGAACGTTACACATTAGTTACTCTGCAACCTAGCAGTAGTCACACATAACACACAGGTTACTCAGTATTCTGCAACATAAGCCGTAGTCAGGAAAACACGTTATTACATCACAGCACTTGTCATAAGAATATCATAAATTGCCCATAGTAGGAACATTAGAAAACATATGGCAAGTTAGAAAAACATATTAGCAAGCATGTCAATTAAAGGAACATTTGCATACACATATGCAAAAACATCAAACGCAGGTAGGCAATATATGAATCAAACAAAAGTCTATAGAAAGAACTTTGGATTGCAACTATATTGGTCCTTTAAACAGTACCTGGTTGGATGAAGGCACCTCCAGTGCCTAGAAGGCGAACAATGGGGCCCCCGGCGCTCCTATGCGCAAAATGGGGGCCTCTGACATCCTTTTGAGTAGAAGAAGGTGGCACGCACCTCCTCTAGACCATTGACGGTCCCCTCCGGGGACCGTGATTACTGGGGGCCATCCAGGAAGCGCTTTTCAATGCGCTAAGGCCATACTTATAGCCCAGGTTGCGGCGCTGATTCCAGCATGAAACAGGTGCCTCGAAGTGCCTGAGGGCACAGAAGAGCGCTCTCTCAGCGCAAAGGGGATATCAAGGCAGCACTCCTTGTGCAGGGAAAAGTTACTGGGGTCAGGGGCCATGGTACCCTGCCCCTGGGAACAATGAAGCAGGAAGGAGCACAAGGCTGGTGGGTCCAGCTACAGGCCAGCACAAGGGGTGCAGATGATGGCAGTTCCTCCTAGTGCCCAGGCAGGTCACAGGTTAGCACAGCAGCAGCAGTCCAAGGCGGTTTCCTGGTGAGTCCATTCAGCAGCATCTTGTGTCCAGGTTCAATTTCCAAGAGTGTTCAAATTGTTGGGAAAATTCCCCTGTACTTATAGTCAGTTCTTACAGTGTTTTACAATGGTAGGGAGAGGAGGTTCCAGTCAGTTACAACTGGTTCTGGGAGTGCCCCCTCTCTCCTTTCAGCACAGGCTCCAAACATCAGTGGGGGGTTAACGACCCTATTGTGTGAGGCCAGGGCACAGTCTTTACAAATGCAGGTGTGCCCCGCCTCTCCCTTCTCTCAGCCCAGGAAGACTATTCAGTATGCAGATGCACCTCTGTGACACCTCCACCCTCCCTGTGTACAGGCTGTCTGAAAAGTATGCATAAAGCCCCAACTGTCACTCTGCCCAGACGTGGATTGGAGTCAAGCTGCAAAACACCAGAGTCATAAGTACAGATAAATGCGCACTTTCTAGAAGTGGCATTTCTGTGATAGTAATAAAAAATACACCCACACCAGTAAGCAGTATTTATTATCACCATCACAACCATACCAAACACGCCTACGCTACCCCTCATAAATCAGACAATACCCCTTACACATAAGGCAGGGCATTTCTAATGCAATCCTATGAAAAGGCAGCACTCACAGCAGTGAGACACCAAGTTAGGCTGTTTGTCACTACCAGGACAGGCCATGCAATATGGCACATGTCCTGCCTTTCTACATACATGGCACCCTGCCCATAAGGCTAGCTAGAGCGTACCTTAGGGGTGACTTACATGTAGTAAAAGGGGAGTCCTGGGCCTGGCAAGTAAGTTTAGATGCCAGGTTCCTGTGGCAGAAAACTGCGCACACAGGCCCTGCGCTACCAGGCCTGAGACAGGTTTAAAAGTCTACTTCAGTGGGTGGCGCAATCTGCGCTGCAGGCCCACTAGTAGTATTTAATTTACAGGCCCTGGGTATAGAGATACCACTGTACAAGGGACTTATAGGTAAATTAAATATGCCAATTAGGTATAAGCCAATCATACCAACTTTAGATGGGAGAGCACCTGCACTTTAGCACTGGTCAGCAGTGATAAAGTGCTCAGAGTCCTAGAGCCAACAGCAAGAGTTCAGAAAAACCAGGAGGAAGGAGGCAAAAAGACTGGGGATGACCCTGCATAAGGCCAAAAGTCCAACACTAAGTATTACTAATATAACACTCATTTTACTCCATTCCTTTTGTCCTTGCGTTATTCCTGAGGGTTACGGGGTGTATATGTAATGTTGCAGCATGTGTTTGTGTGTATGGTGTTGTGAGTGAGGGTGGGGGTGTTGCGTGTTGCGTGTGTGTGTCACTCTCTTCCCCCCGTGTGCTAGGTGCAGTACTCACCATGGTCATCGTCGACGGCGTTCATGCTCCTGGTGTTTGAGAAGATATACCAGCATGGGGAAAACCTGCAGCTTGGGCTCCATGGCGTCCTGGTTCTTCCTTGAGTGTCGAGAGGTGAGTCATTTCCCTTCAGAGTACTGTTTCCGCCATGCTTTTGATGGCGTTGGTACCGCTCCGGAAAATCTGGTGGATGGGCGGGTTGTAATTGAGTGGGTGGTACATTTTTCTTCCATCTAGCTGTTGGCAGTTACCGCCGCAGTGTTTGTTGCTACCGCCATGGTGGTCGGAGTGTTAAAGTGGCTGTATGTGTTGGCGGTTTCCGCCGTGGTCATGATTCCATTTTCTTTACCGCCGGCCTATTGGTGGTGTTAACGCCGCTTTAACACCGCCTGCCAGGGTTGTAATGATGTCCACTGTTTCTGTCACAACATGCAATGCATTGTACATTGAGGAAAGGTTTACAACTGACCAGATGCTCCTCGTTTTGCCCTCTAGAGTACAACCGCTGAGTATGAATAGGAGATGGAGACATCCCCTGTGTACAGGCCCCCGGTGGACTTGGCAACAATGGAGGATAGGCACATTATCCGCACCTACAGACTTGATAGGGCCACAGTCCAAGAGCCCAATTGGAGCCAGACCTGATCTCAGCTATCCGTCACCCCACTGGGATACCCCTCTTGTGCAAGTCCTATCTGTGCTCCATTTCATGGCAACTGGTTCTTTCCAAGTGACAGTGGGCTTGGCAGCAGGAATGTCACAGCCAATGTTTTCAATAGTGCTAACAAGAGTATTGTCTGCCCTGATGAAACACATGTGCAGCTACATTGTTTTCCCCCAGGTGGAGGATTTGGCCACAGTGAAAGCAGATTTCTATGCAATGGGAAATATCCCCAATGTTATTGGGACAAGTGATGGTACACATATTGCCTTTGCCCCCCAACCCCCCCCCGGAGAACTGAACAGGTGTTCAGTAATCGAAAGAGCTTTCATTCTATGAATGTGCTGATAGTGTGCCTGGCGGACCGGTACATCCCCCATGTGAATGCAAAGTATTCTGGGTCTGTGCATGATGCCTATATCCTGAGGAATAGCAGCATTCCATATGTGATGGCTCAACTCCAGAGGCACCGGGTGTGGATAGTAGGTGAACCCATGGTCCCCACCCAGTGTATGTTGGTATATGGGTGTGGGGTTGGCCCTAAGGGTGAGTGTCGGCTAACAGGTATCCCTCGATATTTACAAGTGACTCTGGATACCTAAACCTCTCATGGCTACTGACCCCAGTGAGGAATCCCAAAACAAGGGCAGAGGAATGTTACAATGAGGCACATGTGCGAACAAGACAAATTATAGAGCGAACCTTTGGCCTCTTGAAGGCCAGGTTTTGGTGCTTCCATCTAACAGGTGGATCCCTGTGCTACTCACCCAAGAAGGTCTGCCATATCATCGTGGCATGTTGCATGTTACGTAACCTTGCCTTGAGAAGCCAGGTGCCTTTTCTGCAGGAGGATGAGGCTGGAGATGGGCATGTGGCAGCGGTGGAGCCTGTGGACAGTGAAGAAGAGGAGGCAGAGGATGAGGATGTGGACAACAGAACATCTATCATTTGACAGTACTTCCAGTGACACACAGGTAAGACACTGTAACATCATCTTCCATTGCAGTTTTGTGATATAAATTGTCACTGGCAGGCTGCTGTTCCCACTACTATCGCCACTTACTGTACCCTTTGACATGTCTATTCACAGATATTTGTGCCCTACTCTGGCTCCTGGTGTATTGACTGCAGCACAATGCAGGTCATACCTTTGTATACATTACTGTACAGTCTACTTGCAATGTCTACAGATTGTAAACGGAAAACATACTTCAATCATTTGGCATACTACATACTTGTATTTTTTAAAGTGGTGTTTATCTACTTGCTGAAAATATAATGAGGATGTGCAGTGGGCTTGGGTGATGGTGGAGGAATGTCCAGGATAGAGTCCATTCTATGTGGATCACAGGTTCATTGCCCAAGGGGGCATAGAAAGTGGAGCAATGGCAGTTCAAGGTGGAAAGGATGACAGAGTGGGACACAAGGGTGACATTCAGGAGAGTCTTATTTCCTGGCAGGGGTCTTGGAAATGTTCTCTGGCTTCTCCCTGGATCGCAGGGGCTGCTTGTGGGGTGGTTCTCCTTCTGCAGGGGGTGGGATGCTGGTGGCCTGTTGTTCCTGTGGTGGGGCCTCCTGTCCACTAGCGTCAGTGGTGTTGGAGGGCTGTTCATCAGTGTGGCTAGTGTCAGGGGCCTGTTGGTGTGCCACTGTCCCTTCTGCAGCTGCTGGGTCTCCTGCAGCTTGGCCAGTATCTGGCCCATCGTCTCCTGGGAATGGTGGTATGCTCCCAGGATGTTGGTGAGTGCCTCGTGGAGAGTCGGTTCCCTGGGCCTGTCCTCCCCCTGTCGCAGAACAGTCCTCCCAGCTTCCCTGTTGTCCTGTGCCTCTGTCCCCTGAACCGTGAGCCCACTGCCACTGACCCCAGGTCCCTCATCGTCCTGTGTTTGTGGGGTTGCCTGGGGTCCCTGTAGTGGTGGTCACACTGTTGATTGACATGTCCTGGGGACAGAGGGATGGGCCCGCTGGGTGGGTGCTGTGCTGGTGTTTCTGAGGGGGAGGCTCTGTGGTGGTATGGGACTGTGGCTGGGTAACCAACTGTTCAGTGGTCCCTGATGGACCAGGTTGGTCATCCAGATCCAGGCGTCCAGAGCTGCTGTCATCACTGTGGGCCTCTTCTGTGGGGGGACTGGATGTTGCTGGCACCTCCTCTCCAGTGACGTTGGGTGTGGGATCTGTGAGGATGTAAATGCAGTGTTATTGTTTCTGCATGTGGCATCTTGTGCATTGGTGTGTTGCCCTGTATGGTTGTGAGTGCCCTGTGAGCTTTCCCTTGTGTGAGTAGTTATTTTGTGGGCTAGGTGACTCTCTCTAGTGTGCATGCTGTGGTGATGGATGTCAATGCAGGTCTGTGAGTGGTGTCCATGCATTGGGGAGCATGCAGTGCTGGGTACTGGGATGGGTGGGTTGTGATGGAGGGGTGTGTGGGAGGGTGAGGGTGTCAGTATGTGATGGCATGCAGGGAGGGTGGTGAATGTAGGAAAGGTTTGACTTACCAGAGTCCAGTCCTTCTGCTTCTCCTGCTAGCCCCTCTGAGTGCAGTGTTGCCAAGACTTACTCCTCCCATGTTGTTAGTTATGGGGGAGGAGGTGGGGGTTCACCGCCAGTCCTCTGTACAGCTATCTGGTGTCTTGCAACCACGGAATGCACCCTTCCCCGTAGGTCGTTCCACCTCTTCCTGATGTCATCCCTTGTTCTTGGGTGCTGTCCTACGCCATTGACCCTGTCCACGATCCTAGCAATGGATGTCTGCAGCACCTGTGATCTGAATAGCTGTGGCTTTTCCCGGATGATTTCCTCCACCATGACCCTTAGCTCCTCCTCTGAGAACCTGGGGTGTCTTTGTGGTGCCATGGGTGTAGTGTGAGTGGTGTGTGTGAGGAGATGTGGGGTGATGTGTTGGGATGTGTGCTGTAAGGTGTGTGGACGGTGTATGGGTGATGGTGTTCTGTGGCTCTGGTTCTGTGGGTGCTCTTGGTGTGTCTCTCTCTCAGTTGTCAATTTCTTTGAGTCGTAAAGGGATGTGGGGGTGTGTTTTATAGTGGTATGGGTGTGTGGGTGTGGTGTGTGTATGAGTGCCAGGTGTGTGTAATTTGAATTGTCCAATGTGGTGTTGTTTTGTTTGGTTGTGTGTATTTTGAGCATGGTGCTATGTTCCGCTAATGGTTTACCGCGGTTGAATGTCCACTATGATGATTCATGGGTCATAATGCTGTGGGCGTAGTTCTGTTGGCGTAACGGTGTGGGTTTTGGTACTGCCAGTTTAGCACTGACCTTTGGGCTGGCAGACTTGTGTTTGTGTCCGTATAGCGACAGATTGCTATGTGTGTCATAATCTGGGTAGCGGTATACCGCCGCAGTCGCAGTATGTTGGCAGTAGTCGGCATGGCGGTGAGCGGGACTTACCGCCAATGTCATAATAAGGGCCAAAATATGCTCCTTGTTTAGGACAATATCCTGTT
Source organism: Pleurodeles waltl (assembly GCF_031143425.1). Lineage (NCBI taxonomy): Eukaryota > Metazoa > Chordata > Amphibia > Caudata > Salamandridae > Pleurodeles > Pleurodeles waltl. Next base: position 409,889,010 of record NC_090438.1, read on the forward strand.
TATGAGAAAAAAGTATTACGTCCTTAGCAGAAATTGTCAAGAGAAGCAAAAGAGATTATTCAAAAGTCTGAAAGTACAGCTACAGAAAAAGGTGTTAAGAAACAGAAATTGGAAAAAGATAGAGGTGTGGTTGGTTACCCAGTTTGCTAACAAAGCTGGTGTTAACTGCTCTGTGCTAATGTTGTTTTGAATGTTTTTTTCCATCTCCCACATGTTGTAAATGCAATCCAGGATAAACCAAGGAACACACTGTGTACAGCACTCTTTAATTGCCTTAAACGGTTTTCTTGTAACAGAACTGTTATACAAAGTACTTCAGGAATTAGAGATGTCGTAAAAAAATATAGTCACTCTTTTGTATTTACTCTGCGTGCTCAACAGGATGCACAGGAGTTTATTATGGTGAGTCTTAGAACTTTATAAGAAGAAAATCTGAATATTGAAGATATATTTGTCTTCAGTTATACATGGAATCAGGAGTGTGAAGCTTGCTCTTTCACCTTTGCCACTGAAATTCAATAAGAGCGATTTCTGTACTTAACTCTGCCGGATGCTCAGCTGTGACTTTAAAAAAATTATTAAAAATGAGTGATCAAAATATGATGTGTGCAAATTGCATATTCTCTACATTGGTTCTACAGAGGACTGGTAAATATATTATAGCAATGTTTCAACGATGCAGAGCTGATGGAACAAAACTAAATACCGAAATTACCAACTTTAAAGCTGGCCAAGTTTCTATTTCCTATAGAACATATTGTACTTTGGCTATCATCATCCATAAAGGGATAAACATCACCTCTGGGCATTATGCTGTCTATTTGATTACTCAAAACAGATGGACAGAATGCAATGATACTAGCCTGCAATTTAAACAAAAAATACCTTTCAAATTTCCTAATTCTTATTTACTGTTTCTTTAACCAAAGTTCTTAGGCACATGAGTAGAATAGTATTAAAAATAATCTTTTTTGTATGTGGATTTTTACTACTGCAAACATCATTAAGCCTACCAAGGGCGATGTCTTCAAAAACTTTTTATAAACTGTTAGCTGCTTAAAATGTCTTCTAATAGTTTAAAAAAAAAAAGATGTGCAGAGCCTTTTGTGTTTATCATTTTTAAGATACCATTCGGCCTCTCAAGAGTGATTTCAAGAACAAGTATTGGAAAATAAACTGCAGATGAAGTTCTTAATATTGCTTTTATGAAAAAAAAAAAAAAAAAATTGTACCAGGTATAATTATTACAAACATGATTGTAGAGTCTGTATTTTTCCTAGTACAGTAATTGTAGTGTAATAAATTGTCACACTTTTATTACATAATAGAAATGTAGCAGCTGAGAATAGTGGACAAGGTAGCATAATCTGTCTATATATAGGCCCTCATTACAAGTGTGGCGCTCTTAAGACTGCCACACTTGCTGTGGCGGTCTTAATGCTGCGTTCCCAAAGGTAAAGACCGCCGCATTACAAGGTCTGCAGTTTGGCTGGAGCCAAACTGCCACAGCCCCACCAGTCCTGCTGGTGCGGCTGGCGGTGAGCTACTCCAGGCTGGTGGCATGCCTAAGACCACCAGCCGTATTAGGAGGCAGCAAACCATCAATTTTTTCGCTACGTCGCCCTCCCACAAAAACCCTGGCAGAAACGCACCCAGCAACAGGAATCCTCAATCCTGTCACCAGCACACGCATTCCCACATGTCCAAACACTTGCAGATACACACCCCCATACTTGCAGACACACCCCACCGACCGCATACATCCAGACATGCCCACCCAACTTCATGCATCTAGACACCCCATCCAACCGTACGTATACTTACTGACACCCCCACTCGCTTGCACACAGACATGCACCCCCACTCATCAACACACCTTCATACACGCACCCCCACTAATCAACATCCCTCCATGCACGTACCGCCACTCATTAACACACTCCATATACCCCCACTCGCTCGCACGCAACCATGCAAACACACCTACTCGCATGCATCCCAATACACACACCTACTCACTCTCACCCCGATTCCCCCTTTCCATCCGCTTCCATTCAGACACACACACTGTCTATGCACATATGTATACACACACGCACTCACGCTCAACCATTCAGCTACACATAGACATACACGCTCACACCACACACATGCACACAATACACCCTGTGCCTGGGAGAGGTGGTCATCCGAGAGGAGATCGGTGTTGGCGTTTCCAGGGCCGCACCACTGTGCAGGAACCACTGTGCTGTATTATGTCTCGTAATATGGCAGGCAGAGTCCTTTTGGAGTGGCAATCCTAGCGGTGGAACTGCCTCTCACTCGCCGTCGGTCAGGCCGACGGTGTCGGATTTCCATCCTTAAACGGGTGTTGTGATATGGCAGTCTTCAGACTGCCGAAGTCGTAATGAGGGCCATAGTGTGATATTGCTGTATTAAAGATAAAAATATGTTTCTGTTTTGTTTATAATAATATATTTTATATTGCAGGTTAGCAACTATTTTTTCTCTTGTTTTTATTTTAATACAGCTTGAAGGACAATGTTTAGCACTTTTAATACATGTTGCTTTAATAACACATGTTTTATTAATATTGTTCTGCATCCAGTCAGTAATCTATTCATTCAGTGACATATGCAATCACTTATCCATAGAGATAGCTGCACAGCCCTTCACTCACCCATACAGCCACTCACTCATCTTTTTGCTCACCCAGAGATTCATTAATTTACGCAGATAATCATCTATACAACCAGTCACAGGTAGTGAACTATTCAGATACTAACCCATTCAGACACTAATATACCTTATTATTTATATATCTTTATATTCAGACACGTACTCCCTAGCCCATACAGCTATTCAGATATGCAGTCAGTCACCAATAGAGGTAGTGATGTACTCAGTCAATGACCTATCCATTCACTCGTACAGACACTCACTGATCGAGGCAGTTACATCCAAAGTCACTGAGCCCTACAGATATTCAGGTAGCCAGTCAGCCACACAGCTATGTACATAAGAAGGCACTCTCTAAAGCTACCACTTGTACAACTAATCAGTCGCTATTATAAGCACTCATATACCCAGACGCTCACCCATTAACCTACTAAATATTGCTTCATTAATAGATTATGTACACTTATAGTTATGCACACAGTAACTCGCCACTACAAGTACTCATATAAACACACTTACTCACTCAATGAGCCCCTCATGCATTTATGCATGCAACCATTAAGGAATGCATACACCCATTCACTCAGTCATACAGTTATTGCATCCATTCATTCACCCATACAAGTAGTTATGAATACTATTTTTCATGCATAGAGGAACTCATGCACCCAGTCACTCTGTTACACACCTACTTATGCATTAGGTCATTCACCATTACATCTACTCAGGCTCCCATTCACTTACCTACACACACATTCATTTACCTATTATGTTAGCTATGTAGTCACTGACACACCCATTCACTTCCCCATATATCCACTCGTGCATCCTATCAATTATCCATACAGTCACTCATGCACCCTGTCACTCACTAATAGAACCACCTATGTACACATTGACTCACACATACATCAATAAATGCACCCATTCACTCACCCATACAATTACTGGGGTAGGAATTTAGTCACTCAGACAGTCATTCATGCATCCATTGCATCGCCCATATGGCCTCTCGTGCATGCACTGATATGCTTTTACCAGGACTTTCAGAGCCACTGAGTCACTCATAAATAAGGTGATTCTCCCATATAAGCACTTATGCAGCTGGTCACTCACCCATACAGCCACTCACCTGCACAGCCAGTTACAGACCCAATCATTCAGCTACACAGCCATTGATGTACTGTGACTCACCCAAACAGGCACTCAAACATCCAGTGACTCACTAATACACCAACTTATGGTGCAATTTACTCCCTGATTCAGCCACTGACCCATACAGATACTCACACATTGATTCACTCACCTAAACACTTACTAATGTACCCAGTCACGTACCCATACTTTAACTTACACACCCTCTCACTCACCCACAAAGTTACACATGTAGCCACCCAGTCACATATTCAGGCTTTCATATACCCATTCTGTTATTTCTACAGCCACTCTCACACCCAGATATCTACCCATTCAGCAACTGATGGAACCACTCACTCACCTATAGTCCCACTCACACATGTACTCAGTTTAGCATACAAACAGTAATCTGGCAGTCACTCAGACCTTCACACAATAATGCCCCCAATTACTCACGCATGTACCCATTTAAGCATCCACTCAATCAGCCATGCACCTACTTACACACCCAGTCATTCATCTATAGAGCTACTCAAACACCCATGCAGTCACTCATTGATGGCGGTATCCTGCACCGCCATATGAAGAGTCTGCATAGTTTTCCCAAAAACAGCCACAAATCAGACACCACCAGGCCAACCGAGGGTGGGATAGAGGTGGTCCCACCACCAGCACTTCCATGCCGAACAAATACAGCCTTCCATATTACGACCCACAAATCAGCACAGTGGTCATTGCACAGCGGAAAACCATTGGTGGTGTGAACCACTGCGGCCAAAAACACATCTCTATCAGAACACAGCACCACACTGGACAAATCGAATACCACACACCGGACACACATACAAATATTAGACACACCAACACACACCACTATTAAACACCCGCCCACATAACCCACACACCTTTGCAACCAAAACAAAATACACCAACAGCGAGGACCATACAAACCAGAGACACTGCACAAGTACACCATACGCACAATCACCCACAACACTCAGCACACACCAAACAACTGCACCGTTGACACAATACACAATTTGTCACAGCACACAAACACCACAAACAACATGTCACAGTGCAACACCTACATGTACAACTATCACACCTGCAACACCAAGTGGATGATGCAACTGAGGACTTATACATGCAATTCTCATACAGCAATCCTCAATGGAACAAGCTACCCATATATTGTATATTACCCACAAACAATGTCTGTAGCGCTGCATCGGCCATTGCCATAACTGGGAATCAAGTAAAGCCACTGTATGCATAAGACACAGAGACCAACATTTACATCTCCACCATGTCATACTGTTCAACTTAATTCACAGCCACTATGGAGAGGATGTCAGAGACAGCCAGCCCTCCCCAGGATGATGGCCCCAGTGACAACAACACAACAGGATGTCTCGACATAGATGACTTGCCTGGTCAGTCCACCATTCCCAGCCTCACCCTGGCCACATCCAACCCTACAACCTTTGGCATTTACATCTCAGCCAAACCCTGATCCCCGAACCTGTGTCCCAACGACTGGTCAATCAGCAGTGTGCACCACAGAACAGGGACCTAAGTCAACCCCTCAAATCCAAGACAATGATGGTCCTGGGGTAACTGTGAATGGGCACACCGAGGGGGTCAGGGGCCCTGGAAAGGTGCCTGTGGGCCAGACGATTGGCCCCCCACGGGACTTGACTGGCCAGGAAAGCATCTCCCAAGTCTTGGGACCATACCAGCAATCCCAGGGCAAGATGGGCCAAATACTTACCTTCAGGAGGAAAACCAAAAAGCTGCAGAGGCAATACCACCAGGAGGCCATGTAACAGTGGTAGGCCCACAATGCCACCATGGCCTCCAGTGTAGGGGTGCTCAAGGTGCTCACAACTATCTGCTTGCTACCTCCACCTGTCAGCAGGCCCCTTCCACTAGCCAGATTCCAAATGAGCCATCAACATCAGCCTCAGCTAGTGGAATGGAGGCCTTGCCAGAGGAACCACAAGCCACTGACACCCCACCCTCAGCAGCTGAGGAACACTCCCCCAGAAAAGTGGTCATCCATCCTACAGGAGCAGATTTCAAGGCCAAACCCACTGCCAAGAAGTGACCCTCTTCTGAAAATTCTCCCTTGTGTACCACTGAGATGCCCTGTTGGCTGTTTAATGTCATTACTCCATTTTCACATGGCCCTTGGATACTGGACCTGTACTGGCTACAGCTAGGCCACCTACTCTGATGATTACTCCAACCATGACCCCACTCATCAGCTCTTCCATACTTTGTGCACAATAAACACCATAGAAAGCAGGAACTGCCTTTGTGTCTTTATTGTCACATGTATGATTGTCAATCCTAGCGAAATATAATGTGTGGTAATTCCCCTTCAGCAAAAGTATATCACATGGACAGCAGGGGGAGCCATTTCCTGCAGGTGACCCCTTGCACCAGACAGGGTCCAAATTCATGTTACAAGGCAGTCACTAGCCCAGCCACACACACAGGAGTAGATCCACAAATCCAACCTGGAAGTAGACCAAGACAGGGACTCACATCAGGATAGTAGGCATGGTGGGAGCCACAGCACATATGCAGTACCTTGTTGTTGTGCACAGTGTGGATATGCAAAAACACTGGGGGCAAAAGAAGACACTGTCACACCCTCAAGATCAGGAATCACATGACTATTACACAGTAGATCACAAGTGAAATGGGTAAATAACTGCACTTATTACTGTTAGGAAAGGACAATGTCCAGGAATGCCACAACCAACAGTTTTGATAGGGAGTGAGACACACTACACAAACTTCACTTGGAAACACTTCTGCACAGGAGCTTGTAGGAGAAATGGCACACCACATGCCTGTGCATAGGAATTGTCAACCTGCCAATCTGCAGTCACCACACATCCCAGTGAGGTTTCATCAGAAACACAGCCCCTGTCTCCCACCCCAAGTAATACCAGAGGAATAGGTTCACTGAACATCTCCAATGATGTAGCTGACCATGAGCAGCATGGACATAAGGCAATTTGGAAATGATACACCTGACAATTCACACACAACATACCTGTATGTTACTGGAAGTAATGAGTGATCATCTCAGTCCTAGATTCAGCTACACCTTCCTCATTAGCCTCCTCATAGGTTTCCCTGCCCTCATCATCAGCTACTGGTCCAGCTGCCTCCTCCTCATTAGCCAGTAATGGAATCTGTCATCTCAGTGCCAGATTGTGTAGCATGCTGCATGCAACTATGATCTGGCATACCTTTAGGGGACTGTAAAGGAGGGCACCTCCAGAGATGTGGAGGCACCTGAATCTGGCCTTCAGGAGCCCAAATGTTCTTTCAGTAACACACCTCAGCAGCCAGGGAAGATTAGGTTAGCCAGAGTCACCTGTGTGCACAAAGGTTGGACCTGTCACAATACCGGTAGAGGCACAAAGCTGAATAGGATGACAGTTAACATTACAGTGACACATCCTATTGCAAACATACCAATGAGCAATGCTCTTTCTCTCTGTAGCTGTGCCATCATGTGTGGGACATTGCTGTTCCTCGGAATGAAGGAGTCATGTACAGATCCTGGATACCTGGCCGTCACTTGGGAGATGTACAGGTCCACGAGACACACAACCTGTACATTGATGGAGTAGTAGTTTCTCCTGTTCCTATAGACTTGTTCATTGGCTCTGGAACGGACCAAAGCAATGTGGGTGCTATCTATGGCCCCAATCACATAAGGGATGCATCCAATATGATAGAGGTCCTCCTTAACAGTATGCAAATCCACACGTAGCAGGAACCTGATGTAGCTGTACATGTTTTTCAGTAAAGCAGATAGTATATCTGTCAACACAACACTGCATGTGGGCTGTGACGCTCCTGCTGTCAAACCCACTGTAATCTGGAAAGAGACCGAGGTAAGGAAGTGTACCTCAGACAAGACCTGTACTGTGGGAGGGAGGGAATAGGGATTACATATAGCAGGTAATAAATCTGGCTCCAACTGGGTACATGGTTCCATTCTGGTGTTACGATTCAGACGGTAGGTCTGCATGATGTGTCATTCCTGCAGGGATAAAAGGTCCAGTAGGAGGCGGTACACTGGTGCATGTCTCATTCTCCCCAATACTGGGTATCTAAGATTGAGAGGAGAGATATTACAACTTGATGACCACTAAACACATGCTAGATAACAAGACCCTTGTTGCACACAACATACACTTGTGACAGGCCCCATTAGTCACCACATGCCATTATGGCCATATAGAGGGCCCATGTATACCAACCTAGCTGCCCATTACAGGGCATGGACAACAGCATGTCACACACATCACATGTTCAATGGCTCATGTAAAAGCTGCATATTTGTCCAGCATGTCCCACGTTTGTACAAATGCAACTGCCTCATTTGAGGTACCAAGCCACTGCTCATGCCCTGGATTTGAGACCTGCCCATCGTACACCACTGTGGCATGATAATCACATTCATGGGCTCAGGCATGATGGCTGGACATAGGCATACACTGCATTCAGTACATATGTCTAGCATGATGCACTTATTATTTCTTTACAAACCATCATATGTGCCTAAAATGGCAGACACCTGTGCTGCGCGCACTGGACAAATGGAAGTGACCTAATTCTGCCGGCATATGTCGTCATGGTGGTAGGCAGTCTCAACGTAGTGCAACTCCTCATTGGATCACATTGCTGCCAATGGGGGACTGGAGCCTATGATGATCACCGCTGGTGTTGACAGTCATTTACATGGCGGCCGTAACTGACATTTTCTGCCGCCTAGCTCACATGACTCCTGACACTTGTACAAGCAAGACCTCCTCTATATGAGCTGCTGTGTACTGTCTCTGGGAGCCACCAAGCCACGTCACGCAGGAGATAGGGACCCCGCCTTCACCCAGGAGGAGCTGGAGAAGCTTGTGGATGGGGTCCTACCCCTGTGTGGACAGCTGAATGGGGCACTAGAGGAGGTGAGCCCAATTCCATTGGCCTGTGTGATAGGGGTGTGTGACGCTGTAATGCGTTTCCAAAATGCACTAGGAGAAGATGCATGTAGGGGCCATGTACTACATGCATTTGTGCAGTGAAGACACATTAGTGTGGGCATGTAATGTGTATGATGTGAGTAGTCCACTGCTGCTGATGTGTTGCCCCTCTACATGACTTTTTCCTTCTGTCTGTGCCACCCATGCAGGTCACACCCTTCAGAAGAAAATGGCCTGACATCGCCAAGCAAGTGTGGACCCTGGGGGCCACAGTGGGTGGAGCACCCACTGCAGAAACCGGTGGGAGGACCTGAGACGCTGAGACCAGAAGACTGAGGGATGTCTTCCCAAGGAGGGAGGGGTGCCCGTCGGACCCTGGCCCCCCCAATGGCCTGCATTTTGGCAGTCCCCTACCCTGAGGTAGATGGCCGCTTGAGGGCAGCATGGCAGCCACAAGGGGATAAGTACAGGCTACAGTATCCCACGTGATAGGCCTTGTTTGTGATAGGGTGGCTTACTTGTGGACAGATGTGCATGTGATCAGTGGTCGATGCACATCCACAATGGGTATCAGTCATCCTGATATGCTCTGAATTGGTCATGTGTGGCAATACAATGTTGTCAGTGTATATCTAATGGACAATTTTGATGGTTAGGTGAGCGTGGACACCGTATGCAATGTGTCAGTCCAGCTTCTTCCATCTGCATCAATATACCTAAGGTGTAAGTGCTATCACATCAGTATGTGTCTCCCACTATGACTGAGGCTACCTCTATCTTGCACAGTAGCTGCCATGGACTGATTGAGGGGGTTGTATCAGGGTCCTCAACATGGATGGCCTAAACAGGGCAGTATTTTGGACATGATTCCTTACCATACTGACATATGTCGACCTAAGAGTGTAGGATATGTGTAGGGAAACAACCGTGGCATTCTCCTACCTGTGACTCTATGTGTGCAAATAACACATCAAAATCTATTGTAGCAGCTATCATTCTGTGGTCTCTTCTTTTCAACTATGGTATAGTATTAGATGGGGGAAGTCCCCTGGGAGGTCCCTGGATTCTAACCCTATTGTTTAGATGTCATACATGACATCGCCCCTACCAATCACAATGCTGCTATGCAGTGTTTCAGCCTTGCCAATTCAATCAATCAATCAATCAGTGTTTATAAAGTGCAACTACTCACCTGCAAGGGTCTCAAGGTGCTGGTGGGGAAGTGTAGTGTCCACCAGTGAGGTGGTTCTTTAAAAAGCCATGTCTTCAGCTCCTTCGTGAAGTTGAGGAGGGGGGTGGTTTGTCTGATGTGGAGTGGAGGGGTGTTCCAGGTGGTGGCTGCGAGGTAGGAAAAGGAGCGTCCCCCTGTTCTGGTTTTCCTGATGAGGTGTATTTCAGTGAGAGAGAGCTGGCTGAGTGTAGGGCCCTGTGGGGTACGTGGAAGTTGAGTCGCCGGTTCATGTAGGCTAGTCCGGTGTTATGGAGGGCCTTGTGTGCATGGGTGAGGATCTTGAAGGTTATTCTTTTCTCTATGGAAAGCCAGTGTAGTGTGCGCAGGTGTTGTGAGATGTGGCAGTGTCGAGGCAGGTCGAGGACCAGTCTGGCAGCGGCGTTCTGGATGTTCTATAGTTTGAGGGTGAGTTTCTTGTTGATTCCAGCACAGGGTGCGTTGCCGTATTCCAGTCTGCTGGTGATGAGGGGGTGTGTGACGGTCTTTCTATGTTCAAGGGGAATCCATTTGAGAGTCTTGTGTAGGAGGCAGAGGGTGCAGAAGCAGGTGGAGGTGACTGAGTTGATTTGGAGGTTCATGTTGAGCTTGGAGTCCAGGATGAGCGAGAGGTTCTGGGCTTGGCTTGTGGGTGTGGGTGGGTTTCCGAGGGTGGGTGGCCACCAGGAGTCGTTCCACACGTCGGGTTGAGGGCCCATGATGAGTACTTCTGTCTTGTTTGCGTTGAGTTGAAGGCAGCTGTTTTTCATCCAGTTGGTGACTGCTTCCATGCCTTCGCGGAAGTTGTGTCTGGCTGTGTTGTGTTAGTTGAATGGGGAGAGGATGAGTTGGGTGTCATTGGCGTAGGAGACTATGTTGATTCCGTAGCTTCTGATGATGGCAGCTAGTGGGGCCATGTAGAGGTTAAACAGCGTGGGGCTGAAGGAGGATCCCTGAGGAACTCTGCAGGTGGTAGGTGTGGGGTCTGCAAGGAAAGGGCGAGTCTCACTGGTTGAGTTCTGCCGGAGAGGAAGGATTGGATCCAGTCGAGGGGCTTGTCTCTGATGCCGGCTTTGTGAAGTCTTCATATCAGGGTGTGGCAGAGACTGTGTCGAAGGCCGCCGAAATGTCTAGCAGGATGAGTGCCGCCGTCTCTCCCTTATCCAGCAGGAAGCAGATGTCATCTGTTGCAGCCAGGAGGGACATTTCAGTGCTATGGTTTTTCCTGAATCTGGATTGGGAGGTGTCAAGGATGTTGATAAAAGCGGCGAGTTGGCTGTTGATGGCTTTTTCAATGACTTTCGCAGGAAATGGTAGTAGGGAGATGGGCCTGAGATTTTTTAGGTCGGTGGGGTCTGCCGAGTCTTTGTTGAGGAATGGGTTGATCATCGGGTAAGGAGGCAGCAGCTAGGGAGCAGCTGATGGTGAGGCAGAGCTTGGGGTCGATGATGTCCGCAGCTCTGTTGAAAATGTGGTGGGGGATGGGTCCGTAGGGGCCCCGTAGTGTATGAACTACTTTGTTTCAGAGTGTCTTCGGTGGTGAGGGGGGTCCAGTTTTTGATTGTTGGCTTGTTGGTGTCGGATTTTGGTAGAGGGGGTTCTTCCCGTTGGTTGTCCTTGTTGAAGCTGTCATATGTGGTCTTGATTTTTGTTGGAAATAGGTGTTGAGTCTGTCGCAGAGGTCCTGTGAGGGTGGGATGGCCGTTGTTTTACTGTGGGGTTGGGCAAACTCCTTTATGATGCTGAAGAATTCCTTGCTGTTGTGTTCCTTTTAAGGTGATTCTACCTTTTATAGCTATCTTTCTGGTGTTTCTGATAAGTTGGTGGTGTGCGGTGGTGCCACCTATGAAGTTGCTTTGGGCTTCTGTGGATTTGATGTTTCTCTAGATTTTCTCGAGGTGGCGATAAGTGTGTCAGGATTCTCAGAGTTCTGCGGTGAGCCAGCTGGCTTTCTTGCCGTGGGTGCTGTTGTTCTTTTTGAGGTGAGCTGCGAGGTCGGCGATCCATTTATGAAAGGTGCATGCTGCAGTGTTCGGGTCGTCATTGCATTCAATGGTGGGGTGGATTTGGTGAGGGCGACAATGAGCTAGTCATCTGTGATTCTTGTACAGCTTCTATGGGATGGTTGGTGCTGGTGTCTGATGACGGTGGGTGTGTTGAAGGTGAAATGGATGCATCGCTGGTCTACCATGGGAGTTTGGAGGTGTGACTCAAGGTAACAGAGGTTCCTGTTGTGAAGATGGGGTCCAGGGTGTGTCCTGCCGTGTGTGTTGGTTCCGTCATGATCTGTTAAAGCCCTATGTTGTGGAGGTTCTCTAGTAGGGATGTGGTGTTCGGGTCTTGTAGATTGTTGAGGTGGAAATTGAGGTCTCCCTGCAGGGAGTAGTTGGTGGCTGTGATGGCATGAGTGGTGGTGCAGTCAGTGATGGAGTCGGCGAAGGGTGTGCGGGGTCCGAGTGGGTGGTAAATGAGGGTTCCTCTGAGGGTGGATGTCGGGCTGGTCTGTAGCCTGAAGTGAAGGTGTTCCATCAGGCTTGTGGAGTCTTCGGAGTGTGTGCTCAGGCAGAGGTTGGACCTGTGGACAATGGTGATTCCCCCCGCACCCCTGTGAGCAGCTGGGGCAGTCTTTCCGGGGGATCTTGTATCCTTGGGGAATGGCGATGGTGATGTCCAGGCCTGAGGTGGTGTTTGTCCAGGTCTCAGTGAGGAAAGCAAAGTCCAGGGTGGTGCTGTCAAGGAGGTTTCAGATTTTGTTAGTGTGTTTATGGAGGGAGAAGATGTTGAGGAGAATGCATTTCAGAGTTTACGGAGTCGATGTGTTGTTGCACATGGCTTGTGCCGTGTCCAAGGTCTTGGTGGTGGTCAACAGCGGAGGCAGCGGAAGAGTCCTTGGATGTCGGCGGGTGATGCCTGTTTGCAGTTTGTTGCTGAGTCCTGTGTTTAGTGTGATGAGAGGTGCTGGCGTGTCAAGGTGGCGGGTGGCAGGTCCAGGTGTCCTGGCGCTGGTCGCAGACAGGTTGTGGACGGGGGCAGGGACTGCCATTATGCAGGGAAGGGGGAGGAGAGGGCAGCTGGGAGGTGGAAAAACGGTGCAAAAAAAGGGGGGTGGGCCTGTGGGGGCAGCAGCAGCGGGGAGTTAGAGTGAGAGGAAAGAGAGAAGTGAGAGTGAGAGGAATGGATGATAGATAAAACAAGAGAAAGGGGAAAAAAGATCGAAGAGATCGCAGAAAGCAAGAAAGACACAATACAGAACACTAAAAGCAACAAAAAACGAAAAAGGCAGAATACAGATTAACTAAGTCAATTCACTAAGTCAAAAAGTTACCACAATAGCTGGATTATGAGCAGTGCTTCATACAATTCAAAGTGTGTATTTTCAGAACTGCAGTGTCATTGTAATGGTATGGCAAGCCATAATGTAATTGGAGAGATGTACATGTTGATCTGTGTTAATGGTAGGTAGGTATTCCACCCTATCTTTCTCTCCCTCGCTCTCCTCCTCTGTCTTTGTGTGCATCAGTATCATCAGGCAAAGGAGAAGGGGCACTGGCAAGTGGGGAAGCAGCAACCCATGGGACCCAGGAGAGAGGGGACCGGTGGAACAGAGGGTGAGGGGAATGCCATGGGGGAGACGGGATCATCTATGGATTTCTCCTCCCATGGGAGCTCCCTGACGTCCCAATCTGGGACCAGCCCAGCACTATCCTTGTCTGCCCCCCCTTACCTGCATCGCCCTTCCTGTTGCTCTCCACCCAGTTGCCTGTGCCTGCGCACCAAGGAGGGTTGGAGCCTCCTTCATCACAGGCGCCTGTGCCCCTGCCCCAGTCAGCCACGCTGCCCTCATTGAGGAAGCTATTGACCTCCTGAGGTTCATTTCTGTGGGTCAGATAACCATTGTGAATGCCATCCAGGGACTAGCAGTTCAGGTACAGCAGAGCACTGTGTTCCAGGAAGGCATTCAAGGTGCTCTGTCTGGCCTGCAGTGATCATTTCAGGCTCTAGCCTCCTCACTGATGGCAGCCAGTATCCCTTTTTCTTCCGTCCTCCTCCAGCTACCTTTGCCCAATCCATATCCTTCTCCCTAAACCCATCCAGAGTACACAGTCAGACCGCCATTCATCTACCTCAACTGACATAGTTTGCAGTGACAAACACGGCCACCACAAGACCCACCACCGGCATGCACACTGGCAACACCAACTAGCACACACAACAACATCCATTCCCTACACTGACCCCCACACCACCACCTCCTTCACAGACACTACACAATTCACACCTGCTGGCACAACACCAGCACTCCCTGATCCAGCCACTAGTCCCATCATACCCATAGTCACCTCACTTCCAGACCCGCATACATCCACCACATTCACCACATGTGCACTCACCACAACTAACAAAACTCCCACTTGCAGCACATCCACCTTACCTGCAGGCACTACCCCAACTGACAGTCACCCAACCACCATGGCATCTTCCTGCACCTCCTCGCCCCTCCCAAGACACCTACATGCCCTCAATCATAAACCCAAAAGACACCCACCACACACATGCCTTCCACCCACACACCTGCACCTAAGACACATCTCACAACCACTCCCTCCACTCCCAAATGCTTTTCCTATGACTACCCTTGTGTCCCTAAGAAAAGATTAATATATGAGTTTTCCCTCTTCCTACCACTCCAGCACCCCACGATTCCCTAAAGTGCAGTGTCCCTCCCCAACCTCAGCCCTTCCACCTCCCAGTCCCTCTTCCCCCCTTGCCCATGCCCCTCCCCTGCCAAAAAATTCAACCCCACCAAAACTAGGCTCCCCCTGCCAAGGACAAACCTAAAGAGCCACAGACAAAGGCGAAAGCCAAGCCCAAGTACCACAAACCCAAAACACCCCTTGACCACCACCCCATCAGCCCTGAGGTGCTGCCTGCCCCCTTGATGACCCTACCATGTGGAGGCCACTTTGCAATTAATTGGGACATTTACAAATGCCATATGTGCCTGGTGGCACTTGGACTATTTGGACTAGCCAGTTGGCCCATTTTGTACTTGTTGAATACTTTTATATAAACATGCCTAATATATTTGGACCAACCATCTATTGGTCTCGATTGAGACATACTTGTTCTGCCTTTCCTTCGTGATGGATGTGTTGTATTACTGCAATTTGGTTTGTGTTCATTTTGTATATGTGATGTGATTGTGTTGCAGCATGTATTGTGTGGTTTCCTCGTGCATTACACTTGGAGTGATGTGTTGTGATGGTGTTGTATGGCATTGTGAGGTTGTGTGTGCGTGCATGTGTGTGGTGATGGATTTTTCATGTGCATTGTGTGTTGTGTGAACATCTGACATGTGTGGCAGTGTTTTAGTATGAGTTGGTTGTATGTACTTGTTACGTGTTGCTGTCTTTATGTGTTTTGATGTGGAGGTGTGCAGTGTTGTTCTTTGCCAATGCCTTTGAGTGTTTGAGGTACTGATTTTGTTGTGTGAGTCTGTGGTGTTGTGTATGTTTGGTTTAGACATTGGCGGTGATGTGTGTGTGATAGGTGGTGTGTGCAGGGCACATGTATGTTGAAAGTGGTGTGTGTAGTTTGTGTATGCATGTGTGTATGTTGGTGTGTGTGTGTATGTTGATACAGGTGTTATTTTGTGTGTGTGTAGCTGTCTCTTGCCATCCCTGATGTGTGTGTTGTGTGTGGGTGTGTTCTAACTCCTTTTCTTCCAGTGTGTGCTAAGTGTGTGTACTTACAATTGTTGTCTTTGTTACAGTCTCAGGTTCTGGAGTCATAGGGCAATCAGGAGCAGTGGGAATACTTCCAGTTCAGGTTCCATGGCAGCTCCGGACGTGTCTGTGTTCCTGAAGGTGAGTGTCTCTTTTTATACTATTTTTTCCCGCCAGGGTTTTGGTGTCGGTCCGACCATGCCAGGAATCTTGGCGGTGTGCAACCTCATAATATTCTCTGTGGTAACATAGTCCCTGCCGGACAGGAGAGGCCGGCTGCGGAGGTCCATCTGCACTGGCGGTATTGGCGGTCTATTGGCTGTGTCCCGTTGGGAACACCGCCATGGTCATAACATGGAAGCCTTCTCTGCCGGGCCTGCAGCGATACAACTGCCACCTCCACCGTGGTGGTCCTCAGACTGCCAGACTCATAATGAGGGCCTCAGTGACTTACTCATACAGGCATCAAGGCAGTCAGTGACTTACATATACAGTAACACATGCACCCAGTGTGTCACCCATACAGCCATGCACACAGGCAGTAGGTCTTATAGCCAGTAATTCACTCAGTCATTCACCCCTACAGATATTTGTACAGTCATTCACTCATTCTCACAGCGACTTAGTCAACCAGTCACTTATCTATACAAGCACTCAAATACACAGTTAGTAACCCATGTACGCTCTTGCAGATATTCGGTCTCCTGTACAACCACTCTCACACCAAAATACTCCCCCATTCAGGCATTTATGCAGCTAGTCACTCAGCCATACATCCCCTCAGAGATGTATTCAGTCAAACATATACACAGTGATGCACCACTGAGTCACCCATGGACACAATTATGCACCTAGCCACTCACCAATGCACACAATGATGCACCAACTCACTCATCAAGACAGTTACTTACACATCTGGTTACTCACTTCTGCAGTGACTTAGACACCAACTTACTAACTCATACAGGCACTTATCCACCCTTTCATTCTTTTAAATAGGTACTATTTAATGGAAAAAAGACGGTTGAAGAGTTTTGTGTTTTTTGTGTGCTTTTCGAATAGTTTTGAATTTTTTTGGTATTTATGTTTTTTTAAGTAACATAAACAAATAACATCAATTGCAACGGCAAGTAAAAAAACTCCAAAACAATGCAATAGGCAAACTAAAGCAAAATAATCAACATCTATATGCATGTATGCTTTGCACAGTCCTAGGGACAGCTTGATCCAGTACAGTCAAAGTCGTGTTGCATTTTGGGCAAAAAAATGCCAACTTTTGCAAGTTCCGTAATCATTTGTGGAACGGTTGACACTTTACTTGTTCCAGATGTTGCTCTTCTCTCAGTGTCCAGTCTCACCATCTCTGCTCTTGAAAAGCCTTGTACTATGTATCGTACTGAGATGCTTGTAAATGCTGCTAGTTCCACTGCTGTACTTCCTCTCACTTCTTCTGGAAAGGACATTGTGACAGATATTACTAATCCCTTTTCTGGCATTCACCTTTTTTTCTCCATTTGGAAAACTAAAAAACTCCCAAACAATGCTGTGCTTCCTCTTGGAATCTTAGACTTAGATGGATGTTCCTCCACTTCTTCCTCTTCTTCCTTCAGAATAGGCTGTTCATCATCAGGAACATTGCTTGGAGCAACTGCCATTTCTTCTGTGCCTCTTCTCTCCAGCTCTTCCAAAGCAACTCAAGACATGTGCTGCCACACCCAAACTGATGTTGAAAAGAAGGGGAACCTTTTCATATTTTTGATGGAAAGGTGTTCCACCTTTCAGAAGCCTTTATTTTTTAGCCACATGGGATGCACGACCCATACGCACACCCATCATGTTTAGGTTGCGATGCCGTAAAATATGTGAAAACAAATTTAGAAGTCAATATTTTCAGCATATTTTGGAATTGTTTATGTCCAGTAATATCCTCTTTATGTAAATTTTAATTTAGAAATCTATAATATAGTATTTTTACTTTTTTTAAATAAGCCGCAGTCGTGTACCCAGCTCTAGTACGGAAATACGTAGGGCAGAGAGATGTGGCGGAGTCACAAATTTGCAATTTCATACTAAATTAGTTTAAACCTTTGTTTAATCAGGTTTTGTAAATTAAGGAACTTCTTAGAGAACCACTTGAGAAATAAAAGGTGTATATATATTTTGTAATGATACTGAAAGTACGCCAGAGTCGCATACCAGTCTCGAATGTGCGCGATGGGTATGTGACTCCAAAAATGTCTTTAAAAAAATATATACATAAAAATATATATTTGAGGTAAAAATAATTGTATATAGTCAATATGTTTCTATTGTGATAAGTAACTGCATAAAATGTTATCCTAATCCAAATTTTAATTATACATATTTTCTTTTATTTTAAAAATAGGTAATCATTTTACTACTGAAGACATATGTAATAAATATTGAAAAAAAAAGAAATATGAAAAAACACTGAATATTAAATGTAAAAAAAAAATGTTTCAGTAATAATATATTGATAACATATTGGTACAAAAATAAACAATAAAACGAATTACAAAGATAAAATGATACAAAAACATTATAATCATGAAATGTAATAGAAAAAAACTTTGAAAATTAGTAACAAAAAAAAAGTTAAAGGGATGTTATAGTTAGGAAATAGTATTTAAAAAACATATACATTTACTTAAAAACCCAAAAGTTAAAGGGATGTTAGAGTAAGGAAATAAATAAAAAAACGTTGAAATTCACAAAAAAAAATAAAGGTTAAAGGGACATCATATTGAGGAACTACAAATGAAAAACCTTGGAAGTTTACTGAAAAAAACAAAATTTACATAAACGTTATAGTAAGGGTTTCAGCTCACCACTGAGACACTCAATCACTCACCCATACAGCCTTTGATGCATCCATTCATTCACCTCTACATTTAATCTCACACCCATATATTTACACATTGAACAATCCATATACCCAAACAATCATCCATACAGCAAATAACACAATCACTAATTTACCCATACAAACTGAGTCACTCACCTACTTGAACACACAGTTACTTTCACATACAGACACTCATCTACCCAGTCATCCATAAATATAAGCACTCATGCAGCTGCTTAGGCAGCCATAGAAGTACTCACATACCCAGTCACTCAACTATGCAGCCACTGATGCAGCCTTACAGTCAAACATGGAGGCACTCATCCAACCACTGACTCTCTTATACACCTACTGAAACACCCACATACTCAACCATTCAGGCACTCAAACACCCAGTTACTCACCCATATACCTTCTCACACAGCTAGTCACTAACCCACACAGCCACTAACATATCCAGTCACTGACCCATAGAAAAATTAATACACCTGGTCATTTACCAGTACAGCCACTTACACCCCAAGTCATTCCCCATACAAACACTCATCCATCAAGTCACCTACAGAGTCACTCACACACCCAGTCATTCACTCATAGAAACTCTCATCTACGCAGTCATTCACCTCTACAGCCACTCACATATCCAGTCACTCACCCATAGAGCCACTCATGCAGCCAGTCTTTCACCCATACAGGTGTTCATACACCCAGTCACTCACACATACAGGTATTCAGACACCCAGTCACTGACCCATACGGGTACTCATGCAGTCAGCCACTGATACATACAGCCACTCATCTAGCCAGTCATTCTCCCATGCAGCCACTCACATGCAGTCAATCACTGATAGAGGTATTCTTTAACCCAGTAAAATGCACATACAAATGCTCATTATTGAGATAACCATTCATACGAACATACATACAGCCATCTATGTACTTATACACATACTAAGACAACCAGTCACTAACTGATTGTTTGAAGTAAAAGAGATGGTTCTAAAAATGACCATTTTGTTTTAGATTTTGAAGTGTTTGTGTTTTTTTAACTATTTTGTAATTGTTTTATTTTTTTTATTTTTATGAAGTAGAAAAAAATAAAACATGACTTGCAATGGCATGTAACAACACTCAGACATGCTGAGATCCAAAAATAGGAGGAAGGTTTAAAACTTATGTGCATTTATGAATTGCATAAGTCTAAAAACTGCCTGCTCTCCTTCAGTTACCTTGGCAGTGCATTTAGGACAACAAATTGCCACTTTGCCTAACTCTGGAATTGTGGGTGGAACACTGGAGACATGTGGAGTGTTCGATGGTGTTCCAGCTTGGATATTTGCAGAGAATGATGCAGTGTTGTCTGTTTCTATACGTCTTATCTCTGCTCTTGCAAGTTGAGTAGAATGCACAGTGTTTAAGTGCTTGTACATACTAGATGTACTGCAGCTATATTTCTTCACGCTGCCCCTGAAAGCACTTTCTGGTAGATGTTGCAGGTGACTTTACAGGCATTTACTTTCTTCTGGCCCTCAGGGGTATTAAAGAATTACCAGACACTTTCCTTCCTTTGTTCCGTGGTTATTCAATTTCTTCTTCTTCTTCAATGTTCTGGTTGTCTTCAAAACCATTCTCCTTAGATGCTGTCATTTTTTATAAGAAAAAATAATGCAGACAAAGGAAAAGGAAAGCAATTTGTAAGTTTAGAAGTAGAAGTTTGTACATGTGCTGCCACACCTTTCCATATTTTTGATAGAAAGGTGTTCGACCCCGGCGCATTAAAAGGAAATTGGGTGCATGGGGGCCACATGGCCCTCTCACATCCCTGTGGACCACCACACCCCTGTGGTAAATAGTAAAAAATGCAAAGGGGGCCATTTTGGACCCCCCATCTCTGGGGACCACCACCTCTCTGGGGCATTAAAGAAATGTATGTGGGGGGCTTGCACGGCCCCCACAACCCCTGGGGACAACACCTCCCCAGGGCCTTCAGGATGCTGGATGAAGGTGTGGTTCCCCCACAGTCCCCGGGAGCACCACCTCCCCAGTCCATTAAAGAAATTGGGTGCAGGAGGGCCACATGGCCCCTCCGCAGCCCTAGGGACCACCACATCCTGAGGGCAAATAGTAAAACTTTTAAAGCGGGGCTATTTCGGACCCCCAAGCCCTGGGGACCACCACCTCCCAGGGCTATTTTCACATTGGAGGAGGGCCACATGGTTCCCCTCGAGGAGCCACTGATGGCCCTGGGGACTGCCACCCCCAAGGGCTGGCACCTGCTATGTTCCAGGGTACCCACCCCTGGGGCATGGCTGTTTGCTTTTGCTTGGTAGGGGCTGGAAGCTCCCACCAAGAAAAAGCGTACATGACTCCGCTTTCTGACAGCGGGATCTGTCAAATAGGTCTGGCTGTCAAAAAGCAGAGTTTTCATATGTCTCCCTTCAAGAAAATATGCAGACATTGAAGGCAGATGAACACATTGCTCCAGCAAGTAGGGAGCAGCTATTAAAAGCAGCTCCTTGCTTGATGGAGCAATGCTGACTCCAGCAGAAGGCAGGATCTGGCTAGGACTGAGGAGGAGGCCTTGAGACTCCCACCGCAGTTCTAGATAACCTGTAAAGGGCACAAAATTATTTTAAAAAGTTGGCCTAATGGTTAAGGTCTCAGACCCACACACTGAACATTGAGTGTTCTACTCCAGGTATGTCTGTGATCATTTCCCTCCTTTAATTTCTTTTAGACTTCAAAAATTTAAGGTTCATACTGAAAGGAGATGACACTCTTTTTAATTGAGGAATACATTTTTCTTTTCAATTTGTCCAGAAATTTCTCACTGTAAGTATATTATCCTTCAAAGCCTAAAAAAGTCTTTACCTCTCTCCCTTTCACTCTCCTTCTCTCTTTCTTTCTCTCTCTTTCTCTCGCTCTTATAATCTTTCTCCCACTCACACACCCACTCAAACCCTCATGCACCCACTCACAGACCCACTCAGATGCCTACACACCCACTCACACACCCACTCAGTCCCTTGTGCATCCACTCACATCCCCCCTCAGACCCTCATGCACCCAATCACAGACCCACTCAGACACTCATGCACCAACTCATAGACCAACCCAGACTCTCCCACTCCCACTCACAGACCCACTGACAACCTCATGCACCTACTAACAGACCCACTCAGTCACCTACACACCCACTCACAGCCCCACTTAGACCCTCATGCACCCAGTCACAGACCCACTCAGACACTCACGCACCGAATTACTGACCCACCCAGACTCTCACACACCCACTCACAAACCCACTGACACCGTCATGCACCTACTCACAGACCTGCGCAGACACTGGTGCATCCACTAACACACTGATGCACGCACTCTCACCACCAGACAGAGACTCACAGCCACTCTTACCCCCAGATACACCAGCTTATACATATTTTCACACCCAGACAGACAAGCTGTGGTCAACTCCTGCTGTGCATGGATAAAGGGCTGTGTGCAGAATAGGATTGGGTTGTTAGAGGGGTTGGCCACAGGGACTGGCTGCACAGCCAGCCCTTGTGGGCAACCCCTGCTGCGCACAGGCAAAAGCCGTGCAAGGTGTAAGGTTGGGTGTTTATCTGTTACCATTTGGAAATTACAGCTTCCTAAATGTAATAACATAACTCCAATGTTATCGTATGGGAGAGGTAGATCTTGCCATAATGAAAAATGACTTTAAGAGTTTTTCACTAACTAGACATTTAAAACGAAAAAGTACATGTTCAACTTTTTTAGATACTTTGCAACCGGACCTCTGGGCTGTCCAGGGCTTAGCCTAGGGGTAACACATATATTAAAAAGCAGGATTCGGATCTGGTAAAAGGGGAATTTTGCTAGGTAAAAATGGCAGTTTAAAACTGCTCATACAATCCACCCTATGCTGCTGCAATCTAGTCTATGCAATTCCACTCTATAAGACTCTATTACACTGTATGCCACTCTTTAACACTCTATTCCACTGTATGCCCATCCTCTCTACCCCAATGTACTACACTGTATGACACTATAAGATACCCCACTCTAATCCTCTCTATGACATTCCACTCCTCTATATGATGCCGCACTCCTCTCCAAAGAAGAAGAGGAAGAGGAACCAGGAACCAGCATGGGAAGGAAGAATAGGAAATTTGGAAACAACCCCTTCTGGGAACAAACATGAGGGGCAAATCATGCAAACAAAGATAGAAATAGTAAAGAAAACATTAACTAATTTATCTACCAAAACTTTAACTCCTGAGGAACAAGAGGTTTTGAGGCTGGCTTTACCATTTTGCCCTACTATGAAATTTGATTACATACAATAAATGGTAAACGTATTAAGTGGCACTACAACAGAGGAGAAGAACACAGAACATTTTTTGGATGATTTTAGTATTCCATATGATAGAAGCATCTTATGTCATTTCAAGCCAAACTCAACAATTACACCACACCGGACATACAACGTGATAAGTGTACTTCAGATGAATACAATCATTAAATTGAAGAAGCTTAGAAAATCAAGTTTAGAAGTACAAAAATAATTTAAGACAGTCACAGATAAAAGCAGTAAATCATTGGCAGAAGACAAGAACAAAGTCATTCGCCCTGCTGACAAGGGAGGGGATATGGTGATGCTACATACATAGTAGTAATATGTAATGATGAGATCACCACCAAACCCATCTGGGAACCTATAAGAGGTAATACTATTTGTAGGAAAGTCCTCCTTTTTGCCCTGGTTACCTCCAAACGTTTTGAAAAGATACTGGTGGTTACTGACTCTTGGCTGTACCCTGGGTACTGCTTCCCAGTCCCAGGGCCGGTGCTCTGTGTAAAGTGGAAATTAGGCTAATTATAATTGGCAGTATCAGCCTACCTATAAGTCCCTAGTACATGGTAGGGCATGTAGGTTTAGGGACACCAGCATAGGTGATGCACCCATAGGTGCATTGTTGAGGTGCCCAGTGTAATTTTAAAGGCAGGCCTGTCTTGCTGGCTGCTTTAAAACTAAAGATATATGCAAATTAAAAGTACTTACAAAGTCTTAAACTACCTAGTTTTTATATATACGTCACCCCTAAGGTGTGCCCTAAGTGCTCCTAGGGATAGGTGCCATGTAACTATAAGTAGGGACCTTATAAAAATTGTTGAGGTATAACTGCCAAATTTGTTTTTCCCTCACTGTAGTGAATGGCCTCCATGGCTTAAATGGGAAGACTTTATTAATTCAAATTGAGCCAGGTATTTTGAATTTGGTATCAAATTAATTGCTATAACAAATCCCACAATTTACCGTTGTTGGATTTAATATAGATTGTTCAGGTAAAGAGTCTGAAAACTCTACCTGAAAGTTGCCAACTTCAGCTCTGTAGTGCCCTTCTCTGATTGTCCAGCCTCTAGCAGCCTGGCCAGGCTGCTTTGATGAGATGTGAAATGGCATGGGCTGAACACAAAGAATGTGCCTGAGGGAGAAGATCTTCCTCAGCAGATGGTGACACAGGATGGGGGAGAGCAACCAAACTGGTCTTCAAAGGAAAGGCAGGACGTTTGGAGCAGCTCAGGACCTCACCCATTTCTTGCAACCCCAGACAATTAGGTGCCCTCTTGATTAGATGAGGAGAGGACAGGAGACGGACGTGTTTAGGATTTTTAGCCACACAGGTGAGTGGGCTCAGCCAGACCATGTTGGATTTTTAAAGAATGTTGGTCCCTGGGATTGATTTTTGCCACACTTCCCAGAAAGTGGTCATCTAAGGTTGAAGTGGCCTGCCTGTGATTGGACAGTCGTGCCCCCCTGTTTTTCACCACAGGAGCAAGGATAAATATGGCAGAGCTGAACCCACACCTCAGATCCCTAGCAGGAACAAGACAAGAAGAAGAAGGACTGCCCTGCTGGACCCCTGACCTGCACCTGGACACTGCACTCTAAAGCACTGCACTAGCTGCACACTTGGGCTTCACTACTAAAAGGACTTTGCCTGGCTTCAACTGGCTCAAGAAGGAACTCCCTGCTTGCTGCAGGTGAAAAATAGCTAACCAGAGTCGCCTACATCAAATCCTGAAGAAACTGACCAGCTGACCACTGTCCAGTGGCCATTTTGTGGTTTGTGCCAGGTGCATTTTGGGAGTTGGAGTCCTAGCCCTCAAGGAGCAACTCTGAGCTCCTGGAAACTTGGGGTGAGCTGTGGACTCCTAAAGGACCCTCAAAGACCTTCTGGAAGAACATCCAGAAGTTTGGAGAAGATTGGATAACCTTTGGTAAAGAGCTCCATAAAGGGACCGACCCATCGTCCAGAGTCAAGCTGACTTTCTTCGACTGTGACCCAGCCTGACTTGCAGGTTCATCCTGCTGAAAAGCTCTAGAGCCCCAGACTCCCATGATTTCACCGGGGGTTTCTGGAAAGGCAATCCAACAATGTTGACTCAAAATTAGCTTGCTGCCGACGTTGGAGTGAAAAAGCTCCAAAAAGTAACTAAGTCAGAAGGTAAAAAGTTGACCGGGACTTCCTATGCAACATATTCAAGAAGGGCTCCAGGGACATCAGATCAAGATTCAGCTTTGGCCCAGACGAAGATTTTCATCCAGAAAAATCACCTCAGTCCCAACGTAGAATTGTTCACCGAGGTCTCCTGCGATGTGTAGCCAAAGAGGGTTCCAGGGAGGCTGGATCAGATTGGTGACTTCGTCCCACTGAAGAAAATCTTCAAGAAAAATACTAGGACCCATATTTATACTTTTTGATGAAAAACTGTGCTATAGCAGTTTTGCATCAAAAAGTTTAGCGCTGACTAGTGCCATTTCTCAGTGCCACCCGGGCATCATATTTATATAATGATGCTGGGTGGCGCTAAGAATAGGTTAGAGTAATTTTTCCTGTTGCTAACCGTTGCACCTTGTCGTAAGGCAAAATTACCTTAATGCAGGAAAAATGACTCTAATCTGTTTTACGACATGTAAACACGTCCCAAAATGGAAATGCACCATTTTTGCCTGCAATAACGTCAAAAAGAGACGCTAATGGGGCAAACACTGCAAAGGAGAGGCAAGATGGGCCCACAAAGCCAGGAGAGACACCAGGGAGACCCTAGACAACCGGGAACCAGCCAGGAGGACACAGACAAGACCCAGGGAAGAGACAAGGAAAAGAGGAGGTGTCGTTTCAGCAAAGAGGAGCATGAAATACTGGTGAGAGAGGTGATGGAGCACCAACATCAACTCTTCATCACCTCTAAATTGCCAATTGGAAGGTGAGATGCAATTTGGCAGCAGATAGTGGACAAGATTAACAGTGTGGCAGAGGTGAGGAGAACTGTCACTGAGTGCAAGAAACGCTGGCATGACTGCAAGCAGAGGACAAAGGAAAAAATGGCAAGGAACAGGAAGGCAACTTCACAATAGAATGGTTTTCACTAATGGGGTCACAGACCTGGACAATGTAAAAATTGCTCCACAGCACTTTGAAATAAACAGCACCTGCACAACCACATTGTCTCTGTGTAATGTGACATATCTACCTTGCTGTTGATTTGTGATGTGGATAACATGTCTATAGTCAAAGAGTGTCAGTACAAGAGTGCAGAAATATTGGGGGCACATATCTATGCACAAGGTACCTTCATGATGAACGTCAGTGCTGGACACATTTGCTACGAGCAAGTCACTGTGTATGTGAAATATGTTTAACACATGTAAGCCTCACCCACTACATACAGCAAGAATGGCTGTGTAAGAGTGCTCGTGCAATAACGTCAGCTAGGAGTACCAGTGAAACACATTGGTGTGAAATAGATATACTTGACCTCATCTGAAATTGGCACTGCTCAGTTTAGCAGTGTTGACATGGACTTCAGGCTGCAGGCAGACGTTCCACAGTGCCCAACAATCTGAAACAGGACCCAAACAATGACATCTTAAAAAACACACCTACCTGTCCAATACATGGGAACCATAGTCACCTTGAGTGGTGGGTACATTGGATGGAAGATGCATTGAGTAGATGTGTTGTAGCTGCCAATGTGACAGCTCAGTTGGAAGTGCGAATGAACATGTCAAGAGAGGGATCTGGATGCAGGAACAAAACTCCAGGCCAACAGATAATTGGCACTGTACACTTATGGGAAGTCCCTGAGACCCAAGCATATGACACGTGCATTAAGGGAGCACCAAACCTTCATTATGAATATAGAAAACTTAACTGAAAACTATGTTAAACACCTGTCCTAACCTAATCTATCTTACGTATACATTACCCACAACTGGCCCTAACTACCCTATGCAAAACTTACTACTCACATTTAACAACACACCCTAAACGTTGCCCCACCACCCCCCTTATATCACGAGACACATGCAGGACAACATATACTAACCTAAACATATACTATCTGCTCCTAAACAAATATATAATTATTTGTACATTTTGTCATATTTCTTAATTATTATTATTTTTTTATTTTTTTTAAACACAATTGCCCCAACATTACCCCCGACCAACCCACCCACAAACTAACCTATAATAATTTGAAAACCCACCCCAAACCTACTTATCCTTTCTAAACAACTAACCTAATTTAACCTATCACTAACCTCTAAAACCCACTACAAAATATGATAAGGAATGAGGAGGGAGAGGCTGACTGAACTGGGGGTGAACAGGAGGCACCAGTTCAGAGGTTGGTCCTCCTCAGTGTCCTCTTGATGGCCTTCAGTCTCTTCGTGTTGCGGCCCACCTCCTTCTTTAGGCTGTCCAGCTTCTTGAGGACTAGTTTCATGTCCCTCTGTAGGTCCTTTATTGCCGACATGTCCATTGCAGCAGGCATGGTGGGCTGTGGTGTTGATGTAGAGAGTGTTGCAGGTAGGGCAGAAGTGACAGTGGCGGCTGTGGCCCCCTGTGTAGCTGTGGTGCTCGGTCCACTCTTTGTGAGCAGTGCTGGTCCCCTCTGGCTGAATGCCCACCATTCCCCTGTAGCACGCTCCTTTCGATAGCGTTGTGCCATCCTACGGTACCCAGACTCCACATCTAAAATGTGGCAATAGCGCACTGCCCTTTTCTGGAATGCTCACAATTCCTCACTGTCCATGTTGGCAGCTGTTAAATTGAGACAGGCAACCATTAGTGTCAGCATTGTGTGATGTATTTACAGATGATACTCTAACACTCTGCCTTGATTTGCACATGCACTCCGAATCACATTTCAGATAATACAATGTCCATGGGGAATGTAACGGCAATGCTGCCCACCGTTCACGTCATTGACACCAAAGTGATGCACAACGAGAGTTGGAACCAAAAAAACTAATCTGTGCATTCATTTAGTAAATGTGTCACAATGCAAAGGCAGCAACAACTTCACATGGGCCAGGCCCACTAATCTTCATCATCTGAGTCAACTTTAAACCACACAACACCAGTAACTAGTAGATGTCATTGGGTGTATGGTAGGCAGTTGCTAATCATAAGGGGTCAGTGTTGATTGTGACACATGCAAGCCTGATTGAGATGACTGTCATCTACACTGTGACAATCACATCTACCTACATATACGTTGTTCCCCTACCCCTGTGCCTCAGGGGGGATGCGCATGCAATCCATCATCACAACTGTTGAGGTCAACCACTAAGGCATGTCCACTTATACATGAAGTTAGGGAGTGGACCACATGTGAGGAGGGCTGCAACCTACGAAGCAGGTATCCATAGGTCATTCACATCTACACTCATCTGACCAGGTGTGGACACCCATCAACACCTGATCTGCCAACACAATTTCCTAAACACCCACAATGAAGCCAGCACACGCCTGGTGTTGACCTGCATGCACGCCTATTACATACCACATAAGTGTCATGTAAATGGAGTACAACTTATGGGGCTACATGCTGGGGGACAGTTACCCACCCAGTCCTACATCTACATTACAATACAGGGATGTACCAATTTGTGTGGAAAACTGATGCATCACTGTGTTGTGAGAATGACAGTATGACAAAGTGCCAATATACTGACAGTGGTGCACTTCCAAGTTACATGTGGGTCTACATGTTACTACTAATCATCTTGTTTACACGCTACTGCCTATTGCCCAGCACAAGACTCCCAAGATATGTCTCTCTGCTTGTGAATGGGTAACCCTTGTATGGGACACAATGTCACCATCCAGCCTACTTTGAAATCTTATCACGTGTCAGCTCATTATATCTAGCATTGATTGCAACACACAAGAGTCAATCACACAACACTCGCAATCACTATACAGGACAGGCATTATCACACTTACTGGATACATCTGGGTCCTGAAATCTTGCCACTTCTTCAGTGGTGTAGAGATAGGTCTACCTGTAAGACACGGATGGAAAAACATTCTCAGTGTCATATCACTGTCACTACGAGTGGACAGCATATCACAGTGTGTAATATTTTAGAGAAGTGAGCTAGTGATCCTGTTTGGAGGCAGTACAACAGACATGCCACTACAAACTCAAACTGACACTGACACTCCGGTGATTGAGAGCTACACATCTGCACACATGCACTGGGCCTAAGTAGTGCTATACCCCACAACAACCATTTGTTTCCAATCCATTTAAGATGGTACTCCATGGCATGAATTATATTTGGGTGAAAAATCCATGGCACTTCCCTGGTGCACTGCAATACAAGTGACTCAGGTATTGTGGCTTGTGCATCAAGGCACACTGATTAACTGTTTGATGGACATGGGGCTCAATTTTTAGTCTGCAATGATCATGCGTTCAAGGGTCCATGACTGATGTGGCACAGTTGTATGTCGGTAACAAATGCCCCATTGCCAGTGTTCCCTAAGGCAGGTATGCCCCCTTTGCCACCATAATGGCAGGGATCATGTGTGTGTGTAATGATGACAATGTAGCTCTATACATGGATTGCCCACTCTGCTGTCAGGATCCAGTGAAATATGGTATGCCACCGGTGTCTTGCCTTATCATCATTGACAGAATGCAGGGGCACAGGTGTTGCCATGGCCCCTGAAATGTGTGACTAAGTTATAGACGTACATGAGTCAACCAACCTCTAACCTGCAAGGTTAACATGTATAGACATGTGGACTCCATCTCAGAACTGGGACAGTAACACTTTGTTCTGGTTGCATTCAATCTGTCTACAAGCATTGCATGCAGCACGCCAACACATCTGCTACTGTCATTCAGGAGCATTCTACTGTACACCTATGTCAATAGGATATTCACCAACAGGGTCACCGACCACCACACTGAGGTGGTCCAGCAGATTCTGCTCTCTGGCCACCAGGTCAGCCCAGGATATGTTACCCCTCGGATGTCTCTAATTTTTGGTATGAGTTCATGGTGACTTGTGTGTGGACTACACAAATGTCTGACATGTGTACATATTTGGTACGTACTGTGTTTGACACACTGCGCCTAAATTCCACTCATATAATGTTTTGTACACGTCAGTTTGACTCATTACAATTAGCTATGATTCTTGTGTTGCACTGATGGACCTGCTGCCCTAGCTGCATGTGTTCACATTATTTCAGATGTGTATTCCACAGAAGTGACCAGTCCAAGTGTGTGGGCATGCATACCCTGTGTCAGGATTGGGCTCCATAGCAGTGGCAAGACTGATTTCCAGCGGTGAACTGCAGAGGGCAAGTGTTGTGAACATTGCTTGTCATACCTGGGACCCTGGGACAATCATGCTATCCATTCTCACAAATGTTGCCCCCCCTTATCATTTATTACAACACAAAAGAGAGTAACAGGAGTGATTCAACCCCACACTTGCTCCCGGAAAGACTAAAGAAGATAATGAACCACAAAAAGTGAGGGGCGATAGGTTAGGGGGAACTGAGTTAAAGAACCCTGTTCACGAGGCGCTGGATCAGCGCGTAATGTCTGGGTGAAGGGCTGAGTGTAGGGTGAATGTGATTATGGCTATATCCACAGGAGGGAGTTCCCTTTACGGACTAAGTGGTCTCACACACACTATAGGCCCTCATTACAACATTGGTGGTAAAAGCCACTTACCGCCGTGCAGAAGACTGCCAACACACCGCTGCGGCAGCGGAATTCCGGCACAGCTATTATGACCCACAGTTCGGAATCCGCCAAAATTCAGACACCCACACAAGTCCGCCACACCAAAGGTCAGTGATAAACGGCGATAACAAAACCTCCACCGTCACACCAACAGAAATACGCCCACACTATCACGACCCACGAATCCACGGGGCGGTCTTTCAACCGCGGTATTCCATTGGCGGTACACACCGCCGGGTTCAAAATACACACACATTTACAAAACACAGCCACATTGGACAATTCGAAATACACACAACTGATACACATACACACACCACTCCCACACACCCAATACAACATAAAACACACACCCACATCACCCACAAACCCCTACGACCAAAAACTCCCAAAGAAGGCCAGAGGGAGACACCACAATCTACAAACAAGCATCCACAGGCACTCAACACCATCACTCACATAACATCCACGCAGCTCACACAACACACCACTACATATCAGCACACTTATCACCACACACTCCACCCCGCACATCACCTACACCACCCCATGGCACGGCAAAGACACCCCAGGTTCTCGGAGGAGGAGCTCAGGGTCATGGTGGAGGAAATCATCCGGGTAGAGCCACAGCTATTCGGATCACAGGTGCAGCACACCTCAATTGCAAGGAAGATGGAGCTATGGCGAAGAATTGTGGACAGGGTAAACGCAGTGGGACAGCACCCAAGAAATCGGAAGGACATCAGGAAGAGGTGGAACAACCTACGGGGATGGTGCGTTCCGTGGTCTCAAGACACCATCTGGTGGTTCAGCGGACTGGCGGCGGACCCCCGCCTCCTCCCCCACAACTAACAACATGGGAGGAGCAGGTATTGCCGATTCTGCATCCTGAGGGCCTCGCAGGAGTAGGTGGAGGAATGGACTCTGTTAAGTCAAATCTTAACTATTACACCCCCCACCCTACCTGCATGCCAGCACATACCCCCACCCTCACCCTCACCCCCATCACTCTAACTCCTCACAAATGTCCCTACATCACAAACCACACATCCTAACACCAAGCCCTGCATGCAACCACAAAGCATGGACACCCATTACCAAAGCATGCCCACTGCACATACCCATACAACCCCCTAAACCATCATCACACAAGGTCCCACACAGGAATGCAAGCACTGGGGTACACGGTCACCCACCCATTGCACACCATGGCACACACAGATGTAATAACCATCCTTTTATACCCCTGCTGGACCCCTATCCAACGTCACCGGACAGGAGGGTCCACACATGTCCACACCACCAACAGAAGAGGCCCACAGTGATAACAGCACCTCTGTCCAACTGGATCTACATGACCAGCCCGGCCCATCGGGGACCTCTGGACAGTCGGTTCCCCTGACACAGTCATAGGCCACTACAGACCTTCCCCACTCTGGAAACACCAGCACAGCACCCACCCAGTGGGCCCATACCTCCGTCCCCAGGACACGTCAATCAGCAGTGTGTCCACCACTACAGGGAACCCAGGCTAACCCACCACCCCAACAACAACAGGGACCTGGGGCAGTGGGCACACGGTCCAGGGGATGGAGGCACAGGAACACAGGGGAACTGGGAGGGCTGCTGTGCGACAGGGGGCGGACAGGCCAAGGGAACCCACTCTCAACGAGGCCCTCTCCTCCATCATGGGAGCCTACCACCACTCCCAGGAGACGATGGCAACGGTACTGGCCAAGTTTCAGGAGACCCAGCGCCTGCAGGAGGAACAGTATATGGGCTTCAGGGAGGAACTCAGAACCATCAGCTCCATCCTGGGCACCATCGTAGGGGTGCTGAAGGAACTGCTCAACACCAGGAGGGACACTATGGCACTACAAGGGGCCCCTGACACTAGCATGGACAATGAACTGCCCACCACCCCGCCGGTGCTAGTGGACAGGATGCCCCGCCACATGACCACCAGCACCCCACCCCCTGCAGAGGGAGAACCACCCCGCAAACAGTCCCTGAGATCCAGGACAAAGACAGAGCACGATGCCAAGACCCCCGCCAAAAAATGAGACCATCCTGATTGTCATCCTACTGTCCCACTTTGTCACCCTGTCCATACTTAAACTGCCCCAGCTCCACTTCCTATGCCCAAATGGGCAATGCACCTGTGAGACTAGTAGACTGGACTCTGCCATGGACATTCCTCCGCCATCACCTCTCACCATTTTACTACCCCCTCCAATATTGAGCACTTAAATAAACACACTTAAAGCACAAAACAATCTGGAGTCTGTCTGTGATTTTGAAATAGTGTATTAGCAATTACAGTGACAAAATGCTCTTACAATTGTAATGTCAACATACCTATGTCACACAGCTCTAGTCCATGAGGAATCTAAGCAGATGTCACACAGTGGGACCCACATCTGTGAAATCGTAAGGGAAAGTGACAACTCAGTGCCAACACACTGGGTGAAAAGGACAGACAGTAGAGAGGTAGTAGTGTTAAAGTACATGTAGTAGGCAGGTCTGTACTCTTACCTGTGTCTCACTGGAAATATTGCTGGATCACTGAGTCCCTGTTGTTCATGTCTTCTTCCTCTGCTTCCTCGTCTTCACTGTCCACAGGCTCCACAGCTGCCACAACACCGCCATCTGGACCATCCTCCTGCAGAAAAGGCACCTGTCGTTGCAAAGCCAAGTTGTGAAGCATACAGCAGGCCACGATGATCTGGCACACCTTCTTTGGTGAGTAGAATAGGGATCCACCTGTCATATGGAGGCACCGGAACCTGGCCTTCAGGAGGCCGAAGGTCCGCTCAATCACCCTCCTAGTTCGCCCATGGGCCTCATTGTAGCGTTCCTCTGCCCTTGGCCTGGGATTCCTCACTGAGATCTGTAGCCATGATAGATTGGGGTAACCAGAGTCACCTGCAAATGGCGAGGGACAACTGTTAGACACGCACTAACCTGTAGGGATATCAATCAATCAATCAATCACAGTATTTATAGAGCGCACTACGTACCCGTTAGGGTTTCAAGGCGCTGAGGGGGGGCTGCTGCTATTGGTCGAAGAGCCAGGTCTTGAGGAGTCTCCTGAAGGTGAGAATGTCCTGGGTCTGTCGCAGGGAGGTCGGGAGGGCGTTTCAGGTCTTGGCGGCGAGATAGGAGAAGGATCTGCCGACGGTGGTCTTGCGTTGGAAGCGGGGTACGATGGCGAGTGCGAGGTTGGTGGAGCGGAGTTGGCGGGAGGGGACGTAGAAGTTGAGTCTGTTGTTCAGGTAGATTGGTCTGGCTTTGTGGAGTGCCTTGTGAGCGTGGGTGAGGAGTTTGTAAGTGATCCTCTTGTCCACCGGGAGCCAGTGGAGGTCTTTCAGGTGGTGGGAGATGTGGCATCGGCGGGGGACGTCAAGGACCAGTCGGGCGGAGGCGTTTTGGATACGTTGGAGGCGGCGGATGTCTTTTGCTGGGATGCCTGTGTAGAGTGCGTTGCCGTAGTCTAGTCTACTGCTGACGAGGGCCTGGGTCACTGTTTTTCTGGTTTCCGTCGGGATCCACTTGTAGATTCTACGGAGCATGCGGAGGGTGTTGTTGTCAAAGCCCAGCTCACCTGAGTCCTTGTTCAGTTCTGATGGAGGTTGAAGACAATCCGACCCCACCCTGAAACTGCTTGTTCCAGCACACTAGTTTTTAAAACAGTGCACTAAGAACAGAAGCTCAAGGGAAGGGGGGAAGTGGATAAAATAAAATAAAGAGACAACACCGTTCTTGCGTTTCCACTGTTGAAGTGCTGCACAAATCTGCGGCCCTCTCTGACTTCTGTAGAAACTGGTGCCTAATGAAACATAAACAAAGAACAGATAAGTACAACCTATTCCTAACTGGGTTCCTGACTATCCCTTTATTTATTAGAAATTTTCTTCTAAAAGTACCTCTTGGATCCTGGTCTCTAGTTTCCAGGTTTGGAATGTGTTACTGCTCTGGGATGTGCTTTCTATTACTCTAAAGCTTCTAAAACATTAAACAAATACCGTTATCAGAATTACTAATATCAAACATTCATCTTAATATAACTAAAGCCTAAATTCCCAATAGCAGACTCACTTTTCCTATATTTCCAGAATCTTTTATAAAACAAATACTGTACTTTTACATCAAAATACAGCATGTAATTTGTGCAAGTCCTTGATTTACTGTTTGCCTTGCTGTTAATGGTTTCCACGGTTCGATTCTTAAAAGTTCCATAAAAAATGTTTGCTTCACAAAGTTCCGCAAAGTATTCTTGTAACAAAGAGTTTGAATCACAATGTTCGTGGAAGGTATCTTGTTTCCAGAAATTGTTTTCAAAGTTCTTTCAGGTAATAAAAGTTTTGCACTTACTTGTTGCTGGCAAGAGATACTGATCAGTCTAACCTTGTCTTCTTTCTCTTTTGCAGGTTGCTTGTAGGAGAGAGGCTGAGGCAAGGAGGAACCGGAAACCGGAAGAAGGAAGAACCAGCAGCTGCGCCCATTGAAGCCAATGAAAGTCTGTAGAGAGCAGGAGTGCCAGCGCCGAGGGATCTGTCCTCAGGTAAGCGGGAGGTAGACGAGCACAAGCACTGGGTGAGGCTCGGGGCTGCCTTTTATAGACAGGGCTGGGTGTGGTCCTCACATGCTGCACATGTTCTTGAAAGGTGTGCAGAGCTGGGTGTGGTTTGAAGAGCTGGGTGTGGTCCTCACATGCTGCACATATTCTTGAAAGGTGTGCAGAGTTTCAGTTATTATGCAAATGAGTTAAATTAACACATGGCCTAGAGAGGAGTGTTTTAAAGAAGCCTTGGTAAAAGCAAGGCCCAATGTGTAAACAAAACAGCACATTAAACAACATACACAGAAGCCTAGGGGGAGGGGGGGAGGTGAGATAACAAGAAAGGCTTTCAATAGTAAGTTTAAAAGGGAGCTATTACAGAACCCACTAGTGCAGTGAGAGGGGACATGCTCTTTGCTGTGCACAAACCCTAACAGTTGCCCCCCTCAAAGGCCCTCCTACAGGACGGGGTTTTCCTGGATTTTTTAAATAAAACCGTCTAATCAGCTGTGGGGCATGTACATATGATGCTGGTTCCCATGAATTCTCAGATTCATCATATCCTTTCCATTCTACTAAATAAAACAGACGTCCACTAATTCTTTTTGAGTCTTTTCTGCTTTTCACTTCATATTCTAGATTTCCCTTAATTGGTATGGGTGGAGGTGGTGGTTCAGGTCGGGTTTTTGGATTGTACGGCTTAAGCAAGGACACATGGAATGTAGTATGTACTGGATATTCTTTTGGTAAATCTAACTTTACTGTTACCGGGTTTACTATGGCAGTTATACTAAAGGGTCCAATGAAACGTGGTTGCAGCTTTCGGGATCCCTCTATGTTTAGGTTCTTTGTGGAGAGCCATACCTTGTCACCGATTTTATACATTGGGGCCTCAGATCTGTGTTTGTCTGCTTGTCTTTTCATGCTTTCCTTGTACTTTAATAAACGTTTCCTGGCTTTGTCTTGTATGTCACCTAACCTCGTTAGGCTATCCGTTACTGTAGGTAACAGAGAATCTTCTAACAAAATGGGTATAGCTCTTGGATGATACCCCTGCAAGAAATAGAATGGTGAGCAAAGTAGAGCTGAATGCTCAGTATTATTATAAACAAACTCCGCTACAGGGAGAGCTTCCAACCATTCACTAGAATAATCAGCCAATAAACAACGTAGCGTTTGAAGTAAGGTTTGGTTCAGTCGTTCAGTCTGTCCATCTGTCTCTGGGTGGAAAGCAGTGGGTAATGCCACATCTATTTTCAGTTTTTTACATAATTTTTTCCAAAATGTAGAGTTGAACTGGCTCCCTCGGTCTGACACCACTTTGCTTGGCAAACCATGTAAACGCACAATTTCCCTTATAAAAATATCGGCAAATTCTGCCGCCGTGGGTAATTTCCGTAATGGTACAAAATGTGCCATTTTAGATAAAAAATCCACTATAACCAACACTGTTGTGAAAGATTTTACAGGTGGTATACCTACAATAAAGTCTACGCTCACAGTGTGCCAAGGTTGCTTGGGTGTTGGCATTGGTATTAACAAGCCGTCAGGGGCCTTATGAGAAGATTTATGTCTTGCACAGATTGGACAGGTAGTGACAAATTGCTTAATGTCCTTTCTTATAGTGTCCCACCAAAAGTGTTTTTGCACATTTTCCAGGGTTTTTACCCAACCAGGATGACCTGCTAACGGTGAGGCGTGATGCCAAATTATCACCTGTGTTTGTAATTCAGAGGTGGGCACTAACAGCATGTTGTTGTGATACAATAAACCTCGTTGTATTGTGTTATGGGAATCCTTTAACCAATCCTGAGGTGCTATTCGCATGTGTGCATTATATAGATCTGTGATGAAATCCTTCTGTTGTACTGGTGCCAAAAACTTTTGGGGAGGAATAATGGGTTCTCCTATTTTATCTTGTTTCATGTCTGAAGTATGTCCGTATCTAGATAACACATCAGATTGAATTTGTTGTGCACCTGGTCTATAGGTTATTACAAAGTCAAATGTGCTAAAAAAATTTAACCAGCGCATCTGACGTGGTGTTAGTGCTTTAAGTGATCCAAAAAACTGTAGGTTCCTATGGTCAGAAAAGATTGTAACTGGGTACTTGGCTCCCATTAAATGGTGCCTCCATTCTGAAAAGGCTACTTTGATAGCTAGTAGTTCCCTTTCAGCCACAGTGTAATTTTGTTCAGCTGGTAATAACTTTTTGGAATAGAAGGCTATAGGATGTAACTGGCCATCTACTGCATCTCGTTGAGAGAGAACTCCTCCTAAAGCTACTTGTGAAGCATCCGCTTCAACAAAAAAAGGCAAGTCAGGATCAGGATGTTTCAGAATTGGGGCTGAAGTGAACTTTTGTTTTAGGAGTTGAAAGGCGTGTGCCGCCTCATCAGTCCAAAGAAATCGTTGCCCTTTCCGCAACAAGGTAGTTATTGGGGCCGCAATGTCTGCAAAATGTGCAATAAACCTCCTATAAAAATTGGCGAAACCCAGAAATTTCTGAATATCTTTTACAGAGGATGGTTCTGGCCAATCAGCAATAGCACTGATTTTCTTTACATCCATAGTTATTCCTTGGGGTGACAGGCAGTATCCTAAAAAGTCCACCTTGCTGACATTAAAAGTACACTTTTCTAACTTAGCAAAAAGATGATTTTCTTTTAACTTTGATAATACTGCACGAACATGTTGGGTATGTTCTTCTGAGTTCTTAGAGTAAATGAGGATGTCGTCTATGTATACTATGACACAAACGTCCAGGAATTCGTGTAGGACCTCATTTATAAAGAACTGAAAGGCCGCAGGGGCATTACATAACCCAAAGGGCATTACTGTGTACTCAAATAAACCAAACTTTGTCTTGAAAGCTGTCTTCCACTCATCCCCCTCTTTTACTCGGACCAGGTGGTAAGCTCCCCGCAGATCTAGTTTAGTGTATACAGTAGAATGTCTTAATTGATCCAACAACACAGGTATTAGAGGAAGAGGATATTTATTCTTTATTGTAGCCTTATTTAGTCCTCTATAATCAATACACGCGCGCAGGGATTTATCCGGTTTCGGGATAAAAAAGAGTGGAGATGACACCGGAGATGTGGAATGACGGATGAACCCAGACTGTAGTAGGTCATCTAGGTAGGTTCTTAAGTATTTGGTTTCTTCGTCAGTCAAAGCATATACTCTGTTATTAGGTAAAGGGGACCCTGGGATAAGATCTATACGACAGTCATAAGACCTATGTGGGGGCAGCACACTAGCCTTTACTGGATCAAAGACGTCTTTAAAGTCAGAATATTCAGGAGGTAGACTTGGTTCATCTTGTATAACACTAGC
Source organism: Pleurodeles waltl (assembly GCF_031143425.1). NCBI lineage: Eukaryota > Metazoa > Chordata > Amphibia > Caudata > Salamandridae > Pleurodeles > Pleurodeles waltl. The sequence continues at coordinate 409,927,600 of NC_090438.1, forward strand.
ACAGTGTAATACTGTGCTCTGTTCTGTACCTGCTTCTTGATAGCAATTGGTTCTACAGAAAGAGGAATCCAAAGTAACATTTCTATTTACCCAATCAATTTTTGGGTTATGAGTTGTTAACCAGGGTACCCTGAGAATCAAACCAAAATTAGGAGTATCTATCAGATCAAAGCTAATCACCTCTGTGTGCCCGTTCTGACAGACCATAACAAGTGGACTTGTTTGTTTTGTGATTAATCCAGAGGTCAATTCTGACCCATCCACTGCACATACTGCTTCTGGACAAGGCTTTAGGCACATAGGAAGTCCTAAGTTTTCAGCTAACTTATTATCCACAAAATTTCCTGTCGCGCCTGAGTCCAGTAGGACAGGGAGAGAATGCCTCACTTGGGTAGTAACAATTAAAACGACCTGAATTATGAAATGTCTAGGTATGTGCGGTACCATGAAGGCTGCAGCATTAGAGGTTTGATTAAGATGTTTTCTCGAACAAGTAACCTCTCCCCTTGTCGAGCTTAATCGTTTCCCGATTCAGTTGAGGAGGTGGAGGAAACAGCACCCTTTCGTGGATTTTTAGGCTTTACTGGACATTCTCTGGCAAAGTGACCTGCCCTTCTACAATATAAACATAATTGAAGTTTTCTCCTTCTTTCTTTTTCCTCTGATGTGAGTGGACCTCTGAGTGTCCCTATTTGCATAGGCTCAGGTTCAGGGAGTTTATTATCTGGGTCTTTCTTCTCGTGTCTAATAAAAGTTAACCGTGATTCCAGTTTGTATTTATCTCCCTTTCTTTCTCCTAGTCTATGTTCTAATTTCACAACTAAATCTACAAAGTCTGAATAGTCTTCTGGCAAATCAACGATATGAGCCAGCGCGTCTTTTAACTCGTCTCTCAAACCTTTATAGAAAAGGGAGACACGCTTTTCTTCTGGCCACTGTGTCTCGGTGAGTAAACGATTAAAACTAGTGAGATAGGTCAATAAATCCTTGTTACCTTGTTTAAGATTTAAAAGCTCATTATCACTTGCCTGCATGAAAGTGTGTTTTGCAAAAAGGCTGGTCATGGTACGTTTAAATTGATTCCAATTATGGAGGATGGGATCATCTCTCTCCACGAAAGGAATTGACCAATTGGCTGCTGTGCCACCCAAATAAGACAAGACGAATGCCACTTTCGTAGCATCAGTAGGGAACTGTTGTGGCTTACAAACAAAGTGTAATTGACATTGATTGATAAAAACATGGAATTTGTTACTATCTCCATGAAAACGTTCAGGTGCTGCTAAGGGCACAGCATTAGGAACATTAACAGTGACCTCAACTGGGGAGGCAAAGTTGTATGTTTTGATGGCGCCCCTGTCTCTGAGGAGGTTTTAAACAAAGGCGTAAAAGCTGTGTTCCACTGAGATACCCTAAATTTATACCTGCTTAAATCCTGTTTTAAAGAGGTATTCTCCATCTTTAATCTCTCTATTTCCTCTTGCATATGTTGCAAGATGCCAGACACTGATTCATTATGAGCCAAGTCCTCATTTAGGGCCTGCACCATATCCGTGACGTCAATGCCCTCTATTTCTTCCCCGATATTCATCGTCCACCAGAACTGAATTATTATTTTTTTAAGGCTTGTGCTTCTGTCAAAGCCCAGCTCACCTGAGTCCTTGTTCAGTTCTGATGGAGGTTGAAGACAACCCGACCCCACCCTGAAACTGCTTGTTCCAGCACACTAGTTTTTAAAACAGTGCACTAAGAACAGAAGCTCAAGGGAAGGGGGGAAGTGGATAAAATAAAATAAAGAGACAACACCGTTCTTGCGTTTCCACTGTTGAAGTGCTGCACAAATCTGCGGCCCTCTCTGACTTCTGTAGAAACTGGTGCCTAATGAAACATAAACAAAGAACAGATAAGTACAACCTATTCCTAACTGGGTTCCTGACTATCCCTTTATTTATTAGAAATTTTCTTCTAAAAGTACCTCTTGGATCCTGGTCTCTAGTTTCCAGGTTTGGAATGTGTTACTGCTCTGGGATGTGCTTTCTATTACTCTAAAGCTTCTAAAACATTAAACAAATACCGTTATCAGAATTACTAATATCAAACATTCATCTTAATATAACTAAAGCCTAAATTCCCAATAGCAGACTCACTTTTCCCATATTTCCAGAATCTTTTATAAAACAAATACTGTACTTTTACGTCAAAATACAGCATGTAATTTGTGCAAGTCCTTGATTTACTGTTTGCCTTGCTGTTAATGGTTTCCACGGTTCGATTCTTAAAAGTTCCATAAAAAATGTTTGCTTCACAAAGTTCCGCAAAGTATTCTTGTAACAAAGAGTTTGAATCACAATGTTCGTGGAAGGTATCTTGTTTCCAGAAATTGTTGTCAAAGTTCTTTCAGGTAATAAAAGTTTTGCACTTACTTGTTGCTGGCAAGAGATACTGATCAGTCTAACCTTGTCTTCTTTCTCTTTTGCAGGTTGCTTGTAGGAGAGAGGCTGAGGCAAGGAGGAACCGGAAACCGGAAGAAGGAAGAACCCGCAGCTGCGCCCATTGAAGCCAATGAAAGTCTGTAGAGAGCAGGAGTGCCAGCGCCGAGGGATCTGTCCTCAGGTAAGCGGGAGGTAGACGAGCACAAGCACTGGGTGAGGCTCGGGGGCTGCCTTTTATAGACAGGGCTGGGTGTGGTCCTCACATGCTGCACATGTTCTTGAAAGGTGTGCAGAGCTGGGTGTGGTTTGAAGAGCTGGGTGTGGTCCTCACATGCTGCACATGTTCTTGAAAGGTGTGCAGAGTTTCAGTTATTATGCAAATTAGTTAAATTAACACATGGCCTAGAGAGGAGTGTTTTAAAGAAGCCTTGGTAAAAGCAAGGCCCAATGTGTAAACAAAACAGCACATTAAAGAACATACACAGAAGCCTAGGGGGGGGGGGGGAAGGTGAGATAACAAGAAAGGCTTTCAATAGTAAGTTTAAAAGGGAGCTATTACAGAACCCACTAGTGCAGTGAGAGGGGACATGCTCTTTGCTGTGCACAAACCCTAACAGTTGTAGCAGGAGGAAGAAACTGCATTGACCTGCTTGGACCCCCAGACCCAGACAACCATTCCCTCTGTCTTGCTCCCAGGTGCTCACCTAATAGCCACACATGGTGCCTCTGGAGTTGCCCCATCACGTATGCTGCTATTCCGCAGGATGTAGGCGTCATGCATTGAGCCAGGGAACATGGCATTCACATGGGAGATGTACTGGTCGGCCAAACATACCATCTGTACATTCATTGAATGATAACTCTTCCTGTTTCTGTACACCTGTTCTCTCCTGTGGGGGGGGACCAAAGCCACATGGGTCCCATCAATGGCACCTATGATGTTGGGGATATGTCCCAGGGCATAGAAATCACCTTTCACTGTAGGCAAATCCTCCACCTGAGGGAAAACTAAGTAGCTCCGCATGTGTTTCAGAAGGGCAGACAACACTCTGGACAACACGTTGGAAAACATAGGCTGGGACATCCCTGATGCTATGGCCACTGTTGTTTGAAATGACCCACTCGCAAGGAAATGGAGCACTGACAGCACCTGCACTTGAGGGGTGATTCCTGTGGGATGGCGGATTGCTGACATCAGGTCTGGCTCCAACTGGGTACACAGTTCCTGGATTGTGGCACGGTCAAGCCTGTATGTGATAATCACATGTCGCTCCTCCATTGTCGACAGGTCCACCAACGGTCGGTACACCGGAGGATGCCGCCATCTCCTCACATGTCCCAGCGGAAGGTGCCTATGAAGGACAACAGCGAGCACAGAGTCAAACAACTCAGAGGTACGTACCCACAGTTTACACAGAACACCATTCATACACAAAAGGTGGCCTGTATGTGTGTTGAGACTAGGCCTAGGTATGTGTGACACAGTTGAAAATTAATCCATGTGGGCCCCTGAATTGGCGGCTGCCTGACCTCTAAAGTGGGACAATGGAATGTGAGGTAACTGCGCTGGCATTGTACACCGTTGCGGTAGGCGGTCGAAGACCGTGGCACAATGCTGCATTGGTTAGCATTGGACCCTATGGGTCCAAGGAGCCAATGACGATGTACGCCGGCGGTGATGGTATGCACCGCCGTGGACGTGACCGCCATTTTCTATCTGTTCAATCACTCGATACCTGATCTTCGACAGGAAAGGACCTACACTGCAAGTGCTGCTGTGACCTCGGTCTGGAAGAGACAATGGCTCGAGTGTCTGGGGAAAGGGCCCCTGCCATCACATCAGAGGAGTTGGAGAAACTCGTGGATGGGGTCCTCCCCCAGTACACGCTACTCTACGGTCCTCCAGACAAACAGGTAAGTACACTGGGAGCATGCTGTATGGGCTATGCCTGTGTAGAGAGGGCTGGATGTAAGAAGGAAGGGGGGAGAGTGCGGCATGCATGAAACAACGGTGAATGCATGTGCCACATGGCAAGGGTAGGGATGGGGGCCAATCACTTTGACGGTGCAGTTGGTAATAACTTACTCTTCCCCCTGTACATTTCATGTAGGTCAGCGCCCACCAGAAAAAACATATTTGGCGTGCCATCGCCAAGGACGTCCGGACCCTGCGGGTCTACCACAGACGGAGCACCCACTGCCAGAAAAGATGGGAGGACATTCACCACTGGAGCAAGAAGACGGCGGAGGCTCAGCTGGGGATGGCCTCCCAACGTGGGAGGGGTGCCCATTGCACCATGTCCCCCCTGATGTTCAGGATCCTGGCGGTGGCCTGGTTGGATGGGTGCTTGAGGGCATCACAGCAGACACAAGGGGGTGAGTACACTCTCATTCTGCTGACTTTGCGCGCATTGGAGGGGTCTGGGTGGGGGAGGTGGGCTGTGGGTTTCCCTAGGCCAGGGCGAGTTCCGTAGGCAAGGTCCCTCCGTAAGGCAGGCCATGTGGCACCCCACCCCACCTCTGTAGAGTGCCAAGTACACCTAGTCATGCCCCTGTGTCATCTATGTGTGCAGGTGTCGTCCTTGGCCTTGTAGGGCATTTCCCAGGAATTTAACAGTGGAGCCCAAGAGTGCGGCGTAGTGCAGGGGGCTTCTGTGTCTGTCGTGTCCGCCAACGGTAGCAGTAATGCATGCATTCAACATGTCTTTCTTCTGTCGTCCTCCCCCTTTTTGTGGTCTCCCTGTTCTTGTGTGCATTAGCATCATCAGGCGGAGGAGCAGTGGCACCGCACCACGAGGGGGCTGCACCCCACATGGCCATGGAGGGCCACACTACGGACTCCACCAGTGGGACGGAGGGCGAGAGGAGCTCCACGGAGGGTACAGGAGCTGAGACCAGTGACACGGACTCGTCCTCTGATGGGAGCTCCCTTGTGGTGGCGGCAACATCTGTGCCCCCCCATCTGCATGTACAGCCACCACCCCCCTTCCAGCACCGCCCTCCCAGCAGCTCCTCAGCCTTCGCCCCGTGCCCGCTCACCCGGGAGGGTGGGCGTCACCTTTGCCCCAGGCACCTCAGGCCCTGCCCCAGTCACCCCTGCTGCCCTCAGTGAGGAGGCCATTGACCTCCTCAGGTCCCTCACTGTTGGGCAGTCTACCATTTTGAATGCCATCCAGGGTGTAGAGGGCATTCATTCTGGTTAGGCGGCCCTTCAGCGAGCTTTTCAGACTCTGGCCTCAGCACTGATGGCAGCCATTGTCCCTGTGTTCTGCAGCACAAATACTGTATATAGAGGAAAATAGCTCCCGGCACAAAAAAAATCGGCATGCGACACAAGCACCTTTGCACCATGGTGCAAGGGTGCCTGCATTGGTGCTTGGCAGACAATTGTGCGCCAGTAGAGGGGGAAATGACAGGAATGAACCGTCTGTCATAAATAAAATGAATTTCTCCCCTCTCACATTGGCATAGAGCAGAGCAGCAAGAAAACCTGGGCCGCTGCACTACGCCCATTTCCATAAATGTGAGCATCTATGTTTGGGTATGGAGAATGTGTTATCTTACTGTTATTCATCTTTTGAATAAAGTTAAATCATTCCTCTCTACTTGTCTAGCACTTCTTCTGTTAAACACTGGACGGGGAGCAATATTTAAAATGTTTGCGTTGGCATTTTGCATGTTCTGTTTACAACATATCAGTGTTTTTCACCAATACATTGGTTCCAGAATATTGCAGAGAATAATAAAGGATACAAAGCCAAATGGACATTCATTTTAAAATCTCTTACCAGCGCTCACAGTGTTTTTTTAGTACAGTTCAGTTGCTCAGTGTTGGTTTTAGATCCTTACTCTTTCTGGAATCCTTTGATTAAAGGAATGTATGACATATTTGACAACCTTAGCTTGAAAGATTGCTAGTGGCAAAATCTGCACAAAAGTGGATTTGTTCAATAGAAAGGAAATGCTCGACAAAAAACAAGGGGCTTATTAATGAGCCCCTTGCTAAACTGTTACATCACTTTTTGTGATGCAACAGTGGTGCAAACCTTAAACTCATATCTATGAAGCTATGCAAAGCCTTTCTTTTTGCATGGCTTTGAGTAGCCTCATAGATATGGAGTGAGGCACGTCAGAGCAAATTGCTGTGTTGCCTTACTCTGTGCAAAGGAAGCATTCCATGGGTGTTGCAGTGGGTGTTCTCAAACAACACCCATGGATTTTGATGCATCTCCAGATTTACAAGAGATTGAAAACCTGGGGATGGTCCAAAACCTGACGCATCCCCAGGGGAGGTGTAACAAGAATAAATATCCTGATTACTCTTCGTTTTCCTCTTTCTATGTGTGCTGCATTCTGCAGTAAATGCAAAAACAATAGATGATGGACAGAATGCAGAGCAAATAAAACATTCACCCCAGTCACAGATCTTAGTTTAATCCATCAGTTTTTTTGCTTGCCATGCCATTCCAGTTTGGACACAGCCATATGTAAATCAGTCTTGACCCTGTTCCCCATATGAACGGTCCAGCTGGATTGCCAGGCCAGGTCCTCCCTGGACCAGAAACAAGCATTCTGGGACGTATTTTTAACATTGTGAATTACACATACCGAGGTAACTTAGCATTAGTCCATGGGCCAACCAAGCCGAGGTCACGCTGTGGCTCATACAGCACAGAAAAGGGAAGGGAAAATCAAACATCATGTTTATAGTTCTGGGGGGAAATCGACAAAGTTGAGATGCAGGAGGCTTTCAGGAAATGTAAAATGGCATGGGTGATTATTACCTGTGTGCTACTGGAAATACTGTTCTATTACTCTGTCCCTGTTGTCTGTGTCATCCTCTGAGTCTTCCTCCTCTTCACTCTCCGCAGGCTCCACAGCTGCTTCAACACCACCATCTGCACCATCCTCCTGCAGGAAAGGAACCTGACGTCGCAATGCCAGATTGTGAAGCATACAGCAGGCCACGATGATGTGGCACACCTTCTTTGGTGAGTACATCAGGGATCCCCCTGTCATATGCAGGCACCTAAACCTGGCCTTCAGGAGGCCAAAGGTCCTTTCGGTGATCCTCCTAGTTCGCCCATGGGCCTCATTGTACCGTTCCTCTGCCCTGGTCCGGGGATTCCTCACTGGGGTCAGTAGCCAAGGCAGGTTGGGGTAACCAGAGTCACCTATTAGCCACACACGTTGTCTCTGTAGCTGCTCCATCACATAGGGGATGCTGCTATTTCGCATCACATACGCGTCATGCACTGACCCTGGGAACTTGGCATTTACATGGGAGATGTACTGGTCAGCCAAACAGACCACCTGGACATTCATCGAATGGTAACTTTTTCTGTTTCTGTACACCTGCTCATCGTCTTTTGGGGGTACCAAAGCCACATGGGTCCCATCAATGGCACCAATGATGTTGGGGATATGTCCAAGGGCATAGAAATCACCCTTCACTGTAGGCAAGTCACCCTCCTCTGGGAAAATGATGTAGCTCCGCATGAGTTTCATCAGGGCAGACAACACTCTGCTCAAAATCTTTGAAAACATAGGCTGAGACATTCCAGATGACATGGCCACTGTTGTCTGGAATGCCCCAGTTGCCAAAAAATGGAGGACTGACAAAACCTGCACCAGAGGGGGAATCCCTGTGGGTTGGCGGATGGGGGACATCAGGGCTGGCTCCAGCTGGGCACACAGTTCATGGATAGTGGCACGGTCAAGTCTGTATCGAAGTATTATATGGCATTCTTCCATTGTCGACAGGTCCACCAGCGGTCGGTACACGCGAGGATTCGTCCTTCTCCTCGCAAGTCCCAGAGGACGGTGCCTAGGAAGGACAATATGGAGCACAGAGTCAGGCAAACCACAGGTACGTACAGACAGCTTGCACAGTTAAAGAATGGCAATGGGTTGAAAGGCGTGTATGTGTGGCAATGCAAGGCCTAGGCCTGTGTGTCGCAGTCAAAATTAAGCCATGTAGGCCCTTGAAATGGCGGCTGCCTGACCTGTGAAGTGGGACAATGGGATGTGAGGTCAATGCGCTGGCGGGGCACACCGTGGCGGTAGGCGGTCGAAGACCGCGGCGCAAAGCCGCATTGGTTAACATTGAACCCTCTGGGTTTCAGGAGCCAATGACGATGTGCGCAGGCGGTCGCGGTACGCACCGCCGTGGTACACACCGCCGCGGGCGTGACCGCCATTTCCTAGCTGATTGATCACTCGAGACCTGATCATCCACAGGAGAGGACCTATACTGCAAGTGCTGCTGTGACCTCGGTCTGGAAGTGACAATGGCTGCTGCGACTGGGGAAAGGGCCCCTGCCTTCACGTCTGAAGAGTTGGAGAAGCTCGTGGATGGGGTCCTCCCCCAGTATGCGCTACTCTACGGTCCTCCAGACCAACAAGTGAGTACACTGGGTGCACATGGAATGGGCTATGCCTGTGTGGATTGGGGTGGATGTAAGTTGGTGGGGTGGGGGGCGAATGAGGAGTGCAACGCCCGACAGATGAGAGCATGTGCCATATGGCAAAGTTGGTGGGGGGGGGCAATCACATCTAACATGCAGGTCATTGATGATTTCCTCCTTTCCACCCTGTACATGTCAAATAGGTCAGCGCCCATCAGAAGATCGAGATTTGGCGTGCCATCGCCAAGGAAGTCTGGAACTTGGGGGTCCACAACAGACGGGGCACCCACTGCCGCAAGAGGTGGGAGGACATCCGCCGCGGAACAAGGAAGACCGCAGAAACACTGCTGGGGATGGCCTCCCAACCTAGGAGGGGTGCCAGTCGCACCATGACCCCCCTGATGTCCCGGATCCTGGCGGTGGCCTACCCTGAATTGGATGGGCGCTTTAAGACATCACAGCAGACACAAGGGGGTGAGTATCAGCACATTCTCCTATCTTTCTGCGCAGTGGAGGCGTCTGGGTGGGGGAGGAGGGCTGTGGGTGACATTAGGCCAGGGCGCTTTCTGTAGTGTAGTCTTCTCCCTTAGGCATGGCCCTGTGCCCCCGGCCCCCACCTCTGTAGGGTGACAAGTACAGCCATTGAAGGTCCAGCATCTCCCATGTGCGCGTTTGACGTCTCTTGGCCTGTTGTCCTAGTCAGTAGTACTGAGTAGTGTGCCCCGAATGCGCGGCTTAGTGCATTAGGCTCCTGTGTCTGTCCTCTCCGCCAACGGTGTTGACATTGCATGCACTCAACCTGGTCTTCTTTTTTCTCCCCCCACCCTTTCTCTTCATCTTCTTGTGCATGTGTGCATTAGCATCATCAGGCGGAGGAGATTTGGCATCGGAGCACGAGGGAGCTGCAGGACACAAGGCCCCGGTGGGCCCAGGAACAGACACCGAGGGCACCAGTGATCCGGAGGGCGAGGGGAGCACCACGACGGGGACCGCTGGTGAGAGCAGCGACAGCGACACGTCCTCGGATGGGAGCTCCCTAGCGGTGGCGGCAACATCCGTGCCCCCCGCCTCTACAGGTACAGCCGCCACCCAGCGCACCAACCCCGCCCTCCCAGCAGCCCCTCAGCCTACGCTCCGTGCCCGCTCGCCCAGGAAGGCGCGCGTCTCCTTCGCCCCAGGCACCTCAGCCCCTGCCCCTGTTGCCCCTGCTGCCCTCAGTGCGGAGCTCATTGACCTGGTAAGGACGCTCATTGTTGGGCAGACGACCCTTTTGAATGCCATCCAGGGTGTGCAAAGGGAGGTGCAACAGAGCAATGCGTACCTGGAGGGCATTCATTCGGGTCAGGCTGCCCATCAACGAGCGTTCACTGCTCTGGCCTCAGCACTGACGGCAGCCATTGTCCCTGTTTCCAGCCTCCCTCTTCTTACTGCCTCCAGCCTTTCTCTGTCTCCTGTTCCTCAGCCTATCCCATCCACACCATCAGACCAGCCTGCACACACCTCAACACCCAAGAGCAGCTCATCCAGACACAAGCACCACAGATCCCACAAACACTCACCCAAGCAACACCCAGATGCAGACATTCCAACAGTCACAACCACCTCTGTGTCCCCCTCCTCCTCGTCTCCCTCCTCCCTCCCTGTGACGTCTACACTCACACCTGCATGCACCCCAACATCAGCCAGTGCTTCCATCACCACCTCACCCTCCAGTACAGTCCACACTTGTGCAGTCACCACCCCCACTGCCATGTACACGTCCCCTGTGTCCTCTCCCACTGTGTCTGTCACCCCCTCTTCCAAGACACACAAACGCAGGCAGCCACCCACCCAACAGACATCCACCTCACGACAGCCTACAGCACCAGCACCTTCACCCAATGACAGCACACCTGACTCTCCTACAACCACATCCTCTTCCTCCACTCCCATCACCACTTCTCCTACCCTTTACCTTGGACCTAAAAAGCTTTTCCTGGCTAATCTTGACCTCTTTCCCTCCGATGAGCTCCCCCCTCCATCTGCAAAGAGTCCCAAGAGCACCGCAGCCACCACCAGCCCAGCTTCGCGTGTCACTGTTGTGCATGGGATCTGGAGTCCACCCTTTGCCAGCAGTGACACATCGATCAGCAGCAAGGACACGTCCAGCCCCCCCCCCGGCAAGAGGACCCGCAAAAACAAGGGCCGCCGTGCGAGGACCGACAGGGCTGCCCCCAAGGAGCAATGTGCGGCCACTTCACCAGCCACACCATCTAGGGGAGGCAAGGGTCCGAGAGCCCCATCAAAGGAGCGGAAGGGCAGCAGGAGCGCGGAGAAGGTGGACCCCACATGTCACATCCCAGCTGGGAAGGAGGACACTAAGGAGGCCAGGAGTCCGTCCCCGAAGGGTCCAGAAACGTCACGGTCCGAGGGCGACTGAGCAGGGAGTCCAGGCCAGGTCTGGCTCCCTTGACCTGCTGGATGAGCACCGCTGAACAGGGCCCGCGGTGCAGAAGAGCACCGCTGAACAGGGCCCGCCGTGGAGAAGAGCACCGCTGAACAGGGCCCGCCGTGAAGATAGGCACCGCTGAACAGGGCCCGCCGTGGAGAGGAGCACCGCTGAACAGGGCCCGCCGTGGAGAGGAGCACCGCTGAAGAGGGCCCCGCCGTCTCAAGCACCGCTCCGCTGGGCCCTTCTTCTCAAGCACCGCTCCGCTGGGCCCTTCATCTCAAGCACCGCTCCGCTGGGCCCTTCTTCTCAAGCACCGCTCCGCTGGGCCCTTCATCTCAAGCACCGCTCCGCTGGGCCCTTCTTCTCAAGCACCGCTCCGCTGGGCCCCGCCGTCTCAAGCACCGCTCCGCTGGGCCCTTCTTCTCAAGCACCGCTCCGCTGGGCCCTTCTTCTCAAGCACCGCTCCGCTGGGCCCCGCCGTCTCAAGCACCGCTCCGCTGGGCCCTTCTTCTCAAGCACCGCTCCGCTGGGCCCCGCCGTCTCAAGCACCGCTCCGCTGGGCCCTTCTTCTCAAGCACCGCTCCGCTGGGCCCTTCTTCTCAAGCACCGCTCCGCTGGGCCCCGCCGTCTCAAGCACTGCTCCGCTGGGTCCTTCTTCTCAAGCACCGCTCCGCTGGGCCCTTCTTCTCAAGCACCGCTCCGCTGGGCCCCGCCGTCTCAAGCACCGCTCCGCTGGGCCCTTCTTCTCAAGCACCGCTCCGCTGGGCCCTTCATCTCAAGCACCGCTCCGCTGGGCCCTTCTTCTCAAGCACCGCTCCGCTGGGCCCCGCCGTCTCAAGCACCGCTCCGCTGGGCCCTTCTTCTCAAGCACCGCTCCGCTGGGCCCTTCTTCTCAAGCACCGCTCCGCTGGGCCCTTCTTCTCAAGCACCGCTCCGCTGGGCCCTTCATCTCAAGCACCGCTCCGCTGGGCCCTTCTTCTCAAGCACCGCTCCGCTGGGCCCCGCCGTCTCAAGCACCGCTCCGCTGGGCCCTTCTTCTCAAGCACCGCTCCGCTGGGCCCTTCTTCTCAAGCACCGCTCCGCTGGGCCCCGCCGTCTCAAGCACCGCTCCGCTGGGCCCTTCTTCTCAAGCACCGCTCCACTGGGCCCCGCCGTCTCAAGCACCGCTCCGCTGGGCCCTTCTTCTCAAGCACCGCTCCGCTGGGCCCTTCTTCTCAAGCACCGCTCCGCTGGGCCCCGCCGTCTCAAGCACCGCTCCGCTGGGCCCTTCTTCTCAAGCACCGCTCCGCTGGGCCCTTCTTCTCAAGCACCGCTCCGCTGGGCCCTTCTTCTCAACCACCGCTCCGCTGGGCCCCGCCGTCTCAACCACCGCTCCGCTGGGCCCTTCTTCTCAAGCACCGCTCCGCTGGGCCCTTCATCTCAAGCACCGCTCCGCTGGGCCCTTCTTCTCAAGCACCGCTCCGCTGGGCCCTTCTTCTCAAGCACCGCTCCGCTGGGCCCTTCCTGTCAAGCACCGCTCCGCTGGGCACCGCCGTCTCAATCACTGTTTATGGTTCACTGTGCCCACCATGCCTCCTCCTTGACCAGTGGAGACTGTCATCCACCTGATGGACTGTGGCTTTGCACTCCCCAGGATGGTACAGTGGGCAGCCCACCCACTGTAGAGACATTGAGAGACTGTGGCTTTGCACTCCCCAGGATGGTACAGTGGGCAGCCCACCCACTGTAGAGACATTGAGAGACTGTGGCTTTGCACTCCCCAGGATGGTACAGTGGGCAGCCCACTTGGGCATGGTGGCTCCTCGTGGATCTGGCGTCGTGGACTCATGTGGCTGTGGTGCCCCCCCTTGCCTTCCCCCTGAGGTGCCTGTAGTTTTTACATCTGATGCCCCTGCAGTGTTCTCTCCAAAGGACTCAGGTCTCCTTTGTGGGCTTTGCCCTTGTTTCTCAAAACTTTGCCCCACGGACATGATGAATTCATAGGATGTGCAGGACTTGTTACTTCAGTTATACACTGATGTGTATGTCATTTGTTTTCTTGTGAATATCTTTCATGGTTGTACGATAATTTTCAGGAGCTTTTTGGTACATAAATATTTATTCCAATTTTGATTATGTCCTAGCATTTTTCAGGGGTGTTTGGGTGGTGTCACTGTGACTTGTTGCTCTGCATTGGTGTGTACATAGTTGGGGGGGTGGGGGTCGCATATGTGTGTGCCCGTAACCTTTCGTCCTCCCCCCTCCTGTGTGTCGTAGGTGCAGTACTCACCGTTATCGTCTGCGCCGGACTTCGTACTCGTGGTAGATGAGAAGGTAGACGAGAGCAGGTAGGATGTTTAATTCGGGTTCCATGCTGTCCTCCTTCCTCCTGGAGTGCGTAGTGGTGTGCGTTTTCCCGTTCGTAGTCTGTTTCCGCCGTGTTTTTATCGGCGGTGCCCCCGCCCCGGAAAAGGTGGCAGATTGGTGAGTTGTGATAGTGTGGGCGGTACATTGTCTGCCGCCTGGCTGTTGGCGGTGACCGCCGCGCTGTTTGTTTGTACCGCCGTGGCGGTCGGAGTGTTAAAGTGGCTGTCTGTGTTGGCGGTTCCCGCCAGGGTCAGAATTCCATATTTTTTACCGCCAGCCTTTTGGCGGGTTGGCCGCCGCTTTAACACCGACCGCCAGGGTTAGAATCACCCCCATAGCCATTTGATGGTAAATATTGCATCTCACCAAATGCCCTTGTGAACTAACATATGAAGGAAAACCAACGAAAAGACAAAAACAAACGAATAAACACAAACACAGCATAAAAGTACTTAACCTTAAAAACATTAGCGGTACATTTCAAAGAGGTGTCAACAAATATGATAATTATGTTGTCAAGTGTTGAATGCAGGTGAAGAATCACCTAGCGAGATTGATAACGATAAAAGGCACCTTCAACGAGAGAAATAATGGATAAAGCAATTGTGTGCCTTGAGGCTAAGGAGTTTAAATAACAGATATGATCACACATGATTTTAGGAGAAACAACATTAAAAAAAAGAATAACAACCTGAACTGAAAGTTCGGGCGACCTAGATTAATTTCAGATTCCTAGTGGAGAGTGATGGCTGAAGGCCGCAGAACGCCATTTCACTGTCGAGCAATTGCTCATTTCTAAGGTCTGCTATTATACAAAGATTTCGACAGCTCTGTTATCAATACATTGGCTATTTTCTGTAACAGCACATTGCTGCAGACAACAAATACTTTGTAATTAACTTCAGATGCGTTTTTTTGCTACATCGTGATTTCGGTCAAGTTGAAGGAGACTGAAAAGTGTGAGACTACACGTGATACACTGACAGTGGCAGTGGGGGCTGGTGACATTTGAACATGACAGGGCACAAAAGTTTGGTATAAAACTTACGTAGCTTGCGACGCGGGCACGCTAATGGACAAACATGGGGTCCAGGGTGGGTCCTGTTGAAAACTAATTTAGAAAAGATTGGAAAATGGTGCATTTTAAAGGAAATTAATTTTGTGGTAAAGCAAGGCTTATAAAGCAGTGGGAACATATAGGCCCTCATTACGAGTCTGGCGGTATTAAGACCACCAGGCTTGCATTGGTGGTCGGACCGCTGCGGTCGTGGTGGTATGACTACCACATTACGACCGTAGCAGAGCCACCACGGTCCTACTGCCAACACTGCCAGGTTGCTGTCTTGGCGGTTCTAATCCACCAGGGTGGTGCTGCATGCAGTGCCACCCTGGGGATTATTACTCCCTTATCTGCCAGCCTTTTCATGGTGGTTGGACCGCCATGGAAAGGCTGGTGGAATGGGAGTCCTGGGTGCCCCATGGGGGACCAAGCACTGCCCATGCACTTAGCATGGGCAGTGCAGGGACCACCACGGACAGCCCAGTTGCGCTATCCAAAACACTACTGCTGCACCCACCACATTGCTGCCGGCTCAATTACGAGCCAGCGTCAATGTTAAGGCCCTGTTCACCGCAGGACTGGCAGGCAGAAATGCTGTTTCCACCCACCGACCATGCGGTGAACTCGTAATAAGG
Organism: Pleurodeles waltl; assembly: GCF_031143425.1. Classification (NCBI taxonomy): domain Eukaryota; kingdom Metazoa; phylum Chordata; class Amphibia; order Caudata; family Salamandridae; genus Pleurodeles; species Pleurodeles waltl. Next base: position 409,942,911 of record NC_090438.1, read on the forward strand.
CCGTCGGTGTTCTGGCTGCACTGGCCGTAAGGTGACGGTAAGAGTTTGGTGGACGGCCTCCGCCGCCTGCTAAACTCATAATGAGGGCCATATTCTTCAAATATTAAACACAATAAAAACTTACCCATATCTTACTGCTTCATGTGTTCAACAATTTCTGTAATGTACACATTGTACATGCAACAACTTCAGCCCATTAAAGTGTGTGCTTGCCCAGTGTCTTGCACTGCATGCAGCATCAACTTTAGAAGAAAATGCTCTAACCAGGCTTCAGTAATCACCCACAGCCTTTACTTTTGCTTTCGACTTGTAAATATTTTGACATTTGTGTTCCCATTCACACACATTTCCACAAAATTTTCATTGCAACTGAATTACATGATTATTGTTCTGTGTGCTATGCAGAGAGGCCAACCCACTGGCAGGCACTTTGCTCTGGCGTCAGCCACAGCAACCAAGCTCACACTCAAAGCCCCTCATAAACACCTGGCATGGATCAAAGAATGCACTATGGAGGAGCAATAAGATGCACAGAAAACATACTGAAACACAACATGATAATATAGCTAACTGAGTAAAACTTGAAATAAGAGAGGTATACGTTTTTGACATGAATTGCCTTAACATTTTTAATATTCTTTGTTCTTAAATCAGCCCATGTTTTTGGCATTAATGTTAAGGACATGAAGATAGGGCCAGTTTTATCACTATACAGCAGAGAACTGGCTTTATTCTAAGCACATATTTCTCCCTTTGCACTTGACTCAGACATTTGGATCAAGTTTCAAGGGATTGGTGTTCAGTCCTGCTTCTGGCATTATTTCACAATCTGAGAAAAAAAATAAAGCCAGAATTACATATAGGAATTCCACTCCACGCAACTTGTAATCAGGGCCATAGCATGCACAGATATCTGTTTAAGCTGACAGAAAAATCTACAAGTACCAGAAAGTAATACCAAGGCCTTCGTGAACTACTAAATAACGTCTCAATATTTAGGAGCAAAACTTCCAATATTGGTGTGTTTTTTTGGTTGCTTAAATTAAAAATTCTCTTACAATACCCACTGCTCCACTGTAATACAAAGCACACATCTGTCTCATAATTTCGTTTTCAGCTGTGTCCTAATATTTTAAGTAAGGTCTTATTGCTTGCAAGTAAAAGCTTGGCTTAACTATGCCTCCTTTTCTCTTTCATTGCGTGGGCAGTAATGCATTTGCGTTTACATATTACATTTTGAGCACTTCCTGTTTTTAAAATAGCAGCTGCATGTTCCTGCATCTGAGCTGCAGATATTTGAAGTTTATGCTGGCTGTACTGCACATGCATATTTTAAAAAGGTGATTGCTCCCATGTTAAACATTGCAGAAGATGCTGGCTTGATGTGAAGTGGCACAGATCCACCAACTGCAAACACTAATGTGAGTGCTGACTGTGGAAGGGTTGCTAAATGTTGGTCCCCTGCATTTATGATGCAAAAAAAGACCAAATTGTGAGGCAGCATTAATTGAAAATATGACGCGAGAAAAGGCAATTTAGGTAGCATAATGCAGATCTTTTGGCATTATTATTTCACACTTTTATACATTTAAAATGCAATAATACGGTCTGTCAAAAGATTTCACCTCCTTGTTAATAGTTTAAAATCAGTCTACAAAAACACGGCAAACAAGTTAGTACACTAAAAAGTCTCATATTCTGGATTGAGCTTTTATACAACTTCTCTGGGCCTTGGCAGAGGTCTTTCTGTGGTATTCAAATTTGTCTGCTGATACGTGTGAGAAAACAGGGCTGACTGCAGAGGGCCCCTAACTTTTTGCCCCCATTTTTCACTTTTTGCCGGTGTTTTCCTGACTCAGAGGGTGCCCTGGGTACTGCCAACCAGTCCCTGAGCCTGTACTCTGTATAAAATAAGTATGCTAATTAGGATAATTTTAATTGTCTATGTCAACCTTCCTATAAGTCACTAGTATATGGTCGGTCATGTAGGTGTAGGGACCCCAGCGTAGGTAGTGCACCCATAGGTGCACTGCTGAAGTGCCCAGTGTAATTTTAAAGGCAGGCCTGCCTTGCTGGCTGCTTTTAAATTAAAGTTATATACAAATTCGACTTTGGAATTAAAAGTACTTCCAAAGTCTTAAACTACCTTATTTTTACATGTAAGTCACCCCTAAAGTGTGCCCTATGTGCCCCTACAGTTGGATGTCACGTAACTATAAGCAGGGACCTTATAAAAACTATTTTCCAAGCCTTGGTGAGGTAAAGCAGCCAAATTCGTTTTTCCCTCATTGTAGTCATTGGCCTCCATAGGCTAAAATGGGGAGACTTTATTTTCATTAACAAAGTCCCCTTTAGTGTCAGATACCTCAAGTTTGGTATCAAATTAATTGTTAAAATAAATCTCACAACTTGCAATTGCTGGATTGTATATAACTTGTTCAGGTAAAGAGTTTTAAACTCTACCTACAAAGTTGCCAACTTCAGCCCTGTAGTGTTCCGCTTTGATTGGCCAGCCTTGGACAGCCTGGTCAGGCTGCCTTGTTGAGGTTTGAAGTAGCCTGGGCGTACACAAAGAGATGTGCGTGGGGAAGGAGAACTTCCCCCAGCAGATGGAGAAGAAGGAAGGAGGTAGGGCTGCCAAACTGGTCTTCAAAGGCAGGGAAGGACATTTGTAGAAACCCAGCACCTCCCTCACATCCTGCAAGCTCAGACAATTAGGTCACCCACCTTATTAGATTAGGAGAGGGAAGGAGAAGGGTATGTTTAAGATTTTTAGCCACACCAGTGGGTGGGCCCAGCTAGATGTCACCTCCAAAAAACAGTTTGAGCCGTGATGGATTTTTGAGGTATGTTGCTCCCTGGGATTGATTTTTGCCACACTTCCCGGGAAGTGGTCATCACAGGGGGAAGGACCCTGCATCTGATTGGAGAACCAGGTTCCCCTTGTTCTTCACCCAGGAGTGAGGATAATGTGGCAGAGCTGCACCCACACCTCATATCCGTACCAGATCCCTACAAGAAAGAACTACATGAGAAAAAGGACTGCCCTGCTGGACCCCTGACCTGCACCTAGGCACTGCACTCTGGAGGAGTGCACCAGCTGCACACTTGGGCTTCACCACAAGAAGCTCTTTGCCTGACTTCAACTGGTTCAAGGAGAGTCCCCCTGTTTGCTACAGGTGAAATATTGCTAACCGGAGTCTCCTGCACCAACTCCTGAAGAAACTAACCAGCTGACCACTGTCCAGTGCTCAATTTGGAGTTTGCACCTGGTGCATTCTGGGAGTTGTAGTCTGCACCCTCAAGGAGCATCTCAGAGCTTCTGGAACCTTGGGTGAGTTGTGGACCTCAAAAGATCCTTAAAAGAACATCTGGGAGAAGATCCAGAAGTTCTGGGAAGTTTAGAGAACTTTTTGAACAAAGCTCCATAAAGGGACCGACCCGCCGCAGCAGCTTTGGCCGGCTTGCCTCAACCGTGACCCAGCTTGACTTGCAGGTCCCATCCCAGTGAGGAAAATCTCAGAAAAATAACTAATTCCGAATGTGCAAAGTTGACCGAGACCTCCCAGGCAGTGTATCCAAAGAGTGCTCCAAGGACGTCGGATCAAATTTCAGGTTTGCCTAAGTCAAAGGATTTTAATCTCGAAAAAATTACTAAGTCTGAAGGTAGAAATCTCCACTGAGGTCTCCCACAATGCGTATCCGAGGAAGAGATCCAGGAGGTCGAATTGGACCGGTGACTTGGTCCCGCTGACACTTAACTGGACCTAAGTGGAGGTTAGTAGCCTATTGCTAAGTGTAGGTTCTTACCTGCCCTTACCAATAATCCATTTTCCCACAAAATGCTGCAGTTTTTGCTCTTTTTACAGTGACAAATTACTTTCCTAGCCCTTCCTTCATGATACTGTGATGAAATCCTAGTAAAATATTAAATTTATCTCCTTCAACGTGCAAATACATCAGTCCACTGCCTCAAAAACCTTGGAAGCGGAGGGAAAATGAAAACAAAAAAAACAAAGATACACTTGCATGAATGTCCTTCACACTAAACATTACCAGAACACTTTTGGAAAATTAGAAAGACAGGCAACAAACTGGCAGTGCCTCACCTTGGTCTGCTGAAAGAAATATTGCAATCCCCGAATGCCTGCCTTCTGCTTGTGGAGGCAAATGGGCTGCCTTCCCCATGAGTGAGGAACAGACATCTGGCATCACTCAGGGATGAAGCCTCCAAAGCCTAATATTGTGACGCTATAAGCGTCACCAGCCTACAGCGGATACTACCACAGACTTCAATAGCAAAGAAGGGCTTTAAAATGGTAAGCCATGCATGTGTTCAGAAAGTTGCTTTACTCCCTTGCTTCCATCTCCTGCTTCAGAGGGAGGCAGAGCAGGCAGCTTGGGCAGACAGGCCAGATTTAAATACATCAATTTATTTAGAGATACAACTGTACCTCTATATAAACCAATCTATTTAATATCTGTGTAGGAATTTCAGCAGGGCGTAGCCTCAGAGCCCTAGAGGGGAAACCGCCCTGGACAGCGGCGGTTCCTCCATGGGAGCAGCAGAGTCACCTCCACACTTCTGTGCAGAAAGCGTAAAAAATAAAATGGTAATAAATTATTTTATTACCATTGTATTTTTGATGCTTTCTGCCAGCAAAAGGAGTGTGAGGGCAGCGTGGGGCCAGTGCGTCACTGCTGCAAATGATTGACAGCAGTGAGGAGTGGCCACTTAAGTTTGAAGTGTGCATGTTGCTATAGCCGACTGTCTTGCTATGGCCAAACCAAGATACGCAATTCAAACCTGTCCAACCTGGCTGACTTTGACAGCTGGTTTGGAGAACAGGCACAGACCTACAGTGCCTTTTGAAGTGTGGAGTCGGCCCACTCCAGCTGATTAAGATACTCATGCTGCTTAACATCATGAAAACATTGTCTTGATTGGATGAGGGGGCTGTCTGTGAGCTCCATGCTCAGAGGACACGCTGCAGAACAATGGGCATGTGCTTCAGAACATCAAGCAAGATAAGTGATTTTTAAAATATTTTTATTAGTATGTATTAGGTATGGATGTTATTGTGTATATTATGTGTAGTTTATTTGTGTATAGGTTTTTCACCCCTCCAATGTGAGTTACCACGACCCACAGCTGGATATAGGGCTGTTTATGTTGCATTAAATCCATTTCAATATGTGGCACTTATTATCCACAAGAATATTTGTAACAAACTATTACTGTTAACTTTCATTATAATTGAACTCCATTTGTTCATACAAATAAAAAATATTAAAGGTTACAAATGGGACTATTTATGACATTGCTTTGAGGTGTGCCTTGTGAACATGGTCAGGTTTTTCGCTGCACATTGTTAAAGATCTCAAAGTGTACAAGGAGGCCATGCCGGATGTGCTGAAGGATTTTAAACACACACACCGCCTTGTAAATGTAATTGTGCATACAGTGTTGTATTGAATAATAAATAACATTGTCCATGCCATGAAAAGTGAAAGCTACCTCTTTGTCTTTTATTTTACATCATTATGAGTCACTTCATAGAAAATAAAACACAGGTTACAAACATAATTTAAATCTCTCTCAAACAATTCTTTTAACGCTTTGGAAAAAGCCAACATCTTTCATCTGTTTTCACTCTTAGACATGTGCTCTGCTATGTGCATAATACACCTTCTCTTAAAGCTGTTTAGGACTCTAAATGACTACAATCTTCAGAAGAATGGTAATGTGTCACTCTTGTTATTGACTTTATGAAATAACAATGTAGTCTAAGCACAAAGAGGAATCTGACTATTGTAGGAGATGCTAAAGACAGGACTGGCACAGACGGTGCAGAGTGCCAGCTGGCCTCAACCCTACAATGTTACACACATGCAGCGTAAGTGCCAGCCTTCTCCCAAAAGTATAAATAAAGGCTGGGTGATCACTCGTGGTCACTTGGTAATACCCATTGTACTTGTATATTTTCTGCCTGGTTATTTGTAAGCATATTCCGCCTTACTCCGAGCCATCTGTACCCTTGCTACAAGACAGCACAGAAGGACACTGTACTGAAGGATGCAGCAAATGTCTTAAAGGCTTTAATGAAATGTGCCCGCATGTGGTAGATTCCTTTCAGCTGTCCCAACCGGTGTACCTTAGGCTGGTTGGTAGAACTTTCCCTTCATTCAGGTGAGAGAACACCAGGAATTATTTGTGAATGCATACAACCTCTTGTCACATGAACCATATTTGATCAGTTTAGACTTGTGTCCACTTCTGTTTCTCTCTTGCCATTCTCATTCCTCCACATCACAGGGTGCCTTTTGAAGATATAGGCTCTCATTCTGACATTGGTGGTAAGACCCGCATACTGCCATGCCGACTGCCGCAAACATACCTCTGCAACAGCGGTTTACCACTACCCTTATTATTACCCACACACAGCAATCCGTCACTATACAGACCACACACAAGTCCGCCAGACCAAAAGTCAGTGATAAACTGACGGTACCAAAACCCACACCGTTATGCCAACCGAAATACGTCTACAGCATTATAACCCATAAATCACCACGATGGACATACAACCACGGTAAACCATTGGCGGTACATAACGCACAGTCAAAATATACACACACATACAAAACAACACCACATTGGACAATTCAAACTCCACACACCTGACACACATACACACACCACACCCACACACCCACACCACTATAAAACACACACACACACATTACCCACAACCCTTTACGACTCAAACAAATTGACAACAGAGAGAGAGAGACACCAAGAGCACCCACAGAACCAGAGCCACAGAACACCATCACCATACACCATCCATGCACCTCACAGCACAAACCCAAACACATCACCCCACACACACCACACACACTACACCTATGGCACCACAAAGACACCCCAGATTATCAGAGGAGGAGCTAAGGGTCATGGTGGATGAAATCATCCGGGTAGAGCCACAGCTATTTGAATCACAGGTGTAGCAGACATCCATTGCCAGGAAGATGGAGCTATGGCAGAGAATCGTGGACAGGGTCAACACCATGGGACAGCAACCCAGAACAAGGGATGACATCAGGAAGAGGTGGAACGACCTACGGGGGAAGGTACTGTCTGTGGTTGCAAGACACCAGATAGCTGTACAGAGGACTGGTGGTGGACCCCACTTCCTCCCCTCAACTAACAACATGGGAGGAACAAGTCTTGGCAATACTGCACCCTGAGGGCCTGGCAGGAGTAGCAGGAGTACTGGACTCTGGTAAGTCAACTCTTTACTACTTTCACCCCCCCCACCTGCATGCCATCCCATACCCCCACCCTTACACTCACTCCCATCACTCCACCACCTCACATATACCCCAACATCACAACCCACCCATCCCAATGCATGGACCCCCATCACAGACCTGCATGGACACCCATCACTAAGGCATGCACATTAGAGAGAATCACCTAGCCCACAAAATCACTACTCACACAAGGCAAAGCTGACAGGGCAATCACAAACATACAGGGCAACACACCCTTGCACAAGATGTCATACGCAGAAACTAGAACACTGCATTTACATACCCACAGGTCCCCCACCCAACGTCACCAGAGAGGAGGTGCCAGAAACATCCAGTCCCCCCCCAGAAGAGGCCTACAGTGATGACAGCAGCTCTGCTCGCCTGGATCAGGGTGACCAACCTGGTCCATCAGGGATCTCCGGACAGTCGGTTACCCAGGCACAGTCCCATACCACCACAGAGCCTCCCCCTCAGGAAACACCAGCACATCACCCACCCAGCGGGCCCATACCTCTGTCCCCAAGACACATCAATCAGCAGTGTGTCCACCACTACAGGGACCCCAGGCAGTGGCGGGCCACAAACACAGGATGATCAGGGACCTGAGGTCAGTGGCAGTGGGCACACGGTTCGGGGACAGAGGCACATGACAACAGAGAACTGGGAGGACTGCTCTGCGACAGGGGAAGGACAGGCCCAGGGAACCAACTCTCCATGAGGCACTCAACAACATCCTGGGAGCATACCACCATTCCCAGGAGATGATGGGTCAGATACTGGACAAGTTGCAGGAGACCCAGCGGCTGCAGGAGGGACAATACCTGGGGATCATGGAGTACCTGAAGGATATCCACACCACCCTGGTCGGTCACCATTGCAGGGGTGCTGGCAGACATGGCCAACACCATGAGGGAGGCAGTGGCAAACCACTGGGCCCCTGACACTAGCCACACTGATGAACAGCCATCCACCTCTTCTGCCGCTAGTGGGCAGGAGGCCCCGCCACAGGAACAACAGGCCACCAGCACCCCTCCCCCTACAGAAGGAGAACCACCCGCAAGCGGTCCCTGCAATCCAGGCAGAAGCCAGAGAACAATGCCAAGACTCCCGCCAGGAAATAAGACTCTCCTGATTGCACCCTTGTGTCCCACTCTGTCACCTTGTCCACCATTAACTGCCATTGCTCCCCTTCTTATGCCCTCTTGGACAATGCACCTGTGATACAAATAGACTGGACTCTATCCTGCACTTTCCTCCATTATCCCCCCAGCCCTTTGCACATCCCCTTCTACCTCTTAGCACTCAAATAAAAACCCTTTGAAAAAATGCAAGTATGGAGTATGTCAAATGATTTAACTATGTAGTAACTTAACAAGGTTTAAACACTGCAATATAACTGTACAGTGATGTATATATAGGAATGACCGGTAGTTGGCTGCAGTCAACACACCAGGTGCCAGAGTGGGGCACAGATAATTGAAAATAGAGATGCCAAAGGGTACAATAAGTGGCCATAGATGTGGGAGAATCTGTCTGCCAGGTACAATGTCAAATACAAAACTGTCAATGGAAAGTGAAGTTACAGTGTCTTACCTGTGAGTCACTGGAAGTACTGTTGTATAATAGCTGTTCTGTTGTCCTCATCCTCATCCTCTGCCTCCTCATCTTCACTGTCCACAGTGTCATCCTCCTGCAGAAGAGGCACCTGGCATCTCAAGGCAAGGTTATGCAACATGCAGCATGCCACGATGATCTGGCACACCTTCTTGGGTGAGTAGCACAGTGATCCACCTGTTAGATGCAGGCACCGAAACCTGGCTTTCAGGAGGCCGAATGTCCTCTCAATTATTCTCCTTGTTCGCCCATGTGCCTCATTGTAATGTTCCTCTGCCCTTGTCCTGGGATTCCTCACAGGGGTCAGTAGCCATGAGAGGCTTGGATAACCAGCGTCACCTGCAAATATTGAGGGATACCGGTTAGACACACACTAACCTTTAGGGTCCACACCATACCCAAACACCAACATATCCTGGGTGGGAACCAGGGCTCACCTATTAGCCACACCAGGTGCCTCTGGAGTTTAGCCATCACATATGGGATGCTCCTATTCCTCAGGATATAGGCACCATGCACAGAGACAGGATACTTTACATTGACATGCGAGATCTACTGGTCTGCCAGGCACACTATCTGCACATTCATGAAGTGAAAGTTCTTTCTATTTATGAACAACTGTTCATTTCTCCGGGGAGGGGGACAAATGCATATATATGTACCATCAATAGCCCCAATAATGTTGGGGATATGTCCCATTGCATAGAAATCAGCTTTCACTGTGGCCAAATCCTCCACCTGGGGGAAAATGATGTAGTTGCGCATGTGTTTAATCAGACCAGACAACACTCTGGTCAGCACTATTGAGAACATTGGCTGTGACATTCCTGCTGCCAAGCCCACTGTCACTTGGAAGGAGCCAGTTGCCAAGAAATAGAGCACAGATAGGACTTGCACAAGAGGAGGATCCCGGTGATGTGACATGTAGCAGATATTAGGTCAGGTTCCAGTTGGGCACACAGCTCTGTGATTGTGATCCTGTCAAGTCTATAGGTGAGGATAATGTGCCTGTCCTCCATTGTTGACAAGTCCACCAGCGATCTGTACACGTGGGGATGTCTCCATCTCCTATTCATCCGCAGTGGTTGTAATATCGGGGGCAAAACGGGGAGCAGCTGGTCAGTATTCCACATTTCCAAACACTATACTGCATTGCATGTTGTGACTGTACCAGTATGCCATTGGGTAGGCCCAAATGGTGCCTATGTGTATTGTGACACAGTTAGGTGCCATGACCTGCCCCCCCCTGAAATGGCGTCCGCCTGTCCTGTTTGGAGGGACAGGTGGAAATGAGGTAATTCCGCTGACGTTGTGCGCCATTGCGGGAGGCGGTCGAGTACCGCTGTGCAACACCTCATTGGTTGTCTATGGGCCCTGTGGGTTACAGTGGCCAATGGTGATGTATGCCAGCGGTGACGGTACGCACCGCCGCGGACTTGACCGCCATTTTCTATCTGTTCACTCGCTTGCTACCTGACCTTCAACAGGGGAGGACGTACACTGCAAGTGCTGTTGTGACCTGTGTCTGGAATCAACCATGGCTTGTGACACTGGGGAAAGGGCCCCTGCCATCACCGCTGGGGTGTTGGAGAGACTGGTGGATGGGGTCCTACCCTAGTACCGAATGCTGTATGGGCCTCCAGACGAACAGGTGAGTACACTGTGAGCATGATGCAAGGGGCATGGATGCATGGAGTGCTGTGTGAGGGCCTCGTGTGGGGGGGTTGGTGAAAGGGTTCTGAGCAGCATGATGCATGTATGGAGGGCAATGTCTGTGCGTAAGGGGATGTGAGGGCCATGGTGGGCCATGAGTGTAACAAGCCGGACGGTATGACTGATACCTTTTTCAATGGGTCTTTTTCTGCAGGTCAGCACCCATCAGAAAAAGGGTAGATGGCATGCCATCACCAAGGACATGCGGACCCTGGTGGTCTACGACAGGCGGAGCACCCACTGTTGCAAACAGAGCGGAGGACCTGAGACGCTGGGCAAGGAGAATGGCAGAGGCCCAGCTGGGGATGGCCTCCCAACGAGGAAGGGGTGCACGTCGAACCCTGACCCCCCTGATGGCCCCAATACTGGCAGTGGCCTATACGGAGCTGGATGGGTGCTTGAGGGCATCACAGCAGCCACAAGGGGGTGAGTACAGTTTCACAATATTCAATGTCTGGGTGGGGGATGTGGGCCTGTGGGTGCCCCTAGGCCAGGCCGGACATTGCAGGGTAGGTTCCATGTTGGGCAGGGCCTGATGAACACCACCTCCAAACAAGCTAGTTGGCATCCACTACTGGGCAGGGGTCGCTGGGTCTCAGGTATGCTGCTATTGGCGTTATGTATTCCTTTCCATGGGTTGGTGACTAGCATTGTGACTGGTAGTGCATTGCCTAGTGCGTAGGGCTGTTCCCTGTGTGTGTGTGTCATGTACACCAACGGTGGAGTTGTTACTGACATTGACCAAGTGTATCCTTTGTCTCTTTCCCCCCTTTTTGTTTTGTCACCCTGTCCTTATGTGCATTAGCATCATCTGGCAGAGGAGCAGAGACACCGGCGACGGACTGAGTGTCATCCCACAGGGCCCAGGAGGCAGAATCCACTGACGGTGAGGGCACCAGTGGGACGGAGGGAAAGGGGAGCACCACGGCAGAGACAGGAGGGGACAGTTCGGACAGTGATACCTCCTCCCATGGAAGCTCTCTGGTGGTGGCGGACATCTCTGTGCCCACCCCAACTACAGGTACAGCCACCAACCCCTGTACCAGCACCGCCCTCCCACAGCCCCTCTGTGTGTTTCCTGTGTCCGCTCACCCAGGAGGGTGGGAATCTCCTTCACCCCAGGCACCTCAGCCCCTGCCCCAGTAGCCCTGCTGCCCTGAGTGCGGAGGCTATTGACCGCCTGAGATCCATCTCTGTTGGGCAGTCAACCATAGTGAATGCCATCTGGGGGCTGGCAGGGCATTTACAACAAACAAATGCATTCCTGGAGGGCATTCACTCTGGCATGGCGGCCCACCAGAGATCAATCCAGGCTCTGGCCTTCTCCATGATGGCAGCCATTGTTCCTGTCTCTAGCCTCCCCCTCCAACTTCCTCTGCCCAGTCCCATTCCCCTCAACCCCAACCTATCCTAAGCACACATTTAGACCAGCATGCACCCAAGACAACACACAGGAGTGACTCAGCCAAACACAAGCACCACACATCATCCCACAGGCACTCACACAAACACCATCCAGATGCAGACATAACAACACCCACTGCTTCAACTGTGTCCCCCTCCTCCTCATCCTCCACCACCTTCCCAGTAGTTTCTTCACTAACACCTGAATGCACTACATTCTCATCCACTACCCCATCACCATCACACCTATCACTACACACCCCTACCCCTCAAAGGCAGTCACCACCCCCACATCCATACACACATCCCCTGTGCACTCTCCCACTTTGTCTGTGCTCCCCCATCCTAAGGTAGACAAACGCAAGCACTCAGACACCCAATAGCCATCCACCTCACAACAGCATCCAGCACATGCACCTGCACCCAAACACAGCAGACAGACACCTCCAACAACCACTCCCTCTTCCTCCACTCCCAAACCTTCACCCTGTTCCCCCTCCAGTGTCCCTAAGAAGCTTTTCCTCTCCGCTGTTGACCTCTTCCCTACCACTGCCCCCCTTCTTCATGTCGGGCCAGGGTGGTCAGAACCCAGGTTAGCACCTCAGCCACCCAGCCCATGGCCACAGTAATGTTGGCAGCTACTGCAGGTGAGAGAGGCTCCGTGGAACCAACCATCAGCACTGACAGTGTGCCAGCACCAGCTGCCAAGGGGAAGGGCAAGGAGGCACCACCAGCTGCCAAGGGTAAAGGCAAAGGACCAGCACCGGCAGGCAGGACGGACAGGATGCCTAGTGCTGGGACTGATTCTAATCCCCCACTACCAACCATGGTGGTTTAGCCTTCCGAGGCTGCAGGGAAAGGGCTGGAGCCTCCCCCCACCACTGCCTGCACCACCGCCAGCATCACTGCCAGCACCAGCAGCCCTAGTGGGCAGCTGTCCGAGGCTGCAAGGGAAGGGCTGGAGCTTACCCCCACCACTGCAAGCACTGCCACCAGCACCGCCACCAGCACCACTGCCAGCACCAGCAGCCCCAGTGGGCAGCCATCCGAGGCTGCAGGGGAAGGGCTGGAGCCTCCCCCGCCACTGCCTGCACCGCCATCAGCACCACTGCCAGCAGCAGCAGCCCCAGTGGGCAGCCGTCCGAGGCTGCAGGGAAAGGGCTGGAGCCTCCCCCCACCACTGCTAGCACCGCCATCAGCACCGCCACCCAGCAGCAGCAGCCCCAGTGGGCAGCCGTCCAAGGCTGCAGGGGAAGGGCTAGAGCCTCCCCCCACCACTGCCTACTCCAACACCAGCACCGCCACTGCCACCACTGAGCAGCCGTCAAAGCCGGCGGGTAGTGTGTAGTCCTACCTCCATGGCCTGTGGTGCGTCCTGGACCCTGCAAATCCTGTGGGTCTGAAACCCAGGTGAGAGACTGTGACCTTGCACTCCCCAAGATCTGCATTTCAGGGCACAAGGCCCCCTCCAGAACCAGTGGAGAAGCCATCCACTGACCCCCTCCTTGCCAGGATGAAGCACACTGGGCACAAGGCCCCCTTCCAGAACCAGTGGAGAAGCCATCCACTCACCCCTCCTTGCCAGTATGAAGCACACTGGGCACAAAGCCCCATGCAGAACCAGTGGGAAAGCCATCCACTCACCTCCTCCTTACCAGGATGAAGCACACAGGGTACAAGGCCCCCTCCAGAACCAGTAGAAAAAGCCATCCACTCACCCCCCTCCTTGCCAGGATGAAGCACACTGGGCACAAGGCCCCCTCCAGAACCAGTAAAGAAGCCATCCACTCACCCCTTCCTTGCCAGGATGAAGCACACTGGGCACAAAGCCCCCTCCAGAACCAGGGGAGAAGCCATCCACTCACCTCCTCCTTGCCAGGATGAAGCACACAGGGCACAATGCCCCCTCCAGCACCAGTGGAAGAACCCATCGACTCACCCCCTCCTTGCCAGGATGAAACACACTGGGCACAAGGCCCCCTCCAGAACCAGTGGAGAAGCCATCCACTGACCCTCTCCTTGCCAGGATGAAGCACACAGGACACAAGGCCTCCTCCAGAACCAGTGGAAGAAGCCATTCACTCACCCCCTCC